>NW_024881316.1:20933818-23333818 GCF_018691265.1 Tyto alba | reverse complement strand
CATACTATGTTGGTTTTTTTTTTTTACTATCTCTTTGCAGTGAGGATCTCAGGCGTTGGTTTCTTCAACAAGAAATGGATCTCTTGCGGTATCGCTTCAATGAACTAACTGACGTTTTAAGACAGAAATTCCTAGAACATGTCAATTTATCATTCGAAGCTGTAAGTATGTTACTTCCTGTATTTGTTATGTTGCATGTGCCTGTTGTTTGTTTTTTTTTTTTTTTTTTATATTCTTATTAAGATAGTTTTAGTAGTTCTGTTTAAAAAATAAAAAGTGCAGTTATGGCTTTAAGAAAACAACCACACAGAACTTCTGAACTTGGAGAATAGTGTGCATGCCACAGAAATGAGGATTAAATGATGTAATTTTGTGCTGCAACAAGAGAAGCTCAGTCTGATTCAGTCACCCAATAGTTAACTGAAAAAATGTGTAATTACAAAGGTAAATTAACAGTGTTTATGAAAGCCAATAGGTATTTTTAAATCAAGAAACTGGATGGGTTAGATCTAGTCTGTGTTCTTCAGATATGGCATTTGTATGTTTCATCTGTCCATCAGGACAAATAATACTCAAGTCAAAATTACCTTGCTTTCTTTTACGTTTAAGTGATGAATTGTGCGATAATTCATCTTAAAGGTTTCAGTGATAAGAAACCAGTGGCTGTGTTTGATTCTAACCTGACACGTGTATGTAGTCCATTCTCATCAGATTAATAATTTCATCTGGAAAATAGTTTTGGTCAACATACCTCTTTATGAATAAACTTTGCTCATGAACCTTTGCAATCTGCTAGCTACTTTTAAGATGTTGGCTACTTGCTAAAGTAACCAGAGCAAACCACAGTGACCTGATCTCATGGTTTGAGTTCAGTGGGCAACTGAGCACCACACAACTGCACACTCCCCCCTTTCACTCCCAGCGCTGAGAAGGGGAAAATAAGCCAGCCTTGGGATTCAAGATAGGATAGGGAGGGGCAAATCATCCATTATGGTCACGGGCAGAAGGCAGACTTGTTAGGGGAAGGAAAAACGAGCATAGATTTATTACAGACTCTAACAACACTTAACAGAGTAGGACAGTGAGAAGCATTGCCAAATCTTGAGAACACCTTCCCCCCACCCCTCCCTTCTTCCCGGGCTCAGCTCTGCTCCCGATATCTCTACCTCCTCCCCCAGTGGCACAGGGGCAGGGAATGGGGGGTGCAGTCAGTGCTGCCGCTTCTTCCATCTTCGGTGGGGGGAGCTTCTGGAACTTTTTCCCCCTGCTCCAGCTCTCACAGGAGACAGTCCTCCACAGACTTTCTCCGACGTGAGTCTCTCCCACGGGCCGCAGCATTTCCTTACACTGCTCCAGCGTGGGACACCAACTATCTCCAACTGCAGCCCTTCCTGAGCTGCTCCAGCATGGGACACCCCCACATGCTGCAATCCTCCCAGCGCTGAATTACAACAGTGGGGGCTGCTTCTTCCCATAAGATCCCAGCCTTCTTTGGGTGTAGACATGCAAAACACCTCACAGGCCATAAATCAGTGTCTGTTCCACCATAGACCTCCATGGGTGGCGGGGGGGGCTGCCCTGCTGTCTCACTACAGGATACAGGGGGGGTCTCTGCTCCGGCACACCTCCCCCCTCCTTTCTTCCTCTATTCCTCCACTGGCCTTGGTATTCACACAGCTGCAGCAACTCCTCCTCACCCTGTCCCTTCTTAAATACGTTATCACAGAGGCGCAGCTGATTGGCTTAGTTTTGATGCAGAGGTGAGGCTGACTTGGAGCTGGTGGAGCTTTGAGAAGCTTCTCACAGGGGGCCACCCTTTAGTCCCCTCCCCTGCCACCAAAAAATCCCCACAACTTAAACCCAGGACACCTGGAAACTTTGTACATCTTACCATTTCATGAACACTGACATCTGGAAAACTATGTGAAAATTAAAAAGACATGCACTCAAGGAATACTTGAGGTAGCTGTTGAGTACATAATTAAAATTTAATAATCAAATTATGAAAATCCTGTATGGATTACTCAAGAATGTAATTTACTGTGTAATTGTCACTGTGGGCTAAAAATATTAGGCTTCTACTTCGCAAGTATATTTTTGGCACATGGTTGAATGCTTGTGCATGCTAAAAATAATTTTGATTTCACTTGTTTGTGTATATTATGTGAGTTATTTGAGCTATACATGTGTAACCAAGACTCTGATTTAGTTTAAAAAAGCCACCAAAACGAGTATTAGGTACAGCAGTTAAAAATTGCCTACTGTGTTGAAGGATTTATATATAATTTTATAATAAATTATCTGTAATTAAATAGCAGTTTTATTGTTACATAGACTTTATACACGCACATACATGTAAATTATACTCTTCATTTAATAAACCGTTTGATTTTGGCCCATTAAGTACATGCTATGAAGAATTCAGAATATAAGTTGTATTCAGAATTCTGTAAATGCTCTTATTCCACAGTTGCTGCTTTCTCATTAGAACTTAGATTCAAAGCTTTTTTTCCCTTTTGATTTAAACTCATTCTAGTTCTTTACCAACTTATGAAAAACGTTGAAAATACCAAATCTGTGCAGACAAACAGCTGTTGTTTCTGAGTTGCTTTAGGGATATTACAAGAGTTCCTGCTGTTACAAACCGCTTCATTTGTCTGAGTGGATTAAAGGAAAATGTCTATTGCAGTTTCTGCATTAATGGTTTCAATAAAATTTTGCATTGCAGCTATGAACTATTTTGTTAGCAAGCTCCAGCTTTGCCTATAGCTCTTAGAATAAACTTAAAATAAATAAAATTAATGTACAGTTATAGCTCTACCAAAAAGAACCTCAAAACACCTTTCTCTTAAAATACTGATTAATTAGAAGAATATAAAAGTTCTAAAATATGTGACTGACATGCATTATTTGTTGCTGGATTGAAAGATCTGGGACCAGTGCATGTTGATGATGAAAGATGACTTGTGCAGTGTTGAAAATGAATTTGTCTAGCTAAACAGTAACACATGGGCTTTCCTGGGGCTTTGAGAGATTATTAAAAATGTCATTATTTGGTTCAAAAGACCTTTCAGCAAATGGTGTGTTTGTGGAGCTGTATTTCCATTGCTTATTCCCCAGCCTTGTATTGCCCTGTCACAGATTCAGTATTCAGGTTTGTGAGAATAAATTCATGTTTGCAGGTTGCTGGAAATAGCTGTATGGCTTAGTTCTGTGCTACTGAACGTGCCTTCAATATGTCAAAATGATTAAGGTATTACTTTCTTACGCCTGTTGAGGCAACAAAGTATCATTTCATTGAATATCTGCTTCCCTGCTTCTACTTTTTTCCCCTCTTCCAATCCTGGTGCGAATTTAAGCAAAACCAATCCTTCCTTGCACTATCATATGTTAAAACATTTAAATATTATTAAGGAATTCCATACGTATCTGAAACAGGTCTAAACTCTGTGGTGCTGTGTAGGGGCCACTAAAAAGTAAGGCCACTGTAAAAGCAGTATTCTTTTTCTCAGTGTTGTATTTGTAAAAGGCTTTAAAGAAGAAATGGAGATGAACTATCCTCTTCATACTTCTCTGTTAGAGGTTACAATGTTTTTATGCCTTATTGTGCATAAAACAAGATGGAAATCAGACTCCGTGTTCCACCTGTTAGAATGGTCTTCAGGACCGTCAGGTCAAGGAGTTAAGTTCTGATACTACCCTTCAGTTTCTATGTTGGTAAAGGGATAGAAAGTCTACTATGGGATTTTAATTGCTTCAGATATCCTAAGAGAGTTAATTAAATTTCTTTAAAGAGAAGACAGGCGCCTTGCATTTTGTAGATAATGGTTCTGCATTTCAGGATTGTAATCTGAGATAGGCCAGAGCTGCTTAAATTCAGACCTCGGTGTACTCTGGCGTAGTTATGTCTCCAGTTAACAATTCTAAGAACCACTGTAAGAAGCAATTCTCAGTATTTATTAAAATAACTGGTCATCATTTTTTTGTGGGGAGGAGGAATAAATGGATCATTTTTTACAGTTCTGTCACAGTTATCTTCATTTACAGCACCAACAAAGTGAACTTGACATCGAGTTCAATAACTCCTTTCCTTTTCATGTTTGCTCACATGCATGAGAGAGTGAGATGTGTATTCATATAATTTTTTTTGCTGGGGTTTTTCAGACTAATTCCTGAGATTTTGTGAATTATAGATTGAGAATTATTGCTTTATAGAATCAAGAAGTTTTCAGTCCCACTCAGGGATAGTACTTATGCAGCTGTTAAGACCTTCTTTGAAGACTTTAGTGCTAAAGTTCGTATTTAGCAACTTTTTGGAAAGAATGAAGTTGTTAATAACTAGAAGAAAAAATATCAGACTTTTTGAATTTTTTTATATGATAGTCAGCTGTGGAGAGTTTGAAATTATAGTAGTTCTGATTTCATGATTAAAGAGAATTTGAATCAAAGAGCAAGAGCTTTCTGAAACTAAAAGTAGAAATGAAATTTAATGAAAATTAATGTTTTAATTTTTATAATAGGATTTCTTTATGTCCTGTGACTGACATTTATATTGCTGATGGAGAAAAATACATGGGAAAGGGCTTCTTAAAACAAGTAAATACTTGCTCTGGGGAGTTTTACCTGATTATAAAGATGCCCTTTGCTTGTAAAAGGAGGACTATGAACTGTTCAAAGTATTCAGATTAAAGATGATGACTTCAGTATAATGAATATGTGTTTGAACATGTATAAGAGTATGATAATTAAAAAATTTTACAATGTTTGTAAAAATAAACTTCTCTAGTATAAATTACGGAAATTTGAAGCTTAGGTAAATTCTTCGTTTAAATGTTTTTACAAAACTGTCACTGGATTAGGTTAGTCCATCTTTAGTATTTCTGTGAGAAGCTTCTGGAACCTGGAATTTCTGAAAAAATAAAAGTTTGCTTTGAGTTTATACTTGAGGCACTTCTTTGAACTACTGACAGATTCCATTTTAATCACCTGTAGGAAATAGCTTTGGCCAATCTGTTTTCTAGCAAATATGGGAGATGCCTGGACTGGTGCTACTCAGCCTTCTGGAACATTGGTTTGGTACTCTGAAATACTAGTGTTTATATTATCCTACCAATTTATGCCAACATAGACAAGAGGTAGAACATGTGGTATTGAATAAATGTCAAGAAAGGAAGAGGGTAGAAGGATAGCAAGAATAAAATTTGGGGGAGCAGGAATGATAGACTTTATTCTTGCTCTTTTTTTTTTTTTTTTGTCTTTTTTTTCTTGTGTGTGTGGTGATGAGCTGTTAATTGTAACTGTACCATAATGTGAAATAAGAGCTTCATGAATGTACTGGTTTCCCTTGTTGCCACTTATGTCATTTTTAATTATTTATACTTTTATTTTAAACTCTGATGTAGATGTCTGTAGCCTGCTCTTGAGATTGGGACCCTGCTAGAGCTTCTGACAACTGATACTCTTCCAGTTAGTTGTAAATAGTAGGAGAGAAAAAAATTACATAAATGGCAGTGGTCTTCTCCTTTGTTTAAGCATGGATATGTTAGGTTGGATAAGTAGAGGTTGTCAGGTTCCTGGTGGCAAGGGGTGAGGTTGTGCCCAAGAATAGAGACTGATGAGGATTATTAGAAATTTTGCTATTGTTAATTCTCAGTTTGAAAAACTCAGTGGTCTCAGTTTCTGACAGGATGTGTTCAACATCTCCGACGATAGCTTGCTTCAACTTTTGCTTTTTGGCCAGAGTTTGGAACAGTAGTGACAATATTTTCTTTTTTCCTTTTGGTTAAAGCATTCTGCGTAGTGCAGTGAGTGTCAGGCTACATTGACTTTCTTGACAGTTTAATATGGGGCATTCAATACAAGAAGAAGATTCTGCTGTATAATTGTTTCTTTTTTTTTTTTTTTTTTTTTCCATGAACAAGAAATACTTACTAATTGGTTCCCTCTTTCTAAAGCTTGCTTATTTTGAATCCTTAATCTATACTTTAAGAGTTTTTTCCCTTGATATGTTGAATAGTCTTCTATCACAGTAACAGGAGAATCATAGAATGCTTCTGAAGGTATTTCAGAATGTTTTCAGACTATTCTGTATTTTATGTACTTTAAAAAAAAGGAAGGAAAAAAGGTTTTCAAGGGACAGTGCTGTCATCATCCAGATAAATACAGAAGCTTTTTATGTGTGGCATGTAATTTTCAGCTCTCAAGGCACATTAAATAGTCTGTGTGCAAAGTCAGTCACGTAGGTAGCACAGGAAATCCTTAAGCAGCACTCAAGAGAAGTAAATGCTGACATTTAAGGTGACAGAGCCCATCAAAGAGAATATGCAAACACAGGTGTGCAGCTGAGATTTACATTAATTTAGGAGATTAAAGCATTAAAATCTTACTATAAATGAGTAATTACATCTATGACGCCTGACAGTTTCTGGCAGTAAAAGCCACTAATACAGATTTTTAAGATATTTAAAGGGGAGTATAGTGAATATTTTAAGTACTATAGTCATTGAAGAAAATATTTTAATCTCAAAGTTCTTCAGTATATGAAGCAATGATATAAAATAAATGGTTCTACAGGTAAGTGACTCTTGGGCTTTAACCAGAAACTTGTTTTTCTTCCTTGCCACAAGTTGTGGGCATCTCATGTTTTCCTTTGTTTTTTTAGGAGTGCCTAATTTTATTTTTTCCAGATTGTGATATAAGACTTGTTTGGAGTCAGTTGACGTTCTGCCCAAGACCCTTTTGTCATGTAACTTAATCAGTGATATTGGTTGTCTGTGTGGTTTTCCACATTGCCCTATGTATTATCCCCCTCATTTGTCCCCCTGTTCCTACCCCAACCTTTTTCTTGTTCACGCCCATATCAGAACTCTTTGAGAAATAACCGTAGTTACACTTATTTTATCATAGTGCTTTTAGACCTTCATAGTGTCCTAGTTTGTTGAGTTGATGTTCTGATAGCCTTTTTGACATAATGAGAATATTTAAGGCAACTGCCACAAGTTGTTACTGAAAAGCTTTCAATGTGACTGTAAGTTTGAGGAAAGCTGCAAGTTATTTGGGTCATTGGTGTTCCTAGAAATTCCTGAATTAAGGTGTTGAGCTTCCTATTGTTCGTGTATTTGGTCTTACAGGACTTAGCACTGGAGAACTAATTAATCATGATGATGATGATAACCTGAAGCCATAAAAATTTATTCTTTACTTCACTCTGTATGCTGCTTATCATCTTCTTGCCCTTCAAGGCGGTGTCTATATATGTCATATTGCATGCACAGTAACTCCTAGATCTTAGGCTGAATTTTTGCCTGCTTCTGAAATTCCAGCAGGCACCTCTAATATATTCTGTTTCTTTCAGAAGTTGTTTTGAGATATTTTGGAAAAATGATGAGAGCATTCTTTTTAGAGTTTTATTTACACACTTTTTTTTTTTTTTCCTTCTAATATATGCCCACTTGTGTTTGATAGCATTGAAGGAGAAATTGAGTCAAAAGTTACCTAGTTATACTGGTATCTTAGCTTTACTCAACAGTTAGAAGTGGAGTGCCCTGGATTGGCAACTAACATGCCAGTTACTGTAAATTAGTATTTGAAGTAATGTTTTCTTAAAAGGAAACTCTACTAGCAGAAGTCTAAATCTTTCTTTTAATTCCTTGTGAATTTAAATTACATATTAATTTCTGTAATTATTAATGCTTTCTTCTCTCCATGAATTTGACTTTTCCCTCAGCTGTTGCTCAATCCTTCTGTTCCCTAAAATGATAATGAACAGAACTTTCCTCTTCATTGCCTTTTCACAGAGCTTTTAATATAGGAATTGTCACTTATCTAGTTCATTTTTAGACAACTGCCACATATTCTGGGACCTTTAACTTCTAATTCCTGGAATAGTTCTGCCATACTCATTTTGCTATTCTCTCTTCTTTCTCAAGTCATTCTAGTCCTTCATCTCCTATCGCAGAGTAACCATCCGTAATTTATCCATCTCAGTATCTTGTATTCCTACTTCCTGTGTACAAATCTCAGCAGAAGCAATGCCTAATTTTGCTCTTAAATTCTGGGAGATTCTTCCATGCCATAGTCTGCTTCAGTGAAACTGGTAAGGCACTTAAGCTGTTCATAATCTTCCTTCTGACGGGATTTAAATTTTGCAGAAAATTTAACAATTTGCTGCCTGTCTTCAAGTAATGAGCTCTCCTGCCAATATTGTACTCAATATTTCATCACTAAATTAACTGCATGTAGCATTTCTAATTCTTGCTTTTTCTCTTTCCTAACTTCAACTGCAGGTTCTTCTGGTGTTTCTCAGCTACAGCTTTTTCTTCCTCTATTGAAACTACTTTCTAGTCTGTTCATTCATGCTTCTCGTTGTGTATGGCTGTGAATATTTTGATTGTTTTCTTTTAACTTACCCTTTCTGTGTTATGTTTCTGTGTTACGTGTATGGTAAGGGCAATAGGATTCAGTTCTTCAAATGTTCTTTTTCATGGATGTGTGGTATCACTGTTACTATGGTCTCAACCCTTACGTGATAGTTAAAAATACTTTTTTGCTACTAGCTCTTTGTTTTCACTTAGTTTTGTCTTTCCCACTTTTTATTCTGGATGTTCTAGCTTATGTTCAGTGTAGCAATGCTGTATTTTTCCTTAGAACACTGTTTACTTCTTGGCACTGTCAGAAGTATTTCCTTTGAAGCCCTCAATCTGAGTTTCAGCCTTTTGTCTGCTTTGCTTTGCATACTTTAGCTGTCCAGGACCTATCAGTTGTTCTTAGACATCAAACGAAATACCTGTCCTTTCAGCATCTGCAGCTGAAGGTCTCTGTAGGTCAGTGATATGTCTTGTGTTGATTTGGAACATCCAGTGAACTTATGAATCTTTTCCACTTGATTCTTGTGAAAACTTGTGATTAAAACTTTTTCATCTTAGCCAGTCAGACTTTGTCTCTCTGGGGACTGTTTAAGGGTCTCTCTTCTGTTCATGTTGACCAAAACGTTCTGTGGTTGCTTTCAAAATGCTGTGTACTACTCGTTTTGCCTTTGACTCTTTCAATAGCACTTTGAAGATGAGAGTTATTTCATTTGACTTGTGCATGAAAACTTCACAGCTTTGCTCGCAAAGTCCCCGGTGCCTGTATATTCATGTCTCATAATGATGGTCATCATTCTGCTACTTGACTTTCCTTATAACCTTTTTTTCCAAAAGTTAAACCTAACTAGTTAACCTCGCAGTAATGTAATTCCATTTCTTCTTCTTCTGTCCACTAATTGAAAAAGGTGGGTGTTTTGTTTGTTTGCTTTTGTTTTGTTTTTTTTTTTTTCAGTTCCTCTTTGTATTTGCCTTCTACATGTAAGATGACTCTAATTATGATTTCTTCTTGTTTCTTGTGTGTGGTGGTTTGTCATTTCTGTGGATGTCCTTTGCCATTTTTTAGTGGGACAACATCTTTGTTTTAAGTGTAGTGTAATTTGATCAGAATATTCCAGCTGAACCATTACCAATTCTAAGTCAACATGGAGATTAAATTCATCTATTCTGCACATTTCTGCCCTGCCCCCTCAACAGTATGATGTAGTGATTCCCAAGCAGGAGATGTGGGGGGTCACACAACTGTTTTTCTCAGCTCTTCTGGTTAGTCAGCTCTTCTGTTTGTACCAAACTGGCTCGGATATAAAATCTTGAAGCGTCTCTGTTGAAACATATCCTTCAGTTTTAGACCAGATTCTCTTGTCTGATCTCATTCTCTAGAGCCTTTGCAGTGCCCCCAACCTTAAGGCATTTAAATATATAATCTGTTTCTATTTTAATGTGCAGGTTAGTAACTAAAATATTAAATTTTAGTTTAAAATGAAATATTTGTGGAAGTTGGCTTAATATGTCCTCCTATTTTTGAGTTAAATTCTTCCATGCATGACTTTTCCAGTTGGATTTGCACACAGGTTATAGGAGATTCAGTGGAACTGTTTGACCATTTGTTCGTGAAAAGTGTCTAATGAGAGTGACTTTAGGGACTTTTGGCACAATATGACACCTGCTTTTTTCCCTATCCCAGAGGTCTGTTGCACTGTCATAAAGGCAGTGAGATTGGCTTAACAAAATTTGTTTTTTTGACAGATCCACGTGGGCTGTTACTTGCCTCCTTTGGTTTTTCCAAGTGCTATCAGACGCTTTGATTTGTTACTGTACCTTTTTAGGAATTTAACTTGATATCCTGGAATGTGGAGTGGAATAGAATGCAAAGTTTTTATCCTAAATTTATTTTTTGGTGGTGTTCTGGTCATAATCTTGACTGTTCTGATTTCCTGTGATTTTTCGTTCATCTTATCTTCAGACTGTTATTTCCTTGACACAGACATATTTCTTCTTTGTTGCTTCCACAAGAAATGAAAATTAGTAGTTATTATCATGTCTTTATCTATGTTATAAGGATGATGTATAATTGAGTTTAGATTCCTTGCAATGTTTCTGTTCTGCGTTATGTTTCTGCAGTGTGCAGAAGAAATAAACTTAAAAGTGTACTATATTTCTTAACGAATACATCTTTCTGTGTTGCTGTTTCCTCTCCACAGAGCATAAAAAAATTCTGTTTAAATTAACATAGAACATCTTCACCTCTGAAAAGCCTCTTCAAATTTAAAAAATATTATCACTTTTTATTACTTCTAGGTTAGCTGCCTTATTTTTGGGTAACTGCCTGTTGTTGCAAAATTAACCATCTTAATTTTTTTAATGCTGTTATAAACCACAGTATTTTAATAAAATACTTTGGATCATAATAATGGGGAAGGAGCAGCGGATGGGAATAGTCAGTTGGGGGAGCCAGTGCTCTGTATTGCATCTATTCGAATTTGAGAAGAAAGATTAAGAACTGCAAAATAAAAGGAAAAAGCAAAATGCATTAGAGTTAGACTTGCTTTTTTTTTTTTTTTTTTTTTTCTGCAGTAGCTCTTTGATGTTGTGGCTGAAGTGCTTTTTTAGCAGCTCTAAGCAGTAGAAATTAAACTTCTTTAATTTCCATTTTTATGATCAGAACACTCCTATGAGAGACTTTCCGATATCGCTATTATGCTTTCTCCAAAAGCATTTATTTCAGTAGTGGGGCAGTTGTATAAATATTTGTAGTTTAGCTTCTTGAAAAAATCTTTTATGACTGCCTTTAATGGGTACAGAGGATCCTACTCAGATTTGGATTAATGAGAATGGGACTAGTTTGTGTCTTTTGTAAGGACAGACATAGGTGAAAGAAAATACTCAGTATTGTGTCTAGCCACTAAAAGGCTGTGACTAATTATCCATTTTGATACCAGGTGTATAATCCAAAATGTTCTTCTGACTGGGTTTATGGCTTTGCGTTTCAGAAGCATCAAATAATATTTCTTCCTTTCCCAGAGAGGATGGTGGAAAATGCGTATAAGTGGGAACTGTCTAGAGCCTAATTTTACTGTGTGGAAACTTATGCCAAGCTACAGCAGTAACTATGTCCAAATAGGCTGCAATTTGCATTTGTGAAGGAAATGGCTCTGAATTTTGTCTCAGTTTCCTGCTTCTTGAATCCTACATTGGTCCCTTTGCTTGAAAACCAACTATGCTTGTCTTACTGGTGACAGCAGAGGTCAGAAGTGATGCATGTCTAAGTGGGATATAGTGCCACAGTAAGCTAAAAATATGTGTTCTGTCACTTAGCTCCATGCTTAGTCATAATAGAAACAAAATTGTATATAGAAAGGCTTGGGAGTAGTGTGGTGTGTTTTTTTTTTTTTTTTTTCCTTAAATGATAGAATTTATTAAGACAGTGAAGCATGTATATCAGCACTTTAAAAAACATAACAGGTTACTCTCATCCTAAAGTACTTAATTTCAAAAGATGTAATAAATTTCTCAGCTTAATCATTCTAGTTTCAGAAGATAGATTTAAATGAAACCAAGTGGTGGCTTTGTCACAGAATTGATTGTTCATTTTTAAAAACTGTTTTTTTGTTCCAAACTAAGAAAAAAAACCCAAGCCATTGATATCTAGGTTTATGACAACCTCTTGTAGTTGACTGTAGTTATGTATTAGGGGAAGAAAATCCTAGGGAGACCTCTTTCCTCAGAAGTATTAGCAGTGTGGGAATCCAGTTCAGCCAGTACATAGTACTCTTTAGGCCCCTGTACTGCAGTCGGAGGATTTGGTAGGCCAACTGGCAGGTCTGTCTGCAAAGTAATGTCTTTTGCAAAGCAGTTTTACTAACTGTCTGCAACCCAAAATGATTGGGTTGATTGCGAAGCAACCTGAGTATTCTAGTGAACTAACATTATGAGGGATGGGTAGATGAGGTAAGGTTTGATGAAAACATTTAAGCTTAAAATGAATTGTATTCTCTTACCGACTTTTAAAATAAAGCTTGATTGACAGGAGAATACAGATACCTCTCACAAATCTTAAGAGGGAGAAGCGTTGGCTGGAAGGAGGGGAGAACATGCACTTGCTATTTTTTTTGTGCACTGGCAGGATGGGTGAAGAGGGGTCTTAATTTATCCTTCTTTAATGGGCCCTTGAACTATAAGCATGACTTTGTTATTAGTCATGGAGAAAACTAGCATTTTGCTGCAATAATTCTAGTTGCATGTATTTATTTGCACATATGGTGTTGGTGATGTTCTATAAAATTGTGGAATTAAGTAATAAATGTGATTGAAGAATATATAGCTACTGGGGATGTCCCTTTTCACCTTCATAAACATAATGAACAACAGTTTGTAAATGATGCAAAATGCTAATTAAAAGTTTTAATTTGGTAATCATCTCTTTGATTAGAAACAGATGCTGATTATCTGCAGAAATCTAAATGGACCCTTAGAAGATAGCTTTTATTGCTTAAAATTTACTTGTGAAACTAGACTCAAACTAAAACACAAACTGTACGGTAACTTATGCCCCTTTTAGTGCACTAGAGCACTATGATTCTTACTGAACAGCTTCGTGTGGTTCATCATTTGAGTTATACAGGACCTTGACAGTCCACTGTAAGGTTGAATCCTTCTGTACTGGGTGCTACACATGCTCTTTCTGATTGGAAGTACATTCTCTTCCTGCTTTGAATAAGTTATGTGCTTTGAAATAAAAATTGCAAAAAGGCTGCAATAAAAATAACATGATGAATAAACCCAGTCTCCCTCCTAATCTACTTGAAAGCAACCAGATAATGTTTGGAATACTGTCTCAATCCTGAGGCAGCCGTTCTGCTGTAATCCTGGATTTCTCATGTAATATGAAATGGCAGCAGTATCAGAAACACAGTGGAGAATAGCTATCTTCTACACCACCTTCTTCATCTTATGGTAGAAGAGGTGGGAAAGGTAATCGCACTGCTTGTGTGATAACTTGCTTTAGCACTCAGTAGTTGACCAGGTCACATTTGACTGCCAGTTATCTATTCGCTTGGAAATGATGAAAGAATAGCAAGTCCTAACCTGATCCTAGTAGAACCTCAGTTCTTAGCAGCTGGTAATTTGGGATTCCTGGAAGAAACTTAGTATAGACAAGGAGAATGGTGTCATCAGGTGTCTCCTCTTTTACTATAAATATTTTAGACATTCTTTTGGGGCATAAGGGAAGAGCAAATTGGGAAATCAGTAGTGTATTTTTTAAAATTATATCCATATGTTACTCAAGAAGAAAATAAATTCCTTGGATAATCAAAGTCTTAAGTTCTCTTATAGTGGTTGGGATTAAGAAAGTTTCCCAAATTAATTTATTCTTCACACAGCAGTGAATGTAGTAACTTTGGGAATGTTTATATTGTTCCATAGTTCAGCAGCATAAAAGCTGATAGGATAGTTTGTGCAGGATGTAATTACACTGCGAGTAGAATTTACTGGCTGCTGTTTTGGATGTAAGCCTCGTAAAATGGTCTGCAAACATTGAAATACTCTTCCCTGCTAATCCTGTGATTGAATCTAGAGAAACATTTGTTAACAAGTTTCTGTAAAATTGAGTCTGACGTTAGCATCCTGATTTATAAATGGAAGAAAACTTGTTGCCATATTTCTTAAAAGGGCCTTCCATTAGCTCTTCAGTCATGGGCGACTAATACGTATATAGTGATGTTTCTGTAGTAATTGCTTTGTTCAGTTTTCCTTTTCATGGATGTAGGGAAACATTTGTCAGGAATGTAGGAAACGGGACCTGTGTCACGTGAGTTTCTTTGTGATTACGGTAGCCATGAATTAACTGTATATTTGAGAAAGATCCATAAAATGTCCTCTCCGTGCCCACATCTGACTTTAAAAAAAGCCCAAACAACATTTTAGTCAATGGATAATACATGGTAATTCCAAGGGCAGCCCTTTATGTTTTTAGGGATGTCAGCAACCTGAACTTGAGCTAAAATAGTGAGTTGTAGTACCATGGAAAATGCAATTTTCTTCTTAATTCATTTGTGCCTGGCCGAAATGGGATTGATATCTCTTAAGAAACATCATCAGATTTGTGAGCAACAGATTTGTGAGCCTCTGGAAAGTTTTATTTAAGGCTCTTCATGCTTTTAATTGGTAGGACAGCTGGGGATGGTGTCCTTTCCTGATTAAGTTAGTATTCATTAACTGGCTGAATACACTTTAAATTTATATTCTTAAATTTAATGGTATCTAGGTTAATAGTTTTGTATTCTAGTTGTAGCTTAGTTTGTACTGTCATGTGTGGCAATGGACAAGCTTGACAAGGAAATGATTGTTTTGTCTGTTTCATACTTAAAATTGCAGTGTAGTGCAGTATTGAGAGACCGACTCTTTGGGAAGGGTGTAGTGCCGTTTGAGTATCAGCCGCTCAGTGACTAAAAGCAAGTTTTAAAAAGTTTACTTTCTAAGGAAACCAGTGAAGTGTGCACGTAAAGACCTGAAGCTGAGTCTTGGAAAAGGCAAGGTCTTGTGCATTGAGTTCTTGTTCCTTACTGGAAGATTTAGAAACAGCAAAGTTAAGTAGTTGTGCATGTGTAGTAGTAAAATGTGTGCATGCATCTTTATCTCTTCATTAAAACAGAGTAGGGATATAAAATTTATTTTGAAGTTTTTGGATTGCCTTACTGCCAGTGTTTGTTTAACCAAGCTTTACATATTAAATTATTAATATTTTAATCTAAATTTATGTGTCTTTGTGTTTCCAGGACAATTCTGTGATTAAAAATCAATGAATAAACAGCATGTAGAAAGCAAGAAAACTAGAGATAATGCGACCCGCCCCAAATCCTTGCTTCCTTCCTGTCCTCTCATGCCTTCCCTTTTTATGTCTTGATTTTTCTCATTTTTCTTAGTCTCAGAAACTTATGATGAATTGATGAATTGTTTCAAGCTATGATACGTGATCTGCTGTCACTGAAAAGGAAAGATCCTTTTCATGGTGTTGTTTTGTTTTTGCTTGTGCAAAACAAAGACTGACTTGTTGATAAGTAGTTTCAGTTTACTAAACTGACAACAAACTAATGAGGCAAAACTCACCTCACAGAAAACAATTCACTGGTTCACTAGTTCACAAGTGTGGAGGGTCAGACAAGCACCAGATGACACCCTCAGAAGAATTCTGTTGATTTTTTTTATTTTTATTTTTTTTTTTTTTTATGTTTTGAACATCACAGTATTTTATCTGGCGAACATCATTGAGCACTGTCAAAAGTTAAGCAGTCTGTTTATCTTTACAATCTTGATTAGAATCCTAAAAGCTATACTTAATTGTGTCTAATTTTTTACTGATTACCGGAATGTGTTCTTGCGGGTGCCAATTTAGAGATGAAATTATTAAATGTACAAACCATAGTGCTCTTATTAAAATAATAATAAAAAAAAAAATGGAAAAAAATCTCCAAAACTTTTCCAGCTTCCATGAACCAAGGAAAACTGGGATACATGTTTCATGATTCTCTGTATACAGAGGTACAGGCATGACCTAACTGAAAGCTTGGGTCTGAGTTTAGACTATAAGGGGCTTATTTGCATTGCATTGCATTTTCAGTCAGTTTTACACAATTTTATGTGAAAATGGTGAAATCCTTAATGGTAATGAAAGGTTATTTTTGTTGTCTTTAGGGAAACAAGTTTTATTTTTAAATGCATTCTGGAGTCATCCCCCAGCTTTAGTTAGGGGCTAGGGCTATCCTTGTTTCTTCTTCTCTCTCCATTAGCTGAAAAAATGGAGGCAATGAGAATTGGTGAAAAGGCAAGGAAGGAGCAAAGTGTTTGTAGGGGTGATGAAGGTTTGCCTAAGCTGTAAGATACTTGAGACTGTAAGAAGTAAATTATTTAACAGCTTTATAAGTATTATTTATTTATATGATAAATACTGTTTTGCAATAAAAATTGTGTTTGTTTAAAAAATACAATTTCTGATGAAATTGTATGTTTGGTAACTGTTCACAATTTTTAGTCATGGTCCATTAACCTATTTTTCTGAAGATTTCACCATGATCCCTTTTACCCCAACAGTGTTAAGTTTTTTGCTAGTGAGATGCAAGAAAATCTAAAAGCACTGTGACTTTACATCTGTACAAGAGTGATATGGTCAAATTACTAATAAAGAAGGATCTAAACAGGTTGAGATTTTTGGAGTCAGTGTAATTATTTTATATGTATAACAAAAGATAAAAGTGCCTTGAGATTAAATACTGATTAAAATGGTTTTGTTGATGCAAATGAGCTTTTTCAAAAACCAAATAAGCAAGGAACCCTTGCCTATCCCTCTTATTCTCCACCCAGTATTGCAAGCCTGCTTGTAAAACAGTCACTGGACTGTTTTAATGGCTTTCTGTAAAAATAACTATTCTTGTCTCAGTTTGATTTTTTTTTTTTTTTTTTTTTTTTTTTTTTTTAGTGAGAGATCCTAGAAGCAATAATGCAACTGTAACCACTATAGCTATACAATATTTTGTACTGTTTTTTATTTGAAGACAGTTTCACTGAAGGTTTGGAATGACAGGGTAGACTGGGTTCTCTTAAGCAATTTCTACTGAAAAAGCATAAAACTATTACATTTGAGAAATGGAAGTCACTGTTCTGGAATTAGAATTAAAACTTTGGTCTATACTAGGTGAAAGACAAGCTTGCAGGCTGATGTGGTGACGTAGATTTCCTGTTTAAATGAGTATAAATCTGTCATCTGGAAGGAGCAGCAGGGTTTTGGTAGCACTGTGTGAAATCTGTATATAGTTCCAGGGTGTTGCATTTGAAAAGCAGGAATAGTTCAAAGACTAACGAGTGAGATTGTTAGTGAGAGTATTTTATAGAAAGTGTTTTCTCCTATAATTTACACAATCACATTTAATTGTTTTGATACAGTTGCTTTGTTAAAAAAAAATTGGCTTCCTTACAGGCTGTTTTTCTCTAAGCATTAGATTTTCACATGCAGAAATATAATGCTACTATGCATTTCTTCAGTCTTCAAAGTTACATCCTTCTGGCTTTCTGGCAGCTTTATTATTATTTTTTAACGCTCATTTTCCTGAGACAATACTGCAGATTACATCGAAAGGTGGACAGGGTAACCATAAGCCTCTAGACACTGCTGCCTTGACCATTTCATATACAACTATCAAATCGCTTTCATAGAGGGGATTTGCTGAGCTACTCCTCTGTTGTGGTTTAACCCCAGTCAGCAATTAAGCACCTCGCAGCTGCTTGTTCACTGTTCCCTGCCCAGTGGGATGGGGAAGAGAATTGGGGAAAAAAAAAAAATACAAATGTGAAACTCATGGGTTCAGATAAAGACAGTTTAATAGGTGAAGCAAAAGCTGCGCACAGAAGCAAATTAGAACAAGGAATTAATTCACCACTTCCCATCACAGGCAGGGGCTCAGCCATCCCCAGGACAGCCGGCCTCTATCACACGTGATGGTGGCTTGGGAAGACAAAACACCATCACTCTGTCTCCCCTTTCCTTCTTCCCCCAGCTGTATATGCTGAACAAGACACCACGTCGTGTGGGATATCCCTGAGCTCAGTGGGGTTCAGCTGTCCCAGGTGTGTCCCCTCCCCACTCCTTGTGCACCCCCGGCCCACTCGCTGGTGGGGTGGGGTGAGAAGCAGAAAGGGGCTTAGCTCTGTGTAAGCACTGCTCAGCAGTGATGAAAATTCTCTGTACTGTCAAGGCTGTTTTCAGCACAGATCCAAACCATAGCCCCCTACCAGCTACTATGAAGAAAATGAAGTCTGTCCCAGCCAAAACCAGCACATCCTCCAGGTTTGAAATTAAAAGGTCCTTCCTGTGACTTCCAAGAAAAGTGTTTTATTTTGTTTACTTTTCTCAGTTTTTCATCTGAGAAGAAGGAAAAAAGGTTTGTTTAAATGCCCATTTCACTGCATAGAAGTATTAGTCAACAATCTAGATACTCAGCCCCATTCAGAGAAGAAACTGAACTGCTTAACTGAACTGATCCCTTTCCATGGAGGGGAAGAACACTGAGTACCTTTTTCATCTTGCATTTGGAGTCTGGGTATCTGTTGCATGTGATAGCCTTGGCCAGGTTCCTGACTAGTCTCTAAAGCGATCTTGACTGCAGCCTTGTGTCACCTCTCCGTAGGTACTGGAGCACACGTCCAGTTTATGTAGAGCAGTGTCACACAATGTGTTGTACTTTGGTGACATCTGTGTTTTGGGAAGGCATTCTGTGTTCCTGAACATTTAATCTCTTTCAGCCAGGGACTAATTACATACTTTATCAAGAACATATTGGGCAAATATTTAAGACTGTTTGTTGCATGTAGTGAAGCTACTAGCTATCATTGCTGCATTACCAGTGTGTATGATCTTTTTTATCAGATTGAATTATTTATGATTTAAATTTTTTTAATTACTTTTTTTCAGGTTTAAAGGCCTGATCTTATTTATTTGAATGATTTGAAGCAGAAAAATTAGATTTCAAATTTTGTTGTTGTTTTCTGTTGAATAAAACCCCAAAATTATTTATTGACTAATAAAATCATTACAATATGCTGATTTTAAGTGTGGTTTATCTGCTGTATTTGATGCGTTATTAAGTAGTCACAGAGCGTCATGCATATATTTATGTATATAGAATATTAAAGTTTTTGTATGAGAAAGTATAACATTGTCTGTGATTTTTCAAGCTAGAAACTTTGGCTTAAATACTTAAAGTTGTTAAATTGGACCACTGCTGCTTAACTTGCCTAAGAACTGGAAAAGCACTAACATTTGGAGAATAACAAGTATACCATTGTTCTCAAAAAAAAAAAAAAGAGAGCTAAATCCATGAATATGAGATGATATGCCATTTTTCTTTAGAAGTCTGGATTTAAAAATGATGTGAAACTGATGTTTTTGTTAAAAACCTGACAAGATTGTTTGAAGTCCTTACTAATTGTCATTGAGTCATCATGATTTGTTTTAATGTATACGGTAAATCTGGATTTGAGCAGGGATTGTCACAAGTTTTAGTTTGAAGGGGTTGACTTTAAAAAAGCATGTTTTACAGTTCTTGTATTAATGTTTAAGATTATTGTATTTTAAAATCTGCACTACTGCTTCGGAAGGAAGGTTATTTAACCTTCTAGCAAAATAGTGTTTTGCTGGTTTTTGCTTAATTATTAGTGATCACTTGCTGAATATGTAATTCTTTTTCCCTTGTCAACTAAATTGATGATATACTTACAGATTAAGTAATCTTTTAGCTCATGTTAATTTAAAAAAAAAAAAAAAAGCAGCCTTATTCTGAAGTATTTCAGCAGATTAAAACAAGCTCTTAATTTTAGATTAGTGAAGACCTGAAAAATGAATTGGTGAATGATCTGTATATATCAACCCCTGGCTTCACTCCAAGTAAAGTAAAAGAACAAATGTTCTACCGGGTAAGTAGAAGTTGCTGAGTTCCACAGATTTGCATTCATTGTCTTTCAGTTAAACTTGGGAGTTACTCATTTTAAGTTTACACAATACTATTGCTAACATTTAATCAAAGTATCTGAATTAACTGAGACTAATGAGAGTTCCTCTAATTCACGTCAGTACAAGGGTGGAGGGAAGGACTGGGAGAATGAAGGGAGCTTTAAACTCTTATTAATGTCTTCTCTTCTGCCACCCCATGTCTTACACCACAAAAACAGTCTTAAGTTTTAACCTTTCCCAGACAAATGACTTAACCTTCCTGGCTGACAGACTGTTTGGGATGGAGACATTCACAAACACCTGTTGCTGAAACTAGGTTTGGTCTGATTGTATTAGTCTGAAATTGTTTTTGCAAGAGAGCAAGGAGAGAGGAAAGAAGTATCTAATGTAGTCACTGATTCTTCTTTGGAATGAAGTTGATTGGGTTGCAGATCTGTTTCCAAGATGTTTTCTGTGTAGCTTATATGAAAAATATTTCAAGATGTCAGAAACAGAGGGCCAACAGAAGTCTGTTTTCAAATTTTAAATCAGTAAGCAGTGCAAGTCTTCATAATTGGGCTAATAATCATAGATACAAACTTCAAATACCTTATTTTGCCTAGTGGCATGACTTGTTGTCAGTAAACAGTATTTTCCCACCAAAATAATGATCAGCTATTTCAAAGTCAACATTTAATTTCCAAATCTTTGCGTTTTGCCTGGATAGAGCTTTGTTAAAAGACAGAAAATGAGTTAAAAATTTACTGGTTCATCTTGAGTCTTAGGGTTGTACTGCATTATTTTGTTATTCTAATGTGGGTGTTTTTTCTTCCTCAGGTTGGTCTTGCAGATGCTGTGGATCTGTTTAGAGCCAGAAGAGTGTTTATTAAAGATGGCTTTGCATATGTGCCACTTAAGGACATTAATGCGATTGTTTTAAATAACTATAGAACAAAGTTATCTAAAGCGCTGGCGGTAAGTCTTACAAAGACTGATTTTAACAACTTTTGTTGCACTGTTTAGTGACACTCTTGGACAGTAGCCGTTTGGATTTTTAAATTTCTCTGCTTCCATCTGGAGAATACTGGAAACCCTATCAAAAGTGCTGGCAGCACTAAAGAAAAAGTTCATTATGAGCTGAGAGTTCATTAATTTTAAATGGAATTGAGCACGTGATGTGCATTGTAAAGAAATTTCTGCTAGAGGATTTTAAAATTGTTTCCCACATAGAGAGTAAAATGACTTCTCATTCAAAATGTTAGCCTCATACACACAGCTGTTTTCCCTTCATGTCAATCTTTTCTCTCACAATGTTTTGCAAGCTTTTTGTTGAAACAGGTGAAATAGTGATTTGTGTGTTTTTTTTTTTTTCTTCTCTTTTTAGTGAGAGCTGAAATGAGAGTAAGTCAGAACGTGTCAGGCAAAAATAAAGTCTTTATTGTATGAATGTTTGAGGTATCAAATCTAGTTACGACACCTATGGTAAATTCTGTATGTGAATGTTGTTGCGTTAATAATTTGGTGATTGATTTAGGAATTGCTAGTTTTACAATATTAGACTCTTCACAGGGTTTAAATGTTGGCGATCATGCATAATGCACAGAATTTTAGTCCCAGAAAACACGGCATCGAATAACAAAAAGGTGGTTTGGATTGCTTTTTAAAATGTTTTCAAAGCCTTCTGTTGCTATGTCACATTAGTGTCAAGGTTGACCATGAGTGTTTCGTCAACAAACTGTGTGAAGTAAAAATGCATTCCTTTAAGAAGCTACCACTATGCTAATTTTCTAATTTTGAATATAACTGGAGTCTGTGGAATTATTTAATGTGCAGTGAAAATTTTGATACTCATATGTGAACATTTCCATTAGAATTCTTTAATACAACTGCAACTAGAGACATCCTTATTTCAGTTGGTGCATAATGTTCTTGCTGAAAGCTGATAACACTTGTGTGGGATTTAAAAACAATGAATGTGTTCTATAGAAATGTGGTTAAATACACAGGTTATCTACATCGATATAAAATACTTTTGAGAAGCTTCATGGGCTTCTGGAATTTGCCTGTTGTGTGAATATCTGAGAAGTCTGAAAAGTTGTAGGAACTAATGAGTAGGCTACCTGGCTTTTCAGTTAGAGGAAAAATCTTCAACTTTTTCTTACAAACGCACACTATTTTATATATAACTTATTTAACCCAGATTATGTGTTAAAGCCAATAGCTGCTGTGTAGTAAAGAAGTACTTCTTTATGTTATCCTCTGCAATCATGGTTTAGAAATTTTAACATTCTCATGAGCTTGGAAAACTGTCTTCTATAGAACTGCTATGTTTTAAGTTATTTCAGTATTTCAGGTTTGCATTAGTTTTTAGTGTTGGTACATACATTTTGTTTATTAAAGTTCATATTTTCAGAGTAAGGTGTAAAGGAAGATTAGTAATTTCTGTCCTATTCCAAACCTCCTGATTGAAGTTGTTGGGTTTTGGTTAGTAATTTAGTTTGAGAAACCACATTTAATAAACTCTTTCAGCTAATGTTAGCCAGCACAATGCACTGCTGAGAGATGCTAAGAATATTATTAAATTGAATCTTTTGGAAATAAAGGCGAAAAATCCAACATGTTTCACAGAGGTTAATCTAAAGTTATTCTGCTATACTAAACAGAGACGTAACTGGAGTGTGACACTTGGTAGCTGGATAATTGGTGTAGTTCTCACTGGAACAAAACTGTCATCATCAATTACATTTCAGTGAAACAATAAAAACACTCTTTTAAAGAAAGGATTGTACATAAGGAATCTTTTTAAACTCTAAGGAAGGCAATGGTTGCTGTTCTACAACATACAAATTAGGAGGATAATCTTTAACAATTTTCCTCAGCCTTAGCTGGAGTGAAGAGGCACATGTCAATAGAAGTTACGACGCAGTAGCATGCTTCCAGTATTGTTTGTGAAAAGTAGTTCTTGAAATACTATTTGACTTAGGCCTAAATTCTGCAGTACAGGTGGTTTAGTAGTGCTTGGTAATGCTTTTGTAGGACATGGATGTTTGTATGTCTGCTGCAAAAGAAAAATCAATCAAGAGAAATGTTCAGAATTTCAGGCACTATTTTAGTATAGAGTTCCTCATGATTTTTACAGAAGTTGTGCATCATGGCCAGACTTAATTAAGAAGTAATAGAGCCTTAAACACCATTACTGATTTGTTATTTGTCTCTTAATGAATGTATTTGATAACATTACCACTTTGGTAAACATTACTTATGTGTGCTTTTGGGAGTATGTTTTAGTGTTTTTGCAGCATCTGCCTGTTTACGCTTTGTTCTCAGCACTTTCTAATGGGCAATCATTGTTTCATTAGAATTTGAGAATTAAAGATCTTAATGGTGTGATAAACCAAATTAGTCTTGAATGCTGTTTCTAAAGAAAGGGTTTGTATCTTCACAGGGTCATAAAATTAGGCTAAATACTTGTACCTTCTGTGGGTTTGTTTGATTTTGGCCAATAGTTTTGTTTTTGACAGTGTTAAAAGCTTCTAGGGGACAAAATACCCTGAATATAGGTAGTGGAAAGATGGTCTTTCAGGCACATAGTTTTAAGGAATCTTTCTTATGGCTCTCATTAGTGGTTCAATTCTGCACCATTAAAGCAGCACAGTTTTCCATTGTGGGTAGTTTGTGTGGTATTACTGATTATTTGTACTGTGATACATGTTTTGCATCTTGGAGGTTGTTTAGTGCTAGTCCAAGCAGTCACACGCAAAGGTTTTTGAAAGTGTTATCCCTACACAGGAATGATTTTATGATGAAGACCTTTTCCAAGGTGCGCTGAAGCTGTTACACTTCATGGGAGTGTGTTTGAGCTAAAGCTACTCTTCCTAGGTCCCCAAAGCATTGAATAATTTGGATGATTGCTTATCCTTGTTATGTTCCTCACAACATTCCAGGCTTATATCACCACCATCCGCATGTTACAGGGTGATTCTAGCAGGGGTTATAAAGGAGGAATATAACGAGAGTGAATTGATGTGTTGATACTGAGATTTGAGAGAACAGTAAATAATTCATAGCACTGACTTTAAAAAAAAAGTTTTTGTGTTGACACTGGCACAAATTCAGTTTAGTCAGAGTTATGCTTTAATCACTTACTAGTCAAGCCCACAAAGCAGTCATAAGTTTTGTTTCGGCCTTTAAAACTAGGTTTGACATCTTGACTATGTGGCTATTCCTTGAGGCTCAATAATAAGGGGAGTTAATACTATTCAAGTCTTCCCGACAATTGCAAATGCAACTGAAGAAGTTCATTTTATGTGCAAAATCAATACTGCAAGAACCTTCTTTCTGTATTCTCTGACCTATTCGATAATAAATTATTTCCTTTGTGCCATTAATAATGATTAAACTGTAGAAAGCCTAAGTATATAAGTTGTAATATTAGCTCTACGATTGTTTTATAACTTAAAGCAAACTTTTATTAATTCAAATTGCATTATATTTTATTTATGAGGGTTTCACTGTGTTTACATTAATACACAAACATTTCTGCAGTAATGCTGTGCTGCATTTTGCTAATGTCAGTTATAGCCATGTAGTGACATTATGTTGTGAAATTACTGTCAGTATTGGATCTCCTTTTTTGATGATAGTTGTTTTAATTTTTGACTTCTTGAAATCAGATTTGTCTTAGTGTCGCGGTTGAGTCCTGCAGACCCGTATCAGAGCTGTGTTACATTTGGTACTGCACAAAGGAAGATTACTCCAGAGAAAAGGGGGAAAGGATAGAAGAGGCTGCTGAATCATAGGTTAGGACTTGCCTTTATCAGCACTGTCCTCAAATAATTAAGAAAATGACTTAATACTATGTTGGCTGCTGTCTGACTTGTTTCAACAGGAGTTTGCATGGGGCAGCGGTTTGCCTCCACAATTCCTGCCCTGTGTGGTTAACTGCAGTGTGCGTAGGGGCGGACGATGTCTCCCACCTGCTGAGAGTGTTGCAGAGTTCAGCGTGAGCTTCCCTGTAATGTCTGATCCCCAGAAATGATGTAATACCTAAAGATGTGTTTAGGTTTTTTGAACTACTTTTCTCATAGCACCATTTAATACGTGGTGTCTGATACAAATACTCTTCCCATGTGATTGATCAGAAAATCCATTATGTAGAGATTACGGCTTTAGGTTGAGCACATAAAATGCTCTTTTTATTATTAAAATAACACTAGTAGTTTTGACTGAACCTGTGTACCGGGTGCAGGTGCCCGGGGGCTGGCAGCGGGGCTGCAGAGCTGACCTCTGTGAGGGGAGGCCGGGGCTGCCCCGCGCCGGACACAGCCGGTTCCAGCCGGCTCCAACCCACCCACCGCAGGGCACGGCTCGGCCCCACAGACACCGTGGGGGTGCCTCGGGGGAAAATGCCTTTAAGAAAGGTCAAAAGATGGAGAGAGGAGAAGGGAACCAAAAGGAGTGAGAAGCAGCAGAGGGAACACCAAGGTCAGAGGAGCAGCTCCATGATGCTGAAGCTGGTCTTCATGGCACCTGAGGACCCCACACTGGAGAGTTCATGAAGGAACTCCAGCCTGTGGAGAGCCCATGCTGAAGCATTTTTTTTTCCCAATGAAGAACTGCAATCCATGGGAGAAAGCCCATGCCAGAGCAGGGAGAATATGTGAGTGGGCGGGAGCTGCAGAGGGGAGCTGTTATGGACCAACCATAGCTGTGCCTGTCCTTCGTCCCCTGCACTCCTTGGAGTGGGAGGTGGAGGAGTCTGGAGTGAAGTACAGCTTGGGAGAGAGGGATGGAGAGGCATTGTTTTAATGTTTGTTTCTCACTACCTGAGTCAATTTTAATTGACAGTAAATTATGATTATTTTCCCCAAGTTGAGACTGTTTTGCCTGTGGTGGTAAGTGGTAAGCAGTCTTTATCATGACCTGTGAGCTTTCTTATCCTGTTTCCCCTCTGTCCAGTTGAGGAGGAGGAGTGAGTGAGCAGATGGGTGGGAGTTTGTCCCTTGAGTTATGGCGGGTTAACCTTGGCTATTCTTTTAATTTTCAGTCTCTAGGTTTGTAGATCTGCTGAGGTTTGGACACTGGAGGAAAAGGGGGTTCAGTACTCTGGTTCCAGTTCACACAGTTGTGTTAGCTTTTGTGTTTCCTGGGCTCCTCCTCTCTAAAGCTCTTGAATAAATTCCAGAGGTGGAGGTAGTAGGTACTGAAAAACCTGACTCTGACTGGGATGCCTCGATTAGTGTCAGGTGTTTGCACCAACTAGATTGAATCATTATGTCATTCATATCTTAACAAACGTTACAGTTCAGAAGATGTTTTGTCCTAAAGTTTTAGTGCTTGTTGAACATCACATTTTTAAAGCTATAAGCAAATGCTTGAGAATGTATAAATATTCCTGTGTAGTATAAGTGCTTTTATTGTGAGCTTGAAGAGTTTGTTTTACAAAGGCTTGTAATTATCAGTGATGGCATAATTGAACTTCCCATTCATATCGTTTTTTCAGTAGACTTGTCATACTTGTGTTTAAATCCAGCCCCATTTTCTGCCATCTTGAGCCTAGCAATTGAAATAATAACTTAGGAGTTTTTTGTGGTACAACTCTACTGCAAAAAGTTGGTTTTGTGAAAATACTTTGTCAGAACATCATATAGGATCTAACTGTCTACAAATTATTAAAATATTAACAGAAAATAACACAAACTGGTACCATAAGAAATCAAGATTCCAATGTTAACATATACAATCCTGATAGCATGTGTTTCTTTTTAACTTAAAGCCTACAATTTTTTACTTTGCAGTATGATCATGTGTAATCTGATAAAATATCTACAAATCAAATTGTTGGGTTTTGAGGAATTAGCACAAAAGGAAGACCTCACTGCTGTTTTCTGATATTTTTTTTTAATTCCTTTTCCTATTTGGGATGTAATTTTCAAAATTGTTAGAAATGTTAAGTAAGTTGCTTCTAGCTTTATTAATATTTGTAATGATTTCTCTTTTAAATATTAGTCAAGTATGCTATTTTGGTTGATTTATGCTATATGTCGAAAGAACTTGTGAGTTTGGGAAAAGTATAAGTATAGATGGCACCACTTGCAAAGCATTTTCTTCCTAAAACACCTATGTTTTCAAGCAGTGAAGTAGGCGGCTTTATGTAGTGCCATTACTGTTGAGAAACTATGATTGATGATGGTCTTGTCACTTGAAATTCATTTCAGGTGTTGTGTTCCCAGTGTTAACTTAAAGTATATTCACTGTAACATAAATGGATGATTTTTATAATCCGCACGTACAAAGTTAGCAAGGTAATAACTTTGGCAGTGCAGGGTAAAACGTGATTACAGTGACTTTGTCCTCTGTTCCTCTCAGATGAAAGTTTGCTGTGAGAGTTTTGCAGAGAAACAGCTGGTCTTCATTTCTGAGTAGTATTATATTTTAAGGTCATTGTCTAAGGCACAGGTCTACTGAATAAAATGTAATTTTTTTGAGGGGGAGAAGCGAAATCAAGGGAAGTGACTTCACATATGTGTTTGTGTGTCAGAGGGGACTCAAACCTGTATGCGGAATGGTTACCTGCAAGACAGGGAAACTCACTGGACTTTTCTTTGTGGACCTTCTTTTTGCCATGGCCCCTTAATTGTCCCATTACTGATTATTTTCTGAAATCCATCCTTCAGTGTTTTATCTCCTCTATTAATTGAAGTACATGTGTTTCTTTTAGAGACTACACAGATCGCTAGCATAAAATAATTATAAATAATATTAGGAGGCTAAGCAAAATTTGTCTGTGTTCAATATTTTATCTTTCTGTTTCTTCTATCTTCTTGCATCTACTGCAAAGTATAAGATATTGTTAAGTACTGAATTTGCAGTGTAAAACAACGCTGTGATCTCTGAATCATCCTGTTCAGTTTGATTTATACGGAAATAGTTCCATCTTCAAATCAACATAGGTGTTTCATGCTAATAATACTAACAAAGCAAGATGCACAGGATTTGAAGCATGTAGAAGGCTTGATTAACTTTTAAGATGTTCCCCAAATTTCAGAAAAACTATTGGAATAGAATGCATTAGCAGGAAGTACAATTTTATTTCTATGTTGTGTGATAGATGCAATAACCTGGAAATGCATCAGTTAATATGGTACCTGTTTAATGTCATGTGACAACAACTTATTAACATGCTGGCAACAGTACTTTGAGAATGATGCACTATAGTCAGTAAGAAAGAACTGTAATGGCACATGTTGGTTGGCAAGTAAACAGATCAGTATTTCAGGATGACACTGCGTTAGAAGTTTGAGTTTTCTCCTGGTTATTTTCTTATGGGCTTCTGTGACCCATAGACAATTCTAAGTGACAGCTGTAGTAGTATCTATCTGGAGTTGGCTTACACTGGAGTTAATGACACATTATTTCATCAACTGTGTTCTTTTCTTGGAGAAAACTAGTTAAGTTTCTGGAAGTTAAGTGATAAATGATCTAGCTGGTGTTTACTCTGGACCACCAGTGGAGCAGGACTGGAGTGGCATGGGGAGCCATCCAAACTGCCAGTGAAGATGTACCTGGGGTATTTCTCAACCTTCCAGTGTTTCGCTGTGGAATGAGACCGATATGTGTGTGCAGTTGTTTCCTGGGGAAACAAATATGGAATGTAGGATAGCAAAAGGATATGTTTTAAAATGTTTAATGCAACTGTATGTAGCAGGCAAAAAGAAGTAGATTGAACCACTAAAAATTTTGATGACTACCTTTCCAGTTATGTGATTTTTTTTTCCCATACATTTCTTTTTGAAATATGGAGAGTGGCAATTCTAAGTAAAGTTTTACAGTATCATAAGCCAGTGAGTGTTCATTGCATATGTGATGTTAACATGTTTTTGCCATTCCCACTAATGATAAAGATTGACTGACTACTGGGGAGTAACTAAATCTTAAATCCTTTTTTTCAGTCAGAATGAAAAATAAGAAATGACTGTCAGTAGCTCAAAGTCAGATGTGAAAGAAGTTAACCAACTGATAGATGTTGGATGGCACTTGGTTAATTATTGTATAGAATCAATCTAGAGGTTGGAGCACTTCTTTAAGCAGCAAATGTGAGAGTAAAGTATGCACCAGTCTTATTTCAGAAATGCCTGTGCCAAGACGTGTAAAAGAAATTCTGCTGTAAGACTAATTTAAAAAACCCACTAATTTTACTGATTAAACAACTCAAGTGTTTTGAACTCTCTTAAGAAAAACCGTAGCAATATGCTTTTTGAACTTACTGAATATTTATTTTTAAACTGTTTTAAATATGGTTGAAGTGAATATTTTTAGAAATGTTAGTCACTGTTGTTGCTGCAGCTGATTTCTGGGTGGTCTCATTGTATGACTTCCCATTTTACTGCAATTTCAAAAAGGAAAGTTCATCTGTTACTGTATTTCTTTTGCAATTAATTATTAATGTGCATATTTATGCTAGAGGAGGAGTGGGCATTTTCTGTAGTTAGTGTAAATGAAGATTGTTTGTCAGAACATTTTTTCCTGGTAATAGGAAAGCAAGGTGTGTTTCAGAAGCAGTATATTTGAGAAGAACTTTTACAATAAAAACACACTCTCTTGTCTTATGGGCAGTCTGTATGTGCTGTCACTGAAATCACTGGAGTGGTTTCTTCCTGAAATATTAGAAACATGATTTAATTAAGCTGCAAATGTAGAGCTAGGGCAGTTAAACTTGGCTCTAGTAGTACTGGGCCTGTTAGAGTACCCTGCTTGGCTCACTCTCTTCCCAGCTGTGACTTAATTTTGCGGCTCTGGGTTGTGAAGAAGCAGATCCTTATTTGAATGATTACTTGTCTCCAGGAGAGCGTCAGGTGCCTCTGCATCACCTGTACTCTGCTGCCAGGCTCCTACGGGATCATTGATGTCTTTTCTTCTAGCGGCCAGCAGGCCAGCAACTCACCTGCCTGAGGAGGGTACTACTTAGTCCCAAAGTACCTTTACTACAGGGATCCATTTTTAAAGTTGGTTAATCGGTGTCTGATGCTCAGCTGTTTGTTTTTTTTTTTTTTTTTTTTTTTTTTTTTAGCTGTTTTATTTTTAAGTTTATCTTGGGTACCTGAACATGGATTTTGAAAGTCTTTTTTTGGTTGGCTGAGGTTTTAAATTTTATTTATTTATTTATTTATTTTTCCTCCTGCTGGATTATCTCTGGTTATTTTTTTCTGGTTCACCTCTGTTATTTTTGTTCTAAATTTCAGAATTAGTGTCATTGTCCTGGTTTTGGCTGGGATAGAGCTAATTATTTATTCTTAGTAACTAGACTAGTGCTGTGTTTTGGATTCAGTATGGGATTTGGTATGAGAAGAATGTTGGTAATATACTGATGTCTTCAGTTGTTGCCAAAAAATGGAGGACTTTTAAACTTCCCGTGGCTTGCTAGTGTGCAGGTGTACAAAAAGCTGGGAGGGAGCACAGCCAGAACAACAGACCCAAACTGACCACTGAAATGTTCCATATCATACAATGTCATGCTCAGTATATAGATGAGGGTTAGCAGGGAAGCTAGCTTTCCTCTGGGATTGCAGTTTTGGGATTTTCTTTCCTCGGAGGTCACTAGCTGAGAATGAACTGGGCATCAGTCTGTGGGTGATGAGCAAGCAATTGAATTGTGCATCACTCTTTTGTATATTCTATTATTATTATTTTTAAAATTGTATTTTATTTCAGTTATTAAATTGTTTTTATCTCAACCTGTGAGCCTCCCTACGTTTACCCCTCCAATTCTCTCCCCATCCCCCAGGATAGGTGAGGGTGAGTGAGGGGCTGCGTGGTGTTTGGCTGCTGGCTGGGTTTAAACCATGACAGACATACAGGGGAATACTGACCTACTGATGCAAGCTACTTCTCTCTAGGGAGCATACTTTCTATTTAATTTTCCATTCCTTATTGAGGAGTCTAGCTTTGCATTTCTGTGAGAGGTGTACTACACTGTATTTGCATATCCACTTGTCTCATGTGATCTGTTCAGCCTGAAGAAAGGTATGAATTGAAAGTTGGGTGTGCAAACGTTACTGAGTTAGCTTTCCTTAAGAGAGGCCTCATGCTGCTGCCTTCCACCCTTACAGGTCCACCTTAATTTGTCAGTGTTTCAAGCCTGCCTGGATTTATAAACACTAGAGTCCAAAGATGAAAGTAGCTTCATGTGGAGCACTTTGACATTGCTACAGACTGAAATTTCTTTGTCTGAAGTGGCTTTTTTTTTCTCTTGAGTTACGTAAGGAGGAGATGGTCTAGTAGTGATAATCTCTATATTAGTATGCATTTCTGTATGGCCTTACCAGGGCTGGTTTTTGTTATTCCTTGGATCTTCTATTACTGTGAAGTAGAAAGCAGGAGAGGTTTTCCATAGATTCAGCATGGGTTATGTATGTTTGGTAGTGTGTCAAATGTAAGTATATGTGTAAATGTTTTGTATCTTCTCGTCTGTCTGATGATACCTCATCTGTCAGAGGGAGGAGGCACAGAAGTACTGTAAAATAGATGATTTGTAGTAAAAATGGATTTTGAAAGGTGATGATGGATTTATTCAGCATCCAGGGTCACAGGAAAGTCTCCAGGTATAAGTGAAATTTTGTAAAAGCTTGTATGGACTCTGGTTTTTGAAAGGACACTGAATTAGATGTTCATTGTCTAAGCTGTAGAAAGGCAGAAAATAAGATGAAGTATCAGGGAAAAGCAGGTCAATGAAGTTACACAGTTTCAATGTATATGTAGCTTGTGAAAGATCTCTTTAGTTACAATTTTTTTCCTGTAATTATGTAAACAAATTCCTTTTAATGTAAATACTAGTATTTTTCTGTTTGTAAGGATTGATGTTTAATTCAAATAATCTGTAGTCTTGAACAAATATCAGAAAGCAAAGGGTTTTTTATTATCATCTGTTATGAGTTAAGCAAAATGACATGGTTTATTAATGACTACAGCCTTTGTTTATATATGTACATATGAAAGAAATGGATTAAATTTGATGTAGTGCTTAGAGCTTCTTAAGTAATCAAAAATGCCATGAGTTTTCCCTGTTTTTTTCCTAGTTATGCTGCCTAAAACTAAGTGAAGGTTGTTCTGTTACCATCTTTGTTAATACCAAAGGATTTGTGTTTCTTCTTACTACAGCCTTTTGATGTATAGATAATAAAAATAAAATTTAAAATATGGAAATCCCAGCACCTCCCCACCTTCCCTTTAAAACTAAACTGTGAATCAGAAGAATCCTCTTTGGCGTACATGAAAATGTTGAATTGCTTCTTTAAGAAGTGGGAAGAATCCCACCAGTTGTCAAAGTGAATGACTCAAACTATTAATCGGTTCTTATTCCAAATTACAACCTTTTAAAGTAATTTTTGAAACAGTTGAGTCTCCCAGGAGCTATTGTAGAACCTTAGCCATATAATGCCCTTTGTTGACAGAAAGCAAATACTTGTTTCTCAGTAAAAGTTACTGATATCTCATACTGCACGAACAACTAAGTAAAAGGAATGTAACAAAGGATGTAGGCTAAAGAATAAGAGCTATGAATTAGTTTAGAATATATTTAAGTTTAAAATCAGTCTGTTATCTGTCACATAAATAATATTTTCCTTTGCTGGATATTTTAGTACGTAGAATTTCAAAGACAATTACACTACTTTTGTAACACGCTTCTAGGCTTTACTGAAACTGTTTCTCTAGATTATATAAGAAACAAAGGGTTTTGGGGAGGAGACATCTCGATGCTGGTAGTTGCTTTCTCTTTCCATTCTTACAGTACTTCATCACTCATTGTACAATTAGCCAATTTTAGAGCAACCAGCTTTAAATAGTAAGTCCAGCTGGACTTTTGATCTGAAGCTATTTGGGAAGATTAAAGAGGGGAGTGTTGTGGATCATCTGATGATGTGCATTTGCGTAGATTTAGGCTGGGGAGTAACCCCCGATTTTCACTATCAATACACTTCCTAGTGGTAAACTATTTGGCACTTCTATACATCTATGTATTTTTCTTATGGCATAGGAAAATGCTGATTGAGCCTGCAATGAAAGCAGAGAGATAATTGAAGTAACAATTAGCGGGGTAATAATAAAAAAATTCTTCCAAGCTGCATGCTCTTGAAACCAGCACTGTGTTTAGATCTGTGACTTTGGGGAATATATATTATCTTCAAAGATAATGGGTAATTCTTGTGAAGTCCACAGCATAGTACCTGACTCTTTAAAGAGCTGGATTGTTTCCTGAGCAGATGTGGGGATACCTCAATTCAATGGATGCAAAGAAGAATACATCAGACTATGCACGAGCATAAACCTGTGCTCTGCCTCCGAGGGATTAAAAAGTAACTGCGAAGTAGTGGAGATTGAAAGCTGCTGGTCTGCCCTGCACAGGGGGCTCTGCCAGCATTGCTAGCAAATCCGTGCAGAAGCTGTACAAGCACTTCCTTCATGTGGAAACCTTTCCTGTTCCTCAGGCATGAATACTAATATGTATGTGGATGCTATTATATATAGGATATGAGGTATTTCCAAAAAAGAAATCCATTTTCTTTTTTTACTGTTTTCATAACCTCCTTTGCCTTTGTGACCATGTCTACAAAACCTCCTAGGAATAGGGAAGAAAAGGCTTTTGATTGTGTGTGTGTATGTGTGCATGCCGTGTGTGGTGGTGTATTTGTTTTGGGTTTTTTTTGTTTGTTTGTTTGATTTTTTCTTTTTTTTTTTTTTTTTTTTTTTTTTTTATGATATGGTTCACCATAAAAATTTGTTACTTTGCGTAGCAGATGGTAGCATATTCTCATCTAACAAGAGATTGCTCCAAGCTCAGGATTAGTTCTTCAGATTTTTTTCCGTACATTTTCTTGTAACTGTTGGGTAGGACTATTGAAATCTAAGTCATAGTCACCAAGAACTTCCCTGGCCACTGATATGTGTTCCTTCAGCCACTTAAATGGCATACAGAGACAAAAGCAAACACAGTGGGATTGTGGATTGGATTAATGAGATGCATGTTGACTTACATTTATGTGATCCTGTTTCTTAGTCTTATAAGAATTATAGTTTGGATTTAGTGTAGTTCACATCTAAGCAAACAGTAGGCTCAACATGAGCCAGGGTAGCACCCTGGCAGCAGAGAAGGTCAACAGTACCTTGGGCTGTATCAAAGGAAGTATAGTAGGTAGGTAGAGGAAGGGATCCCCCTTTACCTGGCACTCATTAGACCACATCTAGAGTACTGTGTCCAGTTTTGGGGCTCCTGATACAAGCAAGATGTTGATCAAAAGAGTGACATCAAATGAGCCACCAACCAGCGCCCATCTCACTGTGCAGATCCTTTCTGTGAAAGGTTAACCCATTTTGATCTTTCGAACTCTTACAGGATTTTATTATAACACTTCTGTTCTCTGTTTCTACATGTTCCTGTGAGAATTGGTTGCCACACTTTTAAATAAAGACAAGAAGATGCAGGTGGTGCAGTTGCTGGTGGGAGTTGCCCACAGGCTGCTTCATTACAAGGAGCCAGCTAGGTTTGTCCTGCAGCCGCGGGTACGTATGGCACAGCACCAGAAGGCCAAGTTACACGTGCTGTATAGCACAGCCCACGCCTGTGCCTGCTCAGGTTTAGTTAAGGGAATCCCTGACTCCTTAAGGTACAGCGATCTTCTGGCTGGATCACTACAATGATCCAAACAGCTTTTCAACCATCTAATAGGTGACTGGACTGTAAAGTTGCAGCCTAGGTACAGCATTCTGCAGTATCTCTGTATCAAAAGTCTTGTTAAAGCCGAGGCAGATAGATGACATCCACTGCTCTTTAGTCACAAATCTACTCATTTAGTCTCAGAAGGCAGCCAGATTGGCTAACAATAATAATAATAACTTTGGTAAAACCATGCTGGCTGTTCCTGGTGATCTTCTCCATTGTGTGCCCAGAATTACGTTCCAAGACCTGCTCTGTGACTTTCCCAGGGTCTGAAATGCGGTTGACTGGCCTGTTCCCCAGTCATCCTTGTTCTAGCAGAAGATGGGTGCAAGGCTTACCTTGTAGTCACCAGGAGCCTCCCCTGATTGCAGTGACCTTTCAGCAATTATGGAGAGCAAGTTCATAACGTCAGTTTGCTCAACACCCTCAGGTACATCCCATCAGGTTCCATGGACTTGCATGAGAGGAGATTTCTTGATAGATCCCTTACTCAATCCTTTTTGATTACTTGGTAGTCCTTCGCTTCCTTGAATAATCTCTATAAGGCATAAATGCCTGGAAAACTTTATCAGTAAAGATGGGCAGAAAATGTAGAGGGTAGAAGTGCTCTCTAACTTGTGTTTGTATTAAATGATTGTTTCTAATTTGTAGCAGTACCCTTTGAAGCTAAAATACTTAAGATCTAATTTATTCCTATTTACTTTTGGAAATTTGAAAATGAAATGTGTAATACTCCTTTTTTGTTTACTGTGTCCTGGTCACTTAGCAAATATAATTAAACTATGCAGTTTTAGTATTGCTTGAAAATGGTACCACAATTATACTTCATTGACTGTATGATTGGACTCAAACAAAAGTTTTCTATACTGGCAGGATTCAAAATGCAAAGTGTGGAAATAATAAAATACATTTAGGTAATTATGTCAATTTTAATATTAGCTTTTAAAATTTTGCTGTTTTTTTTTGTTTTTTTTTTTTTTTGTCTGAAGTCTTTATTCAGATCTTTAAAGTGAGCTCAGTGAAAGCATCATTTTCTGTGTTGAGCTTGAATTCAAACTACCTTTCACTTTCAGAAAAGAAAACTGAGACAAAATACTAAAAAATAAATTCTATGCATGAGATTCCTGTCTGGGTTGCTCAAGCTCCACATGTTATCTCATGCAGTCTAATTGGACATTTTGCCTGCTGAGTGTAGAGTTTGGAGCAGCTGAATTGGTTTCATGTTTTATAAGCTGATTCTCTTTGTAAGCTACACTGGCACTTTTAGTTTTGGTCAGCAGAGAGTTAATAGGGTGAGGTTTGGGAGTAGATTCTGGCTTGCTATTGCATCTAGTGTCGCTTAAAATAAAATTGTCAATTCGTTTTTCTTACGATTCTTAGCTGAGCCATGATGCTTCTTACAGTGTGTGTCCAGATGCCTAATTGGCCTGAGAGGTTATAGCTGCACCTTGTGGCCTTGGCTGTCAGAGGGCACTGCAAGAGTGCTGAGTGAGGGAACGGTGGAAAATCGTGCCTGAAATGCAGCCTTTTGTGTAGCAGTGGTATTCCTTTAAGGAGGAGATGAAGACATGGGATTGAGTTCTTAATTCTAAAGAAGTTCAAAAAGTGGTTGGTTTTATTCTCTTGGTATACACCAAATGCAAATAAGCATTTCTCTAAATGTCATTAATTTTTAGCTCTGTGGTTAATTTCCCTGTTTCTGTCAGTATGAACTGATAAGCAAAAGTTAAGAAATTATCAACATTTAAAAATTCTGATATCTTAACAGTAACCTCATGAATCTGCTTGCGTATGTCATTCACAATTACTGGGCTCTTATGCATTTGTGATGTGTAGCTCATTCTGTTTCTTAATCAGGTGTAGCAGGTATCACCTGGTGCATTTGAAATTTTCAGTGTCTGAGGTAATACTGTGTTTTGTGCATGGTGTTATGACTATATAGGTTAATTTTTTGAATCATTAGACTTCATTCCATAAAGTTTAACATCAACTAAACACAGTATTTGACCATAAATGAGCAATTATGTTTTTCTCTTAATTATTGTTGAGACTGCTTAGCACTGATTTTTATGGGCAATTCCTGTTCTTGTTTTCTTTCCTTAGTGTCTTAGTTAATTTTGTTCCTAATGTCACTGTCTTCTTATTAAATGGGCACTTATTGTTCCATTTTTAAAATAATCTACATTAAAATCTTTGTATCATCTTTAGAAGATCAGTGATTCTTTCAGAATATTTTTTTACCACCTAATGCTGATTTTGGAAAATAATGCTATTTGGACTTACCCATAAAACAGAAAACTGTGTTATTAATCAACTAGGTACTCATTAATTTAAAAAACTCTGCTTCTGTTTTCATATCTTTTCAGCTTTCCAAGATTATGACTTGAGCATTTTCTTTCAGCATCCTTTCAGGTTCCCTCAAGTCTTCTATAACCTGAAATACTGCAGATGTATCATCATCAGTGGACATCTGGCTGTAAGAGTCATCCTGTGTTTCGAGCTTTTGTTCTTGGCCTTAATATGGTTATATTCATTACGCCTAACCTTAGTCTGAATAGTATCCTAGACATTCTTTGAATGGCTTAAGATCTCTCTGTGTGTTTGATTTTTCTTCCAAATGTAGCTTGGATCTCTGCAGACAGGATTTTACCAGTTGGATGGATATTTAGAGGGATGTCCTGCATTTGCATTTGTCCTTCATATGAAGAGCACAGACTATTCCTGATGCTCTGGAATTGTTGTGGTACTGTTTCCAGTTCCAGATCTTAGTCTTGTCTGCACAGCTATGAAATTGCATGTCAAGTTTCTTATAGAAAAGCCATATTTCAGGTTTTAGATAGTATCGCAAGGTTATGTCTAAAACTTTTCAAGGAGAGGATGTAACATTCATACTGCCTCAGGTTTTTTTTTTTTCACTGACCTGACCTCCATAGACTCCTATTTTCAATCTGTCATGGGGGAAGGAGGAAAGGATCTTAGATGCAGAGTTTGCAAAAGGTCTTGAATTTGAATTGTATTATACTGGGTCATGCTGGCAACAGGGAGGTTTTATTAGAGCTTGGGATAGCCTCAAGCTCTGTGTTTTCATTGAAGGGAAAAAGAAATTTACAAATCTTCCTCTTTATCTAGATCTCTCAAGACTAAATATTCTCTGGAGATGCTTTACTTTCTCATACTGATTTTGGTTTTGGTATTTTAATGGAGCAGAATTCTCATTACCACATGCAGATCCATCCATGTCTTTCAGAACCAGCAACCGGGAGGTTTTTCATGCATCCTTCTTGTCCTTGTCAACTACATGTTGCCTTACTGATAAGTCTAGAGAGGGGTCTTGTACAGTCTCATCTTTTAACGTAGAACTTGTCAAGAAGCTCAACAGTAATTGGTCAGTTCAAGTCACGAGTGTGGCTATGCCAGTGGAAGTTAACGTCAGTCAAGCCTTGCTGCTCGAACACATTACAATCAATACCTTAAACGTGTCTATTAATTTCAAGTGCCCTGAATGACCCTCAACTTAATTTCTTTTTTTTTTTTTTTTTTTTTTTTCTCTAAGAGAGTTCATTATTGAAGCTAATTTGCTTATGTATTTCATTATTCAGTATGGATGTACATACTTGTAAGCAACCATATATTTCAGCGTTCAAATTGACTGCATACTGATACAGTCACCATTCCTTACTCTGATACCTGGACACACGTGCAAGAATATGACATAACTATCTCTATGTAGTACTCAAGAGCAATGTTAGAAGTTTTACCTGAATTCACTTAGTTTCCATTTATTTGGCTTTTCTATTAACCTTCCATTGTTCAATCACTTCATGTAGTTTCCATCTCTTCTTAGCAGCAGGCATAGGAGAAAACCTGAGGTGCCAGATTACTGGTTGCAGTGGCTTTCCTCATCCTCAGCTTTCCAAGTCATTGCTGCAGTCAGAGTTTGATGTCCTACATCTTTAAGCCATCTACTGTTCTAAATACTTATCACCTTCTTTAGATCTATTAGTGAAACCAGAACTTTTTTCTTTCATTGGGCCAATAATAAGATTTGAAATCAGCTTACCCAAGGCAGTGTTACTATTACAGTCTTATTTCCCTCAGAATTATGTTCTATTTGGATTCTGTTCATTTTCAGATCTATCTTATGTTGTGTTGTGTGTTCCTTGCCTGACAACAAATCCATGTTCTGCAGCAAGCTTAAAAAACCAAAACATAACTCTATTATGGAGGTCTACAATAAAAATAAATAAGCAAATGAATGAACCATACTGCTTACTCTTGGTAGAGCAAGCAGCCTTAAAAAAAGAAGTTACGCTTAGGTGGCAATTGTGCAGCTTACTGCAGAGATAACTGAATTAGCTACATGTGGCTCTGTTACCTTCAGCTCTATCTATATCTGTGTTGTGTCACACTGTGACTGATAACCCTTCCCAAGCTGCTCTGGCGTGGGACATGAATTACAGCAGTGGGGCTACCTTTTCCACAAGACCCTGGCCTTCTTCGGACACAATACCTTGATCATCCAGACGGAAGCCACAGGTCATAAATCAGTGTCTGCTCCACTGCAGATCTTCATGGGTGGCAGGGGGGGGCCACCCTGCCGTCTCACCACAGGATACAGGGGGGTCTCTGCTCCGGCACACCTCCCCCCTCCTTTCTTCCTCCGTTCCTCCACTGACCTTGGTGTTCACACAGCTGCAGCAACTCCTCCTCACAAGTCCCACTGCCCATCACCCCGTCCCTTCTTAAATACGTTATCGCAGAGGCGCAGCTGATTGGCTCAATTTCCCAAAAAGAGGTGGAGCTGACTTGGAGCTCGGGGAGCTTCGAGAAGCTTCTCACAGGGGGCCGCCCCGATAGCCCCCTCCCCTGCCACCAAAAAAACACCACCACTCACTCAACCCAGGACAGAGGGAAAAATCTGCACAATAGTTGTCATGGTATTTACTTACCTTTTGATTTTCTAGACGTATGTTGGTTGAAAATAATTCTGTCTTTTTCAGTGGAGCTGTATTAGTTATTGTCCAGAGGGGACATGGAGACTGAAAGATACAGTGTCTTGATGATATTAGATGTAATGCTATTCATAGCATTCATATTTAGGAAAGGGTTGATTTGCCTTTATACTTTAGTTAGGAATGGATTTGCTAGCCTGTATATAAGATTCTGTTAAGGATGGTCATCCTGTATACTTCTGCGTGCAATTGCCCTTTTTCTTGAAGAGTCATTGGGTTTCAGATGTGGTGTGTTTTCTGTTAAATATATATTTGAATCTATTAGGAGGCTTATTAAGAAAAGTATGTGTAGGATGAGGATAGTATGTTGAACAGCTGGAATAGTTGATGTTCATCTTTGTCCTTTACTAAATCTCTATCTAGACAAAATCGAGTATTAGTGATGTGCCCTTGTAGCGAAGAGGTCTAATGGGACTGCATTGGGAGGAATGCTGCTGGCATGTCAAGGGAGTTGATCCTTTCCTTCTACTCAGCACTGGTGAGGCCATACTTGGAGTACTGTTTCCAGTTATGGGCTCCCTGGTACAAGAGAGATGAACATACTGGAGAAAGTCCAGCAAAGGGCCACTAAAATGGTGAAGGGACTGGAGCATCTCTCCTGTTGGGAAGGGCTGAGGCAGCTGGCACTGTTCAGCCTGGAGAAGGCATGGCTCAGAGGGATCTCACCAATCTACATAAATACCTGAGGGTGACTGAGCACTGGCACAGGTTGCCTAGAGAGGTTGTGGAGTTTCCCACCTTGGAGATACTGACAAGCCAGCTGGGCATGATCCTAGGCAAGTGGCTCTAGGTGGCCTTGCTTGAGCATGGGGACTGGACTGCATGGCATCTGGAGGAGATTCCTTCCATCATCTCTGGAGATGTCCCTTCCAACCTCAACAGTTCCGTGATTCTGTGATTAGGTAGAAAAGTAGTAGAAAGGTGACAGAGCCAGTCCATTTGACTGAGGGACTAAATCTGCTGTTACTATTATAGCTCATAACTTAATGGTGGTTTTCACTTTCTCAGCTTCTGTGTCATGGCTCTAGTGATTCAGGCAGTCTTTAGCAGGTGCATATGGAGTATGGTATTTGCCACTCTTCAGCATCTTTGTTTGTGTACGAGATCTCTCTTCTATACCAGATGTATTCAGGAAAGACATCTTGGTGGAATAGCTGTTTTTTTTCATGAGTGTGCTGCACGTCCTACATTTCATTACAATTCCATTGCATGCAGGACTAATTTAAACAAGCCAGGAGAAGTTATTGTTCACTTCTGCTTTTCTAATGTTCATGCCTTACTGAATACATGCTTTAAGATCCAAGATCTTGCCAAATTGTTTGGTGAAGCAGTCTGACTTTGTGTCCTAATACTTAAAGAGCTATAACTGAGGTTTTGTATCAGTCTGAACTGAGCTGTGCTGTGGTTTCTTTCTGTTGTGTTCTCTCCTTTACCTCATCTGTAAGTGGTCATCTTTCTTACTGGTTCTGTAAAATATAGTGCTATTGATATTATTATTGGTTAACTTCAAGGGGTAAAACTCATCTAATTGTTGAACATGGGAAGTAGTCTTACATTCCACATATCCTTATGCAAGCATATCTGGTTAATGGCTATTCAGCATTAAAAACTATGGCAAGAGACAGAACAAGTAATAAACAGCCAGATAGATACACAGACTCTTAAGAATGGAAGATAACTGAGAAGATACCAAAGACCAAAACTGTCAGACTGTTTGTTGATGGACCATTGAAGGTGCAGCTCAAAGCCTTGAGGGAAACAAAATTATCATGTGTCTCATGGAAAAGAACAAACTTGTTATGGGATATTTGAGGGGGCTTGTGGGATTCTGTAAAAATTATTATGGATCATCTATTGGTAGAGCCAAAGGCAGGAAAAGGGAGCATAAGGTATCTACTGATATCTAGGCTTGTGCCCGGTGCCTTATCACTGCAGTAATAACTTAATAAGAAGATCTATCTTATTAAACGCTATTCCTAATTATTTTCCTGGTTGAGGGTTCTCTCTGTTCCGTGTGTGTGTGGTGCAATTGAACGTCATTCCAGAGTAGCTGGTGGATGGCTTCAGAGGTCTGAGAGCCAGAGCCCATGGGCCTGGGGGCAGGATACTGGGGAGAGCAGAGGGTTTGGGAGTCAGTGGCTGGAGGGGTGATGTCCCAAGCCAGCTTCCAGGGGGAGTGTCAGGGCTTTGAGAGGCAGCCTCTGAGGAGACCACAGTTTGTGGCCAGCTATGAGATACTCCTGTACATGAGGTCAGCCAACACGTATGAACTGATCAGGGCATTTGTATGGTTTGTTTATGCACGTGCTGTTTGTATGTGTGTGGTGCCTGTTGTTGTGATTGTGGTGGTGTTCTGGAGGCCAGTGGCCTCTGTACAGTGTGTATGTGTGCGTGTATGAGGGGTACATGGTCAGGCTTGCTATTGCCTGGGGCTGGGGTCAGGGGATGGCAGCAGCCTGGCTGCAGTGGGCTGGGAAGGAGAACATTCCTGGGCCTTGTAGCCCACCAGCTTTGGCTTCACTTTAGCAATTTGCTGTGTGCACTTCTGCCTTTACTTCAATTCACCAAATCACAGGCCCTAATAGGAGGTCAAATAGTGGTCCCATTGCCATAGTTAAGTTCTAAGGCAACAATATTCTGTTTTATAATTAAGTAGTTTTTTTTGAAGGCTTGGATATCCTGCTTCATGAACTTGATGCTTGGGGAAAGTGTTCTTATGTCAGAGTGTAGTTTTATTCAGAAGTTAAATATTTGTAATAATTGCAAATGTAAATAACATTTTTAAAAAGTGAATTAAAAAATTGGATTTTGTTGGAGTTGCTAGTATTTTTCCTTAATGCAAATGTTCTTTTCTGTTTTGGAAAGAAAATATTTAACTCTTACTTATATTTGGGAAATGTCATTGCTGTTGCTGGCAATTGAGAGTTGAGATTAAGTAAAGTATTTGAAAATTATGATAAATAGGCTCAGATTAATGCTATTTTTAGCAGAATGAAATCTGAGCGCCTGTCTTGTTTTTAGCTCTATTCTCTAATGGTAAGAATGTTATCACTGGTACTTGAACATAAGGGAAGCTGGAGCTTAAAACTCTTTAAGAGATTGTCAAGATTTGGTTTTGCTTCTTAAAAAAAAAATTAATATTGTAAAATATGCATAACTGAGCAAAAGTATTCTAAATACCTGTTTACTTTCAGAAGATGGAGATTTTCTAAGTCTTAGCAATGAAACAGTTATTTCTAAGCAGTACCACAGAGAGAATAAAACACTGAAATTCAAATGCCGCCTTCTGATATTTGAAAGTAAGAGTTTGACATCATACACACTGTGTTGTAATAAACTCCTTTCTACGTTTGTTGTTACTCAAGATCAAGTATGGAATTCTTAAGGATCGCTTAATTTTATTTGAAGTCGTATAGTGACTTTCTCAAGGGAAAAAAGTTGAGTGTATGAAGATTTGAGTAGCTGATTAAGCAGACATAATGCTTTGCAGTAGGATCCTTTTTCCTCAGATAGTAGTAAGCTAGTGTTTAAAGACTGAATAGGGACATAGCCTTGGTCAGTGTCAACTGTGGTAAATAATCCTGGTCCCTAACAAATGTTAAAAATTCTTGTTAATAATTTTTCTCTGAAAGCAATCTAAGAGTAAAATGATCTCGTTTCTAAAAAATCACTTAATTTCACTGTTACAACTCCTAAAAAAGGATTTAACAGTCTTGTTAGAATTAGCATCTAATTGCTGATCACTGATAATTTTGAAAATTTCACAACATTGCAGATGAAGATGTGGATTTCTGAGGACGCTTGGAGAATAAAAGTTCTTGTACAGAAGACAGGAATGCTAACAGTTGTTCAGAAATATTTGGTACTAGCAGTCTGTATTACGTATTGTGTATTTGGTTTTAAATAACCATGATTGTTTGTGACCATCTCTGATACTTGGGCAGAAGAGAGTAGAAGTTTGGTGGAACTTGTGTGATCTCCTGTGGTTTTTCACCAAATCACAGAATGGCTGAGGTTGGAAGGTGGTGTGGAGTCTCTCAAAATAGATGAGACAGATACTCAAAATGAGTTTTATTCTAATAAAAACTGTTTAGCACTCCAACAAACATCAGTAAACTACAGATTTGGGTGTTTATAAAACAGAACTAGTACTACACAGCCAACTTCAGCTTAAGGTTTAGGTATGATGACCCAAAATGTGCATGCATATCACGCGCCCAACAAGGTGAGGGTTCTCAACCTGGAGGAATTAGTTACCCTGTTACCAGTGTCCCTGCCTGCAGACCCGCTGCTCTGAGGAGGACTGGCTCAAATTTGCCCTCCAACGGGGCTCCGTTTGTACCCTGGTGGAATCTGATCTGTGGTCATATACAGTCAGTGGTCTAGAAACGTCTCTCAGCCAAGGCATTGCATTGACTGAAGGGCCCTGCCTTTCCTATCCCTCAGCTGAGGTTTGTGTGTGACCACAGTCACCACGGGGCTAGGCAGCTCGACCCCCACATTGAGGCTTCTAGTTTTAACTCCTTCCTTTCAGTGGTTGAGAAGTTTCAGTCTTTATTGGGGCAGGTGCACCTGCCACAGAAGGGATCTCTGGTGATCATCTGGTCCAACCCCCCAGATCAAGCACAGTCATCTAGAGCTGGTTGTCCAGGACTGTCCTGGCAGGTTTTGAGTATCTCCAAGAATGGAGACTCTACAACCTCCCTGGGCAAACTGTGCCAGTGCTCAGTCATCCTCACAGTGAAAAGGTGTTTCCTGATGTTCAGGTGGAACCTCCTGTGTTTCAGTTTGTGTTTCATTGCCACTGGTCCTGTCACTGGGCACCACTGAAAAGAGCCTGGCTCTGTCCTCTTTGCACCTTCCCTTCAGGTATTTATACATATTGGTAAGATCCCCCCTGAGCCTTCTCTTGTCCATGCTGAACAGTGCCAACTGCCTCAGCCTTTCCTCATAGGAGAGATACTCCAGTCCCTTCATCATCTTAGTGGCCCTGTTCTGGTCTCTCTCCAATATGTCCATCTTTCTCATAGTGGGGAGCCCAGAACTGGACTGAGTAATTAATTCATAGTAGTAAAATCCTGTTAAGAAAATTAAATATTTCCCTGAAGTTCTACAATAAAACTGATTTATAATAACAGATTTTTATACACTGGCAGACTTATTTATTTCCTGTGGTGCGTTCTGAATGGTATAGGGCTTTAGTAATAAGATTTGTCAAGATTAATAACTACATAGTTTTTTAACTCAAGATTTTTATGATGGTCTATATTGTAGAACAATAGATGGAGTCCCATAATAGTAATGTTGACTATGGAAAATGAGGTTTTAATCGAGTGGATTGGATGGGTATCTAGATGCTTGTTTCTTCTCTTTTTGATTGCATTTTATCTTCAACATTGGAAAAGTTTTGCTAGCATGGTTATGGTTGTTCTGGAACATAGCGTTAGTGCTAAACTGATGAAGTTTGTGATGGGCAAAACCTACGATGGTTTCTGACAGTGACTTTGAGGGTGCTTAATGAAGCAATAATTAATCTTTCATGCTTTCTAGCTTATTGCTTCTTGTGTGGTATTGACTAGTAACTTCTATCCAGTTATGCAGAGATGTTGGTTTTCTTCATTTCCTTCTCATGAATGAAAGGAACAGGGGGGGAAAAACTTCAGAATCATAACATAAAAACCTTGGGGAAATCACTTCTGTCTGAGTGACCTTCTCCCCCTCCAATAACACTGTTGATGCGAGTTAATTAAAGCAACAATGTATACTTGAACTGAAGAACAGATTCCAAGTTACCTTGGAGTATTGGAATCAATATTTAGTGTGTGAATCCAGGAGAAAGACACGAAAAGGGAGAAGCTTCTGTTCATAAATAGTGCCAGAAAAAGAAACAAAAGATCTACATGCAGCCAAAGAACAGTAAGCAGTATTGAAGAGGTGAAGAAATACTTGCATGTATCAAAAGTTGGTAATGAAATAAAGTAAATTATTTAATTTTCCAGGTTTGCTGTGAAGACAAGTATTGCAGTACACTGTTTACTTAATTTTAAAATTACTAGGTAATTGCAACTAGATACAAAAAAGGCTGGGGACTAAATTAAAAGTTGAGAAAGCGACAGGTAAAGGGCAAGTCAGTGGTGAAACAGTTCATAAAATTACTGAACAACCTTCACAGTTACAGGAAGCAGTATTATTTAGCAGAAGATTTGGGTTTTGCTGACAAGGTAGCTTTCTAAGTGGCTACTTCATTCTACTTATAATTAAAGCCTGAAAGTCACTATACATCATTGTAAGAAAGATGGAACTAATAATCTGTTTTGGGGGAAAAGTATCTAATGAGCATCTTGGTAACTGCCAACTTCAGCTTTGTTAGAATGCAAAAAAGTACAAGAGATGAGTTCATTTACATACTTTCACCCTAACATGCAAGTGAAAGGAGTATATGCACAAGTAATAATGATGAAAAAAACAACAACAGTTCACTTACCAATTAAACAAGGTTTAATTATTGAAAAAAATTTGCTTTAGACATTAAATATTAATCTTCAACCTAGATGTTATTTATACCTCAATGTGAATATGAAATCTAGACATTTCCAAATGGAAAAAAGAAATCAATTACTTGCAGAAGGAAATGCCTCAGGAAGACATTAATTATTATTCTGAATGCATTTGACAAATGCTGAGCTGAAATTAGTGGAGTTCAGTTTCTTTAAAGTTCTTGAAGTATTAAGTAAATATCTAGGGCATGCTAACAAGGAAGTTCTTCACAGCTGTTACATTATTTCTTCTGCTGTGAAAAATCCATCCTTTGACAGCTTGAATTAACTGACTAGATACAAAAAGAAATGAATTCTTTTAAAATATGTATATATTTTATAGTATAATTTATATTTATATATAGCTTTTAAATTGTTAGATATAGCATTTAAGCAACACTGATAATAACTGTCGTGCCTTCCACTTTGGAGTCCAAAAAAAAAAAAATTACAGTGCTAAGAATATAACTTGAATTAATTTCTTTTTAACATGTCAGCTATTGCCTTTGATTTGCTTTCCTTAAAACATAAAAAGCCACTTTTCATTCTCTGTGATTTTCTTTGGGCTGGTTTGTGTTATTGTGAAGCACATGTGAGTGTGTGAGAGTGTGGTGGGGAGTTTTATGTAATTAAAAAAACAAAAGCAAAAAACCAAGCCCACAAAACCAACTTCAGCCTTATATTGACACCTGTATCAACCACTACAGATTTATGTGGGAAATTTTTTCTTGTCCTTTGAAAATGTCAGAGTTGTTACATTTGTACTAGAAGGCCAGTAGTGCCAATCTGTATTATTATTTCCTTTCTTCCATACATTTGGTGGTGTTACATGAAAATAATCTCAGTGCTTTATCCATTGCAAGAAAAAATTTGCTAATGTCAAAAACATTTCTGCATAAACAGTTTTGTTAGTTTTGAAAAATGTTATCTTCTGTGATATAGATTGTAGGTGAACAATTCACATGGAATAAATGTAATATTATTTGTTTGCTTTAGTTTTTATTGAGCAAATTTCAGTGTAAGTACTGCTGAGATAACTTTTAGTAGCTGAAAAAGCTCTGGCAAAAATGACTTATTAATTCTGTACAACACTTGAGATTTGTAACATGCTGTGAAAGGTTAAACCCCAACTTTTTTCAAAAGAAAATTGATCAGCGTTAAAATGTCAACTGTCTTGGTACAGCAGCATACTGTCATGCAAACACTGTTCTCTTATTTGAGGTTCCCCAGCTGCATAGCATTTGCATTGTGACATTTTGTTACAACATTAGCAAGATAGCTGATGTTTCAAAATCAATCAGTTTTCGTTGGTATAAGGCAGCCTGCAACTTGGTTGGATGTTGAAGACATTTCTCTGAAATGTAATTAAATTGAATTCTTGGGTTCTGGCAATATTTACATCTCATGACTTCTTAGTTGTGGCTGCATAATTGTTCAGTTTTGAAGAACATGTAAGGTTATCATTCTGGAATATCTTTAAAAAAAAGAAGGAAAAAAAAAAGGGCAAAAGAAAGCCATATTAAGAGTTTCTCAGAAGTACAAAACTTTTCTAGACATCGTATTTTAAGTTTAATTTAAGGCAAGTATTTTGATGCATTAAAATGCAAGTTAGAAAAACAGGCTGCCTTACAGGAGATTTCATATCCTTTAAAACTACTTTTTAGGGAATTGCTATCTAAAATTCCGGTTTTGTTGAAAACAAAGTTGTTTTGAAGTTTTAGAATGCCTATTTATCAACAATGCTTCTAATCAGAGAGAAATGTGTTAAGAACCCTTTTGTGACTATTACTTCCCCCATTTAATCTGTATTCAGGAATAAAGGTGCATCGAAACTAGTGTTCATCTCTGAAGACAATCAGATTGCAGCGGGAAAAAGATTTTACCTGACTGATTTATGTTTGAAATGAGATGTCAGGATATAGTAGGCTGATATAGTAGGGTTTCCCTTTTTAAATAAAAGCATGGTCTTGATTATATGCATTGAGAAACACTTGTAGTTTGATTCGGTATATGGGGAACTGAGATTTAAAGGCCTGTTACTTACTGTAGTCATGCCGGGTATGTGCATGGTTCATGTTGATCCTAAATACTATAAATATGTAGAGTACTTTGATGTGTGTAGTGTAGAATAATATAGTGGATGTTATGACACAGTCCTTAAGTAAGAACTAAAGTTTCTACAACATTGTCTTTAACCTGTTCTGTATCTTAAAAATGGGAGTGAGGGGAGGAAACCCTTCCAAATGCTGTTGTAACATCTGGAGATTGTTTTTTCTTTTGATCAAGCAGAGACTCCAGAAAGATAGCTAATCTAGATAGACTAGGAATAAAGAGAAAAATCCTGATTTAAGGTAAAAGACTTTCCCAGAAGATATTTTACTGTCCTCTCTCATTTTACAGATATCCACAGTAAGGGGGGAAAGCTGGGATCTGTATTTCTAACTCTCAGAAATGTCATGGCTAGTGTGCTGTCAATAAAAAAAAAATGCATGTCTGGTTTTGGTTACATAAAAGCTGATACTCTGTGAGAGTGGTTACATCTGGAAAACAATTTAAAACGTTGCTGGCCAAACATATCTTTGAATAAAGTTTGTCTAAAGTTAAGGAGCTAGTCAGAACAAGTCTAGTGCCTAGTAATGTTAAATAGGTATCTCTAAATGTAGTCTTGCTTTCAAAAAATTAAAGAGAAAGATGTGAATAGGTAAAGTAGTGATAGATTACCAGATTAAAACATAATTCAATTTTATTCCACAAGAGGTAATTTCTAATTGCATACAATTGACTTGGATGTATTACTGCTGCAGTTACTACTACAATATTATATTTTACTCATATCTTTGTTTCCATTTATCTTTTACCTTATCTCCCTCTTGCACTGTACTACTTTGCAGGCTCATATTTAGCTGGGTGAGGCCTTTTAATCGGAACAAATAGATGACAGAGGTGTAAAAAGGAAGATTTTCTGCTTCTAGTAGATGTACAGCAGAATGATTTTTAATCATTATCTAAGAATTGAATGGTTTGAGAATCAATGCAGTTAATGCTACCTCTGTTTTCTGCAAAATTTGTTAGATAAATAGATGTTAAATGCCTGAAAACAGGCTTGTTTAGTCTTCGATGGACATGAGTTGTTCGTATCAGGACCTTTAACCACAGGATTGAAGAATTTCAGGAAAAGCTGTAGTTTGTGTGCGTACCATAAGTGAAAGGAGTTTACCCTTCCTCTGTTTTACTGGTCACCAGGTCAGATCCTGCTTTAGCTCAGTTTGTTTCTGACTGATCACAGAAATGTTCATGCAAAAAGTCACTGTTTTATTAAAACTTCTAGCAGGATGCAGTGTTAGCACCTTTCATTGTTAAAATTAGGGTAATCTTAATGTGACTTTACAGAAGCATGTTGTCATAATGTCACCTTGAGAAGGCTCTTGTGAAGTCTGTATCCACAGAACCATGTCTCTTTTCTTTTTGTCTGATTCATGTGCTCATTTTCCACTCATTTGTTAACACTGATTAGGCTATGGTATAATTGCTGTTGCCTGCAGAAACAAATTTGTCAAGTTTATGTTAGCATCAAGGTTTCCACTCTATTTTGTTCCGCAGATCTCTCGGGGGGAAAATCCAGTAGAGGTGTAAATTACTGATATGTTTAAGACAGCTGAATAATAGTGTGGGGTTTTGTTCGTTTGGTTTTGTTTTTTCTTTTTTTTTTTTAAATGTCCTTTATGGGCCATTTAGAAATAGCCCACAAATTTAATGGCTTTATCCCCGTCTGCTCCAACCTCAGTCAAAAAAATCTCTCTTGTATAGTTTTGGCAGTAAGTTTGTAATGCTGCAGTTCATAGAACTCAAAAGCAGTTCTAGCAAACAGTCTAAACTTTCATGCCTTTGTTTTCCTTTTAGACAATATGCCAAGCCACTGTAACTCTCTGGGCTAATAACATGCTTTTCTGAACCATCATGTATGTATTGTGTCCTTTTCAGAGCAGACAGGGAAGAATTAACTAACTAAATGCTTCGGGACAACAGTGAATAGGAAACTTTTTTTAAGGTTTTTAAGATGAGCTAACAAAAAGCAAAGGTCACATTTAAGACGTTTTAACAAGAAGGGCACATTCTATGAAGTGGCATATTACAAAACAAATGAAATAGAAAACAGAAGTTACAGCTTCTTCCTTAGGCAACAATAGACTGAAATAGATTCTGTCTTTAAACTTTAAAAGTCCTAACCATAATAATTTAATGCCTGACCTAAGCTGTTTTGTTTGTTTGCTGTTTTTGTGTGTTTTTTTCTTTTTTTTTTTTTTTTAAAATCCATACGATATTATTAAGGAAGCTTTTTAGTGACGTGTTCACTCTGATTATGTCGAATTGTGGATGTTACACAAACGATGTTTCTTTCCTCTCTTGATAAAAATATTTGTTAAATTGCATTAAAGCAATAAAGAATAATCTAAAGCTTTCACTTGGAAGGCTGAAATTGAAGTACTGATGTCCAAACTAATTTTGCTTCTCTTTATGTTGTATCTGTTCTTATTGTAACAACTGGGAAACAGAAATGCAGGAAGGGGTTGCCTGTAGCGCTAAAGGCATTGAAGTGCATCATAAGAACAAATAGTTGTTTGTGGGAAGAACAGACTAAAGAATACAGAATATAGTAAGAGAATATACTAATGCATGCTTTGCTTTCTAAATAGAAATTTCCTCTCTATACTTAACCTTTTAGCTACTGAATCCTTAATTTTTCTGTTCATCAATACATATGGAAAGATGCAAGAGCCTTCACAGTGTAAATTTAATCTTCATAAAAATGTTGTCTGTAACCTGTAGTGTAAGATTCAAAACATGGAGAGTTTTGTTTCCCATCTACTAATTTCTGTGTTCTTATTACTTTCTACAATTTGCTTGCTACTTATCTGGAATCTTACAAAAGCCTAACAATTTTAGTTATTCTATACTGCATCAAAATCACTCTTAAAGAAATTTGATGTAGATGTTTTTCACTGATGCATTAGTGACATTTAGTTGAAGAGTTAGAGTATGGAATATAGGAGTGTTATTTTTAAATTCTTAAAATTAGCATACAGTACACTTGTCAGAGGTTTTTACTTTGCTTAATCTACTGGTATTGTTACTGCTGATACAAAGATGGAAAGAATTGGAATTCAGCAACAAAATTTTAAAAGGTAAACACTTTCCATACACTTCCGTTTTTCTTTTTTCATCTGTGCATTTTGCTGTCATAATGTCTGTTATTTCTTGCTACTGTTAATTGTGTAATTGCTTCAAGTCTACTTTTTTTTTTTAATTTTTATGAGTGGAGAACAGGTTTTATGGACCTTTGATTGATTTTCACCAAGGTTTAGAAACTGTTCTACTAGTGGTATAAAACATTTGTGGATAGTATTAAAGACCGTTTAATTATCTTGTTAATGTTGTCCCTAGTGGCATTGAAAACTAGTTTTGGTACCAGTTTGTTTAATTATAGCAATTAAAAATAAAATGGAAAAGCAACTAACCTGGATGTGATCTCCAACTTTTAAGCTGGAGACCAGTAATGTAGTAGTGAAGTGTTAAAAGGGTGGTACAGGAAAATTAGAGGGAGATGTGTGATTATAGGGAAAAGTTAGCTAATGTGTAATACTACATATTGTAAGCACAAAGTCTTCCTGCATTTTTCTTTGACCTTTTTAGGAGGGTATTAAAAATGTGCTCTAAATAAGTATATTAAATTTGATAATTAAAAATAGTAGTAATTTGTTAGTACCATTTAAAATGGATATGGTGGTTATACTTGTTACTTTTGGAGATGGCTTCTTAAGGTCAGGGCTCTGGATCACTGGGGAAACTGTTAGGAGTGGGGAATTGAAGTTCAATTTTTTTCTGTCTAGATGGGATCAACTTTCTGTTTTTTCAAGGTATATAAAAGACTTCATTTATAGTGGATTTTGACCCTTTGTATCATAGTTTCTAGTTAAACACACGTAGTCTCTTTTTAATTTTTTTTTCCCCCCAAAGTTTGGAATATAATTTTTCATTTTTTTTTTTTAAATTTGCCTCTGTTAATAGGAAAGAATTGCCGTTGAGTGTGAAAGGTAGAAGGAGGTAGTATAGAACCATCTTCAGTAGATCTTGTGCAAACTGCTGGCAGCTCTTTTTGGATTCCTGTAAGATAGACAACTGAGCTTTCAAAATACTGTGAAAACTCAAGTTGTGCAATCAGCTTAAGCTGAAATTTATCAGCTTCTTATTGGTGTGAAATGAGTTTATATATGTGTGTGGCAGTCTGACCCCGGCTGGCAGGAAGGCTCTCCCACCCTCAACCTTCCCTGAGGGATGGAGGAGTATTGTGGTTTGAGCTCAGAGGGCAACTGAGCACCACACAGCCACTCACTCCTCCGTTCTCTATCGGCAATGAGAAGGGACAAATGAGCTGGGCTTGGGATTTGAGATAGGACAGGGAGAGCAAATCACCCATTATGGTCACAGGCAAAAAGCAGACTAGGGGGAGGAAAAAAATAACATACATTTATTACAAGCACTAATAACAGCACTTAACAGAGTAGGACAGTGAGAAGCATTGCCACATCTTGAGAACACCTTCCCCCCACCCCTCCCTTCTTCCCAGGCTCAGCTCTGCTCCCGATATCTCTACCTCCTCCCCCAGTGGCGCAGGGGCAGGGAATGGGGGGTGCAGTCAGTGCTGCTGCTTTCTCCATCTTCGGTGGGGGAAGCTTCTGGAAATTCTTCCCCCTGTTTCATCATGGTCCCCCTCTCACAGGAGACAGTCCTCCACAATCTTTCTCTGATGTGAATTCCTCCCATGGGCCGCAGCGTTCCCCACACTGCTCCGTCATGGGTCACTAACTTTCTCCAACTGGATTCCCTCCCACGGCTGCAGCCCTTCCCGAGCTGCTCCGGCGTGGGACTCCCCCGCATGCTGCAATCCTCCCAGCACTGAATTACAGCAGCGGGGCTGCCTTTTCCCATGAGACCCCGGCCTTCTTCGGGCACAGCAGCTTGTTACAGTCACCCTAATAAAATAGTTTGAATCCTAGAATATTATTTTGATTTTAGTTTAGAATATGATTTTGATTTTAATATGGAGTTATAGCAGCTATGAGAATAGAAGACATGTTAAGGCCCTTAGGAACAGGTAACTAGTATGGTGTTTGCCTTGATCACTATAAGAAGCACTATGGACACTAAACACAGCTTTTTCCAGGGAATATTTATTTGTGGGTTATAAATAGAAGTTGCAGCCTGATAGTCAGTGCTACTTCAGTGCTTGCCTTTATTTGTGTGGTGGAGCCAGCAAAGTGAAGCTACACTGTTGGTACTAAAAGCTTTTTTGTTTGTTTGTTTGTTTTGGTTTGTTTCTTTTTTAAGCAAGATTTTAAAGGAGTGTGTATAACTGTTTGAATGCTATTTTAAGTTACCTGTAAAATACTTATGAACTTGATGGTAATTTATGCAATGTGAAATAATGTGAAATTTAAAATTTCTACAAAGGCAGTTTTTGAAATACAGTCTAACTTGGCAGCAATAGAATAATGAAATGCATGCTATAATAAATATTTTATATTAGATCTATGTCAGCAGTATCAGAACTGCTATGCTTCTAACTTTTATAGGTGAATGTAGACACCTATACAATGATATTAAGCCAATTTAATACATATTTATCCAATTATTTTAGTTAATACACCAATTAACTAGTATTCTGCAATAGTGTGATATGCGCTTGATTTACAGACTATGAGGTTTATTTTTTCAGAAAAAAGTTTAATGTTTTAACTAGTCATATGAAACAGTTACAAGGAAGAAGTATGTACTAAGTTTAGAATAGTAAAATTGCAAAATACAGGTTATACCCATTTAAAAAAAAACTGTACACAGTCATGTCTATGTAAAAGTTATACAGTGCTAAGTGTGTAAATTTTTTCTATACAAATGTGCTTTGTATATAGTATGGCTTAATGGACTATATTCATGTGATTGCTAGAAGGCTGTCTAAGTAGAATATGACTTTTAAATATGCTTGGAAAAAAGTATACTACTTTCAGTGATGTCTGGCTATTTAATTCAAATAACATTGTAATTTTAGAAAAATTGTTAAACTGTATAAATTTGTTAGCTTGTAAATATTTCTGCTAACTTCAGGTTCTGGAAGGTTGTGCTTAGTTACTTTTAATAGGACAAAGTGTCTTATCCAGTGCTATGTAAAGTTGTAGCAATGCAGGGTCATTTCCTACCTCATTCCTGCTTTGTGCTATCAATTTTTTTGAAGTTAATATTATATTAATTGAACTCTGTTTCCTTCTAGCTGACAGCACGATCGCTGCCTTCCATACAGTCCGACGAGAGACTACAACCTCTGCTTAATCATCTCAGGTAGCATAAGCTGAAAGCATGAGTGTCTTCTTTATACAGATTAAAATAATTGTATCAGTAGAATTTCTTAGCTATGTTTTTTTCTCATATGCCTCATCTGCCTTGACTGGGAAAAAATCCCTGAAAGCATCCCTTCAACTTAACAAAAGCTTTATAAAATGACTTGAAACATAATTTACAGAGCTGGTGTTGCTTCTAAGTAACAAGAAAATATTTGTAGCTTTTGTAAAAGCTTTTTTTTTTTATAGTAAGGGCAAAGTTGTTAAGTTTCTTTATGAACAAAACAGATTCCAAATTACACTGCTCAGAGTATGGACCTTGTTGCAAATATTTTGTGCTCTTTGATCTTTGTGGAAGATTTCTTCATCACTGACAAATGGAGTCCTATTTTCTTCTTTTAATGGACCCAAAAAGAGAGCTGAAAATGTGAACCATTAAGTGCTCTACAACACAGTTGAAATAGCCTTCCTCTCTCTTAGTAGTATATATTATATAGAAACTTTAGACTTTCTTTAAATGTTTTTGGGGATGAAGAGTAAGAAAAAATACCTTTCTGATATTCTTTAGGTTAAGCATAGATCTGGACTCGTTCTTATCTGCATGATTGTTTTTTACCGCTTTGTATTGTTTGGGAGAGTTTTCTTACTGTGATAGTATGCAGGAGGACAAAGGCTATACAATTAGAGGGAGATGCATTGGCTTAGAATTGCTGAATAATTTAGCTTGGAGTGAACCTCTGGAGATCATTTAATCTAGCCCCTTCTCAATGCAAATCTGGTTAGATGAGGTTGCTCAGGTGTTTATTCAGTTGAATTTTTAATATCTCTAAGGGTAGAAATTTACTTAAATACTGAATGTCAGTAATGAAAGCTCTGTTTTTGAACACATACAGCTTTGCATTAAGATCACTGAAATGATGTTGGTTGAATTAGAAATGGAGACAGTGAGGCTCTATCATGTCAGCACTGCACTGGATCTAGGATACAGATCTAGTTAGCATGCTCTTTATTTCCTGTGGTGCTCAAAGTATCGGTACCCAAAACCTGACATTTTATTTTGATTAAAAAAAAAAAAAATCTTGTAATTTTTATTACATAGGAACAGTTTCATGTTTTATTAGTTTTAGCGTAAATCAGAATAGGAAAAATAGCTTTCATTGTATCTCTGCTTATTTACATATGATTGAATTTTGTTCAAGAGCAGTGAATGAAAAATATATTGCAATGTAACTGTTACGCAGCTGGTTAAGCAATACTTCTGAATGCCAATAACCTTCCATGTTTTTATTACCATACATTTTACTGGGATTTAAAAAAATACCCCTCAGTGGCATACCTTCCTTCATTTGAAGCTAAAGAGCAACTAGGTTAACTTTTTATAAATTGCACACTTTAGGAGTCATTACTGAGAAATTTGAAATTTCTTTTGGTATATGCTATGCATCTATGTAAGTGGAACAGCCTTCAGTATCAGAGCAATCACAATCCTCTCTGCTTTTTTTTTTTTTTTTAGTATGGGAAAAGGAAAGGTTGCAAAAAAAAAGTAGTTTAACATCAGCTACTTTAACAGGGATACTGTATCCTACATTTGTGCGAAAAGATATTTTTTGCACATTCTTGTGTTAACTTGAATATGTATGTTTAATGACTGGTAAGTTACTTGCATTTTGCTTTTGTGAAAATGGAGGGGCTATACCCAGTACATTTTGTCACCAGTCGAAGAAAACCACACAGATGCTTCTGAGTTGCCTTTTTGGAAGTTCCTTTGAAATAGACAAAATACATCAAACCATACAACTTGAAAAACAAGCTCTTGACAGTGATCAGACAGCTGACTTAATAGGTCTTCTCTGTTATTTATTTCTGTGATTCTGTGATTCATTTTTGTTTCATTTTACTCATAAGAAAGGAGAATATTAGTTGTAGGATTTTTCTCTACCTTCATTGTATGAATTCTTACAGCGGTGTTTTATTTTTGGCATATGTCAATAGTGCTTTATCAGGGGAGCAAAAGCTTAGATAGAAACGTATGAAAAGAGCATACAATTGAAGGTTACAGACCATTGTTTGCTTGTTAATGCTCCACACATTTCTTGGCAGCTATTCATATCTGCTTTCAACTTTTAAATTAGCTAGTCCTTAGAAAAGGTCATTTTACTGTGGATTATGGCTTCATATATATTTTAATCCATGCCCATTTTTATAAAATGGACACAACTTTTTAATTGGACTGTTCTGGACTAAATACATATTTTATCTCTGATTTAGGTTGTCTTTTTGTGCTATTCTGTTTCACTGGTGCTTTCTAATATTAATTGTACTAAACTCACAAAAAAGACAGCATTTTTAGTTAAAATGTTAAAATATTTGATGCAAGATTGTGTTTAGGGATTTCACATGCTCACAGTAGGTTACAAGGAGATTTAAATTACTAAAACTTTAACAATTTAATAGAAATGGAAACTTTATGTCTAAATGCATGATAAGAACACTTCTGCAACTCCTGCTTTCAAATGACTTTATGTGGGTTTTGTGCTGAAATTATAGGTTTGTGACACCACTGTTTAAAGTCTTCCGCAGGAATAATTTCAAAGATAGGCAAAGATAGGTATGTAATCCCATCAAATGACTATAGGACTGTGCCTGTATGTGAAGTATAAGTAGAAGATGAGTTGACTTTATTTAGTCTAGTAAAGAGGAGGTCTAGGAATGATCAAACAGCAGCCTACAACTGTTTGAAGGGCAAACATCGCAGAATTGGAATTCTTGATGGTGCCAGAGGTTGTAACAAATGACAGTGGTCACACATAGCTGGGAGCTCCAGATCGGACATTAGGAAAAATGTCTCTGCTAGAAATACAGGTGCAGCAGATTGCCTAGAGATGTGCAATCTTGGTTCATGAAGAATTTTAGGATGCAGCTAGAAAAGGCTGTGTCTCACGTGACTAGTGTTGGCAGTAGTCCCAGTTGAAGTGGGGTGTGGGACTATATGGTCTTCTAACATCCTCTACAACCAACGTTTTGTATGATTCTGTTAATTCTGTCTTCAAATGATAGCTCACAAGGTTGATACAGAAACCAAGTGTTTTGCAAGACTAGATTTTTTTTTAATGCATAACACAATACTCGTGCAGACATGTTTGCCCTCCTTCTTGCTCATGCTCACCTCACAAGCAAATAGAGTGCACACCTTAATAGACCGCTGTCATTTACTATTCTCAACATCTACAAAGTGCCCCTCATATCTTTACTAAATCTCATGATATCTAACACATCTGTGAATGATACAGTATTTATCAGAACAGTCCTACAGCTGTTTATTTGAAAGATATAGATCCCTGTTGTTGTTTGAGCCTGGAGGGCAACTGAGAACCACCAGCCACTAACTTGCCCCTTACGCATCAGGAATGGGAAGGAGAAAATACAACAAAAGGCTCAGGAATCGAGATAAGGACTGAGAGGGATGACTCGCCCATTACAGTCATGGGCAAAAAACAGGCTGGTTAGGGGAAGAAAAAAGAACGTCAGTTTAATTCATACACTAATAACAATGCTTAACAAAACAGAGTAGAACAGTGGGGAGCTTTATTACATCTTATAAACACCTCCCTCCACTCCTCCCTTCTTCTTGGGCTCAGCTTTGGTCCAAATTTCTCTAACTTCTCCCCCCCAGTGGCTCAGGGGACAGGGAATGGGGTTCTGGTCAGTCCGCTACTCCTTCCTCCTCAGGGGGAGGGATGCTCACATTCTTCCCCTGCTCCAGCGTGGAGTCCCTCTCACACGAGACAATCCTCCATGAACTTTTTCTGATGTGAGTCCTTCCCACAGGTCCCAAACTCTTCCTGAGTTGCTCCGTTGTGTGTCCTTCCCACACGTTGCAGTCTTCCCAGTGCTGAACTAGAACAACGGGGGCTTCTTCCCACAGAGTCCTGGCCTTCTCCAGGCACAGCCACCTGCTCGGGTGTGGGATCCTCCACAGGCTGCAGGTGGGCATCTGTTCCACCATGGACCTCCATGGGTGACAGGGAGGGTGACCCTGCCATCTCACCATGGGATACAAGGAGGGCTTTGCTCTGGCACACCTCCCTCCCTTCCTCCTCCTTGCTTGCACTGACCTTGGTGTTCACACAGATGTTTTTCCTTGTAATTCTTCCTCACAACTCCCAACTCCTCCTCCCAGGTTTCCCTTTTTAAATACGTTATTGCAGAGGCACAGCCACCATCGCTAATTGGCTCAGCCCTGGCCAGATGCAGGTCTGCCTTGGAGATGGAGTAGCTTCAAGAAGCTTCTCACAGAGTCCAGTGCTGTAGCCCTCTTCCCTGGCCCCCCACCCCCAAACACAGAACAATCCCACTCTTGGAAACACTGATACAGTGGAAGTTTCCTCTTGGTCAACAGTGGTGTGAATGTATATATTGATATGTTGCAAGATATGTTTAGAAAACTTCAGGTAACTAAGATTTTGGATTTTTAGAAAGGCAGTTTTTAAGTAATGGAGTTGGTCTTTTCTAAGCAAACTTTTTCTGTTTGCTTACCATGCTGAGAATAGTTGAGCTTTACAGAGTCCAAAAAGTATAATTTCTTCTTCTCCCCTGCAACCTTTGCACTGGGATTTCTGTCCTTGCAGTAAAGTTTCCTATGAAGCTCAGTTGTAATGGTCAGCAAGATTCAGAGAGTATGTCCTCTTTTTAACAGTGACTTATGAAGTCTTACTTTGTTCATTTACTGTGTAGGAAAACTTCCGTGTCTTCTCTTGGGCTTCCTCTTCCCAGTCCAATTCTTTCTACGGATGCTAGCAAGAAGTGGTTTTCTTTAGCTTAGCAATTTTTTTCAGTATTGGTATAATTCTAATCATATGCAAGCAGATGAACTGAAGTGATTATGGTAGAGCAGCTTAAAAAGTTACCACCTCTCATCCTGGAAAGTGATAACTGACTGAATGGTAATTTGCCTAATTGCTTTACAAAAAAAAAATAAAAAAAAAGAATTGCCTAATCAACAGCTGTTTTCTGTTCTGTGATTTGATTGTAATATTTTTTGGAACTGTGCTTTTTTTTTTTGTTTGTAGTTTGCCTAAGTGAAGTGATGCAGATCTGGTTCTACAAGGAAATTTAGATACTTTAAAAAGTAGAATCAGTAGTAATAAGCATACACAGCTCAAATACTTTTAATTATTTATCCATTGCTGTGTAATGAAAAAAAAATCTATTAAGTGCAGTAAGCTTGCCTGGTTCTCCTGTGTGTGCCAGAAAGAAGACTGAAGAAGGAATGAATGCATGTATAATTAAACAAATGATTTGTCTGGTAGTAAAATCAACTCTTAGCTATATGCTTTTCACACTCCACAGTATTGAAATGTCACAAAATAATCTGTAGCACCTAATGTCAACATTTAGCTAAATTCCTTTTTTTCTTGTGGTAGCCTCTATATGTCTTCTGAAGACTTAAGAAATGGTCTTTGTTAATTTCCTTGCAAAATCCCTTTTGCACAAAGAAATTTGTTCTTACCCAGACTTTGCAACCTGATTTTTTGACCAATATCCTGTATCCAGAGCCCCTGTTGGCTTTATTGCTTGCTGTACTGTCAACTCCTGATTTCATTTGGGTTCTGCTGTAAGCATTTCTCTTGGCCTATTCTGCAGCCCTGCATATATCCTTATTCAAGAAGTCTGTATATTTTAAAGTTAAAGCTGGTTATTAGATGCTTGTATTTGATTTTGAATTACTTTGATGACAATGTCTACATGACTGTCTCTGCTATATTGTAGGGTTACCTCAGCTAAATTCAGGTATCTGAAGTAGCTTTGTTTCAGTATGAATGAAAGATGAGGCAGCACATGCAAAGTCCTGTGCAATTTTGTCTAGACAGCTACTGCCAGGAGTTAACATGTGTTTGTAAACTATTACCGCAGTAAAAGCCTTCCCAGCTTTTTACTGGTATACTTAAGTACTTTTGAGTTTTCCTTCATGGTAGATGTTCATAGTGATATATCAGTTGTGAGGTTTTTTGATTTTGTTTGTTTGTTTTTATAAAGTTTGTCTTTATAAAGTGCTAAAGTACAAGAGGTTCTTGATTACTGGAAGAAAGCAAAAGTGAACCTTGCCTTCACAAAGAGTAAGGAAAAGGATCCATGGAACTATAGGCTGGTGAGCCTCATCTCAGTTCCAGATGTATGGAGGGCAAGAGGGTGACCATCAGTTGTCAGCATGGATTTGTGAATGGGAAATTATGCTTGACCAACCTCATTGCTGGCCATTTTATCATAGAAGCCTCACTGGATGGGGGGAAAGCAGTAGATGTTTATCTTTGTGGCAGGTGCATCCACCCAATGAAAATGTGGCTCCCTGGCTGTTGAACCTTTCCTGTGCCCTTGTTCTCAGGGCTTTACGGTAGTTGGAGTCCTCAGTCAATCGGGGCTGGTATTGACCACAGGTCAGATTTGGCTCAGGTATAAATAGAGTCCCTGGGGGAGCCGTTTTGAGCTAGTCCCTCCCAGAGCAGTGTGCTGCAGGTAGGGACTCTCCCTTTGGGTTGGGATGCTGCCCAAGGAAACTCCTTGGGGTTCTTATGGGTTGGGAGGCTTCTCTAAGATGTTCCTTGAGGTTGAGAGTTCTTACCTTTTATTAGGTGAGTGATTGAGCATTTTGGGTTGTTTTTAAACCCCAGAAGTTTGTTCTCCTCTCACAGACATTTGAACTTGCTGTTTGTATGTTTGTGGAGTGTTGATTAATTGTGTATAAAAATAAATTTTGGTTTTTATTTTCTGTTTGTTTGGGAGTTTCTGCAACAATCTTGACTTCAGCAAGACTTTTTGACACTGTCTCTTGTAACATCCTCATTGACAACTGATGACGTATGGGCTGGGTAAATGGACAGTGAAGTGGACTGAAAACTGGCTGAAGTGCTGTGCTCAAAGGTTTGTGATCAGAGGCATTAAGAGCAGCTGGAGGCCAGTCACTAGTGGAGTACCTCAGGGACTGTTACCAGGTCCTGTATTGTTTAGCTGCTTCTTTGATGTCCTAGATGATGGGCCAGGGTGGGCACTCTGCAAGTGTAAGATGATACCGGGAGGAATGGTTTACACGAGGTGGGTGTGCTGCCTTTCAGATGGACTTGGACAGGCTGGAGAAATGGACTGACAGGAACCCTATGAAGTTCAACAAAGAGAAGTACCAAGCCCTGCATCTAGGGAGGAATAGCCCTGCGTACCAGTATAGGCTGAGGGCTGAACGGCTGTCAAAGAGGACCTTGAGGTCCTGGTGGGTAACAAGCTGACTGTGAGCCACCAGTGTAGCCTTGAGGCGAAGAAAGGTAACAGTCTCTTAGACAGCATTAGGTGAGCACTCCCAGCAGGTCGAGGGAGGTGATCCTTCCCCCATACGCAGCACTAGCGAGGCCACATCTGGAGGGCTGTAGTCAATCCTGGGCTCCCCAGCACATATGAGGAGAGGCTGAGAGAGCTGAGATTGTTCAGCCTGGAGGAGATAAATTTCAGGAGGGCATGTGTGTGAATCTTATCAGCACGTATAAATAGATGTCTGATGAGGGAGAGTAAAGAAGACAGAGAGAGACTCTTCTCAGTGGTATCCAGTGATAGGCCAGGAGGCAATGGGCACAAACTGAAATACAGAAAATTCCACTTAAACATAAGGAAACGCTTTTTTATTGCCAGGGTGGTTAAACACTGGAACAGATTGCATAGGAGGTTATGGAGCCTCAGTCCTTGGAAATGCTCAAGACCCAGCTGGATGAGGCGCTAAGCAACCTGCTGTAGTTAACTATTTTGAGCAGGGGGTTTGACTAGATGTTCTTCAGAGGTCTCTCTCAGTCTCAACAGTAGTGTGATCCTGTGATCCAAATCCTGAATCACCCCTCCCCACTCCTCTCAGATAAAGGGAGGGAGGGTTTCTTTACCATGTTGACGCTAGTGTTGGTTTTATAAATATTAATTACTTGCATAACTGTCAAATATTGTTCTATTGATTTTGCCTGATACAAAATACTTTCAGCCCTTAATTGGTAAGATAATTTCTTTCTAAATTTGTAAACTTAAAAAAAAAATATATTTTTTAACAGTTTTAAATAATGTTGTACTGTTTGCTTTGTTTTTCAGCCATTCTTATGTTGGCCCAGATTACAGCGTGCAAAAGAACACTGGAAAAATTTCACTAGAACAGATAGATGCTGTAAGTCCTCTGTGTTTATTGAGCCATGTTGTATGTTGATATGTAACTTCTTAAAATTCAGTATTCTACGTACAGATAAGATATAAAGCCTTTATATTTTTTTATTTATATTTGCTTTGTAACTCTTGAGAATTACTTGAATGAAATTGTGATAAAGTTTAACATGGAGCAGAATTAACTGAAAATGCATCTCATCAGGATTTAGGCTGGAGCTATAATGAATTGCTTAATTTGCTGCTTAATTTTGTGTACTTTCACAAATACCTAACATAATTATAAACAGAGTTTAACAAAATTTTCTTATTTAATAATTTTGCAGCCCATGATGTTTAGCTTATGATTATTGCATTGCAATATTAGTCTTTTCAGTGCTGTTCTTGTGACTTTTGACTTACAGAAGGTTTTTCCAAAACAAGGAAGTAAATAAAATGGATTGTAAAACCACCTCAGTGGTGCAGAGACAGTTAAAACCACATTACAACACCTTTATCTGAACTTCAGAAATCATTTGTATTTTCACTGTCCATCTTAACCATGACAGTTCTCCTTTGGTAGTGAATTCCAGACACGACTCAGATGTTAAAAATAAAAGTGCAAAGCCCAAGTAAACTTGAATGCTATAGTTTTTTCTGTCTGAGATCTTGCTTTATAAGAAATAGTATTCTTCAGGGGAAAAAACCTGCAGATCAGTTGTAATGGATTTTACTCCAGCTTGTAGTTTTTCAAAGATGTTTAAAAAAACCAAGCAATCCTCCCCCACCCAGCTCCCAACCCCAGAATACTCTAACAAAGGTCACCTTGCCATTCCAGAAGCTAAACCAGGGAAAAATCAAGAAACACTCTAATGGAACTGTGGATACATTTTTCATGACGGCAATTCAACCTTTCTTACTTTGTAACTGAAAAATAATTCTGATACTACCACCTGTATTACTCTGTCCTTTGGATTTGTTCTTGAGATGGTTATTGGACATGACGGCTTAAGGACACACTTCTGTTATCATCAGTCCCAAGGTGCTCTGCGCATGCATATCTTTTCTTCCAGCCATTGACATTTTCAAGTGGAGCTAATGAATAATCACAATAAGCATATCTCCTACAAATTAAATGATCAGTATGCCTTAAACAAAAATTTTTCTCTCCACAGCTTTCTGTGAAATCATTCCCTCTTTGCATGCGCCAGCTGCACAAAGGGCTACGTGATAGCCATCATCTCCGGCACGGGGGCCGTATGCAGTATGGACTGTTCTTAAAAGGCATTGGCTTGACTCTGGAACAGGCACTGGAATTTTGGAAGAAAGAATTTATCAGAGGAAAAGTGGATGCAGACAAGGTAATTTAGCAAATGAAAAATATCTAAATATGCGAATGTGAGGATGTAGTTAATGTGTACATTGTGCTACATATTTGGATAGATGCTTGTTAGAGTAGATAATTTGGCAAAAGGCAAAGTAATGTCTTAAAGTTTGTTGGTTTGGGTTTTTTTTCCCTTTACTTAGGATTTTATTCATTTTGTTGGTCATTCTCCTGAAACATAGGAAAAAAGACAAGCCACAAAGAGGCTTTTAATAGATGAGGACTAGAAGAATCTTACTTTACCACTAAATCAGTAGGAAAGCAATGCTCTTTATGAAATACAGGTACAATGTGACTAAATTAATTCACCAAGCAGGTAAGTTTCCACAAGCGATACTGTCTGAAAGTCAAGGTTAGCCCTTTTTTGTTGTTTAATTAAAAAAAATTAATTGGACAGCTGTGTGTAAGGTGAGCTTGCCTTCGCAAATTTACAGTCAAATAATAAAAGAAGAAACTGGAGGGGAGCTAAGACAGAAGAATATATTCAAGGAAATAGCAAGAAAATGCTGTTCAGTGCAATGAACAGTATTATTCCCCTCCAATACTTAAAGGGGGCCTACAGGAAGGGTGGGGAGTGACTCTTTATCAGTGACTGTAGTGATAGGATGAGGGGTAATGATTTTAAACTGAAAGTGGGTAGATTTGGATTAGCTATAGGGAAGAAATTCTTCCCTGTGAGGGTGGTGAGGCACTGGCACAGGTTTCCCAGAGAAGCTGTGGCTGCCCCCTCCCTGGAAGGGTTCAAGGCCAGGTTGGACGGGGCTTGGAGCAACCTGGTCTGGTGGAAGGTGTCCCTGCCCATGGCAGGGGGGTTGGAACTAGATGATCTTTAAGATGCCTTCAAACCCAAACCATTCTATGATATGATTCTATGATTGGCATATTAGTTATTGGTCTAACCCCTGCTAATATTTTTGAGAGTATCATGAGTGAGGAAGATGAAACATACATGTGCTGACTTTTTGAGAGCATGAAAAATGTACACTAATTCTTGGAGGTTTGTGACCTGCTCCTTACCTTCAACAGCCTAGGTAAAGTCAAGCAGGGTTCCTCTCTCATCCATCTCTGCCTAGCCTGTGGTTTGTGTTAGAGCAGATGTTTCAGACCTTACGTCAGTTTTGTTCTGAATATGATATTTTACATTTAATATTGTGAGATCTCAGCTTTCCAGAGTAGTCTGAAGTATTTTGGAGTGTTTGGTAGACAATCTTTTGTTAGCTTAGGTTCTCTGGGACATGGCTATTTGTATAAGATACAGGGCAAAAAGTAATTCTGGCAGCAATGGATTATGGTACATATGTCTGTTTCAAGTCCTGGAAGATAGATCAGATTTTTTGGGAAGGAGAAAGGGATTTGAAGGTGTGATTTGAATGAGTACCTAAACCTCTGTACATCTAGCTCCTTAAATGGGATATGATTTAAGAGGAGATTTGAATTTTAGTAAAAAAAAAAAAAAAATCAAATATGCATTCCCTTACAAAGGTTTCAAGAAAGGATTTGAAGAGAGGTAATAACTTAAATTTTGCAGCTGAATGCCAATTAATTTCTAGCTGAATTCAGGAAAATACAGACTTTTCTGTTGTAATTTCCTGTGCTTAAATGAAATTGAAAGAATAAAAACAAGCTATCAGAAACAGTAACAGTGTAAATATATACACTTATTATTTCTGTTTTGAAAAAATATTATGTGAACAGGTCCAATTCTACCTGCTTGTGCTTTGACCCTAGGTGTATACACATGTATGAAGAGATGTATGCACCTTGGAACCTGTTTTCAATCACAGTGTTATGACTTTCTACTATAGTATCTCTCTTGATAGGTCCTAGAAATAGATGTTTTATGATCTTGTGTTTAGCTTTGTACGTTAGAAAGCATATTTTGAATGAAGGAAGGAGTTCTAGTTACTGCATTTTTCACAAGCAGGATGCTATTTCCATGTAGTTTTCGTTCTTCTCAAGTTTTAGAGAACCAACTTCAGACTTGAGGTAAAAAAAGCTGATTTTTCACATCCGTAACAGAAATCAGTGGCCTGTGGTTTTTCAAAGTAAAATGTCATATAATGTTTAATGTCCCAAAAAAAAAGGAAGATTAGTATAATTCTTATTGGTACTTTATTTTTTTTGACATTTTTATTTTCTGACACTCATGCCATTGTTCCTTTCCTGTAGAGTGGAGATAATGATACTGTTTCATCTTACTGGAGTATTGTGAAGATACATGCATGATACTTGCTAAAGACTAAGGTTAATTATTCCTTACTGACTGTTGTACTGTAAAGAGGGAGTGCTCAATTTACTGCGAAGGGTTGTGGTTTCAAAATTGTGTGTTCATGTTCATCTTTAATGGCTGCAACGTGTATGCCAGTTCTCAGTCCTAAGAATTCTTGGCACACAATTTCAGTCTTCAGCAGGACAGAAGTTACCTTGAACACAGCAGTGCACTGGAGAGCCTACCACGAGGCTAAGCATAGGCAGAATGAAAATTTGCACCAAAAAGAACTCCTTCTGTGCTCTGAATCACTGATGTGGACATACCCCAGGGCTCATTGATAAAAACACTGTAGAAAAGTTTTTGAGAAACAGTATTTCATCTTGAGAGAGGAATTGTTAAAAGTATGTTGTAAATGAAGTGTGAAACCATGTATTCAGTGGAAGGAAAATAATTAAGTAGAGCCTACAAAGAAAGCACTGAAACTGGTAGAGATGCTCTGTTAGGGGGCAGAATGATCATATGCTGTCACGTTCACAACAAGCACAAATTCAGAGCTCAAAATAAAACATTTTTTTCTTTAGACACTGTGACTAAAATTTCTCTGCAAATTGCTAGGCTAAGAGTGCCTAAATGGTAAATTATCGTTCAGATGATAGAATCAACTGTCAAATGGTGGTAGATGTGTTACTTCTGACTGAATGGTTATGCCAGTAGGTTTTATAACCTCAGTGTTACTTTAAGGCTGGTTTGTTTTTTTCTGTAAAATGTAATCTTACTCTAAACAGATATTAATTCACATAGATTCTTTCACATCCTGTTCTTGTTGCTTAAAATATAACTCCTCCATGCACCAAAAAAGAGGGGCATAACTCCAGTATGGTTTTAAAATACTTGGAACGAGAAAGTAATAAGATGAGTCAAGACTGATTAAATAATTAAAATGCAGTTGAAAAAATGCTCTGATATTTGAAAACAAAATTCTCTTATAGTGGTGGTGGTTACTTGGCGGTTACTGTTTTCAGATCTACTTGTATGATTAGTCTGTGAATGTGAAATTGGAGACTTCAAAGATGATGCAGTGTTTACAACAAAGGAAAGAATGAAAGATGGATCAGTTACTTTAAGACATTATTCAGTTACTTATTTAGCTAATAGCCTGTGTCGTGGTTTAACTCCAGCCGGCAACTAAGCACCACACAGCTCATTCTGCACCTGGCAGTGGGATGGGGGAGAGAACTGGGGGGGAAGTAGAACTTGTGGGCTGAGATAAAGACAATTTAATAGGACAGAAAAGGAAGGAGTAATACTAATAATGATAATAGAACATACAAAACAAGTGATGCATAGTACAGTTACCACCTGCTGTCTGATGCCCATCCATCCCCGACAATTCCCCCTAGTTTATATACTGGGCATGACGTCATATGGTATGGAAATACCCCTTTGACTCATTTGGGTCAGCTCTCCTGGCTGTGTCCCCTCCCAGCTTCTTGTGCACCCCCAGCCTCCGCTGTCAGAGCAGTATGAGAAGCTGAGAAGCCCTTGACTTAGTATAAACACTGCTTAGCAACAACTAAAACATCAGTGCGTTATCGGCATTATTCTCATCCTAAATCCAAAGCACAGCACTGTGCCAGCTACTAGGAAGAAAAATAACTTTATTCCAGCTGAAACCAGGACAGCCTGGAATCAAGGTTTTGATGCAGATGGATGACTTTAAGGAAACCCAATAGTACCTTTTGCTTTCCTTTGATTCGTATATACTTGTAATATATATTCCTTTTCTTAGCAGTATTTAGTGCAAGGTGGTACAAAATGCTATCTTCTAGTACTCTCTACTCTGATTATTTACCAGAAGAGACAGTTGCTAGTTGTGCACTTCTGTGTTGAAAAGTAATTCCTTTGATATTGCAATTTGATATTGCACTGATTTTTGTTATTGTTGCATATGCTACTGAAGTGCATCTGAAAACTGTGTAAGAGCTTGGTTTTCATTTATTAATTTATTTAATAAATCTCCAAAACCTAAGCTTTACTATATTTACAAAATTGCCCTGACAACAGGACTGCTTTCTTGTCCTTGTGAGTTTATGCTGAGAATGAGACATGGCTGTTTAGCCCCTGTGTTCTAGGACTCTTTCCTGGGGGATGTGGTGGCATTCAGGCTAGTGAAGCCTCTTATTCTTCCTCACTTAATTTTCCAGATCACCTTACTGCAGTTTCATATGGCTTGTTGCTTTCTACAGCAGTTGGTCACAAGTGGCAAGGAGTAGGTTGTTTTCTAGTTGTCAGGGGTTCCTGTCTAAGGTATACCTCTTCATCCCTTCCTGCTAGTGAAGGTCCTCATGACAGATATTTTCCTGGAAGAAGGAAGAGGAAAGTTTACTCAGACTTAACCTTGCTCAGGGGCTGTGATTTGTTAAGAAGCAAACCCTTCACAATGAAGCTTTTGAGTTTCAGTTTGTTATTAATATATTCTAGATGTTTCTTCCACACATGATGGTCATATATGAAACTGAGGACAGCCAGCTTGCCAGCCTACTGTATCAATATACAAAGGAACACATCTCCTACTGTTCTTCTGTTAAGAAGTGAATAAAATTTGGGATGGAGAAACATCCCAATGAGATAGTTCCAGTGATTTGATTTTGCTGGCTCTTCCGTTTCTTTTCCAGATGATCTTAGGATGTCCTTGAATCTGGATTCAGGAGTGAGGCTTTATATTGACTGCAAACAGCTGGTGGTGAAAGTTTCTACCAGGACCTACCACAAATTCCATGAGTGGGAGCTTGGTTGGATTGGAGACCTCCCGAGGTCTTTTCCAGCCTAAATTACCCAGTGATTCTGTATGCTGGGCTGAATACAGGTAGAAGTACATTTTTGTGAGGGCTGGCCACAAGAGGGAGACAAGATCACAAGGAATAAACAAATATAACGTAGAGATGTAAATTAGAAATGCTTATGCTACAGTGCTTTGTAAGTCTATACAATTATATTATTAAAAAAACCCCAGTGTATTTAAATGAAAATAAAAATAGGCACTTGACAATTTGCAGAGCAGTGCTTTTAAGCATGCACAACCATTCCCAGTGCAATTTATAATGTATGGATGATGTGGTGGTTCTTTAAAACAACCTCTACCTCCTTAAGTCCCCAGGAATTCTCTTTTCTAGGATATAAAAAAAATGTAATAAAAGTGCAGCATACATTACCTATAAAATCTTATCCCCCAGAAATCTGTGGGAGTGTAAAAGTACGTCATGGTACACACCAGATATTAATATAGTTAAGCATATTGCCCTTGCTTTCATTGGCTGTCAGGGGACTAGATAGTCAAGTTCTTGATTAAATTGTATTTTTGTGTTAAACTCATCATAAAAGGAAACAGAATTTTTTTTTCCTTCCACCAGTGACTGTAAAAATTAGTTTCAGTAGAACCACTTACTATCTGTATTTCTCTTTTATTATTTGGAAGTTATCATTTCACACTCTAGATGTAGTGAGATAGAACAGGTGAATTGTAAAGATTTTGAGTGAATCATTTTTACTCTGTATTGGCAATAATGACATTCTGTTCATAACATTATTATATGTTTACTGGCTATGCTTACCTAGTATAACTGAGCATAAAGAAAGTCAAAATACTTTTACGATATGTTTCCAAATCTTCTTGTGCTCTACAAACTTAGCTCTTGAAGTTGCTTTAATAGCAAGCTGAAAGTGATTTAATTGTTAGAAGAAATGTGAAAATGCATTTTCATTTACAGGATTCATTTAGATTCTCAAACTTACTAATGAATTTACATTAAATCTTTTTTTTTTAAAATGCAAGTTGAAGAAAAAAACAGCAATTTGCAATTGTTATGGGAGTTTCAAGACAGTAGGTGCTCCAAGTGCATCCTAGATGTGTAGACTTGAAGTAAAAATTAACATTTAATTTGAATTTTAACCCCAAAAGCTAAAGAAGAGGACTTTCTGATTTTGCTACTCCTGAGTTTTTTTTGTGTGGTTTTGGTTTACGGTTTGGGGTTTTTTTAGTATAGTCCTTTGTGGTGTTCCTCTGAACAGCCAGGTCTGTGAAGTCAGATTATTTGTGCAAAACTGACAAGTGACTTGACCAAGGTGCTGCTTGTTAGGAGCCGAAGAGTCTTTGCCACAGTAATACACTGAACACCAAATTAAAAATGTCCACAGTGTGATCTCCATAGTAATATTAGTGACCAGAAATCAGCTTTATGACAGTGAATCAATCATCAGGAGATCTATTCCTTTCATATAACTTCCTTAATTTTTTTTTTTTTTTGCATATAGTTTGAAGCCTGGAGGTTGACAGGTGCATTGTTCAAATGAGGCATGACTGTTGTTAAAGATGATATTCCTGTGAAGAGAGATGGGATGAGATCTATTAGCTGGTATGATCTTGGCTGAAGAGAATACTTTTTATATTTTAACAAACAATATACAGAAGAAGTGTTTTGAGCAAATTTGTTTTATAGTTAAAATTTACACAACTAGGCATGAGAATTAAAAGCATGACTTGAAGCTGTAAATGCATGGATTGCTGTTGTTGCATCTGAGTCAAGTGGAATTAGTACAACTTCCTTGTTGGTTGTAGCTGGAAAAAGATTTTCTTTCCTTTTGCTATAGTAATTTGATAATAAGGAGTGAGGAGTTGGGCCCAAATAACTGAAAATCCTGAGGACTTATGTTGTGGACAGCTATTATTCTTCCCTATTTGATTCCATATGAATGGTTAGAGCTGAGCCTGTAACCTAGGAATTTCTTGCAAAACCTCTGTGGTCTGGCCACGGAGTTTAGTCCAAGGAATCATGATATCCTTCTTTAGCTTAATGGAAATAAACTTCACCTCATGTCAACAAGGCCAAGTGCAAGGTCCTGCACATGAGTCAAAAGAATCCCAAGCACAAACACAGGGTGGGTGATGGGTGGGTTGAGAGCAGCCCTGTGGAGAAGGACTTGGGGGTATTGGTAGATGGAAAACTGACTGACCCAGCAATGTGCACTCGCAGCCCAGAAAGCCAACTGTGTCCTGGGCTGCATCAAGTGTGGCTGGCAGATCAAGGGAGAGGATTCTCCCCCTCTATTCCACTCTCGTGAGACCTCACCTGCAGTGCTGTGTCCAGCTCTGGGCCCCCATGTAAGGACATGGACCTGCTCGAGCATGTCTAGAGGAGGCCATGAAGATGATCAGGGGGCTGGAGCACCTCCCTTCTGAGGTCAGGCTGAGGGAGTTGGAGGTGTTCAGCCTGGAGAAGAGAAGGCTCCAGGGAGACCTTATAGTGGCCTTCCAGTACTTAAAGGGTGGGGAGGGACAATTTCTCAGGCCGTGTAGTGATAGGATGAGGGGTAACAGTATTGAACTGAAAGAGGACAGATTTAGATTAGATATAGGGAAGAAATTCTTCCCTGTGAGGGTGGTGAGGCACTGGCACAGGTTGCCCAGAGAAGCTGTGGCTGCCCCCTCCCTGGAAGGGTTCAAGGCCAGGTTGGACGGGGCTTGGAGCAACCTGGTCTGGTGGAAGGTGTCCCTGCCCGTGGCAGGGGGGTTGGGACTAGACGGTCTTTAAGGTCCCTGCCAACCCAAACCATTTTGTGATTCAGTTGCCATTAAAATTGGGTTATTTCTGGCAATATCACAGTATGCATGTTAAGTTTATGCAAGATTCTTGGTGTATCATATATTATCATTTTTATCTAAAGTTCTGTTTTATAAATGGGAGTTTGTCCTTACTGTCTTTTGTGTCCTAGGATGGAGCTGGGATAAGATTTCTTACTGACTGTATCAGATGTAGAGAATATTAGCAGTGCCTGTAAATGTATAACCCTGACCTGTGGCTAAAGGGAAGTCACTGTCAGCATTGTCAATGTTACTTCTGTTTAGTGTTGTGGATGTAATCATTCTGAAAAGACTGCAGAAAATTAGCTCATCTAGTTTGAACTGTTTGCTTCCTGTTTAATTAAGCATCATGAGATCAAAGAAAAAAAATCAAAATAGTTTAAAGTTGTATTGGTGATTTTTATTTGGACTTAGGGTTAAATAGTAGTGTGACGTATTTATGGACATGACTGCATGATATGATTATTAATACAACTTTTGCAAAGCAGTTGATGCTATTTCTGCTTTCCTGTATATAGGAAATCTTGGCTTTGCTGCAAAGGGATTTACCAATAACATCAATGTTGTTACAATACTTACACAAATGTGTGCAAGTTTTTACGTATTGCTGCTCTGACCCCTTTATTAAACAAAGAATACAGATATGTGTTGTGTGGCTCTTTCTCTTATAGTCCATTTTACTTTTTTTTCAAATTGGGCAAGTAAATGGAGCACATCATAGCTTCAGTTGACGTGAAAGAAGTCAGATGATGAGAAATCAGATGTGAATATAAGATTAGATATTCTTTGTGATACGAGGTAGAAATTTCCTACCACTTACTTCAGCAAAATAAGATTAAAGTAATCAGTTTTTCACTGTTTCTGCCTCTATACACTGTTATTAATCATCACTGAAAAGATACTGTTAACTTTACAACTTTATATAAATAAATTAATGTATATATATACAGGGGCTGGGGGTGGGTGTGTGTATGTACATATAGCCTGCACATGATTTAACTATAGTTTAAACTGTAAGTTTAAAAAATTGGAGTAAGGATAGTAATACATGGTAAGTGGTGCATGATGTTGTCCTATTGAATCCAACTAGTTAACTTGGGTGGTATCTAAATTTACAGGCAGAATATTCACTGGTAAAGGGATGCTGCTGCCTCCCCCCCCATTAATGATGCTTTTTAGTATCAATTACTGGAGTTATTTGCATTTCCAAAATTAGCCATGTTCACTCCCCCCCCACCCCCTCAGTGGTGAATGCTGCATCAATTTCCTGTACCTTTTGGCAGATGAATAATCTGCAAATTCACTTGGCACTGTTTTCTTCCAGTGCACATTAGAATTTTGTTTTACCTGCCACATCTGAAAATCTGTATTTAGTAATCTAGTGTGTAAGCAGGTTAGTGATAAGGTTCTTGCACTGACAAGAATAAAAGCAATAAATATCTTTCCTGTACTAAAACTAATTTAGATCAGAATCTGGTCTCTTACAACTTGTTTTATTCCCAGCAACACACTTTTTCTTCCCATACTGTTAGTATCTTTTTGGATTTGTGTGTTTAAAAATGGATGTTAAAGCCAGACCTTTAATTTTCTAAGGTACCTTTTGTAGTCTTAAACCACTTGTCAGACTTGCACTTTATTATCTCTGTGGAAAGACTGTGTACTTGTCAGAAGAGGTTTCTGTTTTATTAGCCATCACACCAGCAGCAAGTAAGTACGTCCGTGACATTTTAAGAAAAGTAATAGATAGATTTGCCTATCCGCTTGCCAAATTTCTAAGTTCAGCAATTGTGAAGTACCTGAGTGTCACTAAATATGGTCTTTAGCAGGCTCTGTTGAATACCTTCTTAAGCATACAGCTCTCTCTTTCTAACCATCTGCTGAAAAATACCTGCTGTACGTTGCCACACACACCACCAGTAATATATTTAAGTTCTTTGACTGTTTACCCTAAGTTCTGAGACAGGGGATAACTGGTTTTGAGATGTAAATCTATTCATCCCTATCTTTTATTACCTTCCAGGACAAACTGAATGGCATAGCAGACCTCTTCCAGTTGTGTTCTTGTGCTTTTTGAACAGAAAAGTTTTGATAGAATGGCTTATTAATCTTAACATAGTTGTTTGAAATAATATTTTAAAATTATTTTATTAAATGTTCAGATTTCCTCTAATCGTATAAACTGACTTCCAAACCAAAACCCAGAATCCTGTATACTTTGCTTTCTTTTTTGATAATGTCCATGTAATTGTTGTAACAAGATATAGCTGTCATATTCCACCTGTCTATATTCAGCCAGAAAATCATGGCTATATTTCATACTCAGTCATCCAGAAAAGCAGCATGTTGTATCAAATGTGCATTCTGCTGATATACCACATAGGCACGATATAAATAAAAATGTATTTTTACTTTCAGAATTGATTTAACATTCTGCTGCATGTCTTTGAAATCTATTGAATCTCATGAATAAAGGCAGGACAACTCTTTTATACCTTATTTGTGCCATGCACAATTTATGTTTCAGAAATTTAATATATTGATTTAGGAAAGATAAATTGCTATGATAGGGCTTAAGTACTTCAACATTATAGAGGCTACTACTTCTTGAAAGAAGGTTAGGTTCTGATTTTATATTGAAACATACAATGCTATTTAGCTGTGAAACTGAATTCTGCTTATGTGGTGTGCTCTGAGCTTTTCCTGTTTCCTATGTCCCTTTTCAAGTCCACTCACACAAGGAGAAAAACAAAATGTCCCTCCAGTACCTCCCCCTCCACCCCACCCCTGCTGTACATGGGGGAGCAGAAGCTAGTGGTCTTTATGGCAAGTTTCATGTTTTAAATTCCAATTTAAAAATTTTTTTTTTTTTTTTTCAAATTCAGCTATTTAATGGAGTTGGGTTTGGGGCAAGAGAACTGGGGCAATACCAGTGAAACCCTAAGGAAATTTTTTTAAACAAGAAAGATTGTGGTTTTTTTTGGATTAATAACAGCAGTTGGGCTCTTCCTTGTATTTTATTAGAAGATTATGTCCCTGTTTTTAGAACCTTATAGCAGGCACTAAAAAATGGGGTGTATGTTACTACTTCTGAGATAGTTCACAGCAGTCTGGCAGTTAAGCTTCTTTATTTTTCTGTTTGCATTTTCCCTTCAGTCAAGCAATCTTTTCATTAATAATGAATTAACAAAAGTTAAAAAAAATATTAAAATAAAAGATGGGAAAATAGTCTTGTGCATTTTAAAGCAAGCTTTCTTCTGTCATTAAGTGCAGAAAGACTTGTCATACTTGCAGTCTAGAGATCAAATGTATCTTGATTACAGTGCACTCTGTGCATAAGATAAAGGGATCTTTATATGTAAGCAGTTCTCCTTATTATGACAGCAAGGGCTAATATGTGTTTTTCTGCACTTCTCTTTCCTTTGATCATCATCTTAAAATGTGTTTTGTTTTTTATTGTGCTGTTAATAAAGAAAAAAAATCTGTTTTAACAGTTGAGATTTTACAGAAAGAATGCCAGAGTTCTTGAGCCAAACTGTACTGTTTGGAGAGCTCCAAGGGTTGATGAACATCAAATCTCCGTGCACAGTTTTGTGTTTTAATGCCTTGTTTCTATCATTCTTTTATGATTGCATCAAAAAAGTTAAGTCTACGTGTTTCAAGAGTAGACATAAGGAATACTTATCAGTCGGACGGAATGGATTCAGTACTTGCCTTCCTTGTAGTTTTATTTTCAGAATTACCTATTTTTTTCCAGTGATCACTTTATCTAGATTTTTTTTTTTTTCTTTACTCTTATACTGGGGATTTCCTGGTATCTCAAGACATTACATGATTGGGCACTTAATATCCTTCTGTTCTGGCACTGATCTTTGTCCAAGAGGTTTAACTATATCTCGGTAAAAGCCAAGTTCTTTGCTGCAGTTGTATTAATGTTGATAACTTTGTCACTTGGATTGGTTGAAGGGATATTCTCTAGCCCAAGTAACTGATCTCTTGGAGTGATGTTGCCTCTTCTGCAAATCTGAGACTTAGGGTAAAATTGAATCTCCTGGATTTTACTGTATCTCATTACAGGCTGGACTGGTTCAGTCATAGATTTCTAATGAATGAGGACAGGACTGCTTTGCTGGGGGACTGTTATAACCTGATGGTAACAGCAATTTGCCACTCGATCTCATGATCAATGAAGAACGCCTGCCTTTGTTTTTTTTAGCTCACCTTGCTTCTTGCATACCTTTTTTCATCTAATGCTGAACTTGACTTCAGATGTCATTCTAATCAGTGTATAGATTGAGGAATAACAAATTGCAAAGGTTTCCTAATAACATTGCTACACCGCAAGGGTGCTTGCAAGGGGATGCAGTAATAAATTAATGAAGTATTCAATAATATCTACTCAAAATAAATTAATGAAGTATTCAATAATATCTACTCTACTGGGGACCTTATTCAGGTGAACTCCCTATGCAAGGTACATGGTTTTAAAAGGAAAGAACAGTTCTGTGGTTAAAGTAGTCCAAAAGGTGTGCAAAACTCTCCAGTCTCTGCTTCAAAGATTGAATATTTAGGGAATGCAGCATAGTTCAACTAGATTGGAAAATACAAAAATTCAGTGAGCACATGACATTTTCCACTCTATCAGGCGATGGTTGCTCTTTGGAAACAATGCACAGCCATAGAACTTCAACTGTTGTGGTGAACTTCATCAGGTCTTTTGACTCTCTGGCAGATGTAGTAAGTAGAACTGGAATATTGGATAACAAGCCAGACTTGGATTAATTCCAGTATGCTCTAAAAGTCTTTGAAATTGGGAACACCCTAGCATAGGTGAATTGCATCCCGTGCCAGCAGCAGCACTCTTCAAAAGCAGATCAATACACAGTGTTCTATTGGACTCATTTCTGTTGAACACATCAGTTATTTTAATACCAAGAGTCCTGTTCAAAATGAGGCAGGTCGTGCTAATTTTTATTGCCTGGAATGACTGAGACAATTTTTCCTCAGACCTTGTTGTGGTTTAGGCCTGATTGGCAGCCAACCACAATGCAGCAGCTCTCTCTCCCTTCCCCTCCGGCAATGAGAAGGGACAGAGAGCCAGGCTTGGGGTTCAAGATAGGACTGGGATGGGGGAAAATCCCCCTTTTATGATCACGAGCAAAAGGCAGACTCGTTAGGGGAAGAAAAAAAGAACATACATTTATTACAGACACTAACAACACATAACAGAGTAGGACAGTGAGAAGCATTGCCACATCTTGAAAACACCTTCCCCCCACCCCTCCCTTCTTCCCGGGCTCAGTTCTGCTCCCGATATCTCTACCTCCTCCCCCAGTGGTGCAGGGGCAGGGAATGGGGGGTGCAGTCACTTCCTTCATCTTCGGTGAGGGGAGTGTCCGAAACTTGTTCCTCCTGCTCCATCGTGGTCCCCCTCTCACAGGAGACAGTCCTCCACAAACTTTCTCCGACTTGAATTCCTCCCATGGGCCGCAGCGTTCCCCACACTGCTCCGTCATGGGTCACTAACTTCCTCCGACTGGATTCCCTCCCACGGCTGCAGCCCTTCCCGAGCTGCTCCGGCGTGGGACTCCCCCGCATGCTGCAATCCTCCCAGCACTGAATTACAGCAGTGGGGCTGCCTTTTCCCATGAGACCCCGGCCTTCTTCGGGCACAGAACCTTGATCATCAGAGCAGAAGCCACAGGCCGTAAATCAATGTCTGCTCCACTGTAGATCTTCATGGGTGGCAGGGGGGGCGCCCTGCCGTCTCACCACAGGATACAGGGGGGTCTCTGCTCCGGCACACCTCCCCCCTCCTTTCTTCCTCCGTTCCTCTACTGACCTTGGTGTTCATGCAGCTGCAGCAACTCCTCCTCACAAGTCCCACTGCCCATCACCACGTCCCTTCTTAAATACGTTATCGCAGAGGTGCAGCCGATTGGCTCAATTTCCCAAACAGAAGTGGAGCTGACTTGGAGCTGGGGGAGCTTCGAGAAGCTTCTCACAGGGGGCCACCTCTATGACCCTCTCCCCTGCTACCAAAAAACTCCACCACTCACTCAACCCAGGACAGACCTCTCATTTGCGAGTTTCTCTTCTGCTATCCCAGTGACCTGCGAGTCATACTCTGCTAAATTTCCAGTTTCCAGTATGGCAGCTTGGCTAGCTTTACTTTCTGGTATGGTCTTTCTCCTTCCTTATGAGGAAAATTATCATTACTAGAAAGAAGGAGCCTGCTATGCCAGAGTGTTGAGTTAAATGATAACAATTAGACATTGTGCTGGGTTTGTGTGTATGATGGGGGGTTTTTGGTAGTGGGCAAGGGGGCTACAGCAATTGGCCCCTGTGAGAAGCTTCTCAAAGATTCCCCAGCTCCAGGTCAGGCTTGCCTCTGGCCAGGGCCAAGCCAATTAGTGACAGTGGTTGTGCCTCTGCAATAACATATTTGAGAAGGGGAACCTGGGAGGAGGAGTTGGAGTTGTGAGGAAGAATTACAAGGAAAAACATCTGTGTGAACACCAAGGTCAGTGCAAGCAAGGAGGAGGAAGGGAGGGAGGTGTGCCAGAGCAAAGCCCTCCTTGTATCCCATGGTGAGATGGCAGGGTCACCCTCCCTGTCACCCATGGAGGTCCATGGTGGAACAGATGCCCACCTGCAGCCTGTGGAGGATCCCACACCCGAGCAGGTGGCTGTGCCTGGAGAAGGCCAGGACTCTGTGGGAAGAAGCCCCCGTTGTTCTAGTTCAGCACTGGGAAGACTGCAACGTGTGGGAAGGACACACAACGGAGCAACTCAGGAAGAGTTTGTGACCTGTGGGAAGGACTCACATCAGAAAAAGTTCATGGAGGATTGTCTCGTGTGAGAGGGACTCCACGCTGGAGCAGGGGAAGAATGTGAGCATCCCTCCCCCTGAGGAGGAAGGAGTAGCGGACTGACCAGAACCCCATTCCCTGTCCCCTGAGCCACTGGGGGGGAGAAATTAGAGAAATTTGGACCAAAGCTGAGCCCAAGAAGAAGGGAGGAGTGGAGGGAGGTGTTTATAAGATGTAATAAAGCTCCCCACTGTTCTACTCTGTTTTGTTAAGCATTGTTATTAGTATATGAATTAAACTGATGTTCTTTTTTCTTCCCCTAACCAGCCTGTTTTTTGCCCGTGACTGTAATGGGCGAGTCATCCCTCTCAGTCCTTATCTCGATTCCTGAGCCTTTTGTTGTATTTTCTCCTTCCCATTCCTGATGCGTAAGGAGGTGAGCGAGCAGCTGCATGCTGCTCGGTTGCCCTCTGGACTCAAACCAGGACAGCCATGATAACACATTGGACTATTTTCTGTGAAGCAGAAGATATCCCAAATATTGAGGGTATGGGCTGGAGCCGAGAGTAGTGACTCTCCTCTAAATCTCTTGTGAAGTCCACTTGGTTGCCACTTTGCCCTATTGCAGTGTGGTCTGCTGAATGCCTCTGTCTTCTCATTCACAGCTTTAAGATGTGACAGGCTAGTGAAAATAAGCCCTCTTTCATTGTGCAGTCTCAACCTCAGGTCCCAGTCCTGCATTTTATTGCTGGTTCATCTTATAACCAGGATACAACTGGATACATTTCAGGATTCTTCACAGAGTGACATGTCTCCATGCTGACATCAGTTTTCTTTCCTATTTCTTTCTTATACATTTAGGTTTTTATTGTACGTGCTGATCTAGGCTATAGTATATGTTAGAGTATAATAGATTGTGATCTATATGAGACTGTAAATGCATTGTGTGTTCACTGTGCTCAAATAAAACTATAGAACATCATATGAGAACACTCTTGTTTAGAGTGTTGATAGAATTTGAATAAGCAGTAGGCATTTAGTTTTTGGACTTTGCAGGGGTCCCTGGCCCAGTCTTCATCTGTCTTATCTGAAAGTCTGTAATACATGCTACAGTGTTATATGGGTTTCTCTCAATTCTGATACAGACCTACTGATTTTTTTTTCCCTTGAATACATACTCTTTTCACTGGGATCCTAAGTTGCCATTATAATCGATAGAGATCTAGCCTATACAGTCAATAGTGTCTAGAGAATGATTTATTTAATGAGCCTCTAGGTGCCTACATTAGGGTAATTTTAATTGTTCCCCAGGCTCCTCCAATTGCATTGACCTCCATCGACAGTAATGGGAGATGTCTGGATTTAGATGTCTGGAGCTGAATCTTATTCCTATAGATGCAGAGTTAGATACTGTTCTATTTCTGTTTAAGATTCTTAGTCTTTTTTTAATGCCAAATTTATGTCTACTTTGCAGTCTGTTAATACCCTTACATCTCTTTCAGTGAGAATACTCTCTGTGTTCTCCTTTGCCACTGAATGTTTTGGGGACTCTTATTCATTGTCTGCCACTTCTGATGAAATGAATAGCCCTGTTAATTTACTGCTTACCTTCTGCTGAAAGATACACTTCCAAGTTACATCAGTTAACTTCTCTGAATATTTGAAATGACAAGGAGTTTACACCTCTATGTTCAGTAACACTCTGAACTGCCAGCATGAAACTTTCAATATTTTCAACAAGACTGTGTATTAATTTGTTAGTGGAATTCTGATATGGATGAAATTGTCACCCACAAACTGATTTTTGCCTTAAAACAGCTATTCTTTCTCTCAGATTTTTTTTTGTTTGTTTGTTTTGTTTTGGTAGTGTTACTCACTGAAGTTTTTGCAGTAGGTTAAGCAAATATTTTGGAAAAATAATGATTATTGGGAATATAAACCCAGTGTTATTCATAGATACATGGCATTTTCATCTTTTTCTAAGTTTGTAATTTTTGAAATATTAATGATATTAGAGAAAATGGCAAGTATAATTAATGGAGTACTACATGAAATGACTTAGGCATTGTAATTCCATAAAGAATTAGGAGATTGGTGCAGTGCAATATGAAAATGATTTATTAATTTGAGATAGCATTTTTTTGGGATAAAAAGATATATCTGTGTATAGGTGATACTATGCCAAGAAGATAGGACATTGTACTAAAAGGAATCAGATTGTATTCTGTAGAAGTAATGTTTAAAAAAAGACTGCTGTGTAGTTCTGTATTCACAAAGACATTTCACTTTACCAGAACTAGAAATGAATCAAGTATTATAATAAAATCACTTAGTATTTTTTTTCCTACACTTACTGGTGAGCATTAAAATAAAGTCACAATTTTACATGCTCTTAGTTGTTGTTTAAGGTAGTTTTTAAAGTTGCATTTACCTTTATGACCTCCACAGGCTGTTACACTCACAGAAACTTTATTTTAGTGGCAGTCTTCAAAAGAACAGTCTTCCCCGTGCCAGCTTCTTGTTCAGAGGCTTCAGTTTGAAAGCAACTTCTTTATCATTTGCTCCAAACTATTGAATTTGAATTGAAATGTCTCTTCTTTGACGATATGTTTTGAAATGCATCTTCTGTATCTGAATTTTCTTCAATATAATGTACATGAAACATCTATTGACTAAAAAAAAAAAAAAATCATAACTTGGATACAGAAAGAAATATTGCAGTGTCTTGAAGTAGCTAATAAAATCTTTCATAGATGACCAAGCATGTGCCTAAGAAAAATCACGTTGTTATAGGAGATGGCTTTAAGATGTGTTGTGCTGAAAATTTGATGCAGTGTTTTAAGACAGAAGATGGCCTGCTGTGGTTTATTTTATACTTTTCGTGGTTCAGAGTCTTGGTACATGTAAATGTGTGAATAAATAGTGTACATAAATGGTATATTTAGCTAAGTTATATTAAGGCAAGCTTAGACTACTGTAAATAAAAGCCTACATTGTCATTGTTTGCGTGAGTGGTCTGGGGTAGCTCAAAAACTAGTTCATCAGCTACACAGTTTACACTTGCGTGGGTAGTACACAAGGAGTTTCTGATTTCCTTGTGGTAGATAGAGCCATCTCCAGGGCAAAGCATTTTTGCCTCATGTGATTTGGAAAACCTGAAATTGGAGGGGAAGAGGGTTTTTGCACTTTATGTGAATCAGTTTGTAATGACTGCTGCACAACATACTAGAATTTTCCAGCTCGATATCTCTGATCTGTGCCTTTAAGGTAGAAATTGTGCTACAGGTTGAGAATTGAGGATAAATTGAAACTTTTTGTTGTTGGCAGAGAGAGCAGCATTTATTTAGGCTCCTAAACAACAATTGTGCTTGGGAAAAGATAATACCAAGTTGAGGTTATTTTAAGAGTGAGCTTAAAAAAAAAAAAAAGATTGCTTGGAAAAAGATATGCCACATAAGCAGTGTCAACAGTAATGATTTGAGTGACTGTCTAGGAAATGGATGAAAAAGTGAACCAATTATTTTAGAAGATAACAAGTGCATGTGATAAATTCATGAGTTTGAAGCTGTTGTCCATACAGGCTCACCATTTCAGACAGGAAATAACCAATCACTGGTAAAAAAAAAAAGGTGCTAAAACATTACTACTTTGAATTTTGCAGAGTTGGAACTCATCTGGTGGTCAGCCAAGAAGCTAGACAAAATTACTGCAGTCATTTTGCTTAGTAGTTAGACTTTAAATAAATAAATCTCACAGTACTGTAAGGAATAGATGCATAAAAACTTGCATGAGTATATAAAAGTAGTTAAATTGAAACATGAAATTTTTTCAGAAGTGTGAACCTGAGCATGCAGAGCTTGGAAGACCTGACAGCAAACTATTTTCCATCCTAATACACATGCTGAATATCAGAATTGTTAACAAAATTTATGGAGGACTTAGTTCTATTTCCAGATACTAATCTGCAAATATGACAAGTGATATAAGGAAAGTAAGTCTCAGTGATGACATGATACTTATTCTGCTGTGGCTGGGATGCCTTGGGAATGTCATTTGTTACTCTCTTTTGAAAGCGTATTCAGTTGTATTGAATTGATAATTATGAGAAGCACATGACCCATACTTCCCTGCTTTGTTTGATGAAAGCTTTTCTTCAAAGGAGATCATATACCTGCCCAATGGGCAATTTGAAGTACATCCTCATTCCATATCCAAAGATCTTGTGAGCATTTATGTGATCAGAACTGATGGAAAATAGCATTTCCTTAAATTCTTATCTTGAAACATGGTAATCTGATATTAGGCTATACCAGTTGCAAATTTATAGTTAATATATAAATATATATTTAATACCTTTTTATTTATACCTTACTTATATCTTAATTTATAACTTGTTATCTTCTAGTGAAGACTAACGCAGTATGTGTGTCTTAACTAACAGTTATAAGGCAAATTAATCTGCATTAGTCTGATACTTATGTGAATATGCCACATAAAAGCAAAATGTAAGTTTCTTGCTACAGTACACTCATCTATACCCAGTGAACTGTCCCCAGCCACCTTGATTCTGGCTTGGGACTATTGGCTTAGTCCCATTAATCAGTGCTAAGAGCTTAGTTTGTTATATGGAGAAGTCTAAGAAAGACTCAGTGTCACATGTTCCAGGATACTCAGGATCATCTTTAGTACATATTCAGTACCATATACTGGACACCTTGGTTAATTACAACAAATACTGATGCATAAAAACTCAAAACTACCCACTTGCCATCAGCAGTGCGCTTCACACCAGACATCACGTGCATCCTACAACCATGCGTGGAGGAAAGAGAAGTCTTCAAAACCCTTTATATCTTCAGGGATCAAGTTAAAGCTCAGGCGGTTGACTTGCAGTCTTTTAAAACAAAAATTCACACTGCTGCTAATCCCGAGATTTGCACATTCCAACACCAAAGTGACAAATTTTGAGAGGTGTTGTTAAAGGGTTGTCTTTGCCTCAGCCTCTTGGTTTCAATGTGAAGCAGATTATTGCTTAAGCAAGACATATTTCTTGATCCCTTTCTCCCTCACTGAAGCCATGGTCTATCCACCTACCACATAAATTACAAATGCCTTGCAGTTTTTAGAAATCTTGGAGAGCTAAATAGAGGAAAAATAACTGGGATAGTTGAGATGTGGGCCATAGAGTTAAAAAGTTGCAGAGAGTCCCTGTTCCAAAGTGTTACCAACAGCATGTGGTCTAGTAGGTGTAGATAATAATAGAATGATGTTGCCTTAATGTTGCTGTTTTATAACTTTGTAATATTGTAATTCTGGCAGTAAGTCTCCATTGATATTTAGCACAGACTGTGGTGAGATGTATGTGCATACCCAATTGCTCTGTCAGAATGGAATAATTTTTTGCCTTTGTATTCTTGAGTGTCTTTTGTCTCAGTGGAAACTGTCAGGCAGGATACAAGATATATGAAACCACTCATGCAGCATCTTTATTGTTGAGAAAGTTTCTATCAGGATTCAATATAAACCTTGAAAGTTCTCATAGGCCCAACACCAAAAAAGTGTTTTTTTCAAATCCCTTAATTTGAGTTTTCACATTTTACATTTTTTTGCCATAAAGACCTTATAGTAAATTACAGTTGGAATGTACTGTAATAGTAGTTTTACATATTTTTAAACTGTTTTTCTGCAATAGTTTGAAACCAAGCAATTTATAAGCAGTTAGAATGACACTGCGAAGACCTACATGCATGATGTGTACTGCACATAATTTGTTTATTTCGTTCAAGGACCTGTGAAAATCCTACTACTTCAGTTTGGGGTATTAGAATAAATAGGAAGGGACAGTTCCCTACTTCTGCCATCTTGTTTTTGCATATTTCAAACATGTCTAACTGTACCTTGGTGCTTGTGCTGGTAAAAGGGATTGTTCCTGCGGGGAATTTTAATTTGTGCACATCGTAGAGTAATGATATTAGGAAAGACTGAATCTGATCATTGAGTTCACCCCCCAATGTACAGAGAAGGCTGTTCCCCAGGATGGGTTTTCTGAAATGAAATGCCACGATTCATAGATTCTTCCCACTGAGGATGACCACACAGCCTGTCAGATACTGTCCCTGCTAAATCCTGTGTCTCTGATCGGTGATAAGAAACGTTGAATCACAGGGATGAGAGAGCTCTCAGTGAAGCATGTAACTGAGCCTGTGCTAACTTGCACCACATAGCTGTGTTACTCTCTGCCATCTGCCACTGCGAAAACTCTTGAGATCCAAGCAGGATTAGAAGAAAGCAATGAGAAAATATCCAACCTGTCCCAAGGCCATGTTGTGTTATTATGTAGCTGTTGTTCCTATTTACTGAAAGAGCTGCTTCTCAGCATAAAATAATGAGTTAGGTAGTAAAAGTAATGTCTGTGGGCATTAAGGCAAGTGATGTGAAAAGTACATCTCAAGATTTTAGTATCCAGAACTGTTAAAGAGGGGTGTTAATTTTCTGGCAAAATAAGCAATACATCCTAAAGCATTCAAGATTTGCTTTTCCCTTACAAAAAACTAATTTAATCTCATGTAACTGCTTGCTCAAACATCCTTTTTTAAACAAATGAAATATACTTTCATTCACCTTTTACACAGAAGGAGGAAAGGTTCCAGAGCTTTTGGGTGGAAGAATAAGTGTCTCCAGGATCACAGGCTCCACCTTCAGTTTAACAGGTGCACTCACAGATGCATAATTTAATTCCCAACATCTTTGTATTTAATGTTTGCTGTTTTTCAGGAGTAAATACACCATTTGCAGATCCTGCAGGAGCAGCAGCAGGACTCAGCCAGCAGCTGCTGTTTGCCCTGCTAAGGGGAGGGTACCCGTTCCCCCGGCCCTTCCCAAGTATGTGCACACACCTATAACAGATCCTCATACAGTCTTACTCCTCTTTTTAATGAAGAGTTGATAAGCCCAGCTCTTTGCGATCAAAAGCAGAGCATTTACTGTTTATTTACTAATGTTCATTTACTGTTCAACCAACCAGTTCTTTTCTCTCCTGAGCCAAAAGTGTTGACTAGATAGAAATATTCCTACATCCTGGATCCTGCTCATGGCTGTACTGGAAAACACAGTGCTCTGTGTTTTCTCCCTTCCTTTTTTTTTTTTTTAAAAAAATCTTTTAAATTAGAGTAAAGTCACTTTGTCAACTGCACACTAAGAATTAATTAGTCAATGTTTGTTCAGAGCTTTGGATGTCTTAAGTATTATTTGGAATGAGTGCTGAATATTATTCTTCTTGATACATTGACTTGATTATGACCAGCATCTTGATATAGAAGTTTCTTTTTTACCCTTTGAATCAGGTGCAATTTAGGATTTTATTCTCAAAGGTTGTGTATATTTTTATATGCATTTTATGTATTTATGTATTATGTTATATATTTCCAATTATTTGTATTTTCCAAAAACACTAAAGTGTTTTATATGAAGAAAAATATACTTACTTTTCTGTTTTATTTTAGACATGTTTTAGCGGGTCAAGGTATTTCATAGGTATATGAATATTCTGAGTTAGTCCACAGACCAAATGGAACTTCTTTTATGTGAGGAAATGAGAGTATCCTCAAAGAAGTAGTGCTACAACAACAGTTGATGTTTGAATGATTTTTCTCTGTATATTACATTGTCTTATGTTAGTGAAATACCACGGTAAAAATTTATTTTAAAGGTATTCTTGAGAAGAAATCATAAATTCTTATGAGAGTTGTTTATATTCAGACACAGTACTTTACATAAGGTTAATGCTAAAATTTTGAATTGAGCAGGAGCACAGTTGTTTTTTTATGTACTGTCATAGATTTTTTGAGGAGAGGCTGAGGATGTCTAATTCTAAATATGAACCTTTGTTGTTTTATCCTATTTGGGTTTTTTAGGACTAGAAGTATGGTATTTGAACAAATGTTCCTTGTTGTCTTATGGTAGCTAATGAAGTTTAACAAAATCTGTATGTTAAATTATCTGGTTCTACTACAGATTTTATGTCACCTTTTGCTACATATAAAATAACATGAATTTATGTAATTGAATGTTCACATCTACGACTTATCTAAAATGATATATTGATAGTGTTGTACTCAGCTGCCAAGATAAATGTTTGTTTACATCTGTATTACTTCAGTAGATTTCATTTTATTGGAGACTTGGTAATCTATCAGTAGACAAAAGAGATTTGCTAAAATCTTTCCTATTTATACAAGTGAAGTATATTCCATTTCAGAATCTAATGAATTGAACTGCAGTGCTGGAACAAAATATAGGTAAAGCATTGTGCTTTGGGAGAACAAGAATGTGAACCTGAGTAAAGAAATCTGTATTTTGATCTTTTGCTTTGATAAAGCAATAAATTTATGGGCATTTATGAAAGATTTTAAATTACTATGTTTACTAACATTGTGGAATTTAAAATTTCAATCTTTAAATCAACTTATCTTTAACTGCATAAGCTGAAAAAACCTTAAATCAATGCAGTTACACACTTCTCTTGTGATGTGTCTGTAAAACACTTATATGTGCATATACAAGTCCATGTAATATAAAAATCTAAGCTAGCAGCAAGCAACGAGATTTTTATTTTTCTCAGTTTGAATATGCTTGGAAGATTTATTTTGTTATCGAATATTTCTATTTGCAGAGCAGATAGAATCACTGGCACTATATGTAAGAATTTATTATTCTGTTTTTACTTAGTTTGACAAAGGATATGCTTACAGCATTCGCCACAACTACGGGAAAGAAGGAAAGAGAACTGATTATACCCCATACAGCTGCATGAAGATTATCATGTCTAATCCACCAAGTCAAGGGGATTATCATGGTGAGTTCCTTAAAAAATAAAAAAAGTTTGAAAACAGTGAAAACCCTTGGCTAAAGAAGTTATTCTCTCCTGTAGTCTCTTAAATGATGAATTTAATTTCAAGGCCACAGTGGTTTTTCACTGTTCTCTTTAGATCACACTTGATAGCTTCTGGCTTTGTATACATTGTGTCATGCAGTGCAAGGAGACTTTAAATGTACACATGCTTTAAAAAGTGACCAAATAGAGGTATTTTGAGATACTAATTCAATTGTAGAGAAATTCTAAGTTTGCTAGGGTACTTTAAAACCTCCTACCTCTGTGTGACTAAATGTGGGAAACCTGCACTGGCTTCACTGTTGTTATTCTAGTACTAAGTCATTCATTCAGTTGTGTCTCAAACCTAATTCTAGGAAAAAAAAAAAAACCCACACTCTTATTTAAAATGGTGAAACTTTCTAAGGTATTTATAAAGTAACATTTTTACAAAGGACTATGCTTTAAAGACCAGTTGGCTCTCATTACTTGTCTTTTCGTTTGTTTTTTTTTTTTTTTTTCCCCAGCTACTAAATGTACCAGCACTATTACTGTTAGTAAAGAACTAACTAAAACTCTTTTCCTGTCAGTGAGTGAGAATTGTGGCCTGTTTATGTTGGGATATTTTATGTAACTCTTGAGCCTGTGGTGCCCTGATAACCATGCAGTGAAGTAATTGTTAAAAAAAAAAAAAAAAAAAAAAAGGAATTTGTACACATGGGCAATTAACTTTCTTATTAATAAGCTGTTAGACAATTAGGAACAGCTTAGCTGGTCTCTCGAGTGCCTTACTGCACTAACTCCTGGTAAACAGCCTTGTTTGTGAGCTTCCTTGTTTTTTACTGTCAGGGTGCCCATTCCGCCACAGTGATCCTGAGCTATTGAAGCAGAAGCTGCAGTCATACAAGATCCCTCCCAGTGGAATAACTCAGGTAAGACGTATTTTATTTGGCACTTTCATTAATAAGACACTGCTTTTCAGTTTTACTTCCTATTTGTGTAGGAATGCTATATGCAATTTGTCAGCATGTATTGTGAAGTATCCCTTGCTATAGAAGGTTTAAACCAGAATCTTGGCTTTCTGGCTCCAGTGCTCCCACTGATGTGTTGATTATTGTCATCACCTTTTATTGTTTAATATTATGAGTTAGGTTATTACTATAGTGGATACAATGCAGAATTTTGTTTTACTTTGTTTTACTGGAGTGTGATAAAAAAGGAGTTTAAATGAATGCGACAATATTTTAGAGAATTTATTTTTATTCCTTCAGTGACTTGTGGAAGACTCTACTGTGTAGTCAGTAGACATAAGTAATTGTTTTCTGTAATAAACTTCTAAAAAAATATACAATCTTAATCATCCATTATGCTTACTTCCCCTAAACAACAAAAGCACATGAAATGCCTTGTGAAATTAAGCAGAGATTTTTAGCAGCTTTTTAAAAGGTAACATTAAATTGAAAACCTATATTATATGGCAAGGGGAACACAGGAGTTGGAACTTTTTGAGATGTATCCTGAAGGACTGTGACTCCCATTGCTTGCTCTAGCAAGAGGTTGAGGCTATAAAAGGATGCCATCATCTTCACTGGAAGAAGATGTATAGGTTAGAGTTAGCTGAGACAGTTCAGCAAAAAGTTGTGTATATTAACTGCCTGAAACCTGCTTTAGGTTCATAGGAAAAAACTGCTTTAAGTTACTGTCTTTAGTTAATGTGGAGTGTCACCATTGCTTGTCAGGCATCAACAGTGTTGAACTAGATAGAAAAGAATGTGAAAGTTCCACTTAAAGTAGTCTCCCTTGGAAGGAATAATTAAGATACAAGCTAAAAGTGAATAGTTTTAAAGTGTTTATTGTTCACTCATAGTCATTCTCAACAAATTCTTGAAATACCCAGACCTTTTTCTAGGAATCTTTTTTCTTTATTTATTTTCTTCTGGTTCATATAAATAAGCATTTGACTGTCTTCCATATATCTGACAGGCACTAGGGATACTTTCCTTTGGCTTTTTTCCTTTTTATATGCATCAAAAATTGACGCTGCTCTGAGATTTTTATCCTGCTAATCATTGCAAAGATTGGTGAGGATTTACTGTTTTAGCTGCCTTGCTATGTGTGGGCAGGATTTAGCAGACGTTATTTCTTCAGTGAATTTACACAGTAGGGCACTATCTTTATATTTAACTTAGTTCCTTACTTGATGTGAATTGGGTTTTATTTTTTGTGTGTGTGTTTGGTATTTTTTTTTTCCCCTTGTAAAGTAGGATTGAGATTCATTAGGAGACTTAAATTTTCTTATCAAAAGTGACTAAGAAAAACTGTCCTATCAGCATCATCTTTGCCTGACAATGGATGCTGTCCTGCCCACAAACTGTGTGGTATCATTTTAAGTGCAGTCAGGGTACAGGGCTCTGCAGTGGCCACCCCTAGTATTAAACCAAAACAAACCCAAACCAAAACACCTTACATCTGAAAGCTAATAATAATTTACAAAAAAAAAAAAAAAAAAAAAGGAAAGAAATTGACTGTGGCTGGGTATTCAGAAATTGATCTTTTATATCAGACAGTCTTTGTGATATTCAGTAGGAGAAGAGGAAGAGGACTGGTTCACATCTGTTTCCAAGATCTTGTACACATTTTATTGCTACCACCGCTCATTGCTATGTTTGCATGGTCCAATAACATTTTCATAACTAATAACAGTTGAGGATCCTGCAGTCCAGACCATGGCTTCTGAGTTTTCTCTGATGCTGTTGATAGTTGCTGAGTATCAGAAATGCTGTTTTTTACTTTAGCTCAGTGGAATGGGTTATTAGGGTTGGATGGTTTGCCAGTCTTCCAAAGCCTCTGATGTAGTTGCTTTTCTAGTATTGGGGTCTCAAGATTGACATTCACTCAAACCATACCCTTTGAGTCTGTTAGACGTCTTGTTAACACCAGATCAAATTAAGTGCTTCCTTGCAACCTGACAGATTCCTATTTTTAATGAATGATTCAGAACTTGACCTTTCAGCTATGTATTTTAATAAATGGTATGTCTTTCCTGGGGCTCAGGACCTCTTACACCTGTTCCTTGCTTTGTTCCAGAATTCTTTTGCTGACTTCAAATATAACTTTGTTTAGTGTCTTCTCTTGCTCTATATGCTCTAGACAAGCAGGTTGTCACAAAGTGAAAAATGCCCGTGTTGTCTAAACCAGATCAGTATATGTACCTAACTGCTTTTTCAGTTCTCTCTGCCTGGTTTATCATAGAGGTAAATGTGCTGTTCCGGCCTGAGGGGATACTCAGGTGGCCACATGAACAGGACATCAAACTCAAAAGCAGCAGGCGTTTTACATCAGTTTTCCAGGACCCTGAACTGTCTGCAGTGAGGGAAAGTCTCACATTCACGTAATGAAAGACATCATACAAAGTAGTTGAATCATCAACAAATGTATGTCATGGTGTCACAGGTGAGACAGTAAACAACAGCCTGTAGTGGATTTGGATACTGGTTTGGTTTTGGTTTCATATTTTGTTTGTTTGTTTGTTTAAGAATCAAGGAGATTAAAACTATACCCCTGCTTGATTGTCTCACACAGTCCCTCACTTGCTCCCCACCCCAGTAGTGTGTTTACTGAGGTCTCAACTTTCCTTCCCAGCAGGGGAATCACTGCTGCTCTGGGAGGATGGGGCAGAAAGTTATGTCAATACTTGCTTTGCAGCAGCTGGCAGTTAACAGTCTCAGGCATTACTGGTGTGGTCCCACAGCATTCCCCAGCACTCATCTCTGATCTCCAGGATCATCCTCAACTTCTGAGTATCTTTACCCTCATCTTTCTGGGCTGCCAAGCCCCTCTTTTTCTTCATCTAAATAGTGTATGTGGAAAACCTGTGGTCAGGTTCCTAACTGGTAGTTCTGTATTATGTCTTTTTATTAATGGGAAGATCAAAATATGTCACTTTTGTTTAGTACAAATGTTACTAAAATTTACAACCAGCCCATACCAGTTGCACCTAGTTAGCAGGATCAGGCTTGACAGTTTGAAAAATCAGTTTGGGATGTTTTACAAGACACTTTTTCACAGATTTCATATAGAAACTTGAACAAACTGTTGTTTGCTTAACTGTTTCCCAGTTTTCTTCTTGGTGGGTGACACTGAGGGGAGTTATGAGACTCCCTGCAATGCTAACAGTTGTCAGATCATGTGAACAGTAGACTTCAGCTTTCCAGGTTAGTAGTGATGCATGCTCCTCTGAAGCTAAGGAGTTGCTTTAAGGAATTCAAATGAAAGCTCAAGACTTGCAGTCCCTGTTGCATGCAAATTACAGAAATCTGGAAATCACATTGAAAGGTAACACAGCGGACGTTCTGTGGTAGGCTGACCCTGGCTGGATGCCAGGTGCCCACCAAAGCTGCTCTATCACTCCCCTCCTCAGCTGGATAGGGGAGAGAAAATAGAACAAAAGGCTCGTGGGTTGAGATAAGAGCAGGGAGGGATCACTCACCAATTACTGTCATGGTGCAAACAGACTTGACTTGGGGAAATCAGTTTAATTTATTACCAATCAAATGAGACTAGGGCAATGATAAATAATACCAAATATTAAAACACCTTCCCCCCACCCCTCCCTCCTTCCCAAGCTCAACTTCACTCCCAATTTCTCTACCTCCTCCCCCTGCAGTGGTGCAGGGGGACAGGGAATGGGGGTTGTGGTCAGTACATCACCCGTTGTCTCTGCCACTCCTTCCTCCTCAGGGGGGAGGACTCCTCACACTCTTCCCCTGCTCCAGTGTGGGGTCCCTCCCACGGGAGAGTCCTCCATGAACTTCTCTAACAGGAGTCCTTCCCATGGGCTGCAGTTCTTCATGACATGGGGTCTGCCATGGGCTTCAGGTAGATATCTGCTCCACTGTTAACCTCCACAGGCTGCAGGGGAATCTCTGCTCCAGCCACTGGAGCACCTCCTCCCTCTCCTCCTTCTCTGAACTTGGTGTCTGCAGGGTTGTTTCTCTCACATAGGCGCATTCCTCTCCCTGGTTGAAGTTGCCATTGCACTGCAACTTCTTCCCCTTCTAAATACATTATCCCAGAGGTGCTACCGCTGTTGCTGATGGGCTTGGCCTTAGCCAGCAGCGGATCATCCTGGAGCTGGCTGCATTGGCTCTGTCAGGCATGGGGGGAACTTCTCACAGAAACCACTCCTGTAGTCTCTCCCCTACAAAAACCGGGCCACACAAACACAATATACCTTCTGTTCCTGAATCAATTAATCCTTTCAGCCCTCCATGCTTACAGCAGATAATATATCACTGCCAAGTTCTGTATCAGCAAAATAAAATACTATGAAGTCTGTGAAAGTAATGCACTGAGCAGTAAAACCAAACATATATATGTGAGTACATAGTCTTACATATTTAATGGATTGCAAGTAGTGTGGAATGGTGTCTTAGAAGTCACCTTTTATGATTGGGGCACTCCAAAATTGAACTGTCCCTCTTGGAATCTAACAAGAAGGTCTAGTATTTTTGTTCTGGGATGGACAGGTGGTGGGACTGCTGTCAGCTTCCCTGATTGGGAAAAACTTCTGTGTTTTTCCTCCAATACTTCTCTTCAGCAAGAATGCTGCTGCACAAAAAAATCCAAGATAGTTTGGTATCAGGCTATTTTGAGCTTCTAATTCTAGAATCTGGTCAAGTTTGCTGTCCAAATCCCAATCCTGTTTGAACTACCTCATGTTTGACTTTAAAAAATAGAGTATTCCCCCTCATTTCTTAAGAGGGTGTCTTTGATTAATGTCAGGAAACATTCTGCTGGGCATAACTTGTGGCCTGGACTACCTCTTTTTTACTTGGTGTATGTCAAGGTTACTATCCTTCTGAGTTGTGAGTTTAACCTATAATTTCTAGTAATTTATTGGATTTGAGAAGATACGACTTTATGAACTGACTCAACGAACAGCTGGCTACATAGGAATCCTTCACTTTCAAACATAAACGTTTGGATTTATTGCTTTTCTCCAAAGGTTTAGCTATCACACTTCCCCTGTGAGAACCCAGTCTCCCAGCAGCATCTCAACATAGCCATTCATAATTTTTCAGAACTAATGGAGACTTGGTTCCTTTTTTGCCTTTATAGAAATATGACCTTCAGCTGACAGTGGTTGCAGCAGAACAGTAGAATACTCTTTTTTATTTTTTTAATTCACCAATTCTATCCACTTTGAGATAATATCAATCCTTAAAATGAACTGTAGGTTTTTGCTTATAGTGGTGTCTAAATTTTAGGAGATTCATCTTTGTTTTATTTAGTAATATATTTTTCATCTAAACTAAGCATTTTCAGGGCTACAGACTACTTAAATGCTATAACATAAGGCATGCTTCTTTTCAAGAATGTGCCAATATCTATACCCAAGAGATCTCTTGAGTGGATGGTTTCTGCCCTAAAATTTTTCCTATTTTTATCTGACAATGTGCGAATCTGTTACATAGCCGCTGTCATGGAGACAAATGGGATTTTTAAGACATATTCATGTTAGGCCTCAAGGAGCATATCTGTGTTCAAGGTCATGAGTTCTTCAGAGCTCACACTTACAGTTCTGTTTGCATGCTCACCAAGTGTTTTGTTCTTGTTGAAACTTCTGTGCAGTTTTTGTACAAGTTTTTGTGCTAGTTCTGAGCTAGATTTGTACTAGTTTTGAGCTAGATGCTTCAGGGCACTCTTCTGGGCAAATGGTATTTGTGAGAGGAGTACATCATGCTTCTTAGATAAGCAGTAATAAATGTTTCTCTTGTGAGCTAAAAAGTTCACTTTAAGGGGTTGAAAGGTCAACAATTTCTCTTCCCTACTGAGATTAAGTTCTAATTCTGAAAAGATTGACTGGAAATTTATCAGGCCTTCCAGAAGCATCAGTCAGGGCGTTGATGCTGTCCTGGCCAGAGGGACTGGAGAAGCCATGGCAGCTCAGGCCATGCACAGAGGATTTTGCATTGGTAGCTGCTTTGTACTCAAAATGAAACAGAGCTGGTGTCTTAACCTTAATTTGTGCAAATGTGAATACAGATATTCAAGGCTGAGTTTGACGGAGACTTATCATATGTTTTTATTATCAGTGCCTGGAGGCTTGTGTTTCTTGTTTGGGGGACTTTCAGTTTTCATAGCTGTCTGTTGAACCCTTATTATTGCCAGTTCATATGCAGTGATCTGGATCAGAACTGTTTGAGGGTGTTTTCTTTCCATTGGTTCACAACGTTATTTAATTTTCATCAAGGTCCTGCTGACAAACTATTCTTTAGGGTTTCTTATTTGTTTTGTGGTGGGTTTTTTTTTTTGTTTGTTTTTGGTTTTTTGGCTGATGAGAGTCCCGGGGGCTGTCATAGGACAATGCTCTTTTGATGTTTTCTGTGTTTCTCTTCAGTGATCTTTGTGCTGTCAGCACAAAAGGCATGGCTTATTCCTGAATATATTGTGTTCATCAAGAGAATACAGACTCCTGAGAGGTGGTGGTTTATCTTCCATGAAGTTAGTTCACTGTGATTTAGACCATCAGAAGATTTGGATTTGTAGTACATCAGCAACCTTATAAGTCATTGTTTTTCCTAGTTCTCCCATAACTTTCACAGGTTATCTCAGGAGTTTCGTGAATCATGAAATCCAGGCCACTGTGTTAATTGATTCCAAGTTGACTGGCAGTTGCTTCAGGTGGGTTTGGTTGTTTCAGAAAAAAATTGCAAGCAGCAACCCATTGGCTTCGATGCATTTCTCTGGTTGTCTTTGGTGTTTATGCCATCTGTTTCTTTGGGTTCTTTCCAAACCTGTGTTCCACCTTGATTTCAGTTCTGGTTCCAAGGCTTTCCCTGTCTGTCCATTCAGAACCTGAGGCCTTTGCCTGTTCCTGCAATTTGTTGTTAAGACTTTAATCAGGTGCTTCATTTGTCCTTCAGGATGTTTTCCAGTGTAGATGGTAGTTGGTTCTCTGTGGTAAACTGCATTCTTCCCTGGTCAAGCGTGGGTTTGTTTTTTGACAACAACAAGAATATATGTTTCAATCTGACACCATCAGAATACGTTTATTAATGTTATTTTTAATATTTTTCAGTGTTTTTATCTTGCTTATTTTGGGATATTTCTTGGATTTGAAGAATGTGGAGCTTTCTTTAGCTTCTCAAGTACTGGACTTCTCTGCTCAAAATTTTTAATTTATCAGACCTGTCCATTTTTATGTGAATGATGTATAGTTCTTCTAACCTTTTTTTTTTTTTGGATTTAGCTACATAGTCATGAATTGGTCCCCCACTGGGATTTTAATCTGTTGTTTTAGAATACTCACGTCTTCCCTTCAAGCCCAGGAACAAGCCCCTTTTTTGTTTATGAAGCTTGTTCCTCATGTCTATTACATGAGCCAGAATGTGGGCTAGTGTCCCGCCCATATGGTTGTGGTTTTATCCAAGATGGTTGGTTTACCAGTATCGTTCTCAGTCTTAATGTTTCTAGGGTTGTCCTTCATAATCTTGAGATAAGTAGTACACCTTTTCCTTTTAGGTTAATAAGATGGTAAGTTTCTGACGTTTTTTTTCATACAGATAAACCATTTGGCTGGTCTGTGGTGGCAACAAACTGCATCCTCACGGTGCTTTTCTAAAGGCATCTCTGTGCATGAGCTAGGTGTGAAAAAGGAAAGCTGGACCTTGGGATGATGGTGCATCATTGCAATATATATATATATAAAAATAATTGTAAAAACTGCCAGGCCTCACATGACTTCAGTAAACAGTCTGAACATAGGAATGCTTTCATTGCAGTCATTTGGTAGTACAGACAGTAATGAAAAAAGTTATCAAAACGTTTGGATATGTGAATGTGCTCGCTGTCAAGTATCTAGATTCAGCCTTCTATCCCAGTCCAGATTTTCTGGGGCTGTATCTTGTCTGAGATTGTATCTTCTGAAGTCATCTTCTTGAGGTAATATATCAGATGACTTCCGGCTCTTGCCTAGTTATTATATAGCCTGAAGCAGAAAGAATTAGTCCTGACGTTTATTCCAATAACTGTAATGTTTAAGTTGTATTTATTTCACATTTTCCTTGGGTTAGGCTATTTTTCATTTGTGACAGTAGCTTTTTGTTTTGTTTTAAAAATGCTTCTTGGAGAGGTAATATGGCTAACTGAGTGTCTAATGTGTGAATGTGGGATTGTGTAGCATTTGAATTTGTAGTATATTTCAGATTACATTTTGTTTCTGTCTGTTGTATACTGCTAATCAGGTACAATCTTTATGAAATCAGGTTTGACAATAGCTAATCAATTTGAAGAATATAATGATTAGAGCTTGTGTTAAGATAAATACATCTGTTGTGGTGCTGTACTAATGCACTGTAAAGTATTGCCTACGTGTCTCAAATAGAAAAATAGATATGACAGGCTTTGAATTATTTCAAAATATCTATGATTTGTTTCTGAAAGCTTTCTTTTTCCTAATTCACTTCTATTGCAATAGCAAAAGCAAAAGGCAGTAAAAATTTCTGGTTCTACAGTCAGTAGAAACAGAGGGTCTAGAGTCATCTTTTTTGCTTTTGCTCCAATTACCATTTTATCTTTAGGGAAAAATGCTTATGTAAATGAACAGTAGATAACTTCAGAAGAAAGAATGTTCTTTCTAGTACAGTTCTTTTAATTTAAAAATCTGCTTTTTTCCATAATTGGATTAAATTAAAGGTTTTGATTGAGTCACTGAACTTTGGCTAATGTTCTCTAACAAATGTAGTGTTTTGGGGGATTGGAGATTCTTCACAGAGATGGAAATAAATAAGCCAATCTGTGCCTGGGCTTCCGATATGGCTACATGCTTCCATGAATGAAAAAAAAAACACAGCAAAACACGAAGCAATAACTCCCAAACCAGCAAAAAAACCTCCCAAAGCCCACCACAGTGGGAAAAAAAAAAGCATACAGCCCATACTCTCCCTTCTGACAGTCTAATATTAGAAAAGTTTTAGATGATTGTTGGCTGTAAAAATATTTTTCTTTGCAGCTAAAGAATTTTGCCCTAACATCAGTCATCTTAATGGTAGTGCTTTTGTAAATTCTAATTAAATAAGATCAAGTACTGTTTAAGTAAGGGATCTTTTAATAAGTGATTAAATGAGATGTTTTATTACGTCAGTATTGTGGAAATATGTAAAATATATACAAGAGCAATTAATATTCACAATATAGACAACCTTATGGGATACTCATTTTATTATTACAGTAAAATTTTGTACATCAAAGTTCCTTAAAATTTCTTTCAGCAATTCCTATTTGAAGTCTTGCCTTTTTTGACTTGTGGCTATAATAAATATTTAATTGATGAAGTTATCATTTGGCACTTCATATTTACCTCTTTTAATCAAATTCTCATTTTTACTTAAAACATGGATTTTGTGAGCTTGTACTGGGGAAAGAATCCCACCACAAATTAACTAGTTAAAACTCAAATTGTAAAACAAGGTACCCTTACATATTTACTGCCAAGAATTTTTTAGAAGTATTAGACCTTTAATCCAGAAATTGTACATCATTCAGATTTCTCAACTGGTGGCTAAGACCACAGTTCAAAATCTCTCAGTTATTTTCTTTACTACATCAGGGCCTGTAAATGCTTGAAAATGATTGAACCTTTCGAAGTGGACAGTGTAAAAGTCTCAGAAGTAAGATTATTCAAGGAAAATTCACAGTGAAAATAAAACTTCGTGGCACTCTGGTGTAGATTTGGGTCCTGAAATTTTCCACGTATTTTCCATAGATGGGGAACATTATCAATAGGAGACAGCATTCAGCCTCTCCATTATTTTGAGAATAATAGTTGTGTGTTCCCCATTTTATCTGAGATTATACTTTCTCTCATTTACTCTGTAGACCCTGTATTTTGACGCTACACTTCTATGGTTTCTCATCTAAAATATGTGCCTTGTTTAATTGTTTTGTATTTGGTTTATTTTTCAAGCATGAACATGCTTATTGATTTCACTAAGACTACTTTTGCATATAAGGTGAACAAATAAAATCACAAATTTAACCAGCATATACTAAACTTTCTTTTCTGATATTAAAATTCCCACCTATCTTTTTTAGTGTTGGTGCTGTGGTGTTGCTATCACTGACACCATCAATGGGTAGAGTATTGTAGAGTATTAACATGATGTGACTTAACATCTTAAGGTGATTTATGACATCTTAACATAATGTGGCTTAAAACTAATTATTTTAAAAATTTGACTTGAAGTATTTCAGACTACTAAATTTTCCCAATCTTCATTTTATTGCTGGGAAGTGGAAACAAGTGTTAGAAATACAAAGTTATATCTGGCTATTGTCAGGTGAGATGATAATGTTAAAAAGGCTATATGCAATTAAATAAAACTGGACTGTTCAAAAACCTGATTTAAGTACAGGTAAGAAAAAAATATAAATGTTGACTAGTGACTGGTGAAGGGATTATGACAGTAAAACAAAAAAAACAATATAGGAAAACTTGAGAGAATGCAAGACAGATGCAGAAACATGATGAGAAACACAGCTAACCTGTTTGATAACAAAAATCGTGTAAGAATACAGAAGACTGTTCCTGTGCCCAGATTTTATTATACATAGAGCACAGCTGAAAGTACATAAAGTAGATGGTTGAACTAGAAAATGGATTTCTTAAAGTTTGGATTTCTTATTCAAACTGCCAAAAAGATGTAATAAAAATGTATGTTCAGGTGTTATTGAGACTGTTTATTATTGAACCACAGTATAGTTGAGGTTGGAAGGTGCCCCTGGACGTTATCTTGCTCAACCCACCCTGATCAGGAAGAGTCATCTAGAGCCGGGTGTCCAGGACCACGTGTAAAGGGGTTTTGACTGTCTCCGAGGATGGAGACTCCACAACCTCTCTGGGCAACCTGTGCCAGTGCTCAGTCAAATATGCCAGTCAGAACAAATAATATGACAAGTAGAGTTGAAAATGCATATTTTTTTTCCTGTTGTTAAAGAGATAAATGACATAATTTCAATGTGTCCAATTTGGAAGTTTGTAAATACATTAGTCAAATGTTAGACTTCAGTTCCATGAGCAGTGGAATGCTCAAGTGCATTAACCCTTCTTGCATTTGATGTTCACACTACTGACTTTGAGCAGATGACTGTACAAAACTTTGAAAAATAGCCCACAATCAAGCAAACAAAAACAACTAGCATTAGAACTGTTTCCTTTAAAAATTATTAACTCAATTTAAATTAACATCTGTCTTCATTTAATAAGCTGCTCAGGGGTTGCTGCAGCAAATACGGGTACATAGCAACATATCCTGTTCATTCAGGCTTTCACTTACTCTTAAGTATTTAATGAGTTCCTTACTGACATACATGAAATAAGAACTTCAGGATAGAAAAACTATACTTTTAAAATGGAGGAAAAACCACAAGTATTTTAAGAGACATTAATAAAATACCTTCTTCTAGATCATGACTGCCTCTTTCTTTTATAAAATGTGCTAGAATACACTGGGTTTTGTTATTTGACAGTTGTGATGCAAATTGCAGGGGACTAATTGATCTGTTACAGTGCCCTAAGTGTTACCATGTGCAATTCCAAACACTCTGTGATCAAGTACTCTCCACTACAGAAAACAAGTGAAAGAGTATAAAAGGAAAGGGACCTCTGGCAAAGCTGTAACAATGATTTTCTAGCCTGTGAGTCCCTGAGGGAAAACAGCTTAAATCTGAGAAAACTGTGCTATGTATGTATACTTTCTAAACTTGAAATCTTCAAAACCAGCTTAAAATATTAAGGAAGTATCTGAAAGCAGCAAAAAGGACAAGTGGCTGTACTGGCCAGGAGACAAGGGGCACTGGGGAGTCCCAGGGCAGGACTTCGTGCTGAGATGGTCACAAGCTGGCTTGAAAGAGAAGAAAACTGGAATGTGGTCAGATATTCTCCAGCAGTTGCACCCAAACATATCTTCAGTCACCTTTGAAATAAAGTTAAAAATGAGTCATACCTAACTGAATCTATAGTAGAAAGATTTTCATTTTGAAAATAGAAGTTAATTCCGCCATTTTCAGGTAGAACAAACTAACTTTGAGTAAGTGAAGATAACAATGGATAATTACAGAGCCTAAGCTATGCTGCTATGCAACATCTTAGCTTTGAATGCCGAGGATCTATAAAGCAGGTGGCTGCATACAGCTGCCAAACATCATCTTAACCTCATTAGTAGTCAGTAAAGCAACATCAGAAAGTTGCAGATGGCAGTGAAAGAAAAGACACATAAGAACTAACAAAAGAGTCCTTGAGTGTGTACCTTTACTTGTAAAATAAAGCAGTGTAATGTAAATGTCTTAAGATATGTAGAAGCAAAATATTGCTGCCGTGAATTAAGGTAGTTTTGAGTGGAGGTCTGTTTCTGGGTCACACTAGTGGAAAAACAGCCTCAAGCTTGCTTTCATTATGTGCACATATGTAGTAGGAAAGATAATACTTACTATGGATGATAATTCTGTTTTATTTAAATAGAGGAGCGTTAGTTTCTCTCACACAGAGGACTCCTAGTTGGGCTCCATTCTATTGCCATTTTTAACCTTTTTTTTTTTGTTTCTTTTCTTAGCAACTTGTTCCCTGTTAAAAGCTAGTTAATCTTCTAAACCTGCTCTTCCTTGGGTATGTTTAATGTGTCTCTTAGTCCTCAACCCTATCATATATGCAGAAGGTGAACCTGGTACCCCATGATCTGGTCGCTTTAAACTTACGTATGTGCTACACATCAGGCTTATCATTTGGCTGCCTTCTGGCTGCCTCTCAGAATGAGTAGGAGATGAATTTTAACTGCTTTTTTACTGAATGAGCCACAAATGTTGGTCTGGCTTTTCTACCCAACCACAACTTTTAATCAATGTGTGGGAATTGTATAGCTTTGTCATCTTTAGTCAAATTTGGCTGAAATTGGCCAACCAGTCATAATGGGGGAGTTGATGTGGTGGAGAGGGTAAAGGAGCAGGAGTAAAATGCTGACTACCAGTGCAATCATGTGCATTAATAAATTTAACAAACTGGATGAAAGTCTCTAGTCTGTTTTAGTGGCATCTGTTTTGTGGAGCACTCTATCAATGTTGGGAAAAGAAGCAGCATGAAGAACCCATTTACCAAACTTCACTGGAGTATGCTGATAGAGGTTCCTCTAACAGCTGTTCTCCAAGATACATGTCTTAGTAATACAGCAGAAAAATCCATGTGGTGACCTAATAGCTGCCTCCGAGTGGTCTGAGAAGGAGTCTCAAGGGAGTGGGACAGGAGTTCCTTAGTGAAACGGCAGTGTAGCTGGGCAATAAAAATTGAGCTGCTGCAAAATAACAAGTCTGCTCTTCAAGGATTTAAAGTGGCTCAAGTCCAGCTAACATGACCATTACACGACCTGCTAACATGACCATTACAGCTTTCATATATCATTCACATTCACGTACCATTATAGCATCAATTCAGTAAAGTCCTTCTCCACCTTGAAGGTGGGTCAAGATTTTCCCAAGGATGGGTCACGGGCTTAAATGGTCTTGGTTTCAGAATAGTTTGCTCATAATAATCTCCCCTACAAAACTGGAATTTATTTATAAGTGCCCGTTTATTATGTCATCATCTGTGCTGTGTCAGTCAGCAATCCCTCTTCTGATATCTGTCACTTGGAAGTTACCATTTTTCCACTGAACTGTTGGAGCAGCTTGATCTTGCATCCTGTGAATCATTGTAAATTAGTAACTCAAAAGCTAGCTTTGATAATCCTTGTCTTTTCCACTTTTCAAGGCAGTTGGATAACAGCATCATTGATACAAAAAATATCTACAGCTGTAGTCTGCTATTCAAGAGTTAAACTGCAGAATAACTACTAAGCTTTTAACTAATCAGTTTTTTCAAAAAGTTCTCTTAAATTACAGGAGAAACTCAATTCTTTTAAACTTTTGGGGTTTATACTCAGAATTTGTCCATATTATGTGAAAATTATGTGAAAATATCCAAATCATGTGAAAAATATTTTTTTAAAAAAATATGTACATGCAACGTGGTTAACATTTGCTTAAAAATAAAGGTAGCTCTTTTGCATGGCAGAGATTTTTTTTTTTTGGTAAGGAAAAAACAGGAATACATAAGGCAATATGTAATTTAAGTGTTTAGAATGTATGAATTTTCTTCAGTCTTTAACTACTTAATGTGGCTTAATTTTCTCAGTCAGTTTCAAAGGAGGCAGGAGGTAAAAAATATATGTATCTGTACACAGATAGTGCCAGATTTCAGACTTCATTGCCAATTTGGCCTTAGCCTTGATCTTTTACAGAAGATCTAACAGGAGGTGGCAAGAGGGATAGAAATGTAATCAGTTGGGCTATTACAGAGAAACAATACAGCTAAGTACTTTCTTGGCAGTGTGTTGCTGTTTTTATCCATTCAGCAAATGTAATTTATAAATACATCTGTCAATAAATACAAGGTGGCATCCAACAATGAGTGCAGCAGGGATTTAAGCTGGAGTGTATTGCTGTGTTTGACTCAAAGGTCAACCTTGGGAAGGGGGCTTGAAATTAACATTTCTTGAAAACTGTTTTTCCTTCCACTGAGGCTATCTCTTAATTCCAGCAATTTTCTCTGTTTGATAAGCAGAGAGAGCATCCATTTTTATTATATAAAGGAGGGAGGAGATGATGAAACTTTAAAAAATTTCAACCGGCATTGCATTCTGGTGATAAGAATGGGACTTTATGCAGCACGGAAGAGATTACCTGAAGTAGAATTGGGAAGCAAATTGTATTTACAAAAGATGGCATGATTTTCCTAATAGGTGTTCAAAACAGGTTATTCACTCACACATTCTGCTGAGTTTGACTAGAAATGACTTCATTTCAAAAAGGACAAATCTGATTGAAGGTAGAAGCATTCCCCTTTCACAGATACTTGTCTAAAGGATTTGCATTAAATTTTCTTGATGGAAGCACAGTAGTATTTTATTCTGCATCTGCATGAACTGATAATGTGGAAAATAAAAATACAAATCGTGTCCTTGATTGCTTCATGCTTCAACCACTTGAATTACTAGATTTATGTCTGCAATTATGGAAGAGATGTTGCAGTATGATAGTTTGACAGTAACTGTCATAATTACGTTACCAAAATATAGATTCAAATTATTCTTGAAGTTAAGAGTATTGAAATTATGTTTTCAGGACTAGGTGTAAATTCCTGTGGTTTTATCTTGGTTTTAATGAAACCAGGGTATTTTTAAAGAACTATAGTATGTCTAAATGTTGTCAGTTATTAGTAGGCTACACAAATGTCAAAGATGTCATGTGCTGCAGTTTCCCATGAGCTGTTGCAAAGTACCTTGTCATGGTAAGCACCAACAAGATGTCCATGTGATTCTCCTGATTCTGTTACATTTTTCTACCTCTGTATAGATCCTGGAATTAGTGAAGGGCATGCATTACCAACTGGCCTGTCAGAAGTACTTTGAGTTGACACACGATGTAAGTAGCTACTAATTTTTGTTAAAATATAATCACCATCTTTGTCTTGAGGAAGGCCTTGGAAATCATGCATGAAGCCCAGAGACTGTTTGCAGTTTTCACATTCATCATTAGCTGTCTTGCCTTGTTAGTTTTCATTTCAGTAATTTTAAATTATCTGCATTTAGATATTGATGTTATTAAAACCCTAAACATTACAAGATATATTAAAGGTTATGCTTTCTTCCTGAAAATGTCAATGTTGTTAAGTTTTATCTATTTCAAGCCACCTAACTTTTTCAATGTCTTGTTTTTAATCAAATTTGTGTTTTTTAATATGCTATGCAAGTTTGGTATCTTGAGATATACCATAAAAAATAAACAAAAAGTATCTAAAAATGTAATTAAAACTAATTTCCCAGCACATACATAGTCACTATTGTTAATTTTCACTTGATATTTTTTCACAGTTTTAGTCACGTGTGATTAGTTTTTAAATCAAGACGAACATTCTCAGAGCATTCCTGTTTGCTTAATCACAGGTAAAATTAAAGTAAGATCCTCCACAAAATTGTAAGAGAGCCAGTAACCACAGTCCATTGTGATTTCCTGATTAAAAGAACCAGCTTTTGCGTTGGTTCAAGATTCCATGTCATCAAGAAAAAACAGTGAAGCACAGGCCTTCTTATACCTTTGTTCTCTTCACAACTCAGAAAATTTAAATATCCCTTTCAAACAGCAGACTATGGAACAGACCTACTAAAGATATGGTTGAAGATTAGATGACCCACCCAGGGATGTTTACCATTGGCTTTTTTGTTCTTACTGATTTTCACATTTGATTTAACTGGGACTGTTTGTCTCTCCAAACTTCCAGCAATCATATGTGTGAATATATAGCAAAGGTATACTCTGAACCCATATCCAGTGTTGTTTTGGCAGCTGTAATTGTAAGACAATGTGTTCCTCTTAAGTCTTAGAAAATGATAAGACAGGTCTAATAATTTGGAAGGAATTTCAAACTATTTCAAATTTAGATAATACTTGCCCTGTGTAAGGCTAAGTCAGCAGAAATAATGTTTTTCCAAGATGACTATAGACCCCAAGGTCAACATTCACCAAAGGATAAATCAGCACAGTGCCAAAGTTCTGTTGCATGTTAGGAAAGCTGTATTTCCATTCTTCTATGGCAAATTCCAGAAAAGTGTTTTTTTCGGTCTTGTTGTAATATAATTATCTGTCTTTGCTGCTTGCACTAAGAATCATCTTTGTACTTTGCTGTTGATAAGTCTTTTACTTCAGTGAGAGAAAGCAGAATAGACACTGTATCTACTTAAGGACTCTGAATTTCCTCACCATCATCATCTCTCAGGTTTCTACTGCATCTTTTACTCATGCTGGCAGCAGCTTTGCTGTTGGCTTCAGTAGTTTAGTGCTTGGCACTAAGACTGTGCTAATAAATCCATTTGGACTAGAGTGAGAATGTTTAGCTCTTTCCTTTCGGGGATGAGGTGGGGGATGTGTCTTTGCACCTCAATGCTACTGGTTCAAATGTTACCTAAAAACTACTTCTCTGCCTATTCCATGTAAAATGGGTTTATTAACTTTAATGCTACACCTCTCCTGAACTTCCATTTCACTACCTCACAACCACAGAACAAAAGCAACCATCATTTGTGTGGTCCAGTGCATTGTCTTCAGGGAGGAGCTAATGTATTAAGGAAATGTACATCTATGTAATTTATTAAGTCTTTCAATAAGTGTGGGAAGGGAAAGAGCTACATATGCTGCATGAATGGTTTTACTGTATTTTTCAAGTTCTGGGATATTAGGGCGTACTCCTTTTAGGGAAAGTTATTTTCTAAATAACACTACCATAATTTGATGAAGACAAGCTGTCTTGTGTATGTGAAGAAAAGAAAGTCTTTTGACTTGGTAGAAGTATGATTGAATGGCCTGTAGGGTAGATATTTTCAAACATTATTGTATTTTAATAAGAATCAAGAATAAACTGTGTACATATGGTAACTAGAGTAAGCATTCAGTCAAACTCTACCAAAATACTAAAGTATCTTTCTTGATGGTCAGAGTTGGATTTTAAGCCATATGGAAAACTCCATAATTGTTTGAAGTTCTAATATTTGTACTTGGGTTCATAATAAGCTATTTCATGTTGACTATCCCTTTTAGATAAGTTTTTATTTTGTACTAAGGTGATGAGGACACAAGGAATCTCTGGTAAAGTGGAAATGAGACGCCCTGAAAATGCAAGCAGTGTAACCGTAACCCAGAGTAAATAGTCACAGTAACAGGGAGTGCCTTTCGTGGTCACAATACCAGCAAGATTTTTTTTACTGTAGTCAGTAGAATTGGATGGCAACTCAAAATAGATAAAAATATTTCCACTCCAAACGGTTTGGAGATCTTGGCTACATATATACAGTCAAGTAAAAGAGACTGATGATACCAGCTATGAACTACTAATAGATTAATTAAATGTTCCTGTGACAACATGCCTGTAGAAACAGTGCTTTAAAATCTGATTATAAATCCACTGTTTTAAGAGCCTGAGTATTATGAATAAATTAGAAAGGCTAACTGGCTAATGCCTGTGTTACTAAGTTATATTCCAAAGGAACTAATTATGTTAATGTTGTTTACATGAAAATTGCTCTATTAGTTACTTGTTACAGTTACAGCTGTAATGGCTGATTATTTATATATTATTATTTATCCCTAAACATTTTATTCTTGAGTACTGTTACTTTACTATCCTTGTGTATTTTTAAGAAGTAAATGAAATCTGACACAGCAAACTTCTTGGTACAGAAGAAGCACTTTGGAATAGCTTATTTAAAAACATATGCAAACCTCATTTTTCTTAGTCCTTTGTGATCAAATCACAAGAACACTGGACTGTTGTGTTTTGTTTGTTTGTTTGTTTGTTTTTGTTTTTTTTTGTATTTTTGTTTTTTTTTTTTGTTTGTTTGTTTTGTTTTTGTTTTTGTTTGTTTTTTTTTTTTTTAGAAGGCATGTGGTTAATTCATTACATTTACTGCAGCACCATGATTGTTCCACATGTTTTTTCAGCTCTAGCACTATCAGCTGCCATTTTAAAAGTTCTTGGTTGAAACCGAAAGATACTATCATTACAAAATGACTCTTTCATGTTTTTCAAAACATTAGCTATAGCAGAAATACAAAACTAGAGTTTGTATGAAGGCCAGTACGTGCAAAATGTGTTGAATCAAAAAAAAGTCATCTGTTACTATCATCTACTAGATGGAATACAGTTCTGTCTGAAGCAACAGGCCTTTTCACTTGGATCAATACATGTTATAAGCTTAAATTTTTGACAGTACAGAAAATACATTTTTCTTTGGGCATAGTGGTTTCCAGATGGATTTACAGGTATGAATGGAGAAAGCTGGCTGAGAAATCTAGTTTCTCTATTTCTGATAGTAAGTTTCAGGTAACTTACAGCTAAATTAAAGATGCAGCTTTTAAAATTGATGTGCTTTGATCTGAATTACCTAAAAGCATTTAAAAACTTACACAACATAACATGAGCAGTCTAACATAAAAAAGCCAGAAAATTTATATATGCTTCATCTTCATTGTTGTGGACAAATGACTTATGTATTTTCAACCAGACCAGAATATTTTTTTCAGAGAACCTTGTTGAAAATGATGCAGAACAGAATTGCTTATGTATCACTATATCACAAATGAAGATGATGATGATGATCAAAACTTACCCTTTCTCTCTTTAGGCTCTCAAAAAAAGGTGATAAAATGAATGGGCAGAATTCTTTCAGTTAAAATAGGATACATGGAGTCACACTACAATTTTAACTAACAATCTATAAATAGCCTGTATCCAGATGCTGTCAGTAACCTCTGAAAATACGGTTGTGTATTTTCATTCATACAATGAGCTGCTTCTACAGCTTATTCCAATTTGGTGGCGAGAGTAGAGTTTAGAACAAAGTTAAGAGGTATGAAGTGAATCTTAAATTGGTCTGAAGAAAACTGAGATTTTAAGGCTAAAAAAAAAATAGAACTAATAAAGTGCTTCTTCTAGGAAAGCCAGCTTTTCACCATATCACTTCTTTTTAAGCCTTTTTGGTATAAAGAAGTAATTTAGTTGCCCACATAATGGAAATTGGAGCATGGATGAAAGCTGGCTGGATGAAAGTCATCCAGATAAGACTGAAATGAAATACAGTGGTGGCTTTGGGTTTCTTTTCTTTTACTTTGTATATTTTATTTTGAGTGCCAAATTACTGTTCAAGACCTGTCACTTATTTTTAAGAGTTTTCAAGCAAGGTCACTTACTACAGTTGCTAATGCCTTTTTTGTTTCTGAATTAGATTTTGTCATATATGTCACCATTTTCTGATGGAGCTAAGCTAGGTGGTGGGAATGCATTGAATCAGGGGTCCATTCAAAATGCACATTGATTCTCTGCTTTATGATTTTTCACAAGTGGCTGAATATGTAAACTGATGGGTTTTGGCATATTTCATTAGCCACAGTATATAACGTCATGATATGCTTTATGTGTGCAAAGTTGCTTGTTATGCTTGAATTGGCCCCACCCTTCTGGGAAAAAGGGAAGATAATGGGAGCAGAAAATTACCAGTATATAGCTCTTAGTCTTCGTTGTTTTTTTGTATCCCAGGTTTGGGAAGTTTTCCAGCATTCTTAGTATTTACATGAACTGACAGGCAGATAAAAGGTGCAGATTGCCTGAATAGGAAGTGGAAGCACCTTTTGAAGTAATAATTTCCAACTTCTGAGCCCCTGAAGCAAGATACAAAGGTTATGACTGAGATTTGTGCTGAATATGTCAGAATAGCTTACTTTTAAAACTGAAAGCTTTGGTGATTTGAAATATTTGATGAACATTAATTGAATGTTCATTTATCAAATAATTACAGAGCTGAAAGAATGTGCTTGCCAAGTAGAAAGAAGCAATAAAAATGTGCTGCACCTTATGCTAGTTTTCTGTATTGTTTTTCACTGAAGACTAAATGTTCTTTGGTATTGGTTGTACATCTAGTTTCAGGATGCTGATGTTGGTGCTGATGGAGCAGGGATAAACTTGATCTATTGGGCTTCTGTCTTAGCCTGCTGCTTTGTAAATATTTCATTTGTGCCTACTGGAGAAAACAGGGAAAGAGGTGAAGCTACTTGTTTCCTTTCACAGTTTCACACTGATATGTAAAATCTAGATTTATATTGTGCAGTTGTTACAACTTCTAGTAGTATTCTCTACTGCCATTTGCACTCTAGACTTGTCTTAGTCCCTCTTTTGGGTAGAGAAATGCTGTTTTAAGGTATAGGTTCAACTGTCCTACGTCTGTAAAGGTATGCCATTTTACTTGCATTGTTTTGTATGTTTTGGAGTGTTTTTTTTCCTTTACCTCAGCAAAGACAGTGTGAAATATTGTTTGAATATGCCAAAGCAGTCGTTTTATTTCTAATGTGCAGGAAGAAATTTTGTGATGAAAGTAATTCCATGTCATGCTAATATTTACTGGGATAGTATTTACAAACTGATGCCACCTTCTTCAACAAAATTGTAATGTATTAAATTAATAATTCATTTGTTCTTGAATGTGAAAAATACTACTTTTCTAAATAAATACAATGACTCACTGTTCCTTTTCTTTTATGTGCAGGTTGATGACATTGGGTTTTCTTTGAATCATCCGAATCAGTATTTTACAGAGAGTCAAAGGCTATTAACTGGTAGTAGAGAACTGAAGAAGGAACTAAGTAATTCAGGAAACTCTCAACAAAAAAGTAATAGTCAGGAAAGCATGAATTCAAATTCTACTCCCACTTCTTCAAATACAATGGCTGATGCAGAACTGGAGGGACTAGAGGCGTACTTCACTGAAGATTAAGCAGCTGTGGTATTTGGGCTTTTTTTTTTGTTTTGTTGGGCTTTTTTTTTCCCCTTTCGTTTATTATTTCCCTTCTCTAGCTGAATTTATCCTTATACTAAGGAATATGCACTTCACTGTCTCGAAGACACAGGTGTTTAGTACTTTGAATAGGCTGAAATAAAGAAAGATACTGAAGCTATAATTGCATCCACTACTTTTTCGCAGTGCTTTAGGATACTGTTTTATATGTCATATTGAAGGATGGGAAACAAAAGTTCCTTACCAATTATTAGGTGATTTTTGTCTGATTTACATTTCCAGGTTTTCTTCAAAATGTTTAGATAATTTAATCCCGTTTTGCTGTCACTTTTATATGTTTCTTCTTAATAAATAAATTACAAAGCAAAAGTTCATGGTATTTTCTTTTTAGCTGTATTTGAATGATAATTAAGTAGGAGTTCTTATGACCATAATTATCCTCTGGAGGAGTCTGTCTGTCTCTTTTCTACGTGAAGAGCTGAGTGAAATCAGCTTCCTAATTTGTGTACCTTGACATGAATTCAGAGAGCCGGTTTTGGTGCTTTCAATAGAACATAAGCAGAGATCAGACACCTGTATATAAGAACGTAATCCAGAAAGCTGATGCTCCACCAACTGACTCATCTTGAAGAAGGTAAAAACTTATTAGCATATATTCCTTTTCAATTTTAAAGTTTCCTCAGTGTCGGGAGCATGGCTGGAGCCTCCTGTGCTCTGCTAAGCTAAACAGCTCTGTGAATGCAAGTTTGGGTTACCTAAATTCCACTCATTTCCCCAAAGCCCGAGTCACCTAACACACAAATGGCATTCAGCTGAACAGCGGCCACTGTGCAGTGGGTGGAAGCTCTAAGTAGAGCTGGTATTTTATATCATGCTGTTAGAGTATTCTCCCAGAGAATTGACAGGCCTGACTTTTATTTTATCTGAAGTTTAAGGAGTTTCAAGACAACATTTCCTCTTCTGGAGAGTGACCTAGGTACTGCTATAGCCCTGTAACCACATAAACAGTGGTGTTATTGCTACTGTCTTCTGTTAACTCTGCAAGGCCTTAGGATGAAGCCTCACTGAGCTTGACTCATCTGGGCTTATCTTGCCCTACGTGAAGCTTTCTTTTAGCTGTAACAACAACTGTCATATGACAGCCTATCTTCGTACAATTATGCAGTGTACTGCCTGTGTTTATAATGATTTTGATATATTTTGGTAACTAACGGCTAGCAGTAAGTCATTATTTTGTGTAGAATTAATTAATCTATGATCTTAGGTGCCAGAGGCCCTGTGGGTATAAACAAATCACCCATGGCCAAGTGCTGATCCTGAAAGAAATTCCACCTAAAAAGTTGTGCAAAACAAGTTTTGGGGTGAAGAGAAGAAAGAACAAATATACAACATGAGTAAACCACTCTATATATAATTATTTGGCTGTAATGTGGAACTGTCAAACCAATGAAGAACAGTGAATATAACATTTTTGGAAATGTGTACTATTATGCCAGGTGGACCCTAGAGAGAAGAAAGAACAAACCCCACCATCAGCATCCTACTACTCCTGATGAACAACATGGGACCCTGACTGCATGCTGTTGATCTCGGGAACCCAAGGGGCAGCAAAAAGGTGTGTGCAACACTGGAGAAAGGGATAGATAAAAGAGAGTGTGTGAAAATGTAACATTTGCTAGTTATGTTAGAAATTTTATTTTTACTAAGATAATTGACTGAATTAGAGTATTAAAATTGTGGCTGGACTAGAGACTGTTTGATTACTGTTACGATTTTTGGCTAACTGTAAATCTTAGGCTTGTCATATGTAGAGTGTTCCTTTAAGGGCACATACCTTGCACAGAATTAGTGCAACACCAGGCTTTAAAAGCAAAACATGTTGTTTGTTGTTAGAAGAGGATCTGCCAAGATTCACGTTGCATCACTGAATCCTGCATTGGGGGGTGCTTTAGTAGACACAGTGGATCATTTTAATAGAAGTGAAATTGTTTGAGACCTGCAATGAGATTTAAGTTCCTAAGTGAATCATCTGGGAGAAGAATGAGGTTGTTGAGGCACTGAATGCAGGTGGTGTTTCCCAGACAAGGGAAATTGTAATTTCTGATTCAGTAGACACGTTTCTGTTATGGCCTGAGCCTGCTCATGTAGACATTGTCACTTGCTGTGTGAATAAAACTCCTAGCTCTCCATTTCTGAGCTTTACACGCACTTAGAAATCTGTTATGTTGGGAATGGGCTGCTTGTTCACGTATTCTACAGTGAATTGCTACATTAGCAGAATAAAGTTGTTCTTAGGATTGCAAGCATAAAATTTAAAAAATAAGTCTCTATTACGAGGAAGAGCATATAACTACACAAATCTCCTGAATAGAAAAATCTTAATTTGAAGTGTAACAAACATAACAGTATGTGACAAAGCCTTTCTCTTTCATTGGTTTATTTCATTATTGTGAGCTTACCTCCCTTGATTAATAGCACTATAAATTGCTTTAAACTATATTTTCCTCCCTTTTATCACCTGTCAGGAGGACTATAATAAAATATATAACAGAAAAATGTACAAATTATAGCATACAATTACAAGTAACTAGCAAAGGATTGAAATGAATGCTTTTGTTGCTATTTGAAGAAAATGTCAATTTATTTTCATATTTCCCACATTTTGACCATTTTGATTTTTGAATATTTTGAATATGATAATGTAGAATAACCCAAAATGAGAATCCTCCACTTGAGCAGTTGGACACTGAGGACCTTTAAACTCTTACTGCTTTGTAAATTCACTAAGAATCACTTGTTCCTTGATTATAGAGCTGTTAGAGATTACAAAGGTAAAATCACTAAGAATATGTAAATCATTCATTTGAAAACATTTTCTGCATTGCAGAAGTTCTATTAAAAATTATATTTGGACAGAAGATAAGGATTCTGAAAACCAAGTGACCTTGATATGATTACACAGTAGTAAAAAATAAACCAAATAACCAAGTGAACGAATAACCAAACAAAACCCTGCAAAATTCCAAGCCCTATTCTTTTACAAGTTGAAAAGAAAATGTATTTCTGCAATAAAGCAATGCAGATGGATCTATTTGCAAGTGTCAGCTCTCCTGAGTGAATCTTTAAAGCAAATTTTGTTACATTTTGCTACTTGAAAAAAAGGAGATGCACAAACGTCTAAAGTCTGAAACTGTTCTGGACAGGACACTTCTGTATTCTGGGTCAGAAAAAGAGGTACTAAAAGGATATTTGGTTGCATTTCCGAGGGGATGCACTGTGCCCAAAGGTAGCCCTGTGCAGCTGTGGTGCTCATGTAGGAAGTACTCTTCTTTACAACATCTCATCTTAAATGTACCACAGTTAAATTTAGAGGTGGATGTTTCAAAAGGAATGTTGGTCCATAGCTTGTGGTCTTTTGAAGTGTTAGCATCAAAGACAATAAAACAGTCTCTGACTTCAAAGCCTTTCAGGACTTAATGGAGAACTTTGCTACTGGGTGTTCTGCAGAAGGAAGGGTGAGGAGCTCACAAGCTGGGTGTGACTTACAAAGTGCCCTGCTGAGATGTGGGGTGCTGCCCCGGCAAGGGGAACGGCGAGAGCAGCCTGCACCATCGCAGCACCATTGGAGCGGATCCACACACACAAAAAGTTGATGCCGGGCACGTGGCGTTCCTTCTGGGCGTGTCTTGGGAGTTTTACTTTGGACGAGTTTTAGTCTTCCAGTATGGCTGGAGTGGTCATTAGCAGATAGATGATCATTGCAGAGTGTGCCTTTTGGGTGAATTTCTCCCAGAAGGAATCCAGTCCGCATGCTCTCATGCCAGACGGCAGTGTGAGCGAAAGCAGAGTAAGTGGGGATGGCTGAGAGATTCCCTTGAAGATGGTGAATATTTCAGTCAGTTTCGAGCCCATGTAATTGAAAGGCACGTGGCAGCAAGAATACATTTAGAGAATGAGACCAGGCAACATCTTTGTGATGCAGGTGCTCACTCTGTGGTGCTGTTGTTTTCACATGGTTGTGAAATGTGTAATATAAAAAACTGCCTCCAGTTTGCATACTGAGCATGATGTCCTATGGTATGAAATGTCCCTTTGGCTAGTTCGGGTCAGCTGTCCTGGCTGTGTCCCCTCCCAGCTTCTTGCACACCTTCTTGCTGGCAAAGCATGGAAAATTGGAAAGTCCTTGACTCAGGAAAAACACTACTTGGCAACAACTAAAACATCAGTGTGTTGTCAACTTTATTCTCACACTAAATCCAAACCAAAGCACTGTACCAGCTACTAGGAAGAAAATTAACTTTATCCCAGCCAAAACCAGGACAGTAGGTAAATTGATTGGAAAACAGGTATATAAATAGTTGGAACAATGTCAAAAGTGAATTGTAGTTGAGTAATATGTAGCAATAGTTACCTAAATACTAACTTTTTAACAGAGGAAGCACTGGAAGGCTTTAGAAGTGGGTTAGGGTAAGTGAAAAGTAGATCAGTAACCGGAGACAGAAAAGTGATGTCGATGTAGATTTGTCAAGGGGGAGCAGGACTTGGTGGTTAGGGTGAAAAGAGCAGGAAGGTGTATGAACTCTCAGTATTTCTTAAAAAATCGTAACCACAATGAAAGCATCACAAGTTGTGTTTTTAGAGAAAATGAAAGTTCTCAACTGAGTTGAAGATGTTTTGTCATATAATCATAAACCTTAATTAAGTTAGTTCATGAACATGGGTTGATGTAAAGGACGTTAATATAGCAGAAGCAGATATGGCATAATCTTAATATTTATTTTTTAGAAGAACATTGCATTCTGCTCAGGATCAGAGTTGTATCGTGGAAGGTGTTAATGCAAACAGAAAGTCTGCCATGCTTAATAGCAGCACTTAAAATGTGAACTTCTGCAAAAATCAGGTTAAATCAGAAGAAATGTCATTGCTCAAACTGAACTAGTCAAATTGATGCACGAACTACTGGATGAAATGTAATGGTGTGTGTTGCACTGTTCAAAGTAGATGATCCAACTGGCCCTTTTGGCCATTAAAGTCTATGACTCTTGGATTTATTTTTATGCTTAATAAGAATTTAATCTTCCAAGGTGCAGAGTGTCCTTGGTTCAGACAGCTGCTCTAGTGCTTTGGGGTAGAATATAGAGGCATTCTAAGTAGCGACCTAAGAGTTAGAAATGTGTGATTCAGCCACCCAGCGTCCAGGTCTTTGGAGTGTCAGTGCTTTGGCCAATTACAGTTTTCAGAGAAATGGTTGGCTGTAGAAAAACACCAGGAAACCTGATGAATGACATAAATTCTACTCTGATCTCTGGTGTTAGAGCATAATTAAAATAGGTAAAGTTCTTAACGTGCTCTAGGTAAAAAATAGTTTTAATTATTGTTACTATATGATTTTGAATGGAAAAAAGGAGAATCCTTGTCAACTGTGACTTAGAAAGGAGGCTAGGGGTTTCTTACACTGTCTGTTAAATCAGGAAGCGCTGTTGAAGGTACTGGTTTTATCTACAGCTGATCACATTTTTCTCTTTACTATCATGTCCTAAGAGGTGATTGAAAAACTACATTTTTCAGGATCTTATATTAATAGAAATATAATTTTTGACAGTTGGGGGACCTTTTCACATGGATTTAGGTATTCACCTAAGGTCTTGCTTTTCACAGTTTCATCATTATTAACAAGTACAAATATCTGAATCAACATACAAATAGCAAAAGTAAATTTTATTAAATATATGTTTCAAATCAGTTGTAAGCTGTGTAGTAAGAGTTACAATAGTTGAATATTTTGGCAACGTGGCTGTGGTAATCTGCTGAGTGCTAGCATATGTGAAAAAAGTGCAGTAGTCCTCTCCCTGCCTCTTTCTACTCAGTATGTTTAGCAATGAGCCTTGAAATAAATACTTGTCCCCTTTTTAATGTTAATTTAAAGAATAATATAATTTTGTTTTGTAAAAATTTCAAATGTATTATGCAGTGGAAAAATACATTTGAATGACCTTTTTAACTTAATTACTGATTTGTGTGGACTTGCTGTCTATTGCTTCTATATTTTAGCTTAACTGACTTCTATGAGATATGTAAGGCCTTACCTTAAAACCTCAGGATTTGGCAATTTTGGATTAAGGAATGCCACTTCATTCATTTTCTCTTCAATCATCAGCTAAAAAGATGTCCCTACACAATAAAAATATTAAAGATCTTCATAGGCCATAGGAAATTAACGCTTCCCTTTGCCCTTCTAAATAAAATGCCCACCAAATGAAATGATAAGTACATATAGATAAAAAAGTCTAAGTAAATTTTCTTCTAAACACATTGGGCTAACTTTATGTAGAAGTTCCCCTATTACACCCAGGAGGCCTCCTGACAATATATGCATGCCAGTTCTAGATGCAGTGTTTTTCTTTTGATCTCCAAATTATTTTGGAGCATATGTAAATGGGACTTCACTTCTGAGAGAAAACCAAACCAACCTCACTGACATAAAAATAGTAGACTATTCAGCCTGCTTACTTGCTTCTAAACTGGAGGCTGTAGTGATCTGAAGCACAGCCACCAAACTGGCATATCCAAGCTGAATATCAAGCAGATTTGTAGCAAACTCTAGAAATGCTTCTTTCCTTATTAGTATTTAGTGCAGTTTTGTCATGGTTTGAGCTCAGAGGGCAACTGAGCACCACACAGCCGCTCAGTCCTCCCTTTTGGCCCAGCGATGAGAAAGGAAAAGTAAACCGGGCTTGGGATTCGAGATAGGACTGGGAGGGGCAAATTACCCATTATGGTCATGGGCAAAAGGCAGACTCGTTAGGGGAAGAAAAAAGGAACATACATTTATTACAGACACTAACAACAACACTTAACAGAGTAGGACAGTGAGAAGCATTGCCACATCTTGAGAACACCTTCCCCCCACCCCTCCCTTCTTCCCAGGCTCAGCTCTGCTCCCGATATCTCTACCTCCTCCCCGCAACAGTGCAGGGGCAGGGAATGGGGGGTGCAGTCAGTGCTGCCGCTTCTCCCATGTTTGGGAGTGGGGGGGGAGAGTTTCTGGAACTTGTTCCCCCTGCTCCATCGTGGTCGCCCTCTCACAGGAGACAGTCCTCCACAAACTTTTTCCGACATGAGTCCCTCCCATGGGCTGCAGCGTTTCCCTACACTGTTCCGGCATGGGACACCAATTTTCTCCAGCTGGATTCCCTCCCACGGCTGCAGCCCTTCCTGAGCTGCTCAGTGTGGGACACCCCCACATGCTGCAATCTTCCCAGCGCCAAACTACAACAGAGGACTGCTTCTTCCCACAAGATCCCGGGCTTCTTCGGTCACAATCACCTTGGTCATCCATGCGAAACACCTCACAGGCCATAAATCAATGTCTGCTCTACCATAGATCTTCATGGGTGGCAGTGGAGGGCCATCCTGCTGTCTTACCACAGGATACAGGGGGGTCTCTGCTCTGGCACACCTTCTGCCTCTTTTCTTTCTCCATTTCTCCACTGACCTTGGTGTTCACGCAGCTGCAGCAACTCTTCCTCACCACATCCCTTCTTAAATACATTATCGCAGAGGCGCAGCTGATTGGCTCAGCTTTGATGCAGAGGTGGAGCTGACTTGGAGCTGGGGGAGCTTCAAGAAGCTTCTCACAGGGGGCCACCTCTGTATCACCCTCCTCTGCTACAAAAAAACCTCCACCACTCACTCAAAGCCAGGACAAGTTTCAAAAATTTTACTTCCACTCTTCAGCTGTAACAATCCAGTATTTCTAAGGAATGTTAATTTTTTTTTCTTAAAGCTTTTAATCACATTTAAACTGTTTGGAAAAATGCTGTATTTTTAATTACAGTCTCTTACTAAAATTTCATTAAGTGAGTTGGAGCTTATTGCTAACGATGAAGTTTGATCCCAATAAGTCAGTAGACCTAAACCTATCTGAGTCACCAGTCTTCCTCATTGAGAATGGCTGCAAGAACCATTTTCTCTAACAAAAATTACCTGAGGAGTGTTTCTGTAGCCTGCAAGAACAATATCTTAAACCAGAAAATAAAGTAGTATTCCTATAGTGTTATTTGTTCAGCTGTCGCTGTCTTAATCACCATAACTATAGAGAACGTTTAATTGCTAAGACCTGATGTTGTCCATAAACCTGGAAGAAATGCCTAAATGAGTGCAACCCAAGCTTTAGTGAAGACCATTTTTAAGACGCTGTTAAACTGACATTTTAAAGAAGTGAATAGACCCTTTCTATTTACTGAGCAAGATGTATACTGCAATTCGTATCAACTGATGTCTTAACAGAGCTGTGATTCATAGTGTCAGACTAAAGTGTTTGTTCTTCATGACTTTATTTTGCTCACGATTATGAACTCTGGTCTGCCAGCAAGGTGGGCTGTGCAGCATACCTTGACCAGATGCGTAAAAAACACTGAGATCTTACATGGGTATAACTACACAAGGAAATAATCAAATAGATTGGGACCAATGTTTTTAATTGCGTGAACTAAAATTAAGCGGTAGGAATATACTAGAAGTATCTTATTTCCTCTGTACCAGTAAATTGAAGGTTGTTGGCATTCCTTTCAATTCCAGATGTCTAAGTATTTTAATTAAAACCAAATAAACATCAGCACCACGTGCTATTTCTGGGTACTTTTGAAGAGTTTTAATTTTCAGCTGTCATTGAATGATTGTTTTGGGAATGAAAAGTTGGCTCTTCCATGTGCTCTAAATAAATAAATGCATTTGGCATATCTTTTCAATGTATCATGGTGTTAATGTCTTTATGGTTCACAGTGGTGAGAGTCTTGCATGCAAATCCTTGAATGATGTTTAACCTAAATCTACTCTCTGGAAGTGGTTTTTTGCTTGTGTGGATAATTTGCAGTGCTTCACTGAGCAGAACCTACAGCATAAATTAGCTGTATGGCTGAATTGTGCCTGCGGAAGAAAAACAATTAAAGCCATGGGTTACTCTGCATCTGTTTGTTCTGCCAGGTGGAAGACTGAAGTCTAATAAATGTATACTTCTAAACTAGTCTCTGTGGAATGTTTGTAAGTGACTGGTAAAATCTTAATCTCCCAGGGGTGAGGAAAGGAACTTGAGGTTTCTGTTGGCAATCTCTCCTGCTGCTGCTTGCGATTCAGAGAAGTTGTTAGCACTGAAGGGAGTCTGGCCTGGCCCTTGGGGTCACTGGGTGGCTTTGGAATAGGGAAGGGAGGGTTAAAAACATCAGTGTGTTTATTCTCTGCATGGATGTACTGGTTGTGGAGTAGTGAGCTAAGTGGGATGTGGGCTGTTGGCTGCATGCGTCAAAAAGAGCCATCAGATTCCTAGAAAAACAGGAGGTCTTGTGGGTGACATCTGAGGGACGCTGCTTAAAACTCATGATTATTAGAACACAAATATCTCAAAAAAAATTCCTGCATAGATTTTAATTTCTATGAATGCACAGAATCACACTATCAAAAGAATTGTGATGTTAAACCTGGTTATTTAGCGTAAAAAAAAATAAAAATTAGGAACACACTTGCCCATAAGCAAAATAGTATGAAGTGACCATTTCAGGGCATAGTATGCATGATTACAGGCTGCTGTTACTATTCACAGCTACTAATGGATGGGTGATTCAACCCCAACAACTTTTTTCCTTTGGCAGGCATCAGAAATTCCTTTTGTACATGCTCTGTCTGAGCAGGATTTCAGTGGAAAACACTCCCTAGGTGGATTTTTGACGTCAGGTTTGCTCAGTTTTGGCTTAATGAAACAGTTTTGGCTTAGTGGAAACATTCAGATGAACTTTGTGTTGTCATTGTCTTGTGAGTTTTGTGTTCAGGGAATTGGGAAGAGGGAAAATATGCACCAGGGCTGTGTGAAGACACGTCTGCTTCCCTCATCGGTCTGTGGGAAGCTGAAGGTTGCTCAAATGATAATACTCACCAGAGTTGCAGCATTTTGGTCATTAGATGTTGTATGAAAGATTGTTTTTTCCCAAAGTAGAACACAATTTCCATTTCTCATCTCCAGTGCATTACTAAGATGCCATGTACTGCGGATCGCTGTCCCGTGACTTCAGAGCATCGAGAGATTGGAGCGTGACAAAAACAAAGCATCTTTTCCTGAAGGACAAAAACTGTCTGGATGCATTTAATCTGCTGCTGCTATGACACACTTTTCTCTATGGAAGATGCACGCTGCAAGGAGCACACGGTGCAATGTGCAATGAGGTGCAGCACTTGGCATCTCATTCATGTTTGAATGCAAATCAGACAGCAGCTTCCATTGCTCTGCTTAAAAAATACATGAAGAAATACACTTCAAAATGAAAAGCAAATGATTGGAAGGTTACAATAATACTATTACATGTATTAATTTCCAGAGGAGCTATTGTGGCAGGGACCCATTGTTCATGGTCTCACTGCACAAGAATATGCAAGACAGAATATTTTTTGTCCTCAACTGCTTACAATTTAAATTATGAGATGTTGTGATGAGTGAATGTAACAAATATGAGGGGCAGATGATTAAAAAAAATAGAAAGGACTGTGACTAGAAAATGCTTTTACATTGATGCGTTGTTGTATAAATTGAAGGTTTGAGGTGGGTTGTTAAAATGGACGTGTTAATTATGTCCGCAGTCTCAGCTGGCCACTTGCCTATCCAATATGAGCTGTCAATTTACCATTGCTATTGTGGCAGAAATGGGTACTAAGGAAGGATTTGAAATCAATGAATACAAAGCAGGAAAACACATGAAATCAAATTATATGCTAAATAACCCTGAGCTGAAGCCTGTGCCTCCCTTGCTGTCTGCGTTCTCTTGCGGTCTGCAGACGTTTCAGGATCTCCGAGAACGCAGAGGCTCTTGTTGAATAGGGGCCCTCACTTCCTGGCTCTTTGTTTTGTGTTAGTGATGTGACATTGCAGCGATAACAAAAGGCACAGGAATGTATCTGTTTCGAGTATATTTCCATGACAAGGATGCTTTGGTGTGTGACAAGGCCTCCATTCACGATACTGCTCTTTTAAGAGCCCAGAAAGACCTACCTGTTCCCTTGCCTGGGACTTCTGGAGAAAGAACAGCCCAGGTCTTTGATTTATTGTTGTCCAAGTCTCCTTCATTCAGCTTTGTAATCTGTCTGTCAGTTTATAAAAAACCTTTTTATTAGCCCTTATGGTTTGTTTTCCAAAGAAACACTTCTGTCATGAGCATTTTGACACACAGCAGCCCTGATCCCATGTCCAACGTTAATGGCACATGCAGATGATTTATGGATTGCCCCAAAAGAAATTCTTGAGTCAGGTTTCTCTTTGCAGACCTTTCAGCTGTACCTTGTTCAAGATAAAAAAAAAAAAAAAACAAAGCCAAAACAGTATCTGGCAATTCTAATTTAATATGAGTAAAAATTGGCTTTGAGTGACACTGGGCTAACGCACATCATGAGATGACATTTCAAATTTGTCATTTCAGATATGATAGCTCTTAGGTGTCAGTTCATAACTATTTATAAGGATTTTTTTAATGTATTGGGCTTTGGTGCACTAAATTGCATTTATGAGTGATCGTAAGAGCATCTAGAGCCTGGACTTATTTGCTTGTTTTACTTGTATCCAAGTAAAAACAAGTAAGTATTACACACACAAACTAGTCATGATACCTTCTGTTTTAAAAAACCTTCTATTTCAAAGAAGCTCTGTAGTTCAGGTGAGAAATACTGGAGCTGCTTGTAATCTCTCAGTCCCAGCTCTAATTCTCATACCATAGAATGGCAATAGCAAGCTTGAAATATATTTATTGCCTATTCAGTATATGGTTTATTCTGATGGACAAATCTTAAATTTTCATTGTTATTGCTGTTGCTTTGAACTCCCTGAGCATTTTGAATTGAGACAAGTGCTTGGTACCTCATGAAACTGAGTGAGTTCTGTAGCTTCCTAGTCCATATCTCACCCCTGACAGCTGTAACTGGCCAGGTGCTTAGAAGAAGGAAGAGGACAAATGGGCAGTGATCCGTTTATGGGCAGTCAGTGGATTTTTGAAACAGTTTTTAATGCAATTTATATTTTTTACCTTCACATGCTTGTGTAACAATTGTTCCCATGATATGATTATGTATGATGTTAAAGAATGCTTCCTTTTTGCTATTTTAAGTTCAGTGCCTGATCATATCTTTATGTTGTATGATGAGAAACCACAGCTAACTGTTCTTTTCCCCTTCTCAATAGGTCCTGACCATCCTTCCTCTGTTACTGCTTTCCTAATCTGAAGAGTCCTCCTGTTTTTACTACTTCTGCACACAGATGTTCTTCTATGCCTCTGCTATTTCTTCTTCCTATGTCTTCTTTGTATGAGGTTTATCGCTACCCTGGATTTCAAGTTGTGTTTTCAGTCCTGGTGCTCCAGAGGCTTGCTCAGTCGCTGCTATACTGCAGGTAATGAACCTTGCTACACACCCAGAGGCACGAGTTCACATCTCACATCCAACCTGCATGAAGGCTGCTGCCAGCTAGCTTGGCTGTAATTGGGTGCCTGGTAATTTTGGCTGGGGGTAACCAAAGGCGGCTGGACATGATGCAGAGAAAATGACTCTCTTGTGTTTTCTTGGATCCAGAAAATGAGATGTCTCAAACACATCTGTCTGATAAGGATCTGTACTTGAGACTGACTTGTGAGAATATTCATTAGGGTATATAGATCAGTGAATTATCTAGGCAGTGCAGTGGAAGCAAGTAATTCTGTAACCAAGATTTTGCAACAGCGCATATTTTTTCTAATTTAATCTCTCATATTGTTCTAATATTTACCAATAAAGAAAACAAACATGTCTTGTAACTAGAATATATATGTAGAAGGAGGTAGTAAATTAAACAGATATAATAGGAAGGATTTTTCATAATATTGTTTTTCATAACAAATCTAAGGCATTTTAAACTTTGTCATACTTCATGATGAATGTTGAGATTAATAAAATAACTTCATTTATATGAAGTATTATCTAGGCCACTCCATGGAGCCGAGTTCTCTGTTTCAAACACTTCAAACATCTTCTGCCTCAAGCAAATGCTTCAGCTGTAGTGAGAAATCTACCACTAAAAAAGGGTCTATTGAAAAAGATGCTTATTAAAAAAAAAAAAAAAAAAAAAAAAAAAGGGGTAGATTTTGTCTTAATTTCTAGCTCTCAGAGAAAGGATAAATATAGGGCATCTAGGGTTCTGCTGTAAATTTTATATGTTTCGTTTTTGGAAAATTGGTTGTAGGTGTGACAAACATGATTTGTCATCCCTTTGGACTGCATACAGATACTTGATTGATTTCAGTGTTGCGAAAACCAAAGACAGATCCATGTTTTATCATCATATATCATCCTCTGTGAGATCTTGAAGATGAGTTGAAATGCCTCAAAAATAATCTATTTTTATAATTACTGATTGACCAAAGAATGGGATTGTGTGTAATTTGTAAACGCTTTCTCTTGTTCTGAGCATCACAGATCTCATAGTCTCTAAACATGGGTATTTAAGATTCATAAATGTCTTTGTATTTGAACACTGTGTTTTGTATTCTAGTCTTGTGATTTTACAGCCAGAGTGAAACTCTGGCTTCAGCAGATTTTGTACACTAGCTTATGTGCTGCATCAAATGATTTTGGATTGATGCCATAAAACTGATCTAGTTAATATTTTAATAATTATTTAATAATCATAACTATTAACAATTTTAATATGCAAATTATTATGCAGCCAAAAAAAGCAACAAAAATATCTTTTGCTTGGCAGATTTGGTTGACTAAGCAGTAAGAGAATTCCTGTTAATTTATCTGCTTAAATGTAACGTAGTCATTTATGACAATTTTTTGATAGTTGGATATCCGAAATGGATACCTGGATACTTTATTAATCTTTGACATGATGACTGAGTTATCTTCCCCACTCTAGATACGTTCCTGTTACATGTTAGGGTTAGAAGCACATGTCGGGAGCAAGAATAAGCAAGAAGCATATTCTGTCTCCTGTTCAGTTCTTCCTAGCCATGAAAGTTTTTATTTTCAGAGTTGTCAGTTGAATATGTTCAAGATATTTCATGAGCACTAGACGCATGATCCGAACACTACTCCAGTCACTTAATTAATTTCTTTCTGCCATTCCAGAACTGCTTTAAAGGAGAGCATTTTTTTTTATTTTTTTAACAGTACTTTCAGGAGCAGAAGCTTGTTAGAGAAATGGAGTCGCATAAGGAAATTTATGATCCTTGAGCAGGCTCCCAGTTGCTTAGTTTTTACCTCATGTTTCTGATTTGGAATGGATGTATGAAGTCTTGCTTTGTGTTTCTCCACAGGTAGTTCAGTAAGCAAATGCTTTTGTTCCTGACAAAAGACTGGAGAGGAATAAAAATTCGGTTTCCTGTATTTGCTTTTTGAGCTTTCAGTTCTAAGGACACAACATCAGAGCCTAAGAAGATAACAAACAAGGAAGTAAAAAAGGCAAAATATTTTTTTGACCTTACTCCCTTAAATAATGCCTGAAGTCTACACTGAAGGGAAGGTATTTCCATCATCTAAAACCTCAGCCTTTGTGGGAGAGGGAGAGTTTCCTCTGCCTGCTGAACAGCATCCAGGCTGGGGAGCTACCTTGCCTTTGGCTGGGGATGATCTCATATGCAGAGTCAGTCACTTGCTTTTCCTTTTCAGAGTAGGCATATATTCTTATAATCTGTCCTGATTTGAAAGAAGTTGATTTTCTGTTTCCGGAACATATTTTATTTGCTCTCCACTACTGATTAACATACAAAACATACCATTCTCTGCCAGATGTTCTGCCTTTTGCCTCATCCCTTGAATTTTAGTTGTAGGGAGAGGTGCACATTTGGGAGCTATTCCATAGCCATTTCTTTTTCTTAAATGATAGGTTAAAAAGCTGTACTAATGAGGATTGCTCAGGATGTCACACCACCAGTGGCAGCTGTCAGGTTGCATGGAGAGCCACAGATGGTGGCTGAATACAGTCAGAAATAAATGCTTTGTCACAATGGACTGTGAGCAAAACTTAACACTTCTGTGTTCTGACATACATATTTCTCATTAATGCACCACAAAATGGCATATCTTAGGCATAAGTGTAGGTAAAAATAGTCACTAAACATGATTTTTTATTTGTTTTATTCAAGATTTAAAAAATGAAAATACTCTAGGGCCTGGAGACGGAAAACAGTTTTATCTACCTCCATTACAAAAAGATACAGAGTGGTTTGCAAAGAGAATAATGAGAATCTGTGGAGTCACATCTGTGTAAGCAGGTACAGTATTCAGCTTGCATGATGAAGTATAGTAAATGGGGGCTAGATGGGAAATGCTGTCAAGAAAAGAAGATTCACGTCCCTTCAGAGATAGGTGGAATAGGGTCTTGCCTTGGTGAGCTGGGAGACGATGGGAACTCTTCTCATAAGACATCTCTTTATACATGTGCAAGATTTAATTACTTAAATTAAGTTTAGTTTAACTATATAAACTATCTTACAAGCTAGGTTTGAGAGGATTTGCAAGGCCAAAAGGAAGACTGCTTTTGTATGGACTAAAAAAAATTACAGTGAAGAAGGGTCCCAGAAGAAAAAGTGCAATAATCAAACCATGACTGGATCATGACTGCCTCCAAGGAGGAAAGGAAAAATAATAGATCTTAACAGATTTGACTGACATGGGCTGTAAGAGAGGGAAGGGGAAACTGGAGATGACCCTTGAGATATGGGGCCAAAAATACAGCATTGTGGATGTGATATTTCTAACAAAGAACTGTGGGAGAAGAAGACAGAGGATGAATTAAGGTTTTGATTTTATTTGCGCTAAGCTTGGGATGTTAGGGAACCTTTCAGAGGGAGCTGCCAGTGAGACAGCACAACAGCAGATGTGAAAGGAGTTCAGGTTTTTAATGGCTGGAAATTTTCTGAGTCTTAATGAGATGGCAGCAAGGTTGTTATTTATGATGCCTCTGGTGCATAGTTCAAAAGAAACTGGAACACAACTATGAATTCACTGCACTTAGAGGAAAAGAGGGGAAAAAAAGCTCAAAAAAAAAAAAAAAAAAAAAAAAGAAGTCATATAGCTTCCTAAAATGATGCCCTGGGGCCTTTTGGAAGAGATTGTAACTTGTGATTCTGAATTTTGCCTATTTTATTAGGAAATTTGAGACTGGTTGTCATCTTGCAGATTGCGTGATGTACCCAACCTCAGCTTTGGTCAGCCTTGTTTTCCCCTGCCCAGCAAGCACTCAGTACATTTCAGAGGTTTAATTGGGTTTGCATTTTTCTTTGGTGGCTCCTGAGCCCTGTAGGTATGGCATCAATTTGTCCTTTTTCTACAGTTCTGCCTAGCATCTCTTCTGCTCAGTGTGACAACAGGAGGATTAAAATGGATTAAAGTTGGGTAAAGTGCCACGGTGCCAATAATAAATACAGGAAAGAACAAAACTTTCAGACATAACCCATGAAAAGATGGGGTGGTGAGAAGGGAAACACAGCTGTATTTTTGGATGGAAATCCTGACAGGTCTATCAGTCAAGATGAAATCTCACATTACACACTGTTTGTAGTCCAGAAATTCCCCTAATTGCTTTGCTGAAATCTTTAGAAATTGATTTGCAGATTACATTGAAATCGTTTCTCTCTCTACCGAAATGTCATTTTTGCTAATAATGGACATTTTGAAACAGGAAATGAATAATGTGCAATCCATTTGAAATTTTAAAGGTGAGTTCATGGAGGCAGAATGTAATCTGCCAGGCAGAAGTGAGGTCGTTACCTGCACTTCTCTGATAAATGTCACAGGGTGTTTAGCAACTGTGGGAGGGTAGGTCTTTGCAGTGAACTCATCCTTGTGGACTCAAATCGATTCAGAGGTATTTGCACCGATGTTTGTCATATTATGGGTTGAAATTCATTGTCCTTCAGTCTTTGGGAAGACTTTCCTCATCCCTGTCAGGGTTTACTAACATTGGGCTAATTGCTTTCTTACTGCTGGAATAGGGAGAATGTTTGTTTTTTGGTTTTGGGTTGTCATTTTTTTTTTTTTTTTTTTTTTTTTTTTTTTTTTTACATAGCTTCCTGGAGCAGAACCTGCTGTGTAGGTTCTGGGGGAACCCATTGCTCTCTGACCTAAGACCCCTAAGAGCTCTTCAGAGAAATCTTATGGGAAGTAGACACGGTCAGTCATGATTTTATAGGGTCCAAATATCCAAATTATTTTATACAGCATGTGTACTAAGCCATCAGCACCTACTGAAAACTTGTTACTTTATAAAATACATTTGAGGACATCAAGCTTTTTTTCACAGTTTCCAGTAAATAATTAGAAAACCGCCTACACCACTTAACTAGGCCACAAAATGTTTTAACTTTAATGAAATGGAGGTGTAAAATCCTCAGATATTGCTTACATTAAAGAGATGGGTTGTTGGGCTATTCAATAACAACAGCATCGAGACTCAAAATATAAATAATTAGTTGAATTTGAAGACACTTGGCTGAATTGCAAATTTAATATAATTTCATTGATTCTCCCCATAGCTAATACACATTTATATTTATTTCATCAGAGAAGGGGGAGAGAGCAGAGCTGGGAAGCCCTTACCTTAAAGTAAATCATATTGATTTTTATTAACTTTCTCAAGGAATGCTGAATGGTTTAACAGGAATTGTGCCCCAGTGATTACGATGAGAAAATAATTGCACTATTAAAAATAATCACTGCCTGGAATTTATATCTGAGTGTTTGCCTTATGTGTTCATATAAAATGGTCTGAACAATAGAAGCCAACCTGTAATTATAGGTATTTCAGCACTGTTATAATGAAACAATTGCTTAAATGTAAAATCAGACTTTACAATGTTTAAAAAGAATGTATGTTTATTCTCATAATAATTTATGATAATTCAGTTTGATTGTAATCTCTCACTACACTGAGGCTTTTTTTTCAGTTTTCTGATTGAACTGTTGATTTTAAAGCTCACAAAACCCAAGGACTGAAATGCTTTGTGGAAACAGTGTATGTCTGTGTTTATTACAGGTGATTGGGAAGTTTTTGATGAAGGGAAATTCTCATCTGTTGAATTTAAAAGTTTTAGGCAAATGTTTCAAGGAGATACCTGTTACAAAGGCTCCTCAGGTTCTGGCTTGGTGTGTGCAGCAGAAAGGTTGAGGGAGCCCTTGATGGCAGCGGTGCTTGCACAGGTTTTATGAGACTGCAGGTCAAACCTCATGATTTTGGTTGTTAGCTCTCCCATTAGCCTGGCTAAAACTTAATTTAGAGAATTTCGATTTCTAGCAATGTGCGGACACCAAAAAATTCCCCACCCAACCATATGTAGAGTATAGGAGCTTGCTTTTGTAATCCCCTTTCTCAGACAACTTAAAATCACTCCTTAGACTCCTTAGGGGTCTAAGAGTCTGCAAATTGGAAGCCAGACGTTTCATTTATATGTGCAGGGGGGAATGTTGATTGCATGGTATCATGGCTAGGGAACTACTGGGAAATCAGGCATTTCAAGGAATGGTGATTTAACACTGGATATCTGCAGCAATTATCTTACCACTGTGTTTTTCTCCCGTCCCTTCCCAAAGCCATGCACAGTTGTTCCAGCTCATCCTTACAACAGGCAAAACTCAATGGTGAAATATGAACCGTTTTGTCAGGCAGAGTTTTTCTTTTCTAGCCCGCCTCATTATGAATGTTAGATGGTGCATATGATTCACCCAGTAACCGGTACGTAAGAACAGGTGACTGCTCATAAACAGATGTGTTTATTTTCATGGCATTGCAGCTGGGCCATTAACATGGCTTGTTTTCTGGATGACACCAGGGTCACAATTCTAGCCTAAGGGACACTATTACTTACTTGCTGATATTTTTTTTACTGAAAAGAATTGCAACTTGAGCCCAAAATGACAGATTAAATTGTTTATATACAAAATTGGTCACATTAGTGTCTGGAAATTAGCATAACAGATATGAAACTCCTGCCTGAATTTCAAAAGGCAGCTTCCTTTTGCAGCCCTCTGCGGATCACATTTGAGGTCATTAAGTCATTAGCAGGCAGCAGGGAAATTGTAATTTTGCTTTTCTTCAACCTAACTATTCCTCTGTGCAGCCCCTTTTCTACTCACGTTGCCACTTCTACTCGAGTTGATTACTAACACAATCTCTGAATAAACCTACTGGTTATACAAGAAAAGATGAGAATCTGAGTAAAGCCATTAAATTTACTTTTATAAAATTATCTCCTTGGACTTAATTATCATTACCCTGCTGGATGTTCTGATTCTACACTTGCTTATCCCTTGACTTCATTCTCTTGTTTGATAATACAACTTCTCATAATCCACATAAGCCTTGCAATATATTTCACTCACTTGCTGACATTTCACTTGGTTGTTGATATTCATCACTAGGTATCCCAAAAATGCCTGTCAATTAATCAGTCATCAGTCTGCAGAGTGTTATTGGAGCCAGGGACTAAGCATTCGGCTTTCAAATGAGGCAGCATTTATCAATTTATGTGACTCCCACTGTAAAAAAACCTGAGAAATCATACTATATTGTTGCCAGAGGCCTTTAGGATGATTAGAGTACAAGCAAACCTCTGGACCAAATCCTGCCAGAGCTTTTGGAGATAGCTTTCATCTCTGTGGGTTTTGGCACCTTCTAGCCTTATCTGTTGTGATCTGCAAGTTATTTTGTCTCATGATTAAAAAAAGTCTGGAATCTAGTGTGGCCTTTAAATGCTGCTTTGAATATGATTTCCATGAATTTTAAGAACATGAGCTGGCTGAAATGACTGTAGAAATATTACAGGTTAACTTTTCTTCAGACTTTGGAATAAATTAATAACTGAAAAGCCACTTTTAGGTAATCCTCCACATACTTTTCCATGTACGACGTCATGCTTTCCTTCTGTTCTATGCATTGTGTTTGGTTTTGGTTTGGTTTTGGTTTTGTTTTTCCTATGGGAACAAGAATGAGCAGGCTTCTGAAAGCCAACAGCAATGATGACCACGGATGGAGTGTGAGCTGCATGACAGCACAAAACCTGGGGCAGGGTCTTCCTTCTGCTGTTTCCTTCCACCAGACTTAGCTGTGTCATAGAGGAAGCCAAGAAGACATTTATCTTTCCTGTAAGAAATATTGGTGTGTTCTGCTTAACAGAGAGCAGCTTCCCAGACAGGGGGTTACTTCCCAATCCCACTCTCCACTTGTCCATTTGATATCATCAAAACCCCAAGCTCAGGACTACTTGAGAAATGACTGGCTATAACGGAACAAGGGTGTGTCCACGTGTAGTAAATATGTTTTTGTTAGTCATCTAAACATTGGCGTTCTCTGTCTGTGTTTGTGCACAGTGTCATTATTAGTGGTCATGTATTTGCTTCCCCAAAGTGAACTCCCAGCTGTGCTCCATCCAAGGAGTCTTACGCCTCTGAGTAACATGTAGTCAATGAAAGAAGTGCAGTGCTGGGTCTGTCCAAATGTAGGGTAGAGTTGAAGAGACACAGAGAATTATATAGACCTTCAGGTTTATGAACCCAGGGGAGATTGTAAAGCTTTTCTTAGCACCAGTAGCTTGTGGTGTCTAAAAAGGTGGAGATATGTGTGAAAACTCTGCAGATGTTTCCTCATTGCTCTTCAGCATATGCAGGGCCTGTGAACATATTACTGATAGAGTAAGTGGGAGAAATGTCTACAGTTTCTCATTAATTATTGTTTCATCAAAGCTCCCTGGGAGACCTGAGCTCTGCCTGGCTGGTTGGGACAACTGAGCCAGTGTAACCTCAGAACTGGCTCAGAGCTGCCCAGCACCAGAAGCTGACCTGAGCATTGTTGTTCTGGGGAGGAACGGCAAGATCCTCACTCCAGGGAAGTCACAGCTGGCTTGGGAGCAGAGGTTGAGGCTTGTAGGAGCTTCATTCTTGTGCTGCTGCCTGGAGGACAGGAACAGGCAGGTATTAGGACATCCCCCTTCACACAGACGTGAGCAGAGGCAGGCGGTGAAATGGTCAGCTCTGCCTTCACTCAGGGCTGGCTCTGCTTTCAATTGAAGATTATTTTAAATATACATGTTTCTAACCTAAATGTGAGTTACTATAATTTTCCTCCTTGTCTGATAGTCCAGAGCAGAATTTTTATGGCAGGGTGTCGTGATTTGAGCAGTAACTTAAAGAGGCTGCTGAACTTTTTTGGGGGGCTTATTTATGAAACGTGTTTCTCAGAGGGAATGGGTTTTGAAGGGAAGTTCACATTCTGAAAGAGGCAGAGGGGGGTTTTAATTAACATCTTTCTCATTTAGGATACATGTTGCAACTGTTATAGTAGCAACTTTTGAGAAATATATGATCTCTGTTTTTTTGTTATTATTTTTTTTTGTTTGTTTTTGTTTTTTTTGCCAAATCCCTTTTTATCGGGATGCAAGGAAAAAAAAAAACAAAACAAAACAAAACAAAGCAAAAGCCTTTGAAAAATTTTTTCAGGTCAAGAAAGTTATCCCATCCAGACTTACTTAGCTATTCCATAATATCCCTTGAAGGTCTTTAAGTTATATAATTTTTCATGGATCCTTCTTCAGCCCTTGTTTCTGACAACATAGAACATTTATTCTCTATAGTATTTGATGAGTAATGATATTTGATGAGTACTTGAGCACTGGTTGCTGTAGAGATGGAAGCTCAGTACAGAAATCAAAGTCAAACAAATGCCAGCCATGAAGTTGTCAGAGTGAGAAAAACTAGTTGTATAATTAGCAGAGATGTAATTCAGATCCCTGCAGAATCTTCAGTGTCAAAGTTTCAAATTTATACATGCATAATAATTTTATATCTGTTTTGTACTTTATTGACATGGTTTTAAACAGGCCAGAAGTGAAATGAGGTGGCGGCAGGCAGTGGGGTGACTGTCACCACTGTCAGGAGCTGCTGGGGACTGGGTGTGCCCCAGAAGCGGTTGAAGGCTGTGGCCACGGCTGGAACCAGGACTTGAGAGTTGAGATATGTACGTACAGACACACATTATCTATGCATCCATACACACATGCATACAGCCCGCATCAGAGGTGATTTATGGTGGAAGCAGAGCTGCTGCAGCAGCTGTGCTGGCATGGCGTGTCTGCTGAGCCCAGTGGTAAAGATACAGATATAGATGCTGCTTTTGTCACCCTATTTCCTCAAACAGCCCAACTAAGCTGATAAAAGCACAGATTTACCTACTTTAGGGGTTCCCCTGGCAGAGCTAAGCTGGCTTCGAGATACAGTTTGTATTTATTTATTTAACACTCATAACCAATATAGCTGTTCCAGCAAAGCTTTACAGGGTAGCCTTAACCTTGATAAAATGACCACTGTACTGCTAACCTTTGCACAATGCTACACTTTAGGCAGGGGTCACTCCATTTTTAATGGGTTGTTCATTGTAACATAGTACTGCAATCTGTCAGTCAATAAAAACGCTGCTTCCTCCCCAGGCTATATGTGTGCTCACCTGTTACAACAACACTGAAATGATGCCAGTTGCATTGTGTTTGTAAACAGTGCCAGATTGGGACTGCATGCTCCATTCTCTAGGATTCTGTCTGTTGAGGGATGTGGGCATCACACAATTAACCACCTCCCTTTGTTTTCCCTGGATTTCTTCTTGGCATTTAATCCTGGGGAGACAGATTCTGCAGGCAGCTTTATTTGTGTCTCAGGAAGAAGACACACTTTAATACCCTCCTGCCGTATTTATCATCATCTTGCCCACTTCGAGAAGGAAGCTGCAGACGTTATGATGGATGGAGGACGACTCACCCAATTTTGCTTTGGTTTCTGTAAGTGGCGTTCTCCATCTTTGGATAGAGAGACATAGTGTAATTTCTTGTAGCTGTGCTGCACAGCGGAGCTCTGATCTCTCGTTCTTTAGTCTCTCTGCAAATAACGAGTGCCTTTTAAAAGAAATTTTGCCGGCTCAAGTACTGAAGTTGCTGCACCATGGTGCTTGGCAATGGTTCAGAAGAGAGCCTGCTCCTCACCCCTCCCACCCCTGGTTCTCTGGGGGTAAAAGTATGGCAGCATCAGGTCGGGGTCATCTATAGCATAAACGTCCCAAATAATTTAGTTGCAAATTAGATCTATGCATCCAGGAAAGAGGATACTAATGAATTAATGTTAACAGAAAACTTTATCATATAAACTGAACTCTGGTAACAGCAACCTTTTATTTATATTAATATGATTTTGAATTGTTTCCAGTCTATTATCACTAAAGGGACATATTGTTAGATAAGAATATTAACGTGCTCGCTGAAGAACAGAGTTCAGTATTGTCTTCTTATTATTATGTTCAGTATTGTCTTCTTATTGTGTTCGCTGAAGAACAGAGTTCAGTATTGTCTTCTTATTTGTTATCCCACTTCTCACCGCGGATTTATTCTGTCCCCAGTCTGCCTCACGTTCCTTTTAAGCAACGCTCCGAACAAGCGACTCCAGATAGACGTGATTTTCCTCTGGCTTGTCTGTGGCGACGTTTCCTCGGCGCCTGTGGCGAGGAGGGCTTTCTCAGCCCCCCACTGTCTCCGGGCTCTGCGGGAGCAGCACTGGCCGTGGGGTGGGGGGAGCTGGCAGTGGCTGGGGCTGGCCCTGGCTGGCCCCTGCCTGGGGGGGGGTGGCACCGTGGGGAATGGGGGCGCAGCGGAGCAGGGCCGTGCTGTGCACCTCCCCGCTTGAAGGGCTGTGCAGAGGCTGATGAAGGGCGGTTATGGGACCGGTGACTCAGACCGTGGTAATTTGGCTAATCCCCCACTGAATGCGTGGCGCTAGGAAGTGACTTTTTCTCCTTAATCAGATGAATGAACACAAAATGTGACTGTTCCCTACTGGCTACGTTGTATTAAGTGCCGAAAAAAACCCCAAAGATTAAATAACAGCTCCAGAAATCAATCTCACTAGCTACTTACTGGGGTTTTTTTCACCCCTTCTGATATGCAGTGAAGATATAAAAGCCTAAAACTGCAGTAAAAAAGGTCGGAAGATGAATATTCTGCTTTCAGACACTGACTTCCATTACTTTTTTTTTTAGAAGAAGGAAATTTCTGTATGTAATTTAGAGAATTGTGTATTATAAAATGACAATGAAGTAGCCTTGGCAGTAGAAAAATAACTGGTGTGCGTTTTATTTGATCTCTACTATTCTTGGTTAGGGAATGAAACGTCTCTCTGCACCATGAGGCTCAGCGATAAGCTTTAACAAAAATAATTTGGGATCAGCTCAGAAACAGTGATGTCTGCTTGCAGTAAGGAAATATCTCTTAATCGAGAGAGAGCACCGTGAAGGAAATCCTGATCTTTCTCAGCTATCAGCTTTAGAAATCTTGCCTTTCAAGATGTTTGATAAAATAGGTAGGTCTATGGAATTAGTTAAAGAAGATTATAGACTTTGGGTTAGAATAGCCTTCAAGATTAGTCTAACCTGCACCAGAACTGTACCTCTTTCTTCCCCAAAGTGGGCTGCATAGCCAGGCCTTTGGGTATCTTTGTGCCCCAGTATGCCGTTCAGATCAGGTCTGACAGAGAAAATCAAAGCCAAGCTTTCTCCCATCACTTTTGAAAGGTTACTACCCCCCCAATGCTAAGCATGTTGCCAGATGTGACTGGTAGCTGTTAGTTAGGAGTTATTTTCACTTCCCACCCCCTCCAAAAAAAAAAAAAAAAAAAAAAAAAAGAACAAAACCCCAGGCTTATCTAAAGAAAAGAAGGAAAATGTCAGTCTTACTGTGCAGAGAGTAGCGTTGGAGAGATGCACTGCTTCGTCGATTTGTCCCACTCTGTGCAGTCGGGCCTGTGGCTATGTGCAAGTGCTGGACTCATCCAGGCAGGTATCCATTAGGTTCATCTGTTTCATGTTGACATAAACTCAAGTGCTCTCAACAAGGGCTTGTTGTGCTGAAACTGTCACCTTGAGTAATGGCTGCTCATGTGATAACTCAATGTAACTATTGGATAGCAAATGACTTACCGAGGCTTTTTGTCGAACCACTGTACAGCACAGATTCAAGTTTTTATAAATGGAGACCAGTGCCTGTTACAATAAATCAGAGTATTTATTGCTCCCTGTACTTCCAGCATATTTAATTTACATCCATAATCAGACAAACCCATTGGGATTACAGACTTATTTTTTCTGTTGAAGGTGGCAGTGGTGAAATACACCTCTAATCATCTTGCTTTCAAAACTCTCAAAAATTTCTCCCAGCTCTCCCAGGAAAAAACAGTTGTCCAGCACACTGCAGGGCATGGGCTCAGACCCACTGTCCCCAGTAACAACATACCTGCCAGTGGGGAATGACTGCCAAATTATTATTACAGCTGAGGAACGAATCTTGCCTTGCATGGGTACATCCTTTGCAGTATGGAAAATAATAGATTGCACTGCTGATTTTGGAGCTTTCTCCCCGAGTGTTGGCCTTTGGGACCCAAAAAGCAATGAGGAGAGACTTGCAATGAAGAGAGGTGGGAAACAGAGCAGGTTCGTGGTCATGGAGGGATGGACTGGGTTTGAGGAGTGACAAGACTGAGGGCCCCCAGTAATTTTGCGTCTCTGGTTCTAATTTCTGAGGAACGGTTATTGCTCTGGCAGTCAGCAGTGTTACATGAACACTTTGTTGCACAGCTTTTTCTTTTTGGGATGTAATATGGTACCTTTTCCTAGTTTTACAAGTGTAGGCTGGATACATTTCTTTAATAGCCATCAGGATATATGAGTTTGTTTTCTCCCCTTGGATATGGCCTTTATATTGTATTCCCTAATCTGGTCTGGAAGGAATTTGTGCAGGGCATTGTACAAAGCATTCACATAGCACAGTCTTCTCGTGGTGGTGGCTGGCAAACCTGACGTGTGCAGAGAGTGATAAAATAGCTCTGGTGTCTCTGTTACACCGGTGATGGTGGGGTCCCCAAAAATGGATAAGAAACCTAGGTGCTGACTGCCTTGTTTTTTTTTTCAAGAGTGCAACAGTATGTAGGCTAATTTGTAGCATTAGGTATTAATTTTAACACAGACTGTGCTAACAGCAAATAATGGTGTCTCCCATGTTTCCAAGCTAGTGGAATACTGGAACTGGCTGTGCTGGGAGCAGCTTCTCAGATGCAATGCTGTGTTTGGAGGGCATTTCCTCAGTAGTGATTTTAGGAAAAGAGGCCTGGACAGCCTGATGTGCAGGGCTGCCATAGAGTGATGAGATTATGTTTTTGCCCCACATGCTTGCTCTGACTCCATAGAAATGACCCTGCACACTGGCAGCAGAGTGGGCTGGGCAGAAGAGGGGAAAAATGCTTGGTCTTTGAAATCTTTGCAGTTATTCTATATTAAACTCTAACAGCTTCCAAAAACCATTTGCTCCCTCCAGGCTTCTTCCCTTGTTTCACTTCTATTGTGATGAGGGGAAAAGACTGATTTTTCTTTTTCTCTTTTCCCTTCCCTTCCCTTCCCTTCCCTTCCCTTCCCTTCCCTTCCCTTCCCTTCCCTTCCCTTCCCTTCCCTTCCCTTCCCTTCCCTTCCCTTCCCTTCCCTTCCCTTCCCTTCCCTTCCCTTCCCTTCCCTTCCCTTCCCTTCCCTTCCCTTCCCTTCCCTTCCCTTCCCTTCCCTTCCCTTTTCCTCGCCTCCCCTCCCCTTCCCCTATAGTATTTCTAGAGGAAGCTTTACCCATTTTGCTCCTGTGTGGATATTATGGTGGTTGGTGCTTCACGGGTGTAAAGCACCAGTTCTCTTCAGATCTGCCTTGGACAATTCTTGCAGAGAAGTATTTTCAGTACCCAGTGCAAAGTATAAAGTCTGCATTTAAAGTTCATTGACATTTCTGAGGCTTATTGATGACCACCTGATTCCCAGTCATTAGTTTGACATAGGTAACATGGGGTGAGTGACAGCACAAAAGACTACACCAGCTTCCATATTTTTATCTGGCTTTTCTACAAGAGGAGGGAAATTGCTTCCTGGCATTCCTCCACAGCTCCACACAGCCTAAAAATTAAATTTCTAGAATGTAGCCTTAAGAGATTTAATTTACATTTCAGTAGCCCTGGGTACCAGTTAGTAAATCTCCGTGTTGGAGTAAGCTTCAGGTTCTGGTTAATCACTAAAATTTTTGATACTGGGGAGAAATTGGTGTTTAACTTTGAGGGCTAAGGTATAGTTTCCTTTGCTGTGGAACAGTATGAGCACAGGAATTCTGTCTCTCTGTTAGAAGGGTTTAAAAAGTATCAACCCATGGGTTTTAATTACTGCCACCTCAGCTGAGGAGTGACACAGGCGGAGCAGATTTGTGTAAACCAACACGGCTCAGCCTGTGTGCAGAGGAGCACTGCAGTCCCTCCTCCCCTCTCACCCCTACCCCGCTGTGTGTGATTTATTAACTCACCAGAGCCGAAAAAAGGAGGCCAAAAAAGGTCAAGAAGTGTAGTTTCATGCAGAGACAGAGCAGGCAAGTGTCTAGGAAATCAGTGATACAACCATGACCTTGTTGACCAGCTCTGTCCCTGACAGAGCCTTGGAGAGCTGCTGTGGTGGCTCCCAGTCTGTGCATGAGAAGGGCAGCCCTGGCTGGTCCTTCCTCTCCCTGTGACTCCCTCGTCCTCCTCCGTCACTCTGTTGAGAGTGGTGGAAGCTCTCCAAGGTGGCTGCTGTGCTGGTCCTCCATCTCATCACCAGTCCCTTTCCGTCCTCTGGCCCTGTCCCTGGTTAGTCCCCTATCCTATAGGACTGGATTGCCTGCATCACTGAGAGGCAGCAAGACAGCTCCCTGCTTTTGATAGCTTGGACAATCTTAGACAGTGTGTTTTATGCTGAGGGTAGTTCAAAAGATGTAGCAGTTGGTTGAAAAAACTGAGATGTGTTCATAGCACGAGCAGCACAAGGCATCCTGTCCTGTCCACTGCCAGGGCAGCTGTGAGAAATGATGCTGTGGCAAGGAAAAGGCTCTGTCAGACAGAGTGAAAAAACAAATTACTGTAATGGGAAAGGAAATCTGTTCTTGGCTTACTGATGCCTAAAAGAAGCTGGACTGCAGATCTTTTAATCTTCTTCCCTTTCACAAGGGAAGATTTCCTTCACTACCCACATCTCCCTGGTGTAAGGAGGATGCTGTGGGGAGTCACGCTCTGACCCAGCAGTGGTTTTTCCAGCCTGTGTCTGCCGTGTCTGTGCCAAGGGGGAGGAGAAGTGTATGTGGTCCTGACAACACCTGATGAAGGCACCCTCGGCTGTAAGGCAATGCTGTGGTGGATGAAACCACTGCACCTTTATATTTAAAAGTCTCCTCCTTGGACTGTGGCACATTTGGGATTTGCTCCTGGACATGGTGGGTGCAATGAATGCCTGTGCCATTGCAATGCCAATATCTAGAGGTGCACTCAAAAAATGCTGAAAAATAAGAGGAAGGACATCCCAGTACAAAAATCCTTTCAATGAGGTCATTCTTTCAGAATCAGAATCCCACCACACAGCCTTTCTGCAGAGTTAATTTCTTTCTGCCTTTGTTGCATTATTTTTTCCTTTGTTAGGAAAAACATGGCAATTGTGGAAAAAAAAACCCTTTCCAATGAAACAATGCTGAGCAACTGTCATCTGGCATCAAAATGACTTTTGATACAAGCAGCTGAAGTGTTAAAAGTTGTATTTCCATAACCTGAAAGTACATGTTAGATCAGAGGCTACTCATCTGACTATCAGCATGGAGTTTCCTCAAGCAGAAGCAAAAAAGGTAAGCTTCAAGCATCCATTTGATTAGAAGCTAAATGGATCTGATTTTACCACTAGGTATGCTGTGAGGTGGACTTTCATGATGTTCCCTTCTTCCTCCCCCCCTTTACCTCCATTTATACTTTCTCTGTTGTGCTCTGTTGTCCTTCCTTAAGATGTCTTTTTTGGAAAATAAAAGCCCCAGTGTCATTTCCCAGACTCCCATGTGCTCTGTAAATCCCACAAGGTATTTCTATATGTGTTGGAAAAAAACATCTGGACTGACAGATTGTTGTGGTTTGAGCCTGGTCAGCAGCCAACCACCACACAGCCACTCTCTCTCCCTTCTCTTCCAGCAATAAGAAGGGACAGAGAGCCAGGCTTGGGGTTCAAGATAGGACTGGGATGGAGAAAAATCCCCCTTTATGGTCACAGGCAAAAGGCAGACTGGTTAGGGGAAGAAAAAAAGAACATACATTTATTACAGACACTAACAACACGTAACAGAGTAGGACAGTGAGAAGCATTACCACATCTTGAGAACACCTTCCCCCCACCCCTCCCTTCTTCCCGGGCTCAGCTCTGCTCCAGATATCTCTACCTCCTCCCCACAGCAGCGCAGGGGCAGGGAATGGGGGGTGCAGTCAGTGCTGCTGCTTTCTTCATTTTCAGTGGGGGGAGCTTCTGGAACTTGTTCCCCCTGCTCCATCGTGGTCCCCCTCTCACAGGAGACAGTCCTCCACAAACTTTTTCCGACATGAGTTCCTCCCATGGGCCGCAGCGTTCCCCACACTGCTCCATCATGGGTCACTAACTTCCTCCGACTGGATTCTCTCCGACGGCTGCAGCCCTTCCCGAGCTGCTCCGGCGTGGGACTCCCCTGCATGCTGCAATCCTCCCAGTGCTGAATTACAGCAGTGGGGCTACCTTTTCCCACAAGACCTTGGCCTTCTTCAGGCATAGCACCCTGATCATCCCAATGGAAACCACAGGCCATAATCAGTGTCTGCTCCACCGTAGATCTTTATGGGTGGCAGGGGGGGCCGCCCTGCCGTCTCACCACAGGATACAGGGGGTCTCTGCTCTGGCACACCTCCCCCCTCCTTTCTTCCTGCGTTCCTCCACTGACCTTGGTGTTCACGCAGCTGCAGCAACTCCTCCTCACAAGTCCCACTGCCCGTCACCCTGTCCCTTCTTAAATACATTATCACAGAGGTGCAGCTGATTGGCTCAGTTTTCGAACAGAAGTGGAGCTGACTTGGAGCTGGGGGAGCTTCAAGAAGCTTCTCACAGGGGGCCACCCCTATAGCCCCCTCCCCTGCCACCAATAAAACTCCACCACTCACTCAACCCAGGACACAGATACAAGTACAGTATGTTTACCTTAAACCTAAAACCCAAAGCCCCCAGACCTAAGAAGCTTCCCCCTCAGCAGGACTGTAATTCCTATAGGGTCACCTCCCAGATTATCCTGGGAGCAGCTACAAATGTTGACACATGCCTCAAATGCTATATGACATTATGAGAAATGGGGCCAGGTACCATGTGTAAAAAAGTGCCTTGCATGCTTAAAAAAAAATATTATAGCAAATGAAAGTATGAGGCAGTTGGTGACTTCTGATAGTGTGGATCTGACTCCCTTAATGCTTAACAAATGGTTTAAGCTCAGTGGCTGGCTTTGGAGGAATGGAGCATGCACTCAGCCCAAGCGTAAGCATTTTTTTCCGGAATAACACAGAAGTTAATATGCTACACTAAAAGCAGCTGCTTTATTTAATGACTCATTTCATCATATAATTCCTTCCTTTAGCTCTGAAATGCCAGCAGTTTTCAAGAAGGTGGGAAGTGTCCCAGAGACGATGTTCCTGTTACCTTATTTGTGAGGAAAGGAAAGAATCAAACGAGAGCTATAAATGATTTCCATCAATGCTGGAGATGTCCTCTTCTGACTGGGCCTGGCATGGTGGTCCCTGGATCATTTGTATCTCACGTCAAAGAGAAACCTCTTCCTCGCACCTTCTCTTGCTCCCTACTGCTGGAAAACATCATGTGTTTACAGGTTAAATGCCGAAAATGTTTTAGAAGAGTTCTGTTGTTGGAATGCAGACTCTGCAAGGTGTCACTGGAGTTTCCCTTGTGCAATGCAGATGGGATTAGATGCTGCTCTAACACTTGTCACTCCTTTCTCTGTCCTCTGTCACCAAGAATAAAAATTCAGGAGTTCTGCTCTTACTGTCCAGCAACTAATCTGGTAAATAATAAATGGTGATCATAAATTATGATTCTCTATGGAATATGGTGGAGCAGTTGTGGTCAGTCGCCTACAGTCACACGTGCTCCTTATTTGTCTAGAAAAAGGATATTAAAAGCATGAGATACAATAAAATATAATTATTCAGCAAGCAGTACTAACTGGAAGATAAATACAATGAAGTAGTATATTTTGTATTTAAAAATTACAACAGTTCTGCACTTTATATACTTCTCTAGCTTGTTCTTCATAGCTGATTCCTTCAGACACTGGCCCTGCCTGGTATGGGCTCAATTCAAAATGGCCATAGCAGAATTCCCAGCAGGTGCAGAACAAAATGTGAAATGTGCAAAGCTACATAAAAAGCATAAAATCCACACAGTTTTCAAACTGTAGCATGCCTAAGCAGTCATTACAGATGTAGTTGGGAAAGAAAATAGAAACAGAAAAGTTTTAAACAGACAATTGGAAGCAAAGCTTGTGGCCTGTCAGATAGCTCATCCGGGAGAGTTATTTCAGTCCAGACCATTTCTGTAGTCCATTTCTTAGTGCAGTTCCATGAGCGTCTGTGCTGCAATGGAGAGAAGTGATGGCCTTTGCCTCCCAGTGTCACCAGAGGTGCTGTGCTGATTGACCTGGGCGTCAGAGGCTTTCCAGCCGATGGGGACCCCTGGGGACCCATTTGGCAGTGCGAAGAGATCTGCAGCTGATCCTTGGAGTCATTGTAAGTGGTCAAACCCATGTTTTTCCCAGGTGAGTGTGCTCATAAAGCTGTGTGTTAATATGTGAGGTAAGATGAAGGTTGGCTAAAAACATATACTAATCTCTAACCTAGTTAAACATGCAACTTTCTTATCTGATATACTTTTACAGTTTCACTTTTGCTCTGATAGTTTTTATGATGTCCTGTCTTTGCACTCTGAGGAATTGAACTTCTTTTCTCCATTAACGCATTTCTATCAAACAAGCAGATATTTTTTCCCTTATGTTTTTTCTCCCATGTAATGTCATCTTTTTTCTTTGTCTTCCAGCATGCTGAAGTCCCCATGAAAGTCTCTTGTGACCACTGCATTGGATCTAAGTTCAGAGTTGGTCGCTTTCCACCAGAGACTCCCCTTGGCCTCTTGCTCGTGTGCTCACTTGTCTACATTAAGTAGATAAGACCTCTTTTTCTTGAGTCATTGTTTATCTGTTTCCCAGTTAAACAGAGCCTGGTAATAAAAATGTATTAGGTTACTCTTCATTTGTAAGTAGCAACATGCCTTTTTCTGTGGTGACTGGAGGTAGACTAGCCTCAGGATAAAGGAAAACAAAAATACAAAACATCCCTATTATAGTGACATGACCTTGAAGGTGTTCCCTTTATCCTTGAAGGTGTTCCCCTTTATCACAAACTCTTTCTGCCCCTTGTGTATGGGTAGGTCTGGTAGGGACAGTGGAAGCAGTGTGTTTATTTTCTGAGTTTTTCTCTTATTGCCCAAGGTGAGTAATTGGAATTTCATTTTCTCATTGCTTACCCATGATGTCCAGATTTCACATCTCAAAGGGCAGTTTATCTCTGCAGAGCAAATATACATGTGTTACATTCTTACTGACCAATTTCATTTCCTGTGTGTATATAGTTTTGGATTTAATTTTGATCATTACAGATGAATTTCCTAATGTTTTTCTGCTTATTTTCTTCTTGCCCTTGGCCCTGCACCGGGAAAGGACCAAAATGATTTTTCTTCTGAATTTCCCAACACAAGAGAACCATTAAATAAGTTCTGATTTGTGGTGCCAACTTGAATCCCCCACTTATATCTGTGGGAGGACACTACAGACACAGAGAAAGGGTGTAGCCTGTGAAAACTTCAGTGACGGAGGTTGTGAATGACTCAGAGGTAACACAGAAGGAGCTCTGTGTTAGCTGGAGTCAGAAATATCCATCTCCTTTTGAAATGAACAACTCACATAAATCATGGACATGACAAACCCTTTGATGATGTTTCTGCAGAAATGGTTTTCAAAGTTGAGGTGGTTTTGAAACACGGTTTTGTTAGAGACGTACCACTGAGACCCCACCCTGAAAATGAATAAAACTTCCAGGTGTGTGGAGGGTCACTTCCATTAGCAAGTAACTACTTTGTGCCACAGCATCAGATATCATGTATGCAAAATACCAACATTTTGTTAACCAGGAGAGTGTATGTTCAGGCGTATTTAAAGTCCCTTTAAAAAACTATAAAACATGTTGTTTAAGCTCCCGTACAAAATCATATCCAATTACAGGTATTGGAACTGAAAAATAAGAATTTGTAAACCTTCCCAGGCTTACCTGTAAACTCTCAAAGCGTCCATGAGATGAGCAAAACTCATGTGTTTTTGATAGAGAAATTTACTTATGAAACCTACTTATGAAAAAAGTTGATATTAGAAAACTGAAATGCTTGTAGCAGGCTCCCGTGCCAAGGGGGAAGCACTGGTTTCTCAGGGCCCCAGATTATTTTAGCAATAAACAACCTCCACCCAGCAAGGCCAGGGTCATTAATTCAGCTGGGCAGGGAGCTCACAGGGAGGCTCAGGTGCAATTTTGCTCAGGTGCCAGCTGTAGCCCAGCAAAACTGTTCCTGGTCCCACTCTAATCCACCCTGGACAGGCTGCAGTGTGGGGAGAGCAATTTGTGGAGAAACTGCAGGCTGATCTTCTAGCAAAAGGAACCTTTAATAACATAAAGTGTAGTGGAAACACGGGAGGAGGGAAGGCAGGAGAGGATTCTGCGCATCCTGTCTCCATCAGGCTGGGGTTTGGTGCTGCTCTGTCTCCCCCGGCAGGACCAGAGGTACTCACTCCTCCTCCTGCCAGGGGCCATGGGGTGGCTTCGGCTGTGTATTTCTGGCAGGACATGCTGAAGTTCTTATAACTGTTTCTTATGAAGAGAAAAACCGATACACGGATTAATTTTTCTCATCCTGCCAACCCCAAGTTAAAGTTGGCAAACCTATGTGCAAAGCATCGCAGCCTCATGGATGTTTCCAGGCCCAAGTTTTGTGAGGTAAACATAAAGTCTTCTTTGAAAATGACAATGCTAATCCATTTTTCTTCAGCATAATGCCTGCTTTAATAATGACTATCCTCTCATCAATTTTCATCTTTGGAGAACTGAAGTACATAAATCTATATTTATTTGTATTAACTACAAACTGGCTATAGGTTGCCACTGCAACTTCATTAGAAAAAGATTCATTTTTTTTTAAGTTTAAACTACATGGACTTTACCTTGTTGAAAAGAAGTGGTAGACACTGTTACGGTTATTCTTGTCAATATGGATATTGTACTACTGTACTGTCTGGTAGCACTTCTAACATAAGGTTTTCTTGACATTTCCTTTCTCATCTGTATTCATGTACAGTGAACATAGTTAATGATGGATGACACTTTGCTGCTTCAAAACCAAAACGAGAGGCTAAAATCTCAAATTTTCTGTATCTATTTCTAGTGATTGGAATGTCAAGGACAAGAATCACCCTCATGCTGTGGACTGTGGTTGCATCAAATACTTAACAGAACTTTCACTGCTTAGTTTATTGGATCTTCTGAAAATGCTTGTTAGCTATAGTGGCACAATAATGATGGATATGACAGATGAAACCCCACCAAATAATTAAATATATACTTCTCAGACAAAACTGCAGTGCTAAGGGACATTTCTGAGTTTGGGTCTCTGTTCCATGTCTTATTGAAAAGAATGCATAGGCATTCTGTCAAGCATGAGGTTGCCTAGGGGTCTGAGATCATTGGCTAAGGAACAAAAAAAAGTAATGTAATTTTTAGTTAAAATGTTGTATATACTCTCTGAAGGTGCTGATCATGATATAATGTCACTCACTAAATGCTGAAAGACAGAGATAGGTGCTGAGAGTGTCCTGCACCTGCACTATATTTAGGGGGATAATTTGCATTCAGTAAAGGCTACCGGTGGGTGCATATGTTCATGATGACTTGCATAAAGGTGTTATTTGGTGTGGGGTTTTGTCCTGGTTGGGGCTGGCCTAGAGTTCCCATTGGTCTGGCAGCAGGAGGAGCTGCAGCACCCTGAGACCCCAGGGGCTCCCCAGGTCCCAGTGCCCTCACCTGTGTGCGGGGGCGGGGGGAGCACAGCTGGAGGGCTGGGCCCCGATTGGCCAATAGTCCATGTCATGTGACATTGTGCTCACTATATAAAGGCAGGAGTGGGCCTAGAGGGGCTGTCACTTCCAGGGGTGTGGCTGCTGGTGCCTTGGTGTTTGGGATCGCCAGCCAGGAGCAGGTGGGTGTTGGTTGGTGGGTGGTGAGCAGCTGTATGGTACATTAACTGCTGATACTGCTGTCAGCGTGTTGTTCTGTTACTAAACTGTTTTTATCTCAACCCGCGAGTCTCCCTTTGCCCCTCCGATTCCCTCCCCATTCCCAAGTGGGGGGAGGGTGGGTGAGTGACTGCGTGGCTTTAGCTGCCAACCAGGCTCAAATGAAAACAGGTTTTTTAAATAGGAAGTTTACTTGTTACTGTTTTTTCTAACAGCATATTCCATCAGAGAGCCCCTGCCTGCCCAGCATGAAACCCATTCACGGGAGCTAACCGCAATTTCAAACAACAGAGAAGTTTCAATACATTAGAGAGCCCTACATATTGGCTGGCTGCTTCTCAAGTTAAAGATTTATAATATATTTAATACAAGTGAAAACTGGAACCATGATCTGTAAACTATTAATGGAAGAGCAGTAGACTTGTTCAACCAGGTAAGGTCACTTGTTATGCACCGTCGAGAAAGAATAGATTTGATATCGTTTGGATCGATGTGCTTCAGTACATTCTCTTAAAACATCAGGATTTCCAGGCAGCCTGTAAACTCTAATGATTTCCTGAAGCAATTAACAAAGGATAATGCAAAACCGAAGTAGAGATGAAAACAAAAATGAAATATGAACTGTAAAACATGGAGTAAACCTCATGTCACTTCTCGCTTAGTCATAGCTAAGTACTGTTAATCATCTACTCTTTCTATCATTGTCAGGTGAACATCTGAGAGTTTAGGTGATTTATATGCCTATTGTTCACTTTGCAATGCAAATGACTGGAAGTGCATGTGGTCTGTTGCCAAATGTCAGCTGGGAAGAGGTAACCTGCAGCTTTTTGTGCTCTGGGAGTAACTCAAGCTCCTCTTGAGTCATTCCCACAGGATGTATAACCTTTTTCTAATTTGATCGTAAAAACCTGGTTGTGTAAGTACCACTGAACTATCAGATTATCCCATCTTTCCAAATCCTGTAGCATAACTCTCTGTACTGTAAATATTTACAATAACATAAGACCAAGATCTGGGGATATGCATCTGATGGTATTACTACTGGCACTTACAGACCAAAGCAGGCTGAACATAAGCATTTTCTGCAGCTAAACTCAAATGTGTTTGTTTTGGAAGGAATAGATCTAAAAGAAGAATAAGAAGTAGACCATGACTTTTATGTGAACAGACAAGGTAATAGAGGATGCTCTTGAAAAGGAAAAGACAGTTTCAGTCCTGTAATTTTTCTTGTACAAGCACTAATTAAACCTGATGGGCCAAATGATTCTATATCTCTTCCAAGGGCAGCAAGTACACTAAAGATCATCTCTGTCTCAGAAGTATCTTCAGCTCAAAGCAATGCCTGGGTTGAAATGTATTTGTTTTATATGGGTTTATAAGCTGATGATCATTAGATATAAGTTCAGACTCCATGCTAGTAAAAGGAGCTTGGTCTTCACCCTGCGATGGGATAGGAATTCCCTGAAGCTGATGGGATCAAACCTCACACTGCAATGCTCTGATGCCACAGAAATGGCTTTAAAATATTGTTTGTTTGTTTTGTTTTTTTTTTTTTTTTCTTTAAGAAGATAAAAACCTGTGTGACATTAAACAAAAAAAAATTAGTGAAACCTTTAAGCTGTCATTATTCTTCAGGTGTTTTTTCTTGCAGTTACCTTTATGTCCTGAACTTGTGTAAAATTCCAGTTCTCTCTCAATATCTTTAATGATGATTCAGCTATTTCTGAGTACCTAAGAACAAAATTTATGAATCACAATAATGCTAAGAAATACCTACTTGCTTCTCACCAGCTTTTTCTATCATTGTGTTCTCTTCAAGCTTGGAATAATCTAGCACTCCCTGGGGTAAGACATAGCAGTTTATAAAACTCTTTGCAGAAGGGTGTCTACACGTGTCTCAGTTGTCTGGTTCAGTTTAGCACTACACACTATGTTGTCTTTTAAGAGAAGAATGATACATTATTGGCAGGTATTTTAATGGAGGACTGATGGGCTGCTGTTGGATAGAGCTGTGTATTTTCTGTTGTTTCAGGGTAATGTTGTCTAACTGTTACTATTTACTTTTTGGGTTGTATGTTAAAGATACTAAACTCTTTGTTCAGTTGGGATGGGTGGCTGATGAATTGGCTTTATCTGAAAATAGATGTAATGCTATGATATCTGAAGTCCACTGCCGTCTTGAACTCTGACAGTCCCCAGCAGACAAGCTGTGCTCAATATCATGTTTTGCAGTTCAAGTAGAAAAGATATAATTTAGTTTTGGAAAAATGCATATACACTTGCTATCATGCAGCCTGTAAATCTCCTTGCTTTTATGAAAATTCCTGACAAGTTTCAGATTACCTTTCTGGATTTTCAATTTTTTGAGCAACCAGTGTGTACTGACTTCTAAGTCTCTTGTAGTGAGGGTGTCAGTGACTTGAGAAGTGTAACTTCCTGGATGCCTGCAGAGTTCTCTGTACCTTTTCAGACCTTTCCCCCCTTTTCTGAAGCTTTGTCAAAATTTTTTTGTTAATCTGTAGTAGTTTTTCCATATCCTTTAATGTTTTATAAGCCTATTAAATCAGTCCATTATACAGTAGTATAGAAGTCGCTTGAATGTTATGTTCTCCAATAAGCATAACTTGGCTCAACACCAACAGGATAAACAGCTCCATATATCTTTCTACATCACCACCTATTTAGTCTTTTCTCAGACTTGACTTACGGGATAGACTTCATTTATTTCTGAGCAGCAGTGTCATGTACCTCTACTTGGTTAACAAGTCCATGTGAGTGGAGAGCTCTTCAGTCATTCTTTGATTGTGTTTATCTTCAAGTTTTTCACTTCACAGTACCTTAGCCTACAGATTAAAGATGGATCTAGAGACCATTGAGGTAAATCTGAGGCTTTGCACTGATGTTAATGAGACTCATTTATGTCCTCATGGCAATACCCAAACTTTCATATGACAAAGATAAGTTGGAAATACCTTTGTCTGTTATCTGTTAAGTAAATTCATAGTTAGCATTTATTATTTAAAGTAAAAGCATGACATCCTGACATCTAGTAAATACTATATCCTAACAACAGAACCTTTTATTAAGCTGACTCTTGCCATTCACAAAAGATATCTTAAACTTTTAAATTGGTTCTAATTCTCCATGCAGCTTCCTGAATTGTAGTAATATATTTTATGAAAGTCTGTTTTCTTCACCATTGACTGCTGGGATTCAATGCAGTAACATTAACCCATCATTACACATTTCAAAACCTGTCAAATTAATGTACTATTTGAAAGGAGACTTTCCTCAGTTCATATATATAGAAGGAGTTCATATTTGTTCTGCAAGTCATTTCTCACTTCTGAAATTCATTCCCTGCTATGTGCAAAGGTTGTGTTAGGTTTCTGCATGTGGTTTCAGATTTATGGCTGCAGTGCTATTGCTAATCACAGGAGGCAAGTCTAAGATGGAAAAAGGAGTTAGAAATAGTTGGCAGTTCCCTGAGAAGCTATACTAACTGTTCAGGTATGAATCATTTCAATGAGGAGGAAGAACAGGAAGTGCTATAAGAAAAAGGTTAGCTAAAAGTAAATTCTAAGTCTAAAAGGAGCAGATATGGAGATTTGCTCAAGTTGCTAAGGAAGAAAGGTAAAGAATGAAATAGCAATGAGAGAAAAAAAAAAATCAGAAAACCCAAGAAGTACAAAGATAAGCAAATCAAGAACATGCAGTATAAAATACATCATTATATAAGTACAACAACAGGAACTAAAACATTCCCTTCAGTGAAGAGGGAAAGTTGTGGACAGACGAAAGCTAAAATACAGAAATATTTAAAACTTTCTTAGTTTCATTCCTCAGATTATCACTTGGCCAACTGCTATTTAGACTGGCAATAAGTGGATGAAAGCTCTGGTTAGACCAGTGGAAAGACATACAGGAGGACACTTAAAGCAGTTTAACAAATTACCTCAATCATGACATCTGTGCCAGGATATTGGAAGAATTAGCTGAATCAATCATGAGTCATTATTAATCTTTTGGAATTTGTGGAGGGAAAGTGAAATTCTGAAGAAATGAAAATTTAGTAACTATATCTTCTTAGGGAGAGAAGTTTTTTATTATTTCTTCTGAATAAGGGAAAATCAATCCCTCCAAATATTAATTTTCTGTTCTCTCTGGATAGGACAAAAAGAAATATGCTTTCAATGCAAAAAGGCAAGTTTGAATGAGACAGTAAAACGTAAAAAATCCCCTAAGCCTTTCTGATGTTAAAGGGGTTCTTATTCATGCAAACAGATTGCTTAGAGAGGTTTTGAGAACACCATGTGGTGCATTGTTAAGATTAGGTTAGACAGGCATCTGCCAGGAATAGTGTAAGTACGTTTGATCCTGCTTAAAGGTAAGAAATGGATTAGATTGCCTCTCAAGGATCCTTTCAGTTTAGAAGCCCTTTTTGAATTATGTCATTATTAAAAAATCTATATTCTGAGTGTACCAGTATCTTCTGTTATTTACCAATATATAGAAATACTTGCAGCTGAACTCTGTGTATTCACATCTGATACTATCTATTTGAAAAACAAATTTTTTTAAAATGATCACTTGTTTTAAAAAAAAAAAATCCATGAAGAACTACCCAAAACATTCAGGGGAAAAAATATCATAGAAACATGTTACTAGGCAGAAGGGTTTTAAAAAACAGGTAGAGACAAGAAAAATCAGTAGTGAAAGCAGGCCAACAATTAAAAACATGTTTCCAATAAATATGTAGCTAGAACTTTCACCTAGTATAGTGTCTCTGCCTGAGTCTATAAGATGAACATGGACAGTACGAAGGCACAGTGTATCAGGAAGGATGAGCCAGTAATACCCTGACCTTCTCTGCTCAACAACTTTCCGAAGGCTGCATTTCTCAAAATAAGAAAAATTCAACCAAATATAACCGGTTGCACAACCATCTCTTCTCTTTCCTCTTTCTTAAGCCCTTGGTACATCCTAAGCGCTAGTCAAAACACCTACTCTGCCCAGGAAACTATCCTCAGTGTATGTTCAATTAGCAAATGATATAATGTCTCCAATTATAGGTGTGCAATAAAAAAATATAGAGATTAGGCAAATTATGAAGACCTGAGACGGAGTTCTTAATCCAGTGGCCCTGATCCCACAGGGAGAAAGTGGCAGCAGGCAGCATCCTGGCACAGGGTGACAGGAGTTTTTGGGGCCTCCTCAGCTTCTTAACAGGGCACAGACCATGTGCTGGCCATAGAGGCGGTGCCTCTGTTTCTCCTTTGCTGATTATTACAAAAGGATACTGGTAGCTTTTATCTTTTTTTCAATGTATTAATGCTTCAGCACTTTCCAGGAGTTCTATGGATTCCTGCATGGTCTGTTTATAACAGAATGCTGGTTTTAGTTACTTTCTGTGGGTCTAGAAATATGAATTTCCTGGGAGTCTGTAGGGCTTAGGAGGAAAATCACTGCATTAACCACACAGTGTAAATGATGACTACAGAGGACTGTACAATTTCTGAGATTAATAATGGTCCTTGTGTTGCTGGAGACCCAAATCAGAAACCATTGTCCCATTCTGCTATCTACAGAATTGCCAAATCTTCATGTAAAAGATGGTCTTTTTTTCTGAAAGGTTTATAATCTGTATTTTAAGCCAGTGGAAGACCTTGACAAGCAGGTGATGAGCAGTGTAACACAGATGATTATGTGCAATTAACCTGACAGTATTGGTCACAGACAGTCTTCTGCCCCCTCAGCTTCTGGTTAACCATGGCCTATAGCTGCTTTTAACAACGAGACTCAGATTTTCTTATCCCTCAGGCCTTCTTTCTTCAGAGCCCTTAATTTCTTTTCAGGACCTTTCAATTTCTTCATATTTTTTTTTCACACCTCCCCGTGGCCTTTTACTATTTTCCTCTGATACTCATATTCTTCTTAGTTTTGGTCTGTCAGTGTAAAGCACCTTACATTTCAAGCAGCAGTTATAGGTAATAATCACTATTAACCTTTCCTTGTGCCCCCACTCTTTTTTGTTTATAATACTGCTCTTTACCTTGGCTACCTGTTATCTCTTTAAGTTTATGATTCCTATGTCAGTGATTGGGATTTTTTTATAGCACCTGCTAAAATAGGATTTTAATCTGTTGGCACCTAGATGCCTGTTATCATCCTTTGTCAAGTGATATTAAAAATAGAATCACTAGAAAGTTTTTAGTTGTGAATATACAAAAATCAAACCATGTGAAAACTTACTGCAAAAGAATATGGGCACTACTGGTTGTGTGTGTCAAAGTTTTGGTAATGGGGCTGGGGGTAGGCGGCTACAGGGGTGGCTTCTGTGAGAAGCTGCCCGAAGCTGCCCCCGTGTCCAACAGAGCCAATGCAGCCGGCTCCAGGATGGACCCACCGCTGGCCAAGGCCGAGCCCATCAGTGACGGTGGTAGCGCCTCTGGGGTAATGTGTTTAAGAAGGGGACAAACTTGCCTCACAACAGCAATGGTGCCTGGAGAGAGGAGTGAGAATATGTGAGAGAAACAGCCCTGCAGACACCATGGTCAGTGAAGAAGGTTGGGATGGACATGCTCCAGACACCAGAGCAGAGCTTCCCCTGCAGCCCGTGGAGGTCCATGGTGGAGCAGATATCTACCTGCAACCCATGGAGGACCCCATGTTGGAGCAGGTGGATGTGCCCAAAGGAGGCTGTGATCCTGTGGAAATCCCATGCTGGTGTAGGCTTCTGACAGGACCTGTGACCCTGTGGGGAGAGGAGCCCATGTTGGAGCAGGTTTGCTGGTAGGACTTGAAACCCTGTGGGGAACCCATGCTGGAGCAGTTTGTGAAGAACTTTAGTCCATGGGAAGGACTCATGTTGGAGAAGTTCACGGAGGCCTGTCTCCCGTGGAAGGGACCCCACTCTGGAGCAGGGGAAGAGTGTGAGGAGTCCTCCCCCTGCGGAGGGAGGAGCAGAAGAAACAGTGGGTGATGACCGCAACCCCTATTCCCTGTCTCCTGGCACCACTGGAGGGAAAGAGGCAGAGAAATCAGGAGTGAATTAGAGCCCAGGAAGAAGGGAGGGGTGTGGGGAAGGTGTTTTTAAGATTTGGTTTTATTTCTCATTATCCTTACTCTGGTTTGATTGGTAATAGATTAGACTAATTTCCCAAGGTGAATCTGTTTTGCCTGTGACAGTAATTGGAGAGTGATCTCGACCCTTATCTCGACCCATGAGCCTTTTGTTATATTTTCTCTCCCCTGTCCAGCTGAGGACAGCTTTGATAGAGCAGCTTTGTTGGGCATCTGGTGTCCAGCCAAGGTCAACCTACCACATGGTGTTTTCTTGATGATCTTAAAGGTCTTTTCCAACCTAAATGATTCTATGATTCTATATGTGAGGCCTTCTTTTTCTCCTTTGGTTTCATTTCTATCTCAGTAACACCTATCTAAAACCAGAAATTATGTCTTAGAAATAACCTTATAAGTCTGTAAATATTGTTACAGTTGCACTGTTATTATCATCCAAAAGATCAAACCTTTCAGGACAGAAAAATAATCAGTGATGGACTTTGTACAAGTTTTGGTAGTGTCATTCTGTCTTTTATTTAGAGGCTCAATAAGCCTGCCTCCCTCCCTCCCTTCCTTCCTTCCTTCCTTCCTTTTTCACATATTTCTCACCGCAAGCATATTAAATATAACGTGGAGATGATGAAAGAAGGTGAAGTTTAGACACTGCATTTCCTTGCCAGCAATTTATAGCAAAGCAGATGTGCATGCAAATTACACCTATCTTAATTCCAGAGATCACTATCTCAATTACTTTAAAATAACTTATATCTTTGAAACATAAAATGTGATAAAGATGCTTTAATCTCATATAAGGAAGGTGTCAGTAACTACCCAACCAAGAGCAAGACTGAAACTTATGGTCACATTTTCCAGGCTTGAATTGACCTCGTGGGAGCTCTCAGTAACAAATCAATGACAAGGTCCTCTATGTATAAGAGTAAAAATTGTGTGCATGTGTGTCAGAGGTATCAAGACACGTGTCTTGTATTACAGATGATTTGCTTTTTGGGCAGATATGTTCTAAAAAGCATGATAAACAGTGTTTTCTCTACTTGAAAAAAGCAGTGACATTTTAACTGAAAATGCATCAAAAGAAAAAATCCCAACATGTTTCTGCCCAGAAAAGCACAGAGACTGAAGTATCAAAGTCCATGATACTTTGTACAATTGATTGTTCCCCTTTCCTTTCCTCACTTATGCCAATTTTATTGCAGTGCTCTCTCTGTAGAAGCTCCTTGTGTTCTTGTACTTGCACTTCTGCCTTCCTCAAAAGTTAGTGCAACCTCCATTACTCTCAAGAGACAGTCTCTCCTAAAGATACCTGTCAGAAAAAGCTCTCAGCAGTTCTGACAAATAACTGTCAGGACTTTGATTTCACAGAGTGAAATAATTTGTAGTATTAGCCTTTCATTCGGCAAGTCCTATTGCCTGAGCCCTTCTGCCCCCACTTGTCAAGTATGTATATTTAACCCATTATTTCTCATGTGGCAGATGGTGTGATTAAAGCCATGCTGAGCACTAGCAACTTTCAGAGATCACATAAATGCTTGCTGTTTTCTAACATCCCTTTTACACTCTTAAGGGACAGAGAAGTTCTGCATCTAGCATCATTGACTGAGAAGGGGTGCTAGGCTATTCCCAGCAAAATGAACCTTTTCACATACTGGGCAGGAAGAATTCAGGAGCAGCAGGGTGATTTTGCTGTGGGAACAACTATGTGTAAGGGCAAGCCTCCTTGCACGGACCCTATATGCTGCTAAGTACTCAGGCTGTTGGTGCAATGTAGATGCATCATAAGCCTAACAGAGTTTCATTTTTTTTTAAATTCCTAGTTTCTATGTCCTTTTAATTTGGTACCATCTTTTCACTGTTGTCTTCCTTTCTTTGTTATCCTAACTACAGCTGATTCAATGACAACAACATTTTTAACATCTTTCCTTTGTGCTGGACATGATGAATATTGATTTAACACATACCCTGTGTGTGTTTCTTTTCTTGTTCCAGGGTTTATTGGAAGGCAGATTGGTAAAGACATGCATTTTTTTTTTTTTTTGTTCTCTGTATGTGAGACCCTGATAGGACACATAAACAACTGCTGCTCCATTTCTACTGAAAACAAATAAAAAAAATGTTACCAAGTCATATTCCAGTTATATCTCTACCACTCAGTACAATAACCTTCCTCAAGCATTTCTGTCTGTTGGAAAGATGCTGTGAGTAGGAAGCATTTTTCCCCTATCATTTCTTCATATCTTCTCTTTTAATTTCCTGTGTTTTATTTGCAAGCAGTTTGACAGTACATTCTCCCAAAATCTAGAATACTCTTGTTACACTGCTGCTTTTAAAAAACAGCAGGTTCTGATGAAAAAAAAGATACATTTAGAAGCACAGTCTGATGTCCACTCTCGGTCTTTCCACTGATACGTCATCAGCCACTGGTTCAACAATGCACAAAAAGGCTCCTGGGAAAAGGTTTTTGAATAGGAAAAATCCTGTATATATGTCTAATAGAAAACACTTCTGAATAGTAAAAATATAGTGCCTGTTGATTTACACATGGCATATCTCCCTTGAAGAGAGTTTGAATAGAATTATTCCTCGGCAGCATTAAGCAAACCAGTAAAAAGAACAGTTTCAGTTTGCTATGTATATAGACATCCTTCTAGTGTACCCATACCTCCGCTGTTATCTGATTTTTTTTTTCTCATCCTATTGTTCTCCAGTGAATTCATGCATGTACTCATGAATTGTCATGATGGCTTTGTCTTGCCCACTCTGTTTTGTTCTCACATCGTGTATGTTTGAAATAAGTTAAATATAAAAGGAGAGAGAAAACCTCTGTGGTAGATTTTCCTTCACGTTATCTCACAAGATAGTAGTTCATTGCTGTGCTAGTGGGGAGCACGTGGCACAAGATAATTGTTACAAAATATTCCTTTCAGACGTCTATCATCTTTTATCATCAAACACTAAATATTCTGCTCACAGTAGGGATGTAATTCACTCTAGGCAACAAGACATCAAGCTGCATGCTTGCACCCTAATTGCAACAAAACCCTGCAATGTTTAGCCATGGTGGTGCAGGAATAGAGTCCGCTCCCAATAAACCACCGTGATGAAGTGTGGGTGCTGGTAATAACATGTATTCAGCTGAGGAAGGTCAACTGTAAAATGAATTTATAAGAGAGATTGTCAGGTCACAAAAACTCTGATTTGATTCTAACAGGACTGATTTACTTAGACTGTGTGTATGGCATATGTTTGTAGAGAGTATAATGTATGTAGTAAGGGTATGGATATAATACTTTCCTACAGAACTGGAAAATTTCCAAACTCTAGCCAGAAAGAACAGTTTTGTACTTTACATGAGGTCAGACTAGATGATCACAGTCATTCCTCATGGTCTTAAAATTTATGAGTAAAAGCAGAGTGGTCCACAAAACCTACTAAAAACTTAGCTAGACAGACCTAGTTTTCCTTGCAAACATTTAGATTAAGCAGTAATTGTTGCTATTGGGGAAAAAAAAAAAAATCTCTTGAAGCTCCTTTGTAAAATGAAGGGATAATAATCATTCTGAACTACCCAAGGGTGTTTTGTGGCTTATTTAATGCTTTCACTGCAGGTTCAAGATTCTCCTATAAAAGGCACTGCTATATGTAAGTGCTGAGTATTGCTATTATTAATAAAGGAACATAATGGTTCTAAATTTAGAGTTATAGTTCAATATAGAGTTTAAGCTTTTTGCCTGGGTTACAGCCACAAGGGTCTGCAAGTAAGCAGTCCCTGTCAATTACGGACAATGACATATGTAAGATAGTGCCTGCTTGTGTCTCATTATTTTGATTTGAAGACATTGTAGCAGGAATATTCAGAATGCTAAAGCCCCAAGAGAAGATGAACATGCTGATAACATGAGAATAAAGCTGTCAAAGGCAGAAACCCTTGAGTATGTCTCCAAGCAGGGCTTTTGCCAAACCACAAGCTGCATGTGCCCTTTGAACACTGTAACATATATAATACTCTACATCTTAAACATACTCATACTAGCAAAAAAAAAAAAAACCCACCACCCTGTAAAAATGCTAAGAAACATGTTTTTGTATGCTATATGTTTAGAATAACCATTGTTTGAAAAAGTAAAGATTAGCTTACTTGTGTCAGCATTTAAGGCTGTCTAGAAATAGAGGGGCAGCATTAGGGATTTTCGTTTGTTTGTAATGGTTGCTAAGTATTTATTAGGACAGATGTGATTGTTTCTTGTTTGGTCTTTACTCCAATGTACACCGCCACTGGTACTGGTTTGGGGCATGAAATTCCCTTGGGGTGAGGAGAGAAGGCTTTTGAGGAAAACAGGTATCAGTCAGGCAGTGGTGGCACAGTGATCAAGATGGAACAAAGGCAGCAGGAAGGGAACACAGGCCCCACAGCTGCCACCAGTGTGTCCTGGTGTGGTGGCCCCACTGCTTTCCTTGGTGAGAATAAGGATGCATACAGGGAAAGTCTGCCTGGTGAGTGTAATTCTTGTACAGCAATTCCTGCCCTGCAGAGGCAAGAGTCAGAAAATCTCCCATTTAGCACAAGCTGAGGGACATCTCAGGATCTCTTCCAGTTGTATTTTCTGCATATTTACTCTAGAGTAGCTCATATAGATTTGGAAGCTTAATCAGAAAAATCTTGAAAATGTGGTTACTGCTGACGGGTTGTCAACAGTGCTCCTCTGCCAAGTATTTTCAAGTCAGTCTACTTAAGGGGGAATTAAAATGACCCTTCCATGTGCTTATGAGAAAAATTTTGTTTGACAGGGGCTAATGTACACCAGATGTAAAACATACTGCAAGTAAAGCTTTCTCCTGGGAAAACAGTCAATGAGTCCATGTTCAGGAGTTAAATTCTTTTTGTGTTGCATCAAGCTCTTGCATAAGAAGAGATACCATCTCTAATTTATTAGAGGAAAAGAAAAAAGTATTTGAATAGCACAGATACCTTTCCTTAGTAAAGGTTAGACATACTGTTAACTTACTCATGTCCTCAAAAATAAATACCACTGTTTTTCTACATAAAAGAAACATTTGTGCTTTTATTTTTGGAATTCACATTTTAACTTATACAATATAATGTAAATAGGCACTACTGTAGCACACACTCACAAGAACAAAACACTGCCACAAAAGTGATCCACCACTCAGGAGTCTGCTGTTACCGTTTCTTTACTCTGTAGGCTCATGCTGCTGAAAAAAAATGTGAGTCAAGCCAAACTCTTTGCAATAAGAAAATAAGATGGTTGAATTATTTAACATACGAGAGACCGAAGTGATATGAATGCAGAAGGCCAGTAAGTAAGATCAATTACAGTGTTGAGGATTGTCAAGAATTTCTAGTCTCCAGAGACATTTGTAAATCCTGTATCCATTAAAGTGATATACTGTTTATCTAGGTCAGGCTGCCAAATCAAATATATATTAATATATCTTCCATTCCAGGATAAGCTTCATGTCAAAAATGTCATCAGGAAATATGAACAAACACATGGTGATAGTACCCATTAGCTTTGTGGTTACATTATGCCTTCCTCTTAAGGCAGTTCATTTTCCCTATCTAGGTATGCCCACTTGTGTACCTCATTTTCAGGCACATGTAACTGACTCTGCTGAGGTGTGTGGCTGAACTCATCTTCAGTCTCAAGATGCTGGAGTTTTGATAAAAGACTTTTTCAATGCAGGCAGCTCTCACTTTCTGGATGCTTGCTGTACTCGATGACTTCGTCACGCTCAGATATCACAAAAGCCCCAGCCTCTGCAAGGGAACCTCCCTAATGGGTGGCAGAGGGCAGGGTGTTTCAGGAGGCAATTTTGGGGTGCTAATAGAATGAAATATATATTTGTATTGGGTTTGTGTAGCAGGGGGTTTATAGGGCTGGCTTCTGTCAGAAGCTGCCAGAAGCTGCCCCCGCATCCGACAGAGCCAATGCAGCCGGCTCCAAGACGGATCCACCACTGGCCAAGGCCGAGCCCATCAGTGACGGTGATAGCGCCTCTGAGGTAACATATATAAGAAGAGGAAAAACTGCTGGGCAACAGCAGCCATAACAGAGGAGTGAGAATATGTGAGAGCAACATCCCTGCAGCCCCCAAGGTCAGTGAAGAAGGAGGGGCAGGAGGTGCTCCAGGCGCTGGAGCAGAGATTCCCCTGCAGCCCATGGTGAAGCCCATGGTGAGGCAGGCTGTGCCCCTGCAGCCCAGGGAGGTCCACGGTGGAGCACATCTCCATCTCCAGCCTGTGTAGGATCTCACGCCAGAGAAGGTGAATGTGCCTGAAAGAGGCTCTGATCCCATGGGAAGCCCACATTGGAGCAGGTTTGTTGGCAGGACTTGTGACCCTGTGGAAAGGACCCATGCTGGAGCAGTTCATGAACTGTGGCCCGGGGAAAGGACCCATGTTGAAGAAGTTCATGGAGGCCTGCCTCCCATGGGAGGGACCCCACTCTGGAGCAGGGAAAGAGTGTGAAGAGTCCTCACCCTGAGGAGGAAGGAGAGGCAGAAACAATGGGTGATGAACTGACCACAACCCCCATTCCCTGTCCCCCTGCGCCACTGGAGGGAAGGAGGTAGAGAAATCAGGAGTGAATTAGAGCCCAGGAAGAAGGGAGGGGTGTGGGGAAGGTGTTTTATGATGTGTTCTTTGTTTTTCATTGCCCTATTCTGATTTTGACTGGTAATAATTAATTTCCCTAGGCTGAGTCTGTTTTGCTGGTGTTGGTAATCACTGAGTGATCTCCCTGTTCTTATCTCAACCCACGAGCCTTTCATTACAGTTTCTCTCCCCTGTTCAGCTGAGGAAAGTGAATGACAGAGTGGCTTTGGTGGGAACCTGGCATCCAGACACAGTCTACCCACCCCAATATTACATTAAAATCAATGTCTGTAAAGAGGGGGGAATTTTTTTTTTTTTTTTCCTGTGGGTTCAGGCTGGGGACAGAGACAGTCCTGCCAAGAGATGGAGTGCCCTGTTCCTTAAGGAGACTAAGCTTGTGATTTTTCTGCAGATCTTGACCCCTCTCTTAACAGTCTTGTCTGTCTCCCTATTTTCTCAGGCTACAATTTTATCAGCTCTCCAACCTGCTTTTTTCTCTGTTAGGATGAAGATGATAAACACCTTTGAAATTGCTATTAAAACCTCCACTGCCTATGCAGAGCAAATAAGCTTTGGCTGTTTGATGACCCTCCAGAGGTCAGCTGCAGCAGTCCTAAAAGCAATCAGGAGTGTCTTTGCATATAATAACAGTGAAGTAGCCTTTGTCTTCCACTCTTATACCTTTATTATGCACTTGCATGGCTTACTTCCTAAGGGTCATTGAGTTGCAAAATCACCTAAAAATAGGAAATGTCAAAAAGGAAGCTGAGAAAATTGTAAATTAGGGAAAAGACAAATTCTTAGGTGAGGGAATACTATTGCCCTGGAGGGAGAGAGAGTCTTCTCTGGTCTCTGCCACAAAACTCCTGGCTGTTGCTTGTTTACTGACTTTTCTCACATTGTCTGGAAAGGTCTCATATTTTAGTACCTGACTGAATACATCTAAGTCCAATGTCCAAAACTGCTGAGCACTCAACAATTGACACTGAAGGTATTAAAAGCCATGCTTAAGATAAACATAAGGACTCTAGAAAAAATATAAGGCTATAAATATGAGGTTTATCCAACCAGGTGATGATGGTTGCACCGTGGCTTCTCTTGAAGGTGAGAAGTAGGCACTTGTAGGACATGATTTATCATATCATAAGGCAGATGTTTCAACTGGGTCTCAAGGACTGCTTCTTAAAACTGCTAATATCCCCTTCATTGCTTTGTAGAGAAAGTAGGAGGCCAGGTCAGGAATGGACATCTACAACGAGGACATTAAAACCTAGATAAGTCCCAGCCACTTGGTTTTTGTCCATAAACAATATTGCAGTATGGCATGCCTGTAGCATCACACTGAACAATGAAACCAAAATGTGTTCATTTAGTTGAGTACTGTTTATTATTATTTGCTATGTGATGTGGGAGAGTCTATAAAGAACATGATGTCATATGACCCACTAGTTATTAACTGTACCACAGTGTATTTGGGGAAAGCGATGCTGTCCGTAAAACCTGAATTCTACCACTTGTTAACTTTTAAATCCTCAACTTTACAACCTTACATATTCTTCAGAAGAAATGACTATGTATTCTTGGGTTTTTAGAAATCAAACTGAAACCCCAGAAATTTTCTCATGAGAAATTTTCTGTTGACAGAACTGGAGCCTTCTATCGCACAGATCCTTGTCACTTCAGCAGCAGAATAACTGATAGCAGTATCAGATTGTCATCATCTGTGTTTACCAGCAGAAAAGGAGAACGAAAAGTGTACTTTCCAAGGTGCTTTATAGCTCATGGCTGGTATCAGGGGAGGTGATGGGGTTTAGGAATTTGGAGTTCTGCTCTCCATTTTGAATAGGAAGATCCTTTAGTGGTTAGAGATCCTTCCTGACTACAACTATCACAATTTCTTCCTCAGCCCTCTGAAGTCAGTCCTCTTTCTCAGCTAATTTCAGTCTTACCAGCCTCTCCTGGATCTTTAACCATTACTTGTCCTAACCTAGTCCTTTCATTGTTTCCTCCTTGTCCTCTGTGCATCAGGTGTTAGTCTTCTCCTTGCTGCCTGGGTGCGAGAGCTGGGAGTGTCTGAGACTGCTGAAGGCCATGTCCTGAGTTTGTGTTCTATTGAAAAAAAATCAGTAAGGTTTTATAAGAAAAAGGCAAGACACTCTGCTATCTTTTCATATGCCTTGCAGCTTGTAATGCTATTGTGGAAGCAGTCTTTGCCCCTTTCCATTGAGCTGTCTCTACGTGATCTCTGTAAGGATGGAGCATCTGGCATAGCAACCCAAATCTGTGAGAAAACATAATATATTTGGGAGTTTATATCTTAAATTTGTTTAAATGTCAAGCTGTTTAAATCAGCTAAGAAATAAAGTCAGTCCACCCTGCCACTGGCTTTCCTGAACATCCTAACCTGCTGCAGCACTGTGGGAGGAAGGCCAATGCAGCAAAGGGAAGCACTCACAGTCCTGTTTTGAAATAAGGCACAGGAAACTTCAGTTTGTGCTAGACCACCCCAAAGGAGTAGTTCCTGAAAGCTTTCCTTTAAATGTTACTTGTGCTGTGCTGCATAAAGCAGCTGTCAAACCATTGATAGGCTTGGTGTTGAGCAGTGAACTTGTGCTGGGAAGGGGCAGATCATTTAATAGTGACACCACATAATTTGTTGTTACTGAGGTCCATATTTATCCTATTAATAAAGAGTTTGGCATTAACATTTTGTGTAAATGAGGATAATTTATTAAGTAAAAAAAAAGGAAACCGAGAAAAACAGATTGCTCCAGAGAACAACGAAATATATCACTGCAAACATACATAATGAATGCAATTTATAAAATACTTTTAATTAAAAGTTTCTAACTTGAGTTATTTCATTTGGTGAGCATGTTTTAGGAAGCCAAACTTCTCAGTTGATTTTTAGACCCCTTTGAAGAGGAAGTAACTATTATGTTTATATTTGTTTATCATTAAGAAAATGTTTACTTAAAATTTACTAAAGAGTTGTAAGCACAGCATTTAAGGACTGTGCTTTTGTTCAGAAGTGGTTCCCCTGAATCCATTTCCAGCTACCTAGGCCTTTTAACAGTGATAATTATTCTTCTTTATAGGACTGATGAATAATATCAATACCTGTGTCCTGCTTTTTGTAACAGACTTGAATAAATATCCCCTAGCTTGGGAATATAAACGCTTACTGTCCCACTCTTCAAACACATGCTATTCATTATCATATGTTTAAATACATACATAGAAATGATGCATCTGCTACAATGAGGTGTCTGGTGTCTTCAGATGGTTGTTTGTTTTGAGCATATTAGTGAAGAAGGTTGTCTCACCTCTGTCCCACAAAACCTCTGGTTTTGCATAAGAGCTTGTTGCACAGACAAAAGAAAAACTGCATTCCCAGCTTTTGAAAACATTGAACAATTGGAGTGGAAGTTGAGTACAAATGGTAAGGACAAGTGTTTTCTACCTTACAGTCTTCACTGCTACCAGCAACACATATCCACCTAAGATGGAGCCATGGACAGCTCTGGGAATGATCCATCCCCTTAGCATTAAGGTTCCGTAACAACAACTCAGGAAAATCTGGAGCCTAAAATAGAGGTTGGATGTCCAGTCAGGAAATTGACCTGATATTGCTTTGAGATATTAAGCTTTAATGGAAGATAAAAAAAATACTGTATTTAAGCAGAAGTTGACCTACTTATCTGGCTTTCTTTCATGTACATGTGCTGTGTAGCCTCCCCTTGTGGTTCTTTCTGACCAGTAAAACAGGCTTATTCAGTTGATTTTGGGATAAAAATGATAGACCTTGTATTTGGTATCCTTGGGAAGTGGAAGGTGAAACATAGAACTTGTGGCACATCTTACTGATATTCCCTCCTTCTGTTTCCAAACAGATTTAGATATTGATTTATTCCCTGACAAGATCAAGTTTTGGAGTAGGATCTGTGAGATTTAGCTTTGAACCCGGGAGAAATGTTTCTCTCCCCAGGATTAATGGAACGTAACATGCCTGACTATCGCACCACTGCAGTGAGATTTGCCCAGGTGACACTTCTTCAAAGGCTGAAGAGCAGAGGGATCAAATCTGTCCCTGGAGTGTTGTTCTGTGCTCCCACAGAAACCAAGTTCACTCATGACACTTTTTTTAGTGAGTGAGCAGAATTTATCCTTAAATAACCTTTAAAAATTACTAATAAATTAAGTCATTATAAAAATAAAGTTCTTGCATCTGTGTCAGGAGAAAAAAAGATGCTAGCCTTTGCTAATACCTGCAAATAGCTCTTCTATTGATGTATATTTAGGAGTTGTATTTGGTCACAAGAAAGTTGAGGAAGCTATATAAACCAGAAAAAGAAGAGAGCTCTTGAGAACATTTTCACTGAAGTTTGAGCATGAGAAAATTAATTTTCTAACCTTCAAAATAAAAGCCCTCTGTGCAGATCTTGAGAGTTTGCTCTTCAGCTTTCATGAAATGCTGAAGTTTGAAGTTTCTTTCTAAGACATTAAAGTCAGGATTTCTCCCAAATTTTTCTTTTTTTTTTTTTTTTTTTTTTTTTTTAGCTTTAGTTAAAAATGGTAAGGTTTATTTCCCCTTTGTTTTAGGACCTTAATATTTCCCACAGATGTAAACAGGTTTCAATTTGCCCGTTGGCCCTTCTCCTGGATACCAGAAGTTCTGCTTGAGTAATCTCACAGTTTGAAAAACTGGCATAATATAATTTCATTTAGTATTGCAAAAGTTTCTTTCTTTTTTTCCCCATGGAAGTTTTGAGAGTCAGGGAGCATTTTATGCTCAGTGATTTCCCTCCTACATCATCATTTTGCACTGTCAAGTGTGCAAAGAAAGAGCTAGGAAGCTGTCTTGGTCCTTTTCATAGTGCTTATAATCAACGTGCTGCCCTCTGCAAGGCCGTCATGTTCAAGTACAAGATCTAACACCTTCTGAAGGAAACTGCCAGCACTTATCTTTGAATTGCTTTTTATCTGCTCCAGACAAATGTTGACATTGCTTTTCTGGCTTTTGTAAGGAGACAACGGTCTTGGGTACACTGATGTGAAGAGCAAGCAAAGCATGGATGTATTCAGACTTTCTTACTGCAAACACTGCTCATGCATGCTTCAAAACCTCTCTCGGGTCATTTCACTAAAGTTGCAGAGTGCTTTGATTTTCAGATAACAACATGTGATGTGTGAAGAGCTTTTGGGCTTACTTCACCCTAGTCCTTATGTGTCAAGGAAGTGTGTCTTGGTGTGTTTATATCTCATCCTGCACCCTACCACCGTGCCCTGCTTTATTTCAAGGCAATGACGACCATTTAGACTATCCCTCCCAAATATCAGGGACATACCCTGGTACCAAAATATTATTATAGGATCTGGAAATATTATCATTAGTGCATGAACAGCATGATTTTGATGTTTTTCCCACACGGAGATGAATTTTTTTTTCTCTCCTGCAGTTCCTTACTTCATAAATCTCTGGAGTTAGGCAGCTGCCAGGAGGTGGTGCTGATGTACTCTTCTTGTTCAGGAGTTGTGTGACCCCTCTGAGCACACTGGAGTGAGAGACAGTTTGATTTTTGGCAGGCACGCACAAGCTAACAGTATTCGTTTACATTTTTAATTTCGGTTAATGTCAGTGAAATTTCATGTCACCGAAGCTCCCTGCAAATATTGTGCTGCTGTACTGACACTGCTGTGAGGGAGAGCTGTACTTTGTTCTGTCTTTTGCTTCTAAAATCCATTGCATAGCCTTCCAGGTACCAAGTTCCTCATCTGCAGGATAGCAGTGTTGATATCTAGAAATACCCTAAAGTAAGCATTAAATATTGAACAACCAACGTTCCGCTCAGACAATAAAGATACGAACTGTAAGTTCAGGTTGCCAATTTTGTAAATGCAAATGGTTTGGAAGAGGGTTTCAGGGTGATGTATGTCAGTTTGAGTTGTGTTGCACAGGAAAGGTGGTGGTATTTCATTTGTACTTCCCTGCGTTGGTGTGTTCCCATGGGACCTGGAAGCTCTGTGGAGCCCATTTCACCTGGTGAAGCAGACAGTGTTTCAAGTTGATGTAAGCAGGACCAGCGTGATCTTTTACTCACCTTCAATAGTCCAAACACATCCCCGTTACAGACTTGCCCTGGAAGAGTTAAAGCCCATCGACCATCTCATAACTCCTTGGCCCTTTCTAGGCTGCTGCTCCAGGCCCAGATTGTTGCAGCTCCGTAGTTTGCTGCTGTGGCTTCAGACAGTATCTACCTCACTTCAGACCTCTGGGTGATCATCAGGCTTTTGAACCTCTTCTCATTCATGTTCTGCATACTTGGCATGGCCCAGAGCACCAGGGTCCTATCCCTGAAGCTCCCATGAGCTCCTGCTTGACCTACTATCCTGAGTATTTTTCCTGATATTCAGCTGCTGCTCTCCTTTTTTCTGCCCTTTTCTTTCTTTGATAACTAATACACATGTATAAAACACCCCCAACTACTTATAGGTCTTATTCTACAGAAATCTGGCCAACAACCTACAGTCACGCTGGCAGGTACAAGCTGAGGAGAACTGATATTCAAAAGCCAATGACTGCCTGGTGTATCAGCTCTTCTCGTTCTCCTTAGATGATCTTTGAGTAGACCCAGCTTGTATTTCTTGGTGTACAGTTAAATCATTGTTATTTCTCCCTGTGCCTTTCCCTCTGTCTGTTATTTATAGTCTGACATAAAAAAATTCTTCATCTAAGTATGTTTTCTTGTGCATCTTCTCCTATAGGCAGAACTCATCTTCTGGCTGAAGGTTTGCTTCACAGTCATGCTCTGAGGCTTCAAAATGCATAATCTGTAACAAATGTACCATGTAAGTAAGTTAAAAATACATTGATCTTTATTCTTACTCTGTCTGTGAATGCTTGATAGCGAAAGGAATACTCAGGAAGTCAGCGTCATAAAACTTGTGAGCACAAAAACTAAAACCCTACTGTTAAGCCACCAGTATAAAAGACTTGACCCCATAAGGACAGATACATCTGCGTATCACATAAATTCCCTCTCTGGACACTAATGCTCAGGTTCACTGCTTCCAACTACTTCAGAATTTCACGTATGTATTTTTTTTATTTCACATAAAGTTCTGTCTAAGCATGACATCATGGCATTTACTCCTTCCCACTGTTGCAAGTCTATACTCAGGTTAACTGTAAATTCAGTCTTGTAACTAAGCTTAACTTGCAGAAAAATACATACTCTTCAAGGAAGTTTATGGCATTCTCTGAGGTTTAGTTCTCTTTCAAATGGCCTAATTTAAAATACTAGATTATAAGGCAGTCTTGAGCAGTGAAACTCATAACCTTTCATGTTTCTGCATGGATGGAAAGAAGCTGATGCTCTGATTGGTTTCCTACACAAGTCTCTGGAGAGATAAATACAGCAAGGGAAATAGCAAAGACCTTGCTGTACAATAATCTGTTTCAGTAAAGTCTACTCTATAAGAAGGATTAAAGAACTGTGACCAGGATCAAGTAAAATGTGAGCATATGATTGCTAGATAGGAGAGGGGCAAAATCACTATGACTGGTATTCTAGAAGAATTCATAATATCCACTGGGCTTCTGTTGCAATGATCAAAGAAATGCCTTTGTGGTTTTTTGTTTTTTTTTTTTTAACCTTATTAATTAACTTAGTCTGGTGGTCACTCCCCTGCCCCTTCTTCAGCCCCCTTTATCCAGTAGCATTAAAGCTTTTTTCATAAAGGTAGTTTTCAATGAGATTTGGTTTAATAAGTGCAAATAACTTAATTCCTTTTGGGTCTGACTCCCTGATGAACTTAAATATCTCCAAATAGTTATGTAAGGAAAAATTTCTATTAAAACAGACTTACTTTCTCTTGTCACAGATCATCACCAGCCCAAGTTTTCTAAGTCATCTTCTCGGGTTGTCTCTGACCCTACCATGTAAGATTGGTACAAGTTACTCACTTGTATCACAGCATCACCCTAAAAATAGGTGTTTCCAAACATCTTTCTCATTAAGAAATGGTAAAGCTTTCTATCCTTGCCTTCTTGCTGGATTTTGTTTGTGACAGTCTTATCTGAAAAATTCAAGCTTCAAATCACTTAGGTTCAGGCTTTAGCCTGGCATATGACAGGAGCACAAAATAGGATCTCTCTGGAACTACTAATTTATGCCGCGGTTTACTTTCTGCTGAGAGACCAGAATAAATTAGTCTAATTTACATCAAGAGAATATTTAGTTTAGATATTAGGAAAAGCTTTCTCTCTGGGGTAAATGCAGCATGCACAGTTACAGCGCATCTTGGGTTAAGTTCATGCAAGCAACTTGGATATGAGGGGGTCTGGAGACAAGAGACTGTGTCTTGGTGCAGGGAAGGATAGGGTAGATGAGAAGTTTTCAGCCCGGTGCCTGTCTCTGGTTTGCTCAAAAGGTCATTCATGAGGGCGCTAGGGTGACTTATTCTGGTGCATCAGTGGTCTGCTCTGGGCCAAAGTCTTTCTCAGTTTGCCCTTACCCCACAGGTCCAGGGCTGCTGTAGGGGCAGAAAGAATATGCTGGGTAGGTGCAGCTCATCCCGTGCTCTGATGAACTGGGCTTTCTGCACCCACAGCCTTGGTCCCCAGATACGGGGGGTGGGGGGAGCAGCAGGATTCCAAACTCCCCTATCCTTGAAGGAGGAAGATAAATGTGTCACTGAGGGCTGTCCTGTGTGACCCCTTGAGCACCTTCTGGTTCTGCATTTCAATGATTCCATTACACAATAAGCCAGGAAAAAATAAAACTCCATAAATACATCACCTATGACCCTGGAAATGGTAGTTTTGCAGAACTGCTTTCCTGTGTTTTTCATTCAAGGCGTATTGTGCTGTTCATTACAGTATGTCAGTGTGACAGTAACATTATTCTTTTATTTACAGTCCTTCCTTTCTCTTCAGCAGTGAAAATGAAAAGGAAATCAATGCCATTAAAGAGAATAATGACAAACTCACCTCCTGCAAGGTCTGTGCTCATATATTTATGTTTTTCTGAATTCTCATATCTGAATATACTTGTACAGATATGATGGAAGGATGGAGGAAATGGAGGAAACTCCAGGAAAACATTGCTGCAAAAGAGAGAAATACTGTGGTAGGCCACTGAATTTGCAAAAGTTTGAGAACAATCTGGTGTCCTGCATCCCCCTCTACCCCACTGGTCTTTACAAAAATCTGTTGTACAATTAGAAATGTCAGGGAAGAACTTCAAGAAAGATCAAATTAAATGACTCAGGAGACAAGGGAAGCTAGTACAATTCTGTACCAATCAAACAACACTCAATTTTCAGTAACATCATTGTGTCTTCCAGTCAATCTGTGCCTTACACTATAAAGCCTCAGATCAAAGCTGTTAAAATCCACCAGGGAAGTTCTCCACCAGGCAAGAGCCTGTGGTGTCTCAAAATTTGCTAAGTCAGACCAGCACCTAGCACTGAACTGTGCCAGCAGGGCAGTATTTCATTGCCCTTTTTGTGCAATCTTGAACTAAAACCCTTTCGTGAATTTCTAGATTGTGAGCTGAGTGTACAAGGGAAGACACTATGTTTGGAAACCACTTGGGCTTTCAGAAGTGAGAAGGCTGCAAAGTGACTCTATATTCTCTGCAAGAGTCTCTTTCCTCTGTGCTGTGTTGCTCAGTGAGCTATATTGACTGCTCAGTTCTTCCCAATCATGAATTTTACTGAGGAATGAAGCAACAGGGCTAGAGGACAGCATGCATATCCAGCATGATGCCTTTGCTCTAGTGAGTGGGACAGCCATACAGCATTTAGAGTTGCTGACTATAAAGGATAAAACAAATCCTACTTGCATACTACTCTCAGGGAGGGTTTTTCATTAGTGAGGTTCACCCTCTTTGTACTGTACCAGTCACTACCTCTGAAACAACGCTGCTGAGCTGATGGGAAGCAATTTAGATGGGCTAAAAAATGGTTCAGTAAGATGAAAATTTTCAGTGGATAATTACTGGGCTAATATTTTATAGTTCTGACTGCTTGCTAATTAACCATACCTTGATTAGATCTGCCTGCAGTGAGAGTAGAGCCCATTAGGGAGTGAGCTACCAAATTATGTAGGAAATGCTCTGAGGTAACTTCGTCCAGCAACAGGCTGCCTATGTGTGGTATGACTTGGAGGTGCTATATTTTGGCTGGATGAAAGGAAAGCTAAGCTAAGCTGAAATGGAGAAGGGTGCAGGAGGCAGCTGTGAGTATGAGCTGGGATCTGAATGCCGGTCACAGAGGAGAATGATGTCAGGGCAGACAGTGGTGGGTGTGGGCTGTAATCTGAGGTTAAACATGAAGAAGATCACCTAGAGCAAATGACGGCACTGGCACAGGAGCAGAGAGCGATAGGCTTTGGCATAGTTCATTACTGTCACAGTAACAAAGCTGCACAGCAGGGTCCTGGCCAGTTGCATGTGCTTGCAGAGTCAGGATATCTATGGTCTCCAAAGGGAAGAAAAGCATATAAAGGGCTGTTGTATGCAGTGTGTATGTATATTTGTGAGACAGAAAGAGAGAAAAAGGGCTTAGTCAATCATTCTTGCTGAGAAGGAAAATTGCTGTTGGCCTCCCCGTTGAAAGCAGAGTCTTCAATTGTTGATGCAATAATTTCATTACAGCATGTTCAGGTACCTGGTGGTGATGCTCCCAATGTACAGAGGTTGCACACCTTGCAAGGGAATTTGTTGAGACTTTCCTAGTAAGCAGTGCATCCTGTATCCTCAGCACATTTCATACATCATGGTTGGTTTCCCCTGGGACAAAATATTTCTGTTTCAGCTGCATTACCCAAGAAATACACCTGTTCCTTTATGTAATCAGCACCATCTCTACAGAAGAGTAAATAGCTACACATTTACCTGACAAGGCAGATGTTAAACATGCTTGTAAAATGGCAAGTAACGATTGAATTACCTTTTCAAAATCCTCCATAAATATTATAAAGAAATAAAATGGGTAAAAAACACACCATTGTGCAGTTTTCTCCATTCATTTGCATTTGTTCTGCTTGTGAGTAGCAGCACCCTGGATAATCTGTGCACATGTAAAAGTACATGACCATTTGTCCTAAACTCCCGTGGAACCACTCTATGTTGGGCATGTATGTACATATGTATTAGAGAAACACATTTATAAATATGAGGGTAAATAATATGCATGTGTGGTATGTAAGGTTGTCAAAGGAGGAGAGAAAATAAGTTCACTGCCACTTTACTGCTTCTTTTGAAACATTTTCGTTGCTACCTTTAAGATGCTGCCAGTTCTTCAATTTGATGGAAGACTGCTGAGGAGAAAGATGGGAGTCACCAGCAGCTTGATGGTGTCTTGTCTTTATGAGAGGAAATGTCTCCTGGCTCAGCAGTCACTGACAGCTGGAGGAAAAAGTGTATCTTTTCTTTGTTTGTAGCCTTGCAAACTTCTGTCTTGCATGCAAGTGTGAGACCATACCATAGTCTTATTTTTTTTCATCCTCACTACCTCAGACGTTCTTCATATGTGCAGAGGAGACATGTGTTTAAGGACCTTAGTTGTAATTTCCCTGAAAACAAGCTGTTACGTTCTCTTCTGAGATAGTAACACATTTATATTACAGAGTGCATATATATATACTGTGTGTGATTTTATGTGTACAGTATATATACATATGTGATCCTTTAGACATATGCACATAGATTCACATTTGTGTGCTTACCTGCATCATTTTTTCAAGACTGGACATATATGATTTTAAAGTAAAAAACTGTAAGTGTTTTGTATTTAAATAATACAAAAACTATAGAATGTTGATATGGATGATTCCATAGGACTTTAGAGGTATGTGTGTTGGGATACATCATGTAAACATTCTTACCTTATATAAGGCATGATTGAAATGTTGTATGTATGTATAACATAATTCTGTAATGCAGGAGTATATAAACATTTATATATATTTTTCGACTAACCCCACGAGACATCAGGCTAAGTTGTTCTCAGCAGCTGGATGCTAGTCTGAAAGCTGAGGCACTGCATGTGCTGTTTATGCAACTCAGCTACTATAGGAAAGAGAGCTGATGTTTAAAATCTGTAAAAAGATGCTTCAGCAGCTGTGCTGTCAGCCAGTGAGCAGGACATTCCCTTGCTGCTCCCTTCAGCCACAGAAGACAGTAATTCAAAAGCATATGAATCCTTTGCTGCCTGAAGCAGCCAGACAGCAGGCGCAGAGGTCCTTTCAAATCAGGGTTTTTACAGTTCTTCCTAAGCCACAGGAGATGCTGATGCTCTTCGGCTTTGCAAATACAAGCAAAACTGCAGCAACACAAAATTGTGGGAGGAACAGCTCAGGAAGAAGCTCAGCTTAGCAGAGAAATGGGGACAAAACCCCTGCCTGTTACATTACTATATAGTAACACAAGTAATATGACAGTCATGGGGATCTCACACTTTCTTTACCATAGTGTGGTTACTGGCCATCCTCACAGATGATGCTACCTCAGCCCTTCCAGGAAGAAAGAGCATTAATACCCTTTCCTGCTATCTCTGCCCTCAGATATGTGTTTATCTGTGTCTTGTCTGGGGATAGTGCTGGCTGCTCAGCTCCCCTGCGGCTGAGGAGGGGTGGGAAACCTGTTGGTACAAGAAGTCCTTGAGGAGAATGTTACCTTCATGGGGGGCAGGAAGGGGCAGCCCCACCAAGGCAGCATCTCCGAAAATCTTTTCCATCCCCAGGCTGCTTTTTGGAAGGAAGCAACCTCTGTTAAGAGTTACCCTGCTGTAGCTGCCCGTATCTGTGTGTTGCAGCCCCTTTCAGACTGGAGAGTCACAGGGATCTGTTTCCTACCCACATTTGCTGTTCTTCAAGGGAAATTAATAGAATGTTTCTCATTGTTGCCAGCGAGCTCTAAGCGAGGTGCCTCTCCAAATGCTGTGACCATGTGTTCAGATAGGTGTGTTCAAAATCAATTTGCCTCCCTCCCTGTTTCCTGCAGGTTAAATTCCTGTTATTAATGAAATAAACTTTCCTGCCAGCTAGACTGAACCTTCAATTTCATTTCTGTTTACTTGAATAAGTTTAAATGTTTATATAATAGAAAATCCTGTATTTTCCTTTGTCTTGTATGGCAAGTCATGTTTTAGGGCCCAATCCATGAAAGCAGGAACTCTAGCTACCCCATTGGGACATTAGAAGTAGCATTATATTGCTTAAGTGTTGAATGTTGTATGTGCTCCTAAATGTTCTGCCTGAATAGGTACCTCACTGGTGTCACTGGGAAGTGAATGAAAAACACTGCTTTTGTTTTGCTGCATTACTTTTTGTACATATGTACAGGATGCAGAGCAGTATGGAGTCAGATCCATTATGCTCTGTTTTTCAAAATCTTTTCTGTATTTGAACTGTAAGCTGTGATGCTCTAGCACTTGCATAAAATCTACAGAGTATGGTCTTGTGAACCGTATTTGTGTTTCAGCATGATTTAAAATCCTGCTCTACCATCTGGTTGAATAACTGGTACCATCCATTAGCTGAACTTTCGTATATGATGATCAATAAAGCATGAAATTCTGTAAGTACCCCATGCTCAGAGCATGTAAGGACATAGCACAGGAAGCACCTCTGAGAGAAGACTGTTTTTATGATGAGAGTTTTCTAGTTCCTTCCTTTCCCAATTCCTTCATTCTCCTCCTAAAAAATGGTGACTGCTGGATACAGGGCTCATAAGCCTTTATGGTTGTTTCTTTTGTTTCTGGTCATAGCATCTTGCAATGCACTGAGATAGTCACATTCTGGTCTCCCCACTCACAGCACCGCTATGAAAGGGGGTGGGGCTGAGCTGGACCGAGTGGCAGCGATCCACCCGCCATCCTGGCACAGCATGGGGTCCCAGAGGGTCTCTTTCTGCAGTGTGCAGGGGCTCAGCCACACTGCTCTTAGACAAATAATGATAAATCAAACCCAGAGAGAAACACATTTTCTAGGTTCTCTAATGCTCTCCCCCCATGCTTATTTTGACACTAACAGAAAAAAATACTGTTTCCTGGTTTTCTAGGGAGGTTCTGTTGTGTATGACAGTGCTGTAACTGCTTCTTGTAGAAAATAGGTTTAGATGTGCAATAAGCTTTGTATTGCTGCAATGTGCTCCAATCCTTTGCATTTTAAAGATGCACCTCAACTCATTTACTCCACTGGATGGTCATAGACTTAAGAATATGAAAAGTATTTCCAAATGTTGTTGCTTTGCCCTGTTAGATATTGCCTGAATAGGTATTGCCCGTTTCTTCTCTTCTGTGATAGGATTTCTTTGTTACTTTAGCACTTGGATTGTGTACTGTTTTGAGTTTGGACTTGCAGGACCCTTCAACAGCAAAATCAAAATACCTAGTGGCTCTTCTGCTTGATTAAAGAGCTACCTTGAATATAATTATATTTCTTCTGTTAAAAATGTGAAATGAAACTATTCACGAGTCTGCATTTTCACTAGTATGCAGGTATATTTTATAAGCTAGTTCAGAAATACTTCTGGAGATCTCTGTCTGGGTACTGACTTTGTAGACTCACAAAGGTGCCAGTGTACACCAACAACTTCCTCTGATAGTCTGTGGCTTCTTTGAATAGACAACAAAGAGCCTTTTGTTCTACTGGGACAGAGCTCTGCTGTGCCACCCGATGGGAAGTATCCTGCCCCTCATCTCTTCTCCTGACCTCACCTTTGCAGCCGGAGAGCTTGGGCAGCTGCCCTACAGCAGGAGGGAAATGACAGATCTAGAAGGGTTCCCTGCTCCTCCCCACTCTCCATTAGCTGTGGGTACTGCCCGATGTGTTGAGAGGTACCTCGTGATAAAATTACTATTATGGACTGTAGAGCTAAAAATAAGGCAGACACCATTTTCTTCAGCTCTCACCAGAGGACACAAGCTCTACCACCAGATGTTGGCAACTTGATATTTCCAGACTCTCTGGGTTGGAGAATGAGTTTTCAAAGATCTGTTTGAGTGTCACTAGTTCTGCTTCTAGATGAAGTTTTTAGGCATTCTTTCTGTTTAATTTGAAAGGCCTCACAAGTTATTGAAATGTCATTTCTTCAAAAGTCACACCCAATCATGCTTCCAGCTTCTACTGCAATGAAAACACTTCCTCTATTTTCCAGGTGAAAGGAAATAAAATCTATCATTTTTTTGTCTTAAACAAACTGACTGTGATATAAACCTAAAAAATGAAGGTGGCTTTGAAAAGCGTTAATTCACCGTTTTCATTTCGTGTTTGGGATATTGCACGGTTCCATCAGTAAACAATTACTCTCTGATTTCCATTTCAATTTTATTCAACTGCATGTGTTTTATGAAAGTCACACAGAGCTATGTGTACAACAAGATGCCTCCATGACAGAAAATATGAAGAATCAGAGAGATTAATGTAATGGTAAAATATAATACTGTGCCAAAAATAACAGTTCTTTGAATGTACATTTAACAAATGAGTTGCTTATTGTACAGTAGTTGACTGTATAAGGCTATTTATGCATAAATCATTTAGTTCAGCCTGACTTCTGCATTGATGGGACATAATTGATCTTTAAAAGTTTTATGAAAGAATCACAGACTGTGAAATTAAAGGAGGTTCTGTTGTTTAACTTTGCATTTCCATCATTTGCCAGGAATATTGCAACAGTAGAAAAATACCTGTTTTCTCCCAAGAAAGAACATTTTATAGATAGTATTAAATTTGTAGTTATATTAATTTATTACTGCAAAATATTTATTACCATGATATTTTTCACTTTGTTTCTGGAATTTCTAGAATAAAAGCCAAGAACATTATGATAAATTAATTCACTTTCAGGCAGAATGATGGTAATATTTCATCAACATCATGCCTGAGTTGTAAGGCTTTACTTTCAGAATAGCATTAGACAACTCAGGCATTGCAGAGGTTTGGGTTTTGATGTCTTGTGCCTATGAGCGCCTGCCTTGCAGGCTTCATATGGTGTTATTTCGGAAGTTAGTCTGGTCAGGTTGGGATAAAAGGGAGAACATTTTGCTTGTTCCTATCATTTGGGAGAAAATAGACAAGGGAAGTGGAATAGGTAGAATCACACTGTTCTTTCACTGGTCAACGTGGGTGTGATAATTTTATCTGGGAGCTAGGAAGGAACAGTGGTCTCCTGAACCGCAGCACCTATCCCACAGTAATCTCGCCGGTGCAACAGCACCTTGCTATTGACTGTGTCCTTGTGACAAAATGAAGGCATGAGCTGTTGCTGTACTAGAGATCATGATTAAGGCACTGACAATAACTTGCATTTTTAACGAATGTACCAGTTTCCTCACCTCGTTTTGCATCTTTGAAATAATTACTCAACAACTTCATCTTTTTTGTCTTCTAGGCTGTTGTAGGAGGGACTGTAATGAGTAGTCCCTGCACACCCACCCCTTTTTTCCTCCAGCTGTTTATTTTTGAATATGTGTCAAATATTTCTGCACATTTTTCCAAGATGTTTAATTCTTTGAATCTGGAAAGACAGGCAGAAAGAGCTGTGAGTCAGCCTGGCAATGGCTTTAGCCACGCATTACATACTTCAACATGTATCAAGGCTGAACAGAAGTGGAGAGGGAGATGAAAATTGTTCCCAAGACCCATGTACTTGCATGGACATTAAAAATAAATTGCTTAACCTTTTAGAAGAGCCATATGTACTCCTGTGGCTTGCCTCAGATCCCAGTTGCAGCTGAAGGAGCCCTTCCTGTGGTTTGAGCCTGATGGGTTTGCAATGACTGTGCACAAAGGCCTCCAACAATTCAGTCTTATCCTCCTCTGAGATACTCCCAAATCCTGCCAGACCCTCCTTGTGGCTGATGTCCTGGTGACCTGCTGGTTCATCCTTAGTCCTTGTGTAGGGATGGCAAAGTCATGGTTGAGGAGTCTAAGGAGGATTTGCTGTGCAGCTGAAAGGGAGCAATCTGGGGCCAAATGTTCTGCAAATGGATCTTGGAGGCGCTGCATAGAGTTACTATACATTATTGACACAGAATAGGAAAAACTACATTTAATGCATGAAATAAAACAGAATGAAAATAACTGTCTCCTTCCCTTACACCTTCTCTCTTATTCCTGTCACAACCTAACATGGAGTTCCCACTGCATACAAAATAACAGCAGAAGGACTATTTAACCTAGACAGGGGTTTGTGTACTCAAGCATCCTAGTGTGTGATGCAGAGCGATCTGTTGTAACACAGATAGTTCTGCCTCTGGTTAAACCTTTATGCTGTCAGATTTTATTTCCCTACTTTGCATGGTAATTGTCTTCTAATGTTGTTAGCTGGCTGCAATGCCCAGTCTGATAGTTTTGTGATTTGGGATACTTGCTACGCTGTTCCCTGCTGAAATAAAGTATTTTTAATTTGGTAGAATTCCTGCAAAGGTTTATTCTATGCAATGATCTAGTCAGGCATACGAGGAGCACAGCCTCCACCTTGCTCTCCCAATGAATCACTGTTGGTTGGAATCAGAGGGTTTTCCATAGATCTCCAGAGAAAGTCACAACAGACCTCCTCTTGAAATTCATACAACAGGTACAGGATAAATGTCAGTTCAAAGAAACTGAGAGTGTCACTGTATTGGGACTGGTGACTCAGCTATGGTGAAAAAAAAGGTGATGACTCTGTAAATAGATGGGTTGAATTATACTGAAGGCAAGAACATGTACTGTAGACCTATTGGCAGATTAATAGGTGTAATTATCATAGTTCTATGGAACTCAGTTGAATAATGACAGTAACTGTCAGGTAAGTGCAGAAAATAATTCCTAAGCCATTGACAGGCATCCAAGTAGGCTGTAAGGAAGTGTCCAAAAAGGAGGAAAATGGGTCAGGTGAAAGAGAAATTTCAGTACAATTACACTCAATTAAGTGCACCACTATGTGTAAAACATTTTTCTGAAAAATCTTCCTTCCTCCCTTGATTAAATCCGGTGGTTGTATAAATGGTGGACTAGCTGTTTGGAATAATTCATCACAATGCACTTCAGCATTTTGTCCAACAACCATCAGAAAAATAAATAAATGGCCTGTTTTTAATTTTGTAAGATCAGGCCAATAAAGGCAAGGGAATAGCCAAAATAAGTAGCAATGTTCAGGCTGTACACCTTGCTCTTAGGTCCATGATGCTTGCAACTAGCTTCTTAATAAGAGCAGAGTGCAACACACTGATGTTGCTGTTTCAGAATGATTTTTCAACATGGACAGGTGCTGTTTAAGGAAGCTAGTGAGAAGATTGACTTGGCAGAGAATGGCAGAGTCAGAAGACATCATGAGTGTCCTGTTGTGTAGGGATAGAGAATGAGACAGACATGTCCAATTACTGCCCAATATTGTGTCTGGAGGTATACCTTCTCACCAGCCATATGCTCTGAGCAATGATCATGTACACCCTTCATCTGCTCAAGTGGATGCTTTAGCACGGAGAAGACTGACCTTTATCTTATAAGTGCATCTTCTTTCAGCTGCTGGCACTGGCACATTTTGTTGTTTGCTGTAGTTGAGACTCAGTTAAAACATGGCAGGCTCTGATAGACTGCCTCAATTGCTGTTTTCTTCTTTCTTGATAGTACCTATTGCATGTTGCACTACTCTGTAAAAAATGAAGGCTGCTTGCTGATAGAAGAACAAGTAGGAAGAGAAACCTGGCATACACAGAAAATGGATATTGTTTATGGATTTGATAATGTTGGCTCAAATATCTGCATAAAAAGTTCCCTTTTGATTTTTGTCAGAATCACAGTCACATCAAATGGTTTTTAAGTTCCACCTCAGGTAAAATATTCACCTCATGGACTTTGCCAAAACTTTTAAACAGGGGTAGAAAAAGCAGAATTTATGAGCCACCAGAGAAGGCTCAGTAAATCCCAAAGGAGATGGTGCCTCTTTGAATGCAGTGGTTTTTCAACCTCTATTTTCCAGGCTCTGCTTTTTATTTTCTAATTTGATAATTTCCTCTACACAGTTCTGTTTTTGCTCCACTGAGCCTGCACCATGGGAATGAACTGGCTTTGTTTTCTGCGTGGGCAGGCTAAAGTTTCCTTGGAAAGCATGGCTGGGAGGCACAGACATCACTGCAGCCTGTAGTCACAGCATCCCCACAAAGTGCATATTGCTGTTCTCACTTTACAGATGGGGAAACAAAAGCAGGCGAATGAAGGGGTTTGCCTAAGGCCACATAATGAATTGGTTTCTTGTGTTGGAATAGTTACAGCTCAGGACTTCCCTGATGCCAACCCCATGCTCGCTCCAGCAGACCGCACTGTTTCCACAGTGTTCCACTGTTTCTCCACAGGGAGACACAGGGTCGGTTTTGCCCTGCTAGTTTAGAGGACATGCAGGTGGTCTTACATAAGACAAAAAATAATCCTGCTGTAAATTGTTTTAAGAGACTTTGCTCTCCTAACACAAGGGGCAGCTCTGGAGCAAATAGTTTCTGCTTGCACGGTTCGTGGCACCCGTGAACTTTATGTTATTGCACAGAGGTTTTGATATCTTAAATGATATTTTCCTGATAATATTGTATGGGTTGACAAAAATATGCTAGGTTAAGCCATGGAAGTCGGGATTTCTTTCCATATTATTTATTCAGACACAAAAAAGTCGAAGTATATGCATCTTGACGCACAAAACAAAATATAGGGTAAAAGTAGACCTGCCCATAATACAGCATGGGCTGGTTAACCATATCATGTAATTTCACTGAATAGGATTGACACTGAGCAGGGAAATCATCCTGTGCATACTTTCTCCCAGACACTTCTTGGTCTTTGGTGGGCTGACAAAGAGCAATAAGTAGTATAGTCAGCAGCATGGTGTTCCTGAGCCCTTCTGTCTCCACCAAGAGAGCTGCGTGTTTGCTCTCGCAACTGGGGAGGGTTGAGCGAAAGGGTATATCTAGGCACTTGAACATGGGAGCACTGTTGTGTTTAGACAAAAACAACAGAAAATGTGAGGTGTACATGTTTGGACAGGAAAACCAATAGATAGAGTGTGAGCAGAGCTGCCTATGACATGTACTGCAACATGTATCTAAATAGAGCATGTTTCAGGAGTAAGGGGGTAGCAGGGAGAAACCATAGAGGCGGCAGAGAATATCTGGAAGACAGAGATGCATGGCAAGCAGACGAAGGAAAGGATTTGATCCTGCAAGGTGCTAAGCACCTGTAATGCCCACTGAGTTCAGGGGAAGAAGGAAAAATCCTGCAGTCACGTCTATGTCAACTTTGAAGTGTCTTAAGCGCTCCTGAAATTTCCTTCTTGTAGTTACTGCAATTTAACTGCAAACAACCTAATGTGAGCAGATCCATGGAAATATTTTAATCTGTTATTTGCAATGCTAAATTACTATATCTTTCTGTTCGTGTATTCTGACAAATCTCATCCAGAATTGTACAGTGAAGAAGGTGACTTTTGTTGCTGTCACATTTATTGCCTCAGTGGATAACACAAGAGAGAATTTCCCACCCCTGAAACCCTGCTTCTGGCTGGCCCACATAGTAATGTCAGCTCTATAATGTTTTGCTCCCTAAGAATGACATTATGAATGTATTCAATGGCTTAAGTAGGATTCTCTCCATAGTCAGGATTATCTGATAAAACACCTTTCTTTAAAAGCGCTCATCTTCAGATCCATACAAACATCTATTATTGTTTGTACACATGAAAAACACAGCTACTCAGACTGCATGATAATTTTATATCCAGGATATAAAAGATGGAGTATTCACCATATGTCCATAAAGAGTGAAATCTGCTTCCCTTCAGGTTCTTCCTCACCTCTTTTTCTGTCAGTGGGATGTGAGCAGGGAAGGTGGGATCAAGCCCTGCAATAGCCATGGGAGTGGCACTGCAACCTGCAGAAATTTAATTTTTGTTGTACCCAGCTGGAATGGTGTGTGTTCCTCTGTGCCTGCAGATGAGTGGTTACTCTGAAATTGCCTTGCTACTTGTGACTTTTTTCATAGCAGTGAGATAAATCAGAGCTCTGCATGAAAAGCAGCACTCCATCACACCTGTACAGACTTGTGACACTGTCAGGATGGTTTTTGTTTGTCAAGCAGTCAGTGCATCGGATAGAGGCAAAGATACATCATTTCTGGCAGATGTAATCTTGCTCTGCAGTCCTGTTTTATGCAGAAACAAAAGTCTTCATTTCCATTACTGCACTGTTATGAAACATCTGAAAAAACCACAAGCCAACCAAACTGGTGAAAACTCCACATGCACAGTGTTTAAAAAGTGAACGTTGCAGATGTTTTCCTTTTGCAAGGCAGTGTATGATTAGCTGCACAATAATGTAAGTTATTTATTTGAAAGGAGATTGAAGGGCTATTTCTTCTAGTCTCCCTCAATGTGCACAGGCTTCTGATTTTGTGTAGTTGGACTGCAACAGATTTTTGGCTGCCACAGCTCTGACACAGTGCAAATTGTTAATCACAGACACTTCCATGGGACATGTTCTCTGTAATCTGGAGACATGACTTCTTCAGCAGAAGATCTGTTACCGTTTAATATATGAGATCATCTGACACAAATCCTTTTGAGTAAAATGTCTTCTACTGCATAAACCTGCAGTTCATCACACATAAGTGCAAGTATATATATATATTTTATAGTTGCATATACTTATATTTTCATATATATATACTCTATATATAAATATACAAATAATTTAATATATATAAAAATTTCATGCAGCAATGAAATGCAGTTTTTGGAAGTAATGTAATTATTACATTGTTATGTTAGAAGTCATTCAATCCTTAGAACTTTACTGTAAAAAAATAATGATAACTTCAATATTATGTCAATTATATATCCTTTCCCTTATATATTATTATCTCTGTATTGTACATGAGACATTTTTACAAAGTGGTGCTAATTTGTAGTGGGCCAATTCAGTTTATACACGAAACTTTTTTTAGCAAAGTGCCTTCTTTCTTCAGATAGTAGCATTTATTCTTTGGTAGGAATTTCTAGGGATCCCACTGCATGGTTTTTATGTTTTGTGTTTTTTTGTTTTTGTTTTGTTCATTATTTTTTAATTTTCTTCACAATTTCCTTATTTTGGTAAAAGTTTGAAATCAGGATTTTGGCACAAGCCACCCTCTAGCCCCAAAGTGACCATGACTTTCTAAAACATGATGCTATAAACCACTCCCATTGCCAAGTCTCAATGTTAAATTAATGTTGAGGATTGAAAGAAGGCAGCCTTCTGGCCATGCACTGAGCTACTGACATGTTTAGATTAAGCACTTTTCTTTTTATCTTCAGGGATGTAGCATCGTGTTTCACTTCCAGAAAATGTTGTGCTTTACCATGGTAGCTCACTGCTGGGTTATTGTTTCAGGATGACAAAGCAGGGAGGTTGAAAAAAGCAGCTGAACAAGTGTGTTTGTCTTAGAGCCCAGAGAAACCCTTCCATCCATGGGAGCATCACACACCTCTCCATTGTTATGTTATTAGTATTAGCAGTCGCAGCCCTGCAAAAATCTGAGGTACATACCAATGCACTCAGTGCCGTACTTTCAGAGGCATTAATACCTTTTTTTTTTTGTCAGAGGCACTTCTGTCAATATAATTGTCCTCATGGTGGTGAAGAAGCTGCAGTCAATCAATCTGGAATACCAGACACATTGAAATAACAAAGCAAAGGAGGAAAGGAATAATTTTCATAGGTGGAATGCAGAAGAGATCTTAAAACTGCACATACAAGCTAAGACAAAAAGGTAAGTGAACATCACCCATACATTGTTTCAATACCATATCCACCTGAAAGGACATGCAGACAAGTACATATGCCCTCATTTTTTTTTTTTTAATATTTTTTTTTTTTTTAATATAATGTTGCTGTGTTGATATTGTATGCAGCCATGATGGTTTGGAGTTATAAGAAGCCTGAGCTACTATGGGGCAGAGAAGTAATTTTTTTTTTTTTTTTGAGTGTAGGAGGCGTAATAACATGAGTTTGGTGGGTTGCTGAAGGGAAAAGTTGTTATGTGTGGCCTTTTCTTGTAAGAAGCAGGATCTGAGATGAATAATATGGAAGAAGTAATGTCCAGTAAAGTAAACTTCAATTTTATGACAGGGCTATTTCTAATATGTGGAAGAGAAAGTTAGAGGTTAAGAAGCAGGAGGTACTGAGTGGAAGGCATCCCATGATAGTGTTTAGGGAGTATCATGTGGATTGATATTCAGAGACATTGAGTTTTGAGAGTGAGGAAATGCAAGGGATCTGGAGCAAGCAAGAAATATATAAAGTGAGACGTGTTGTCTGTTAACATTTATTTCTAGATTCTGTAGGAAATAGTCTGCAGAAGACTATTTCCTATTCTGCTCACAATTTCCGTGTGTTAGGTTGAATGTGATAAGCACATAGAGAAACCTGTAAGTATAACTGTTTCCTATCAATAGCATTTTATTCACCAATGTGTGTGATATTCTGTGGGAAGAACTGCTTTAGTCTTTTTATAGGAATGTTTTGTCTTATTCAGTGCTAAATAATTATGATTATTGCTGGAAAATTCTTAACAATCGATTTATTTAAAAGTAAGGGATTGCCCTTGATGGGATTTTACACAGCCTCTGAGAGATATAAATGAACCTTGAGAACAGCAAGTGAAAAAACTCAATTTGTATTCCTGCAATTTCCCATTACTCATAGTGGGCTGTTTGCACTGGTGCAATAATGATGACCAAGTCACAGGACAGAGTCCCAAATAATGAAGTCTTTGGGTACATTTTCAAACCACTTTACATGCCCAATAGTCATTTTAGGCACCCTCTTCTGAAGAAATAACCATTATTGAACTTTCAGCCTTTTTCCAAGTATGTAGTGTAACCCGGATCCCTAGAAACTTTCTTGTGTAGATGGTGTTATAGAGAGTTATTACAGAAATGTTAAACCTGGGAATATCTGGGTGTGGAAGCACTAAGGGAAAGTCAGAAGGGCTGTGAGAATGGTATGTGTTGATGGTCAGCAAGATCCTAGCACACATCTACCTGCAGCTTCCCACCAAGACTGGGAGACAAAGAATGGCAAATCCTGATGGAGGTGGAGATGGAGATGGAGAAACTAACAGTTCCTAATGGGTACAAAAAAAGTACATCTAAAACCAGCTAATTGTCACCAGCATAAGAGGAATCCAGAAGATGTGAGAAGGACCTGAAAGCTGGTGTCCCTTGTCTGCCATGTCATTGCAAGGACCCCTTGACACAGAACCTGCATGTATATGTCCTCTTGCTTGTATGATGGACAGATGACTTGGGCTCACACATTTCAGTGTTGTGAGTAAGTGGATATGAGAAGGTGAGTATCCAAAACTGAAATTGGTTTTGTTTAAAAATAAAATCAGTTTCCCCTCCTGTAAGGTGCTGCATTGTGATTTTCTACGTGGCTGCTACAGTATTGTGACACTATTTCCTACAGTGTTACCTGCTGTTCTGTGGGATTAATGTATTCTGTAGATGAGAAGAAAATAAGGCTCTGTATTTAAAACAATGTGCTTATCATGCCTCTTCTTGCAAATTATATATTGCAGTAAACATGCAGTGTAGTTTTTTTTAGTTTTGGATTGTATTTATAGACAACTGTGGAGGAAGTCATAATGAGTGTGGGTGGATCCTGTAGGAGGTGAACCGAGTGCGTCTAGTCATGGAAGATGATGGCAATATTCTTCAGTACAAGGATATGAGGGGCAGAAAGCAACCTGAAGAACAAGACAGGTAAGAAGGAGATGCAGGGTCAGCTGTATCTGTGTGCCAGGGTGTAACACAGTGTGGCTGGGTTAATGGTGGTGAAGACTGTGCAGAGAACTGCTTGTCCAAGGGATAGTAAGAATATGCCACACTTGTAGGGGAGGTAGTATTTCACTGTATAGGGGGGGGCCAGGAAGATACATGCCAGGAATGGCTGAAAGGGATCAAATGGACTGAACTGAAGAGAAACCATGGTTTGGAGAAAGGAGGAGATCAGACAGATTTGCAGAATCTCTTTTCTGTGGTTCTGTGAAATAAACATCTTTTGGTTTTGGTTTGGAGTGGATGGGACACATATATGAACAGAAGGAAGCATAGTAAGTTTTCTGGTCCCAAGAAAAACATCCAGGAGAACTAAAGACCACTGAAAGAGTGATCATTTCTTTGGAGAAGAGATGAATGGAACGGGATGTCATCTTTTAATGTAGAACCTGGTTAAAGGAGTGGGTATAATATGAAACAATGATGCCCTACACTGGTTGCATTATAGAAATATCAACCAGTTTCTGATTCATAAAGTTGAAACAGCACAAAGTTTAAGGGACTAGTGCTTTCTTCCTGGCTCTGCTGAGTAAACCTTAAGGTGCTACTGTACTAGGGCGGACAGGATTGGCCTACATTTTTGCTTCTTCACATGTGTCCTCATTGACATAAATCTACAGTATGCCATATGAACATCTCAAGCTTTTGGTCATTCACAAGCATTGTGAAGCAGTGAACAGTTTGGATCGCTTGGAGACAAAAGTCACCACTGTTTTGGCAGCTGTAATTTTCCTGATCAATTTTCTTTTATGGTAAAAGGGAAAGGTGACGTATTTTTTGTTTCAATCTGAGCACTGATTTGCAACTTAATATCTGTTGATCAATTGCTTATGTCTAAAAGGGTCTGAAAAAGACAACCAGGAAAACCAAGCTGGAATAGGCTTAAACTTGCTCTACAAGGGTCTCCACATTCCTGTGAAAAGTTTTTAGGGTTTTACAGGTTGAAAACATCTGACTTAAAATGATGCTGGAGAAACTAGACGATGTGTCTGGTTTTCCCCTGGCATCTGTAAAAGGAGTCTAAATGAGCTTGATAGATCTGCACACTTATTTTGTCATGACAGGAGGTTTTATTTTTCAGTGGTGTGCCAAAGAGGATTGAAATAGAATCAGTTTAAGAAAAGCCATAAAGCTGCCTGTATTCATTGTTCTGGATGGTATGGATACATAATTTAAAAGTAATGTATCTTGGATTTCTGTTATTTTCAGTTATTGCTGGCTTTTACCTAGAATCCTGAGAAGGATTGAATAATTAGCAAAAATATTAAAATGTTTTTCAAATCTCCTGATAGATATAATCAAGCTGGAAGGGAAAATGCAGGTCATTTACCCAAGGTAATCTGATAATTTCTACTTCTCTTTCTCTTCTAGTTACCTTACTCACTCTGCAGCTACTGCACAAAAATACAGGAATGTTAAATTTTGCCACTCTCTACTTTGCTTTAATTCTTTACAGTGAAGAAAAGATTTTATTAGAAAAACATAAAATTGTGAACATATGTATTGCTGCTCTATTCTGGCCATTGGACAGATTGATGTTGAAGTGCAGCTAGGTGTCCTCTCATGTAATTAAAAGGATCAGGACCTTCTGTCTCTCTACTGCTTTAAAATTTGTCCTCTGGGGTTTATTTTCTGTTGCAGTGAATGTAATGCCTAAGGTGGTTTATTTATTCCTAATCCAGGAGAGTTTAAATTTAGCTGGATTAGTTTAACTCATGAGTGAAGCCAGCTGAAATGCATCGGGATGACTTTGTCCTAAAAAAGACTATTAACGCTGTCACAGTTTGCTTTGGCACCTCCATCAGTGGGAACAGGCACCCAGGCAATGCCGTGAACTACTCATGCTGGAGTCACCAGAGGCTGCTTGATTACATAGCTATTAACAACAATGTGTTTGTAAACATAGCTTCCTGCAGTTCTATGTTAGAGAAGATTACAGACATTTAGGATATGTTTATACTAGTAAATCAAGTCTTTTGTCTGGCACTGAGACTGACTGACTTGAAATGACCTCCTAATAATTCACTATTAAAATCTTTCCTTCACTACCCAGTATGCCCAGTGAGCATTGTTTTTGGCCTGTGCTAATTCCTGATGAAACCCAGAAATTGTCTGGGAGCAGAGGCCAGATCTGTGCCAGTTCCAACAATTTTCCACAGAGATAACTGAGTGTCCTGCTATATTTTCTTGGACTGTTCAGTTTGCTAGCATAAATATAGTGCAAAGGGCTACACAGCTCTCTTTTGAGGTGTCTGTTTTACAAAGGACGAGTCAAACTGTATATCCACCACCACAGACAAAAAAAAAGGCAAGCCAAATCTGAGTATGGGACTCAAGTCCCGGCTGTAGCACTGAGTTTAGTTTAAGTGTTTTGCTCATTGTGGTTTTACTCTGCTTGTTTGTACCCTGTTCATAGTTTAACTAAGAGTTTGTCTGCTCTGGCTGGAATTTAGCTGGGAATATGCATGAAGACCTGTTTCTGTCATCCACCCAGACTTCCTTGCCATGCATGAATTATTTCCTTCTATGTGATGTTGCAAGTCTTAGATCTAAAAAAAAATATATTCTTTTCACATAAAGTATCTTTCTAGCACTGTAGCTACTTTCCCGAGTCTCTTGTGATGTTGGGGATCAGACACAACTACTATCAAAGTTCAACTCATTTTTCATTCTTTTTCTGATATTTTTGTCAGGATTCAATAACATCTTCACGGTGTCAGTTTTAACATTAAAAAGGTAAAGGAACAAGGGAATTAATCCTTCTTTAAAGCCAGACAGAATTGTAAATCCCGTAACCAGTGAAATGACTATTCTTCTCATATTTATGACCTTTTTTACTTTTGAAATGTTTGAGGTATGCATGCATCACAGTGCTCCAGTGGATCATTCTTGTATTTGGACCTAAGACCTCATCAAATACACGTTTTCCTCTCTGTGTGATTCTGGGTACTGGGATATTGTGAGATGGAAACCATCAAACATGGATGGTTTCAGAAGCTGGTTTCATGTGGGTGGGAGCTCCTGCCCATCAGGAGTTACAGCCTGCCTCAGGGAGGGATGTTCTCCAGGTGTGACTCCTGGCCATCGGTTGTTGTGCGCTGCTGTAGTCAGCACACAGACAGTAAGTAGGTGTGTTTGTGTGAAGGAGACACTCTTGGACTGTGTGAGCTGTCTCAAATACTGCATTTGACCTCATCTCCAGCCCAGCTCCCTAAGTCTTGCTCCTATTCCAGCTTCAAAATTCACTTTATTTTGGCTGTGATTCCTGATCTGTCTAGAAATGCTTGTCTGTTTGCTTTTCGCACAGTACCTTTGCTTACTGTAATTCCACCCCTGATTTTTTGAGCTTTGGCCAAGCCTTTGACAATTCTCTTGCCTTGACCCACCACGTGTTGTGGCTCCTGGGCTGCTGACAGGGTCTGGGCACCTGGTCACAGCATCTGCCTTCAGGTGGGGATAACCAGCCAGGAGAGGGGACTGCTGCTGCTCCTCTACAGCAAGTTGACCTGTCCCATATAGGTTATATAGGTTCCTCCTCTGTTGTGCTGCATAGATAGAACAGGTTTGCTCTATCACGTTTTGACTTTTGCCATCTAGGATGATGTGGGAGAGACAAGTTGACAGATGAGTGTATTGGACAGGCTGCAAACAGTGTGTGATAAGCAGGTTTTGTGAATCCATCTGGCTTTGTTAAAATTTCCAGGTAGGAAGAAATGTGCCCTTTCATATCTATGAGCAAATTATTTTTCTGACTCCAGAGTCAGGAATCTGCTTTCCGGTGACACACTGTTTCTATTGCTATTCTGGCTATGCTTGGCAATGTGGTATATGAACAGAATGGAAGTTTTTCATCTAGAAAAAGCTGACACGAGGCCAACACTGAATCACACCTGTTCTCAACACAATACAAAGATAACTATACTGGGAGGCTTGAGAATTTAATCTGTTGTTGACAACAAAGAGATTTCTCAGGATGCATTATGTTTAAACCAAAATCAGAAACCTAAATTCAAGCTCTAATCTGCTTTTTTTTTGATCAGTATTTTTGATTGTAATTTATGTAAAATTTGTTTGTTTTCTTAGTATTTTTCAAAAAGACTATGAATACTCTGCTTTTATGGGAAGTCTTGACATTTGGTAAGGTATTTGGTGAGCTAGTGAAAATTTTCCCGAATTTAGGAATCTTTTCATACAGTCCAGAGCTTTTTACTATTTTGTGTTAATTGACAGCTTTGGACAGGATATGATCCAGCCTGAAACTACTGGGATTTTCCCTTGAGGCTCTCCTTTTTCTGGGGGAAATCATAATGCCAGATATCAGAAGTGAGCACAACAAGACTTCTTCCTCCATGCTCGCCACATCTTTCTTGAGAATGTCTTTTGTAAAAGTTACAAAATTGGGGTACAGAATACCAGCGATACAGTTACCCATACAATTTTTGGTCTTCTATACACACAGATATAGTCTTTAATTACACTACCATTAATTAATTTTTAAGGGAGTAGTGTGCTGTTTTGGAAAATGGTTTTATTCCTGCCTCTACCAGAGAGCTGCCATGTGGCACTGGGTAAGTCAGTTAAATCATTAGGCCATGAATGTGTCCCCAGTGTGTTACACTGAGGGACAAATCTACTGAAGTGTATAGTGCTTAACACCTCCAGCTATGTCTGCTGAAACTGTGCTTTGAGCTTGCATAAAATATGAAGGATCACCCTCCTATATGGTTGAACTTTGGAATCAGCAATTAATGAATGTTTTTGACAATTTTAACTTGAATATATGTGCCTCAGGTTTCCAACTATTCAGTGAAAAAAGAATAGCAGCTATCTCACAACTGTACTGTGGAGAGAAATTAATGAATGCTTCTAAAGCACTCAAATGCAGTTCATCTCAAAGGAAAAACACAGGAGGAAATAAATAATTTTGTGATCTGTACAAAGCTTTGGTATATATGTTTAGTAAAAAAAAGTAGAAGAAAAAAGATCTGAATCACATGCTGAACAAGAAGATTAAAACAAAATACTTAATGACTCCTGTACTGAATGAAGTTGTGATCCCATGGAGAAAATGCAAAGTGATAATGTAATTAAAGATTAGAAGAGAAGATCAAGGGGGAGCACGGTAAAGGTTTTTAGATATATGAAAGACTGATGTAAACCCCTGTTCTTCATGTTGGGATGACAGGACAGGAAAAACATTAAAAGATGCAGCAAGGGAGATCAAGATTGGTATGGAAAACTTGCAGGTGAGGAAAATTTTCAAAACACATACATGGAAGATATACAGAGTCCCATTGTCCATGTTATTTGCTAGTTTCATCCCAGTTTGTACCTTGTTTTTTCCCTTTACTTGTCATATTGAAATTTTAATTTTGCCTTTTTAAAGCTGGCCTTGTCACCATTTCTGTATACCTCCTCCTTGCATTTGAAATCCATAAAGCACTTGTGATTTAGCCACACCAGTCTATTGGCTGTACTTCTTTTCTTTCTTCTGTGATGGAATTGTTTGCATATTTACCCTTAATAGAGTTTCTTCAAGGAACTCAGTCTTTTTAACAGGTTTCCACCTTGATTAGCCTTCCAGGAGGCTGTATCTTGAAATTTCTTCAATATGTTTAAATCTGTCTTCCTCAATACTATTGTTTATATTTTCCTGTCTCTTTTCTTCTAAACATGTCTCTTCACTCTTGCTTTTTTACAGATGCCCTGGAATAATTTCCCCCTTGTTGGTTAGAAACTCTTAATAGCTTCCTGTGCTATTTAATTCCAAAACATTTGTAAAAAGAATAATAAAAATGTACATTTTCAGAATAAATTATCTACCAGTTCCTTCTGGCTTGGCTCTGTAGGGAAAGCTCCACCGTCACAGCATCTGTGGTCTTTTTCCCTTTGAACCACACTTTCCAACACATCAGTTTTGTTGGTTGACCATATGCTCCTTGACATCTTCCTTGATGAGAAGATAGCATCTACATTATATTAAGTAATCCTGTGATATGAATTAACCTACAAAGTCCCTTATTTCAGTTAAATGATTGTGCTGGTTTTGGCTGGGGTAGAGTTAATTTTCTTCATAGTAGCTGGTATGGGACTGTGTTCTGAATTTGTGCTGGAAACAGAGCTGATAGTACAGGGATGTTTTAGTTACTGCTGAGCAGTACTCACACAGAGCCAAGGCCTTTTCTGCTTCTCACCCCACCCCACCAGTGAGTGGGCTGGGGGTGCACAAGGAGTTGGGAGGGGATACGCTGGGACAGCTGAGCCCAACTGACCCCAGGGATATCCCACACCATGTGGTGTCCTGCTCGGCATATACAGATGGGGGAGAAAGAAGAAAGGGTGGGAGTTTTGGAGTTATGGCATTTTGTTTTCCCAAGTAACTGTGAAGCGTGACAGAGCCCTGCTGTCCTGGACATGGCTGAGCCTCTACCTGTGATGGGAAGTGGTGAACTAATTCCTTGTTTTGCTTTGCCTGTGTGCATGGCTTTTGCTTTTCTTGCTAAACTGTCTTTATCTCAACCCACAAGTTTTCTCACTTTTACCCTTCTGACTCTTTCCCCCATCCTAACCAGGGGGAGTGAGCAGGCAATTGTGTGGTGCTTAGTTGACAGCTAGGGTTAAACCATAACAATGTTATAGACCAGTGGAATAGACTTGGGTCCAAATTTGTATATCTTTCCATTTTTGGTGCAAATTGTTATTTCTTTCTTAGTTGAGGTACATTTTGTAATACTTATATGTTGTTGAGCATGACCTTTATTCTACCAAGGATAGAAAAAATATTAATTGTTCTCTGATTTCTTACAAGTAAAAGAGAACAAGAATTAAAAAAAAAAAAAAAAAAAAAAAAAAAAGAAAAAGAAATGTTGGGAGAATGAAATTATGGGTGGCTGGGTGAAAAGTGTGAGTGGAGTAGGAAAATACAGTGATGATTAGATCTTGATCATGCCAAGATATCACAGAAATGTATGTAATCTTCACCTAAATTGTTATAAGGAAAATGGATCCAAACATCAGCTGCAAAATCCTTCATTTGAGCTCATGGTTTGAAGAAATGCTCTGATACCAACAATAAGGGCAAACACAAAGTACTGTTCTTCAGAGAGAAGGATCAAACACAAATACCGAAGGGTGGAAGTAAGTAGACAACAGTACTTCTGGTAATGACATGGGATTATAATGCAAAATGCATATAAATAAGGCTGAGAAACAATGCTGTTGCCAGGAACCTAATCTCATTCTGGAACTACTAATATAAAGAAGAGGTTATGTCAGATGGGGAGGTAATTATTTAACTCCACTTCATGCTATCAAGATTATCAGGAGAACTGTGTCCAGTGTTGTGTAATGAACCTCAGGAAACAGGTAAACAAATTGGAGAGAATCCAGGAAAGAGCATTAGTAATTATGAGAGATTTATGAAACCCAAGCAACAAAAAAAAAGATTGAAAGAACTGCAAATGTTTTCTTGAAAATATGGAAGACTAAGGAGGCACTGAACTATTCCACATAGTCACTGGGAAAAAAGAGAAGAAAGCAACTTATTTTGAAAGAAAGATGGCTTAAGGTGGGTCTTAAGAAAACCTTTCTCATTGTTAGAATTGTGGAAGTCCAGAAGAGGCTGCATTAAGGAGCTGGTGGCTTCAGAGATTTTGAAAAACAGCTGAAACAGTTTCTAGGAATGGTCTAAGAATGCTTCAAAAATTCCCACTGGGCTTAGGTGCTTTCCCAGTCCTGCATTCCTACAATTTTTGACAGTCTGTCACCAAAATTGAGAATGAAAACTTAATGCTGGGTTTAACGTTAACGAGCAGGCATTACTTTATTAGGCTGGGGACATGAAGGAATCATTCCACCTAACATGTCTACTGAATGTTACAATAGCCAAAGCTTAGATCACTGTGTTACATACATATTCATCAAATTTCCTATAACTCATTATCATATTTACATCATTATTATACATATGGTTTAGTTCTCTGGGGGGGCTTCCATGGGGGTCATTGGTGGTCTCTAGTGGTCTCTGGTGGTCTTTGGGAGAAGAGCCTTTCTTGAACTTTGCACTTTTGAATTTTTCTTCTTTATATAGTAAGGCCTTGGTCTTTCTTTAGATTACGTCTGCACTTTTTTATCTCCTGGCTAGCTTCCGTTAGTTCATTATTCTTCAGAGGGCCTTAATCTTCAAGTGCAGGGGCTTCTGATTAGGAGTCTCTAGATTTATGCACAGAGCCTCTCCATTTACGCATTTTCCAGGAGGTGGTTATCACGCTTGCTTAGTTCAGGGACCTTGCAGGTGTTCGACTGATTGCTTAAGTCCTTACGCTACCCTAACCAACTTTTTTTCCTTCACCTATTTTCCAGTGCCTGCTATCTATAGTTACAATCTGTAATTTTAAAAGAAGGATATGATATTAAAAATCTTGCAAAAAAACCCCACCTCACCTAACAGTGCAAGACTTACCATCTCAGCATCGGATGAGCTCTTTAGAGCCCCAGTTTATTTTTGAGAAAAACAGCTTCAGTCATCTCCAGCTGGATTATTCCTGTTTTTCATCCCAGGATGAACAGTTTTGGGAGCAGGGGCTGAAAACAGGATCAGTTTCTGTTGTGATTTGAGTCCCAGCTGCTTCCCCATTCCTTCACCCTTGGAATGGGGAGGAAAAAATACAACAAAAGACTCAGGGATCATGATAAGGACAGTGAGGGGTGACTCGCTCATTATGGTCAGGGGCAAAAGACAGACTCCTTAGGGGAAGAAAAAGAGAAATTTAATTTAAACACCACCATCACGGCTTAATTTTCCAATCAGAGTATGACAGTAAGAAATACAGCCACATCTTAAAAACAACTTCCCTCACCCCTCCCTTCTTCCCAGGCTCATCTTTGCTCCCAATTTTCTCTACCTGCTCCTCCCCAGTGGTACAGGAGTGCAGGGCATGAGTGTTGCGGCCAGTTTATCACAGGTTATCTCTGCTACTCCTTCCTCCCCATGGCGAGGACCCCTCACACTCTTCCCCTGCTCCAGCGTGGGGTCCCTCCCATGGGAGACAATCCTCCATGAACTTCTCCGACATGAGTCCTTCCCACAGCGATGCAGTTCTTAAGGAACTGCTCCAGCATGGGTCCCTCCCATGAGCTGCAGTCCTCCCAGCAAGAGACTGCTCCAGCATGGGCTTCCCTCAGAGTCCTGGCCTTCTTCAGGCACAGCCACCTGCTCTGGCGTGGCGTCTTCACTGTTGACGTCCATGGGCTGCAGGGGCACAGCCTGCCCGCTCACCACGGGCTGCTGGAGAATCTCTGCTCCGGCACACCTCCCCCCTCCTTCTTTCTTCCACTGACCTCAGTGTTTGTACAAGTATTTCCCTCACAACCACTTGACCTCCCAGGTTTCCCTTCTTAAATACTTTATCACAGAGGTGCAGCCACTGTTGCAAACTGGCTGGGCCCTGGCCAGAGGTGGGTCTGACATAGAGCTGGGGGAGCTTCTTCTCACAGGAGCCACCTCTGTAGCCCCCTCCCTCGCTGCCAAAAGCCCCGGCCACACACAAACCCAACATACTAGCATATATCCACATTGCTAGAATATAGTACTTATATCACTGTGTGTCAAACTGCATAAATAAATATACTCTGCAGAGAAGGGAAGGTGACAGGTACAAGCAGCTTTTTTGTGCTAAAGTATAAAACACTCGCTCTATATACTTAAATGGCCGGTCTTAGGGGTCTAGAAAGCTTTCTCAGTTCTGCTTAAGTTTTCAAGATCAGTGAGTGTTTCATAAACATCACTTGTATGTGGCATGAAAAAATTATTTTAATCCTAGAATGATTCAAGGTAATACGTTATCTCATGTTACTGCAAAAGTCCTGGTTGTGATTGTGCTGAAGGAATGTTCATTATTTTTGTAGCTGAGTTTATAACAATTACTATACTGTTTTAATTGACAAGAAAGTCCATTAACAGCATAAGGAGCTGTTTTCTGTTTCAAACTGAATAAGAGAATTCAATCCTAGATGAAAGGTGGGCAAAATGAGATATCTGTGAATAAGTTGCCTTCATCTATGAGAGCAGATTTTAGATCTTCAGATGTTTAGAAAATGTATACCTACAGTACTTCTTAAATTAAATGAATGGGAAGTCTAAATATGTATTACTAAGAGGCAGTAAAAGTTTTATGTGTTTCAGTTTCAAATGAAAATAATAGCTACAGCAGAAGAAAGAGAAACTGAAAACACCTTGGAAAAATAAGTAGAGCTATTGAAATAGATTGGACTTGTTTGACTGTTTGGGTAGTGTATAAAGACCTAAATATTATAAGTAAAGAACAATTAACAGATTACCTCGTAGCAGTACACTGTAGTCCTGCATTCAGAATAGCTGGTTCTGGAAATATTGTCATATGCAGAAAGAACCTCTGTTACCACTAACCTCTTAAAAATCAAAGTTGGCAGTGTACTATCATAGTTGCAACATGTGTTATCTCTGTGAGAGCTTGGTCAGTTTTTTCACAAGGCTTAATGTCTCTTCTTGTTAGGAGCTAAATCCAGTGGTTTCTCACTGTGAAAACATTCTGTGATAAATTCTTACAAGATTAGAGGGAGTGCTCTTATACAGCACTTTATCAAATTAATACAATGACTATTGTTTCAGTTAACGCCTTGCATTATTTGCTTCACTTCACTCCCTAGCATTTCTTTCTGAAGGAAAACTAAGCAGTGTATTACATCAATTACTGCGTGGCATGCACCGTAGTCTGGTGTATGGGATTTGTTTATCTCCTTGTTTTTCAATACTTAACCTTATGGCTCAAGAATCATTATGTGCCCAATTAACTTTGGTTTATATGCTCTGTGTGTTTTAAGTCTGCAGTGTTGTTTCTCTAGAAAAATTACTTTTCTACAAAACTGTGATAATTTCAGCCAGCACAGGCCACACTGAGAGCTGGAAGTTTATTACCTTATCATAGGTCAAAACAGAACAGATGTAGCTACTGAATATAGGGTCAAGAGGGGACAGATTTGGTTACAGAAGACAGTCATACCTTAGCTTCTTCAAGACTGTACCAGATATCTGAATGTTATTCAGGGACCTTTAAAAGACAGAAATAACTTACATTATTTTGGCCTAGCACCTTTAGTAATTGGAACTACACGTTAAAGGCTCTCACGAAATTCATAAAGTTTAGTGCCTCTAATTTCTTTTGAACAAGGAACTGTTGAGCAATAAGACTACAGAAATTTGTCCCTGTGTATTGTATTGAGTTTGCATGGCAAGGTTTTGGTAGCAGGGGGTCTATAGGGGTGGCTTCTGTGAGAAGCTGCCAGAAGCTGCCCCCATGTCCGACAGAGCCAATGCAGCCGGCTCCAGGATGGACCCACCGCTGGCCAAGGCCGAGCCCATCAGTGATGGTGGTAGCGCCTCTGGGGTAATGTGTTTAAGAAGGGGAAAAGGTTACTGTGAAACTGGGCAACAGTAGCTGGAGGGAGGAATGAAAAATATGTGACAGAAACAGCTCTTCAGGCACCCAGGTCAGTGAAGAAGGAGGGGCAGGAGGTGCTCCAGGCGCTGGAGCAGAGATTCCCCTGCAGCCCATGGTGAAGCCCATGGTGAGGCAGGCTGTGCCCCTGCAGCCCAGGGAGGTCCACGGTGGAGCAGATATCCTCCTGCAGCCCCTGGAGGATCCCACGCCAGAGCAGGTGGGTGCCCAAAGGAGGCTGTGACAATTTGAAAGAAGCAATATACAGAGCTCGGGCACTCATAAGCAACTTTTCTCAATGAAGCAATATTGAACCTCCATGCTCTCTGCATACTCTCAGAGAAAAGTCATTGAAGAAGTGGTGTTTGTCTCAGCCTTATGTAGCCAAGATGCTACTGGGAAACAAGAACATATGGCCACTGCAGAAACATGCATGTGCATGTCCCAAATCTATGGAGAACTCAGACCCATACAATTTCCCTGTAAGAGAAAGGTCCACAGGCCTAAAACAAATGGTAGGACAAAACTATAGCTAGACTATGAGTCTAGAACTTATCATATTGGGTCTTCAGTAAGAACTGTTGTTGCAGCATGCAGGACTGTTCATACTACCTTATTCCATTTTAGGCCTTGGACAATTATTTAGCAACGGGAAGCTACCAGACTTTCTACGTGGATCATTCCCTTTAGGTAAGGAAACATACCAATGAGCTGTGCGTTTAAAAAATAAAAAAAAAGTGGCACTAAACAAATAAAGTTTTTGATATATGCTGAATTTTGAAGATAGTTTGCAGGCTGTTTTACATTCTAACTGAATACATAGGAAGACATTTTCTAATTCTAAATAAATAGGCACTCTTGAATTATAAGTATTAACAATTATTAGAAAGCAATTAGTGGTAAGCTGAATTAAACAAATAAGTGTGAAGAAAGGGTAAGTAGGAGGTTTTGTGCTGTATTCATTCTACATGGCAAAGTTGGTTACGGTTCCTCAAGGACTGATTAGTCCTATAAAAATTTTCACAGTAGCAGAACACACATTAGTTACAGATTTATTTGAAACTCAGCCCAGCTAGTGGAACTTATTTTCACATTTTTTTTTTTTTTTTTTTAATAAAAAGTGTCTATAGGGGTCTGCTTGTCCAAAATGACTATGGTAACAAAACAGGTCTCTGAGCATAAAAGTATATCTGCAGCAACTCAACAGAACAGAAGCTTACATGTTCAGCACTGAATTTCTATCAAAGGCTGACATGATGGGAATGGGTTTCCATATTCACATGAAAGTATAAAGTATAGGCTGCTGTAACAGTGGCAAACAAGCTAAACCATGCATGCATGGCCTGTGGAGTCCTCAGTCCTCAGCACTGCAGAAGGGAAAAGAGGTCTTATTATCAATGCTTGTTAAAGTCTGCTTGAATGCAGAAATGTAGCAAAAATCCATTAATAACCACAAAGAAGGTGACTTGACATGTTTTATTACCTTTTACTTCTCATGTTGGAGAGAAGGACAAAGGGAAAACTATATCCATAGAGTCACAGATTTTGACCTCAAATTGGTCTCTATCAGACATGAAATCTGCTTTACTATGTAATCCAGAACCTACCTACCTATTCTGCTGTTAACAGTTGTTGTAGGGAAAATTATTTTGTTATTTTGTGTCACTTTGAAAGAGAACACTACTGAGGTTGTTGTCTTTCATTGAATGAATAAGCTTATTACTCATGAAACAATGGAGAAGAGTGAAAAAAACAAACTCAGTGCCAATTAAAATATTTAGCTGGGCTCCCATCTTGTGTTTTCAGCTTCCTATTCTTACTCTCTGCTAACAGACTCCTTTTTCCTTCTGTATGGGCTTGCCTCACCAACACTTCTTAGTGCCACTAATTTTCATCGTCCTAAATACATTACCTCTGCTAAGAGTTGGCTGGCAATTGCAGAATGTGGATAATTACATCCTCCTCCCAGGGGCAGCTTAACAAAAGTGGAGATGTGGAAGTTTCTTTTTCTCTTCCCCTTTTCTTTTCCTCTTTCTGCTGGAAACTTTCTAAACTAAGTATGTCCATCCCTAGGGGGAATATTTCTCAAAAAATGTAATATAGATAATTCATCAAGTTGAAATAGAATAGCATAATAAAAGTGGGGGAAGAACACGCTGTAATAGAATGCAGGAAAGGCAGTGACATGGTGACATTATTCATATAGACAGACACTAGTGAGATGGAAGTTTAAAAAGCTGTCTCTTGCCTTAGGCATGTTTTAGTTTTCTGTTCAGTACAGTTCTCCAGTGTTTTTGTTGTTGTTGCTGAAGAACAATAACAAAAATAGCCATTAGAAACATGGGATAAAAAGAAATTTCACCCCCCTGGTTCTCCCTCTGGTAGTCTTATGATGCCTCACCTGGAATAGGATCAGTCAGGCTGTGTACTTAACTACCCATCTCTCTGTTGCAATTGTGGTTTGTTTGAGTCCTGGTGGGTTCCTGCAAGGGTGGCGTGCTCGTGTGTAGGTGGTAGTGAGTTAATTACTTTTATTCCTTCAGGTTTTGACTTTGCTTTTAGTTTGGCACTTGCAGTGCTGTGCTATTGTCCTCCCAGCCCCTTGTTTACTAGTGATAAGTTTTCAAGTTCTTGTGTTAGGTTTCTGTCAATGCAGTCTAGTATTTCCCCCAGAGGAGATAATTTCCATTTGCTTTTGCCATTTTCATTCATGCTGTGTGACAAATGTGGTAAAATCCAATGGGTGAAGTCTTGTCATCCTGTTTCCCCATCCCTTGCTCAACATTAGTGTAGCTGTAGATGCTTATGGCTTCCAGCCCATCTCCTGTTCCATTAGTTTTTCGTCCTTGTTTCTATCCTGGATAAATGATTGCAGAAGACCTCTGATCTCTTATTACATTTATTCCCTCTCTCATGCCCTCAGAATCTCATTTGAAGACAGGACTGGACATACTTGCAAGTTTATTTTTAAGCCATTTTAGAAAGCTCCATGTTTGAATTTTCCTGCTGCAATTGCCGCTAGTATTCTTTAACCTTCTTTTAATTTCTACAATTTGCTAAGAAAGTTGGAAGTTTTGCCCTTCCTAGGTTTAAGGGCTTCACTCCCATTTCTCTGCTGGGCTTCACTCCCATTTCTACACTCTGTGGGTTTTTTTGGATATTGAAAAGGAGGGAAGAGACAACCAGAAAAAAACACTTTTAAGTTCTCTCCAACACTCTCTCTACCCCTCCAAAGGATCTGAGAGCACAGAAAGACAGCTGTGTTATTTCTGTGGAGATTTGTTTTCCATTTGATCAGACTAAGATCAGTCAGGGTGAGCAAAAGGTGCTTGAGAAGTAAAACAAAAGTTAAACCATGCTTTTATGTGAGCTTTATTTTTTTTCCTTGAGAATTTATTTTCTTTCATATTATGAAGCACCAATAGTGCTGTCAACTATAAAAGATTAGATCTTGTGGTGCAATGTGCCAGGGTTTATAGGATCAGACAGGGCATGGTGAGGGTTTTTCTGGTCACATTTTATCTTCATAAATTCATAGCCTTGGCTTTCTGTGCTTGGCTTGAGAAATGAGGGCTTACAGATTCCACTGTATTCTCTCTAGTAGCAGAACAGCTTACTCCTTCAGTATCCTTCTCCCATTTCCGAGCTCACAATTTCAGGTGAAAGGCAAATTCCTGAAAGGCTCTATGGCCTCTCCTGGTTGTCTTGTTTTTACTGGAATTCAACCCCAAGGATTTGTCAGTCTTGGTTTTGTTCAGTTATGGAAAAGCAAAATTAATTACAGGTTCAATGTGATGGCATTTCTCTGCTTGGAAATAATACAGCTTTGATCAATAGTGTGTTAAAGGAACTTGCCCAGATACAGTGGGCTGGCTTCTTCTAGTTTTACTAAAGATTTGAAAACCAAAACAGTTCAAACATGATATACATGGATTTTGGGGTTCTGGTCACAGCAGCTTCAGTGGTGTGTCTGTAGATTAGTGGCAACATACTCTGTGTCACGGCAGGATGATATTCCTAATCTCAGCTCTGTCCATCTCTGTTATAAAGATAACACAAAAATAACAGTTACAGAAGAAGAAATAATGAGAAGGCACCAGATGCTTCTAGTGTGGGAAGGAGAAACTTAAATAGTTTGATATTTTCAGTAAGAGTCTGGGATTGTAGAGACACTTGATTTGCTGGTGAGGGAGGAGCACGTTCATCCTTTTTATATGGGGAAGGTTCTGGAGGCTACTGGATCTGGTCAGCTTCATGATCTAAGGGATTTCTGCTTCCTGGTCCACTGGAGCCAAATCTGATGGTGGTGGGTACTGTGGGCATCCTTCCTGGCCCAGTCCAGCAGAGCCAGACTGCTGCTATTCCCATTTGTAAATTCAACCAATAGTGAGACAGAGTGTACTTCTGCAGAAGGCACGCACATACACAGACACACATTGTTTGGACACACAAATCATCACAGATGCCAGTGCTTTTACCAGCATGAAAACAAACAGCACTCATGTGGCCATAAACTGCACAGACAAGCCAAACCTGTTCCTTCCCATTTGCTTACTGGAGTTGAAGTTTGCACTGGATGCACACACACACATCCAAAAGCTGGTGTTTGATGCTTGCTCTACCCAGGTCCAGGTCTCCTCCAGATGCTGACCCCCAGATTCCTGAGCCCCCAGGCTTACGACCCCTCCTTGGTGGCTGGCATTCGGACCTCGTGCCCTGCCTAGTGTGCAGTCTGATTTGGAGGTCACTAGGGCTCACCCCCATGGTCTCAGAAGAGAAAGCACACCCACACAGAAGATAATTAGAAAAGGGGATTTAGTATGAATAGAGGAGAGATTTTAGTGATCATGCACAGGGCTCAGACAAGTGCATTGACCAGTAGCTGGGTTTTGTATGTCTAGCTTGTTTCATCCCCACTTCTCTCCACTCCCCATGCTTCTTTCTCTGTGGTTTGCGCCAGTTGCTGGAGGAAAGGAAGGAGCACCTGATGCTTGAGTAATGACTGCGGACTGAGAAAGCTACAAAACTCTTGTATTTTTGGTCACAGAACATTTGCCCGTCCCAAACTTAGTTTTTCTGCAGGCTAGGAACTAAAGGGACACTTAGTGTTGTCATGGGGAATGCTGTCATTTCTGTGTTGTGTGTTAGCTGGGATAGCCTTAGTCCAGTGTCCATTATGTCACACAGCTGGCGAGTGGTAGTCAGTGGCAATCATGCCAACATGACCTCCAGATTGACCAAACTTCCTCTTGCTGGCAGTGTTCCCCTGGGACAAAGCAGTTGCTGTGTTTTGCTGATTGTATCACAATTCTTCCTTCTCCCTGCCTTCTCACCCTATTTGTGCACAATATGGTTTGCAGAAATGAACTTATGGGGCTTCTAGATGTTTCCCCATACAGGGAGCATCTTTCACAGAGCATTGTTTGAGTAAAGAGGGCATAATGAGGCTATAATTACGTCATCTTAATTTGTAACAGTAATCACAAATGAGTCATGATATCAGTGTATGGTGATAGAATTCTGTGTAGAGATGGCAAGCAAATGCTGTCCTGTTTATCACGTGGCCTCATTTCCTTGAAATGTAAGTAATCACTCCATATGGATCTACAAGGCTAGGAAATGGCCTGATGACACTGTAGACTAGAAGGCGTCTATTATTGCAAAATAATGATCCTTTTCTCAGACATTTACAAATGTTTGCTAGTATGTCCTGGTTGGGGCTGGCCTAGAGTTCCCGTTGGTTCAGCAGCGGGAGGAGCTGCAGCACCCTGAGACCCCAGGGGCTCCCCAGGTCCCAGTGCCCTCACCTGTGTGCGGGGGCGGGGGGAGCACAGCTGGAGGGCTGGGCCCCGATTGGCCGATAGTCCATGTCACGTGACATTGTGCTCACTATATAAAGGCAGGAGAGGGCCTAGAGGGGCTGCCACTTCTGGGAGTGTGGCTGTGGGGCCTTTGTGTTTGGGATTGCTGGCCGGGAGCAGGTGGGTGTTGGTCGGTGGGTGGTGAGCAGCTGTATGGTACATTACCCACTAGTACTGCTGTCAGCATGTTATTCTGTTACTGTTATTAAACTGTTTTTATTTCAACCTGCGAGTCTCCCTTTGCCCCTCCGATTCCCTCCCCGTTCCCAAGTGGGGGGAGGGTGGGTGAGCGACTGTGTGGCTTTAGCTGCTGAGTAGGCTCAAACCACAACAGTCCTTTTTGGCACCCAACATGGGGCACGAAGGGTTGAGATAAAACCAGATTTGATCTATGTGTACTATCAAGTTTGTTATAATGTCGTCTGCCCATCCTGTTATAATGTCATTTGCTTGGCTCCTAAAATTGTGGGTTTTGTTGCTGCAGTTGTGTTATACATTACATTACTTACCATATGTAGTCCCCATGCTGCTGCTTATTACCCGTGGGAATTGGATTAAGATTTTTGCCTTGCTGTATTATGTAACACTAATTTATGGCATGATAAAATCTTCGGTCCTGGGAGTAGTGGGGCACCTACTGGAATGGGTTAGTAACTATACCCTCCACCTTTTCTCCTCGGAAAGCCCACCCAATGGGGAGATACCTTTTTCAAAGGCTCAAACCACAACATAGTAACACCTCACGATGACCCTTTGAGATGCTCTCATCTGTGTTTGACAGAATGGGAAACAGGTAAGAATAAGACAGAATGGAGAAAAGGACAGAGAGTGATATTTGTGAAATCTTGCATATCCCTGTTCTATCTTTCTAAGACAGTGACCTTCCCTATGTCCTTCAAAGTAATCCATAGTCATTTTACTTGTATCTTAATGTTTCATTCAACATAGTGTAAGACCATGAATAAAGAAGTTTACACTCTACAGCAAGGGTAGCTATTGATTTACACAAGCTGTGTCTCATTTATTAATCTGTAAATACTATGCAAATATATGCATGACAAGAAATTAAATCAATCCCTGTCACTTACTCTTTCAGTCTGCATGCTTTTATGAGTATAAATTTGACATTAATACCAGTTTACAGGAATGTACTTGCTGAGAAAGCAATGATTTACACTGGTGTGCAAATCACTCGTATGGTCTGAAAGAGCTTTTGAAAACAGCATGTGCAACCTGGGCCTGCTGTCCCTTGAGTGACATTTTATAGATGATCTTAGATCCATTTATTACACAGATTATTTAAGTATCACATTGTCATTGCTTACTTTTAAGTTTTTAAATTATGTGATTTTGATGCCTGGGACTGGAGCACAAAACTGAAGGTAAGAAGTGTCATAGAAATGATGCAAGCAGCTTATCAGTTCTCAGATGAACTGTCATTAAAGTCCAACCGTGCTTTTGGCCCATCTGAGAAGTAAACAGTGTTCGCTTCAGATGGATGTCTGAATTTTAAACTAAAAGTATAACAATGTTGTTATCACGTAAAGTTTGTAAATGAAAGAACTCCAGTGACATCTTCTTTATATGATTCATGAATAGGTCCTGTCTTCCTTTATGGGGTCTGAGACTTCTCAGCATTTCTCCAAAGTTGCTCTGTGCTCAGAACTGGAGTTCTCATCTTCTTGTTGGAGAGGAAACTCTTAAGATTTTACTTTTTCCAGATGGGAAAAAGGTAGTTTCCTAAACCCAGGAGGAATTACTTAGATAACTTACTGGTATGTGCAGCAAGGAAGAGAAAGTGTCCTTTGCTCAACAGTAAAAGGCAGTAAGAGGCCTTTAGAAAGATGTGGTGAGAGATGAGCAAACCATAAGCAGAGCTTTATAGACATATGACAGAAGGTCCAGAAGTCCAAAAGCTGAAGGATGGTACAGAACAGTAGAAGATGGAGACAGGCTCCTCAGAGTGCTGTGTGTCAAGATGTGAGACAGCAGGCATAAGATGAAATGAGAGACAGACTAGGAATAAAATAAACAAACAGAGTAATAAAAATAACAAATGGGAATTACAAATAAATAAATATAAATAAAAGGAAAAGTTTTTTGCCATTAGAACAGTTAAACAGTAGAGCAGGTTGCTCAGAAAGGTAATGCAGTCTCTATCCTTGGAGGTTTTCAAGACTCAACTGGATAAAGCCCTGAGGAACCCTGTAACTGATCCTCCTTTGAGCGAGCGAGTGAGCTAGAGACCTCCCAAGGTCCCTCCACACCTTAATTATTCTATGATACTTCTCTCTGCTCAAATGTCCCAACAGGCTACTAACAGCAGCCCAAACCACACATGTTGAGATGAGGATCTCTTGCCATCTGGATCTTGTGATGACAATACCGATGACAACTACAAATATTATACTGAGGGAAAGGGAGAACTCACTTAAATTTTAAGACCTTATGGACAGTCTCGTAAAGGGGAAAGATTTAGACATTAGGGTTGGGCAGGAGACATGCATTCATTAAATCATGCCAGATAAGAAGTCCTCCAGATACAACTGTAGATTCTACAGTTATTCCCACACAGTTTGGGAAGTATTGCCTGTTGGTGGTGGGAGGTAAACATCTATAAGAAATTCTAGGAGGAAATATCTGTGAGGTTCTTCCTTACTCTTTGCTTGGTAGCTTTGTGCATTTTACTGTTTTCGGAATGCCTGATGATTTCTTAATATAGGGTGGGACACGGGGAACTGGTGGCCTATGTTTGAGTAATAATTATTGTGGTGGTCGTAATTATAGCATTTTGTTTACTAATATATTATGAAAACAGATATTTTCCATATCTGAATGTGTCTGAGTTCAAACAGGGTCTGATATATGTTTTGTGTGGGAAAACTAATGCTTTTTCTAGCTAGTTGTATGTAATGGAATATCTGGCAAAGGAAGACATTGAGTCATCATTGATAGAAAAGCATCAACAAATCTAAGATATTTGTTCTTAAGAAACGTATGGTTTTATTTCTCTAAGTTGGTTTTTCCTTCATTTTTAAATCACGTTTCTGCCTTGGCCATCTTTACATATCCTGAAATGAGCAAGATGAAAAAGTGCTGATCTGGAGATTGTGCTCTGGGAATTTTTTGTATTGCTATGAGGTGGAAGTGTCATAAGAATAGAAGAATCCCTGTTCCCATCGAATACATTTTTTTTAAAGCACAGCTTTGAAGACTCCAGAAGTTCAGATAAACATCCAACGTGAACATCTGCAGGTTTGAATCTCAGAATTCCCTAATGTGATGACCTCATTTCACTATAAATTGGTCTCTGTACTCAGCTAGTTATGGGTTAGTTAAAATCAGCCTCTTTCTGCTAAGAGTATCCCTTCAAAACCTCCTTCAGATGTTTTTACACTGAATACATTTGCACCTGTCAGTTCACAGGAACCTCTCACTGACTTCCAGGAACAAAAAACCATCTGAACTAAATGATGATGGCATTTTATGACTCATTGAAGCCCACATATGAAGTTCATATGTGAAACTGGCTTTATTTTCTAAAAATCAATTAAGCACTGTGTGCCTCTGGTTTTCTTACTCTACTGTAGAAGCAAAGGTACTCAATATAAAAGGTGAAAATAGATTTTCATTAAATTTTAGGCTGAAGTAGTGTTTCTGAATATAGCCCTGGTGATAACAAAGCTCAGTACTTGGGTTTAAGGGAAACAGTTGTGTAACACATTGTAGGCTTCTGAGTCTGCTGCAATGGAAAAGAAAGATGAACCTAACCAGAGTTTGGCAGACAGGAATTATGATTTAAAAATAAAAATGAAGACCTTCTGGAGTTGAATAGCTTCCTGATGGGCTGATAATGTAATGAATTTTTTTTTTTTTTTTTTTAGATTTTGCCATTCCTTTTTTTCTGGTGCTATATGGAGCCCATTGTGTGGCACAAACAGTAATTTGATGGCATGTGAGTCACAGAACAATTTTCTTCCCACTTCAAGTCTTTTGTGTCAATCAGAGAAAAGGAATAATAACCTATACCTGGGTTTGTATTGTCCTGTTTAGACCATTTTGGAAAGCTACAAAAATGTCCTGGATGATACAGCTTATATGAAAAGTTTTCATAGCTTTTCCAGATACTGCAAGCTTTTTATGCAAACCCAGTTTAAAAAAAAAAAAAAAAAAAAAAAATCTATGTAATTGATTTTTACACTCCCTGCAATGAAAAATATCACAAGAAACATATATGAATATATAAATGTCACATTTCAGAAGCCTGCATTTACACTGTTCATTCTTCAGCTAAAGAAATGCAACATGTTTTTGGTGTGTTTCCTTTTTTGAATTCTCACAACAATGAGAATTAACATCCCTGTGGGCTGGACTCTCTGGGTGGCTTTGTCCTTGGCTATCTCTTAGCTTTAAGTCCTCGGTTACACCTTCATTAAACCATCCTTCTTGCTTTGAAACCAAAATGAGGTTCTCAATTTGCCATGCTGTCAGTATTTACTTGTTAGCCTGCCAATAGCTTTAACACTCTTAATTGATTTACCACTGATTCTTCATTACTAGAGGAGTGATAAAAGATCATGTGGGTTCACTGTACAAATGAGTTGTATCTCTCTTGTAGTATCACCTCTAGACAACATAGAGGATCTCAGTCTGTCTGTAGCATATACATTTTGTAATTAGAACAAGAATAATGCTAATAAGAAAACCTGGTGATACAACATGAGAGCATAAAGGTATTGCAAATTTTTTGGGAAATGTTTCAATTCTTCAAACTAGTTGACATGAGGTAATTAAAGAAATAGTGAAAAAAGAATGAAGCTAAGCATTTTATTTTTTTTTTTTTAATGATTGACTTTGCCTAGTTGTCAGATGTCACAAAAAGAGCAATGCTGCTATAGCAAGACAGAACTGGTATTTGCTACAGGAAAGATGATAAACAGTTTTGACTAGAGTCCTGTGAAAATGTTTGTAAAGGAGCCACAGAAATTCAGAACTTGCTGAAAGAGTCAGATGATAAAACTGGTTTGGTGCAGTTAATTTCATTACTCCATTAATCTTATTTCTGAACGTATTTAACAGAAGCAGATTTACAAATGACTTTGAATTCAGCAGGAAGATAATTTTAATTTTATGGGGCACTTGTACTCAGAGAAGTAGGGGTTTTGCAGATGAAAGCATATGGTGTTGGAATTCTCCCTGTCTGTTGTCAGAACTGGATGATGCCAGCCCACTCCAGCCTTCATATGCTGTGGCACCTTGTAGAGTTTCTGCCTATAAATAATACACTCTTTTACAGAAGAACTCACTAAAAAAAGCCAGCTGCTGTGAAAAACTTGATAGTGGATCACAAGGAAACTAATAACTACTCTCTGCAGTACTCTAATAGCCACTAATGCTTGAGAGCTTTGACTAAGATTAACCACTTTCTCAGGGTTCTTTAAAGCATCCAGTCAAGAGCAGTATGTAATTTTGTGTAGACAAAATACCAAAGACACTTCCTTAAGATGCTGGGATCTGTCTTGCATCAAAACAGCTAGAAAATAGAGTTGTGTGTCTTCAAAAGCACCAGACTGTGTGATATTCAAAGCCTAAGAAGGGTTTCTGCATCAGTTCCCCATCCGTTGTTAGAAGAAGCAATTTTAGTAATGGAAATACTTCATGGAGCCTCCAGATCTGATCATTCAGCACCATATGTCACCTACTGGTTCACTGATATTTTTAACAGCAGTTGAAAACAAAAAATATCCTCACAATCTTGTCCTTGCTGTAATATCAGGCCTTTGTTTTTCTACTGAAGTAGAGGTATTATATCACTGGAGGTATTGTAGCTTCCTCAGATATGGTGTTACAAAGCAAATTTATTCTTGCTCATATTCTTTGTAAAAGTTGACAAGATGCGATGTGTTGGGTAGTTTGTTCTACAGTCTGTATACTCTATTTTAGTCTCTTCAAGACTGTGTAACAGGCACATGAAATAGGAGAAAGTTTTGCTATTCAGTACCTTCCAATAAAAGCAGAGTACTGAGATGCATTAAGTGCATCTGAATTAATCAAAAGAGCATGTTTTATGGGTATGCTTAGTGCTTCATTTATCAATGAAGAATTCCAGATGCTATGAGATCTGTAGTGTATCCAATTTAAAGTTGTTCTTAGAGAAGAGAATTTGTTTACTTCTTATACGGGTATTTAATCATAGTAAGCTGATTATGGGATTCTTTTCTGTCTTTTCCAGTTAGCTAAGTCTGACCATTATCACTACCTCACAGAACTGGAACAAAAGCTGCTCTGGCAGTTCCTTCCATTCCTGTGGAGAGTTGATTTCATCTGTATCTTCTAATTTTTAAAATCAGTATAGAGTCTTTATCTATTCTATGTCAGTAAAAATTTTCATTAATACTTTTTTTAGTAATGCTACAATAAGACAAGTCACTGAGACTACGAGTTAGAAGCAAACGTTACATCTGTACCTACTATGCTGTTGAAACACCTATGTATTTTCCTTGATTCTTATGGAACCTATATCTGTCTAAAGTAAAGTCTGGTAGATATTATATTGCAATTGCTCTTAGCTATTTCAGCTACAGGTATCAGAATGATTGATATAATTATCTGGAAGTATGGAGCTATTAATTTAATGTACTAAACTGAAAGTATTTGAACATATGTTAAGTTTCAACAAAATCTGTGAATTCATCAGTTTCCTTTATGAATTAAAATCAAGCATCAAAGAATATCAAAGTGCTTTTTTGTAAGGCTTAACTTTTATTATTTTTAAACAGCTCTTACCTGTTTTGTCTTGAAAACAAGCAAATGAAGAAACCCAAAATCTAAATACACTTTTTTTTTTTTTCTAAAAAGTTAAAATCCTTTTTGTCGCTGACATGGATATTCTTATGAATACATGAGTATTCAACTACAATGAAGTCATCCTCTTCCTGGAAGAAAATAATTTTTTCTGCATCTTGACTCTAACTTGCATTCTCATTTTCCGTGCCTGTTGAAACCAAGGTCTGAATAACAAAGACGCCATACATGACATTTCAGTCATTATTGCTCCTGGTAAAACATGCAAGATTAATTTATGACCAGTTACCTGCAAACTTCAGTCTTCAGTGACTTTAATTCATCTCTACTCAGGTGAGATCTTTTATCCTGAGGAAATCTCTGTCAGAAGATGTTGACATAGTTAAAGGGGACTATCACAATCAGTTCTTGTGATTTGTAAAGCAGTTTGTATGGAGTGCATTAGAACATGCTGTAGCAAGACAGGAGGTGGTTACAGGGGGGTGCTAACCCTTTGGGTGTCTGTTTTATTACATCAGGCTGGTGATGCTTCGTTAACTGAGATGTCAAAATGTCAAGAGTACAAAATTTCAGGTCGCATTTCATCAGCTAGAAGGATACACTACTGTCACATTTGCTATTTCCCATACATGCACACACACCTGTCGGGTACCAAGTAAACACCTCATTATAAAAAAATAAATAAGAGATAAAGTAACCTCTCACAAAAACTCCTGGATATTCTTCTCTTCCAGCTCAGCTTTCCTAGGAATCCAAGAGACATTTTGTTTTACTGAAATCGGTAGCAAATTTTCCCCAGTCTGCACTAACTAGACCTCCCTGTCAGTTTTCTCGTCTCCTCCTCCACCCCATTTTTACCTGATCAGCACCTATCACTTAAGAAATACCAGGGTATCTTGGATACCACTGTGTGGCTGCTGATGGAAGGTGCTGCTTGTTTAAACTTCATTGTAAACTATTTGGTTGCTTTGGTCATTCATTGAAGTTTGAGGTAAAATTTTTGATTACCAACGAAACACATTGTGGCGAAGGAAAAATTAAATTGTAACACCATTATTACCTTTAATGGAAAAGAGGAAAAGTTATTTTCTAATTTTGTAACCAAGCTAATAGAATAGGACCAGTTAAGTAGCTATTATCTCATACTGTATTTTCACATTGGATAAAGTAGCCATGTCACGTTTTCTCCTTGGTGTAAAATAGATGACTTTAAGTAAAATGGATTATTTGGCTCCTACACTGATTTCAGTGGCACTTCTTGTAAAAGACATTGCTAATCAGCATGAGAAAGGGTGACAGCATCAAGCAAAAACCTATAGTGTCTATGAAATTATTAGGTCATTTTGCATCTTGAAGAGAGAGACTCTCCATTCAAGTGAGATTGGTTTTTAAATTCTGTTATTTATAGTGATTCTTTCCACAGTATGGTGGGTTGAAAAGAACTGTTTATTTAAAAAAAAATATCATGGGCAGTCAGTATACCATCTGGCATAAGTAACTCCCAATTAAAATAAACAGAACCCTGTGAGTAGGAGGAAAAGAAATTAAAAGAGGAGCAACTTAAGAAATTAAATGAAATGACACTTTTAAGCAGTCAGATACTAATGCAATTAAAATTACTAACCTGAAATTAACATTCTGCTAAGGGAAATAAAGTAATTTAGTAGACGAGATCATTTTTGGTCATATTAATAGTGTCACATGGTCATGAACCATTCCCTTATCTAATATAGTAACATTCTTTCAATATGGAACACACTTGCCTTTTTAATTACTTAGCTGTTAAAAAAAAATTACACTTTTATTCCCAGTGGATGGTTAACAAATTGTGATTTATGCTTTGCTTCATTCAAATTGGGTAAACGTGACCTTGACATACTTCTTGCAGCTTCCTCAAATGCACTGATGGTGGAGGAAGGAGTTAATGACTGTGACTTGCTGTGTGAATTCTCCAGTGTCCCCCAGAACCTTGAAATGGGCAGGTATTTTTTTCCCTGTCTCTGCCTGTTACTGATGGTTTTTGACTTTCATACCTCTGCTTTGTATGTGGAAACTCCAGCTCTGGCACATTAAAGGAAAAGTTATTATGAAAATAAGCTAAGAATATTCTCAAAACTCAAGCCATATCTACCTTGTGACAAAATAAACCACAGAACATTCTTCTCAAATTCCTGCCTGGAGGTGGTTCTTAAGAGTACAAATTGGCAAAATCACAAATCACTTAGGATTGTCTGGTTTATGGCTTCCACAGTTTGCATAGCCATTTCCTATTATAATTTGAATAGCATAAAAAAAAAAAAAAAAAAAAAAAAAAAGCCTTGCCCACCTGTTATAGAACTATACATACCCAGAAAAAATCCAGTTCATTTAATTATCCCCTTAAAAATGCTGCTTAGGAATGAGGATTTTAACTCTGCATAAACCAAGACAGCAAGATCTGTGAGACCATCCCAACAAAATGTGACCACTGGTTTTTGTATGCGAATGTGCACGCCATAGGCTTTCCTGGTTAGTAAAGGACCCTCTTTACAGCAACACAGGTTCAGTTTCTCCTTGGACAGGGCTAGAAAAGCTCCTCCTCATTTTATGACAAAGAACTGTGCCCCAGCTGCCTCTCAGGGTCTCCCGTTGGTGCCAGGAAGGAGCATATGGGGGGCAATGGAGTAAGATTCAAGCCCTGTTAGCCTTACATTGACAGTACAAGCATATACAGATGTTGTGGTTTCTGTTTGTGTTTTTTTTTTTTTTTTTTTTTTTTTCCCCCTGGATTCATTATAAACAATTATATTTTTTACATAGATGTTTTTATATTTCTGCCTTCAGAGGTTTTGTGCAGGGGCATTCATACCACCTATGTGCTCCACGTGTTACCGAAAAGATTTAACAAAGACATGACGTGCATTGGGGTACATAGTAAAGGTTTTATGAGGTAGTTCTTCTTCAAAGACTGTGTTCCTGAAGGACATTGGATTAAGATAAAAAAAAATTAAGCAACTGCTTTAATTTCACCAAAAATGGATGTACTACATCTTGGTTACTGTTGAAACAAACTGGTGATCTTCTGTAATAATTTCAGGACTTGGAGTAGCATCTAGAAATGAGACAGTGGAGCCCTAAGTAATCTTAATTCAGTTTGGCAGCTACAGATGGGCAACTGCCCCTATCACAGACATGTGATCCATTCATCCCTTTATCCCATCACTTCACTCAAAACAGACCCAACTTGTGTAACCTCTGCAGTGGAATTTGTGCTGGGCCATTACCATCTGTACCTGTCAGCAACTCTTATCCCGTTTGCTGCTGGCTGCTTGTGGCCTCCTGCCCAACCAAAGCTCCTCTATATACAGCTTTTATTTTTTCTCATTACAGAGGAATGACTTACCCTCTTCACTAGGTTGTTTTAGTGGTCTGTAGCACACCCAGTTATTAGACTTTCTTGATATTCATTATCATGCAGATACATTATACCTATATGTGCAGAACCTGCTGCTCAGAGCCCTCATTCACTCCACAAGAAATGTTTTCTCTTTTACGTGGCACATCATACCACCCACTCATCTCTCTTTTTACAGACCTACCCCAGTGATTTTAACATTCCGATCATATGAATTATTCTTCCTGGATTTAGTATTGCCAATTAAATCACATTTGTCTTATCCACAGGAATTTCCACTTCACCCTTCTTGTTACCTTGCCATTTGGTATCTAAGAGACAGAACAATTTCTTGTCTTTGAGTTTGTTATCTTTATAGTTCTGTTGGTTCGTAACAAATTGATTGTGACTTTATGTCCCTTTGCAACCCTCTCCCCATGTGTTATCTGTCTTCTAGCTAGCCTCCAGCTAGGACTATATTACTCACATATATGATGCAAACTGTGTGGTTCATACAGGCCTACCATGTGTTCTTTTTTTTCTGCTCTGAAAGGAAAATAAAAAATAGCGAAGGCAGGTCACAGCAGCTGTCTCCCCAGTGGCAATTTATACTGACTAGTTTAGAGCTATTCTTGCAGAGAAAAGACCAAAATATCTTCTATAAATATCTTCCATGTATCTCCTGGTGTCCTACTCATCTGCATGAGGGACCCTCTGTGCATTTCTCATCATTACTATTCTTGTGAATTAACAAGCAGTGAATAAGATTCACCAGATTCATTTTTAATAAGTTTAAAAAAACAAAATAAACACACCCCCCCCAGTAATAATAATATTTGTTTTGGGGTTTCTAAAGTGTTTGGGTGTTCTGAAGTCTCATTTTCAAACTTTTCCTTGCAACATAAAGAGCTAGAAATTTATTTTTTATAGAATGAAAACTGAGACTCTCATTTTAGGAGCTGAAGCTTGAAGAAAAATATTATTATCATGATAAAAATAGCAACAATGGGGGAGCTGGCAACACTGTAATCTTGTGTGCATTTTAGGAGTTTTGGCAATCACGTCACAACCCCTTGTACAGAAGAGTTTACTAGCTGACCAGAACAGATCTTCAACCTCATTGCAGTACCTGGTGGCTTGGTGAAATGCATTCACCTAGGTAAGTTCCTAGCTGGGATGGTCTGGAACCATACATGTACTCCAAATAAAAATACTAAATCCGCACACTTTCAAACTCTGAACTGCAGTTCTTAGTTCTGGATCTGAATTTTAGGCATGATTCATATGTCCAAACAGGTTTTATTCATAATCCTAGGTATCAACAGTTCTAAATCTATGGGGAAGAGAAAGACATATTTGAAATGCAAATGCAAATACTGTTGTTCTAACTTCCCCTAATGCAAATTCAGCCCCTGCAGTAAAACCCCCCAGTTTCAGTGCTGACAAAGAGAGTTTCTTCACGGATTCTTGACAACTATTCCCCTAGAAAGGTGTTGGTTCAGTGGCAAGACAAAGTGGCTGTCCAGCTTCTCCTGAACTCTACTTTTCATGATGGCACAACTTTATTGTCTCCTTGTAGCTCTTTCCTTGTCTACTTCAGTTTTTGGAAGTTCTTTGTTGTGACCAAGCAAAATACGTTGCTACTGCTGAATGACTGATTCCGATCTTAACAAAATGTCATGCAGATTAGTTGTGGAAATGTGAGAGCTGACTTTTTGGGAAACACATAAAAGCAGATTTTCTCCGCTCAGTGACAGTGCAGGTGAAAGAACCCAACAGATAGAATACAGGTCACCTTTTTTTATTGTGCTGGGTACCTGTAGCTATGACTTTGACAGCTAAGGGTGCTCAGCTGTTCCGAAAATGAGGCCCAAAGCTTCTGCCCTCAGCAAGCTTTTATTGCTTTAGCTCTGATTGATGGGTTCAGGGAACTGGAGCCTAAAGATAAGTCTTTAATGGATCACTAAATTGTGACTGCCAAGCAAATTATTGTGTATGGGCTTTACAAATTGTGCTACCTGGAAGACAGCATATTTCAGGAGTGAAATTTTACACTGGAGGGAAAACAAAACAACAGCATTTTCAGTAATGGTTTTAATGGCTGATTTTGTTCAGAATACTTACTTGCTGCTGTCTCTTTTCTCAGTCTTAATTTAAGCATCTCTCTGACATATACATGCTGAACTTAGTTAGAAGGCCATTTTATTACTCTTCTGAAGTTATCAACACTAAAAATAGAAGATTCCTTTATAGAAAGGAATATTCATATATAAGGGAGTCATATAAGGGAGTTCTATTTTATGCTTATTTTCACATCTTTATTAGTGATACACATCTCTTCTTTTGTCACTGTCACCTTCATAAACATTTACTGTGCAATTTAATGGATTAATATGGCTTTTCCATACTGGGGGTAACACTCATTAAAACAGTTTTTGCAGCATGTTCATAAATAATTTATCTGGACATGGGTCCTAATTTTATAACAATATTAGTGTCCAATACCCATTTTTGTTCTGGGCATGTGTTGAATTGCCTTTGATAAGGATTGGAAGCAATTTAGTCTAACAACTGTAATACCATTTCGGGTGTTGCTTGTCTGTGAATTGTTGATATTATTATTAATAACAAACATGGAAATAATACACATCGAAAGAACTCACAGTCATTAACTGCTGTGCTAACAGGTCTGTTTAAAGATTCAGAGGACAGTTTGTTATGTTTTGAGCAGATTTATTTTTTTGAGTTAGATTATTTCTTTGTCATTGTTTTTATGAACTAGTTTGTATATCAAAGGTTTATCCAGTTGTGTGTGACTTATTCCTGATGTAAACTTGAAGTCAGAAAAATAAGGGTGAAGAAATTTTTATTAGTTTCCACTGATTGTAATACATAACAGACAACATTTTTTAATTTTAAAATTAAAAAAAAAGAAAATAAAAGAAAAGAAAAATAATTTTGGGAGGATTTTAATTAGAAAAGGCTGGTAAAAATGTTTAAATGTAAAAGAAAGCTGCCTGGAGATCAGTAGAAAATCAGAAGTCCACATCTGGTAAATAAAGCAAACATGAGAAATCATATACTAATTCCCATTTTGAGATGAAATACAGATGGCAGGTATGTGTAGTGAAACACATGACAAATTTTGCTCTACAGGATATCACACTAAATATTTTGGCTTCAAAATGAACATTAAGCTGACTTTGATTAGCTAGAGAAAGAGGAAAGTTTTGCTTCTGGACGTGAAAGTATGTCACTTTTGTGTTGCTTTTGGTAATGTGAACTTGGATGAAAGGGATAAAAAGAAAAAAGAAAGGGATTAAATATTCACATTTTATTAAGCCAACAAAATACTGAAAAGTATAATGCACATTTTCCAAGGGTAGTATAGTAGACTTCTGGGTACCTTAGATGAATTTTAGTTTTATTTTGCTTGAGTAAGCATTTCATGATCACCACAAAGCCCTCATAGCAATGAAAAGTGCAGAGCGAAATGAGAGTCTGAAATGAAAATCATTAGTTCGCCTGGGATGTCTCCAAGGGAACACAGAGATACTGAGGTTTGCAATATGTTATCCTCCAAATTATAACATTTGTGCATAACAGAGGAGTAATAAGTCCCATTTATAGCCAGGAAAATGAATCAAACCTTATTGAATGAACAGTGATGGACAAATACATCCAATATAGTGGTCATTTTACTTCTATATATTGTGCTTTTATTGTTAAATGAGCTGGGTCATGTTTTGTCTTTTATGTGTCAAACCCCCGAAATTATAAGCTGCTGTTTTAACTGAGGTAAGCACTTTATAAAAGAAATGTTTAGCTTAACTTTGCTGACAACATGAAATAATACCAGACTTTGAAATCTTTATGTCTTTCAAATAACCTTTTCATGTTTGCTGTCTTCTGAGGTAGAATAGAACATATTTTTGACACCAGGATTTCGGAATACCATCACCTCTTCAATAAAGGCTCTTGAAGAATACATAAAGGGAGAAACCCACTTCTTAGGAAGTCTTAGAGAGGTGAAAATGTTAGTGGTCTCTCACCAATAGAGGCATCTGTGCTACTACAACGACTTAGTTGGTGTAAGTTCTCCCCAGCTTCACATACAGTATATGTAGACAGATGGAAGAATAAAATTATATTAGAGTCAGTACTGGAGAGTAAAAACTGGGAGTGCCAGAGAGGAAATTTTTTGTGAAATTATACTCTTTTGTTTTCTCCAAACCATTTTAATGATGTTGTTGTCATTACTGCTTTAATGTTGTTAGTACAGACAATCTCATTCCTGCAATAGGCAGACAAGATCTGCAAGTGTCTAGTCAGCAGATTCTTCTGAGGACACATAAACATGATATATATTGGGTGCACACCTGTCTTCTTCAGATGGTAAGAAAGAAACTAAAAGTCCTAATAATGCTTATCTAGAAAAGTGTAAAGTAATACCGAATGCAAATAACCTAGATCAAAGACTCATCTGAAAGGAGGTATCTTGAAATCTGTTCCACAGCCCCTGTCCTACAAGGGAGTTTAGACTTATATGAAAACTATTAACAAAGATAGAAGAGGAGATGCAGAACTGAAACCTCCCAAAATGCAATAGGAGGATGAGATGATGGTAATCACAAATGACTTTTTCAAATATAGCTAACACAGATTTTGTTGGAAGAAGGAAAAGTATGCCAAGGGGGTCACAGTCAAAGATTTTCAAAAACAAAGAAAACCATACTGGGATGGAGACCAAGCATGTCATAAGCTGAACAATGTGACAAATCAATATTTGCATGTAGTATGATAGTGTGTAATCTAAAAAACAAAAAGTGAGAAAGCTGTGCTTATGTCTTAGGGGAGGAGACATCATCTGGATGATATATCGTAAATGAATAAGTTGACAGTAGATAGACCAAAGTTCCTGAGTTAGATGCAGATGGCATATTCTTCCAAATTTTACCTTGAGCTGATCACATCAAAGTGACAAATTTTTAATCCAGTGATTCCTCTGCTACTTTCCATTCATTATCACAAGAACAGAAGAAGTCATCCAACATAAAATGTATGAGACTTTTGGAATCCTGATAGGACTCAAATTTAGTACCCATTATATTTATATTTTACAAACACAGGAGATTAAAATAATGTAATGCAATGTTAAAAGAAGCTCTGAAACAAGTGCAGCTGCAAGTCTAAAATTAAAGTCAGTAAAATGTGTGCTGTGAGAAACCTTGTCACAGTAGTTAGGATATATGATTGATAAACGTGATAGCAGAGACATAATAAGACAAAACACATAGATGAAATGCCACTATTTACTAGCATATCAGGATTTCTGTGGATCTTTGTTAAGATAATATTGTGTAGCAAATTCAGACCTTCTGTTTCCTCAGAAGGCCAAGTTCTTTATGAATTACATGAAACAGACTTTGTGTCCATCTGGGATAAAATGCACAAGCATGCTTTGAGGATTTTAAAAACAGATTGATCACATCTTCAGTAGAGGCATTTTATACTGTTTTACAGTCCCCCAAGGGAGATGTCATTCTTGTTGCCCTGAGATGACAGAGATCTCAGACTGCACTGTTTCAGGTAGCCTGCAGATATTGATAAGCAATGCATCAATTCTCATGATGCATTCCTGGTTATTATATGGAATTCCAAGGATTTCAGTGAAGTTTTGGAGCATGTTATTAAAAATACCTTAATTGCATATTGAGATATGTTAAAAGACAAAAAACAGGCTGTCCTTAGGATGTCAAAAACTTCCTTCAGAGTTCAAATTTATGCCTGGAAACCTGCTAGTTATCAGTAACTGTTCCTGACACCTGCTCATCTGTGCATGCCCCAAAATGCAAACTTGAACTGTATGTGTAAGCACATTCTTGTTTGTTACATGAACAGTATTATGTCTGGGAAAATATTCTACACAAAATGATTCTGTCCTTTTCATAGCAACTCCAGATCTGGACAGATCTGTGTATTTCAAAAGGTGCTCAGTATTTTAGACCAATCTCAGACCAGCACATGGACACCAGAATGGTAGACTATGGTGGGGCATGCCCAATTCTTTTGACTTGCATCATTTTGCTGGACTACCCCTAGGATACTCAAGGTAGAAAGGTCTAACTCAGCTGGTCACACCTCCACTAAGTGGCATTGATTACAGAGTAGGCAGGAACATGTTTCCAGTATGAGCTCAGTATCGAAACTGTTCATCTTGCCACCCCAGTAGTACCTCAGTGGGACTGTGCATCTCCTTATCCCTGAAAGACCTACTTCTGAAAAGGACAATACTTAGATCCTTTTAGAGAACTGATGCACTGCATATGCTGAGATGCCTATAGACTTCAGACTGGGGAAGTAATCAGCTTTACATATGGCAGAACTAGGGGAATAAGATTGATCAAGAAGGTCCAGTGCTGTCCATCTCCAAAGAGAAACCTAGATTGTTTTGAACCATGTTTCTGTCAAATGCTTATGGCTGTGATAGCTAGTGCCTGCCCAGAAGTCATCTATTTCTATGCAGGGCTGGGCAACATCTTCTGCCACAGAAGCCTGCCAGCACTGCGACCTGCTGTAAGAGAAATGGTTTAGTCAGGAAGAACAGATCTGGCATGGAGTATTAAACTAGCATCTGGATCTGTTTGGCTGAGGGAATATTCTGTGTTCCAGTAAATACCTCTGTTGATTGATTTCTGTGTGTTTGCATACAGGTGGTGAGCAACCCAAAACTGTTGCTACTATCCTGTCTTGCCTTTGGCCAATCAAGAAATCTGGTCTCAAGAGCATCAGGAGGGGCTTTGTTAATAGAACAGAAAGAAACAGGCATTATGTTTGCGTATGTGGTTGTTCATCTTCTTCCACAGTGGGCTTCTTTAGTTTCTGTGTGGGACTCTGGGTACACATAGAGGCCCACGGATGACTGAGTATCAAATAAAACTGAATGATGATTACTCACTTGGCTTTGAAGATGTTAGCTTTAGCTTGTTTGGTTTAAGTCTCTCCATCCACATAGCACACAGAATTTCAAAGGATGAAGACACACAGTAACAGGTTATTTGTATACTGAGCTATTTTTGAATGACATTTGACAAGCTACAACCCCATCATCTTTTGTTCAGCATCTAGTAAAATTGAGAACCGAAAGAGCTTATGTACTGTGATGAGTAGCTATAGCAATGGGAAGAAACAAGCCCTTCTTTTTAAGAGGGAAAAAGAGCATGAAAGGAGCTTAGTGTCACATGTTCTATTCCCTTGGTCTCAATAAAATAAAATTGAGAGGGAGAATATGCAAACAAAACTACGTGCTTATGAAGTATGGAAATACATTTTCAAGAGAGCCAAACAGCTGAGGGACAACTGTTCTTTTCTCAGGCAAAATAATTACATAAATCTATATATTTAAAGAGAATGCACAAGTGAAAGTGACAGTGATGATGCATTTGAACTTGAAATCATAATGGATTTCATAGAGTTAATTATAGGTTGTGTTACTTAATAGAGAAGATTAAAATTGTTGTTACTGGAAAGTACAGAGAAAGGAACCTGAAGGTGTATCTAAATACTGAGGGAGGTGACCTGATTTTTAGAGTGAAGGAGTACCTGGAAACACTGAATCCCAAGACCTTCACTCAAGTTTTGAATGTGATTTTCTTTCATGTGAAGCTCACCGAAAATTTGCTGCTTTTAAGACTGGAGGTTTAAAAATCTAAAAAAAAAAAAAAAATCTGAATATAAACTATCACAGAAACTTTCGAAATGTTACCAAAAATACTTGTGTAGTTTGTAGTTTCAAATACCAGATCTTTGCTAGTCTGTCATGTTTTGAAGTTGGGAATCTCTTGATCAGCTCTCTTGTTTAAACGGTGCATGACTTCATTTGGAGAGTTTGAAAATAAATGAAAACTGTCTTTAGATATGACTGAATAAATGTTATCTTTGCACTTAGTAGACACCTCCTGCTGCTAAACAGGTTGTCTGCCTTGGTTATGCAATGGGCTTTTATCCTGTTCTCTTTTCATTAACAACCCATTAGATCTTTTTCTTTTAATAGAATTAGTGTGATCATTGATTTTGGGTATGAACAAGGAGAACCCAGACAAAAAGAAGGCCAGGCCAGGCAACACATTAATAAAGAAATAAATCTCAGCCTTCTTTTTTTTTTTTTTTTTTCTTAGGTATTATTTCATTAGAAAAGGCTTCAGTGCATCCTGGTCAAATCTAAGCATGTATTATGATCCCATCTCAGCAGTTAGAAATTCTCCTCTGATGGCCAGTTACTAATTTCTAGTAGAGATGCCAGTGCGAATTATCTATGTTTGTGCCTCCTGCTTGCCCTGCTGATTCGCAAGTTAGTTAGCAGTAGACAGAACTGTTGGAATTAACTACCTTTGCAGTAAATCCATTCTGCTTTTCTTTTTAGGGCAAAATAATGTTACTTGCCCTGTGAGCGGAGTTCAGCTCACTTTTGTGCAGCAATACCTTCAGCTGGATGAAATTCAAGTGTTGGTTACTGCTTAGAAACCTAATGCTTTCTATTGCCTGGACTCTTCATTGCTCTGCTGTTGATTTGTACCATTGTACTGGGTTTAGGGGATGTTAGGAAGATCACCTGAATATCTCTGGGAATCCTTCACCAGTGTAGCAGCAACTTTCTTTTGGTGGTGAGCTGTAAAAGAATAAATCTACAGCTGACTGCCTAGTTCCAGGTCTTTTTATTCTTCTTTAACTATTTACTTTTAAAAAAGGCGTATTTTTTCCTTTTCTGATGGAATGATAATCTGATAATAATTTAGAAAATATAATAGATATATTAAAAATGTAAATTATTCCTCTATTCTGCTGTTATTATGAACTTTAATTTTCTTTTGAAAATTACAGATGTCCTGGCTACTTATGCCCTTTGAAAGACTGTAGATAGTTTCCAAGAATAAGGTTCTAGTTAATAGTGTAATGATGAAACAGGTCATCTACATTCATCCCATGTTCCCAGTAGGAAATTTAGCTCTCATTTACTATCCAAAATAGTTGTATATTAAGTGTAGTATTAAAGAGCTGCTGTTGTTCTGCTATTAAAAGTGGCTCTGACCTAGACAATACTCACCTCTAGTGCTTTTTATTTTATGTTTAAAAATGTAACTAGACTGTGTATGTGTGAAAATGTAACTAGACTGTGTATGTTTGAAAATGTAACTAGACTGTGTATGTGATGAAAGATGATTATGCGAGTTCCCAGAAACCCCAAGGAACAAGTACATATTTATGTTTCCTTTAGTGAATTTTGTTATTTTTTCTTTTTTTTTCCTTCAATTTATAAGATCTAAAGGACAAATGTGATTATAGTGATCACATGGAACAGGTATAAATGCCTGCATATAGTACTCTCTGCCTTTGCAGCTGGAAATGCTGTCTGAGGAAAGATTTGAATAGACTTTGTCCTTTCAATGCCAGTTACAAAAGTTCTGGTTTCAGTAAGTAAAATCTAGTTTTTACTGCATGATTGTAGAAATTATTTTTTCTCTTTTGCAGTTGGAAGTTTTAAAGCAACTAGAAAAAAAATGTGTTTTGTTCTAATGAGATTAATGCCACTGCTTTTTTCACAATTAAAAAAAAAAAAGGAAAATTCTTCATACATCTCTAGTTGAGAAACACCAGATGCACAGATGGGGATAGAGATGATTCTCTTTGATAGGATACACACTTGGCATGAAGGCGAGAGAGAAGTTTTGGATTTGAGGTTTGAATTTGTTCAGTATGAAGACTTGGTTGCTTATTTGGCACTCTGGTGATAAGTGTATAGTGTGAATCAGAACCCTTTGAGCTTGTTCGAAACTGGGGGAAGTTGAGTTTCTTATACAGACTTTTATGGTGGGATTTAATTCAAAATAAAACCCATAAGTTTAAGTGTCTACAAGCCCTCTGATTGTCTGAACTCTGTGTGATCTAGTGTGGGATTCAGGTACCCTGTGATAGCATGTGGTGCTGCTTAACTGTATGAGATTTACTGCCTGGGTTCAAGCTGCCTCTCCAGAAGGTAAAGATCTCCTACATCATGCCTGTTCATCCTGTGTAAGTGTCTTGGCTGTCCTGTGGCAGTTTGGACAGACACACTGTGGTGTTGGCAGCTGGATTCTGCTCCCAGCCAAGGGAGTCTGGAGAGTCATTCACCTCATCCAAAAGTGGACATACAGGCCACCATTTAATTTCATGTCTCTCTTATAGTTCTTGCATAATATTGTCATTTTGTGCAGGTTTTTGGACACAGCAGGAAGGATCTGTGTGCATGGGCAACTGTACTGATGCCCTTGTGGCTGGTCAGCTCAGTATCTCTCCAGGCAATTTTGATTGTACTGCCTATTTCCATGAACTACAAGGGAGAGTTTAGTCAGCAAAGGTGCCTATAGACATCTAAATCAGGTGTCTGTAATTAAGGTCAAACAGAATCCTGGACATTCTGTTTGTGGAAAGGCTGGAATCTGGACCATAGTTTCTAATACACTGGAACTTCAAAGAAAGCTTGACCTTGGATTCACATTCATGTCTTGGAAAATCTGATCACTTGGGAGGAACTAGATAACAATCTTAAAACTGTGCTTTTATCCTTCTTATCATATGTATTTCTGCATTCTGGAGTTTTTATATGCTCATTTCTAACACTTCTTTTTGGAAAGGACATATAATTTTTCTGCTTCTGGTTTAATTTCCAGTAGAAGTAAGGCTGCATGGGTAGAATAATTATGAAAGGTGAGCTACAAAGTGGAAAAAAACAGCTTAGGAAAAAATATTCCTACTGCCTTTGTTTTCTTTTCTGCCTAAAAGATTTTGCAGACACTTAACATATGAAAGATGAAGCATTAGACAGGAGTTCCATTGAGCTTCAAACTCTCTTTCAGGCAGAAAAATTACATAGAAAATTTTGATACAGGCACAGAAAGGAGAGAGGAGGAGAATGCACCACATCACAGTCAAACATGGTAAATAGGACTATGCTTTGTTTCCCATTAAGGAATAGCAAATTGAAATTAAGGGGACTGTGGAAAGACAATGTAAAAGGATAAGACTAGAGCTTCAATGTGGAAACAAAAGGATTGATTCAATGCGCAGTTACCAGTGATTTCATTCTATATTCCACCATATGTCATCACATGTTGCTGTCAGGTTTTGTTATTTGTAATGCAGTTTTATTTCCTTGTTGCTTGAGTCCTCACTGACAAGAAACCATTGGCTGGGGTTTGGAGGAGTTATCAGTGATCTCATTCTCAGAAGTATTCTATATTATGGGTCAAGATTTTGTACAAAGTGCTCTCTGCATCCCCAGCAATCCTCTCTTTTTGTGTTGGGCCCTTTGCAGTTTTGCTACAGTTATTCTTTACAAAATCACTCCCAAACACTTTTAGATTGAAATATTTTTTCCCTTGCAAAGTACCATGCCCTCTGTATTCTTATAGTTGTTTGCTATTACATTAGCTAAACCTAGTTTAACTACAGTTTTCTTAGTCGATTATTAATGAATATTTTATTCTATGTATTGTATTACTTTGCCAAATGAAACTGCTGGGAAGTTAATTACTTTGAAGGCTTTTTTTCAGGTGAAAATGAGAGAAATTGCTTTTTCAGCAAAATTATTCTACAGAATTTGTCGTGTCATTAAAGGATAATGCCAACAACATACTCCAGTGAGCAAGCAAAGCAGTTTACAGCCTTGTCCTATTGTTAGGGTGACTGATTAAGCACTCGTAGAGCTGAATCCTGTCAGGACAAAAACCTGCAGCTTTGTAGTTCAGGCTGCATTCAGTTGCACTGGTAGACTTCCATATTCTTTGAAATATCAAACTGTTTTTCATGTTTACATTTTGACCCACTCAGGTCTTAGTGCTCATTTAAAAAATACGTGCTTACCACCCATCCAGCTGCTCCAGGCTGCAGTGGCTTTCTTCAGGCATAATTCAATGGGAGAGCCTCTTTTGTTCTCTGCAGCACTCCAGGGATTACTGATATTGGCAGCTGCTATTTTTTTTTTGGAACTTTAATCTGTTCATGAAGTTTTCAAATGTTTTTTAGCTGAAAGCAATTTGAGACCAATTTAAAACATATATTTCTGCCATTACAATTGACATAGGTTTTAATTTCAGACTGAAAGAATATCGATTTATCATTTGGCTTTTCATGGTGATTTCATAAAGACTATGTTCTGCCTGCCCTTCTAGGAGAGGGAGTACTTGGAAGGTTTCGGGCAGAAGTGATAGGTGGCTTTGGTGCTGAACTGGGACCTACAGAGACCTGCTAAGAGCCCCTCTGTCAGGATGCCTTAGCTCTGTGTAGCCAGAATATGGGTTCAGCTGCATCTGGACAGGGTCAGAAGGAAGAAAAGGTTTTATAGTCAATAGATGGCTCCCTGAGAGCCTGTTTCAAGCTCTCTGTAGATTATTTTCTGTTTTAATTCACTTAGCTCAAATAACTCATCACAGCTGGAAAGTTGAATACTAGGAGGCTGGCTAGACAAAAGTGAAAGCTTTCTGACAGCATGGGTAACCCTTCTTCTTTCATGTTTTAAAAATCCAGAAATTGAATCATCTTTTAGATAATAATTCCTGATGATCACTCCAACCTTTTTCCATTAAATGATGAACAATATTGGGTAAACTCCATTCCCATATATCTATTACTTTTTGCTATCCAAGCAAAATTGCTGGGTTTTTCTCATTTAAGAGATAGATATACACTTAGTTGATGGTATCCCAAATATTATCTCCATCTTTCTCTTACATGAAAGATTCATTAATGACAAGAGAACAGTTTTTAATCTTAAAAGGTGATTTGTTATGAAGCAACAGTGTTTAGATTGATTTTTTCTATTGACAGGTGAATTGCAGTAATATTGCACTTCATCATCATGTAACAGAACATTATAACAGTAAAGCAGATACACATGAAGTGAATATGACCATCAAGGAATTGTGTATTTGAGTGGCAAAAGGTAGTGTATTGGTTTTAGATTCTTGACAACACTTTTGTGAAATGTGAGAATGTGGTTGAAGTCTTTCTTCTGACACAGCCTGACCACAAAAGATTTGAGAGTCCATGGAGATCTGGGTCCAAATTTCTTGCTGAAATTTCTCTGCTTTATGCTGGATTATGACAAAAAAAAACAAAAAACAAAAAAAACCAGGAAAAATGGCCCCAGGCCTTCCAGTCATGCTGTTGCCTTCTGCTTAGAATGGGAAATCAAGCCTGAAGTGTTCAAAAGTTGGACTATGTCAAGATATAATGGCAGAATTTGAATGCACTTAGTCAAAGTTCCTCTTAATCATGTAACATGCATCCCCATTGGTTTGAAATCAAAAAGTTTAAGTTGTTAAAAAAAATTATATGCAAGCTCAATCAGCTCTTCAGTCTAGACTTTGAATAGCCAACAGACCAGCTTCCAGTGATTTCAGACAATTGCTTGGCTCATACTGGGACAGAATCACCGATAAATGTTTCCAATTGTACACTTCATTACAACTTTTCAATGCATCTTTAACTTCTTGGAGCTAGAATTCACTGTGAGCATTTGATTGCAGCCCAGTGTCTGGTGCTGATAAACCCTGTTTCTTGGTGTAAAGATGCTCAGTATAATTAAAGGCTATTCACAGAAGCTAGCAACACAAATCTTTTTCCAGATGTTGGAACTTTCACAGCACTGCTTGTATTTTTTTTTTTTTAAGCAATTTGATGTATCTTTTAAAAACTCAGAGACAGTCTTTTACTGTTGAACCTATGTCCTGTTTCATCAGTCTTTGCCTTATTATAGCAAACTTATAAAGTCTTTTGTCTGAATTCTTAAGTGGCAAATAATTAGGAAAGGAGAGGTAGAGAAAATTCAGCTAAAAACATCTGTTGATGGCTTTGTGCACGTCACTGCTCTATTCTAACTAGAGAACATGTGAGGCAGAGACAGTATTGATGTATTAGGCAGGGAGAAAATAGCATTTTTCAAATATTAATAAAAACTTTGCAAAACTTTCCCCAACTTAAATATGGATTCTTTCAGCAATTAGTCCCCATATCCTGCCAGGTCTGTCATGATCTATTTTAGCGTTTATAGAAGAAAGGTTCCACACCAGACTGAGGCATGGGCAACCTTAGATACTTCACCTAAGACCTCTCCATTTGTGTAGTGGATAATTGGGATGATAAAAGTAAGATCACCACCCTGAAAATTGACAAAGAGCTGTTCTGGCTTTTGCAGGCCCAGGAATTAAAGTTTCTCAAATTGGTTTCAGGCATTTCTGCTCTGCTGCAAGCAGCAGCCTCTGACTGTGTGCCAACTGTGTCAGTGAGAAGGGTCTTACTGCATAGGGAAATCATTAAGGTAGGGTACAAATTTAAAGCATCATTGCTATTCTATAGTAACTGTTGTCTAGATACATGTTCTGTACAGGGGTGGAAGGGGGTGTGGAGGGAGAGATGGACCAAGATTCTTTCTGGATGGCAGTAAGAAAGGCCCAACAACAACTTATATATTAAAATACCTGCTTCGGGAAGATAGAGCAAAAAGAGAGATATAGATAGTGAGTAAATCTTACATCCCTTCAGTTGCTGGGAGCCCCGATTTCATGCAAGATCAGACAGACCCCATATGGATTTTCCCAGTATGCCATGCAGATCTCATCAATGGAGAGGTTCTCGGCATTTGAAGGGGCACAAGATTTATGCTTTTATCTAAAGTTCTCTTTTTATTCTATTCTCTTAAAGCTTCTATTTTAATATGCCATTTATTGTCCGGCCTTTCTTCCTGACATGTTGAAAGAACCCTGCACTCCCTTTCTCTCTTTCTCTCTCTCCCCCTCCACCCTGCCTAGTGCAGAACAATATATCTGTTTTGGAAAACAGCACTGTCCCTGTGGTGATCTCTCTTGATATTCCAGAACAGCTACCCTTCAGCTTTCCCTTTATAGACCTTGAGTTTCAGTTCTCAGACTTCAGAAATTGGTAACCCTGAATTGCCCATAAGCAATTAAGCACAGATAAAAATTACTGATAGTGTATACATAGTTATGAACATATTTCAAACACACATTATAAGGTACTGAACTGGGCAGTATTTTTCATAAGGACTTTTAGTGCTCTGTTGTTCTTATGTATATGTCAGGACTGGACAACAACCTGACATTGTACTCTTTGGTATGTCAGCAGGTACCCTTAAATTCACCTCTCTTGAATCTTCTTTTATTTACACTTTAGTAGCTTTTGTAGGGGTTTCATATTGTGAATAGTGTATCACATGGAGTTTTTAGAGGTTAAAAAGGGCACCTTGCCTTCCTTCTGAATATTTGGTGGTGTTGGGCAGTTGGAAGTCTGGGTTTCAATACTGCCAGCCACCTTTCAGAGTGATTGGCCAGCTCCAAAAGCTGACTGGGCACCCTGCTACCTGCTGGTTGAAGGAACTTGAAGCTTATACTGGAATAATGGGGTCAAGCCTGGTGGCACAGTAAGACTGTAGCACCAAAGGTTAGAGCTAGATAAGAACAAAATAATAATAAATTCTACAGTGTGATGTATACAGGAGAATCTGGGCACCAACTACCTCCAGAATAATCTGACAAATGACAAAAAATAAATATGTGCTGATTAAACAAAAATATCTTCTTGCATTTGCCCAGGCATACGATCAACTCCTGAGATTTCTATATCAAAACTCATCACAAATGATTTTGTACCCATCTCCTCAACGATAGCTTGGTTCTGTTTTGTGCTCGCAAGGTAACAGGTCCAATATGATACACAATTCTTTTACTAGACTTCTCAGGGAAGACTCTTGTATCAGAGGGATGATATCACAGAGTCAACCACGTGGGAAAGGTAACCCAGCATTTATTGAAAACAGACTGCCCTTGTTTCCTTCCAGGTGCCAGGAGCTGTCTGAAATCTGATCAGCACAAGCTGCTCAAACACACTTTCTGCTCATGAGGCTCTGCCAGGAGTCTTCCACATACTAAGTCAGCTTGATTTGCTGCATGTTTGGATCCCAGTCAACAATTTGCTCTGTGAGGCAGACTGGTGTTGAAAGAATGTCATTTAATCATTCCTGTGAACATGCAGGGTGAAATTACATGTGGTTTGATGACAGATATAAGGATATTACTAAGTGCTGGGCTTGGGTTTGCCAGGTGCTCATCCGGTGGCAGTAGTGTGGACTGATTGTATCCCTGAGAGTCTACCTCCTGAGCTAAAATGAAGATGGTACTGAGAAGCAAATAAAATATATTTCTCAGAGATGTGTGGAGTGTGCCAGGAACACCATCAGCCTGGCTCACTGGCCTGCTCACGTGTTGGCTAACCGTGGGGGAGAGTTGTTCTCCAAGGTCATTTATCACCAAGGCAGCATATGGACTGCTACAGAGAACCTGCGATTTAGCAGCCCATGCAGAGCAATTAATAGGACTTTGGCAGGATATTAACATTTACAATACCGTTTTTACTTCTCTCCTACTATAAACTGAACCACTTGCAGCTTATTTTGTTTTAGACTGTGTTGAATGGCTTTTGAAGTAAGGGAAAAGTATAATAGCTACAGAGCATTAACTCATAGGTTTCTAGTTTTCTGTGAGAAATACTGGAGCAAGGAGTTTTTGATGGGCTTTGCAGACAGTGCACGCTGACTGAGCACACAGTGAGTGCACACAGATTCCAGAGCTTTGTTAGTGACTTCTGTTTAAGCCAGGAAAACAGCGGCCTTTGCAACATTGCTCTTAACATTGTATTTATAACTACCCGCCTTGTCCTGTGCTCTGACAGGCTCAATTCTCAAATGGTGTTTGTGAGGAACTGGACACATTATTTCTACCACAGATATTTTTCACTGAAGCTCCTTTACAACATCAGAAATTCCTGGGGAATATCTCTAGTAGTTGCTGTGGCTTCTTCCTGGAAGCATTTCCACCTTTCTGATGATGGTACCTTGGCACATGTGGCAAAAAAATTATAATTTATATAAAAGTTCTGGGACTTTTCTGAAGGGTTTATTTCCCCTCCTCTTACTCACTATGGCTCAGTATGGTAGAATAAAGCTTTGTGCTTTTTCCTCAAGAAAGGAATCATCAGCTCAGTCAGGGGTGGGCTGATGTACTAAGTGCACCGACACACTTCCTATCAATCTTACAGAGGTGTCAGGAGATGTTGTGACTTTGTTGTCTTTGGCTGTGTCCTCTTTGCCTTTCTGAAAATAGGAGTGCTCCCTTGACAGCCTACGTAAACCAGTCTGAACTGTGTGGTGCTGTGCCTGTATCCTTACTACAGCAGGATGTTCCCAACAAATAAAACAAATCCTCTTTTGGCTATAGGACTTCAGTAAAAGACTGACATGACTCCCTCATCTCTGAACAGTATGGGAGGGTTCCTCTGCTGCTATAACCACTATGGTGAGGGACTGGCATACATGGGAAAGGATTGTTTCTCCAGATGATGCATGCCAGATAAAGTGGGAATTTCTTCCTATTAGTAAGAAAACATTATCTGAGATTACATAAGGCTTAGTGTTTTAACTGTTTATGTAGCTGAGCAGACAGAGGGATGTAGAGAGACTGTCACTCAAAAAATTATAACATTAAATTATTCCCTAAAACAATCATTGCTGTTCTTGATTTTTAAAAAATCATATAGCATATTGAAACAAGAGGAGAAACTGAAGTGCGGAATAAAACTGAAGCCATAAATCTGCTGAAGTTACCAAAGTTATTCTGAAGCTAATTATGACTGTATGCAAAGCAAATGAAGTGAAAACCGAATTAATGAAGACTAGCTACCTCCCACAAGCTAATGAGGCATGGTTTATACCAATAGCTCTTCAAATTGAAAAATTAACCGTGCTGCAGCAAAAAGAGAAAAAGAAAGGAAAGAAAGGAAAGAAAGAGAGAGAGAAAGAAAGAAAGAAAGATTAAACAGGAGTTTGTTAGGTTCTTAAAGTTTGTTAATAATAGTATAGAAGATAATAAAAGCAGTAAGATACATGCTCTCTAGCTGTGTAATGTTCTTCCTTGAAATGCGTTTCTAAGAATCTAGTTACCTTTCTTTTATTCCTCTCTGCTTTGATGGACACTTTTAGTGCCACTGGACTAAAGAAAACAGAACCCAGTTGATTTGGGGAAAGTTTTTTCAGTCTTCCTTGGACATTTTTAATAGTATTTAATTTTAAGGTTATGTGCCCAGTACTGTGTAGGAAGAGAAGCAGTTGAGTTGACTGAGGCTGATTCTCTACTTCCCAGTATGACAAGCAAGGGTTATTTTCATATGGTGTTCTGTGGTCCACTCTACTTGCTCCCCATTAAGCTTTTATTTCTTCCCTTTTGTAATTTTCTATTTCATTTTATCTGTCTGTTGTACTCTTTTACTTTCATAAATCAAAATCCCCGTCTTCAATTTATTTATTTTCCCTGTTTTTGTGCATCTGCAGCCATATTTTTGTCTGGTGAAATGGGGCATCTTTGCTACTCACTAGTAGAAATAATAGTAACAAAGTGTTTGGATCAATATCTCATCTGTTCAGAAAAAATGTGTAAATCTATGCCTTAAAGGAGCTACATGCCATCTGTTTCATTAAACAACATTTTTATTTGCTAGTTTTTATTTACATGGGGAAATTTAATTTTAAAAGCAATTAAAGTATTACATAAACTTATTTGATAATGAAAGAATGTAAATTTTAAATATTTCCCTGAAATATATACTACTTTCAAAAGGCTCCTGAATCATCTGCAGCCAATACTGTTGTGTTGCAGCTTTTGTTAAACCTAACTGAAAATTAAAAAAAAAAATGAAAAAATAGAAAGGTAAACAAAATTGAAAAGAGCTATATAGTAACAGCAAGGAGGTGAACAAAGTGTTCTTGATCACAAGCTACCACAATTCCCTTACTTTATATATATACCTATGGTAGAGTCTAATAATTAGATTAGTAAAACCATCTTTGCAACAAAAATTAATTTCACCTCTCATCATCAGTGAAAAAAAAATTTAAAATTATAAGATGCTAAACAATCACTTTTTCTATTATTATCATTAAATAACTGAAGAAAAATGAACAAAAAACTATTTCTGGAATTAATTTCATATAGGAAACAGGGTTGAAAGGAAAATTGCAATTCCTTCTCGCAGGCCACAGCTGAACCAACTCTTTTAAAATGATTCCTGACAGACTTATGTTTTACCTGTTCCTGAAAATACAAAACTAAACAACCCACCACCCCCTCCAATTTCTCTTATTGAAATGTCCCTACTGAAATGACAAGTTATACCAGTGCTTGATTATTCTTACTTTTAGAAAGTTTTCCCAAGGTTTAACCTGTTAGGTTTTAGGTAAAAAAGAATTGATCTTTTGATGCCAAATCTTCTTACAAAATATGAACAAAACCTGAATAAGTTACGAAACATACTGGTTACTTTTCCTTCCCCTCCCCCCTCTCCGTTACTGTGCTTGTTTGCTCATTTGTGCCCACTACAAGCTTATTTTGTGCTATAACTAAATGTGTGAAGCCCTGGAAATTCTAGGGGAGAAGCTGGTCAACATCCCCTTGTTGTGCAGTTCCAAGAAATCTGTCTGCTTTAGACAAGGCATTTGAAATGTTACAGCTAATGTGAAATCAGTCAGTCCTTCAGAAGCATCTTGCTTACAAAATAATAAAAATTCTTGGCTGGACTTCATTTGCTTTGTGGCTGGTGTAAATTCCTACTTGGCAGGGAGCAATCTGGTGAGATGGACCATTGTTCATGTCAGTTCTCTTAAATACATGTGAACTTCAGAGGAGGATTTTGTTTGATTTGTTGGTTCTTACTTCCTAACTGCCACATCTTCCAGCAAAAGACCAACAAAAGGGAGTTGAGAAGTCTTCATCACTACATTGTGGAATTAGTTTAAGTACAAATGTAATAAGTCACTTCTCTAATCCTAGCATGTTTTAGTTTTAGACTTTAAAAAACAATTTACAGCATTAAGGAATTAAGGTCTGCTTGAGATTTCTGTGTGAAACTAGAACTGATTGGTTAAAACGTGTGAAAATGGCAGTATTGTTTCCAGATGTTTGTGAGAGCTGTATTCTTGTAATTGAATCATGTATTTGCATGGTTCGTTATCACATTACTTCTGAATTCATGCACAGCAACATTAATTTCAGTATAACACATGACTTACATCTGTTTACATACTCCTTTTCATCCCCTCTGTCACACTTCTTACTAGGCTTTTGTGACATATTTAAAAAAAAAGGTTAACTCATCTTTCTATTGAGCTTTTTGAACAGCAAATTTACTGGTGTTGGCTCTGACATAAGTATATCAGCAGAGATGAACAAGAATGTGTTTCTGTTCTTTCACATTTAAGTTGATTCAAGCTGTCAGGTTAAACTATTTCTGCATTGCTAACCTTAGCTCAGGGGAGAGCCTTGGCCCCATCTACAGATCTCCTCCATAGTAAGGGTAGTTTAACTGCCCATTTTTTAAATGGAACTGAAAATATAAAGTGTAATCACATATACCAATTTTCAAAATTAATCTGAAATATTAGTACAGCTTTTTCAAATGTGTGCCTTCTCAAATAGAGAAGCAAAACATTCAGTGTTTAATAGTTCAAGGAACAACTTTTAAATATTATTCAGAGAATGAAGCCAGTTGTTTACTCTTTATCAGTAGTGGTTGCAAAGATATCATAGATATGTCTGTTTATACATACATGCAAATTATATACCTAGACAAACAGGATTATGCTTTATTAAGCTTTCTTCTTGAACTTTTTCTTTATATGAAAACCAGTGTGAAAATATTTCAATCACATATCAAGTCTAATCTCATACATACAATAAGCTGTTGGCTCTGTTCATTATTTTTTTTTTCTTTAAATGCACTGTATTTCAAAACCAGGAGGTACTAGGATTCAGCTAGTGTAACTTTTTGTGCGTTGACATGATTTACACTTCTAAAAAAAATAAGTTACTTCTGATTCATTATCTGATTCAAACAGCTGTCCCTCCTGTATTAAGAAGGAAAAAAGCCTTTTTAAGATGTTCATGAATCAGTCAGGCCTAGATTTATCCAATTTCATTTTTGCCAACTAAAAGTTAGAAGCATAGATGTTGGGATTAATTCCTGGCTCTGAAGAGGAGCAAAATGGGTGCTTCCCCATTCATTCATATTAAGATAGGTAGGATGAATCCTGCTTTGAAAGAACATCTCTCTGAGTACATAGAGAGTCTAAACTGGTGGTTTAGACATGATGCCTAAAGACTAATAGCAGGTGAGATCAGTTCAACCCTCAGGGAACGTGGCTGGGATCAGCTGCACTTTGTGTCTGGTTTCTAAATGATCATTATTATTTATGACGAACCACAACACAAATAGCTGCAGCTGATTCCCAAACCTTGTAAAACAACAGTTCACTGCACTCTCTTTAACTTATTTTTGGACAGACCTTTGCTTCAAACAAATATTATCTTATCTATGATTCAATGTATCCCTGGTAAATAGGGCTTTAAGAATATTTAACATTTGTAAGTAGCACATTTTTTTGGTTTATAGCTCTGGCAACCTTGTCTTCTCCTCAAACAGCTATAAAGACAACATTCACTATATCGTTTAATGAGGAATAGCTGGAAAAACATCTCCAAAAAGACAATAGTGGTCATTGTTCAGATAGTAAATTCTTAAAAATGGAAGTTTTAGATATAAGAAATTAATCTTGTATTTCCCCACCCTGGAAACTTCAGTCCTGTTAATGTTAGTGGAATGAGTGTGTCTGTAAAAATGAAGAAGAACACACACCAAACATCCTAAAGACTGCTCATACCTTCTGCTGACAGTCTAGTTCTAGATACTCTATTTTTTTTTTTTTTTTTTTTTTTTTTTGTAAAAAGGGTTGTCACGCAGATGTCTCTCTAAGCTTTACCTTGCTTGCTGATAAATTTGGATGGAAAGAAGAATTTCATGTGTCTGTTGTGGTCTTGTCTTCTTTGAGCTATGTTTTTATACCTTTACCATCTCTCCAAAGGCATCCCTGGAGAGGATTTCCTCACCAAATACATATTTGAACAAGGATTGAGTAAAGGTGTTTATGCATTTCAATATGTTGTACCCAAAACTTTTTTTAACTTGTTTTTTCATTTTTTCCTATTCTACATTTTTTTTTCTTTTAATACAATTTCAAGTTTTTGAAATATGCCTTCTTATTTTAAATAGCTTCCATTATCGTGTTGTTTAGCCATGCTGGCTACCTTCTTTGTGATGCTTCTAAAAGCATTTTGGCAAATGGTGCACATTTGTTTTGAATTGCTAATGTGTTGTCTGCCAACATTTTGCACTTCTGACTTCTTTTCATTTCTCCCTAGAAGTTTTCTCATTTTAACGTTTCTCATGTGAACATTTTAATGTTTTAATGGTTTTTAAAATGTTTTTCTCATTTTGAAATAAAACACTGCTACAGTGGCTGTATTGATTTTCTTACTCCTGAAAAGATAATTGATATTTATTCATCAGGGTCTTTTAAAGTAAATTTTAAATCAGGTCCACAAAGCTGTCATTTGTTTTGCCTAAAAAACTGTCTTGGTTTCACACATGAAAAGTGATTTCTATCCAGTCTATATTACAGTAGATGGAATATCATGATAATGTTTTTCTCCTTAGCTTTCTATCACCTTCAGCCTCTCATGGTCACTATCACTGTCCTACCTGAGCAATCTTGATGCTATACTTTCCATATTTGGTCCTTGAATTTCCATGCCTATAAAGATTTTATATTACTTGTTATTCACCCATTTACCTGATTTGACTGTGATTTACAGATGAAACTATCCCAAAGCACGCTAAACAATTCTGAAAATAAAACAGTGTAAAAGAAGTTAGTCAACCATCTCCAAGTCCCATCATTTTAGATGAAAGGTACTTCCCATAAAAGCTAGGAGCCTCCCGATAGGGTGATCTTTGGGGTCTAATTGCTTATAGAAATCGTAGCGATATATATATATATATATATCAGTACCATATGAAAATGTGTCTTAGTGTAAGATGTAATTCTGTGTACCCTTATTGACTGTAATCATATCTCTGAGTTATGAGTTTCTTCAAAGCTTCTCCAATAGAAAATAACCTAAATGTTGTTAAAGATATCTCTGTTATTGTAAGATTCCAGGCAAAGCAGATGACAAAAATATAAGTGGATAGACTGCAGGAATAGTCTAGAAATCGAATCAATAATCTAGGAGACATAATAAAGACATGAGACTGGTAAGAAATATCTTTCCTGTGCCTCAATTCTTGTTAGTCCAGAAGGAAAATATGAACAAGGCTTTGCATCCTTTTGCTCTACTAACTGGAAGAACCATTTTTCCTGGTTTGTCTCAAAATACCCAGAAAAAAATTAAATGCAGCAAATTAAAGAAAAAAGGAGCAACTTGACCTAACTTAGAAGAATGGCAGGCCAGAAAGAATTCAGTCCACCTCTGGAATAGTTGGAGTTTTACAAGCAAGAGTGTGTTTAAAATCCGGGGGAGATAAGAGGAAAACTGAAAGGCTGAGAATACCTTGAGCTCTCTCCAACAGATAACAGTAATATTGCCTGCTGTTCCCAGCAAGTGAAATTGAATTGCTTTCTTGCTTTTAAATTTAACAGTATTAGCGTATTACTCTCAATAAATTGAAGTTTGGATGATAAATCCCAGTGTAAAAGCTACTTTCAATTCCCCTTTTATTGGAAAGGAAAAAGCCTTTGTGTAAAACATGTCCATTAGAGTTGTCTGATTTGTCATACAGCTCTTAATGGAGGATGTTTAACTCACCTTTGAGTTCTGCTCTTATATTGCTCTAACAAAACAGATAGATACAAAGAGAAATAGTGGAAAAGAAGCAATCTGGAAAATATGGCTTTTTGATGACATTCGAAAGACTTGAAAGGACTGATATTTCTGTCAGCAGTCCAGAGTCTGGATTGACAATCAGCCAAAACAGTTACTCTGGATGAAGACTGAATTTATGCATCTGGTATCATCTCATTAGTCCGATCTCCAATCCTTTTTTTCAGGTGAGTTCAACTAGGCAGCAGTTTCATTTGTTGTGTCGATCCCCTCTAGGGTCCTCAGTAGTTCAGTGTGATAGCAACATACTTGCTGGGACTCTGGCAGCACCCAAGACTTGCTAGCAAAATGTACCCTCTTCAGCTCTTTATCGTACAGTGCCATGTCAATTGCCTTTTTCGTTAATGGTTTCAGGTTACTAGAACATGCTATGAACTTGTACCTGCTTACATGTATTTCACCTCACAATCAAGATACGCCTGCTAAACCTAAATTCCTACAGAATCCATGCATCAAGGAAGTCTGCCAGTTCTACAGGAGTCAAAGGCCAGTGTGAACTTCACAGAGCCTGTTCTATAGGTGGGCAAAATTTCCCATTGCAGTGGATCTGCTGTGCTGAGTTTGCTAAAGGATATTACAGTAAATACAGTAATTCATAAGAAAGTTTTAGTCTGTCCTGACTCAACATTTGGCTGTAGAAATACAGAAATATTGCAGTAGCCAGGCATTATTTTCTTATTTCTTCTACAAATGAGCTATGGACTATCTGTTTATAATGAAACCCAGCTTTCACTAAAACAGCCAATTACCATGAATAAGTCTAACTTTTCCCATTCCAGTCCAGAAACACCAGCTTTACTGATCCCTTTAATTATAAGGGTGAGCAATGATCCCCTGAAGCAAAAAGGAGTTACTGCATGACATTTGATGACGTACCATACAATGACTCAGAGGAGACTGTATGTCATTCTAATTCACTGCTGCATATTTTCTGGTGCCTATGCATTGTGAAGTGATGAAAATTCACTCTTCACTTTATCAGCAAAGGTAAAAATACTTTTGTTAAATTAGAAGAGAGAAAGCATCAATAATTTAAGATCTATCTTCTTAATACTGGCTTAATTTTAATGAAATTTAAAGATAAGCATATTTTGATTAAAATGATAAATCACAAGGCAACACTCTTCCAGCCTGCTTTGTTAGTCGAAATTGGCCATATTGAATTAATATCAAAAAAATATTATACCTTTTTGTATGTATATTCTACATATTTATCAGCAGAGGTAAAGTAAAATTCTGCAATAAGCTCAGAGAGATAAAATATAAATAATTAAATACTTGTCTTTCTAAAACAGGATTAGCTATTATGAAATTTAGAGATAGAGCAATTTACTGAAACAATAAATGCTATTTATAGTATCACATGCTTCTACTCTTCTTTGTCAATCAAAATTTACCTTATTTGATAAGCTTCAGAAGAAAATGCATCCTTATTTGGTTTCTGCTTGTATCAGTTGAAAAATCTCATGTTGGTACTCAGATACAAAAGGACCTAAATTAAACAAAGATATTTGTGTCTAAATTGTATTTTTTAGATTGTCAGAGCTCGTCTGTCGATCTCTGGCTTTTCCAAAGCCAGATTAAGTAACAACATACTTCTTACAGAGATATCTTAGCAGGTAAGTGGCTGTGGCAAGCAATCACAAACACCAGAATTTCATGAGTCTTAGAAGAAGCAATGTTATGAAGTCACATCTTTAAGTTACTGAAACAAAGCATAGGAAAACAGCAGACTGAGAACTGTTCCTCTGATGTTATTCAGGTGTCACACATCTGGAATTTCAGACACTGGCGTGGCTATAGCAGTTCAAATGAAATACAGGATATATCTACACAAGTTTAGTTTACTTCAGCTATCTAACAAACTGTAAACTGTGCATTAAACAGGAAAAACTTTTTTCTTAACTTCAAGAGCCTACGTATCCACTGTAGTCTAGATGGAGAACTCAGGAGTATATAGCCACATAAACATGGTTCAGATGGAGTGTAGCTGAAATCTTCTATCAAACTTCAGACTCTATTTCATAACAGGGCAGACAGTCCATAAGCATTCTCTTGCAGTCTCCTGGAGGCTGTCTTGTTATAACTGTATAGATTTCATTTTGGAATAGCCACAATCCAGAAATGAAGCCGTGAATGTTTCTATGAAATAGATTCTAACTGAATAAAAACTGCGAACGTTTTTCTGCACTTAATATTTATTTTCTCCACATGCTAAGATGCAAAGATACCAAAAATAAAACAGATAATAATAAAAAAAATCAAAAACCTTAGGCTTATTTCGTTATCAAAAACTGTCCCCACACTACTTAGTAGGAAAAGCGTTTTATGCTCTGAAAAGAATGGTTTCTAAATACAATTATTATGCTCAGAAAGTCTGTCAGAATTATGAGTTATGAAGTTTTTCTTAATTTATAGGAACTTCAGAGGGGAGTATTACAGCTATAATAATACTGCAGAGTGCCTAGATGAATTAGTCCCAGTGGCTGAATCTATAAAATTAAGCTGAGAAAGGTTAGGGAATAAGACTGAGCACACGTACCCAGTTTTGCAGCACGCAGTCCCCGGTGTGGTTTTGGCCTAGGGCCAGCTAGCACTCTTCTAGATAAACCCCAAACCATGTCTGAGCTTTTGCACAGGTGAGGGAGCATTCTCGGAAGGCAGTTTGGACACACTGCCATGTTCTGGTGGATAAGCGAGTCCAGCTGTATGGCTGCGATCGATGGTGCACCATTTGACTCAAAAGCTAGAGGGTGGCTCTGGACTGTTTCCTTTGCCAGTATGGACATAGGTGGTGAGTCCCTAATGTGGTCATACCGCTCTTGGGGCCCAAACACAAAAGTGGTTCTTTCCCACACTATGTGGTTCTACTTCTTCTGGTATTGTTTTCTCTAGTCCCACTGAACTGTGTAGACCAAGGCTGATACGTTTCACTTCTTGTGTGTGTCAGGCTGTGTCTCTCTCTCCCTGTCTCAGGTTCTTATCCACAAATTGTGCATTATAGCCATTACATTCTCCCACTCTTAATTTATAGTGTCAAGTTACAATGTAGTTTTTTTTTTTTTTACTAAAATTATCTACTGAAAAAAAAAAGAGGCTCATTTAATCTGAAATCAGTCTGATACCTTTTAGAAGCTGAAAGCATGGACAAGACACACGGTAATAGATGGGGTCCCTTAGTTCACTAAGGCGATCACAAAGAAATCACAGACAAGTATTTGTGCAATTCCTTTCATAAGTTTATCAAGTTGACAGTTAATACTAGATCGGTTTGTGTCCTCACTGCTTCAAGAGGAAGACTGCCCCAGAACTTCTCTTTCTGGACATTGAAACATTCAGATGCAAAGCTAGAATTTCACTTTGTTATTTGCTCACATGCATGCACTGTTCATATACTTCCCAGTTCCCTGCTTGGTATTTACTGCCTGCTTGGAGTTTTAAAGCCAATCTCCACAGGGTCTTAGATTTTGCTGCCTGAACAGACCGAACCATACATTTACCTGGGCCCTCTGCAAAGGAGAAGAATAATTTCCTCAGTTATTGGTTTCTTTTTATGTTTTCTAATTTAGATTTATTCATCACCAGCTTACCCTCCTTCGCACACAGGTTCTGCCTTTCAGCTTTTCTTCCTTCATGACGTATGTCCTCAGTGTACATAGATATGGTGTGGAAGTGCCTGAAAGATCAAGATGTGTCATGAAGGAAGTTGCACAGTGCTTATGGTGAAAGGGATTATAGTATTAACAAAATTTTATCTCTTGTCATCTGGTGTCCTGAAACGTAAAATTCAGATCACTACTGGCTTGAAATTCTAGAAAGGAATGGGTATAATAGACAAGTTTGCAAGACAAAAAATGACATTGATAATGCTTAAATTGTTTTACCGGTAGTTGTTTACATTTATTGCAGCATTTTTTAACTTTAGGCAATTGAATTGCCTCATCTGATTTTATTTTTTAAATTGTAGCTTAATTTCTCACAAACAGATTTTGTTTACTGAATAATGCATGGCAGAACTAGCTGGGTATTTACCTTTGTTCCCCAACAGATTTTAGAATAGTGCCAAGACATCTGAAGTTTTCTCAGGAAAAAAACCATGTGATCTTACATTTAGGGTTCATTAAAGGTTCCATTATTTTTTTATAAGAAAATTATAAGTGATCTCATAATCCTTCTTTAGGAAACACAGTGTACAATATGCAAAATAAAGGTAGATCATTTTCTCGTTTGCTGTGTGCTACTCTGCAAAAAATTTTAGAAATATCTATTTTCCTAATGTAGTTCTGTTTAGCAATGTCACTCCCATAATCATTCAGTGAAGGCCTAAGATAATGTGTGCCTGGGAGTCAGGCTTTGCTCATGTTGAGTACAAGAGAGATAGAATGTATATGATATAGTGTTTTGTCCAGACGGGACCCAGAAGCCTTCTGACCTGACCTGACTTGCCATCCTTACATTTTGCCATGCAGGCCTGTCCACAGACATGGGTATCACTCATGCTCCAGAACTGGAGGCTAGGAAGAATGTTGCAGTTTACTCCCACATTGGGTGTGGCTATATGCACTCTGCAGAGCACTAGGAATTTAGAGATCATTTCTTTCTTTGGGGTGAAAGAACTGAGAATGACCTACTAAAAGCTCACATAGCAGAAAAAATTTCTGGCAAACCACATTCTGGTTAGTCAGCTATTAACCTGTTAGTTATTAGTTGGTATTGCTGAGTAAAAGGCTAAGGATAGGGGCTAACAGCTGTCTGTCTCATATGTTCTGTCTTGGAAATTGGGAAGCCAGCTCCTTGTTCTTTTCATGGCCATTTAAAAAAACCCCATGCATTTAGGGTACACTTACAAGGATTATTGTGCACAATCATCACAAGCTTGCTTTGCTCATTTGCCAAACCAGCAGGATACTAGCTTGCTTCAATCAAGAGAAGTGTAACTTTAATTAGAAATCAGTGCCATACTGAGTCAAAGATAATACACCCACACTTGATATTACATAAGAGTGTCTATCTTCATTGTCTTGTTTGACATGCAAGCAGAACATGCTTGTGATACTACACAGACCCTCCTTTCTCTATCAAGTCCTGTTCTGGAGAGACTGTACTATTAAGTGACATAGTTTTCAGACAGTGAATATGGTTGGAAGAATATTACAGGAACGTAACTTGAAAGAAATGGCTGATAAAATATGAATCAGTTTACCAAAAAAATCTGTCTCGATAAATTTATATATACAAAGACGTTATACACAAACAATGCCAAAATACAATTAGATGTTGAAACTGTCCATTTCAGCACATGGCTCTGGAAATTATCCAGACTGTTGCCTCAAGACAAAGAGTGACTTTCAGTGATACAGATGGAAACCATTTTTTAACATTTAGCCAATCTGTAATTTAAACATTGCTTGATGTGACAGATAGGTGAAAATAAATAGCAGTTGTCCCTAAGTGTATAAAGAAATAGATGATAATATCTAGTATCATATAGTACTTTTCATCTGTAGATCTCAAAGAGTTTGCAAAAGGAGGTCAAGACAACTTCAAAGGTGTTTGGAGTTTATTCAAATGTGACAGAATGGAAGATTTGTCACATTTATATTCTACAAAGTGTTTTCTGAAGTGCTGTAGAGGATAACACACCTGAGACTTGCCAGTGAAAAAAGTATTACAGCAGACAAAACTCACAAAAAATAGTGGAGGAAAAAATCTATTTTAATGTTGTTTTTCACAGCTCTTTTTGTGGATTTTTTTTTTTTTTTTAATTTAGCAGAATATACCTGTTTATATATCTCTGCTAAGAGAGATTACACTCCTTTTAAAATATAAGTTTAAATAAACATTCTTTCCAAATCAGGCTTAGATTCTGAACAGTATTGAATTTATACTTATTTGATTGTTACATTCTGAAAAATTCATACCTGCTGAAAGACTTCTTAAATGTTAGATAGTCCAGATTATAGCAAACCAAATAAGAACCATTACTCATAGTTCAGCAGTGAGGTTTATGAGGACAGATACAGAAGCTCTGTTCAGGTATGAGTACTTTTTGGAGGTGCGACCTGGGTTTGGGTGAGCGGTGTTTTTTTTTTTTTTTTTGTAGCAGAGGAGGGTGATACAGAGGTGGCCCCCTGTGAGAAGCTTCTTGAAGCTCCCCCAGCTCCAAGTCAGCTCCACCTCTGCATCAAAGCTGAGCCAATCAGCTGCGCCTCTGTGATAACGTATTTAAGAAGGGACGTGGTGGTGAGCAGTCAGACTTGGGAGGTGGAGTTGCTGCAGCTCTGTGAACACCAAGGTCAGTGGAGGAACGGAGAAGAGAAGGAGGGGGGAGGTGTGCCGGAACAGACACCCCCCTGTATTTTGTGATGAGACAGCAGAGTGGCCCCCCCCTTGAAGGTCTATGGTGGAGCAGACACTGATTTATGGCCTGTCCTGTGAGGTGCCTCATATGGCCATCTGAGGTGAGTGGGCCCCAAGGAGGCTGGGAATTTGTGGGAAGAAGCCGCCCTTGCTGTTGTAGTTCAGTGCTGGGAGGATTGCAGCATGCAGAGGTGTCCCACGCTGGAGCAGCTCAGGAAGGGCTGCAGTCTGTGGGAGGGACTCCAGTTGGAGAAAGTTTGTGGAGGACTGACTCCTGTGAGAGGGGGACCATGCTGGAACCGGGGGAAGAAGTTCCAGAAGCTCCCCCCACTGAAAACGGAAGAAGTGGCGGCACTGACTGCACCCCCCATTCCCTGCCCCCTGTGCGACTGGGGAGGAGGTAGAGATATCGGGAGCAGAGCTGAGCCCAGGAAGAAGGGAGGGGTGGGGGGAAGGTGTTCTCAAGACATGGTAATGCTTCTCACTGTCCTACTCTGTTAAGTGTTGTTAGTGCTTGTAAGAAATGTATGTTATTTTTTTCCTTCCCCTAACAAGTCTGCTTTTTGCCTGTGACCATAATGGGTGATTTTTCCCTCCCTGTCCTATCTCATATCCCAAGCTTTTGTTTATTTTCTCCTTCTCAATGCTGGGTTGGAAGGAGGGAATGAGTGGCTGTGTGCTGTTCTGTTGCCCTCTGAGCTCAAACCATGACAAGGTGGAATATTTGATATGTGTACAGTTGATGTCAGCAATCTAATATCATCTCAGGAAAATCCTCATAGTATAAATACATCTGAGATATTTTTAATAGTAAGAGGTGCAGAATAGCAGTTACAGAAACCTTTTCGTCCATGAGTACATGTTTCTGTAGTCTTTCCCAAATTAATGTCTTTTAAAAATAAAACTGATGAAGGCTTCATAGTGGAGAGCAGGCAGAGGTCTACTAAGTAGAATGGACTGAGCAAAAGGATTGTTTTTTTCACTCAGTCTTTAAATGTATTAATGGATCTGCATGATCCAATGCTGATTATTTGGATAAACATAGGGGTGAAAAATGAGAATCACAAAATTCTATAAATGTCTGTTGGAAAGGACCTCTGTATACCAAGTAGTACAAGCCTCCCTCATGAGTCTATCACCATTAGATCAGTAATAGCCTTGGCAGTTTCAATCTCTCTAGGCAACATGTTTCAATGCTGCACTATCCTCATGGTGAAAATTCACTTCCTTAAGTCCAACCAGTACCTTCCATGCTCCAAGTTTATGTCCCTATCACCTGAGAGTACTGAGAAGAGGTTGACTCTTTTATGTTTTGCACTGTGAATTTTCAAATAGTTTCAGGCAGCTATCAGATCATTCCTTAATTTTCTCTTCACAAGACTAGATAAGCTGATCTCTTTTCACATGTCTTCAAAGGCCATATGCTCTAGGTTGCTGACCATCTTTGTAGCACATCTTACAAAACTGTACTCTTTAATGTCTGAATGGATGCAAATGGTTAACTTTCCTCTTAGAAGAACATTAGTCAGTTAAGTGAAGATTTAGTAAGCTAGCTATAGATGGTGGAACTAACATCAAAAGGAAAGAAGAGCTTTGTGCATAAGTGCATTGTGTGTGGGTGACAGGGTTTTTGTAGCAGCAGACTGCAGGGGTAGCCTCTGTGAGGAGAGGCCAGGGCTGCCCATGTCGGACACAACTGGTTCCAAGCTGGCTCCAATGGACCCATCGCAGGACAAAGCTAAATCCCTTAACCAAGATGGTGGTGCCTCTGTGCTATCATATCTAAGAAAGGGTGGAAAATACTTCATAGGTATGGGAGAAGGGAATAAAAATAGAGAGAAACAGTAGTGTGAACAGCAAGGTCAGATAAGAAGATGGGAGAAGGTATTTTAAAATTTGTTTCTCACTACCCAAATCTGTCTTAATTGGCAACAAATTAAATTGCTTTCTCCCAAGTTGAGTGTTTTTTGCCCAAAGGCAAGCAATCTCCCTGCCTTTATCTCAACTCATGAGTCTTTTCATCCTGTTTTCTCTCCCTGTCCTGTTGAGGAGCAGGAGTGAATGAGCAGCTGGGTGGGCAACAGGCTGCTGGCCGAGGGTAACCCAACACAAGAAAGGACAATAATTGTTTATGCAGCTTGGACAGGATTCCTGCATTAAACTTAAATTAAACCAAGAAACAGAAAGTGAATAAAATTCTGTATCTCAGCTAGTGATAACCAACCAGTTCTAGGGAAGTCAGTGAGTCACTGACTGCCACTGGCTGATGAACTGGTTCTGTTTCAGTTCCTCAGTCACTCTGACTTAATCGCTATGAAAATTTATCAGTGGAAACCTCTAAGTGTTATGAAAACACATATTAATTATTTAAAAAACATATCACACTGCTTTGATGGACCCAGATGGTAAGAGAGTCAGAAGATACATATTAGTGTGCCTTTTTTTTTCCCCACAGTGCTTGGTGATTGCATTAGGAGTAGAGCCCATTACTAGAAATTACTACAATGCAGAATTTCCTTACTGTGAAAAATCTTGCTTTTCAAAACTCTTTTCTGGCCCAAATCATTCTAAAACAATGCCATTGAACCCATTGATCCTTACCCAGGAAAATTACCATTATTGATAGATGTGAGCTTCCCTGACAATCATTTGGGTAGGCAACTTCTGGGGTGAGGCATCCTCAGAATTTCAGCTGTTTGGCATTACTGTTCTATCTTACACCTTAATTGAAAAGCCATGCCAGCAGGTGGGAGCCAAGCTTTCTTTAGAGCAAATATTTCTAGACACCAAATAGGGTAAGCAGAAGTAGAGTTAATCTTACCTGAGTTTATGTGTCACAAGATAGACTTTGCAGTTTGACTATACATATCCATGTCATCCTGCACAGTCAAAAGACAGAACAAACAGTTCTTCTAACACAAGTATCTAAGATGCAGCAGATCATACTCTGCAGATGCTCTTATTTCTCTGTTTGCTAGATAGACTAGTTCAAGGTCACATACTTTTGTTAATAAATGAATGTAAGCAACATTCTTTTTTTTTTTTTTTTTTGTTATAATCTGGACAGCTTGTGTTGGCCAAGATGATTTGGCACATTCTCTCTTCTTTCCATTCTAACTGTTGCACTTTCCCCTGTGAATTGTATCCTACCAGATAAATTGTGTTAGGGCTGGTGACCATATGCTACACTGAGCAGAACACCATGCCACAGGGGTGGATTTGGTAAACTGCATTAGGGCAATGGATTCTGAGGATTATTTGGATGAAATCCAGACCAGACTGTTTTGGACTCTTTCCTTAGATTTGGTGGGGATTTTCTAAGCTAGGAGTGTTTGAGTTAAAGCAGTTTCTACAACTTTAGTGAATGACATACACACATACAGAAAGGGAGCAAAGGGGTTTCACATCCTCTGAAGTTTTAAAGTATCTTCCAGAATTTCAGTCTTGTCATTTTTTTTCACTACAGTATATAGCTACAGCTGCCAAAAAATCTCTTCCTTTTCAGCAGAAGTCAGTACAGAAACAAAAGTGCAGAATTTTAAGGGTTCAGAATGTAACAAAAAATATTAACAGTAATGAGGATGCAGGAGTAAATAGAATTGTTAACAGTAGAATAATTTACTTGTTACACACTTCAGCTTTCTACACAGCAATTTCTCCCTATTACACTTGCAAATGTGCTTGACAGCCTACAGTGAAAACCCATGTTACAAATACCAAACTGGCTCAAGGACCAAGATGTGTACTTTTGAATTATAGCTGTTCTGTGAGTTATTCTCGACCCTCTTACTCTGATGATGGATGAACCAAGATCTGTATATTTTCTGCTTCGGAACAACACACAAAACTGGTGCATTTTTAAAAGAGACTAACGGTTAATTCAAACTTAACATCTGAGGGATGCTGTCAGTTTGTATTTAACACAGGGATTTCTGGATTCTTTTATGATTTTTTTATGCTTGTCACATTTCCTCCACATGAAAAGTCTTCTAGCACACACATGCCCTGACTGAAAAGGGCAGTTTGAATCCTAGGGTAGTTCTTTCTTCCTGTAGTTTTTTTTTTTTTTTTTGGTTTGGGGTTTTTTTGTCGTTGTTGTTGTTTGTTTGTTTTTTTTAATACTATTTTCCTGATAGCCAAATCCCAATCCTTTCCCACCTATACACCTTATACAAATAAAATTGACAGCCAAAGTCATCTCAGATGGGGTTGCACTTCACTCTTCTCGGTCAGCTCAAATAAATCACTTTATTGTGTGAGGCAAGATCTCCTCTGATTCAAAACAGGTCTCCTTGTTCTGATGTTTCGTGAAATCTCAAGTATGGCTTTACTTATCTTTTTACCTGGCATTAGTCATCATGTTGGGTACCTTCAAAACATGGCAAAATATTCTGTAGTCCATGCTGTTCTTGGCCATCTCTCAGACTAGGACAGAAAAACTATATGAGGATTAGCAATGGGATGCAGCGCTGTTAAAAATATTACTTAATTTCCAGTCGAGATCTGCAGTCAAATCTTGCTCTGATGACCATGAAGGATACCCTCCTCTTCACTGAGTGTATAATTTAGGAATTTATGACATAGAGACTGGTTCAAAAAGCACCTACAAATTAGGGAAAGTAGATCTTACACTTAGTGCTGAAGTATTTTTAACATCATAGCTTTAGTATCTCAGTGTCTCATGATAACACAGCAGTCTGTCTGCTGTTGTTTTGTATGCAGCTGAAGTTGAAGATCTTTAAAAAAAAAAAAATGTGCATTTTTTCTTGCATCCTACACTGGACAAGGATTAAAATATATTTTAAAACGTAAGGCAGCAAGTTCTAAATTTGTGAAGCCAGAAGACTTCTGGAAAACAACTCATACCTTCACGCCACAGAAATTCTTTGTTTCAGGATTCTTAGGGTATCATGTCTTTGGTCACACTTAAACTGAGTTTTATTGCATTTTTTTTTATTGTTTAAAAAATTATATTCACTAGTATAAGATACATATTCAGTAACACTACAACAGTGTTTGAATTAGAAGTAAAGAAAATCTGAAGATATTGAACTATTTGATAGAGTTTAGTAGCACAGGACACACTACCCATGCAGCAGTTGCCATGGGAAAAATATGAATATTGATAGAAAAACTGCATTATACATTAGTCAGTCTGCTACACAATAATATTAATCATATCAGTGGACTTTTTAGATTAAATACTTGATGTCAAAAATTGAGCAAAAGGGAAAAAGACCAGAAAAGATAATTTTTCATTGGGTTTCTCTGATAGTACATAGGTATTCACACTGTTTCCAACCTGGCCGATTCAAACCCACTGAATTAATAAGACCCTTGACAATGGTCTCATTAATTTTTGGTAACAGTCATCAGCTTGACGTGTGCCCAGATTATGTACAGAATCATGGACAAAATGCAGAATTTTTTGTACCAAACCTCTTGTGTAGATTTAAGCATATGCCGTGCCTAACTCTTTTCTTAAGCAGAGAAGTAGTAGTAGTGATTTTTCTCTGTTGAGTCTTATGTTGTGACCCTTTAGTATTGTTAACTGTCTTTTGGTAATTTTAATGTTTAGGAATTGATGTAAAGTCTCAGTTTTACTGTTTTTTTTTTTATTAACTGACAAATTCTACAGTCAGGATGGGATGAATCTACTGCTGTCTTCTGACTTCTTTGACAATCTTAAACATAAATGCCTTGCTTAATTCAGGTTTCTAACTGAGGCGAAATCTCCAGGGGTCTTGCAGAGAAAACATCCACAATAATTAACTGTTTCTGTACCAAAAGCATTTTGACGAGTTCCTTATTAACTTGGGGAAATGAAAATCACTCTTTCATATAGGACTTTACAGACTATTCTCTTCAGGTCCAGTTTTCACATGAATCGGCCTTCTTAAACTTTATATATTGCCTGGTACCATTCATATCTAAAATTAACTGGCCTGACATAAATTTGCAAACGATTGCAATCTGTTTTAGATTGTTTCCCTGTAGAAACCTTCAGGGGTTTTATTTACAACCTCTGGTATGTTAACATGTATACAAAACCTTACTGCACTTGTGAAGTGTTTGTTTTTCACAGCTGTCATAATAAACATTTAGGTCCTTGAACATAGCATCTCCCATTAATCTCTTGGTTAAGAAGTGTCGTCTTCTAATTTTGCCTATCATGAGCTTCTAAATGTTAAGTCTCTGCTTTATTTTATTTATCAGTTTTCCTGACCAGCCAGAATAGTCAGGGAATATGATGCTGTTACTCCATGTATGTGTCTAGGCCCTAAGTGTACCTCCAGCCCTGCCTGGCCCCTGGGGTTCCCCCCACCTGCCCACGTCCCCGGACCCCACATCAGCCCCTGGGACCGCCAGCCCCTGCCCCAGGGATGCCGCAGTGGGGCCGGTCTCCAGCTCCCCACAGCCCTGCCCGACCCGGCCACGGGCCCCACTCAGCCGGGCCCACCCGTGGGGCCACGTCCCGGCCCAGGAGGTGCCCGGGGTTGGGGCTGGGGCTGCCCCGGAGCCCCCCGGCTGCCCGGCTCCTGGGCGGGCGGGGGGACCCCCCCCGGCTGCCAGGCCCTGCCCTGACGGACCCTCCGTGGGGAGCCCCCGCTGCTACCGGCGCCCCGACCCAAAGGAGCCGATGGCTCCTGCTGTGCACTGGGAGTGAGCTCTTAATGCAAAGCAACCTAGTTCTTTGCTGAGGCTGTAACCAAACCCCCAATGCTGTCTCAGGATCTTACAGAAGTGAAGTCTACAGTATTTTTAGAATATGAATTTTATATCTGATCATTAGTTCCCAACATCTTCAAAGAGAAAAATAAATGATTCGAGTGTTTGGTATATTCATAAATGGATTTCATACTTATCCACACTTTTAATAGTGTTTTAAAATATCCAACATTTCTTTTTAAATGAATCATATTGGGAGTTTGGTTTTAAATGCCTCTTCTTGCATAAAGGACAAGAAACATTTTTCTGCCTACAAATTCAGATTTCTGGAGTAAAACCACTAACTGATTAGCCTATGAGGTAGAGAGATAGTATTTGTATGTCATCTCTGTTCTTTAGTTATGTGTCTGGAATTGGTATTAAAACTCTCATTTCATATTTCTTAGTTAATTTCCAGATAATAAACAAACAAAAATGCCAACCATCCAGTGTTGGATGTTCATTGTTTTGTGGCATAAAACATTGTTCTGTGTTAGTGTCTGAGATGAACAGGGAGAACTCACTCAAATAGTAGTGCTGCAGAGGTTAGAAGCTGCTAGACGTCCACATAGACAGAAAGTTTCAAAATAGTAAGGAAGATCAGAAAGAAGAAAAAATTCCTAGAAGAAATCTTTGGTGAAAGACATATCTACCTTGCTGTCAGCTTTCATGTAGTGTTCCTGTAAGAAACAGGACTGGGTAGGGCAGAAGCCTCCTGGAGAGGGGTGGCTGCTCTTTCCTTCAACAGCTGCTCAAGGAAAGAAGGTCACAGGAACTGCACGACATGAGAAAGAGAAGCAATCAGAGAGGCAGAGCAATGAGCTGGGGGTTTGCAGTTAGTACAGACACTGACAGATTACTGGAAGGAGAAGGGAGGGGACAGAAAGTCTTTGAGAGCACTGGAGAGGGAAAAAAATATCCCATGGATCAGAGGAGACTGTGGAGATTTTGCTACATTTCAGAAAATAAACTTTGAGTCAGGCAGCTGTATCCAGGTCAGCAGATAGAGGTCCATGGGGCAAGTGTATAGTATCCAAAATCAGCATGGTATCCAAAATCGCAAGCTATTCAGATTTTACCTTATACAATTCCTTTGAGGTTTTTTTTACTTGAGAGTGAACTACACTAGTTTATACTGTAAAATATAGCTTGGTCTTTTACGAAATTAAAAGCCACTCTGGTCTTCTAGGATATCACTGTAAGGAAAAAGTCTGTGCAGAGTTGCCTCAAACCTATGGGCTCATATCACACAGTCAGAGACAGAGATAGCTCGAGGCTTTCAGAAAGGGACATCCTGGTAGAGCTTAACTGGATATTACTTTCACCTTAGCAAAATCCAAGTCAGCTCTTTCAGGTGTCTGTATGCCACAGATATCTGGCATACATTTCAGTGTGTATTGGGTTTACATGGCAATGTTTTGATAGTGGAGGGGTTACAGGTGTGGTTTCTGTGAGAAGATGCCAGAAGCTGCCCCTATGTTGGACAGAGCCAGTACCAGCTGGTTCCAGGAAGGACCAGCTGCTGGCCAAAGTTGAGCCAAACAGTAACGTTGGTAGTGCTTCTGCGATAATATATTTAAGAAAGGGTAAAAAAATGCAGTGCAACAGCAGCCAGAAAAGAGGAGTGACAACATGTGAGAGCAACAGCTCTGCAGACATCAAAGTCAGTGAAGAAGAAGGGGTAGGAGGTGCCCCAGGCACTGGTGCAGAGATTCCACTGCATCCCATGGTGAAGACCATGGTGACGCAGGCTCTCCCCCTGCAGAGGTCAGTGGTGGAGCAGATATCTACCCTGCATCCCATGGAGAACCCCACGCCAGAGCAGGTGAATGCACCTGAAGAAGGCCATGATTCCATGGAAGGGCCATGCTAGAGAAAACTCCTGTCAGAATCTGTGTCCTCGTGGAGAGAGGAGCCCACACTGGAGCAGGCTTGCTGTCAGGACTTGTGACCCCTCCTTGAGGCACCCATGCTGGAGCAATTTGTGAAGAGCTGCAGCCTGTGGGAAGGACCTACATTGGAGAAGTTCATGGAGGACTGTCTCCCGTGGGAGGAACCCCATGTTAGAGCATGGGAAGAGCGTGAAGAAGAAGAAGCTTCAGAGACAATGTGTGGTGAACTGACTGCAACCCCCATTCCCCAGTCACTTGTGTCACGAGGAGGCAGAGAAATTGGGAGCTAAGTTGAGCTTGGCAAGAAGGGAAGAGTAGGGGGAAATTGGTTTTAGTTTACTTTTTATTTATTTATTTATTTAATATAAATAAGGTAAGTTATTTCCCTGTTCTTGTCTCAACCCACAAGCTTTTTGTTGTATTTTCTCCCCTTGTGTTGTTGATGGAGGGGGAGCGATAGAGTGGCTTGGTGAGCACATGGCTCTAGCCAAGATCAACACACTACACAGTGTGAGAAAATCAATGCTTATCATCCTCTTAAGAGACAGGAAGAGAACCATGTAGGCAGTGAAGTAGGTAGCATCAAGGTGGATAATGTGGACAGCTTTATCAATTTATGAGACTACATCATGTTTTTATGTCATGTTGCTACTCTAAGAAGACTGCGGAAATTCTGCTCCATGTGAGTTGTTTATGCTACTTCCAATTGACACAGAAGGGCAAGGAATCTCCCATGTTTCTCAAAACAGGCAAGTTTCTAAACATTCTTTATGCTGAGGAAAGGTGGATCATAAAAAACCTGGCAAGTCAGTTAAATTTTGGGATGAAATTTATGATGTCCTGATGATACCATATTTGAAATTGAGTAATCAGAAAAAGAAAGTGTGAAACAAATAATTGTTATTGTAGTAAGGAGGAGAAAGCTCCAACTATTGTGGGTCACCTGTTCCATTAAAAATGTCTGCCTGCTAAAATTTGTAACCTGAAATAGCATGTCAAACCAGGGGACATAACAGAGTACAGGGGCTCAGTAGAGGGGTATACAATGAGTTGGATTCAGTTTGAGATTATGATGCCTAAATGTAAGCATCCACTTGTGTTTAAAAACAATTACAGTGTTCTGAAATAACATTTTAGTCAGTGGAGGCTAGCCAATACTGTAGGGTCCCAAGAATGATTCAGTTGTCCACTGTAGGAACCTAAGAGGTGTTCAGTTTCCTAGAAAGATGCATTTGGATGTTCTCTTGATGTCCTTGGGTGTCTAGGACATGGGGCTGTTAAGTGTGACACAGGACCTGTGCAAGACCCATGCCCTTCTGAAACAACAGTTGAAGGCAAGGTAGGACATGATACGTTTCAAGCAACAGTAGGGGTCTGTTTACATTAACATTTTAGTTCAGATAAAGGGTGCTCTTTTGAAGCAAATCTCCAATGATCCCTATCTTAAAGCTTTGGTTCATGTCACACAGCAGTCTTGGATCACATCAACATGACTTTTCCCAGATGAAATTAAGCTAGAAAATGTGTCTCTGGAGTGCATTTATTGTATCCTAACTGCCAGCAGGAGCTTAGTCCATGGAACTAAATTAGAACTAGCCTGAAATAAATCCCCTGAAAAACATCTGGAAGCATCTACTGTTTTTCTCTGAATGTCCACTGCTATCATATCCCAGTACTTGCTAGCAAAGATGAAGTATTTGTTTATGCAACTGAAACTTACTCACTGTGTTTCTGGTCAGCTGCAGACCCCTGAATTTATGCATGGTAACTTCAGCCTAGGTTTGTGTGTGTGGAAACCTCAAACTGAATGCCACACCACTTGACAAGATCAACCAAAAGGATGTCTAACTTCATAATTCCTATCCAGAACATGAGTTTGAATGCTATATTATTAATTACAATTACTTAATTAAAAATTGGCTTGTAAGGATGTTGCTATAAATTGTCTCCACTCAGGCCATAAGGACTTCTCAAAACCACAAATATTAGGCATCCACAAAGGTTATTTTATAGTATATGTTCCTGACATAATCTGTGAAGCTTCATTCTTCATAGAATGAAGACAAAGAGTGGTCCTAGTCAGAAATATTAAATAATGTTCTATATGATTCAAGAATACCTAATCCCTGTTGAAATATTAACTGTTAAAACCTCAGGTGGAATGATCTTCTTTTCTGTTGTTTAAGAATTGAGGTGAGTGATGTGTAACTTATCCAGAGGAATGCTAAATAACTTTATCTACAGAAACGGGGACTCAAATAATATATATGGAAAGGAATGAATGTAAAAATAATCCTATTGATTAGCACAAAACCACTTATGTTACATCTTTAAAAAGGACTGGAGTAACTAATATAGGGGCTCTGACCAGAAAAATTAGGTTCTCACAGAATCACACTATTGCTGAGGCTGGAAGAGGTCTGGAGATTATCTAGTCCAACCCAGAGCTGGGTCAAGTAGAGCAGATTGCTGAGGGACATGTCAAGCCGGATTTTGAATATCTCCAAGGACTGAGACTCCACAACCTCTCTAGACAACAGTCAGTAAGTCTGAAATCTGGCTGAAGTCAGCATAAACAACATCTTTTGCTCTTCCCTTGTCCGTTAAGCTAGTCATTTCATTGTAGAAGGTTATCAGGTTGGTCAGACACTCTTTCCCTTCATAAATCCATGCTGACTCTCAACAATCAATTTCCATGTTCAGATACATCTTAATCTTGAAAGCATCCTAGGTCTGTTGTAATTTTTCACCATGAAGTTCTGAAGCTGACCATATCTTTGCTTTGGAATTGCTTTTGGCTTGTTAGGAATTAGTCAGCTTTTACATACTTAGCCTGTGTGTAAAAAACTCTAGTATCTTTTTAATCACTATTCCCCTGATCTCGGCTCTCAGAGCTGTAATTAATCTAAGTGTTTAGATCACTCACCCAGGATATAAAATGCCTTCTTCACTTCTCTTTTCTTCCTAGGGAGATAGAAACCCACATTTGTTAAGTGACAGGAGAATGTGCTAACAGACTGGCTGTAGCCTTTGCTAAGGGAATACTCTTTGTCCTCTCCATTTCTCAAGGCAACAGAGAAACCTCTGAAATAGTACTTTCAAATTCTATTGGATGGGTATTAGATGGGTAGTCTGACTCACAGACCTGAGAAAACTGAACTGCTTTGTGTGAACTAGATGTCCTAAAAGTACACCTAAGAATAAAGAAATTAAATATTAGGATTTATTTTCACTGGAGATTGGCTGGTAATCTGTATAGTTCCTTTTATTAAAGAACACAGGGAGAAAGAGGTGTATATCACACTAGAGCAAACCAAGAAAAAAAAACGAAATGACCTTAATCATATTTACCAAGTAAACAGGTTGCTTAATTGAGTATTTTCATCTGAAACTTTACTGCTTCCATCAGGCAAAGATAATTTGGGAGTTGTGAAAAGTACTGTAACAGAGGATCAGATACCAGATACCTCTGTGTTTTCTATTTTAATTTTTGTGTACTAGGTTTCCCATAGATGGGGAAACAGTATGTGATCAGCAGGCTAACACAGTTCTTAGATCCTCAGTGCCCCCTGGTTGAACAAATATGTTGGCAAATATCGGATATTTGGCTGATTAAATAAGCCCATACCTGAGATCTGAGCTATTTGTGATCTTCAAAATTGACAGGAGAATATATTCAAGAAAGATTATAGTAGTCCATTATTCCTTCATTTTTAAACCATGATAATGGTATTGTATCCATGCAGGAATCCCTCTCTTTCATTTGTAGAAACATCTAAACATTTTCTGTTCTAATTAAAGGTGACCAGTCAAGGGAAAAAAAAAAAAAAAATTCAGGATCTAGAAGATATTCCCATTCGGTCAGCTTGCATGACAAAACATATATTTCCCTCTTTACCTCCAAAGACAGAAGGAAAAGATCCAGTTTAAGACTCAGAGGGGATAGACTCTATGTGTCAGGCTTTTCTGTTGGATTTCATGACCAGACAGCAGTCTGCGTTGCTGTCTGAGCCATCATATTAGTTCCCAAGGTTGCAGTCTGAGTGGGAAAGTTGAGGAAAGGTCCAGCACATAAGCTGGCAAAATAAAATCAGAAGGATTTAATTGGGATGACAAATAAATTGGTATTTCTGTATTTTGGAGTTGTTCTGACAGGAATGGTCAACATTTTTTGCTAGTTCCATCTAAAATACCTTGTGCAATTGCTATTGAAAATAGCCACTCTGTCTCTCATCACTAGAAATTTGAAATCCCCACTTATGAACTGAGAATGTCTAGGATCTCCTAGCTGAAATAAGCAACAGGTATAATTGATTTCCCACATATTTCAAATTTTCTAACAGAGTAGATTCCATGAATTCTGATTATTCATAATCATGCAGCTTCTGCTTCTGTCCTGGTTTAGGCTGGGATGGAGTTAATTTTCTTCCTAGTAGCTGATACAGTGCTGTGTTTTGGATTTAGTATGAGAATAATGTTGATAACACACTGATGTTTAAGTTGTTGCTAAGTGGTGCTTATCCTGATCCAAGGATTCTTCAGTTTCCCATGCTCTGCAAACAAAGATGTGCTCAAGAATCTGGGAGGGAGCATGTCCAGGACAGCAGACCTGAACTAGACAAAGGGATATTCCATACCATAAGCCATCATGTTCAGTATATAAACTGGGGAGGCAGTTGGCCGGGTGGGGCAAATCACTGCTCAGGCATTGGTCAGTGGGTGGTTGCACTGTACATCACTTGTCTTTCTTGGGTTTTATTTCTCACTCTTTTTGTTATCTTCCTTTTAATTCCTATTATTATTGTTATTACTATTGTAATAATATTTTATTTTATTTCAATTATTAAACTGTTCTTATCTCAACCCATGAGGTTTACTTGTTTCCTTTCTGATTCTCCTCCCCGTCCCACTGGAGCAGGGGAGGAGAGAGCGAGCAGCTGTGTGGTGCTTAGTTGCCAGTTGTGGTTAAACCATGACAGCATTGTAAAGGTATTCAAGCATGTATATAACTTTGTGCAGTGAATAGGGTACAAAGGACTTTTGTATTTCGAAGAATTGGAATTTTAACTCATGTAAGTTATATTTCCCAATATTTTAATATTTACTTCACATAGAACTAATCCAATTTATTCTAATTGTATAAAGACAATTATGTACATTCGAAATGTGAAGCAAATGGAAAAATATCCATTTGTTTATGATGGGATTTTTTTTTAAGATTAGCTAATAAAATGTTCCCTGTTATTTTGTAATGCACTCTTGAATCTGATTTTAATAGATATTGTAAGGGTATATTTTAAATGGAAATAGAAACAAGGCCCTGTTGTTCACAGCTGAGCTTGCCAAGCAGTGGAAAATAACCCTTCTGTCCTACTGCAGAAATAAGACTGACACTAATCTTGCATTTATGTAACCCCAATACATTATATTCAAATGGATTGACCTGGAATAGACTGGACCTCTATAATGAAAATGGCTATGTTAATGTTTTAATGATTACCATATATTTTTCCATGGATTATGTTTATTTAAAATATTTTGAACTGAGAAGGATGAGTAGAAGTTAGTAATAATTAATTTAGTTTTACCACTACTTTGTCTGCAGAATGAGCAGCTTTTTTTTATGGAAAAAAATGGTTTCATTCTATATGTTAAGCTACTTCAAATTACTGTATAAAATTTTTCTTTAGGTTAACTCAGAACATCTTTGTAAGCCATTGCAACTTTAAATTAGGTCTTAAAGACTTAATAGCACTTATTACTTTAAATAAACCTAATAAGATCAGGTTATTCCAGTGTAATTTTATTTTAAGTGTATTAGTTGGTTATCCACAGCTGACAAGGACAAATGAGTTCTGCTCAGGGCACTCTTTCATCTGCATTGATCCATGCTAAAAAGACATATAAGTTCTACTGGAATATGTTGTGAGCCTAAAAACAAGAAGTAAATATAAGATGAGGAGGTTAGCTAAGAACTGTAACCTTCACTATTGTTTAGACATGTTTTTTTAAGATGTGTGCATTAGAAACAAACAAATACTAAACTGACTCTCATAAAATGGTTATCTTTTCTTCCACTAAATGAGATTTTGCATCATGTGGTTCAACATCTTGAAATGTCAGTAGCCAGTTGAGATGGAGAGATTACAAGCAAAAAACATAAATTAATTTTGCTTCCTTAAATCTAGCAGGAACAAGGAGAAACATTAGGAATAATTGATAGTGACAGGATGAGAGAGATAAAAAGAGATGGACTGGGAAGTATTTAATGACTCTTTGTGGTATTACATCTGTCACACTTTTTGTGCTACATTAAAGTTTCATTATTTTCATATTTCTTGTGTTCATATTTTCCCATCCCCTTCTTTCTGCTAAATTTACCAAGTAATACAATGTAGATAATAGAGAGCTATTGCTGCAAATGTCATTGAACCTGTTACTGGACTGAATAAAGTATCTCAGCCATGCATTCCTTTTCATAATACATTTTCAATTAGTGACTTTGGAATTCTATACAATATAGACTCATTCTCTGTTTTTTTAATAATCGTGTACAATGCAGTGAGTTCTAAAAAGAAATAGACTTTTGTTATGCAACTATTAATAACTTGAATCAATTTCATTTGGCCAAAGAAAATTATTACACAAGTCTTTTTACTGCTGAAGTTTATTCCTCTAAGGGCTTGTTTTCTACAGTCTTTTAAAACAAATGGATTATCTTTGTTTATCTGAAAGATAACAGACATAATCTGAGGGATTTGAGTTTCCTTTGTTTCAATCTTCTTTCTTCAATCTCTGTTGTTTTACTTATACAGCCTAAACATGCAGCTCAGTGTTTTAGTAATTTGAAAAAATGTACTGTCTGTCCCAAGAAGCTTTAAAACTCAGGTGTTGCTCAGGGACTTGCAAAAGGCTCGCCACCTCTGATTGATCAGTCAGTCCGGAGAGCTCAGGTGAGACAAGGTGTCCTTCTTCAGCACCAATGGCAAAAGCCCATTTATGTCCCCATGGGTCATAATGGTAATCTAGTTCTAACTCTCTGGTAATCTAGTTCTAACTGGACATCTCATAGAAGTCATGTTCCCACCAGTCACTATTAAGACTAATTGGTCCCTGCAGCACAGCTAGCCGGGTCATGCCCCCAGCCATTCTCAGTGGCAGCAGTAGGCATCTCTTTCGTTTGGTGTGAGAGTAACAGGGTGCATGGTACACTGGTGTCTGTGAGGGCCTGGTGCTTGATGGGATTGGTTATGCTGGATACCTGTACCCTAAATGTTCAATAAACACCTTTTTCCCCCTCCTCCTCCTGGCTAGAAGCAGGGCACTCATCTCAGGAGATGATTTCACACAACTTACTAAGAGGTTGTTTATGATTCCCTTGAAGCAGGGGTAGGCTCACAGCATTTTTTGGTGACTGCTTCTGCTTTCAGCTGTTCCTTGATCTGTCAGTTGTCTCCTTGGCTTGTACCGCTAGCTTGTCAATTGGGCTTTTGTGCCACTTCTCCATTTCTTCCCCAGGATCTTGGAGCCATTTTCAAAATTTCTTTCAGATGGGGTCAGTTTTCATCTACCTTTTGTTCCTTTTTCTGTTTATTGGGTTACTGCTACAATTTATTCTGATCTGCCCCTGCTTTGCCAACAGGTAAGGTTTTGCTAACATTATTGTCAATCAAGTCCAACCCATGCCAATTGCTATATTTGGACAGAGAGCTGCAGAACTTGCACAACTCCCAAGATCATCTAGTCCAAATCCCCTGCCTTGGGCAGGAACATTTATCATTAGACCAGGTTGCTCAAAGCCCCATCGAAACTGACCTTGAACACTTCCAATGGTGTGGCATCCACAACTCTGGGCAGCCTACTCCAGTGTCTCACCATCCTCATCGTAAAAAATGTCTTCACCATGTCCAATCTAAATCAACCCCCTGCAGTTTAAAACTATTGCCCCTTGTTCTGACATTACAGGCCTTTGTAAAAAGTCTCTCTGAGCCTTTCTTGTAAGCCCCCTTTGTATATTGAAAGGCCACAATAACATCTCCCTGGAGATGTTGTTATGGTAGCAAACGCAAGCTAAGAAGCTGAGCTGGAAGGCAAAGTCCAACTTGAGCTGAACACTGGACTAGCCTAGTACCTCTCCTGTTGCAAAAGCACTAGATTCCCACAGATGAGTGATGTGTATCTGGTCCCCAAAGGTGCTTACACCTTCAATCTCTAGGTGATCCCAGGAAGGTCTGCAATCTAAAATGCGGCCTTTTCTCTTATCAGCAGTATAACTGATGCATTTTCAAAAATTCTTTGATGGAATTTTATTTTCTTGTTCAAATTCAAGACTTGATGCTGGATATGCCATTCCTTATACAGTCCTATGGCAACTATGGCTACCCATTGTCCTTAAATGGACCTCCAAAAGCTTTTGCAGAGTTTAACTGATGTAGTAGCCTTGGATCTTGATTTTAATTCCACACCTTAGATCAAGACTACATTTGCTGACCTTCAAGACTTACTATAAAACGTCTTCAGGTTTTTGCCTGAAGATGTCATTGTGAAGGATTTATAGTGCTTGTTCTGTGGGGTACATCTGTACTCATTAGCATTTCTCAATATGTCAAATTTCATTGTTATCTATGCTATACATGTGCTTGGAGATTTAATGATGGAAAAACATTCATAAAACTCACATAAAAAAAAAAAAGGTTTAATTTGAGACAGCATGTGCCAAGATTTGTGGAATCTGATTTTGCTGGTAGTATTCTCTTCCTAGGTTGTAGCTGCTTTCCTAAGATTTGAAAATTTAGGAAGGAAATGTCTATAATTTCTAATTTATCTTAACAGCTTCTGACTAGAGAGACTCTAATTGGCTTCTGATCATTACTGAAGATAATGGTTATATTTTAACCATGGAAAGCAGAAATACAATTTATTAAGTAAATAATACTATGTGTAGATTATGGATCAATCCAGATTTGCTGTGAAACTGGAATGCATATTAAGTACATGCAGCTAATAAATGGAACAGTGCACTTTACTGCCAGCAGGATTTAAAATAACTCAGAATTCTTCACTCAGCTAAGATAAGTAGAAGGCTGACTGCGATAATAGCACCGGAGGCAGAAATCCAGACTGATGCTCTCCTGAGAATGCCTTTTTGCTTTTCCCACAACCAAAATAAAAAGAAAAAAGTCTCTTTTCTTGTTGATAATTATGAAGCATGAGTCCTTCAATGATCGGTTGCAGTTTGCTATTATCTGAAATATTTAATCTGGAGATGTTCTGAAATGTTAAAATACACCCCACATATAAGTGCCTTTTAGAATAGAGAATAGAAAGCAGTACCCAGAATTCATAAGAGCTGTACTAGTCATATTAAACCACAGAAGCTGTATAGTTACTGACAAAATTCTTTATGACTTTTAGATTATAGCTTTCTCCTCACTCCATTGTCCACGGAATACATAATTTCACTTTTATGCCTGTTTTAATCATTATATCCCAAATTATTCCTCTGTCAATACAATAGTGTAATTCAGGAAGAAAATAATTAATAGTACTCTACAGTTTTGAATCATCTCAACCTGCACTCATGCAAGCATGAATAACATAAACAAAGCTGTTTTAAGGATTGCAGGATTACATCTGCTGATAAAGTTGCAGGCTCTCTAAATTACAACTTCAGAATCAGGAGAAAACAAGAGGAAAACATTCCCTTCCGCATAATGGCTAACATTTTAGATTGTAATTTATGTGAAGTATATTAATTCAATTAAAAGATTTGATGAAATATAGAGACCACTGCTTTTGTTGTTGTTTTTATAGATACAGTAAAACAGTGCTTCTGCATTGTTGTTTACAGACATATCTATTGAAATGTTGTACTAGCATTATCTTATTTGGAAATAGTGTTTTTAAAATTATGTTTTATTGAAAAAAAGAGAAACAAAACAAATGTGGCATCTGCAATTTACAGAGTCCTGGGTATAGAAACCCTTCTCTTCAGCAAAGAGATGTGTAGCAAACTTGTCCTTAGAAATCTACCTTTTCTCTTGACGTTTGATTTTTATCCTATTTTACTGTTCTTTCCAACTGCCTTCAGTGGCCCTGTGTGACAAACACTAAGGATGCTGGCTGCAGAGAAACAGTCTTGTAGCAAATATGTTTCAATGAACTGCCTATGGAGCTGTGTGTATGCAGGGTAGGTAGAAGCATGGGTTCCTTACAGTCACATATGGACACCATGTATAAAAGGTTTTCACACTGATTTTTCTTTTTCCCCCCCTCAAAATTAACCGTCTATATTTCTCTTACACTTATCTCCTGGGAAGGTTCATCCCAGGTCAAACTGAAGATTAAAATCTCCTGCTCTCCACAAGCCTAACAGTTCCTCTGATTTTCAATGATTATAATTTCATTTCTCTCAGTAATCATTTTTTAGTTATTCAGTCTATTTTTAACAACTACAGATGGAAATAAAATGGATCTGAAGAAGAGACATCCATTAGCGAGTAAGTATTTGGGGATTAGAAAAATCTGTTTGATTTACAAACCAGAAATGGCATTTAGTATCCAGGTCCCCTTCTATGCAAAATTAGCAAAAGCTGCAGTGAAGTTAAAGCCTGCTGGCTACAAAATTGAAAATTGGTTTCCTGGGGCTCTCTGTAAACTCTTCATTACTTTACTCAATCATGGTTCATTAGCAAGTTAACAGACAGAAGACCAGCACACACTGGGATACATTCAGAGCCAGCACTTCCATCTCCTTGAACATCACTTAAAACTTGAATGTCACAGCAAATTAGATATTGTGTCAAACTTCATCTTCTTGTCAGCTGCAGTACAGACAGTGCACAGATCATGGCCACTTAACCTCTTGAAATGGTCAGGTGCTTTATATCACACATTTCAAGAAGTACCACATGTGTTTTAATTCAAAGTGACTCTGGTGTGAAAAATATCTCAAAAAGCACCCAAGAAAGAAACAAGTTAAAAAAACCTAGTTAACAGTTTCATGTAAAATGGATTTAATGTCTCTTATTAATGGAAACCTAATTTGCTAGAAGAAAACATCCATAGGTGACATTATTGAAGTAAAACAGAAAGCTAAAAATAGTTACTAGGTTTCTGGGAAATGTTCACATTTTAGCCACAATATGATTTTGAATTACAGTTGAGTGCCTATTATCTAGAACCCCACCTGAGTGCCTGAGTCTCTGTTTCCTATTAACTACCATTGTGTTTCTCTACAGTGTTGCCTGATTTTCCAGGAAAACATTTGCTCTAAATAGTTCAAGTCAGTGAAATGAACTATATAAAAATTATTAAAGAATTAAAATGCTTCTGTTCAGCTGCTATTTGTATAATCTTTTTATGCTATAATTTTCATGAGCTTTTAGGAATTTTGAAAAGAAAAGGTAAGCTGGGCATTAATTGAAGCAAACTGCTGAAAATTGCCTGTGGAGTTTAGAGTCCCTTTAATACAATCCATTCACAGTTTGCAGGGTTAATGGAAATAGCTAACGACACTCTTGGTTTTGTCCCATTGCAACAGGTGCAGATAACTGCAATGGCTTGCATTCCAGCCACCTTATGATGATGTTAAACTTATGATTTGGACCATTTGCTAACCAGAGGTGCCAGACCATTGTTCCTTATGCAGTTAAGGAAAGAAATTCATTACAATGCCCAAAATAGGAAGAGCAGCTACCCAGAGACCTGTAACTGGTTGTCTGCATTGACTGCATAGGGAGCCAGCGTACAGCAGGCCTAACAGCGTGATGATTGCTCATTGCTCCCTTGAAGGACAGTGCTGTTGCAGTCTTAATACCTAAGTTAGGCACCTATGTTAGGTCATGTCAATATGGCTACTAAGATGTGCAAGATGAATTTTTAGTTATGTCTTAGATAAGAATGATGTCTAATGGCTGACAGTCTTCAGACAGGGCCTGATTACTTCTAAAGTCCCTTTGTGAGTAGCTTCAGGTTTTGGGGGCTTTTCTGGGGCTACTCAATGGAATTACTCTATCTGTTATTTACAAGTACCATGTGTGTTCAGCGGACCCCTAGGCTGGTGGTTGGGTGCTCTGTTGGTTCTTTCTGTCTAATACTAAACAAGGTACTTTTAGGAGTCTGAGGATCAGACTAGAACTACATAGTGTCTGGATGAGTGCCACGGTACACTCCAAAGTCATGATCTTTCAGTCATTTGCACAGAGTCCTGGCCAGGACACACCACAGCTCCTTTCCAACCTGGGACTTGGATTTCCTTTGTGTGGGAATTGGGAAGAGAATTCATGTGTACTTGGATCTCTCTCTGGGAGTGCATGAAGGGATGCAGGTAACATAAATTTGAAAGCTGATTTCTTCAGCTGATCCTTGGCTTGCATTTGCCTTGGCTTGGCAAACCCTGTTATTATCGCAATGAGTAAACATACTGTGCTTCCATTGCCAGTGGTATGCCACTTCCAGATGACTGTTATTTATTATCAAAAATTCAGTAAAGTATGGCAAACTGCAATTCAGAAAATATGTTTCATACATGGTGCCTAAGGGAACAACAAAATATTCTCATGACATTATCTGTACGATTTTCACATAATGAATTTGTCAGTGTATACATATGCTCCTATCTTTATGGGGTTCTGACATCTGCTTGATGGATTATAAACTAATTTACTCTAAAGACAATTGACCTGCTGTGTGTTGGCTTTTTCTTATAAATGGTAACAAAACAATTAATCACTCTCTAATTTATTGCCAAGACTTCAGTTTTTCACAAGTCTGACACAAAGAAGTTGCAACTATTGTAATACATAGAAACTAGAAAAATGGCACAAAATAAAACATGTTGAAAAGATACATTATCACAGCACTAAGTAGGAATGATGTGGCTGATGACCCAGCTGAAAACTTGAAAATCCAAGGTCTGATTACTATTAGCACCCTTTCGTGCATATACACTTAAGATAACATGCATAATTAGATAACCTATACAAACTCCAGATAAGAGATGAGTGAGAGGCAGGGCAGATATTGTGACAGATAGATCATGCTGTGGGCAGTCATGTTGTTGAGAGGTCCATGGCTGAGAAGCAGCCGCCAATGAAGATATCAGACTCATGGAAACTAACAGAAGACATAATAATAGGGCTGGAATACATTTCCTTTTGTAGTGAACATAATAGGGCTGAATTAAAAAGTTTCTTTATACAGCCAATCTATGTATAATATGCCTGAAAACTTCTTCTGCATAAATTCACTGATGAATTTTATATACAGGTCTCTGTTATGGTTAATACTATTTTACCTAATGTTATTATTGAGCAATATTTTGGAAAGTACTTGATTTGGGGATTATGAATGTGCAGACATCAATAGGAACTTAAATATGTATTTCTGAAAATCACATTTTTGTCTTTTTTTTTTTTTCTCTTGAAATGTGATTTCCTGCCTGTTACATTGATTTCACTGTTTCAGTAGTGCACTATTATAAAAAAGGCATTTTCTCTTAATTATGGATTAACCTCAATTAAAATTGAAACTCAGATGCCAAGAAGTCTACAGTAAGAGTTCATTTCCATATTGGATTAGGTATAGAAATCCCATATTGGTTTCTCCTAAGATAATGCATAAGAATTTATTAAGTCTTTATCAATGACTGTAAGAAAATTGATTCATAATTATATTTAGAAATTTGGATAGGAATCCAGGAGCTGGTTCATTCTCTGGAGTATGGGCTACAATAGCCTGAGAAGACTATAGGCAACATAATTAAGAGCTGAGAATATTACTTCTTTGATTGGCAATATAAAGTGTCTGTTTTCATGGAGTGCCATGAAGCCCTTCATGAGGCTCAGACTGTATCTACATCAGCAGTTAGGGTTGAATCCATTGGTGCTGGGTCTCCTACATCAGCCCTATTCAGAGGCTTTAGTTTGGATTAAATTTAGTCTAGTCACCTCAATTGGATGTCCTTATTATGGATGTGGTTTAAAATTGCCCAAAGGATGAACAATGTTTTGGACTGCTATATGTTCCCATCTCGGGAGGCAATGAAGTGCATTTGTTACATACCTAGAGCAGAGGCTTCCAAAGTGAACCTTGTCTGTGAGCATCATGTCTGCTCTGTGAAGTGAACCATTCAGTATGTTAAGTGTAGATGATGAGTGTTAAGTGAATGCTTCTATCCAAATCCTACAGCTTCTCTAAACCAAATGCTAAAGGATCTGCAGCCTGAGTGGCACAGTAAATTCTGATAGGCGTGGATAACTCTCTATTTTCTGTATCAGTTTCTATGTTTTGCAAATGCCATATAAATACTTCCCAGAACTTTTCTTGATGATATTCCAGAATTTTCTACCTGAGCATCTCCCAGGATTAATAGTACAGGGAGCTCCTATGGTTTCCACTTTTGAAAAACAGGATAATAAATCAAAGTTTCACTGCCAGTGTGACAATAATTAGTGTAACACTGAGGAGCAATTACAATTGACTTAAATGTGCATCTTTTTGGGTCAGCATTAAAGTGAGGCCAAATGTGCAAAAATTGTTAGAGATCTGTAACCCTTAAAATAATACCCCAATGCTCTCACCACTGTCCTCCTGGCCAAGGCTGTCTAATTTAGCTAATGCTAGCACAGATTAATCTGTGTTACTAAAAGCGTTGTTGGATGCAGAGGAGATATTCAATTGATCAGTGATTACTATCACTGCACTGTGGGTATGGTGTGCAATTTATTCCTGCGGGAAGCACTCCTGCAATAAATCATAAAAATATTAAAGTCTGATTGAGTAGGTGTTACCCTCTCATGGAGAGCAACAATTCTTTAGGCTGGTCACATTTTACTCTTTACTCATCAGAACAGCAGCCTAGGCTTCGTGATAGTTAAATTGTTTACTGAACCTGAAAGAACCTATTTACATTATGAAGTCTTAGAATTTGAGTCCAGGTTTTAGAATTCAGTATCCGCCTTATGGTCAATCATTTCTGAGGTTTTTATTTCGCAATTCACTAGTTTATGTCTTGAACAAATGAACAATTAAAGTCTTAATGGAAAATTCCATTTCTGTCCCTGTGTTACTTAAAGCAATCAGTTACTCTGCAGCTTGTTGCTTTTGCAAATTAAGGTACTGAGCATGAAAACAGGTGGCTAAATAAATCTTTTTCTGTATTAAAGAAAATAGGGTAAATTCACAGCTAAATTTGATGCGTAGATTGTGAAAGGCAGAGTAGTCCAATACAGGATGAACTCTTGTATAATGCTGCTCATAAAATGGTATTCTGAGCTTTGTAATTTTCTTTTCTGTTGGAGACTGACTCACAAAGACACCAAAAAGTACAGACAACTCTGAAAAAGAAAAAAGATAAAAAGTCTTTTAAAACATGTTCTGTATCTTATCAGAAATTATGCTAACCTACAAACCCAGGTTTTCACATTATAACTATAGCTTCTCTCCCGACAGCTGCTCAATATTTACATCTACAGAGGTATTTACAGACATAATTATCACCAGAGCATCGTACTGGAAAATTATTATGTGTTCATTAGATAACTCAGTTTGTGCAAGTTCACTTTGTAACAGGACTCTGATAGCTATTATAACAGGATAAATAAGGTGGTTTTGTCAAAAATTTCTCAGAATAGCATGGCAAACTAGAGATGTCTGTAACCACTCTTCCTATGGATCTCCTAGGCCACTAATAGGAGTTCATGACAACCTTCTTTGCCAACTTCATTGTTTCTTTAAGATGTGTGCCAGGGGTTGCTCTTTTACATCCAACAATTGGCTCGATCATATAAATTGTCTCAAAGATCCAAAGTCATGTAAGCCCAACAGATGCGTTATCTCATTGGGAGATGTTGACAGCACCATCATAATAACTGTCTATCTGCTGTTATACAGGGCAAGAAAATATTCTCAGGATAATATTTACCTGTACTCACACAGCTGATGTCTCTCAATTAGAGAGAAAAAAAAAAATCCCATATATTCCCTGCTAACCCACATTTACTTATCTTGTGTATTGTATTGCTTCACTTTGAACAGACAGAGGGTGCTGGGCAGGCTGATAGACACGCTATCTGCTGCTAAAAGGTGACGTTATTTCTCTGATCTTCCAGTTGGTCACATGCTCCCATTTCTTTCCTAGTGGTAGCACTGCTGCAAATCATATTTCAGACTGAGGAGATTCAGAAAACGGTTAACTTTTTTTGTTGCGTTAGTTAAGTGCAGAGTCAGATGATTTCCACTGCTGGACCAAGAGATCAGGAAAGACCATGGCTATGGGTAGAGAGAGGGAAGTACAAAGAAGCTTCTGTAGGGGGAACCTCTTCTCAAAGAATAACCTTTCCTTTAGCCTGAAGTTGTGTCCTTAAGCTTAGTTGTGAAAGGGGAGTAACCTGTTCTCAAAATTTAAAATGTATTTGTTTTAGATCTCTGTGATTTGAAAGATCTCTGTCTTTCAGAACAGAAACTGGAAAAAAATCTCACATTCCATACACAGACAGTATGTTAATCAGGAATATGACCCTGGCCTGGAGCTAATTCACAGAACAGAGAATTGTCTTTACATGTGATTTAGTTGTCATGCTAATCTATATTTTATTAACAATTGGTTACTTGTTATATGCAAGATATTTATTTATAATTACTTATGACACTGATGAAAGAAAATATTAATAGCATTGTTACTTGTTTTTCATAGTTGAAGTAGTCTTTCAATATCATTTTGTGTGGCTGAAACATTAGAGTATAACAGGTGATATGTGAGTTACCATATAAAAGACCCCCCAAGCCCTCAAAAAACCACTCTTGCATCTTATCTTAAGTAAGACAGTATCATTTTAAACACGATAAACAATATGGCCTTCTGAGAAGAAGTTAAAAATTAATTTGCTGAAAAAAATCTTTTTAACAAGGAAACTCATTCTATTCAATTTTTAAGAGACAGCATTTCATCTGCTGTTTCCTTTCTAGTGTGAATAACTACTAAAATTTGAGAGGCAAGTTTTGAAGAGATTGTAGAAAAGTTTTGTGCTCATGTTGAGGGAACTGTGTTATTAGATAAAAGGAAACATGGCATAAATATAAAGAAAAAAAAATGAAGGAAAACAATCAGTTTGCTTGAAAATTACTGTGTGTGAAAAAAGTACACAGCCAGTCTTTGAAGTGTATTATGCAATTGGAAGTAATTAGTTATGCAATGTTATCTCATGAAGTTTAAATATATAGCTACCACAGTAAAAGTTGTTTGTGTATTACTGCTGCATGGTGTTCTGTTTCCTGAGAGAATATGAAAGTCAAATTCACTCTAAAGAGATCCTAAACCAGTAGCTCCATTTACATAATTTTCTGCTGAAGCTTTCTGCAGTGCAGACTGCTTACCGGAGTCTTGTTTCTGGATGACCAGAGAGGTTAGTTGACAGCACACTATATTCCCTAATATTTGAAGAGTAAGAATAAATCACAGTCCCTCCTGAGGCATGTGTCCTGTATAACTAGACTTTGAGTTTTTATTTGATGCATAATAACATTATGTGAAATAAGAAAATCTGAAATTGCTTGGAAATGAGCAGATTTCAGCTATCTAGATGATTCCATTCACAAAAGTGAAAGATCTGGCAGATTTAGTCTATGCATATTTTTTTCCTGAGTTCAGGGAAAACATGGTGTATATAAATAGGACTCAAACAGGTTTGATTACAAACCTCAAAGAAAAGCATACCAAATGCTATTCCATGCAAAATGAAATAAAATTTCCTCATATTTATTGTATGCTTGTACATTTTGATTTTTTGAAGTGTGTGTAGAGTTTTTATGTAGTAAAATTGTGGATATAGAGTCAGGTCATTTAATATTTTAATTCTATTTTACAAACAAAGGCAAAACCATACTGTCCTTTATCTAGAAACACATAAATGGATTTGTATGAAGGATTTTTTTTGCAATTTAAGGTAGGATCCTGACTTAAATATCTTCTTTGGTAATGCTTATAGATATCAAATAGACTGAGTTATGAAAATAATGCATGTAAATATGCATGTTTACAGTACAGCCAGAAATTAACATTATAGGAAAATTTGCTGGCTTCATTGGGATTGTGTTTGGTCTGCTCTATGCTGTAAATGCCGTGATACACTGAGACAAGTAGTGCTTAGTCATAACCAACACTACATAATAAAAATATCAAAGATGTTGCAACAACAATGTTCATGATCTAAATATCTGAGATAGAAATCTGGAGAATGAATTAAGAATGACTGTAAATATACCTGTCTGGCAGTTGAGCAGCTTGGTGCTTCATCATCCTTTACATGACAACAGCATAAGAAAGCTGATGATGTGCACCTTGTACCAATCCTGAGAACTTGTTTCCATATCATGGCTGGTGCAAATCTTGTCTTCTTTGGAGTTACATCACAGACTGATGTGACCTACTGAGCATAAACTCTAAAAGGATGAGCTATAGATATATAACTATTATATGGTTTAGTTTAAGGTAGTCCTGCAAGAAGCAGGGAGTTGGACTTGATGATCCTTATGGGTCCCTTCCAACTTGAGATAGTCTATGATTGTATGATTCTATATTTATGAAATCTTTGCCATTGCTTTTGTTATTTTCCATCTGCCTCTGCCGAATGTAATAGCAAAAAGCATACAGTTAATAAAATTGGACTAGATACATTTGTATTCCAATCTTGTGAACAGTGAAGGATGAAATAACCTCTCATGGGACTTTTCTCTGTTTACCAAAAGGACAAAAGGTACAGACAAATATCAAGGCATTGTGCTTTTGAAACTACCCAGGACAGTCTTTAAGTTCTAAGATGTACAAAGGAACAGAAATAGTATAAATTGCTGATTTCTAGTTTCTATAGTGATACAAATTCTTAAAATATCTTCTGAAATCTGCAAAGGTTCTGTTGAACAGGATATAGAAGCTCCTAATGTGCTTTCACATAGGAAGCATCAGTGCTATTTTTTTCAACACTCTACAAGCTATTTGCTGGTATATCAAAAACTAGAACGAATGTGTTCAGAATATTTTTCAAGTGACACTTAAGACTTATTAGAGGTTAAATATGGTATTGCTCTGAATTTATGTTGAAGCCACATAAACGATTTGATTTTTTTTTTTTTTGAAATGAAGCTGCGTTTTATATCTTGAAACAGAAAAGATGATTGGAAGAATTAACATGAATTTCAATTTTTTCTTTCAGATTTTTCCCATAATGCACAGTAATTCATTCCTTGTTAATGCCATTGTTTGTCCATAGTTTGCAAAATAAAAGATGCATTTAAAGATACCAGGAAATGCACATCACCTTTTTCACATCACAGAAAAGACTAATTGTAGAGATAGTCTTTACCTTGGTTGATTTGGTGTTGATTAGTGTACTGAGATGTAAGCATAATTGTGTTACAGTAGATGAAGAACTATTAAATAGCATGGATATCCTATTCAGACTTGAGGTAATGGGAAGAAAGCAGCTCTTCAGCAGAAGTGACAAACATATTCATAAAAGAGTAGTCATGGAGTAAATCCAGAATAATTTTATAACTATGACTAGAAATATTACAGATCACTGCCAAGAAGCCAGAGATGCTTGTTAAAAATCTTTATGCTGAATAACTGTATGAGCTCGTTTTCCTCCATGCTGGACATGTAGAAGCTCTTAATTTGCTGCAGTTGTATCAAAAATCATAGAAGTCAGCCAAAAGCTCAGCCGTTGAGCTCAGAGGAGTTTGGACTCAGTCTGTAATGTTTAACTATTTCAGTGTTAATGTCTCTACTTTCAGCCTGCTGATGTCCTTATTCATTCTAAGCAGAGAAGGCTACATTTTGTATTGAATTAAGTCATTTTTCATTCTTTTCTCTGGGACAGTAGGAATTGGAAGTCTTGACCATTTCACCCTGGGGAGCCTTGTGCTCTGTAATATTCCCTTATTTATGATCTTCAGAAGTTTTACTAAAATGCACTTTGGAACTAAGGTACGGAGTAAGTGGAAGTGAAAAGTGAGTAGGGCTATATGATAAGAGCACTAGTGATAGGAGAATGAAGCAAGACAAGCTAGCACAGATGCCTAAGAAATTTTAAGTACATATAGAGGAAGAGAAACTATTGACTCTGAGAAGAAAGACTCTGGAAGTCTTTGAGATGAGAAGGCATGTGAAAAACTTCCCCATGGACACTGGTCAGTGCAGTGTGGTGATTGCAGAGTCTTTAGAGAGATTGAAAGTGATTCTTTTAAAGAAGAGTGCTTTCTAGAACAAGTAAGTTTCAAAGCTATCCCTGAAGCGCATCTTGTATACTGACTTCAAAATAAAAATGAATTGTCATTGGTGTCATTGTTAAAATCAATTAGGGCAGTAACTTTACTTTCTTAGGAGAAAGCTGTTTACAAAACAGTGTTTTTAATTTGTAGTGGAGTTACAATCAGCAGCCTTCTGTCAATTACTAAGTTATAGCTTTTGGGTTGAAATGAACCAGTTTTGAAATTTGGATCACTGTTCTGATACATGTCAGGAGCAAAGAAATGGAAAAAAAAAGAAAGAGTTTCAAACCTCATGTCTAAGAAGTACCATGTATTAAATTAAATCCTTTTACTGTGTCTCAGACATCAAGTAACAAAAGAGACTATAAATAAGAAGTGAGACGCAAGGAGTGCAGACTCAATTACTATTCTGTTAGAAAATCCTCCTCCAGAGTATGAAATACCTCCCATCATGGTTACCACAATCAGTTGTTCTTCATGCCAATCTTAATCTAAGATAGGTCTGCCTTGACTCTTCATTATTTTTAGTCAAATAAATATTTTTACTGAGCGCTAATATTAAAATCTAATTAAAAGAACAAAAGCTATTACAAGGGGTTTCTTGTTTGTTTTTTTGGGGGGGTTTCTGTTTGGTTGGTGGTTTTTTTTTTTTTTTTTTTTTTTTTTTTTGTGTGTGTGTGTTTGTTTTTATTTGTTTTTAAATACAGTTCTGCTCCCTGAAGTTGAAAAAGTGGTAAAGTACCAATCAATCCCTGCTTTTGGTATTGTTATCTATGGAGAGAAGTAGGTGGAGTAGAACCCACTGCTGATCAGGTTTCAGTAGTTAATGGAAATAGTTGTTTTGGCTACTATCATTGGTATCTGAAAGAAAACGGCTTGACAACCAGAGAAAACTAAGTTGGAGTTGGAGCCATTTTAAATGACAGGTTCTCCATAGTTATAACTGGTACAAGATAGTGAATTCTCCCTAACTAGAGACATGGTGGGGATAAAGTCTCAAATTCAGTTCTGAATAGAGTTAGGAAGAGAGTGAAATCCTGAGCAATGCACAAGGAAAGAAGTTACACTGGATGGTACTCACAGGTAGATGGAGCATTGCTGCCAGTGACACTTCACCAGAAGACAGCAACAATAAATCCTTTCCTCCATCCTACCTGATCTGTCTCAGGTGGAGTGGACTTCCCTTGTTTGCCAGGGAAAACTATAAAGCATTTAAAGACTCAGATTATATTCATTGTGCAGACATGACAAGCAGATGAATATCAGTATGAGTGGCCAAGCTATTCTGAAACCAGGTGTATCCCAGGAACAATTAGCACAGAAGACTGTATGAACTAAGAGAAATTACATGAATATAACTTTTCTATACCTGGTCCTGTTGATCACTGGGATACTTATATTTTAGGTATAGTTTCTTATTTAAAGTATAAAATAAAATGCAAAGTGTTTTCTCTGCAGTTTCGCAGGAATGTTTAATTCTCAGTAAGAGTGCTTCAAGATGTTTCATTAGTGAGTCAGGATCCTTGTTTTTCAGGCCAGTGTTATTCAGCAGGGATTTTGATTAGAACACTTGCTTTGGAAGGCCCTGTAAGTTAATTGCTCATGTCTTTACCCCTACAAAGATTACAGGACAGCTCTGGCTCAGTGGAAACTATGGTAGGAGCTTTCTGGTATTCAGAAGTGAGGAAGAAGACAGAGATGGGAGAAGGAAGAGAATGATTCTTCTTTACTTCAGTCCAAGAATTTATGATCCTTGGGGGAAATAGTTTGTGATAAGGAGGACAAATCCTGTTTGGAAAAAACAAGCTTATACTTTAACTAATCAAGATCCAGATTGTCAATAGCCCTCACAGAGAGGCTGTTTTTAAGAGATTAATGTATGTTCGTTCATACCAATTGAGATTGAGACTGGTTTAAATTTCTCATCAAAGTCTTAGATGTGAGACTCCCAGTAGCACCTATTAGAGAAATAGATCCTCTGATATAACATACCCAGTAAATGAAGAGAAGTATGTGCCTGTGAAAACTAACAAAGGGAAATCCATTGCTCTCAACATCAGTTCTTCTGTGACATGTAAAACAGACCCAGCGGTTGATTTCCACTTAAGATACTCTCCATTGAGAATAACTGGAAGTGTTAGCACAGCCATGTGTCAAAAGGGATAGCACTGAGTACATTTGGCAGGCAAAGAGAAACTGCAAAAAAAGGATAGCACTAAGAACAGGGAAGACATGATGGGAAATGAGTCAAACAGGGCAGTTTATGGGGGCGGGGGGAGAGGAAGAGATGAGCAAAGGTAAGTGCCTATTATGAGTACAAGTTTCTGAAAGATCTGCCTAGTTAAGGAACAGAGCTGAGGGTGCAGGAACAGCAAGGAAATTAATTTGAGGGAGAGTGAGGAATTAATTAATGGCTTGTATAGAAATACGAAAGGAAAAAATAAATTATTACAGTTGTGGCTACTCAGGCTGTATGCTGTCTGATTCACAATAGATATCTACAAGATATATATTATAACATATGTTGCATTTATAAATAAGAAAAATTTAAAAAGCTGTGGTGTGTTTGTGTAGATGGAGATGTGACTTAATGCATGGCCTTAGCCATGTAATGAGAGCATCATTCAACAAAGCCCTTAAAACGTCAATGTGTTTTTATAGTCCAGAGTGTCTTTTCAGCTCAATTTCATTAATAATTGTCAAGGTTACTTGTTAAAAAAAGGTGAGGTGAGTACCCACAGTTCATCTATGTGTTTTTTTAAAAAAAACTAAACAAGCAAATGAGAAAGATTCACAAAAACCAAGATGAAGTTTAAAGGTCTGTTTTGTTCTTTTAGAACTAGATTACAGTTTCTCCAATAACGAAAATGATATGCAAATGCATATATCTTTTTCCTACTTTTTGGCTAAGGGCAAGCTATTTAATATCTGATCTGTCCCCTGGCCAGTAGACAGTATTATGCTTCTGAAAGCAGATGGACTTGACAGTCTAATAAGTTTTTCTCCTCACTGGCTAAAATAATCCTCCCAAATAAATCTTTCTATAAACTTTTCTACAGCAGTTTCATTTAATGAACCATAATCATCTTAGATTTAATGTGAGAAATATGAAGTCATTGACTGAGATGAAATTCCTGTTAGGTTCCTCGTGATTTTTCTGTTGAGCTACATGAATTTCATATTTTTCTTGCTGCTTTTGGGAATGCAAATAACCTGCTGATCTCATGCCTATAACTATTGTCTTTTGAGAGCTTGCTTATAAGGTTCTCCCTTCTATAATCTAAACCTAAAAATTATTTGTGGATGTTTTAAGTATTATTTTTTTTTTAAAAAAAAAAGGTTTTTATATCAGTCTGAATGCACATTATGCATTTTTTTCTTAGAACATACCTTTATATTAGCTGTTTTATCTCAGTGGGAATTTGCCAGTAAAATAGTGAAATAAATATAAAAATTAAGAATAAGTTTTATTTTCCTTAAGGAAATATGAAACACCATCTTCTAGGGAACTAGATGCCCCAAGGTTTATTAAGTGACCCAGAGCCTCTTATGACTTGTCTGTAAGCCTGAATTCAGACCTGGTTGTTCGACACTATAAACTGTCACCACCCAGAAATCTATGTGAGGTGACTATGACCACATACTCCTTCAAATTGTAACCCATCTGTCCTGCAGTCAGTGAGGCTAATTCAATCCTGAGTAGGATGATCTGGGTTGTAACCTTGGTGGTCAGATGTCAAGAAGTTCACAAGGGACCCTCTGGAGTTCAGCAGAAGACAGCACCAGCAGAACAGTGGTTTCTCCATCCACTAGTCCCATAGCTGCAGGGCTGCTGTGGTTCCCTGTACCCAGGTTCAGCCAGTAGCAAGGCTGAGTGTGTATTCCTGATAGACACACATGCACACACACACACAGCCAGCCACACGGGTCAGCACAGATAGAAAACAGGGACTCACCAGCACCCACAGAAATACACAGGTCTTGTGTGGGCATGAACAGTGTGGATTGCCTAGTCCTGTTCCTCTCCTCCAGCTGGTCAGAATCAAAGTCTGCTAGTGGAATATATACATACATATATATTTACACACACATATACATTATATGCAACTCTCCAATTGCTGAACTTAGCCACTTAATCAACCCAGTAGTTGGCTCCAGATCCCTGATCTTCCAGTTGCTAATATCTGCACATTTGAATGCACCACGTTTTGCAAGCTCTCTCCAGTTTCTGGTACTCAGACCCCTTCAGATGAACGTGGAGTCATGTGCTTCCAGTAAATGGTCTCAGATCTGTGGTATCAGAAGCAAAGGAGGGTTTTTTTCCATTCAGATATGGCCATGTGATTAATTTTTTATACAGTAAAGTACAGCTAGACAGTCATAAGAAGAAGCTGACAATCCCCAAAATTTACTGTGAATAATTGCCTTGCACTGTGAAGTATACCAGAATATGCACTTCTCCACTTTCCCAGAACTGTAATCCTGACAGTGTATTGAAAAAGTTTCTCCTAACATGGAACCATATCTTGGTAAAGTGCTGTGAAGCTGTGTATTCTGGAAAGCTGAAATAGAAAAAAGATTATAAATACGACCTTATTATTTAAGTATCAGTATCTAATATTCAACACAATGTCTTTCAGGTCCTTGTCCACAACTAGCACACCAGCTGAACTGTATTTCAGAGATTAGAAATCCATTTCAATACCATGTGTAATTATAAACCTTGTTACTGTTGAATTTGATCACATTTTAAAATCTACTTGGCTTGTCTCTTGTTTGCTATTCTGGACCTTGCTTCTTGCAAACACTGTGAAATAAACTAATTTTGAATTTGCATAGTGGCTCACAGAAAAATGTAAAGTGAATACTGTTGAATAAGCAATAAACTTGAAGTGGCAACTTGATTTGAGCAGTATATTGTGTATTAGGAGGTTTTATATGCTGTCAGTGTACCAGCCTATATAGTCTTTGTCTTCCTGTAAAATGGATTTTACGCCAGCAAATTGGATTATGGCAGCATATGATTGGTAGGAAGGACATACCTTGTTTAGTCATAAACTGCCTTCTTACATCATTTCTGGCACAAACTACAGAAATAATGTGTACTCAGCAGGCCCTTTTTATGTTATTCTTCAGCAAATAGTTTACAAGTTGATAACCCTTCATGACTCTTTTTCCCCTTCTACATAAAGTAATTTTAGAGAATCTGTAATAGGTTATGACTAAGGAACAACAAACAACAAAAAGAAGGCCTTTGAATGAAATGGATATTGCCACATTTCATTCAGATTAAAGTATCAGGATTTCCTCCGTTCAGATTGCAGGCATTAATGCTCCCATGTTGACATGAATTCTACTTCAACTATCTGGGAAGCTGATTTAATAGAAACAGTGTAAACAATAGGAACTCAAATGAAAGTATATGTCTTCTCTTGACTCATTTTGTTACAATAATAACAATTTCATGTTATATTGCAGCAGTGCTAAGGTATGATATCTTTTTACTGGCACAGTATTGCAAAATTTAACTAGTTTAACAGACAGAATTTGTAAAAAAGATGCCTTTGTTTTAATTTTTTCCTGTAGACAAACTGAATTTATTTAACTTCCACAAGGATGGGATACTTACGTTATCAACCTGTAGACTATTTTAGTCTGCTACTCCTTAAACAATCATATTGGGCTTTGCCCTTAAAAGTTTGTAAGAAGAAGAAGGTTGAATTATGAATGAGTATGATTACTACACACTAGAGATTTAATATAATTCTTTATAGCTTTTCAATCGATTAGATTAATTCTAATAAATGGAGTATTTGCATCTTCTTTCTCATCCCTGTCCTGTTGCTTTCTGTTTTTTGCTTTCCATTTCCTTTGCTATGTTCTCTCTGTTTAACTGATCACCTCTATTTTTTCTCTAGTACTCACTTTCCTTTATTCTTATTCCCCTCTTTTATTTTTTTATTCCTGAGTTTTCTTTATTATTATCCTCTTTTTGTTTTTGGTTTTTTTTTTTTTTTGTTGTTTGTTTGTTATTCCCCCCCCCCCCCCCCCCCCCCCTTTCCTTCTCATCTTGTTTTGATTATGATTATTAAAGGTTTAGTGAAATTTTTTAAAGAAATCTGGCAAACAGAGACTGGAAGAATACTCAGCTGACTCAGGCTAGCTGACAGCTATTGCTAGGGTCCCTGATGTAGCTCTACCACAATGGCAGTAACATAATACTTAGTCTGATTTTGGTAGAAGTATCAGTAAAGATGCTGCAAGCCAAATTTTTATTTGAGATTAGCATATGACATATGGTGGGGATTCATTGTGACTAATTCACCTAGTTGTTATATTTTAGCCGGGCATGCTAGAGTCCCGCTACCATCAATGGTTACAAAACCATGCATCTGTCCGTTGATTCATCTTACCCATTTTGGAGAGCTGTTCTAGCTTGCCAGCTTCTTAACTACCTCATTTTCAGAGTATGAATCCCATCTCCTATCAATATCTGGATGAGAATTAGAGCAAAGTATCAGAGTACAATGACGCTCCATGCTGCCAGTCTTCCTACACAAAACATTTAAGCCAGTGGTGCTGTCAATCATTTCCCGTACTCCAAATTCAGTGGAAAAACATGTTTTGTGCCCCAGAGTATACTTAAGTAAAGACTTCTATAAACATAATTTGAAAGTACCTAATATTATTACTGAGATAAGTACCATTATCTTTCTATAATGCTTGACTATCTGCTTTTTTACTCATTCAGACAACAAAGAACTATCCTTCCTAGTTTCACTTGAAACATATCTGTGGAGACTCTTGTGCATCTGGAAACATCTGCAAAAATTGCATGCAAAATTGTAGATAAGTTCGCAGGCTGGGATTTCATTTGAGAAATTCAAGTGCAACTGTAGCTGAACCAGGACATGTAACTAATCTTATCTAAAGAAAGGTATTGATCTATATGACAACCAACATTTTAACTTCCCATCCTTTGCTAGAGGCTTGGAAAGTCTTGAATAGGTTCATTTTTACCATGATTGAAATTTGAATCACACTATGAGATATGTTGGGAAGATCTGTTCATTTGATTCTAAGAATGTGATCAGATCTACTATTTGGATTTAAGGTAGCTGTATAGCCCTTTTTCTTCCTTTCATTTTCTAATTGCTTTATAATGCATCAAGAAGTTGTGGTAAGGGCTGAAGTTTACCCAATATTTTAGAATCTATTTGTATGTGAGGTGGCTGTGCATACTGTTCTTATGGTTACTTAATAGTAAAAATTGTGTGATTCTATGTGTTGTGTTCTAAGAAAGAATAAAAAGAAGGCAGAGACTGATTATTTTGTGTAAGTGTATGCGTCTTTGTGTGACAGAAATCAATGCCTCTGACGATTTCCATTACAAGCTCTGGTTTTCAGTTGCTTTTGTTATTTCCAAATTTTAGCTATTTAGACTGAATTTTGCCATGTTGGTCATCACAAACGACTTCTCTGTCAGAATGGCTGGCTACATCATAAGTGGTTATTTAAATTAACATATTTTATTTTTCATTGAGGAAGATTAGATTCACACAGTTTATGGAGAAATAACTTCTTGCTGGGGAGTAATTCATTGAACTTTAGTATGCTGAATATGTAGTCCTCCTGCCTTTATGGAATAAGTACCTCCTCTGAGTGCATTCCCAGAAAAGAGACTTTGAAGTGGGTGAATGGAACAGTTGCTTCTGAAATAATCAATTAACTGATCTCTCCCGCAAATATTAAAGGTAATAGGTGAGATTTGTGTTGATTCTTTCTTCTATTTACTTGTTCCTGTCATCAATATAAACCTTGCTGTGAAGGCAGTTCCAAGAACATTTGTCATGGACAAAATCTTAAAAGATGTTTTAGAAGATGCCAATTTCAGCAGTAGTAGAGAATTTCATTACAAGTCAAAATTGAGCTGCACTAGAAAAGTCAATTTTTGCTGTAGCAGCATAGATTTCCCACTACTAAGGAAAATAATATAGTTAAAGAGGGATTTGTTTAAAGGTCTAGTTAAGATAAAACACTGCAAGGCTTTTAAAGGCAATTGAAATTTATTTTTTTTACTTCAACTTGAAGAAGAAATTATTGAACAGGCAAGTGAAAAAATGTTTAAGCTCACTAGAAGGTAAACATAAAATGGTCCTAAAAGCGAACCAGATTACTGCAGATTTGATTAATATAAGCCTTTGACAAACAACATATATCTACAAAGTATCTGTCTTGCTATTAAAGTAGTAAGGAGCATGTTGATCTATCCCATATAAAATCAGGTTCAATTAGTGGAGCTACTATATAGACCAGGGACCTACGAATAAGGAAAGAGGAGGTTCCGTCACAGTGTTTTGATGTGAGGGTAAGGTGCAAGAACAGTTAGCAGGCTGATATTTGCAGGCTTCCTAATCTTTCATCTTCTCTTGTTTCTCCCTGGTGGGACAGAGTACGGGCCTGCCTTTAATGTCATGGTGCCCAGTCCTGGCAAACAGAGGTGGTCCTCCATTTCTGAATGTGCATTTTAAGTTCACTCCAAAGTTACTCTGGGTAAAGCTGAAATTACTCCAGAGAAGCTGAAATTATTTCGAGTTGGGGGTTGGTAGTGAGAACTGAAATCAGACCAAATACCATTTTCTACCCAGAAAGATTTTTAGAAGAATGCAACTCAGCCATTGATTTGCCTGTGTGATCTCCAGCCTTGAATGAAGACAGTAATTTATTTGGGTAGCTGACATTGCCCTCACATATGTTTTTCAGACTTTTTTGCTTATTCTAACTATTGCAGTAGAATTTGTTCAATATCCTTTTCCTTACCAGATAAGAAACTGGAGGTATAGTTCTAATAACATTTGTTTCAGTCTTACATTATTGTGGTATCTGGGTACATGTACCTTTTAAGGACTTCAGAGATATTGGAAATAGCTTTCAGTGAACTAGATTGCTTTGATAAGCAAGTATCAAGCAAACTCATTAGAAGCAAGTTAGCCATAGAAGCAGAGAGCTCTAATTGCCTTTCAGAATAAATACTGCAGTGTAGCGTAGCATTTACACTGCTTCCAGTACCTGAGATAGCTAGTTTAAAATGAGGTCAAGTTGTTCCAACTTTACACTGCAACCTAGAGTGAAAACATATGTCTTTATCTATATCAACATATAACAGAGATTCTGCTGGCTGGACATTTTTTTTTTTTTTCAAGGTTGAATATCTCACTGGGTTTTCTGATCTTTTTACTTGCTGAATAGCTCTTCTTTCATGTCTGCAGTTTAAACTGTTTCACAGACAGTGTTTTTGATCCACAGCAAAATTTCTAGGCAGGTTCCAGCCACCTGTTACATTATTTCATTGAGTTTTGTTGGGATTTTGTATGTGAATTGTTTTTGACTACACTCTAGAGCATGACATCCTTCCTCCTGTGCTTTATTTCAGTAATAAATCTACAAATAGATTTTAGTCATGTTAGAGCCTATTAATTATTTATAGGTTCTTGTCCCCACCCTTCCCTTCTTCCCCCCCTCCAGTCACCAGTGCTTATCTTACCCTCCTCCTTTTATGCTATCTTGAAATTCAAACACTCTTGAATCAACAACTTTTTGTCAACCCTTCAGTCTCTGGAGGTCCTAGATCGACATCTTTTCTCTAATAGACCAAACTTTTTTTTTTTTTTTTTTCTCTCTGCCATTGTCTCTGTGATGTCTACAGTATCATCACAAAATTTTTTAGAAATATACCCAAATATTTCATGATAAAGGTATAAAATAAGTAAATAAGTATCTATTTAATATTTCCAATAAACAGAATCCCATGTAGCTCTAGCTTGTCCAATTCACACAACTTTCAGTTCATAGAATGACCTTCTTGCTGTATAGGAAGCAATCAGTCTCCTGAGCCTTTATTATTCAGACACGAAAAAAAAAAAATCCAAGCTGTAATGCAACTGATATTTTTCATTATAACAAGGAGATATTATGCTAGGTAGTATGTTTTTCACAACATTTATGGCAAGACGTTTTCTTTTTATTTGGCAAGCTGGTCTTTGGGGGATTGTCATAGAACTTACAAGGTCTGGCTAAGAAATCAGTGGTTCAAAGAGCTCTCATTTTTAGAGTAATGAAGGTGCAAAACTAAAGCAAGCAAATTAGTTTTAGAACTACAGGGTCTCCAAGCTCCAGCACAAGGTTAAAGCTACCTCTGGACAGAGACCTGTAAAGAAACACTTTGGACCTAACAGTTCCCTGTAATGCAAAGGACTTTATAAACTTGGGGTAGGAGGACTGGCAAGAGCATGTGGGAGTGTTTATTCTCATCTTGTTCATACATAGATTAATGTGTTGTTAGTATTTTACAGGTAAAAAAAGGCTTGGGCTCTGAAGCAGAGAAGAACAACCAGCTATTCTGGCAGTTGCCTACTCTTTTGGCTAAACCCACTGTCTGAAGGAGGTACTTTTCATTGCCAGGCAAAGCCTGAACACGGACTGCAAAAGGATGTCCCTGGAGATGCAGGTGCGATGGACAATGAGGGAAGTATGAGCAGAGGAGGGAGCTTGCCTGTACTTGTGGGTGGTTATCTATCCTGGGAATGCACAGCAGTTTCTTCAGAATTTGTTGGGACTGGTGAAAACGCTGAAATTTGCTGTACTAGAAAGCAAGGTTGGAGGAAAGAGTTTATCCTGCAGAACTTCAGTGGGCAGAAGGGAAATTCTGTATTTTGATTTGTCTCATCCAGCAGATAGATTGGTGTTTTCCATTTGTAAGAGTAGACATTTTTGTTTATTGCTATCTAGCTTTAACATTGAAAGCTTGAGAGAGAGGCCTACACTAAAGGCTGTAAAATGTTGAAAGAGAATGGCTTTTATATATAACATGGAATATATACTTGAGTGCATGGAATATATTTAATTGTTATTTTTACCATTTAACAGATATAATCTAGAAATACAGAAACCTCAGGGACACACAGTAAATTAGTGAGAAAGTAAAGAAACAATATTCCTATTTCCCAGTCTTAATGTAATTTGTTATGTTTCAAAGACATCTTGTACTGTTATGTTGAACTGGCCATTTTACTTACTTCTTATGTACAGAAAAAGTTATTAAAGGTTAATTATAAGAGCACAGGGAAGAAATAACTTTGAGTAAGCTAACTACTGAAGCAAATATAGAAACAGGAAATTGTGAAGCACATCTGAAACAGGGAAGGTCAGCTAGTGGCCTAAGTATTAGACTTCACATGCACAGGAGATGTATTTGGCCTCTGGAACATATTCAGTCAGGAGGACAAGCGAAAACTCACCTAGATGGAGGCATTACTGCATGGAAGAAGAAAGAAGACAAGGACACTTATGTGATGTAGAGCGAGGCCAAATATTTCACAATTTATTGAGCCAGGTGCAGTGCCTCACACATGCAGCTGTTTCAATCTCTGGCATCTATCTAGGAATAAAAATAACTCCTCAATGTGGAGGTGTTCATATCTGATTGGAAAGACAGATTAAGACCTTGTAACCACTAATAATTTTAACTAGTCATCAACATAAGAATTGATGAATATTTAAAGATAAATGAGTTGCCTAAGTTCAAGGGTTTGATATTATCCTGTATTTTAAAACATTATAGATTATCTCAGCTAAATGCTCTCCATGATTAAAGCATTAAACTAATATTTTTAGTCCAAGCTGTGAAACATTTATTGAACTGAACAGATTAAAAACATATAGTATTTGTATCTAGAGCAAAATATATCACTGCAGCGCCTACAGTCTGGGACAGTTAATAGTGTTCATTGTAGCTCCAATTTTTTTGTTAGAAAAATAAGAAAGAAAAAACCTATTTCATGGTCAAAAATAAAAAAAGAATAAAAGCTCCTCTCCCCGTTTTCTGTAGATAGTTAAACTGAAATTCCACAGTTATAAGTGAAATAAATATGTATTTTTAAAAGTTTCCCATTAAAACTTGGATAATAACCATATGAGCCTAGGCCCACAGTGAAACTTGTCAGCAAAGGTAAGCTAGGCTTTGGCCCATTTAACTTTTCAAGAATAGTTATGTATGTAGTTAGTTATGCTGTATGTTGGATTCAGTTACTGAGAACATCCATTTACACAGTGATAAACAGATGCCGTTCTATAATTACTTTATGAAAAGGAACCCAGGTATTTGGAAGGCATGGACCTGCTTGTGCTGACTCTGTATCAGAAAGTATGAGCATGAGAGCAGTTTTCATTCATTTTTGTACTCTTTGGCTACTAGCTTTTTAAAAATTTTATTATTGGCAGTTATTTTAAAAATATTTTATTATTGGCAGTTACTTTCTAAATGCATCTTTATATAAATATTTAATTTTAAAAATGTTTTGCATAATTGTTTTTAAAAGTCAAAAGACTAATATGAGGATTTAGTTCTAATAGACAAGAAGGGTGAGTCCATCATTAGTTCCTCCTTCTTGAATGCATTGGCCATCTGCTGTCTGGTCTGAAATGATTCTGCCTCATTGGAAAACCAAAATAGGGCATAACCACAGTGCATTTTCAAGTCTGTAAATCTATCAATTGTGATCCATTGTTTAGAGAAATTCCGAGAGCAAGAGATGCTAGGAATTAAATAAGAAATAGAGTCCAGATAAAACACTTAATGAAATTGGATTTTGTACTTAAAACTTGATGGGACCAAGTTTTTGATTTTTTTTTTTTTATTATTAATATTTATTTAGTTTGTTTGTTTCTGTTGTTGTTGTTATACTTTGTTAGAAAATTGATTTGATTTTGTGCAAAAATTTCTTGTTCATAGAGCAGGTAGCAACTTTTCAACTTATGTTAGCTATGTGACACTTGCCAAGGATCCTTGATGAGCTGAGCCACAAAGGCATTGTTCAGCGACTATTCCTTGGAAGAAGTGTAAATGTAGACTGATTTAGGGCTGCCATTCTTCAGAAATCCAGATCCAATTTAAAGTCTAGGTGCCCAAGGAAGGGCTCTCAAGAAAGTACCTCTCTCAACTGAGAAACTGCATTCAGGAGTCTGGGTCTATCAGCAGTGTTCCAATCTGCCTGCATGGACTTCTCAGGAGGGATCTGCTTTCTGTGTGCATGTTCTCAACAGATGAAAATTTATCTTCAAACCAGACGCTGTGTATTTATAGCAGCATGATGGTTTGCCTGAGTTTTAGCTGGGAGACTGATATATGAATTCTTTTCATTTTCCTGGACTTTCAGATCATAGAATCATATAATGGTTTGGGATGGAAAAGACCTTAAATATCATCTAGTTCCAACGCCCCAACGGCAAGCAAGGATACTTTCCACTAGGTCAGGTTGCTCAAAGCCCCATACAACCTGGCATCCTTCTCACATGATAGGATCTTCATTCCCCTTCTGACTGTTTGTTGCTTTTCTTTGTACCTGGAATTCTCAGTTCAGCTCTCCTGAACATTTTCAACCCAACTTAAAAATATTCATGCTATAGTATGTCAATGGAAGGACACATTTAGGTTCACAGACTTGTAGATCAGAAAAGTCTTGTTAGACTTCATTTCATTTTAGGAAGAGGAGTAGAAGGCACAATTTGTAGTCCTTCTGACCCTGGCCACCAAGTAATCCACACTTTGCCTTTTTATCACTCAGTTTAAAGAAAAAGAAAGTTCCCATTTCTTCTGTTCTTATGTTCCGAGTAATATAATTGCAGCTAAAAGCAACTGTGATTATTACAGTCTTTGTAATATTCAATATTATTGTTCCTTTAACTATCAGGTATTCTTTGCAAGGGAGGAAATTAGTTCCTTAGTTTAATTTCTATATGTAGTTTTGTGTTTAGCTAATTACAGAAACAATTTCTATTAACTAATAGCTTTATTCCTTCCAGGGAAAATCTAGTTTGTTAGTTCAAAGTTCAGAAGCCTACAGTCTCTGCTACCTTGTATTAGAACATCTATTAACTGCAAAGCTTTCAAGTCTTATATGTGACCCCTTTAATTGTCACTGTAATTGATTTTACCTTTGACTTTTCATGGTGATTTCTTTGTAATTTGTGGATGATTAATGGCTGTCCTCTGGTTATCCTGCTTGGCTAGGCCTAAGGTATAAACCAGGCATTTGGTTTGCTTTGACTCTGACTTGTCCTAAAATATGTCAAAAATTATTTAGTTCAAATTTATCATATGGGGAAAAAGAAGACTCAGCACATCCATGGTATCCTCAGCCTCTCAGCTGAACAGATGGATGGCTAGAACTGGCTTTGCAGACTGCCAGTTTTCTTTATTAAAGAGAGTTGCATGGGGACCTACTCTCTGTGCTTCTAGGGTGGCCCACATCATTTGTCTTGCAACAACATCTGGCATGGCGGGAAGCAAAACTTTTATGGACAAACCACAGCCAAAAATTTCTGCCCTTATACTTTTACCTAATGTTCCTTAATTTTTGCCTAAAATTGGGATGTCAGAGTTGACAGTATAAGAAAGACCTGAAGCTGATCTTGAGATTTAACTGCGATTTAGCTGAGATTATGAGTGTGTGACTGAGTGATGGATTGATTAGGAAAATAGTAGTACTACAAGTAAAAAAGTGGGTTTGTATTTATAAAGCAATGAGGCTACACCAAATGAATGTACTCTTGGGTGTTTCACCAGTACCTGCTACCAGATTCTTGGTTTCAGATTGATATCTTTGAGCCCTAAATGTAAGGTTTATGAAGTTGAAATGTGGGTGCTGTATTTCTTTTTTTCCCAAGTCACCGTAATGGCCTGTTAGAAGGATTTGAATGTCCTCTGTGTTAGGAAGAAGTTCATGTTTCTCACCAGGTACCCCAATTTTAAGCTTTTCTTTTCTTCTACTTTCTACTTCCCTGTATTTCAGTTTGAGAAAAAATATAATGCCAACATTCTTTGTGTGCCCTATTCTTCATCATAAACTGTAAGCTTAGAACCAATTATTAAATGTTCATCGTAACTCTGTAGCTGTAGACATCAAAGAAGTGGTTGAACCCCAAAAATGGATTATCCATGTTGGAGCATAATTCTAGAATAGTCACTGAAATATTTGTTCAAGCCAATCAAGACATCAGTTTGATACAATAGGAAGGACAGATATGCCATCATGCTTTGGAAGGGCTTCCAAGGTTTCACTACACTGACATGCAGTTGGATTTAACACTTTGCAACTTGGTTTGCTGAGCTCTTTCTCACCTCCCTCCCTTCTCTCTGAGCACACTGCTAATGAAGGCAAGTGTGCGGCAGGTGCATGTGCTTTTACTTGTTGTTTTGTTAACCTGGCAGCAAAACACCCAGAGAAACCTTAAAAAGAAAACTCCATCAGAGATCCAGGCATTCCAAAACCAAGAAACCACAGGGAAAAAAAAAAAAGCAAACAAACAAAAAAATCAACAAACCACTAAATGTTTCTTATCCTGTTTAAACTACTTGTTTTATTTATACCAATAGAGAAACAAATGTAAAGTCTAAAGCACTGACTAAATACAAATCAGGACATAGATGGATTTTTATTTCTAAATTATTTTGAAAAAATAAAACAATTCTGCTGCACAAGTATTTGCATTAGGTATAACAAAAGTTGAGAGTTCATTTATGGAAACTGTAATAAGCAAAACAACCAAAGTTGCTGAAATCTTTACAGCTGATTCTCAAATCAGGTGTAAAGTCCTCCCTTACTGGTCCATACCAAAACTGCAAGTGTAGTTTGTGAGCACAGACATGAAAACCAGAGAGACACACAGAAGTGACCTATTCCTGTGCAGGCTGATGTGAAGATTTGTTCATACCCAGCAGTCTGTCTGCAGCAGGTGGAAGGTGCTGTGGGGCTGCCTTTTGGACTGAGGAGCACTGGGGAGTTGCTGAACAGCCAGGACTCTCCAGCTGAGGCTGTAAGAGATCTGGTACCAGCTGAGCAAAGCCGCGGGGTGTAAAAGCTGAAGGCAACACCTGTGGACTTCAATCCCTTCCTTCCACAAGACACTGGCTTACCTGGGGCACCTGCAAGTGAGACCTGCCCCCTGCACCTCCCACCTCTTTTCCATGGGTGACCCAGAGCCCTCTCCTTATGTCTGTTTGCAGAGGACTTTGAAACTGCTTCCTGCACCTCTGCTTCTCCCCACTCCAGAGACGCCTGCTCTCTGGACACTTTCCCAGCTCCATATCTTCCTCCAGTGCAGAAAAATCACTTGGGCTTTCTGTTGCCATCAGGGGATCCTGCTTCTGTAGTCAGTGGGGCCGGAAGAAGCGGAGGTTGTGTTGCTAAGTCGAATATGACCGTGAAAATGTTGAAAAGATATATAGGTAACTGGATCTAGTTCTGTATTAGGTCATTTCAAAATACACAGGAATAACTGCAACAAAGCAACTGAGATAAGCTGGTATAAAACCTCTGCAAATGATGAATCATTATTCAGTCATTTTAGAAAATTAGTATACTAAATCAAGTTTCCCCTTATAAAATAAAAAAATCAATATATTTTATAAAACCTGGATTTTTTCTTTTTTAGCTGTGTTCTAACGATGTTGAAATCTTTAATGCCAAATGCCATCTCTGTAACAGTGGTAAATTTCAAGACTGTATTAAAAACTTAGGGGACATTTACTTTTGAAATGATCTATGACGTGACCTTCAGCTCTTCATAATTTAATAATAATACAAGGATAACTAATTAGACTTCAAAATAACAGATAAGTGCTAATTATAATTCCTTTTAAATAGCAAAAAGAAGGTTTTAAAAATAAATGTTTTAGACAGGTGGCAGGACTTTGTTACTACTAGCAGTAAGACAGACAGTGTCTCCTAAAATTGTATTTTTCTCCTGGGCCTTCCCAGAAATCATCCTCAATATCTTCAAAAGAAGAAGTAGGTGCAGCTCAGTTTGAGTCAAAGATTAAGTTCTAACAAATACTATAATGAGAAAAATGAATCTTCCTGATTTATCATTTCCCAGTTAAAAACTTAAAAAAAAAATGGTCTTTATGTTGTTGTTGTTAAATTTAAACTAAAAGAGTTGGATTCCAAATATGCGGAATCTGATTTTCAAAGTTTTTTTTTTTTTCAAAGCAAAACTTCCTTAAAAACAATTAGATTACTGTGTTTCTACAGATAAGCTTACAAAGTGATCATTCAACTATTTACTGTGATAAGGAGGTTTCTTGGCTTTAACATCTAGAAAGATCTTATGTCCAGAAATGTACTTGTTAAATTTGAGTAACTGCACTTTTAGATTAAATTAAGCAAAAATGTATGCTCTAAAAAAGATGTTATCCAAAAAGAAATAGTACATTAAAACTTCTAATGTTTATGGAGGCATATGAAGCAAATAGAAAACTAGTAAAAGAAAATACATGATATTCTGCAATCACACCCTTTTATAAAATATTATGGGGCAAACAGTTGCTCTCAGAATATTAGTCTGCTTTGTCAAGTCAGCAAAATATTATTCTCCTTTCTCCTTTCTTGGTTTACCACACTGAAATCCTGTGATGATGAATAATGCTTGTCTAAGCTCTTCATTAACAACATTAAGGTTTGTCAAATAACAAGGACCAACAATTTTAGTTTTTTTGTTTTGTTTTATTTGTTTGTTTGTTTCTGGTTTTGTTTGTTTGTTTTTAAAGAATAATTTGTATTTGTCTTTTATTTTACCTTTCATGTTTCTAATGGGTAATTACTGAATTTTCCTTTCTTGTGCTTTGTTCCACACAGACAAAAGAATTTGCCTGACTGGACTATTTAGATAACTATTCTCTACTTCACTACACTCTTCGGATTTATATATCCTCCAGTGCATGCAAGAGAAGAAAATGGGAAGACCTCAAAATGGAGTTTGGGAGTTGGCAAAAGGTGAGTTTGCTACCACCTACTAGACTAACAACCTGAGAAGAATTTGTTATTTTGCTTGTTCAAGTATATATTGCTGAAACTGGAGAAAGATGTGTGTCTATATATTCTCTCCAGTGTACCTTGAATAAATACAGAGAAACAGTAGGAGGAAGGAAAAGCTGAGTGAGAAAATATATTACTCAACAGTGCACATAGATTCCTCTATCTTTTTTTTTTTTTTATATTCTCTAGTAACATAAACCCAGAAACTCATAAGCCATTAGTGTCATGTCTGATTTAGTTTTCTCTTGTATACAAACTCAATTCAAAGAGATCACCATAGGCTTCTGTATATTTTTACAGAACTCTTGTTCCTATTATATTCCTTTCCTGCTTTGCCCACGTTGCAAACATTTTTCTCTCTACTTTCACATTTGTTCCTATCCTTTTCCTCTTGTCCAAATCTGTGCCACAAACTATGCTGCTCACTACTTCCAGTTTCTAATTTATTCCCATAATAACAAGTTTTGCATGAAAGGCCCTCTTTGGAAACCCCTGAAGCTATCTGAGTACTCACTAGGTATACCTGCGCTGTCAAATAATTTGCTTCCTTGTTTTCCCCCTGATTATCCCAATCACGTACATACTGTGTTCATTCCTGTACTCTCCTTTGGAGTAAATCAGTTCCCTTCTTGATGAAGCCAGAGTGCATTTCTGGAGGTAGTTCTCAGAACTGTGTCCTGTACAGACGTTGTGTTTTCTGACACAGGGACACTGCACACACCAAGCTTCTCTTTGGTCAAAAGCCTCCAGGGCATAAATCACATATTCTCAGCACAATTGTAGAAGAATTCTGCTTTAGTGACCTGAAACATAAATCTCAGGTGATTTCAAATGCTTTCAACTTTAAAAGCTGACAGAAAATTATTGTTAAAATCTTTGGGTCACCACATTGGGAAAGGAGACTCAAGCCAAGTGCTGGGCTGTGTGGAAGTAGTCAGTGTCTCCAAAGAGGGTCTGGTCCTCAGCTGTCTGTACATGAATGATCCTGTACAGATTGGCCTAGGATGCAGATCACTTACCAGAGCAAGTGTCTTTATCTGTGTAAATAGAGGCATTACATCCAGTACAAATTAATAAAGAATATTTAACATGAGTTAATAACAACTCATATATAGATAATAACCCCCACACCCCAGTTTTTCACAAACTTTTTTTTTTCCCTGTGACTTATCATTCTCCAGGCTATTTATTCATGTCACCTTTATGAACCTAGATTTATCCTATTCTTGTCACTTATTATTTACTTTTTTTTCTTTGCATTTTGCCACATAGCCTTTTCTACAGCATAATACCTAGTACAATTAACTAAATTCTTCTACATCTATACAATTTTGGAAAGTGTGTATGTTAAATTTGAAATTTTAATAAAATATACTTTTCAACAAAGAAGATATTTAAACAAGTTTTACCACTATTAATTACATTTAATTTTACCACTATTCCAAACAATCCGAAGTAAAAAGAAAAACCCACAAAATCAATCCCTAAAACCATCCAAAGGTGTAATAACCCACATGTATTTATTTTTATTTTACCTGTAAAAGTGAAACAACATTTAGTGTCTTTTAGGGACATTTCTACAACAAATTCAAGAATATTGTATGTTTAGAAGCCCATTTAAAACATACAAAAATACTTAATGACTTTTTATTTCAGAGGAGACCCAACAATTTGGTTAAGAATGAAAGAAACTTTTCTCATTTGTTCATACAGAAAAAAACATTCTGGTGTTTTCATCCAAGATATTGCAAGAGTTTTATGCTGCAAGTCACTTATACACTAAAGAACAAAAGAAGGAATATTTGAGTGAGCAAAATGAGATCACCATGACAGAACGAATAACAGAGCAATCCCTCTGAAATTTGCAGGAAATGGACAGAAAGGAATGAAATATTGGGAGAGTGATGGACTAGATATGAGGGTAATGGAAAGAACCCATTAGCCATCCTGAATACCAGCAGGAAAACCTGGAATTAGAACTGCAGGCAGATGGATTCTGTAAAATGCAGTAAATTGTGCAGACAAGTGGGAAAAAAAAAGGCATATCTGGTCTAAATTTATGAGTTATTAGGTAAAATGATGTTATGTTTTCTAATCTAAATTTATAAATACAGAAATCACATCAGGATCAGAAAATCCCTTCATCATGGATTAGAGAGATGGGACAGCACTCAGGGGAATACCGTATGCTCTTGTTCTGATTTTATGCTTCTCCATCCAGACCTGCTAACAGCTGGTGCTGGAGATGGGGTACTGGGATGGATGGGCCTTTAAAAAACCCAATATGCTCATTCTCATGCATTCAAGGGGTGTAATTTTATGAGAACACACATTTTGTCATACCAATCTGAAGATAGTTTACACTGGAATAGGTACTTGCCTCTATAGAGAGACAGAGGTGTATATATATAAAGGTACATTTTATATACGTACCTTTACACCAGTATAACTGCATGGCATAGTGGGAAGAGTGGTAAGAGCGTGGCTTTACAGTGTATTTAAACAACTATCAAAAGATTTTTTTCTGTTTGTGATCTGGTTTTAGACAAAATGTGACTGTTTCTGCAAACAGTAAATAACAGGGAAATACAACATGTGATGTGTCACGAATAACAGTTTTCACAGGTCACTACACCCACCTGCCTCAGTTCCTCCTCTTGCATGTCAATTAAATCACCTGTGCTCTCTCCAGAGGTAGTATTTATCACCTCTGATGGGCATCTACAATCACTAGAGAAGCATTAGAGAGCACTTACAAGAAGAATGGTAATGAGAGGCTTTTGGAGGCTAACAAAAGCCAGTACCTGTAATTTACTCCAGTCTTGTACTGCTCTTGGCTTTTGATGTCTGTAAGTCACAGTAGACCCTGACTTTAATCTCTACACACATAGCTTTAGCAGCACTTCTTAGGGGAACATAAACTGAAAGGGGAGAAATAATGCAATGCAGGGAGGAAAAAAAAAAGGAATCTCTCGTTTACAGGCTCTCAGGAGTTTACATGAAAAAACAGTACATGGGAGCAGCTAGCCCATTAAAGGGAGATCCAAGATAAGAATTACAACATGGGTGGCATGTGAGCTGATATAGGCAGGAACAACCACAAAACCACAGATGGAATGCAAAGAGTAAATTTAATTTTGTTACCTCACCAGCTGGGGTGATGCCCAAAGCAGCTCCCGGGCAGAGGCACACAAGCAGGGACACAGTCACTGCAGGGCTTGGTCTATGCTAGAGGATGACCAAACCTGCTGTTTTCCCCTGCATTTCAGGGATTTGCACAGGCACAGTTTACCACTGTGCTTTGATCTTTCCCACAGCAGGGCAGGAATCTCGAGCATGTTCAACAGGGTGCCTCTAAGTCTATCACAGGCCTATGTTATCTAAACACATGTTCTACTTGTCAAACACACAAGTGACAAAGAATAGTATGATATATGTGGTTTTTTACACCCAGCTGCAAGTCACTTGAGTGTGTTTACAATCCTCCTCGCCAATCTTCCGTTATTTTCCCACAGGTGGGAACTTGTTTTTCCTGTGTGGTGAAGTGGTATTGTCAAGGCACTACAGAGCAAGCGATGGTTGTGTTCAGTTATTATAGCCTATGTCAGTTTAGTACCCAACGCTACTGCAAAAGTGAGGAGGCAGGGCACAAACACCTTGGAGGTTCATCTATTCACAAGCTTCACCATGAATGCTGTCATTCAGAGGTGGTAGGATAGGTTGGGGTTAAACCCATATTGCGTAGCAGATGATTTCTTAATAGCACCAATGCAATCTCTTGCAGTAGCAGCCAACCTGTCTGTAGTATTATGTGAAAATGGACAATGAAGGGCTGAAAAAGCTGAGGGTCAAATGGAATTGCTATCCTTTAAAAATAGCAGTTTCACAGTTCGTGATGCACTGGTTTGTCAAGATCTTTTATTAATATATATATATAAAACTAAGAGGATTTTTCTTTTCAGACCAATATGAGACTATCTTGAGGAACAACAAAATAATGTTTTAGGCCAAGTCAGGAACTATAACACCAACATTTTAATTTCAAAATAATAAAATATTCCATATCAAACAAAGGGAGAGTAATTTCATCGATAGCACATCTTTTTCCTTGGCATAAGGGCCCAGGTTTGAAAATTGTCTTTGTGATTTCAGTTCAAAATCAGTGTTAAAAAAAAAACCCTTTCTTTCTCTCTCTTTCAAAAAAAAAAAAAAAAAAGAAGAAAAGGAAAATAAATGGCACAGTTCTGCCAGCTACATCTGTATTTCCCTCTGAGACACAGTTTTGTCCTGACTGGTGCTGGAGGGTTGGCTCCACCATATTGTGTTGATACAGGTGTCAGCAGCATCCTTACTGGGAACAGCATGTACTCTGGCTCAATGCATGTTTCTCTTTGTCATAAATCTCATCTATCCAATTGGCTTAAACTTTAGCAACAGAAGCATTCCTTCTCAGAAATAAGAAAACAGGTTTTAGTAACAGAGGTTTATGGTTTTCACCACATATTTCTGCAAAAGAACTGTGATCATAAAATTTAGTCACTGGGGGCCTAATTTCTGGTTTGGGTGTCTATACCTCTAGCTGCAGCCATGTAAATAAATCAGGTGTGAATATGAGCCAAGTTTTCCCTGAAGTCACAATTTTTAGGTAAGTGAAATAGTTGGTTTGATTTGTGATCACTGTGTTATACGTGGATGGCTCTTCTTTGATATTTCTAAGAACATTGCGTATGCCCTTTTTTTTGGTAGAAAAAGTTGTCATATTTTAGTGTTTTCTCTTTGGTCTGTGATGTGATGATATAATTATTCTGCATTTTCCACTTGATGTTTATTGAAGAAAGAGTTATGTGCAATGGCTAATACAAAGTTAATGCTTTATTTCAAAGTAGTTAATTTTCAAAAACCTCTTTTTTGTTTAATTGCATTTTATAATTTATTTGGATGACATTGATGGAATATTTACATTAGAAAATTCTGGGAGGGTACCATCCAATCATATTTATGAACAGTTTGTCCTTCATAAACAACATTATGGAGTGGGTGTTAGGTTGCAATGATGCAAAGGCTTTGGGGAATTACTTCCTTCTCTGTAACAGGGTTTTGACGGCATTATTATGCTGTCAACAATATAAGCTTGAACGCCAAATTTGCTATTTTTATGTTTTTGAGTGGGTGCAAGCGTCAATGTATGTATCTTATTACAGCTGAAGTGTCAGTCACCAGCCTCCTGTTGAAAAGATTTCCTTTATGGATGGTTCCGATGATCTTAATTTGGGGGATGAGCAGCATTTGTTTCCTTCTCCAGCTCCTCTCCGCCCCCCTGAAAGATTTAGTGATATTAATATTTTCTGTTAGGCAAGGGCAAGTAGGAAATAGCACCCAAAGGATGCAAATTATATTCATCATAACATGAAAACCATAGTGCAGTGTCAAAAAGCTATAAGGGACTCTTTTTATTTAAAGAGTATCTATTTGATTGCTAACCAAATTACAAAACATATCTAATAGCTAAGCTATTAGTGAGAATGGCAAATGGTCAACAGTCCTTGGCATGGGGTTTTAAACTTTCAGATTAGGTTAAAAAAAAACCCAAAACTCTTAAAACTCTGTCTTAAAATACTTAATCTAAATCCTTTGGGGTGATGAACATCCTGACAGGTGTAGCTGGTAGAATTCAGCTGAGACTTGTAGCTGTTCAGTCTCCTGACCTTCATTGATTTACAGGGGAATATTTTCCATATCTAAAAAAATTATTTAACCCATTATATCCTATCATTTCTTCCTACAGAGGCCTACTCTATGGCATAATCATGGCTTGAAAAAGAAGGGTGTAAGACCTAGGTGTGTGGTCTGCCTCTACTGTTTTTCTAAGTAATAAATATTCCCAAAGCTAGTCTCACTTCTATTGACTGACACAGGTGGCTGAACAGATGGAAAAGTAGTTTGAAGGTAATAGTCTAGTTTAATTTTTGAAGCTGCTGCTAGCTGGACTTCCATATTCCTTTTAGAGACAACTATTTTCTGGAATGAATGTAAATATGTAACTGTAGGTTTTATTCAGCCATACTGTTATACTGCCAAAAAAGGTACCACGGTACTGACGAGTGATAGCAACAGCTCCTCTGGCATTACTGGATCATGTGCTTGTGTCAGTTGTATCACACCACCAAGCACATGCATTCCTGTCTGCCACACGGGTGAGCAGGGAAATGTCTGGGACCCTCCTGCTCCTTACCATAAACCTCCACCTCTGTCTCCCAAGATACTGCTATCAGGGAGGAGTTACTGCAGGATTACAGGGGGGATTACTGCATCACCATGGAAACTCGTGAAGATACTATGAAACTGAATTACAATTTCTTCTCTATCCTGGCTGCTGGAACAGCACAGAAACGTCCTGCAAAAGCCTTTAAGTTAGAGTGTGTTGGCAGAGTCTGGTGCACATGTTGACCTCTACCTCCTGGCACTTGGAGCTCCGATCCAGGTTCATGATGGAAGAAGACGCTATTTCCAGACCAAGATGCTCTATGGCCTGCTTACTGATAAAACTGACATTTACATTCAGAGAAAACACATAAGGAAAGTTGTTCTTCTGAGAAGAACTCAAGGGAAGCTTCTGCAGCTGATTTGTATTCAAATTCTGACAGTTAGAAGCTATGTGGAAAACCATGAAATTTTTCACACATTTAATTTCTCCAGAAGGTGTGACTGTAAAGCAATCATGCTATGGAATGATGAAACAATGTTGACACTCAAATGGTATTGCAGTATTTACCTTCTGCCCTAATTATTTATAAAGCTGTCCAGTAGTCAAGCCTCTCTGTGTCACTTTGTGTTGTTACCAATTCACATGCACTGAAATTTTACTGTGAAAATTAGTGAAATGTCTAATTTTGCTACACTCTTAGCCTCAGAACTTGAATACCAACTTCAATCAGTTATTTAAGGAAATCAAGCATGAATGCCCAAGGAGTTCCGAGTTCATTCAGTCCTATTGAAATTACCTATTCTAACACTGCATTAAACTCATGTGGGAGCAAGAGAAAAGACAGTGAAAATGCATCTCTCAAAGCGTCTGCTTCCTTATTAGTTTATATGCACCTGTTAAACTCTTATAGTGTTTTTGCCATTTAAGCTGTTCTTAATGGATATATTGTTTCTGCTAAGACATTTTGAAATACATAAATTGAACACTATAGAAATGAAGCTTTACCCTCAGCAAATCTGGATCTAATAGGTTCTTTTATGTTCTCAATAATATATTCTCAATCGATCCAAAATATATTAGGAAAATCATGCCTATTTTGTTTCCTATACTGCTGAAGTGTGTCAAATTGGCTGATTTTTCTGAAAGGGTCTTGGACTGTTAAGATAAGGAATTTAAACTTAAAATTAGATCTGCTCTAGATTTTCTAAGAATTTAAATTATTTAGATTTTATTAGAGAGTTTGGTCATGTATTCATATGAATATCTCACAGAATCACAGGACTGTAGGGTAATTCAGGTGTGGAGGGACCTCAGGAAGTCTCTTGTCTTACTTTCTGTTTAAAGCAGGGCCAGCTATGAGTCTAACCATGTTGCTCAGGGCATTATACATTTGGGTCTTGAAAAACTCCAAGAACAGAAACTGAAATTTCTCTGGGCAACCTGCTCCACTGCTGAGCTGTCCTTATGGTGAAAATAATTTTCCTCATAGCCAATCTTAACTTCTGTTTTCATCTTCTGCTTGCTGTCCCTCACCATCCCACCATGCACTGCTGTGAAGAGCCAGGTGCTGTATCCTCAATATCCTCCCCATAGACACTGGGGGCTGCTGCTGTCGGCACTGGGGGGCTTGGGGTGGGGGATATTTTAAGGATTTCTCAGAACTAATTGTAATATTCCCTCTCTATTCCCGGAATTGTGATACATATGTAACATTCTACGTAATAAAAAGGAGCCCCGCGCGTGCATTTGGAGGAAATGATTCCCCCATGTGCCCAGCACTGAATAAACATACCTACTTTATAACCTTACTGGGTGTAAAGTCATGATTCCGCACCTCAGTGAATCTACTGGTTTTGACTCCCAATGTACTAGAATAGCTTTGATAATTTTATCCACCAGATGCATCTATATATCATGACCTATGTAAATGTCTTTGCATGGCTTACTTGTGGCAAAATTGAATAAGCACTCTCAGAGGGGCCATTCAGATGTCTGCTAAATACAATTTCAGATTAAAAAATTAAGGAGGTGAGTTACAAGTAGAGGTACTGAGATAACTGGAGAGCAAAAATCAAGAAGAAAGATAGTACTCCTGCTCCTACTTGGAGCCAGTCCCCAAGGTACTGTCTTAAATGGAGGAGAGTCTAGCAGCTGACACAGCACTAGGTATCTGCATTACCCTCAGCTCGGACTTCTTCCTCTAGTACCTGCTCTGGTGAAGCTCATACTATCTTTAAAGGAGAGAATGAGGGGACCTGTAGTACTCAGTGTGCTACAGGGTACCAAAGTAAATGGAAGCAGAACCAAATACCGGTGATCTGATAAAATTACAGCCTCTGAGTCTTTACACTGAAGTCTCTTTCACTTAAAAGAGGGATAGACTGGTCACTGCCATTGCAGAAACATTTTTTTTAAAACAGTTTTTAATTTTCCTTCTAAAATTGCATTATCTTGCAGTTCCTGGTATTTATATATCATTTCTAGGCATTTGAAAGTACATGATGTATATATTATGTGTTACTGGAGATGCATCTTGCCTGATAGGTTCCTAGTCCCTTATGGGGAACATTTGTACACAGAAGTTTGACACCTTGCAGAAGTCTGAGCCCATGGTGGAACCCTTGTGCAAAGTGGCCAGGCTGCCAGCCAGGATTGAGACACATCAAGCAGTCAGAGGTGCATGTCTTGTTCCCTGGGTCCAGGGGCAAGACAAGGGCCATGATTGATGTGCATCTGAAATGATCACTACATACCTGCTATACCTATCTTGATAAATAAATTTTATGTCAATGTCTGGTGTGGTTCCATTCTTGCAGCTACCCCACACAGAATTCCCCTGTGACACATCTTCAGTGTTTTTACCTCAGTTAAGCCTAATTCCTGTCCCCATGTACAGCAACCTAGATATTGGCCGTCCTCTCTTGTCTTGTCTTGTGTTCCTTCCACTCTAATTTTCTTGATTGTTGCCACTCCTGTATCTCCATATCAGGGGATCTTCTCCACCCCACTTCATAAATTCTAATAAAAATAATTCCCTTTTACCCCATATTCATTCTTCAGTATTTTGAAGCCTGTTTCATGTTATATAGCAAATTCCAGGTTGCTGAAGAACCTTCTTGGAATGTTGTTTTCATGAGCTTGTTAACAATGCTGTTAATAACAATTTATTTCCAATTTCACCAATTTCCCTGCAACACTTATAGCTGTTATACAACTCCATCATCTTTCCCATCATACATCAGACCTCATTCTTGAATCATCAGTGCTAACCAAACTTCTGTAGTACACTTGAAACTTCACCACCATGTATTTCACTGTATCTCATTTATTGACCCTGTGTAGTGCTGTTTGCACAGTAGATTATTAGTTCTAGATCATCTAATTTTTCATCTGACACCTCTTACAGCACCTTTACTAATTACTCTAATCTCCAGTGTGAACCAGACACCAATTTCACTTGAGAGGGTTTCATATAAGCATTTCAAATAGAATCTGTTTCATCTAGAACATCGTATGATTTTGCTGCTTTTCGTAGTGCTTTTCTAAATGCTAAATTGAATGCCTTCAGAAAGTCAGTGAAAAGAGCAAACACCACTGTCCCAATTCCCATTTTTGTACTTGGTCAGCTCAGGGTGAGTGCATCCAAGCAGTAACTGATCTGAAACAATACTTTTCCTCTGTAACTTTCTTTATACCTTGTCTGAATCTGTTAAAAGTCTTGTTCTTCATGTTGGTGTTTTGTTTTTGTTTTGTTTTTGTTTTTTTTTTTTTTTTTTGTTTTGTTTTGTTTTGTTTTGTTTTGTTTTTGGTTGGGTTGTTTTTGCTTTTTTTTTTTTTCTCCCCAGAAACTGACAATGAGATTCATGTCTGTCATTGCCTGAATTAGGTAGGTGGCCTCATAGATTGACACAGCTGCTGTGTTTTGCCAGTCACTGAGCGTCACCTTTGCTCAAAACTTTAAAGGATTGCGCTTCTGATGCTTTGTTCGCACTTGTCCTTCTAGCTATTTACAGCTCAGCAGTTATGCTGTCTGCACCATCAGCTCTCCTCTTCTGATCTACATCAGTGCTCCTTCTGCCTCCCTTTTCTGCTGGCAATGTAGTGCTCACATCCCTTCTGCCTTGAAAGCTGCTCTGTCCTTCTAGCATGTGTGGACTCCTTGGATCTGCATGATCAGCACGGATTAGCACTTTGTCAAAACGTTCCTTCTATCCTGCTGGGTTTTGTTTGGCATTTGTTGCCACTTTACAGTTAGCTTTTTTTTACCCATTGTACCCTTGGTTTGACTGTTTCCAAACAACTTAATCTTATGCATATAATTTTCATAGCTTGTTTTCATTTCCTGGTTTTAAATGAGCCTTTTATTTTCTCAAAACATTCTGTCTACTTTTTTTTTTTCCAAATTCTGTAGTGCTTTGTGTTGCCCCACTTATCCCCAGTAAAATGCTTCTTTCATTATTTGTCCTGTTTATGTCTTCTAATAACTGTCTGAAATTCGACTGTATTTATTTCTCAAATATTTCTCCTTAACTCTAGACAGATTTCTGTGAAGAGGTTGGTCTAAGTCATCCTGCAAGGCACCATCTTGCTTGCCTCTCTGACTGCCTGGAACTGTTGGAACATTTCTCATACTATTTGTCAAAATCAAATTAACCTGTTGTTACATCCATTTTTTGTTGGAGTTTAATATGAACTTTATATTTTTCCATACATAGTATACAATCTTTGGCATATTAAATAATTCTATAAACACTGACATTTAATGGTTAACATCTGTGGCACTGCCTTACCTGGGTTTTGGTTAGATGATCTGGTGAGTTTTGCATAATGACCGGTAATCTCACCACAGTCTTTTAACTTTTCTGGTTATTATTTCCATGACTGGCTGTAATTCCACAGGTAAGGTCCACATTTTCACTCATTTTCATGCTCAGGCACTCAGGCAATCAGACAGTTTCCAGGTTTTGGAGGCAATCCTGAATCTCAAGGCACCTTGATGATGATTTGAACATCTAAATAGGTAATAGAGTGATCTGATTGAAATTCCAATGAGTGACATTTTGTGGGGGAGGGTAACACACTAGGCAGAGCTAAAATGGGTGCAGCTCAAAAAAAAATATTTCTGAATGTAGCAGTCTTTTAGGAAACAAGAAATGATATGCTGTGAGACAGGATGAAAAGTTATTTTTGTGAAGAAATGATTCACAGGCTATATTGATAATTTGCAGTAAATGGAACAAAAAATGACCCCTTAAAAGTAGTCTTCTGCTTCTCACCAGAGAAAACTGAGAGGGACATGTTTAACATGCTTCATGTGGAATATTTTAAGGTAAGAAGAGAATACTGTTGTTGACAAAGCCAGGGCCTTCAGGGGGTTTGCATGTGCAGGCTGCATGCAATGAGACATGGGAACACATTCCAGCAAATGGAACAATAGTGAATTGAAACAGAATTTGCCTCCTTTCATTAGGTTTGAATGTGTTGAAACCAGGCCCTTACTCATTATCAAGCCATTCTTTATATCCATAGGAGACACACTGTGAACAGAGATGCCTCTTAGAAATACTCCCCTCACTTTAGTTGTCTTCACTTTTTGCCAGTCATCACTGTCTCCCTGTCCTGTTTCATAAAGGATTTCTTGCAGTTCCCTGACATCTCACTCTCCTTACAGCTTACTGTAATCTGTAAAAAGACAAATTTGCTCTAAGGAGAAGGAAATGTTGAAAGCCAGATGTGTCTGCAATGTTTCATTTTTTTTATCCCTTAAACTGAATAAATGACCTTAATGTTTGCCTTCTGTTTATAGAGTAACTCTTCCCTATGTGCTACTGCTTCCACCTACCTAAGACAGTTTTTGAAGTACAGTCAGTATTTACTTGCTGTATTATTGAGTATATTCAATTAAATACCAGTAGATAATTTCAGCTCTGACTCTACTATGTTCTTGAAATATTGCCTCTATTGTACTTTAGATATTTGTATAGCCAGTTGCTACAAGAGTGAAAATGGAATTTGATAAACTGAAGTCTTTCTCTGGAAGAATCCTATTTTCACAGACCAGTGAAGATAATAGCAGACCATGCTCTTGCAGTCATGAATGCGAATAGCATCACTTATACGAGCAAACTACAGTTAAAATTTTGTGCATAAAACTACGTATAAGAACAGTTAGGAATATGCACAAAGTAAGTGATATTCACCAATGATTATGTTCAAAAATAAAAATGTACACAAAGTTCTTTAAATTAGAAAACTTTTCCATGCAGAGTACTTCATTCTCATCTAAAAACAAAGTGGCAGCTTTAAATAATGACAAAGCTGTCTGGAAGGTCAGCCTACAGTCTTTTATCTTCAAAGTGCAATTTAATTTTCTTTTCATTTGGGCAACTATTTACTTCACAGGTGTTTCCAGGAACATACACAGAGTCTGAAATACTTGAAGTTAGACTGATAAGAAACTCCAGTGTAAGGAGAGCTGTATTTTGGAGGAAGCTCTGGTTTAGTTTTTCCAGATCAGCCTTCCTGAGGCAGTCCAGAAAGTAATTCATATATGTAAGTAGAAGCAAGGGCAGAGAGACTTATACTAGTTTTAATATTTTAATTTGTTCTGCTTCAAGAAAGCTCTCTTTATTTTTTATTTATTGTTGGTTTATGATACTGTGTTGATGGAGATTTAGCTAGAAACCATTCTCAGAGTTATTCTGTGATGTTTCTTACCTGCCCATATTTATCTTTTTGGGAATATATTTCCCTCCTTCCCTCCCTCTCTCCCTCCCTCCTCCCCTCCATTCCCACCTTCCTACCTTTTTTCTTTCCTGCCTTCCATGTCTTCCTATAAACCCACCTGTAATCATTGAGGCAGTTATTTTTAAGTAATGTAATACTTTTGTAAGGAATAGACACAAATATCTCCTGAGGGCAATGATATAGTGGGTTTATGCAAGGTCTTAACTTGCAGCTAAAATTATTTAATATTGTAAATATTCTGCTCTGAAATACTGAGTTTAACCTAGATTCTTCTTGTAAACAAACATCTGCTTCAAGTAGTAAATCATCAGAGTTGAATACACCATCAGTATTTATCTCCAAAATCTAGTGTGAGACAGTTAATGTCTCTGGGGGATTAGAGAAGGGCAGATATAGTAGTACCTATCTGTAGAGAAGGACAATCCAGAGAATTACAGAGCAGGCAGCATAAATTCAATACTAGAAAGTTATTGGAACAATTTATTAAGCAATCAATTTGAAAACACCTGGAGAATAATAAGGCGATAAGAGACAGCTAATACGGATTTGCTAAGAGCAAATAACGACAAACCAGTCTAATTTCCTTCTTCAACAGGATAACTGGTTTAGAGGACAGAAGGAGAAGTAGAAGATACACTAGTTCTTGACCTGAGAAAGGCTTTTGATGATATCCCTTACGACACTCTCAGGGAAATACAATGAAATTGCGGGTGATAAAATTACAGTAATGTCGATGCACAAGTGGTTGAAGAACTGTAATAGGATAGTAGTTATCAACTGCTGTCTGTCAAACTGTAAAGGTTTATCACATGCAATATGAAAAAAATCTTAATCTGAGTTCAATGTGAGTCAATATTCTCATCAATATTTTGGGGTTCTGGAATAAAGAGAACCCATTTATTTTCAGCATCCCGGAGGGCTTTGCCAACATATTCAAAGACATGAGTAGAAGTTAGTTGGGCTCAGTAGTTATGAATATCTTCCTCCAACTTTCCCCCACATCATCTGCTATTGAGCGCTTGTGATAGCAATAGTTATTGAAAATGAAGCTCTTAATTGAATGATATTTTTCAGCTTTCACAGTCTCTTTCTCAAGAAATAAACTTCACCAGTTCTGTACATTTGTGTCCATTCAGGCTTCTTTTTAGAAGCGAACCTGGAGCAAGCTCTTTTTCCCCTTATCCATTGATTTGCTTTAGCTTTGTATTCATTTGAGAGCTGAATTGAAGTCAGCAAGATGAAATTCAACTGCAAAATACAAAGTGAAGTTGGAAATCAAAGGAATGAATGGAGAAGGTCCTGCTACACAACAGCACTGGTAAAAACATCAACAAATATGGTAGGTGCTTTTCCAAATAACAGGTAGATGATATTCTAAAGTATTAATAGTATTATCATATGCAGGGAGATAATTATCCTGCTTTGGCAGTGAAAGACCACTTGCTTGCTGGATAAATAATTTCTGATACAGAGTGTTTAATCTGTAAAATAGAAAGTCTTTATGAATTATGTCAGAAATATATCTATCACTGCTATTGTTTCATGTACATTGGCACCCAGTGACATTGTAGTCTCAGCTAAAATTCTGTGCCAGTTTTATACACCATATTTTGAGAAGGGTGTATTCAAACTGGAAAGAGTGAGAGAGCAACTAAATTTAAAAAATATGACTACTAAGGTAAGACGGAAAGCCTTAGGTTTGCTTAGCCTCATAAAAAAAAGAAGACTTTATGGATAAGATAGATGGGATCATGTGTAAAACATTTCTTATAAAAAGACAGTATCTTCCACTTGCTTCCACAAGTATTTTGCATTGGTAGTTAATGGTCTTGAGGGCACTTGAAAAATGAAGCTTCTTATGAAAGGTGGATAAGTTGGTGAAACCATTTAGTGTGTAGTTTGGATGAAAACAGTTAAACCATGAATTTATCTGGTTTGACCAATACTGCTGAACACATTTTAATGTTGTCATCCTTGTTTACACTAGGATCTCATGCTACTTGAATGTGGAAGGCAAAATTAAACCAGTGTAATTTCCTAAAGTAGACAAGGTATTTATACTTCTCCTTTAATACCTGTTGTGCCTTTTAATGTACATGATAGATAAGTCTATATTAAGCTATTAAAGCAATAAGAGAGAGGAAGGGAGAGAGAGAGAGATATTATAAGCACTTTGAGAGCATTACATGAACAGGGCTTTTAAAGAGCCACATTAGCTTAAAGGCTTAGAATATGTGCACATTACTGAGTGTCAGCTGCTCTGTGGCAACTCTTCATGTGCACATGCTCAGCCTTCAGCTAATGCGAGGCAAATCAAGCCACAGCAGCTTTAGTTTCTTAACATTTGGCAAGAGCACAGGAATGGTTACCACTGACTGCTCAACATGCAATTGCTTGCATAGCAAGTTGTGCAGGAAATGCACATGGATCTGATGCGTTTGTGCAGCAGTTTGACAGCATGGTCCTAAATAATTTGTGAAACAAAACAAATGAACAGCAATGATTTTGGAAAACTACTCATAAAAACTGTCCTTAGGAATATGGAGCTTTAGGAAAGAAGAAAAATGTCCTTCCTGACATCCCTTCTGAAATGCTACTGTTTCTCAGAAAAAACACCTGAAGTCAGAACTTTTTCATGTTCTCTCTCATTTTATCAGTGCAAAGGCCACTTATTTATACTTCGCTTTGTGCTCAGTGTGCCTTGTAGAAGGAATAGTGTATGAATATCAAAGACTAAATAAGTCCTGATGGTATCTGAGTAAAAGGAAGCTCGAGTTCTCTTGCCCTTGAGCCACAGAGTAAGTCCAGGCTAGTGCCTAAATTCTCTTGCAAACTTTGTATTGCCACCTGTTGAACACATTTTATTTCTTGTTTATTTAATTATTTGTTTTCAGAGATCTTTGTTCACTAGATGATTTCTAGAACAGAAAAGAATATCCACATCATGGTCTTTCCTTGAGTTTTTATTTGTCGCTCTTGGAGCTAACAGACATGTCCAAAGTATGCATTACTCTTTTGAAACCAAGAGGTAAACTCAATATAATAAGAGTGTTTATTCTTCAAATGCTCTCCCAAAACTGATCTCCAGAATAGATTGGTTAATACCCTGGTGTGATCTGCAGAGAATTCATGACCTTAAAGTCTGAGGGAGCAATGATTTGAACAACACTGTGTAACAAACATCCTTTTTATCAGTCTAATGCTTTCTTTAGAGACCACTTTAGAGATCTTCAGGTTTGGGTTTATTTTTGTGCAAAAGAATGCAGTTATTGCTAAACATAATCTGTTAAAGTTATATCTAAATGTTCAACTATGTGTTTATTAACTACTTACGATGTTCATCAACTATGAATAAACTTTGATGAACACATTTTCAACTGGATAAGTGAGTTTAAAGAAAAAACTCTGTAATGATTTCCCATAACTATTGAATTCCTTTCACAAAGGAAAAATTTTATCTTTTTAGATAAAATTCTCATTTTGCATTTATGTTGGGCAGTTATATTTTCTACCTGACTGAAGGAAATTAGTGCGACACTGGTGTATGCATGCTTTAGTTTACAAATAGGTGCACAGTGGACAGAATGATGCATAAAATGTTTGTGTGTTGATACAGCTAGCATTCATCAAAAGCACACAGTATTATAATGCAACCATTGCTTTGTGGAACAGCAATCTTTGTAGGATGTATCTACAGTAAGTGATTTGTATGAACTGTATGAATTTATCTTTTCCTCTCTACAGCAACCTAATTACAAATATGAAAGACTTCGAATTCTCTTGTAAACCTTTTCCTAATAAACCAAGAAAAGACATCTGAGGACTCATGATCTGCACTGTCTCTACACCCTAGTGACATCCGTAATTATTGTCTCGTGCCATTGATAAGTCTTGTGTCAGAATATAAATAACTAGTGGGAAACACTGTCTTTGTCTGAAGTACAAAGACCTTCCTGAGCTGTGTAACCAAATGAATTCCAGAAATAGTTAATCCGTTGTGCACTGCTGCTTGGAAAATGTCCTGAGAGACAGAGTAGGTACACTTCATCTGAAGAAAAAGAGCCATAAACACAGAGATAAGTTGAAACAACTTCATTGAGAATAAAAATTGCTACAGTCTGTGACAATGAGAGGGGAAAAGGCCACAGCACTTTGCCAAAGAAATGTGTAGAGTAACAGAGCATGGTAACAACCTGATCAAGATCAATAGCTGACCAGTGTAATACAAAGAAATTGTCTGAACTGGGAATAAGTGTCCAAGGAGAATGAGAGGTAAGTAATAATATCTATAAATTAAAAATATCCATATAAGTAAAACAAAATTAGAGAGAGAACATCTAGTCAATTTTTCCGTCTACAAAATTGGTCAAATGTCTTGAGGGCAGTAAAAGAAAAGGTCAGTTCAGTCTGTACAATAGTATGTATGAGAGCCTTTGGGCTCTTGATTTCTGCTGATACCAAAGCAGGCATCTGCAGGGCCCACACACAGCAGTGTTCCCTGAGAACATCACTATGAGTGTGTTAAGCTGGCAGGTACCAAGATTTGCTTTTCAAATGAGAGAAAACCCTGTGTTATGCGGCTCCAGTGCAGAAGTGTGAGGGCTTAGTGCATGCAAACTGATTAGTCACACCAAATCCAGTCCTACCCTCTCATCTCTTCTTCCACACAGGTTTTGAGGGATGGTCATGACAGAGGTAATAGGAACTGGTTACTCTGGTTCTCCACCTCAAAACTGTATTTAGACAGGAAAATGGAAGTTTGATGTTAAGGTTGTTCAGATTAATATTTGTAAATGTTATCATATGTAGCTTGTAGAACAACTTACTGAATAGTGTCATAGGTTGTCACCACAGGTGATAATTAAGAAAATTATCCTGACTTGATTTTTGAAAAGTATTTCTGTAGTGTTGGCAGGAAGCAACAGTGTCAGGGAGCACTTTTGACTTGACCTGTTTTAGGCAGGAAACAAGTTTAGATTAGGATGACTCTTTTTGACCTTACACTTATTCCTTTACTTTGAAAGCTTCTAGTCTTAAGAAAATCACTTTCATGGTCCCTAATTTATAATGCACATCTGCTCATCTGTGTGACTGCCCATCTGCCTACTTACCTTAACATTTAAAATGGGAGAGACATTTTTATTGAAAAAGTGTTTTTTACAGATGTTTTCCAAAGTTACCCCTTCTCTGTTAACAGCATTTTGGGGATCTACAGTGGTGGTCCTTTTCTGGAGCATAAGCTCTTGTACAGCAATGCTTGTGCTGTGGGCCTAAATCAAGATAGACATAGACAGTGGAGACTTCTGCAGGCCTATCAGCTTGGTCTGTGTCTTGGTAATGTTTTATCTGCTTCTTTGTGTACCAAATTCAGCAAATCTGCTTTCATACTGGATATGGACTGCTGGGTTGCAGATGTCATGTGAAAGATCCAGCTGCTGTGGTGGATCCTGGAACAGAGACCCTAAGACAAAGAGAATAAATACAATGAAAGACATACAACAAGTCAGACCTCTACTAATGATAGTCATCAGTTTAGACAATTTCTACTGTTTTAAAAACATCTAAAGAATGGATCACCTCTTCTCACCCTTCACCTTCTGGAAATCTCCTTTAAAAATCTTTTTGTATGTGTTTATATTGTATGTAAAATGTATGTATACATTTTATTCTATATACAAAGCAGTAGGACATATAATAGACAATTGAAAGTCACCATTTCCTTTATAGTGCACAAGCTCCATAGGGGTAGCTCTGTGACTACTGTTCATCATCAGTTGCGTCCTTAAAGAGTTAACTTGTTGCAGGTTTGGAAGTCTGATAGCTTTATAATCATCCTTGCTGCTGAAATGAATACATTACAGGAAAAATCCCTGTTTTTACATGACCTTGGTTACTACATATTATGATAAAGTAAGTTTTATGTAGAAAATTGTAATTGTGAGCAAATCATAAGATTGTATTAAATCTCTGCTCAAAAATATTTAATAGTGATTAAATATTTCCCCTGATTTTGCAGAAAATTGTATTGATTGCCAAGAATAGCAATGTGCTTTCTTTATCATTCCAGCTGCAGTGTGTTTCTAGAGGGGAATCATGCAAGGATTCCTTGATGGTTGTATTATCAATGTGTGGTATTAACTGTGTGATATAGACAGTATCTATTTCTTCATCATGTTCTACTATAAGAAATCCGTTATTCAGAATATTTTCAAGTCAGGACTAAATAAATGAAATGGCAAAATATTTTGGGCACATTGCTTTTTTAACTGCTTATCTGAAGACAATTTAAGGGGCTTCAGTCCAGAGACATTCAGAGTTCTGTCTAAAAACAAGTGGTTAGAGAACACTCAGATTAGTTACCATTCATCCATAAAACAAGAGTACTTATAGGCCATTGTGAGAGTATGAGATTTATAATAGAGTGCTTAGAAATGAAATGCATTGTATAGTTATTCCTTGAACCTTGACTGTTAACCACTTAACTGCATTAGCCAGTTCAATATGATACATCCCTTACTACATATTTATCAACTTTCTGACTAATTTAATGTTTTATGCCTGTGGGTAAACTCATGATTCCCTGTGCAATTTTTTGCCCCATAAGTTTAACTGAAATCAACATTCTGAACTTTATTACAATCCTCCCACTCAAGACAAAATTATTTGCAGGAAGTCTTTCATATATCAAGGTATAACTCAAGATACGTTAGAAGTGGGGGAGGGTGAGCTGCAGAGAGGATTAGTTCCATGACAAATATGCAAGAACAGGCTGAAAAACAAACACAAATCATAGGAGGCAAAATCATAGCACACTACATGCATAAATAAAACACCAGATGCATTCTGAAGAAATTCAACAAGGCGTTTAGTTGAGCTCAGAGTCGACATACTTTTCCAATTAGCTGCCAGTCTTTTTAGAAGACATTATTCTGACCTTTATCTTTTCATTTGATCACTTATACAGCACAGATTTCCAAAATCACAGCATCCTAAGTAGTGGTGTTTTTTTCATATTGTTTACATTGTAGATATACTTAGAGTCAAAAACAATTTAAAGGGACAGAAAAAGAACAGCTTGGAAGCATCCTGGGAAAGAGAGAAATAAGTTGAGGATTTTTTTTTTTTTTTTTTTTGAGGCTTCTCCTCTTTAATACCTTTATTTGGAGTATCAAGTAAGGTCTCCAGATGATAGATGTATTCTATATTTATCCCGTGTAACTAGTTTATAGGTACCTGTTTGGACTGATCTCTCAGTAATATCTCAGGTCTTTTTGTACATTTGAATCACTGGCTTACTTAGGAGATTCCCTCCATTCCTAGGGGACTTCTCTAATCTGCCCCTGTCTGCATCATTTGTCCTTGTATTGATACTGAGCCTAGTGTGCAATGAATAATTCAACCCTCCTTCTCACCTTAGCCCTAAGGAAAAGATAAATTCATGATCTTTCTAAAAGTTGCAGCTTGAGTGCTGCTCCTCCTACCACTGTCAATTCTCAGGTTTCAAGCCTCTTTCAGCTGCTCAGAACATGATTTTCTGCTGCCAACCCAAGAGTGTTTGCAAACTTCTCTCTCAGACTCCTGCAGCAGCTCTCAGTAGCAGAGGGTGCCTTCAAAAGTGGGGAAGAAATGGTTTTAGTCCACTGGCGAGGTGAATGTGGTAGCAGTGATGGCGGCAGGTAAAGCTTAGCTCCTTGACCTGAGAAGAACAGTGCACAGTGGTTAGTCATGCACTGTTCCTACAAGGCTAACATTTGCAATTATGTCTTTCAGTTATTCAAAGAATAGGAACAGCACAAAAGCTTGATTTCTTGTAATGCCATCATGTTGGTGCATGCTGGTTTTACATCAGTCTATTTTAATCCATTTTTGTGACGTGTAGGTGGTACATAGACTACAAAACTGGTGCTTTTATATCCCTCATGTGTAATCACTACTGCACAGCATCTTCTTGGTCCTCTTTAATTTGGAGTAAGACGTTTTTCTTTTCCATAAAAATCTCAGTGGTGTCGTGCTTCATGGGGAACTGTTTGCTGACCAGGGGCTTCAGGTGCTTCTGCCATTAAAACAATTTTGTGAACCATAGCTAGTGAATGAGGAGGCCTGCACATGAAATAATCTTTGCTGGTTATCTACAATAAATCAGAATTTGACAGGTACTATCTCTGGTAAATAAATACTTCATAAAATACGTGACTGCTGCTTGAAAATTGTTCAGGACTGTTAATTTTTTTTCCCTCTGTTGATTTCTCACAATTAAAATGCAAGTATTTATTAATTTATATGTATGTGTGTGAATATTTTTCCTGTCTCACAAACCACTTCAAACGGGTTTCTATCGTGAGTAAGTGGCTGTCCTCTGTGTAATACTGCAAGTTCCCCAGAAGTCTATCCATTAAATTATTTAACCTTGATAATGAGAAAAGGCTAATATAGTTAAGGTTAATGAGCCAATTATTTGAGCATACCAGCCATCAAAGCACTTTATTCTAGTTAACTATGTACATTCACTTAAGCCATCCCTGCCTTTTTTTATTGCTGTTCTTATCAATAAGCCATTATCAATAAAAGGCCTAATTGTTCAAGAATCAAAATATCTCTCACCACCTGAAACATCTGGGTTATGAAGTAATTCAAACTATGTGTCCTTTTTCCATCCAACTACCTGGTGTCAGCTAACTCATTATGATTTCCTCAAGCAGATGATTCCTTAACCAAAGAAACAAAGACACTATAACAGGAAGGCACTCTGTTTCTTCATGAAACTTGCCCTGGGAGCAGATTTTCATCTCACATTCCCCTGACTGCTATTGCTGTCATAGCTCTCCCCTCATTCTCCCTCTTTACTACTTCTACCTACCTCTTACATCTACGCACAGATCCCTTCTGCCTCTTATGCTTAGGCAAGCAGTGGTATGTGCCATGGTTAGTTTTCAGGGTAAGTGCATTCTGAATGGACAGCTAGTAAGTAATGGTCAGATAGTTCTTCCTTCTGGGCTATGATGTGGGTCAAAGGAAAAAAATTAAGAAGTGAGGTGTTCCTGCCTCTTCCATTCTGTTTTTCGCTTGGTTGCTAATTTTCACGGGACTTTTTGGAACCTCATATACTTTGAAATGCTTATTGCTTTGTCATGTTCACTTGCATCTGGCTGCATGTTTTGAAGTTACTGTCAGACACATAAACTGATAAAAAGATGTATCTATAAACACATACATAACTTCACACATACTAGGCCATATTGCATAAGCCTCAAACTAAAAGAAAAGCCATTGGTGAAGTCTTTGGGTTACTGGAGAGCAAACATAAGATAAGAAGGTTATACTGCCACGTAATGCAAAATATATGTACCAAGTCTCAGACGTGAACGACCAGCAAGGCTCTCTGCCTCTACATGCTTCCAGCATCTCTGCATGAAGCACCCTTGTAAAGCCTAAAATGAAAAATGAGTAACATATAATAGATAGAGATAATTGAGTAGAAAGTAATAACTAGAATGAGAAGGAATTATCATGTGGATGCTGTCTGGATGCTGGCTTTTGTCACTGGCATACAAAACAACTCAGAGGAGGAAGGAGGAAGAAATATGATGGTGGAGCTTGCTTCAGTGTTGATGTATAAAGTGTATGTATCCTTGAATGTTCAGAAAATCAATTTTTTAGCAGAAGTGTTTCTCAGACATATTGTGAGCTGAAGAGTACTGGTGTAGAAGAAGATGACAATTTTTCAAACTCAAGTTTGCTCTGGTCTTACAAATTCATCACAAAACATGAAGTAGAGGAAACAATGAAGTCTGCAGAATCTTGCTGAGAGCCAAATGAAAAATGCAAATCAGTTTAAAAGTATTAAATTCTGTTAAATGTCAGTAGTTACATTAGTATTTTTTTACAAGCCACAAATCTTTTAGTTTGTTCAGTAAAGGTTACTAGTTTTTGCTGTCCAAGATTTTAAAAAAAAAAATGAAAGTGACCCCATGCATATGTTTTGAACCACTTCTAAATTGTGAAAGTATTAGTCTCAAGTGATTCAAGTCACAAATAGAATAGCTAAAATAAAAGTTCCTATTTATCTCATCTTTGTTTACTTCACAGAAATGAAAATACCAGACTAGACAAATTCAAAGGGACTTTGTACAAATAGCTTTATTGATTGCCAAAAAGCAAATAAACTGGAGAGTAGAATTCCCTCTGCCAAATGACAAATGCATTATAAATTTCAAAGACATTCTTCAACTTGAAAGACTGCACTGTAGCTCCTGGAAAATATCAGAGAACATCGAGCGAAGCATTTTATCCAGTAGCAGGTTATTTAGCAACAAGTAAATTCTGATCTGTAATATTTTTAAAGCAAATAAAAACCCAAATATTTATTGTGGTTGCACTAATATTCCTTGTTTTTCTTCTTGTCCTGTGATTAAAATTATTATTGTTCCATAAGGATTACTACACTACTGTTTTACTGTTTGATTACTCCAGATTTCAACCATTCATTTTGTTGTTAATTTTTCCTCTACAAATTTTAAAGTATTACAGTGCTTTTACACTGCAAAAGACTGTGTGGTTTTGTTTTTTTTTTTTTTTTTTTTTTTTTAATATATTGGCAATAAATGTATTACTTCAGAAACAATTGGATTTTAAATAAAAATGTAGAAAAAAAGTGAAAGAGTTTTTAGTTTGGTTTGGTTTCATTGGATTTTTCTTAACAATATTTACTCCAGCTGTTTTTCAAGGATACCTCCCATATCATCTAGGCATCTTTCAAAGAGAAGCTCAGCTATAAAACCGTGTCACCATTTGTGATGACCGAGTTTCTGGATACTTTGGTCATTTTCAGGCTTTCTTGGGCTGTAACATCCCCTGTCGAGAGTCAATCATTGCTAGACTTGGCAGAAAACATAACTTGGGAAGGAATTTAAAAAGAAAATTGGAATTTCTAAATATCATAGAACCATATTATAGAATCATAAATCATAGAATGGCATGGATTGGAAAGGACCTTAAAGATCATCTAGTTCCAATGACCCTGCCATGGGCACGGACACCTTCTACTAGTCCAGGTTGGTCAAAGACCCGTCCAACCTGGCCTTGAACACTTCCAGGGAGGGGGCAGCCACAGCTGCTCTGGGCAGCCTGTGCCAGTGTCTCACCACCTGCACAGTGAAGGATTTCTTTCTTACATCTAATCTAATCCTACCCTCTTTCAGCTGGAAACCATTACCCCTTTCCCTATCGCTACAGTCCCTGAGAAAGAGTCCCTCCTCATCTTTCGTGCAGATCCCTTTTAAGTACTGGAAGGCTGATATAACGTCTCCCCAGAGTCTTCTCTTCTCCAGGCTGAACAATCCCAACTCTCTCAGCCTGACCTCAGAAGGGAGATGCTCCAGCCCTCTGATCATATTTGTGGCCTCCTCTAAACCTGGCTGAGCAGGTCCATGTCCTTCTTATGTTGGGGGCCCCAGAGCTGAACACGGCATTGCAGGTGGGGTCTTACAAGAGTGGAGTAGAGGGGGAGAATCACTTCCCTCAACCTGCTGGCCACACTTGACGCAGCTCAGGATGTGGTTGTCTTTATAGGCTGTCAACATCCCTCTGAATGACATCCCTTTCCTCCAACATGTCGAGTGCACCACACAGCTTGGTGTCGTCAGCAAACTTGCCGAGGGTGCACTCAATCCCACTATCCATGTCACCAACAAAGATGTTAAACAGCACTGGTTCCAGTACTGATCCTTGAGGAATGATACTCATCACTGCTCTCCCCTTGGACATCAAGTCATTGATCGCAACTGTCCAAGCGCAATCATCCAGCCAACTCTTTATCCAGTGAGTTGTCCACCCATAAAATCCGTATCTCTCCAATTTAGAGACAAGGATGCTATTTGGGACAGTGTCAAATGCTTTGCACAAGTCCCGGTAGATGATCTAAGTTGCAATTCCTTTATCCCTCAATGTGGTAACCCCATTGTAGAAGGCCACCAAATTCATCAGGCAGGATTTGCCTTTAGTGCAGCCATGTTGGCTGTCACAAATTGCTTCCTTTTTTTCCATGTGCCCTCGCAAAGTTTCCAGGAGGATCCATTGCATGATCTTGCTGGGCACAGAGGTGAGACTGACTGGCCTGTAGTTCCCTGGGTCTTCCTTTTTTCCTCCTTTTTAAAAATGAGGGCTTTGTTTCCCCTTTTGCAGTTAGTGGGAATTTCACCAGACTGCCACAACTTCTCAAATCTGATGGATAGTGGTTTAGCCACACCATCCGCCAGTTCCCTCAGGACCCATGGATGCATGTCATCAGGACCCATGGATGCATGTCATCAGGTCCCATGGACCTGTGTACCTTCAGATTCCTTAGATGGCCTTAAACCTGATCTTCTTTTATGATGGGCAGTTATTCATTCTCCCAGTACCTGCATTTCCATTCTACATCTAGGGTGGTGGGGCTGGAGCCCTTGTCAGTGAAGATTGAGGCAAAGTAGCTGTTGACTACCTCAACCGTCTCCATATACAGGGAAATCAGGTCTCCCATTTCCTTCCAGAGTGAGCCCACATTTTCCCTAGTCTTCCTTTTATCACCAACATATCTATAGAAGCTTCTTGTTGCCCTTGACATTACTGGCTAGATTTAATTCTATCAGGGCTTTGGCGTTCCTAACCCAATCCCTGGCTGCTCAGACAATTTCTCTGTATTTTTCCCAGTCCCACTCTCCTTGCTTCCACCCTCTGTAGGCTTTCTTTTTGTGTTTAAGTTTGTCCAGGAGCTCCTTGTTCATCCATGCAGAACTCCTGGCATTTTTGCCTGACTTCCTCTTAGTTGGGATGCATTGTTCAATGTGCTCAATTGCCAGTTTGGAGGAGGTGATCCTTGAATATTAACCAGCTTTTATGGGCCCTTCTTCCCTCCAGGGATTTATCCCATGTTACTCTGCCAAGTAGATCCCAGAAGAGACCAAAATCTTCTCTCCAGAAGTCCAAGCTAATGAGCTTGCTGCGTGCCCTCCTCACTGCCCTAAGGATCTTAAACTCCACCATTTCACATTGTAGCCATTGTAGCCAGGGCTGCCCTTTTGCTTCACACTCCCTGACGGCCCCTCCTTGTTGGTGAGAACAAGGCCCATCAGAGCATCTCTCCTCTTTGGAGAGCTTCTCTGTCACTTGGAGAAGAAAATTATCATCAAAGCATTCCAGGAACCTCCTGGATTGCTTATGCACTGCTGTGTTGTCCTTCCAAGAGATATTGGGATGGTGGAAGTCTCCCATGATGACCAGCGCTTGTGAATGTGAGGCTGATCCTATCTGTCTATAGAGGGCCTCAATCTACTTGGTCTTGCTGGTTGGGTGGCCTGTAGCAGACCCCCAATATAATGTCATCCATCCCTGCCCTCCCTTTGATCCTGCCCCATAAGCTCTTGGTCGGCTCTTCATCCATTCCCAGGTAGAGCTCCTCGCACTCCAGCTGGTCACTGACATAGAGGGTGACAACTCCTCCTCATCTCCCCTGCCTGTCCTTCCTAATAAGCCTGTATCCTTCCATTCCGACACTCCAGTCACAGGAGCCATCCCACCACATCTCCGCAACGCCAATAAGATAGTAGCCCTGCTGGCACACGTGTGTCTCCAGCTCCTTTTTTTTATTCCCCATGCTATGTGTTTCCATAGAGGCATTTAAGTTGGGCCTCTGATGAAGCTGACACTGGCTGCAATTCCTTTGTGCTGCTCTTCAGGTGATCTCCTGCTGACCTGTGACACCTCTCCAGGTCCTGGGCATCTATTGCTGGTGCTGGCATCAAGCTGGTAGGAGTGGGGTGTGAGGTTCCCCTCCACCAGCAACTTTAGGTTAAAGCTTTCTTCACCACCTTGGCAAGCCTATGACCTAGGATGCTCTTCCCCTTCTCTGACAGATGGACCCCCTCAGCCCCCCACAAGACCAGGTTTCTCAAAGAAAGTCCCATGGTCTAAGTAGTCAAACCTCTGGCTGTGGCACCAGTGCTGTGACCAACTGTTGATCTGAGTTTCCATCAGCCCTTTCAAAATCCTTCCCTTTGACCGGGAGGACTGATCAAAAAGCTACCTGCACTTCAGAGTCCCTTACTGCTGCTCCCAGGTCTTTATAATCTTTCTTGATACTTCTCAGACTGCTCCTGGCCGTATCACTGGTGCCCACATGAGACAGCAGCAGTGGGTAATGGTCAGTAGACCGTACAAGACTTGGCAGTCTCTTGGTGACATCCCTGATACAAGCTCTCAGTAAGCCGCACACCTCTACAGAGAGTGTATCAGGTCAGCAGATCATGCCTCTCAGAAGAGAGTCCCCTACTCCTGTCACCCACTGTCTTTCCTCAGATGTGCAGGTTGCTCTACAGGGAGCAGGTCAGGCTGCCTTACTCAGCTCCAGCCTCTCTCCTGCTGTGACGGGTCTTTCCTCTTCCCTCTGCAGAGCGGTGAAGCGCTTCTGCGAGGGCACCTCAGGCTTTGGTGGAAGTCTCTTCCTCCTGCAGGTCCCTGCCATTGCAAGCTTCCATTCTTCTGCATTATTGCACACCCCCACCCCCGGTTCCGTGTGTGCCAGCGGGTGAGTTTTTGGCTGTTTGGCCGTGGGCTGCGGTTCCACTGCAGACTGCTCTTGGAACCAGCTCTCTAACTCCTTCTCAGCCCCCCTGACCCTACGCAGCCTTCCCACCGCCTCCCGCAGCCCGGCAGCGGCTCCGGCAGCTCCTCCGCCCGGGCTCCCCCTTTGCCGGCAGCTCTGCCGCCCGTCCCTGCCCCGGGAGAAAGGTCTGGGCGCTCCCTGCGGCCTGAGGCCTGCACTGCGGCCTCCCCCTCCCGCAGCCCCGGCTGGGGGGAGGCACCGGCCACCGCCGGGGCAGATGGCGCAGACCCCCCCGCCGGAGCTGCCGCCTCTGCTCTCAGAGGAGTGCCCGCCGTCCTGCCCTCAGGGGCAGGGAGGAGGAGTGCCCGTGGCCCGGGCGGGTGGTCACAGAAAGGTGCCCCGCTGCTGGGCTGGGGGGACTTGAAGCCTCTCCACTCGGCCAGTGGAATGTCCCTCCTGTAATATATATAAATAATACAATACAATACAATACAATACAATACAATACAATACAATACAATACAATACAATACAATACAATACAATACAATACAATACAATACAATACAATACTTATATTTCAAAATGCAGACTTTTTTTATTGCATTCAAAAACCTTCAGCTTACAATAACAGATTCATAAGACCCCAATCATTGAACTGCCTACTGACAACAAGTATCTTACTCTGCCTCTCCACTGGAACCATTTGTAGTCTTCTGGTGAACTGCTTTAAAATGCAGTATTATGCAGTGTTTCTTAAATCTGGTATTGAGAAGACTTTTCAAAAGCAGAGGCAAGAGAGGTAAAGGATCTCACAATAGTGTTCTTTTCCTTGCTGTGGTTACTGTTTTAATGCTTTTCACAGAGGAAATCAGGCCAACCAGTCAAGTTTTTTCTGGCCTCTAATATTCCTTAAGAAGCATACACATGAACATGAGAATGCCTTTACTGGCTTTGTGTTTTCACTCTCTCTGTCTGATCTCATGAATCTCAGCTGCTTGTGGAACCATGCTTACAGTGCACTGAAATAAAAATTTTTCTCCCTTGACTCAAATTTTTATTTCTACAGATGGCAAATAGAACCAGCTCACAAGTTCCAGTTTGATACGTTTTTTCAAGAGTTCAAAGTACAGGTCTTTGATTCAATACAGTGTACAAGAGCATCTTCAGGGAAGTAGTCTTTTCAAAGAAAGTTCTAATCTTGCAGTTGACAATTGAAGGACCTGCATTGACGGAATGATTCACCTTTTCATGCACATCTTCAATTTCTGTTGTAGTAAGCAAGAAAGTGTGCGGGGTTCCACTTGTACGTTAAGATCCCAAACACAGCAATACATTTTACATACAACTAATGAGATTTTACTTATAAGTGATTTGGGAATAATTAGGAAGCGCAATTGAGTTTAGAGCTGCTGACTGACAAAGAAAATAGAAATATGCCCTAAAACCATATAACAAAATAGCCAGGCTTGGCATTCATGCTAATTGTAGTTTATTCACTGAGTTATCTTGTTGAATATGCCATGATTTCAGTGAGATACAGCTGGGGGCACAAGGTACTGCTGAAGACAAATACACACATTTAGAATCCTATTCTACAAATCTACACTAATTACTAGCTAGAAGGTGAGTATGTTTATTGCTTGATTATGAAAGCTGCACATCATAATCATTGATACACATCAATACCAGGAACTGATAATTTTGAAGTATTTAACAACTCTTTGTTATTTGCCAATTTTATTCAAAATGAGATGTGAAATTACTGAAAACCTATAAAGACATATTCCTCTTCTTCCAATAAGGTATTGTACTTATCCCATGATTGATAACCCACAAATTCATGTTCACTTTTATTTATAGAGGGCTTTTTCTCTAGGATTTTCAGCAGGTTAGACGAATTAAAAACATTTTTTAACTAAAAGAAATTCTGTTAGATTTTTAAAAATTGAAAGCAGAACACATCATCTCATGTATAGTATATATTTCTGACACAAATGCAGCATTCTAAGAGCTTGAATGTATAATAACAGCATTTCCCTATATTATACTCCTGTACTGTGTATCTGGTACTGGTTAGACAAATGTTGTTCCAGCTTTTTTCACAGAGGAACAAAAGGGTAAGAAAATTATAAATAGACCATGTAGCTGCTAATCTGATGAAAAAGATGCCCACAAAGCAAATAAAGCAGAGCTGAAAAGAATATTGAAAATCAGTAGTCTCCACTGAAGATGCAAGTGAGGTCAGTTTCTCCTTCTGGAAAGACCAAGTGAGGAAGATGAAGTGCATCCTCTTCTCCTATGTCTTGTTGCTATTTTTATGTGAGAGACATCAGTGAGGAGAAAGTCTCAAGTGCCAGGTGTTCAATGGGATGATCACATGTCTGCCCTGGATTTGCTAAGGAAGCTTATTACTTGTGAAACAACTTAAAACTGCTATTTCCTATGTACTGTTCTTAAGGACAATTCTTGTTCTTAAAAGTTTTACTTCTCTCACCCTTTAGTTTTAAAGACTCATCTTGATCCTCAGACCTCATGTGCTAGGAATAAGAAAGAACAGTCTTGCAACAACCTTAACTCCCGTCTCTTTGAAGCCTGGATGATGGATTGGTCTCAGTGATTCCCAGATTGTTCTCACTTTTTCCCAGTGCACAATATCCTGAAAGGTCTGAGGAAACTGTCTATATGGCAAGAATAACTGGTAAAGTAGAGGACTTCTTTGCGTTTGGATTTTTGTTTTGTTTTGTTTTTTGTTTGGTTGGTTGTTTTGGGGTTTTTTTTGTCTGGTTCAGTGTAAAGTCTCTAACATTATATGAACCACTCATAAATTCTGCTGTCAAGGGCTGAGAATGAGCAAATTGTTCTTATGCTTGGTTCAGGTGAATGGAATTGTTCTCATGCCCTGCTAACTAGCAAATGGTATTTTCTCATCCTACAAGGCTGACAAAAGTATTACTTCCCATGTAGAATGTCAGTCTCAGTTTTGCAGCACACTTTTTGGTAGAAAGCATTATGGTTTCTACTAATTTCACCAACAGTTTACGTTCCTGGTTACTGAAGATACGGCCAAATCTAAATATGAACCTGTTTAAAGTAATTTTCAGTATGAATCAATTTCTCTGAAGAAGAAGTAGTCCTTGCTCCTCCCATTCAAATTCATACCATCTGAAATCCCTGTCACATGGCACAGTGAAGAGGGTGAGAGGCAGACATAGTTATATGTAAATCCTGTGTGCAGAGACGATGTCTTTAAGGACTTCCTCCCAATATGTGATGAATATACAAATTTCTCCCTTAGTGAAAGAGTGATGACTTTATAGGATGAACTAGTTATGAACTGTTTCTTGGCTGTTGGTTTACAATGAACTTCTGAGTCTGAGTTAGGTTTTCAGTTTTCTGGAGAAGTAGTGGAGAAGGTGAAAGTCACAGCAATTTCCTACCAGCAACTTCCCAGTCACATCACATACAGACAGGCTACAAGTTAGCGAGGTAGTATTCTTTCTGCCTGTTAGTGGCTGCTAAGAACACATCTGTGAAATGACCTTATACAGCTCTATTCACACAGTTGTAAAACCTTTACGGCAGATATTATGTCCAACAAAATCAAGCACTATCCCCTTAAGAACTAGGTCATGGGTTGGGCTTGGCTGTCTAGTTATCTAGTGCTATTTTAGATGCTCTGAAAAATTAGGATATGCCTGTACTCCAGGTGCTACTTTTAAAAAAACACCAGATTCTTGTAGACCCTGTGTCATTTCTTCCAATCCCATGTCAAGTGTCCCCGGTGCTCTGTGGCCTCTTGCATGTAATCCTCTGTGTACATGTTACTTTGAGTCACTAGTATGCAATGAGCATATGGAAAATCACTGGAGGAAGAAAGAGAAGTCCTTTAGCACTATGAATTATATTCTTTGAGAATATAATATCCACAAGTATACGCTGTGAGCTGTGCTCCTTTTGTCACCCCCATCAGACCACTATCTTTCTCATTTCCAAAAATCCTGTCTTTTATGAAATTGGTGCAAAGCTTTATGTAGAATGTGTTTGTGCCATTATGGGTACTACTAAACTTGAGCACGTCAGCACAGAAGAAAAATCGTTACCATAACAGAGCTCACAGCTTTTCATCTTACTTTTTTCCCCACGGTTTCCTCATGTATTGAATTTTTCACATACTTGCACCCGTGCCATTTTCATGTAAGTCTCTGTCTCAGGAAAGAAATGTCTAACCTATCTTGAGTCTTCCTTTCTTCTCTTTTAGCACTGAGCTACTTTTATATTTATCTGCATCATGTTAGCTATTTTTTTCAGTATATTACTCTGTTATTTTTATTCTCTTTTGTCATATGTCTTTTTATTTTTTCTTCCCTATTACACCTATCCTTTTAATTTAATCTCTTTGTTTTAGCATATCACATCAACCAACCTTTATTTACCCTTTTTGCAGCCTAGGTTTTTTGCTTAGCACATTGTCCTATTTTTCCTGTTTCTCCTTTTCTCTCTCCTGAGCATTTTTACAGTGTCCTTTGTCTGCCTTTTTCTGTCACATTATCCTGCTTCTGTTCTCCATTTTCTCTAGAGTGTCATTTTGGTATAAAAGAAATTGTATTGCATGTTATTTATTCTCTACAATTTTGGGTGAATGGACCTGCCTGTATATAGAGACACATTTACACATAGTATCCTTCAATTACTTCCAAATTGTCACTATAATTTCAAGAGTACACTATATTTATAGTGGTTGAATTCTCCAATAGCTAATGTACTATAAATCTTTCACTCTTATTTATTCATTCTCTGTCATAAAGAGGCAGTATTTGAATTTTTTATTTCTCATGTGGATTCTTTTAATGGCACAGGGGCAGACTGCAGCTAGGTCTAAGGATGTGCAGGTGTGTAAATTGGGGGCAATTGATTTCTTAATCACTGAGGTCCCAGAGAGCCCAGACAGGAGGAGTGCTTGGCTAGTACAGCCAGCAGCACTGATACAAGGGAGGTGCAACTGGGGTCATCACTCTTCTCCATGAGCTAGCAAGCTGCAGCTGGCACAGAAAAAGTATATGCAATGCATGTTTTTCTAATCCTAACTTTGCTTCAGTTGCTATTGCTTCCACAGGGATGGTGAAAAAGTCCTTAAATATCCCTCGAGGCTTTTGGTTGGTACTATATTCTGCAGAGAGGAAGTCCCTGGGGTCTGTCTCTGGAGTGGCATTTGTCAGGAATGACAGTGTCTCAGAAAGGCACAAAAATTGCATGTCTGGTGTAAAAATAAATAGTGTCATCTTGCTACTTGGTAGACTGGCTTTGAAATACAGAGAAAACTACTTTTTCTGATGCTGTTGAAGAAAAGTTAAAATTTTGTTACATGCTTCATCACTGAAGGAGTTGTTTAAGATGAAAGTGGTTGCTGCAGAGCCAAAGTTTCCTTGAAAATATCTAAGATGAAAACACATAGGAGCGAGGTGGCAGAATGGGCACAAGGTTTAATGTATACACACAGAAGCATAATTTTAAGTTTTGCTCTATCTTGAAAAATACATTGGAAAGACACCTTAGGGGGTCACCTAATCAATTGCATTCTCCTAAGGTAACCTATTCCTTTTTTGTCTCTTGTCATCTAAGATCTGCTCAACTCTTTCTTAAAGTCCACAAACAAAGAAGATGCCACAGCCTCAAGGTAAACTATTCCAGTGTTTCACTTCTGGTCATAAAAAAGTTGTCCTAATGTCTCACCTGAATTACTGTTTCTTGTAGTTTAAGGTATTCTCTTCTCATATCAACTATGCATGTGGAATAGAGATTAATTTCTTTCTTACTGCAGCAGTCTTTAGGGAACTGGAGATAATTTTCAGAATTCTTCTCTCAGACAACGTTTCTTTATGGTAAACAACCTCAGTTCGTTTTTTTTTCCTTTTATTTTAACAGACTGTTCTTTATGCATCTGATCTTCTGAAGTTTTTCGAATTGTTCTGTATGTGTATTTTGTAAAACTCATGCTTTTGCTGAAGAGAGAAGGTATGTTATAGTAAAGACAGTGTTTCCCGTGCTGAATGGAGTTGGAATGGAAGGAAGACATCACATATCTTTCATCCTGATGCTTGACTTTTTCACATTCAATATTTGATAGACTATAACTTCCAGATCCTTTTCCAAAGAACCAATAAATTGTTCTTCAGCATGTGGTCAGCTATTCCCACTTTCACATGCTAGATTAATTTTGGGGGCTATTTACCTACTCTGTCAAGATAATTTTGAATTGAACCCTAGTCTCCAAAATACACACAGTCCTACCAGTCTCTTGTTGGCAGCAGAGATTTAAAAATACCAACATTCTAGTCTGTCTTTTTTTGGTCACAAACAGAATTGTTGAATAAGGCTGGATGCAGAGCAGAAGTCTGAGGAATTCCTCTTCATGTGTCATTCTAACAACAGACCTATTCCAGAATGATTTAATCTTGCTCATGTTTTCTTAGCTTGCTTAAAAACTCTCATGTGAGTCATCATATATAGGATAAGCTATTTCTCTTGAATCACAATATGTTAAATTGATTTACAAGAGTATTAAGTTGTTTTGACTTGTTTTTTTATTAGTAAACTTATCTTTCCAGTTGATTATTTTTCACCTGAGAATTCATCATATGCTAATTAACCTAAAATTCCCTACTACCTGTTTGCTCCTTTTCTGTCTTCTTTCACCTGCCATACACAAATTCTTAAAGGTAACTGCTGTAAATCTGAGATTGCTTTTACTCTGTGTTTATCCTTGGATAAAGTTCAGTTTGATTGTTTTAAAGTTAGGATTATTTTAAATCATCTAAGTTATCCCAATAGTTCGTAAACTATTCTGTTCAAGTTCTAGGGTCATTAGTATATTTTTTGTCAACCGTAGCAAGTGTGATGAGGACTTTGTTCACTGGACTTAGTTGTGAATTCCCATGGGTTATGAGAATCAGCAACCACTGATGATGTTTTACTGGCCGCATTGTTCTTCCACGCTGTTGGCAAAGGGCACTGTACTTTGTTTGCACTAATGACCTTCACCTGATGACTTGAGAAGGCCTCAAACAGACTTTGGGTACATTTGACAACTTTAGGGCTTCTTTTTCGCAGGAGAATTCCTAGGTACTGGTTAATTTTCTGTGGCACTGAAAACTTGTTTATTTCCTTTTGCTGCTACCCTTAACTTAGATACAACACCTGTGTCAGAAATTGTCACAGCAATGGCTAAACCATCAGACAAATCAATGTACATTCCTCTGGTTTACAAACATTCAGGGGTCATTTTATTATCTAAAGTCATAAACATTTTGCAGGCATCTTTTCTGCTATGCAGTATGCCCACAGAAACAGTGGGACTAGATAGACTGAAAGATTATTTCAAGACTGTGAACATGGTGAAATTTGAGTCAAAATCTACTAAAGTCAAAGGAATATTGTTTTCTGCTTTGGGTTTTAGCTTAAACATTATTTAATTAAATTTCATGGGCATAAGGATATTCTGTTACCTCACTTTCTTAAGGATATAGTGTTGACTACAGAGAAATTAGATTGTTTGTTTATTTATCTACCTATAACTTTCATCTGGACACAGAAACCACTAGGATGACAAATATTTTTATATTTAAAAATTGAAATGAATTAAAAACAAGTATATGCTTTATGTCACTGGGAATACGTACAAAAACTAGAACATGGAGCAGAAATGTGCTATGTCCTTATTGTCAGTAGAAGTAAACCTTGGTGTCTTGGTGGTATTAATACCTGATATTGAACACTATATTGTTTTTTTTTTTTTTTTTTTAAGCAGCTGCAATCTAGAAAATAGAATTTCAGTGGTAAACATAATAGAGATGAAGTAGACAGTATTGTATTTGAATTATCTAAGACAATTAAAGGGAGGTGGTCATTGAGCAAATGACTTGCTTTGCAAGTTGGTGTATTTTGGTTGGTTTTTTTTTTTTTTTTTTTTTTTTTTAATTACTCTTGCTATGATCTGTGTCTGTTAATTCTCAGTATTTATGGTCAATGTTATTTAAGACAGGAAAAGATTTGAAAGTTTGTTAGGAATTTTGTGCTAAGAAATTGCTATCTTATGGCTTGTAGGAGATGTAGGTGAGTTCTAGAAGATGTTTGTTTTTAAATGCCTTGCAAGCCTTGTGGTATATCATGTTGCCTACATTTTTTATGTTCTGGAGAGCTAAATGTTTGAATGAGCAGCTGTTATTTTCTTTTGTTCACTAGAATGTGATATTCCTATGCTGTTTTGTAAATGTGTATCTTTGAAAAAAAAAAAAAAAACCAACTTTTGAAAATTTTCCAGGGAAGAAATCAAAGTGTACCACACATAAATATTCAAATTACCTCTCTTCTTCTGCAACCACTATGATATGAAACATAGAGTCCTTTGTGTCAACCTGTGACTGAATTTACAGTATAAAGTGACATAGAAGAATTTTTAATGAAGAGAAGAAGGTGAAAACAGGAAGTCATTCAATTCAGTGTCATGGTCTGAGCTCAGAGGACAAGTGAGCACCACACAGCTGCTCAGTTCCCCTTTTGCCCCCAGCACTGGGAAGGAGAAAATAAGCAAAGGCTCAGGATTTGAGATAAGGATAGGAAGGGATGGATCACCCATTATGGTCATGGACAAAAGACAGACTCGGTAGGGGAAATACAAAAAAAAAAAGAAAAATACAGACACTAACAACAACACTTAACATACAGAGTAGGACTGTGAAAAGCATTTCCACATATTGAAAACACCTTTCCCTCATCCCTCCCTTCTTCCCAGGCTCAGCTTTGCTCCCAATATCTCTACCTTCTCCCCACGGCGCCACAGGGGGCAGGGAATGGGGAGGTGCAGTCAGTGCTGCTGCTTCTCCCATCTTGGGGGGGAGGGGAACTTCTGGAACTTCTTTCCCCGCCTTCAGTGTGGTTCCCCTCTCACAGGACACAGCCCTCCACAAACTTTCCCTGACTAGAGTATCTCCCACAGGCTGCAGCCCCTCCAGAGCTGCTTTGATGTGGGACACTCTGCATGCTGCAATCCTCCCAGCACTGAACTACAACAGTGGGAGCTGCTTCTTCCCACAGGATCCCGGCCTCCTTTGGGTTTGTTAACCTGAGCCAGTGTGGGACACCCCACAGGCCATATGTTGGCATCTGCTCCACTGCAGACCTCCATGGGTGGCAAGGGGGACACTCCTGCCATCTCACCACCAGATACAGGGGGTCTCTGCTCTGGCACACCCCTTACCTCTTTTCCCCTCCATTTTTCCACTGAGCTTGATGTTCACATAGATGTCACAACTCCCACTCCTCCTCCAAGGTTCCTTCTTAAATATGTTATGGAAGAGTTGCAGCTGATTGTTTTGGCCTTGATGCAGAGGTGGGTCCAACTTGGAGCTGGGGGAGCTTTGAGAAGCTTCTCACAGGGGGCCACCTCTGTAGCCCTCTCCTCTGCTATGAAAAAAGTCCCATCACTCACTCAAACCCAGGACATCTAGTTTTGTTTAGTTTGTCTTCTTGCATCTGTTACTTTAGGAAAATGGAAAGGAAGGCTTTACAAAGATTTGTAGACACTTAGAAGATTTGAATCAGAAGTATACCTGAAGGGGTACAGTTCAAAGGCTCATATAAGAAGAACGAGCATACTGCATAAGCCTTTTAATATATTTCAGTTCCTTTATGCATTGACAGTCTTCTCACGTACTTGTTTATGTGTGTTTGTTTCTTTTATGTACTTTTATATACCATTAGACTGATAAAACCTTCTTGCTTCTCATTTCTAACTTATAACAATATTTTTCTTTTTTAAAGATATGACAGAGGAGAAGCTCTGGCTACATAAAGTAGATATTACAGACAGATTTAGTATGTAATAAGGTTACATGCTGAACAAAATGCGACCATTTACAGTATCTAGAAATTGAAAAAAATCAGTCTTTGAGCATGTATGGTGGCTGAAAGTTTGTCTACCTCATTTACAGCACAATTAACAGTTGTACCAATATTTATAGTAGTAAGCCATGTAATCCCCACACAATGTTTGCTCAAGGGTTTGGGGTCTCTATAAGACAGGTTTTAATAAGTGGAAAAAGACTGATGTCATTCATTACAGCATAGGATACACATCATCATGACATGGGTTTATTATAATATTGTCACCTGAACTACTCCAAAGAAACAGGTCTGTAAGAAACAGTTTATTGATGTTAATAATGAGTTTGCAACATATAACAGAAAGTTATATGAAGTTATGTATCATATAACACAAAGTCCATAAAGGGCTAACACAAAAATAAGCATGTTGAACACTGCATTTAACTAAAAATTTAAGTTTTTACTATATAACTATAAATTTATTGCATCAGTTGTTTATTTAAGATTATCCAGAAATAATGGTAACTAGGCTGAATAATTTCATTCAAAAAAGTGATCAATGATTTAAGTCCTCTGAATTAAAACTTTCATGAGGTTGAATTGCTTGTACATGTACAGCAGCACCAAGAACTAGGAGATTATAATCTTAAACCTGTGTGGAGGAAGAATGATTTGCAAGATTTTTTTGTTTGCTTGTTTTACCAATTCAGTCATCGGACGGCATATATTCCGAGCCTTTTTTGTCATAGCATGAATATCTCTTTATGCAAATGCATTAAAATAATGGGATTTTCTGCATTTACTATATGACTCTGCCCTTTTATCATAGTAAGGAGAATGACAATGTTCATTAAGAAAGACATTAAAGACTGGTGATAACCTGTTGTGATAAACATCACAGAAGGATCAGAATATGACAGTCAATCCAGGCCTGAGGAAATCTTAAGGCTGCAGTGTGAGTGAATCTCTCTAGCCTCCCCTCCCTCAAACTATTCATCTCTTCTCTTGTCAGTGAATATGACAGCAAGAATAGTACAAAAATAACCAATTCCTCTGGCATTTTTAGAAGTGTGATTTCAAGGTCCTTTTCTAAAAATCTTATTGCCCTATTCAGGCTCTCAAAATGACACTCATGTTCACTTTCAAAATTTTTTTCTTTCTTAGGACTGAACTGGAGATTTTACAGATCCAGTCACCACCTCCATTTCAGTGCATATTCATCAAAAAGCTGGATTAGCACTGCTCTTCAAAAATAAGGACACCTCCCTGTAATTGTTTCATGTTTTACTAGCTTTGCTTATCTAGGTAAAGATATCCTTCTTGTTTAAGAGTAGACTTGTTGCATGTAAGTCTTCATGTTTTCTTTGTAAAATTGATTGGAAAGAGTTTTTACTTGCTTACTGCTTCTTGCTTTGATAAGCAATTGTACTAAAATTGGTCATCTGTATTGCTCTATGATATTCTCATACATGACTATCATGATGACATCTCCTTTAGCTCTAAATGTAATTTTAATCCTGTTGCCTACTTTGCTTGTTAGACACAAGACGTCAGTGGATATTTGACGGAAAGGAAAAATATGTCCAGACATTGATCAGCAGGTGAAAAATATATAGAGCCCGACTGGCCTTGTGCTGCTTCTTGCAATTATAAGGCTTGTGCTCTTTGATTGTTTTAGCTGACTATTGCCACAGTGTTTGTTTTTTACAGAGGACAATGAGCTCTCAGCTGAAATTGAATACTGTAAGTGCTAACAAATGCAAATAATAATTACATGGTTTTTTTCAAAACAGGAACCATTCTGTGATAATGTGACTCTCTTAAATAGGCATAGGTTGATGTAGCTGTAACCCATTCATTATTTCTGTCAAAGAACAATGCCTGCTGCCTAACATATCACAGAAAAAAAAAGCTGTGCTCAATGAATATAGCCTCCATCCCAAACACATAATCTTTTCCAATCCCAGTATTACAGCAGAATCAGCTCTTGTGTTAGGTGTTATGTGAATATCTGGAAAAAAATGAAGATTGATTTTTTAGAGGTTCCAGCACAAAACTGATAGTTCAGCTGGTACATAAAATAAATTCTAGTACATTGTTCTAATCTGTTCTTTGAAATTATTTCTGGCTTTAAAATGTATAGACTTTAAAGATGCATCTGAGGAATGCTCTTGAATACTTCGGGACACTGCTTAAGGAAGTGTTTAATTTAAATTAATTTTGGTTTATGGAATTACTTCTTCAGTAGAGATGAACCCCAAATAGGGGTCAAAAAGGATAAAAAAACTCCCTTGAATAAAAGAAAAGTAGCTCGTGTCATTTGTTGCAGTCAGTTTTTTTTCTGTTCCGGGACAAGATATATATAAGCTGATGAAGGGAAAATTAGTTAAAGTAACATTTTTATATATCTTACATGTAAATAATATAATGTAGCTTTGGAATTTGCTTCAACAGTGTGATGTATATTCAGTAGTTCTTGCTTGTTATTGGTACAAAGTCTGATGCAATAATACACTTCACCTGCAAATGATAAATGATTTTTGACAAAAAAAACCCCAAGAATATCTTTTTAAACCAGAAAACCAGTCCTAAATCAAAGTTTATTTTCCCCAAATCTCTGTAATTGCAAGCAATTCCCTTACCAACAACTGGAAGTCATTTTCTCTTCAGTGGAAAAAGAGGTTATGTTTTTCAAATAATATTTAATTTCCTTATCTAATTGCTTTGGCATAAACAAGATACAAAAGCTTTTGCTGCCTAAAAACTCCTCACAATTTCTATTTTACATCAAATTATAGTGGCTTTGAAAGGAAATAATACATCTGCAGATGGTGCTGAATTGCATGAAATTAATTACTACATGTGCAAGTTTTCAGTAATTAATTCCATTGAGGCCTGTAAAATCCATTGTGAGCTGAATTACATGCTTTTTAGTCTTTCCTTTTCTACCTGAAAATCGCTGTATCATATCTTAAGCAAAGTTAAAAAATCAGAAGGAAAATATATTAAGGTCATCCAAGAAAATGCAGTAGATTTTCTTTGTCATGCTCACAGTGTAAAGAAGTCAAGTTGTTGCTGAACTTGTGTTAGTACAGCGATGAAACATTTCTAAATTTCTTTCTGGGAAGTAATTATCTGCTACTGATGTGGTGAACAAAGTTGCTGGGATCAGTGTTCAGTTCTCACATAGGTTTTAGTATAGTAAACACAAAAGTTGCAGGCTTCAACACTTATGAAAAGCTTGTTACAAGCTTTTCATGTCTTCTGTATGGTCAAGTTTGGAAGAAAGGGGATTGCTATATAGAAACACCAATGTGGTTTGGAGCAAATTCAGTGTGTTAAAAGGGATTTTTAAGGGTAGAAATTTTGGGATGGTATGGCTGACCATGTTGTTAGACCTCTAACCTGGCTTAGGAAGGAAGCTGTAGACAACATACAGAAGTTCTGACTGTGATGGACATTGCATAGGAAGGGAGGGCATAAAAAGCAAAAAAGGTTGAAGACTCCACAAGTTAGTCATGATCTTTCTCCTAGTCTGAAAAAGCCTGACTAGTCTGGGCTCAGCAAGGACAAAGCTCACAATGAGTATCATGCTATGCAAAACCTCTGAAGCCAATGCCACTCTACTATTTCCAACCAGCCATTCTGTCTGGATTCAGTACTGTGAATAACTCCAGTGCCATGTCAGACATTGCCATATTAGCTTGTGCTAGTGTGGGGTCTGTACAGGTAGGGAGACTGCTGGTATAATCTGACTATACTGCTTGTGGTAACTGATGTTAATTCACTGTTGGATAACTTGGGTGCAACTGCACGGGGCTATGCTGTGTCAAGCAGACATATATTGATGTAGATGCTTTTTGGCACTAGCTTAAGCTAAAGGACTAGTTTGAGCATTCAGACTTATGCAATTTTGCCTCTCACTAAAATAGAAGATTTGATGGGATTGTGATTTTTTTTTTTTTATAAAGGGTAGTGTAGAAGAACCTTATTACAAGCTGAACAATAATGTTTTCAGCACATTTGTTACCAAATTATTTGTTGTGTTGTTTAATCAGGGAAGTTCCTGTAAATCAGAACATTTCTGATGGATATGTGGCTAAAGAAGAGATGGCCTTATTGAAAAAGCAATGATCTCAACAATTATCTTTATCCACTTGATTGAATTTTAGCTCGTCTCAACCTTTATTACTTTTTACATTTTATGAAAATCAAATAGGAAGGGGAGAACCAGGTTTCTATGTGGAAATTATGGTATACATAGTAGGTGAGAAGTAAATCTCATGCTGTCTGCTACACTGCACTTAAGAATCTGACAAAAAAAATGAATAAAACTCTCAGTCTCCAAACTTGCTAATGCAGGTTGATATCTTAAGTCAGACACTCCCTTAGAAGACTGAAGGTGGAAAGAAACTCTGAGACGGGAACAGTATTTTCTCTGCCTCAAGCACTGAGGATATGTGACTTGCTGGCCTTTCTACTTTTTGCAGAGCAATGGAATGTGTGCTTCTGTAACCTTTCAGTCCAGACAGCAACTGGATAAATGCCAAGGAAAGCATGATCTGCTTTCTAATCAGCAGACGGGCTACTGGATGAACAAGGCCAGTCAAAAACAGAAGGTGTTTTTTTCTTCTATAACCCCAGTGTGCAGGTTATAGTAACATACTGTATATTGATTCAAGTTTGGGATTTTTCTGTGTGTATCAAATAAAAGGCCCATGTAAATCACATTTAGCATTTCTTGGCTGAATTGATTAGTGATTACATGGTTGATGCAGATTAGAAACACATCATAAAACTGCTTCTAGTGTTTCAATAACCATCATAAAATACAGTTCAGATATTTGGATTTCACAGAGGCTTCTAGCTGTGGATTTAAATTTTTGTGCCATGTACCTGATAAAGAATGTGTTCTTGCTAAATGTGAAGCATCTGCTTTAACAGCTACTTATATTAATGTATACATTGTTAAAGGCACTTATATGTTCATGACATGTAGTGGGCTCCTCAGCCATGGACTGTGCCCTGGAGTTCAGCCCACTTTCATTAAGAAATCGTGAGAAAGCCGGTGTGTTATCCCCAAATAACTTTGTGGTTACAATATCACTTTGGGAAGTTCAGGATAGTGGTGGACTTGTTTATGTGCAACTTGGGAGAACAGACAAGAGCTCATCTCTCTCTCATGAAAGGACATTACGTGCTCCTGAGAGCTGTATTACACCATGGGCTCAACTTGAGTCAGTTTTTCTTTTTAGAAATGCCTCCTTTTCCAGGAAACATTAATGTGCATTGAGCTAAATAAAATAAAATGTATCAGTCTTTTGCCCAGTTGTTAAAGGGCACCCTAGGTTGTGGGAAAATGTCACTCAAGACTGTTGTAATAGCAATCTATGCAAAGTAGAGCTGCTGTAACAGAAAGACCCCATAGCTTGGAGACAAAGGTGAGAGGACTTGGACCTACATTCACTACATTCATGTAAGAAGAACAAACCTGGATGCATGGAGTGGAATTGCCCAAATACAAGTATATAGTCATACTTGATATGGTCTGGGATATTAGCTACACAAGACTGGCAAATATGACAGTGGACCAAAGGGACAATTCAACTCTGTTAGAGTCATAGCTGGAGGCCAAATGAAACATCCCACCGTATCTGAAGTAGCCAGGTATAGGCAAATAAATACCTCTGTCCCATTTTGTTCTCTTTTTTGCAGGGTGTTTCTTGTATGAGCATGCTCTGAGTTTTCCTTAAGACCTCAAGCCTCACCATGTAGCTGACAGCAATATCTAATTTGAAAACCCCCCTCTCATGGTTTGAGGTATAGCTCCTAGTTTTTTGTACTAATATTGATGTTTGAGTTGTTTCATACCTGTCTACCAGTAGGTACATAAACATTTATAGCACATAGGTTGCATATGCTAGTGATGATGAAGAAGATGCTGGGACATAAATCATGGTATTAGCTTCTTAGCCTCCTTACAGAATGTGTCCCTAAGGACAGATATGTGTGCAATGCCTTTGGAGAACATTATACAGTATTTTGAAAATGTAATTTTGCACCTTGATATTACTTTAATTTTTCCCCAAAAAGATTTAGTGGATTAAATAATAACTGATTAACTGGTTGTTTATTTTAATTAAAATGTCAAAATATTCATAGCAATACAAATATTTTTTCAAGCTTATAGCTGGGAATTAAAAATGACCTAACAGTTTAAATAAGCCTTTTTTTTTTTTTCCTTGATCTTCTTGTTTGTTTGCAGTATGACCTTGGGCAAGTCATCTAAGCTTCCTGTATTTTGACTTCCCCATCCATAAACTATTGATAGTCATATTTGTCTGGATGACTTATTTATCTTAAATGACATTTATTTATCTTTGTTAACATTGGAAAAGCACTTCAAGATCCACGTATGGAAACTAGGATACAAGTACAAAGTATTTTCTGCTGCTAACATATCTATTTTACCAGAATCACGAAGATGCAAGGGAGAGATGGATGCAGATATATGTCTATATAACAGCTATTCTGGCCTCCTGGGAGCAAGTTAACATTTTTTCCTGAGAGGACTGATCTGTTCATAGATTAGATAATCAAACACAGACACATTATAGTGGCAAGGTGTTTTAAAGGAGAACCTTGACTAAAAATAAAGATGCTCCTTGGCTATCCTGTAAACATCAGCCTGACATGTGAAAGGCCTTGATAAAATTGAGGATTAAAAATAACATCATTTAAAAAAGGTGGGGATGACTGTAATGAATAACATTCTGCTCTCAGTAACACCGATATAAAGCCAGAACTACATTTCAGATAAAAATGCTTAGCAGAGGAGAAACTTCAGCTTGATTAAAGTTCATTTCCTAGAGGAGGGTTCTGTGTGTTTACACCCTGTGAACTTGAAAACAGAATCTGTGCCAGATGCAGAATCTCTTAAATACTCTTAATTCTTCCCTTTTGAAGACGGAAAGAAGGACACATCTGCTGTTTTCCCAACAGGTAGTTGTTTGCTGAAAGTGAAATCTAGACACTTAATGAATCCTCAGACAAAGCATTTTAAGATATGATCTTAAAAACCACACTAAATCATTTCTTAATATCACATTTTCCACATTGTTAACAGCTGATCCCCCTGCTGTTCATCCATGTGGGCACCAATGATCTGGCCTGAGGAGACCCTAAGGACATCAGGTGGGGCTTCAGGGTACTGGGGTGAGCCTGTGGGCAATGGGAGCCCTGGTGACATTTCCTTGATCTAAGGGAAGGGTTTGGGGAGGGTGTAGGCCAACACTGTACATCAACATCTTGTACAGAAGTTGTGTCATAGATGGGGATTCAGTTTTTACAAATACAGGAACCTCTTTAAAGGCTGAGAATGAGAGCAATGGGATCCACCTGACAAAATGTGGCAAGAGCCTCTTAGCCAACAGAAATGCAGGGGAGGATTGAGACACGGTGGAGCAGCTCACAGCTGGAGACCTGCAATGGACAGGTAGAAACTCTTCAGGAAAGACTGGCAAGGAAGTTCGTGGCAAAGGAACTTGGGGAGGTGTTCTTTGCATGAAATAGCAGCTCAAATGTAGGGAGCTCTTGTAAAGGATGGACAACAAGCTGGGTGCGAACTTGTGTGTCAAGACCAGAGGAGAGGCAAGTGTTGGTGGCATTGTGGTAGGAGTCCATGATGGGAGACCCCGTGTCCTGGGTGGGTAAACAGCCAAAGCCTTCTTTAAGCAACCTAAAGAAGATTTTGGATTGCACTCAACTAGGGCTGCCATTCAGGGGGTCCTGGACAGGGTGGAGCAGTGGCCTACAAGAACCTCAGGTGATTAAAGGACGAATGGAAAGCACTGCACCTGGGAAGGAAGAAACTTTTGCAATTATACAGGCTGGGGCTGTTTGGGGAGCAGCTCAGCTTAAAAGGATTCAGAGCTCTTGATGGACAGGAAACTACACATCAGCCAGCAGTATGCCTTGGCAGCAAAGATGGCCGACAGTGTCATAGTCTGTTTTAAGAGAATTATGGCCAGTAGACAGAGGGAAGTGGTTATCATCCTCTGCTCAGCACTTGTTACACCTTGTCCAGAATGCAGCACCCAGTTTTATGTCCCAAGTATAAGACCTCAATAAACTAGGCTGAGTTAGCTGAGGCCACCAAAATGTTTGGGGGCTGAGCACTTGCCCTTTGAGGACAGGCTGAGGAAGCTGGGATTGCTCAGCCTGGAGAAGAGATGATTTCAGGGAAACTGAACAGCAGACCCTAGTTCCTATGTGGAGGGTGTTGAGGAGACAGACCCAGGCTCTTCACAGTGGTGCCTGGTAGGAGGATAAGAGGCAAAACTAAGTTGAAAGAAAGGTTCAAACTGGCTATCAGGAGAAGCTTTCTCACCCTGAGGACAGCCCAGCAGTGTAGCAGGTTGCCCAGAGATATTATGCAGCCTCTTTCCTTTGTGATTTTTAAGACCAGACTAGGTAAAGCCCTAAGCAACCTGGCATAATCACTTGACTGGCCCTGCTTTGAGTGGGAGGTTGAACAGGAGACCTCCTCAGGTCCTTTCATACCAGAATTACACTATGAGTCTATGATTTTAATAGAGCAAACGTAGTGAGAATGACAGGTTTTGAAGTTTTGGTATACTTTATTTAATCTCTGTAGCTTGTTTCATTACGCCTCTCATTCTGGAAAGCCTTAAAGTGACTTCAACTAGGGACAGGCAGGCACAATGTCCAGTGATGTAAGTGCTTAATTTCCACTGACTTCCAAAGGAGACAGACAAGCACTTAGATAGGTCTGAGGAATTTGGACTAAGGACTTTTTTTTTTTTCCTTTCCTAAATATGCTAGGTGAAAAAGCAATTTTTTTTTTTTTAAGTGATATTTTAATGCACCTATGACAGTTCTCCTTTGCTCATCTTTCCTAAGAAAATAAGCATCTGGTAAGAAAGAAATCAAGTTTCTAATCCCATAGAACTCTTGAACTAGAAAAAAGAAACAAATCACAGTAACTCTCACCCACACTGTATCTTTACCATACCTTCACTCTCAGTCAAGCGTTCAGAAGAACTGGTTCCCTAAAAGAAACTAATAGTTTTCTGTTGATTTTATATCACAGCACCATGTGCAGAAAGAAGATCCATTCACAAACATGGGTATCTGCCAAAGTGCACTCCATCCATTTGCTGCTCTTTCTCCTACAGGCAAAGCAATCAAGTCATTTACTAGGGAAAATAGCTTTCCTCTTGTCATCAAAATTAACAGGAACAGCTTAAACGATATCTGCCACTTTGTGGGAGATCAATGTAAAGAAAATATCACCAGCAGGAAAATTGCAAGACAGAAGAAAGAAAGCAGAATTAATTTTCTAGTTACTACCATGCAATTATCTTAGATAGAAACATTTTATTCAGAGCCTAGGAAGTAACTGTTGGGCTCAGAGGTTGTCATAGGTGAAAGGGCATAAGAAATATTTTGTGTCCTGCAAGCAACTTAGAAAAATCACACTTTAAACTGTATCGTTATTTTGCCTAAATCTTGTAGTTTCTTGCTATTATTCATGGATTAAATATGCTTAAAAGTGGGGAGATGGTATGGAGGAAGGGCACATGTAAGGGTATAAGCATGTCTAAGTTCTAGAAGACTGCTGTTCCAGAAGACAGTATAAACTTCCACATCAAAACGCATATATGTCATGACTGAACATGAAGGTGTATACAGACAGCTATAGAAGGAGAATTCTTCTTTTTCTGCTCTATGCTGAGAATAGAAGCATCTTAAAAAAAAAAAAAAAAAGCCAAAAACCAAACCAAAAAAAAAAATAAAACAAACAAAAAAAACAATCCAACAACAACAAAAACTAAAAAACCACCAAACTTAAAAAAAGCTTTAAGAGGGAGCCTGAAGGACACATCCTGTCTTAAAATTACAACATGGCTCTAAGAAAAAGTATGAAAGGTAAGGTGACTGTACTGAGTAAAAACCTTGGAACGTCAGGTTTATTTTTCTCTGGAAGATTACCCCTGCACCTAGGGACTCCGCATTTTCTTTTTAAAAGCAGCAGAATGCATCAAATAAATCAAAATGAATCAACAATTAATTTTTGCTTCTAATTGCCTTGTTGTGAGTACGCAGGTCAAAAAGTTTAATTAACATTACAAATTAGTCTACTATTTTGGTAAAATGATTTAAGTGTGAGAAGTTATGTCGTCTGTATGCAGGTATGATCAGGGACTTCTAAACTTCATCCAGATGATGAATGAATGTGCTCATGACACATCTCAGAACAGAGCACTGGCTTGTTTACCCTGTCTTCAGACACAGAGTATTCGAGAAGATAAGGCAAATATCATTAGTGTCCGGAAAGACCCTTAGCAACCTACAGAACTGGAATACAGGGAAGAATGGAGTAATTCACTCAGACAATAAACATCTCCCATATCTGTAACTATCTGTAGTCCTTCAAAGTTTGTAGTCATATTTTGGGGATACCCTAATAGTTTGTTCTAGATATAACAAGGTCCTCAGTCATTTATTTGCTGCAGTTTAGAGGCTCAAACACCTAGGAAGAATGATCACTACTGAAATAACATAAACATGCTAAAGATTACAGTATCATTAGTCACGACGTCTGGTTCTGCATATATTATGTCAAGAATACTGCCACCTATAACTGATGGGGATTAAGACTATCTTTTTAGTTATGGTTAGATAGGTCTTTGGTTAGATAATTATTGACTAGTCATAGCTTATGTTGCTTGCAATTTAAAAAACTCAGACAAGTGATGACACAAAACATAGTAACAACTGACCAGGAAAGTTCCCAGCACCAGTAATACAGTAAACCTATAGGAAGCACTGATTTCACTATTGGCATATATGTGGCAAGCTTATTCCTAAATGTCATCATTTGAGCCTACTCAGCAGCTAAACACCCCGCAGTTGCTCACCCACCCTCCCCCCCACTGGGGAATGGGGAGGGAATCGGAGGGGCAAAGGGAGACTCGCGGGTTGAGATAAAAACAGTTTAATAACAGTAACAGAATAACACACTGACACCAGTATCAGCAGGTAATGTACAATACAGCTGCTCACCATCCACCAACCAACACCCACCTGCTCCTGGCTGGCAATCCCAAACACCAAGGCCCCACAGCCACACTCCCAGAAGCAGCAGCCCCTCCTGGCCCTCTCCTGCCTTTATATAGTGAGCACAATGTCACGTGACATGGACTACCGGCCAATCGGGGCCCAGCCCTCCAGCTGTGCTCCCCCCGCCCCCGCACACAGGTGAGGGCACTGGGACCTGGGGAGCCCCTGGGGTCTCAGGGTGCTGCAGCTCCTCCTGCTGCCAGGCCAACGGGAACTCTAGGCCAGCCCCAACCAGGACAGTAAAGTAAAAAAATAAGCTATTTACGTGCCTTGTGATCATACCAAGTTAATCTAACTATGTTGTTTTCATATAGGTATGTTGAAAGTATGCCATTACATATTTGTGTTCATGTCAAAAAATGCATAATAAAACTGCAGAATTCCTCTCCAAGAGATCTGAATAATGGAGAACCACTTTTGTTATGGAACATCCCAGATTAATTGCTGACCTTCACAATCAGTCAATGACCTTGACTTGAAGATCAGTAAAAACATTTTCTACTAATATTAATCTTCATGATAATGGTAATGGAAAGTGGTGGTGTTCAAGAAACCCTGGAAACAAATCAATAAAAATGGCACCTTTCAAGCACAGGTACTTTTTGTTTTCTTTTTAACTCACATCCTTCATTTGATGAATTTTCACAAAGATTTCAGATGGGCGTAATCTGATATGATGAAGTCATTAAGAATGTGGTGAGACATGCTTTGGACAGGAAAGGTTGTAATGTGTTTGTTCACTAATAGTGGCGTGCATTATTCTGTAACAGCAGAATTTCAGGAAAGGGCACACTCTTCTAGAACATTTGTAATGAAAGATGGGATTTCCCCCTCTCTGTAAGAAATGGTTTATTACTGCTTCCTTCCCTAATATTCCTTCTCCATCTTATCATGGTCATCACCAGATTTGAGTATTTTTTAGAACCCTATCCTTTCATCTAATCCAGCATCATCTGGGTTAAATGAAAATATCACAGCTGATTGAATTTCCTCTACTTGTTTTTGGTATTGTAGTTTAGAGCATGTAGTTATCCCAGTGTTACTTACCCATCTCTTCTTGGTATTCTCTCTAATTAAGACTATATCAGAACACTTGAGACGCATGGTAAAATACTAAAAACCTGCCATGACTTTTTCTACCTCCCCACCTCCTTTCTGGATTCATCCAGTTCAGTAGGACCCTAATACTTAATAATTGGACTTAGCTGAAAAGAAGTATGACCTTCGTTCTTCTTGGGGAGAAGATTAAGGCTGGTCAGATCAACCAGTGTCTGCACCATGCTTTGGCCTGCAGTCTGGCTTATGGAGAGTGATGAAAGGAATACTAGAGAATTGGAGCCTCCTGCAGTGGTTTCCTGAGCTAACATCTGGTTGCTTGAAGGAAGGAGCTTTCTCACTCTGTTAAGGAAGTGTAATGATTTCCACCAACAAACACCTCTGAAGAGTTTTGATTAGCCAGGAGGGACATTTGTCCACCTTCTAGGCCATATGTTCAGTCAGTGCATGCTCTTACACAGGAATGAAAAAAAAATATGAAGGACAGTGATGTGACAGATGGCTGCTTATGGCAGAGAGTGGCTTGAATGTTCTGCCACAGCTTAAAGAAAACGAATATATGAAGTGACTTTACTAAAGGAATATCATAATATACTGCCATCTTATATCATATTTTCAATAAGCCTTTTATCCTTATTTACGTTTCTTTATTTCGGGTTTTCTGAAGTTATTAAATAGAACTATTTTGATCTGAACCATTTTAGAATAAAAAGTGGTGAAGTAACTACTATCAGCGGAATATTTCTTGTAGGATTTATGTTTAGAAATACCTTTTTCCTTTTACTCTCAGAAGCATTGGTCTGAAGTAGTCCTGGCTTTTATTTTGCAAAGCAACTATGTTAGAATCAACTTAGCTAGAAAAAAATTATTTCCATATCCAAATTCATTCTGTGAGTGTCATGGGAGTTTCTAGACTCCAGAAAGAGGAATGAGCTTTTGTGCAGCATTTTATATTTGGACTTGCAAGTTACAAATCTGTGTCAAAAAGACCACAGGTAGCTAGATGTCTCCTTAGTGATTTTGCTTGGGCACTTGCTATAGTACTTATTTCAAATTGATTGGCTTTATTCATACCCATAATAGTTCTTCCTCAACTGTCGTTGTGATGTGTGTGTGAACAAAGACCCATTCGTGTGGAACAGGAAAAAATAGAAATACTCATAATAGCAACCTTAAACGAGAAGGGGTGAAAACTGTGCAGAGGTTAAGTTCACAATTACCATACATTTGCTGTATGCCTCTTTGCATTCTTTGGTATGGTAGCTCTTGTGTCTCCAAATAAAATGTATTTTTGTCTTTCTCATTGTCTCATGTAGATGTTATCCAACAGATAGCATCTTTTCATGGATAATTTTTAGATATATTCAAAGAAATTACAACTTTTTGTTTTGTTTTGTTTTTTTAAAATATTGCTATTTGAAGAATGACCTGATGGATCTCTGTTTATGCACTATAGTGGAATCACTCATGTACTGTTGAGACTCTACTTGCATGTTTCTTCCTTCCATGTTTTACATATACAAGACTGGAGCCCACCCCACCTGCACTGTAAGTGGATTTATTTTGAAATCAGCATTTCTGGTGGTAATGGATATCCAGTTAATAATCTGCAGTGCCTTGTTTCATTAATGATACCAGAGTGCTCATGAAATTTACCTGATTAACTCATAAATAATGTAAGCACTGTTGTAAACACATGAAACAGCAGTAGGGGGTATTTTGAATTCAGAAAAGTTCATAGTCTTTTCTGCTAAATTAAAATATGACCAACTTTCAATGAATCAATGACACTGACTGAAAGCTTAAAATGTAAAAAAGATTATAGTACTGTATGGAACAACTGTACAATTCAGAGACCATATGCAAACTGTCACTTTGACAGATGCATTCCCCCAGTCTATTGTAATGATAATTTAATTGAGAAAGTAAAGATCCCAGGTTCAGTTCCCTGATGACTTGCCAGATTTCTACAGCGTGACTAAGAAATAATTTTTTTTTTTTTTTAGTAACTTGTTCTGTATTTACAGTTCTTAAACCCTGTTCTTAAGACTTGGAATGGAGCTTCTGGGAGACGTTGTTCATGTTTTTCTCAGAAGTTTGCCAATTTATGCTATACACCCACTGATGGTGTCATTCACCAGATTGACCACAAACATATCTGCCAGAAGTGTAGGCTGAACATTATTTGCTTCTAAGAATAACCAATAAATACAGATTTGTATCTCATCCAGTTATCTAAACTGGTAACATTAAATGTGATCAAAGCAAAATTAAAAAAAAAAAAAGGTGTGTGTTTCCAGAGCTATTGCTGTGTTTGAGGCTCTAGGACTTCTACACGGCATTTTGCTTTCCTTACTTGGTTCCTTTTTCTCCCCAGGAATCAATATTGTCACAGTCACTTTAACTTTCAAAGGCATAATTGAAGCTCCCTATTAAGGAGTGAAAACTGCTCACTGGTGCTGTTAGCGGTCGCAATCGCGAAAGAACTTATCTACACACAGCAGATAAGCAGGCACTTCTTTATTCCAGCGCTGGGGAACACGGGGGATAACTCCGCCAAAGACGTGTTCGTCAACAGGTACAAAGCACAACATATTTATACACTTTTTCAGCAGTCATAGTTACATAAGATCAATAAATTCATAACGTTTAAGTTGACCTTTATAATGATTGGCTTTTAGTTACCTCATCTTATCTATATTCCTATTTTACAGAAATCATTGGTCATCTTTACCGATTGATTTAAATAGAATGGGGGGACAGCAATGATTAGCATATTCATGTTAGTTCCTGGAAATTATTATCATATGCAAATGTCTGTAACGCCTGCGTGGTTATACTGGACGGGCTTCTCTGGTGGTCGTTGATAGTCTTCATCACTGTGTCCGCTGATTGAACTCCATCCTTGCGCATGCTCACTCCATCTTTGGCTAATGCTCACCTTTCCCTTGGCCGATCTTCCCAACCAAACCAGTTTTCCTCTGGTACCTATTGTTTCAAGTCAAGATCCATAACCAGTACCTATTGTGTTAATTCAGAGTCCATAATGATTGTTATAGTGTTCAAGGCACACAGCATACTAGTTGCTTAATCCTAAGGGCCTCAGTGTACTTTATATTCTCATAGCTACTGTAGCTTCATGTTAAATCAAAATCATACTTTTAAACTAAAATCAAAATAATATTCTAGGATCCAAACTGTTTTATTAAGGTAACTGCAACAGTGCCAGCCTTTCTAAACTTGGGGTACAAATGGAGGAAATTAACAGACTAATTTTACTATGTAATTCTCGTATTCAGTCTCTGAAATTCTCTTTGAAATCTCTGTTACTAATGCCCAAATATGCTTTCGTATTTCTTCATGGGCCTGTCTATCACAACTGAGATTTGTTTTAAAGAGGAAATTTAGAGGAATTCCCTCTTAGATATGGGACAAGATGGGCCCATAGATTTTTGAAATAAAATGACAGGAGCTGATCAGATGAAAGATGAGACCTATCATAACAGGAAGATGCTTTGTGGAAGGGTATGTACTCCCAAAAGCCTAGCAAACTGTCCCCTAATCTTCAGCCTGGTTTAGAAGATCCCACACTAAAATTAGTCTTACATGTTATTAAACACACAAAGAAATTAATCTAAATTTGGTTGGTTTTTTTTGTTTGTTTGTTTTTGTTTTTGTTTTTGTTTTTGTTTTTGTTTTTATTTTATACTGTTGATATAGCTGTGATTGATTGTTTAAGAATGTAAGTGAAACAAGACTTGTCAGAAAGATAATAGCTTGTACTAGAGAAACAGGTATAGTTGGAATAAAACAGATTTCCCTATGGTTTTCAAAATATGAATTGTGGAACAAAAAATCATGGTTTTATTTTTCATAATAATTATTTTTTGTATGTAGTGGGTACTACATATCATGAACTGAATAGAGATTGAAATTTGTTAGCACATTACAACTTTTACCACATTATATCTAAACCTAACTTTATAGTGTCTCATAAGCAGCAGTTACCTGTTTCTCCCTCTCTATCATCCTATTGTTAATAGCATACTCCTTTTCCTCCCCTTCCTCCCTCTCTCCCCAAGTTCAAATCACCCCTTTGTCTCAAGATGTTTATTTATTTAAGATAATCAAGCTAAGCTTAGACCAACTTGACTGTAAGGCTGCTGCCTTTGTTTCAAACTCAAGGAAGGACTTACCTGCTTTAAAAATGTCCTTTTTCCCAACTATTCAAGTTTTTTTAGTGAAGGGCATACTTTCCTAGAAAATCTTATATCTCATGTTTTTACTACTGTACTGAAAATTCACACCAAAATAATTTCTGGGTTATTTCCATGTTGCTTTGTATTAGATGCTTCTTGACTAAAAGATAAAAACTGCTTTCCTTTCAGAATGAAATAGTCTTTATTCTTTCCAAGTAAAGTAATGTGTCCATTTCTCTCCACTTCTGTTTTTTCATTTTATTTTGCTTTTTTTTTTGGAGGACAGGGTATTTTGTGAGAAAAACTCAAAATGGTGTCCTAATCTAGATGTGAATTAATCTTAGCAAAGACCACAGGAACACCTTCATACTAACTTTCTTTAGCACTGCACAGTGTGTATCAAGATCCTTGAAAATTCCACCATTTTGATTGGTGTTTCTCCTGTGAAGAAGTGGAGAGAGTGGGAAAAGCAGATTGTTTTTGTATGGTTTTGGTTAAATCAGTTGTAATAACAGAAAACAACACTAAAAAGCACAGATATTTTGAAATAATCTATGATGAATTGCTAATAAATCTATTTTCAATAATCTTTACTACTCTGTTTAGTTTATAGCAGTGTTATTTTGACAATTAATAGCAAACATAAAATATTCCTTTATTCTTGACAAGACTCTTTTTAGAGTTGTCAACATCATCTTTATTCTTTCATGAGAGGCAACATTTTCCTTTCAAAAGAAAGTGCTATGTGGTCCATAGGAATGATGGCTTCATAAGCATGATGAAAACCTTTAATTCTTTGCAACTGATCTTTGAAAATAAATTATATCGCCAAGCTATTCACACTGCAGAATTTGTACCTTGAAAGGATAACTCCACTGTATGGTGTTGGATATAGCAGAAAGAGACATGGGTTGAACCTTGTGCCACTGAAACCATTAATGTTTTTCAAGATGAGAGCATTGTTTTCTATGAGTAACACTTTATAACTTTATCTGTAACACTTTGCAGTTAAGAAGTTAATACTTGGATTTTTTTTTCTTATCTCTCTTCAGCCCCTCCACCTAAGTGAATATGCCATACATATTTTTATTTTATTCTTCTCTTAAAGCCTGATTCTGGAATGATGATCTAGCTGTGTTTCATTTAGTAGGCACTACATATTAATCTTTCCTGAATTTTGTAATATAGTCATCTCAGTGATGCTTCTGGGTATTTATTGGGTACCATCTGTCTGGAAGAATGCTCACATATTAAGCAATGAGGTTTGTTGTTTTTTTTGTTTTTTTTTTTTTTCTATTGTATCCTATGAAATAATTGGATGAAACTGCAGTTTTCAAAAGCAAGAAAATTAGATACTTGTATCAAAACTTTTTCCAAGGAATGCACTGTAATGAGTAGAAGAAGCAGTAAAGTTCATTGTATGGAGAACTTAGCATTTGCTAAAAGTTGTTAAAAAATACATTCACTCTCATGCAGTTATTGAAATAGTTTACATGGATCTATTATTTTAATGTGCTTTAAACACTGTGGGCTCTCTCCAAATTACCTGAAGCAGTCAACTAATTCCTTCTTTTACATCCTGATTTTAATTTTTAACTATCTGTGTTTTGAAGATAAAGTGAAAATATCCAGTGGTACAATCACCTGGCTGATGATGCACAATAAATGTAGCATTATGGGATTTGTCTCCATTCATTTTGTTACACTGTTAAATAAATGGGCTTGTTTTAAATCACAGCCACCAAAGTTTCTTAAAAAAAAAAAAAAAAAGGTGATTGCAGTGTATTACTCTTGTAACTTGATCTAAAGATGTTTTTGCTGAGCACACAAAAAGTTAAGTAATGAAATGCAAAATCATCCTGTAACGTTCTGCTGGACAATAGACAATACTAAAAAAATAATTTAACCCTGACTTTTAAACTTAGAGTTCTTCTTCCATGGCAATATGATATCCCATTAAGAACATAGTAACATACAACAAGATAAACAGAGTTTTTTCACATCATATTGCTCAAATATGACTTTTTATCAAAATATAGTCTGAGCTAGTGAAACATTTGCAATACAGAGGAAGTTCATGCATACAAAAATAGATCTTAAATAAGATTTTTTTTTTTTACTACTGGGCAAGGAAACATTAATTATAATGTTTTTACTAACTAAATAAAACCTATTTATTTTTTGCAGATAGCACATATTAAACCTAGAGCATAGTCTATGATTTGTAGGAAGCTAGATTTAGTAGTACCTACCTTAAAAAGAAGAGCAACTCTGAAGATACAGGAATGGAACTGGCATGCTTTTTTTCCCCATTATATGCTCCTGACGGTCAATATGGGAGAAAAGCATCCTGCAGTTTTCAGTTAGACTCCTGGTTTCCCTCTTCTACTCATTACCATTAGGCAATTTAATTTGTTATAGCAGGGCTCTAGAAGTGATCCTCGAAAATTTAGCATGCTAGTCTGTTCATGCTGAGCTTGTTTCAAAATATTTTAAGAAATATTTCCTTTTATTTAAGTGCCAGGGAAGTTCAGTTTTAGTTCAGTGGACAATTTTAGGTTCACTGAGGACTAATTTGGAGATACACATCTTTTGGTTATGCAAAAGTTTATGTGGGCTTGTCAGAGAAAGTGAAATTAAAGAAGTAAGCAATGACATTAACTCTCCTAATCCTTGTGGTGGGACTAATCATGCAGTAATGTAAGTTACATTACTGCTTGGCAGGAAGAGAAATTTCAGTCAATCATAAGGGAAAAAGTTAGGTGCAGAAAGAAGAATTTATGGACAGAGAGAAGTAAAGAGTAAAGCAACTGAGATGCATTCTGAGTAGACCAACTAATATGAATGAGCTACTTGGAAATGACCAAGTTTTCAATGGTACTTTTCAATGACTTGAAAAAATAGTTTTCAGTGACTAATTATTTTTTAATGGTGAGATTGCAATTTTTATGATTGTTCATCCCTACGGCATTAGCTTGGTGAAGGGTACTTTTTTCCCTGATTTATAGAAATACTGTACTTAAGAACTCTATATGCATTCAAATAATAATTCATCCTTGTACATACATATGATGCACAAATAAAAGCACAAACATTAAAATGAAGTATAAATGAGGATTTATGCTTTTGGCAGTGAACTTCCGATTTCCCTGAATGGATTGAAAACTTATTACTTCTAAGTAAACTTAAATCGACCATATTAGTATTTTCAGTTTTTTTCTAAGTATAACATTTGTCTCTATAGAGCAATAAAAATTCATATATCATATGCTGAAAATAGGAAAATGTCAGTTAAACTACTTCAAAAATACTTAAGTATATATCTACTATTTCACAAAAAATACCAAAACACTATTTCATTGAAAAGAAATGAGAGATACTTATGAGCTCTAGTGCTATTATATACCTTTTTCATTTGGAATTATAAAAATACATGCAGAAATAGAATCTGACAACTCTTTTGTTTAGAAAGTTAATACTGTTTGTCTTCTACCTTTGATAATACAATGACTTAGATGTTAATTAACCCTGTTTTATCTTAAGATGTATCATAAATACAAGTATATATACTTTCATACACTCTTTAACAAACTTTCTTTAGCTATCTAGTAACCTCATTCAGTTCTTTCCAGTACTCATTGAAGTTTTGTTATCAGAAGTTTTCATGGAAATATCCTTAGGATCTGAGAAAAACTTTAGTCACCAGGAATCCAGAAGGACTAGAATGTCTTTTTAAATGCATAGCCAGTTTACTGAAACATACCTCTGCATCCACACTATATTTTTCTGACTATTTTCAATCTCCCATGTGCACTGTTATCTTGTAAATGGTTCATAATTTTATTATAAAACAGGGTTAGCAAGAGACCAAGAAGATCTGACAGGTTAAATCCAAATTCCCATTCACATGCTGATCCACACATATTGCTTTGCAGAAGAGACTTCTCCAGTGCTGTGAAGCGAGCACACTGGCTGCCTTCTAGGACACTTTCCCTTGTTGAGTATGCAGGCAACATTTTCCTGTTCGTCAGAAGAATGAAGTAAACCCGATTAGATTTGTTCTCCGTCTGGGAGAAGGAAATTAACTTTGAAAATGATTTGAATGTCTTGCCTGGGGAGGGACTTTTGCCACTCTGAGTTCAATAGTTCAATTTGACAGAGCTCTCTGCCAGATTTCTAATGTGTAACAGTTAGGTGTAAGGGATGAAAATGAGGTGGAATTTTCAGATTTATATTAGCTGAATTCTTATATTGAGATTGCTGAATGTTTTTGTTCTACTGTTATCAGAAAAATCTGGTCTGAAGAGGAATTATGGCAAAGAGGTCTCTGCCTATATTAGTGTGCAGTATAGCAGATTTGAAGAAGGATGCAGTTAGGGATGAAGACCTGATATTCCATAGGTGTTTGGGGGATTTTCACTTTTCTCTAGCTTTAGTCTGGTCCTATGCATTTTTCCTCATGTTTCTGTATTGCCATCATAGGCAGAGGCAGATAGCTTAACATCCAGACCTGCTTCATTTATGCTTAGTCATAGAAATTTTGAATTTGTTCAGCTCCATTCTCTATATTACATGCAACATGACAGATTTGAAAAACAAGCAGTATCCAAAGAAAAAGAAAGTAGAATCATAGAATCATAGAATAGTTTGTGTTGGAAGGGACCTTTAAAGGCCATCTAGTCCAACCCCTCTGCAATGAGCAGACATTTTCAGCTAGATCAGGTTTCTCAAAGCCTCGTCCAACCTGACCTTGAATGTTACCAGGGATGGGGTATCTACCACCTCTCTGGGCAAAAACTCTTTCAGTGTTTCACCACCCTCACTGTAAAAAATTTATTCCTTATATGCAGCCTAAATCTACCCTCTTTTAGTTTAAAACCATTACCCCTCATCTTACTGTAGACGGTCACAAGCCTGATCTTCTCTTACAGTGGAAGGGACTTTGCTCCCCTCCCTATCCCTGCCTTGTGATCCATCCACTCAAGAGTTGTGGGAAGAGAGATTGCCAGTGAAGACTGAGGCAAAAACATCGCTGAGTATCTCAGCCTTCTTGTCTGTTGTTATCAGTTTCCTAGTTTTGCTCATTGAAGGGCTACGCTTTCTTTGACCTTTCTTTTCTAGCTGACATACCTGTAGACGCCTTTATTATTCTTTGCATCCCTTGCCAAGTTCACCTCCATCCACACCTTGACCTTCCTGACTCCATCCCTACAAAACCAGGCAGCATCCCTATACTTTTGCCAGGATACCTATCCCTGCTTCCACTGTCTGTGCATTTCCTTCTTGCACTTCAGTTTGGCCATCAGATCTCAACTCAGACATGCCTGCCTTCCTTTCCTGATTTCTTATACCCTGGGATCAAGAGCTGTTGTGCTCTAGGGAAAGTGTCCTCAAAGATCTGCCAGCTCTGTTCTGTTCCCTTTTCCATGAGGGCAGTTTCCCAGGGGGTCCTATTGACTATCTCCTTGAAGAGCTGGAAGTTTGATTTCCTAAATTTCAGGGTCCTGACTTTACTTTTTGCCTGATCCATATCGCTCAGAACTGTGAACTTCACCAGTGTGTGATCACTGCAGCCCAGGCTGTCTCTGATCTTGACATCACCAATTAACTCACTTGGGTTGGTGACCATCAGGTCCAGTATCTCATCCCCTCTGATAAGGCTATTACCTGGTTTAAGAAGTTATTCTGAATGAATTCCAGGAGTCTTCTGGATTGCCTACAGCTCACCATGCTACTTTTCCAGCAGATGCTGAGTGGTTGAAGTCCACCACCAGGACAAGAGCCTGTGAGCATGATGCCTCCTGTAGCTGGAGTAAGTAGGCTTCCCTTGATCAGGTTGCCTGTAGTAGACAACAGCCACAAAGTTTCCTTTGTTACCTCTGTCTCTGACACTTACCCATAAGCTTTCAAACTACTCGTGGCTATTCTTCAGGGACAGATCTTCACACTCTATCCATTTCTTGATGTAGAGGACAACCCCTCTGTCCCTCCTTCCTCACTTGTCCCTTCTGAACAGCCTGTAGCCATCAATAGCTGCATTCCAGTCATGAAATTTGTTCCACCAAGTTTCAGTAATGGCAACTAGGTCATAGCTTTCTAGGAACACCGTGGTTTCCAACTCCTCTTTGCTGCCCATGTTGCTTGTACTGGTATAGAGGCACTTCAGCTGGGTGGTTGGCTATGTCACCTTCTTAGAGGAACACTCCTTAATTCATTTGAGGTATTTCACTAGTGTATGTCAGGGCACACCTCAATGGGGGACACCCCCTCCTGGATTTCTTCTATATCTCAATCAATAGAAAATAGATATGTTTCTAGTGGATAATGCCCAAGAATGGGTAACCTGTTGTGGGAGTTACTAAACTAGTTAAAATTAGAGTGTGCATGGCAAATACCCCGATAGCTTTGTTCACTAAGTAACATGAGTTTACATCTTCTATACCCAGACTTATTGCTGTGATCTTCTGGATGAAAATGTGTGAGTGATAATATTTAGAATCATAGAATCATATAGTCATTTCAGTTGGAAAAGACCTTTCAGATCATTGAGTATAACCATTTGCCCCACTTCACACCCCAAAATTCCCCACAGTTTCAAAGAAAGAATCATTTTACTTGTGGGTTTTGTATCAGTTTTGTTGGAGTATTTTTTTGAGAACAGACTTATGCATTCGCTTCTATCATATAAAGATAGGAGGATTTAAAGATATATGATTAGGAATGTATCCTGAAATGAGGGCAATAAGTCCTCCATTTGTAGTGCAGTTTTCATGAAAACTCCAGTGGGGAGTAATGGATGATGGGGAGATGTATGAAACAGTTCCTCAGTACTCCTACTTTTAAAGGAGATAATGTCATACTCTTTGGGGCTGCCACTCCTTGGTGTCTAACTATCTGGGTATCATGTAGAGGATAGATGTCTTACAGTAAGTGGAATTTCACCAGGCTCCTAATATCTGGGGCTGAAGTCTTCCATTGCAATAGCTATGTCCCATCGTGAATGTAGATATGAGTTCTAGAATACACTGGAGACATCAAATAATTCCTTGATTCTCTGACAACTTGAGTCATCATTACCTTTAGCATTTATCTTTCATTCAATTCCACAGTTCTTTAGAGAAACACAGTCTCAGAAAGAAGTCCTCAGTTTGATCAACATTAAACAGAAAATATATAGACCAAATTTACTGTCAGACTGCACCAGTTATTAGTCTCAAGCGCCAATGATTTATTTACAAGCTAAAGTGAGACTATATGGTTTTAGGTACCAAAAATACCAGATGCAGCTGAAGTACGAAAGATGAGAGGCTGAGTTAAGCAGCAGCAACAGAAAGCCAAATACTGTTATGGTAAAGCACCGTGAAGTTCAAACAGGACATCCAAACACATCACTTTTCACTAACAGCAGAAACGAGAGAGATTTTGAACTGAATGCTTAGACAGGGGTTAGGTCCTGATATGGCAGGAGTATGAGAGCTATAAGGAAGAAAGTACCCATTAGAAAGGAACTGAAGAGGTATTCCCTAAGAGTGGAGAGCAGGGTGATGACAGCTAAGGATCTTTATCTATTCGTTAGCAACAAAATTAAGAGTAAGGCCTATCAAAATACCTGTGTACACAAAGGTGTATTGAGGACAGGAGGAAATGGGTTAACTGGAGCCTTAAGAAACTAGATGACCTGTGAAGTTGTTTTGTCATTTGAGAAACTTTATATTTAAATAGTTCTACTTCCATTACAGGAAGAGTGACATGACTAGAGTTCACCATTAATATAGTGCTTTGTGCCAATAGTATATAAAAAGAGAAAGTCCTGACACTCAGGAGTCAGTCAGATAAGAAAATCCTTGTCACTGGCTCTGGATGTCAAAGTCTAGTCACTCGTGTGGAGTCCTGAGCCCCTCTACAACTGCAAAGACCCTGATGGCATCTGGAGTCATGGTGTCACTTGGTACACACTATTGGCCCAGCAACACTGGCAAGAACAGCTGAGGTCCTGACCACCAAGTGTGGCAAGACCCCTGCAGCTCAGCCAGGGCCTGATCCCCATGTTTGTGGAGGCACCAGGGCTGCCACAGCTCTGGAGGAAGAGTGGGAGGAGATCCCTGACAAAGCTCTGGGGTAACAGAGCTTTCCCAGTGATGCTGTACCTTATCCCCAGAAGCTCCAGAAGCTCCCAAAACAGAACCTGCCTATCCCTAGCATTGGCTACAAGGGTGTTTGACCTTCCCTAATCAGAAGGCAGTTGTATCATAGACTCCAGACACCCTGGTTGAAGGGCAGCTGAGTATGCCTGTTTGAAGCTTCTAGAGCTTCCTCAGACCCTCACCCTCGTAGCTGTCTGTTGTGGTTTGAGCTCAGACTACAACTGAGCACCACACAGTCTCTCACTGCCCCTTCCCACCTCCTGCACTGGGAAGGAGAAAATAAAGCAAAAAGCTCAGGGGTCAAGATAAGGACAGGGAAGAATGACTCACCCATTACGGCCATGGACAAATACAGACTCATTAGGGGAAGAAAAAAAAGAACATAAATTTATTACAGACACTAATAACAACAACATCACTTAACAGACAGAATAGGACAGTGAGAATCATTACTACATCTTAAAAACACCTTTCCCCCACCCATCCCTTCTGCCCTGGCTCAGCTTTGCTTCTGATTTCTCCATCTCCTCCCTCCCAGCAGTGCAGGGGGCAGAGAATGGGGTGTGTGGTCAGTCTTGCCACTTTTTTCTCCTCAGAGGGGGGAACTCCCCACATTCTTCCCCTGCTCCAGCATGGTTCCACTGTCACAGGAGACAGTCCTCCACAAAATTTCTCTGATGTGAGTCCGTCCCATGGGCCACAGAGTTTCTCTAACTTTTCCAGTGTGGGTCACTCCCACATGTTGCAATCCTCACAGCACTGAACTACAACAGTGGGGGCTTATTCTTCCCACAGAATCCTGGCCTCCTTCATGTGTAGTTACCTGCTCTGATATGGGGTCTTCCACAGACTGCAGGTTGACATCTGCTCTACTGTGGACCTCCATGGCCTCCTTCATGGGGGAGAAAGTTTGTGGAGGACTGTCCCATGAGAAAGGAACCACGGTCGAGCAGGGGAAGAATGCGAAGAGTTCCACCCCCCACCCCCTCACCCGCTGCCCAAGGAGAAAGAAGTGGCAGGACTGACCACACCCCCCATTCCCTGCCCCCTGAGCTACTGGTGGGGAGGAGGAGGTAGAGAAATCTCGAGCAGAGGTGAGTCTGGGAAGAAGGGAGGGGTGGGGGAAAGGTGTTTTTAAGATGTGGCAATGCTTCTCACTGTCCTACTCTGTCTGTTAAGTGGTGTTGTCGTTAATGTCTGTAGTAAATTTATGTTCTTTTTTTCTTCCCCTAACAAATCTGTCTTTTGCCTGTGACTGTAATGGTTGAGTCATCCCTCCCTGTCCTTATCTTGATTCCTGAGCCTTTTGCTTTATTTTATCCTTCCCAGTGCTGGGGGGGAATGGGGGAATGAGCAGCTGCGTGGTGCTCAGTTGCCCTCTGAGCTCAAACCATGACACTGCCCTTACCTGTCCTTCCCAGCAGCACTGTCCATGCCCTTGGTAACACAGCTTGGGGTGTGGGACCGTCCTTGCTGGCCGGGTACACTTCCCACTCCTGCCCAACTTGATGCCCTGTCCCCTAAGGACTTCAGAGCTGTTCATTACTGACTTGACCCTGGACCAACCTGCTGCAGGGACCTAGCCCATCTCCAGCCTGGCACTTTGCGCTTACCTTTGTTGAACTCCCTGTAGTTCCCAACAGCCTATTTCTCAGCTCTGGCCAAGTCCCTCACAAGAGCTGCCTGGCCTCCACCACCACTGCTGCTATCCCCAGTCTGATGGCATCCCCTGTCCTGGCTGAGAGACACTAAGTTCTATGCTAGGATGTGATCTATTTCATGCTAAAATAATGTCCAAAATAGATCCAACAGATCTCGCCATTAAAAAAAATATTTCTCTCCATTGCCTAAAAAAGGTGCCCAGGATGACTAGTTTACATATAGACTAATTCAGATTATCTGAATTTTAGATTAGACGAATCCTATGTACATTCAGTTCAATATATATATATGTGCACCACAAAAGGAGCCTAGTTTGGATTCCTCTCCAGGGCCGGGATCCTATGTCATGACTGTTTCAGTATTTGACTTTGAAAACCTTCATTCTATATTAGAAAAGGCTGTAGCACAGGAAGACAACGTAGACAGCAGTGGATGTCTATTATAACCAGATAAGTTCATCCCCATCCACTCAGTTTAACATGTCCCCACTTGCCAGCTTCTAAGATAGGGTTCTGACCAAGCAAGAGGAGGCACCGTGCAGTAAGCTTGCTGAACTTCAGGGCCAGTGTTTAGAAAGGGGACAGGGAATGCTTTACTCAGTCTCTTTAAACCCATAAATATTCCACCTTACTTTTATTCAAGAGCTAAACACTAAAAATAATTATTTGAAGAGGTAATTTCTTGTTCAATTCATTTATCCTTTGTCCCTTTGACTGGGTGGATTTTCTGTGGATTGTTCTGCCTTTGTATCACTGATTAATTTTTAAAGTGTTTATGCTTCATTTTGCAAATATGAAATAAAATGTTTTGTGATAGACAAACCCCAACACTTCATATTTTCCAGCTTTGTGCAATGCTTCTGATAGGATTGGAGGCACTTCACAGAATTTCTGGGTCATACGGCAGCAAAACCAATTTTACCATTAATAGGGATGAGACTGTAAGTTACGCTCATGTTTAAAAAGTTAATAACCAAGCAAAATGCGGGAGGATACAAGGTTTGGAGGAACAAAGGATATAAATTGTGATGTTTCCTTTCAGAAGAAACATGGAGGAAAATAAAACTCTGGTGTTCCTATCAGAAAGGAAGAAAGATTTTTTCCCTCCTGTATGTATGGGATACACTTACAGTGCTATTACACAGCCAGAAGATTTTCTTTATATTTGAAGGATAAAATTGTCCAGGCAAGCTTTTTTTCTAATGACGGAATTTTAACAAAATATATAGACTGGAAGGAGGAGGATGTACTGAAGTCAACGTGAGGGAATAAACTAATTATGGATGACTGGATATTGAATATTTATAACACAGCCACTATCAGCTCCCTTTGGGCCACTTGTTTACCAAGTCTGTTAAATTTATATGCCCTGACAGGACACATAGTTATGAAAAGAGCTATGTGCATAACATCAGATATGGCTGGAACACTTGCAGGCTGTAAGGCTTCATCTGCTAAGGCTGCGTCTTTCTCGAAAGAGACAAATTTTGGATATCTTACCTCTTGAAAGAGTTAAGGAGAGCTATCTAAAAATGAAGACGCAGGAGGTTGAAAAATGGGACCTAACATTTTGTCAGAAAGATTGACCTTTGCTCCCCAGATTATGCCAGGTTTTATGCTGGAAACCATTTCACTAAGTAAGGCACTAATCCCAACAACCTGTCAGATCTTACATCACATTTCACTCACCTTTCCTTCTCTCTGAAACATGATGCAGAAAGCATCATTTAATCTTTGAGATCCAGTACAAAAGCAGGGTTTGCATCAGCTGAAATGGCAGAAACAGACTGAAATGAAATGCTGCCTTGGTGTGGGATCAGGCATCACACACCTGTGACCAGGATTTATGAATGATTGTCCATCCAGGTGGCAAGTGAAATCTTTTTTAGCACTCCCATACTATCTATACAGTAAATTGCCAACAAATCTTCCTGTGTGGCCTTTTAAAAGTAGGAAAGATCAAACAGGGAAAAAAGCAGTATTTAAAAATAACCTTTGAAAGAGAATAGCTCTGAAAATTGTAGTTGCATCACGTTTGCAAAACAGATTCAGTTCGTATGACATTGTGCTGTCAGAAAGCTCTTTCATCCAAGGCTTGTTCAAATACAGCCAGGCCAAACACTGAGCTGGGGGAGTCATACGGATCTGAAAGGGGAGGCATATTATTTGCAAGAAATTTCATGCATGACCTGTGCTGATCTAAACTTCTGGGCGGGGGCAGGGGTTGTATTTTGGAGACATTTGGCTCATTGCTTATCTCAGGCATCATCTGCAAGGCGGCTGATGAGGGTGTCCTATTTACAAGCCATTTGATTCATGTCTAAGAGAAGGCAAATGACACTCCAGCCTATGTTACCCAGGTAGAGAGTTGAAGAGAAAGGAAGCAGAGCCTCCTGTCTCCTCTTCATCTCCTCCTTAACCTGTCCCAGTGGATGACCAGAGGTTCTTGCAAGTGTGGGTGATCTACTCGAGATGTGCAGAGTGGGCTAATGATGGGCAGATACAGCTGCTAACAGGTACAGCGTGGTGGTAAAGAGCGTCTGTTTCAGAGCAAAGGAAGATTGAGGATGATCTGTGGGGAGCAATCAACTGCCTGCTGTGCTTTTGGGGTGACGAGGTAGTGTGCTGCTGCTGATCGCATGCTGCAGCCCCAGAGCTGCACGGGTGGCACAGCCAGGGACAGACTGCCACACCGTGCATGCTTTTATTGGAGTTTAACAAGCACATACTTGTACTGTTTTTGTACATATGCCCTTGGAAATGTGCTTTTTTTCAAAACAGCTTTCAGAAAAAGTGCTTTATCATTCAAGATTTTTATAGTTTTGCTGGCAATTACAAAAAGCCCTTCAACTGAAACAAATAGCACCCTGTCCTTCATGGGTCTAAAAAGTGGTTGAAGTCATGAGATTTTAAACTGTTTTTATTTTAATGATGTTTAAAAAGAGGACAAAGTGTAAAATCTGACACAAACAAATCTCTCTTCTTCTACCAGCATTGTAAAAGTAACATGCAAGCTTCTATTCATGGAAGAAGGTTCATGAAATATACTCACAAAGAAGGAAATAATTCACCACTTCACTATGTGTTGAAATGTCTGCCTATTCCTTTCTGATTCATCAAGATAGCTCAATGTACAGGCCTATCTGATAGCCTAAGACTCAGTCCCACTCAGTACACTAAAAAAATCTTATGAGCAGTGGGGGAAAAAATGAGCCAAGAAAACAGTATGGGTATTTCTAAAATTGATCCTTAATAGAGAAGAATGGCTGCCCAGCACAGATACGTTGTGGAAGACTTTTGGCATTATCATTTTTCCTTCATGCTTTATTAATGCCATGTCACATTTAAATTCTGCTAAGCATACAGTGTAAAATAGTTTACATCCAATATGAATTCAGACCACCACATTTAGAGAATCTTGCCAGATGAGGAAATGGCTCTAGGACTCTGTGTTAACTGTATGGAGTGCTATGCGCCTCTCTCATTATCCTGACATTTCAGTGTCAGCATTGGCCTGTTACATATGGCTGAGGATGCATCTCGGTGGTTGTAAATTCGAACTCTTTACAGAAGGCACTTTGGAAACAACTTTTTAGATAGCTCAGTACATTTCTGGATTAAAAAAAAAAAAAAAAAAAAAAAAAACCAAAAAAACCCTTGGTTTTTTAAAACAAAAACGGATTCAGGTAAAAAAGAGAGGTGAAAAATGAAAAGCACTGAAATGCAGAATAATAATAATTTCTTATTGTATTTGTTTGGGGAGCAGTAAAGAGAAAAATGATACATACCTTCCTAATGTGAGAAGCAGAAGTATCAAAGACATAAACTATCTCAGATTACCTGTGTAGTGCAGTGTACCAACAGAACCCCCCTCTTCTGCATTTCACTGAAAGTGGAAGGAGATTACCACTTCTTATGAATGGGTGTGGAATCCCATAGCCACGCAGGTGCTAGGGTTTTTTTCTCCCAAATTACATTTTCCTGCATAAAACTAGAGACCAGTGTGCTGTAAACCAGTTAAGGTATGAGGGATTGTAGATGGTATATGATCCTAGGTTCTGATTCAAAGACAATTGCCTACGTGGCAGGGCTCTTACCACCTGAAGCCTCAGCTCTGGTGGATGGTTGGTAGTACAGAAGCAGCACAGCAATTTGTACTATTAGCAGAAAGCTCAACTATTATATAAGAATATATTATAGCCTGCATTTTCACTCAAGAAGTATCGGACATTTCCAGGTTTGGAAGAGAAAGCTTGTACTGTTTGTTTATTCTGGTTGACTTGTCAGTCTTGCTTTCCAAAATTTCCAGTATGTCAGATGTACGTAAAAGTACACAGCTATTTGTTTACTTAAACCATACATTTCAAATAGTACCATATCTTGACTGCTAGTGTTATAATAATGTTTGTTATTCTACCCAAGATTTTTCCCTTCCCCAATAGAACAGTGATAGTATATTTTGCCAGCTACTCCAGCAGCAGAAATGAGGCAGAACATGTGGAATTGTTATGCTTTCTGAAATATGTTAACTATAGACGAATTCTGGATTTCATTCCACGGACTACACAGGCAAGCTCCTGTATGCTCTTCAGAGAAAACAAGGCAGAGAATTGCTCGCTTCTGAACCACAAAGCATGAATGCAGTGCTTATTTTCACTCTCATTTTGCATCCCAGGGGTAAAAGGAAACTCTTCAATTCATTGTTGAAGTGTGCAAGATGTTTGTTTACTTGGATGAAAAGATGATATTTCAAAAGTGTGTACCCATATACTCCAATTTCATAGAGTTTCTGATGCTGAAAGACTGTATGTTGGCTTTGGGGATGAAGCAAATAATTTGCTTTCTGCTTTGTTGTTTATCATTCATGCAGTCTCTCATTGTTAGAATTCCTTAACCAACTAAGTGTTTATAACTACTTATTTAAAACTGCTTTTCAGAGTCCTCAATATAGCACATGAATATCTTATGTTTGTGACTACTCTAATACATTAGTACTTGAATGTTATTATGGGTTGAATGTTTTAAATATGTTTTTTCTTACATCTACTTCAACTGTGTCAGTAGTAATTTCCAGTTTATTTTCTAGAGGGTATTAGACAACCTACTGAGTTAAGACTTAGTAAAGTTAATTCTCATTCTAAATGCAACACATTTTAAAATCAATTTCAGTGTTTTCATATGGGGAAAAAATAGAAGTGTAGAAATTACATACACTTTTAAAATATAAAACTTCATATAAAAATTTCAAAGTGCATCCTTAAATTTAGACATAAAGTATCTGTCTGAGGGACTGAATTTCAGCGTTGTCTCATACCTATTTCACTTAGTAAGGCAGTATATAAAGATCACCCAGATATAAAAGGAGGATGAAATCATCTCTGTAATGAGTGTAAGAAACCGCGGCAATATTTCAAGGCCAAGTGGATTGTACTTTGTAAATCTATCATGTCTGAAAAGTTACATTTTTGCTTTGCATATTTTCTTCTCAGTCTGTGCTTATTGTGTTGAATGGCTCTTGAATATTCAAGTAAATGGAGTTTGACACAACTGTGAAAAAAGTTATAGAAAGAAGGCACCTTTTACCTGCTGTGGCATAGTTGTACATTTACTAAATGAGCTTTAATTAAAAACAAAACATGTATAATCCCCTTTTTATAGTTTAAATCCCAAGCTTCTCACAGGTGCTTATAAGACACTTCTTTCTTCATCCACTTGTTTTCAGCTGATGAAATACCATTAAATGAACATGTCAGGGTACAAGAGGAGAGTTATAACTTTGTACCATACAGGAGCTTCAGCCAGTAAATAACTTCATTCTCTCCTACGTGTTATATTATCTGTCCAGACACATGGTTAAATTGGTTGTCATAGCCCTAAATATCCCCCTTTCATCTGTTTGTTGTGTTGTTAACATTGACTGGATTGTTTTTTGCTTTGCTGTTTAAGTATCATCTTTAGGCACACTATATTTTCTTGTCATTCAGTTGCACGCTGTTCCATACAAGGAAGAGTCAAGTCTTATTGAAAATCATTGGGAAATCAGAGATTGTCACAAAAACCCGCATTCCTTTTCAATTAGAATGTTGTACTGTTTCAGTGGAAACTCCCGAAGCATGAACAGGTTGTTGTTCAGATCAAATTTTACCAAAGTCTGTGCTTTGACAGAATATGCTGCAACTGAAGTGAAAGATATTTTTCTGTCTGTAATATTTTAGAGAATTTTTTAAAGTCTCTTTGACACCTGTACACCTCCTGTCACGATAATTGAAGTACACACCCAACTAGTAATTAATAAAGATGCCAGGTAACCATCTGGCAAGAATATTTCTGGGTTTTGTGTCTATATAAAATAGGTCAATAGTATCTGGTAAAAGCATCATGGAAATAGGAAGAGCAGAAGATTTACTGGTTCAAAGCAAAGGGTGTGAGTGACCCATAAGACCAATCACACTGAGTTCAGTCCAAAGGTGAAGCTCTGTCAGTGGCTGGTAGCAGATTCATAAGGAGGTATCTAAAAGAGCAGATATGGAAAGATCTTTCCTTAGTTCCCTTGCTTCTGGCAAAACTGAGAGTAACTATCTTTACTTCACAAAAGGAATGCTTGATGATGGCTGGGTAAAGTGTCTTTCTGATAGTCACAGGGAAATTCTGGTTGATTCCTTCTCGGCACCAGAGCGAAGGGTGATTGCTTCAGCATAGCAGTGGGTTCAACGTTCACCCAGACTTGCAGCCTTCATTGCTTTTCTTATCTAGAGGAGGTGGCTGGAATCAAATAAAATTAACAAGTTGGATTGCTTCAGTCTTATTTGACTGATACCAAGCATGACAGGCTTTTTAGGCTAGTACTGTAATAGCCAAGAAAATGCTACATGCAGCACTCTTCCTCATTCTTCAGAATCTAACTGAATTATGGATCTTCTAGGAGATATTTGGAGGGGTTTATTCAGTGTGTACTGTTGGCATCCAAGTGGTTTTTATACAGAGAAAAGCTTTAAAGATTTTGCTGACTTTTTAACCAAAAGCAAATCCAACAGCTCTTTGTGTAGATAATTACATGGAGCAGGTTTGTCTGAACTGTGTTTCAGAGAAATAAAATACTCCTCAGATAACACTTTATTGTCTGCAGTTTTTGGCACTTTTAGCTTCTCTAAATGAGATGCTTTAATCAGAAGCAGGATTATGTAAATCCAGTGCTTGGCAGGTCCAATTTTTAATACATAAAAATAAATTGTTTAGTTTAATGTTTAAGATCACCAAAAAATATGGGCGTTACTTGAAAAAATAGCCTTACTGACCTTCTTTTTTCTAAGATAATAAAAGTAAATTTGGTTAGATTTTACTGAGCATTGTAATAAAATTTTGCTGATCCATGGCAAATAGAACTTTAAAGGAGTAAAGAAACCACTGATGCTACCATTAGCCATTTATTTTGCTTAGAATAAGAAATACTATGAAGCAAAATTACATCTCTTTTAATAATACCCAAGTGATGATTCTCAGGACATGACTTAGCAACACTGGAAAAGAAGAGGCCTGATGAAGCACATGAATACAAGAGTCTCAAAATTGCTCAAAAGCAAAAAATAGTTGTTGCTTTTTGTCTTAAAAATGCAAGTATTTAAGTAATATTATCAATAAAATTTTAATAGTACTGCTTTTTCATAATGAAAATGTGAATAAAAGTTACAAATAAAAATTGTAGCCATGGAGTTTCATAAATTAAAGAAAAAAAACCAGTGCTTTTTATTTCCTGTAAGGAAAAGTCATCCCTAAATAAGTTTTAACAACTCATTCCAGCTCTGGTCTGCTACAGTCAGGGCTACTGCAGGTCCTACTGTACATCCTCACAGCTAAGAAATTAAGAATTAATGAAGATTAAATCTATATGAATGAAAGTCATACAGTTTAAGGGGAGGTAAGCGCAATTTGATTTCATTTTTCTTCTTGTGACATGTAGTAAAAGCGCTCTAAAGTACCACAAGATATTCTTCTTATTATTCTGGACACCCAATTGATGAAGAGATACAGTTGCAACAAGTTTTGTACTTAAAAGCCGTTTATTCAGTAAGATCAAAATGATATAGTATCTGTCTCCACCCTTCTGCTGATCATGATGCTGGCTTGCCATAGCTCCCTGATTAATAACCACTACAGTTTTAAATATAATTTCAAAATACTGCTAGGGTCATTCTAAATGATGAAAATAATTGGAATGTTGCTGAAGTGCTGACTGACAATTCAGACTAGATTGACCTTTTATGTTGCTCTTGCTGATTGAAATTGAATTTTTACTGGTAGCTTTTGCAGATAACTCTCTTATTTAACACAGTATTTTTATATAAAATTTAAATTGCCATGTGTTGAAGTTAATAACTTCAGCCTCCTTAATGTGAGGCAGACTTTGCAGTGATTGAGATACAATAGGAAAGGGGAAGTGACTGAAAATGTCTGAGTAGTATCTGCATTATACTAACATTGACTGTACTCATCTTCTTCCTCCTTACATCACTTTAGACTGTTGCTGGGTAATGTAAGGCCCCTATTTCCAGTCTGGGGCACAAAGACCTACCATTTATAAACTTCAGACGTATCCAGTTATGTGATGGATTTTCAACCCCTTGTACGTGAGCTGGAGTTAACTGAACTTATATTTGTCCATTAAATGTTACCACTGTGCTAAACTCTCAACAGAAACAATAAGTGATTAATTTATTTTTAAGTATGATATTTTAGAAGATGGCATTTGTAAACAAATATGATACAATTTCATTAGCTAGCCATTATATTTCCCAAAGTGTCAGGCTTTATCACTAAATCAAACTGAATTTAGTATCTTGTTCTCAAACATCAGGGATAACATTTCTATTCAGATCTTGTGATATTTGCAGTTCAGGACAGAGAAGCTGAAAGTACTGAGTCATGTATTTATTCATTTTGCTAGTACCCAGCACAGAGTGCACTGCTAGAATGTCTGAGTTTAGTGGGCCAGAATTTTTAATTAAAAAATAGAGAAACCTTGTGTTTTACAAATGTGAGTTGGGCAGCTTTTTACTGGGGAGTTTAGTATTTCTTAAGAAACAAACCATAAAATAGGATAAAGGAATCTAATGTGAAAAGTCCTCTGAGAGACAAAAGCTTTCCAAGTTCAGAATGGAAATCTTATGACTTTGTCATTGTTAGTTAGACTATTTATAATATATAAATACTCAGGAAGAAATTTGGAATAATCTAAAAATATTGTAAGGATATTGAAGCATCTGGACCCTAATCACAGCTTTCCCTCACCTCCTGTTAGTTTGCTTTTGTACAAGCAAGGCTGAGTTGGTCTTTCTTGCGCTAGTCTGGGCTACTGCCAGTCTTCCTGCCAGACTTACCCTTCTCCTCAAAGCAACACAAACTGCTTTTCCCACCATCTTTTGTTGTGCTGACAGAAGAGTTCATGGAGCCATTCCTGCCTTTCATTCTTTACTAGAAGGCTTGGGAAACCATCCCGTGACTCCTGGTGGACAACCAGGAGCCAGACCCAATAGTGCCCCTCTGTTGTCTGTGCTCAGGTAAGTGGTGAATAAGGAAAATAGGTCTCCTTTCAGGGAAAAAGAATTCTATTCCAGTCGTGACTTGATGATGGAACAAGTCAAAAGATATCCCAGGACTGGGACTCAGGAGTCACAGATTAAAAAATAATTACAGCAAGAGACTGGTAATGCAAGTCTTTCTTGGGAACTTTCTCATCTTCTCTTTAGTTATTGGAAGAAACTGCAATATGTAAGACTAGCAGAGCACAGCAAATCTTTACAAAATCATTTTCCCTAGGTAAAGCATCTGACACTTGAAATGGTAAAAGGGCAGCTATAGCTTAGCTCACAAAGCTGCTACATTTTAGTCAAAAGGCAAGGAAATATGGAGAGATTTAAAATAAGTAACAGGAATTCAACATTTGGGGGCTGGATTACACCAGGCACATCAAGCCTGATTTTTATCGCTCAGTTCAGTGTCTGGGCATTATTTATAAATAAGGATGCACGTTAATTTCTTCTGATCTCAGGCCATTGTGCAGGTAATGAGAACAGTGTGGGCTATAATCCTGGAATCTTGTCAGTGGCTGGTGGCTGACATAATGACAAGGGAACTCCCACCTTCCTAGTTACCTTTGGTCATAGGTCTCTATAACCTATGGGAAAAAATTTGCATTTTCATGTAGCCATGCAGTCTTGTTAAATTTCAGGGTCTGGACACAAGGAATATTTGTTTGATTCTCACCCATCATCTGCCTGCTCATTTGTTTGTCCTGTTGTAGACACTGTGTACCTGACTATGCACCATGGGTCACCTCCAGTCAGTCAGCAGCATGAAGACTGAGGCCCATGGGCTGGGAATAGCTTTAATATGTGGTCACAGCATGGCAGAAATGTGCCGTGAGCTGCATGTGGAATCAACAGCAGAGGTGTGGGTGCAAAGAAATCTTTCTGGCAAGCCCATTTATATCTCTGTTGCAGCCTAAAGGAGCAGGTACTCTTCTATCATATGAGATAATGTGTGTACATTGTCATGCTGTACAACTGGTTGCAATGCTCTTTTCTGTGCTTGGAAATAAAACAGTCTCCTTGGCTTCAGCGATGTACAAGCAAAACTTCAGACCACAGTTTTTAGCTTAGATGAGGAGCCTCGACTCCCTGCATAGCACCTGGAGTCCTAAACAGCACACTCAACCCCAGAGACTTCTGAGTCATGAAAAAAACTAAACTGGCCTGGCATGTAGTCCTGGGTGCTGGCTTGTGATCATCTGTAGCATTAAATTTTTGGCATGGTACCTGGCATAGGTCTGGGCCAGGCAAGCTACCACCCTTCCCCACAGAGCCCAGGACCAGCCCATGGGACAGTATGAGTTTGGGATCTAGCATGTGGTTTGAGACGTAGACACCCTTTCTGGCAGGCCTGATGCTGCTGGCACAAAACTTAATGGGATCAAGTTCTGCTTGGTGTATAAACAGTGAGTTGGCTCTTGTCAGTGAGCTTAGCAATGTCCAAACAGGTGAAGTCCTTCATACACAAGCAGTTCTCTCCCTCTAGAGCAGTCCTGAAAGGTGACTGTGGATGGTCGAGGTTCTCACCAGGCAGACGAGCCTTGCCTCCATATTTGCATGGATAATTTGTCTTAAGAACAGTAATGACAATAGAGTACTTGTTATAATATTCTTTCCTTCACAAGCAAGCTATTTTTGGAAGTTAATGTGCGGCTCAGACTGATGGTCCATGCTGCCACAGTCTGATTTCAGTCAAAGGATTTATCCTTTGTATTCCCACGTCCTCTTGTCTTTTTCAGTTCTACCTAATGAGAATGCTCTTGTAGCTAAAGGCAAGAAGAAATCTGTCACATACACAGCTCTCCCTCTAGCACTCCTCCCCCCTCTCTTTGTCTTGCTCTCTCTCCTTTAATTGGGCTAGAGAGAAAACATTTAGCAATCTCTCTCCCTCTTTCCCCTCATTAGGCTAACGATGACATATCCTTTTTCCAGAGTGTCTTTAGGAGCACACTACAGCAGCCACTGCTCATTATTAACACTGGAGAAAGCAAAAGTGGGTGTCTTGATCCTGAATTTATGTAAATGCATGTAAATGAGAAGACATTTCCTTGAAATCAGTTGTAATACAGCAGTGAAAAATCAATGGGAAGAGATCAGAATCTGACTCAGTGGTGTTTTGAGCCTCTATAAGTGCTTGTGTTATCTTATACCCTTATTGTTTCTAATGAAGGTAGGCCTCAGATACAATGATGGAAACAGATAAACCTCAGGATTTTTGCATATTTTTTTCAGTCTTTTATGATATATTTTACCTGACTTTGTGTGTCAGTTTTCCAGTTTGGTTTTCTTACTTTTATCTATATACTGAAAAAGCCATGTGCAACAAATTCAACATTTTTTTCCATACACATGAAACTAAACTATTCTTTAATTTTTCGCAACCTCCCTACTTTTTCTTGTTCTATACTTCATTTTCTTTTTGTCCTTCCTTGTTTCTTGCCTTCCTGCCTTTCCTTCTTTACTTTGGAAAAAGGTACTAATGAGCTCTAATGACCTCTCTATACTTCAGTTACTGCTGCTAATTGCAATGAAACTTATCACCCATTTTTTACTTCTTTTTATTACCATAAAAACATTCTCAAATCCTACAGTCACATTATTGACCCATATTACATTTCTTCATAGTGCTAAAACAAATGAAAGTAAATGTGATAATTAATGCACAACAGCATAGTTTTCTGTACACCAAAGGAAAATTAGTTTTAATTGATGATTTGGACAAGGCAGGCTGAGTGGCAGAAGAAACTGTATTTAATATTCAATAGAGTGAACAGAAAGATGGGTAAATGCAAAATAGATACATTCAATAGTCATTGCCTACATCTCATTTAACAGGTTTATTAAGAAACTGAAGTTCCTGTACATTTGAAGCCTGAGTTTTAATGTGTCTATTGACTTCCCTCAGAGGTGTTTAAATACTTTAATGTTTTGGTTAGTTAGCAAAGCCTCATATTTTGTCAGAGAGTGCGACAAATATTATGACCTTCATACAAAAGAATAAACTGAGTTACGAAGGAATGAAGTGGCTACTAGAAGTCCACAGAATCACAATTGCATCTAAAATAAACTAGAATTGAGAAAAGCTTGGATGAGACCAGAGCCCAATGTAGGTCATGTGTGTCTCCTCCTTTACATTAGCCTTTGATTTCATCCCCTTTGGTCTTCTTCCACTCCCAGCCTAAGTCCACAGGCTCTTCTGTTGCCAGTGTCAGTGAGTAGGCTTTAGTGTCCCCAAGATGTGTCTAACCCTCTGTATGGAGGCATCAATTCCAGAGCCATGCTACAGCAGTGGGCACACTCATAGAATTTACAGGCAAATAAACAGTGCCAGGACCTCACTGTGTTCCTCTGAAATATGTGCAAAACTAAATGAAGGAGAAGCCGAGCCCAGTGTCCCATGCCAGCGGACCTTGCAAGGCAGCCTCCAAGCTGATTCAATCACTGGCCTCTCTGTTGAGACTGTCAACAAAGGTGCCAATTAGTGCCAGTTGTGATGATGATTTTTGTGATGCCGACACCTGTCCACTATGAACTGGGCTGTGACCACCATCACATTTCCCATTAGATGCTGAGCAGCTGTCAGGTGGTAGCAGAGATGAATGATGTATAAGCTTCTGTGCACATCAGTAAATGAGACAGGCTGTATTGTCTCTAAACTGCCTTTCATGTTAAATTATTTTAATCTCTCTTTAATAATGCAACTGACTCTGTTTCTTTGATTCTGGAGTGTTTTCTAGCTCATGGATTATTTATTCATATAATATCAAGTAACATTGTGTGACAAAACAAAACAAATTCAGATACAAGTATAACCAGATTTTGAGCTGCAGGCACAAAAAGTACGCTTTCAAAAATGCACTCACACAGCCTTTTAAAAGTGTTTGGAGGTATAAATCACGTAATTATAAACCTATCTGACTTCCTGCGCAATTCCAGCTTGGTGGACACAGTGACTTGTACAAAGGAGTGTTTGCAATAGACATGTACAGATTTTTAATGTGTGCAGCTCTGAATACAATGCATCGGCTCACTTTGGAGCACAAAAAGAGCTTTTCATACGCAGATGCAAAATAGGTATGTAGGTATAGATATGAAGAGATCCTGACCAGAAGACCACTGTACTTGGAGGTGTTAGTGACCTGCAAAGCAATTACCCTGAACAGGCACAGGCCTGCACTGTGCTGTGTATACAACATGACCTTCAGGTCTGTGTTGTGCTGTGCACATCCTCTGGCCGCAGGATAATCTTAGCTGGATGATTGTAATGAAGCAGCCTGTGGGCACCTGCCACTCAGTCCCACTGATATCACCACCTGTGGGTCCTTGCTGTTATCCAAAACAGCAGCAACAAATTCTCACCCGAACATCTTTTTTGTTTGACATTGAAAACGATAAACGGAAATATTTTCTTTTAGGAATACCTTACCAGAGGTCAGAAGGCAGAAATACCGGGTAACCTTTACATGGATGGGATCTGCATAGGATGCTGTGCCCTGCTTGGAGGGCCATTCCGTGGTGCATAACTTGGGGTTCCCAGCATCTGAAGGGTCGTAAAATTATCCGTGCTAACCTCTACTTCTTTACAGTGTTAGCTGCAGTAAGTGGTATTTTAAGCAATACTTTGCAGAGTTGGAGTGCCCTTCTTACTGGGTTTACAATGAACCAGCACAGCCTAATGAAAATCATGTGTGTGGGAATGTGTGTGCTGCATGTGGTCTGTTGGGTTTTGATGTCTCTCTTTCGTGATCTTGCTTCAGTATGACACCTTTCCCATCAGCCACATCCTTTTTTCATCTACTGTTAAATTAATGGATATACTTCACAGAGAATTACATGTCCCTGTCCTTTGAGATGTTCTCATGGGTTCACAGGTCCAGTATTTTACATTCAACTTTTACTTTTCACCTTCCTCATTAAAGAAAGACTTCATGGAAATGCCCAGCCACCGTGTGATTTATTGAAGGTAAGTGATGAAAGGACCTGCCTCTTAAAGTTTAACTTCAAACTGGCATATTGGTTCATAAGAGGTACTTGATTATTTTGGTAATTTTTCAAAAAAGAAAGACTGTGAACACCTAGTGGGAAAAATCCATTTTATGAAAAAACTAAATAAGGCTGCATAATGTATTCAAGGTGTTCCCTGTGTTAAATAGTGTGTGACACAGTTACAGCGTTTTGCATAATCATGAGTGAACTGAAAAGAGTGTAACAAACTCCATTGTCTTCATCTGATACATTGGACTCAGTCTCTGAGAAATCCTGGAGTTGTTTGTGTGACCATACTTTGAGTCTCCTCCTCAATACCTTGGATTCTCTACTCAGTCATTCCCTAACCATGATCTTTTTAAAAACAGATACAACAGCATACATTTGATTTTTTTCAGAGCAAAAGCATATTGTACCGTTCTTAGTAATTCAAGCTATAAAGTACATAAGCATATAGGAGTTCTTAGTAATTCAAGTTATAGAATGTATGGATTTCTATTGTGAATAATAATTAGGAACTGAAAAAATATTTCTGTTTATCATAGGCTGCATATTCAATGGCTGATACATCTGGTTGGGAAACAGAAAAGAGTTATTTGTAGTCATTTTAGTTTCAAGGACTATTAGTTAAGTTACAAGAAACTTGATAGAAACTTGTATCTAGTGGATTCTTTTCTGGACACGTGGGAAACATTAATTTCTGTAGGCATTTATGAAATGAACACCCATTAAGGAATTTTGTCTGTAGTTTTGCAAAACCTTTGAAATTTCAAAATAGGTTGCACTTTGCCAATGATTGAAAAAGCTATCCTACTTTATAGCTGCAAAAGAAAGGATGAAAAAAACATTTACAATCTCCAGTGGAAAATAAAATCATCTACGGAAAAGAAAAAACCAAGTATATATATATATATACACACACATATATATATTTATATTCACTTTAGACACTGAGAACATATTTTGGATAAGTTCATTTTACCTCTTTTGACCAAAGCAGCATGGCTTTTCTTAGCAAGATACTGCACGTAATGTACCATGGAGAAATTTTTTTTCAAATGTATTCCCTAGATGGTGTGGAAAGAAGAGGTTTGATATGATTTCTACTTGTGAGCTTGTGCAAATCTGTGTAGGCCTACTTCAGCCAGCAATACTTCAAGACAGGTATATTTTGGAGTAATATAAAGAGTTTTCTTTAATAATTACGAATACCTTTAATATAAAACTTGTTGGATCCTTATGTAATAGCAGACTTCTTGTATTCCATGGAATGAATATAAGGAACTAATACAGGTGCACGCCATATACTCATTTTTTGATTTTTAAGTACAGCATCTGTTCAGTTGTCAGTAAGATTTAGCATGAGGATCCTGATGGTATATTTTAGTCTTAAAATACAACATCAAATTCCAGAAGGTTTTTTTCTGTCCTTATACCTATAAAGTAAAAGGAAGAGTTTTCATGCAGATAATGATTTAGGAAACAAACTGTGATAGTTCTTTATATTAATCAAATTGTCAACAACCTATGGGATATACTACAAATTCCTTTGCCTTCAGACAGTTCCATACCTTCAGGGACTTTCCAAAGCAGGATACATGCAATGAGTTGTGTGTTGGAATACATTATCTCTGTTCTTAAGTCTATTCAAACAGAAGCTGAAAAATCTAAGTTTTAAGCAGTGCTGATGTAGTACATTATTTGTTGCAGTTCAACACAGATAGCATTTGCCAAAACTCACTGCACTGCGTACCTTCTGTTAACATGTCTTCCTAAATTTAAGACTAGAAAATAGTAATGGAAACTGGGTCATATAAGCAGGAAAATGTGTTGTAAAGGACCTGAAACAAATAGCATGTGTGTTAGCTCTTTGGTTAGCTTACATTTTTGAAACCTAGGCAGGATCTACAGCCCAAACATTAAAACAGAAAGAGATTTATTCTGTATAGTTTCATCATATTGTTACAATCTTTGTCATAAGAAAGGAAGAGAGAACCTTGTGCCATTTTCAGTTCTTGTTTAAGTATCTTCTTCACTGCTGCCAGGATATTAAACTCATCTGTTCTTTTGGATAATAAGGATGTAATGTACCATTCTGACCTTTCCAAATGCTGTGTTTCAAATTGCTGTTCGTTAGATTTTTTTTTTCCTTGATTAAAGTCTCACTAACCTGTAAAAACATAATGGAATAAGACCTAGTCAAGACGTAACATATCAAGTATGATCAAAACAGAACCACACATTTGTATAGCTCAAGGACTATAACAAACATTAACACTTTTTGTGCTATATTATCACTGTGTTCACTCATAACAAAGAAGCTAAAATAATGTTTATTTAATTTTTCTCATGACAATTCAGAGTCTCAAGCTGAAGAGCTTATATTTGGCTCAAAGTTTAATTATTAGAATAAGAAGGACTATTTCTGGCATCTGTAGAAAAGCTTCAGAGATGAAGTCATAAGAGAACTGAATTATAAACCTCAAATGGAAATATAATTAAATGATAAAATATATATGACTGAGGGCTAGGTTCTGTTAACCTTAATTCATCTTTGTTGATTTACAGATTCTTAGATTCAGGAATAGATATTAAGGGCAGAAGAAATTTTACATTATTGTCTAGTCTAACCTCCTGTGTGGTCCCAAATTTTTTTCTCTATCAGCCTCTGTAAGTTCTGTATGAAATGTAGCATATCTTTCAGAAGGACACGTACTGCTCCAATAGTTAAAGCTCCCATTGTTAATTTGGTGGAGGGAGGACAGAATGGAATTCTTGGCTCCAGTTAATTATGCATTCCCTCCTCCTAAATTAGAGAGCTCTTAATTGTCAGAAATCTTTTTTGCCTGTAGGTACCTGAAGACTGTAGCGTAGTCAAACTACTTCTCAATCTTCTCTTGACCAAATTAACAGTTTCCTTTGTGTTTTACTGTTGGTATATTTTCCATAAATTTTGTTAATTTCAGAGCTCTCTTCTTTACAACTTTTTGATTTTCAGCATCCTTTTCAACAAACCATAATGACACATGGCTCTCCAGTAATGTTTCACAAATGTTGTGAACAAATAACTCTGTGCCAATTTCTAAATACTGTTTACCTATTTACTCTTACAAGGATTGATTTTGTCTTTGAAAAGCATCTCATTCATAGTTCATATCCAACTTATTATCTATAGTGACAACGTGTCCTTCTCAAAATTATTATTTTACTGGCTAACTCAGGATTAAAATAGACTAAACCCAAAATAAACTATTAATCAAAACAAAAAATAAGACACAAGCTCTCCATTTGTATATTATTAAAAAAAAAAAAAAAAATCAATACACTGCTCACTTGTGTTCACAGTTTGATTCTGCTATCTGTAAATGCCTGTATTAATGAGACTTTAAACTGGAAGTTTAACACTTCAGGCTGGTTTCCACTTTCTTTTCTAGAGGGAAGTGGTTTTGCCTATAGTTAACCTCTGACTGGGAGAACTGCCCAGCATTGGGACTGATGTTACAGAATTGCATACACACTTGGTGGTGATAAAATGACTGTTAAAGATGATCCTGAGAGAAAAACTCACCGTTGGTGTCGATGTTATGAATGCCTTCTGAGGGACTGCACTATCTGTCAGAGCAATTTGTTAACTGTTGTTCACTATTTCTGTTTCCGTAGATCAGTAAGAATCTTTGTACTAGCACTTAGTTAACCAAAAGATACAATAGGAAAAATATATTGGTGTAACAGAGGAAACCACCTAGTCTGGGCAGTGAATTTCTTTTAAGCGGTTTGTATCACACACAGAAGTATTAAGAGATGAACACAAGGATGCAATGACAGGTAACAATTCACATGATTCTCTGCAGGAAAACAGGTTAGTATCATCAGGAAGAGCAATAGGTTAAATTTCTATGTATAACACATTTCCTTAGATACATTTTTTTTTTCCTGAGTATTAATGAAAAACACATTTGCCTAGAAAAGAAGCAGAACTCTAAGAAGTAGTTTTAGCTGCAGGTTATATCAATTGGTTTGTGCTAGAATGCTGGGTCCTGGGAGAAGGCAAGTCATCAATCAGGAAGGTTTTACAATGAAACTAGATACTCCTTGTGGTTTGAGCCTACTCAGCAGCTAAACGCCACGCAGTTGCTCACCCACCCTCCTCCCACTTGGGAATGGGGAGGGAATCGGAGGGGCAAAGGGAGACTCGCGGGTTGAGATAAAAACAGTTTAATAACAGTAACAGAATAACACACTGACAGTATAAATGAGTAATGTACAATACAGTTGCTCACCACCCACTGACCAACCGACACCCGCCTGCTCCTGGCTCACAATCCCAAACACAAAGGCACCAGCAGCCACACCCCTGGAAGTGACAGCCCCTCCCAGCCCACTCCTGCCTTTATATAGTGAGCACAATGTCACGTGACATGGACTATCGGCCAATCGGGGCCCAGCCCTCCAGCTGTGCTCCCCCCGCCCCCGCACACAGGTGAGGGCACTGGGACCTGGGGAGCCCCTGGGGTCTCAGGGTGCTGCAGCTCCTCCCGCTGCCGAACCAATGGGAACTCTAGTCCAGCACCAACCAGGGCAATACTGTATTAACTATTTTCTGACTTTCAATTCATATAGGTAGCTCAGTATCAAAAGGAAGGAGTAAAGTGAAAGCAAGTTATTTAAGATCCTTTCAGAGATGTAGTATACATATAGATGGACATGTGGGTAGCCAAGCACATACATACATACACATATATGTTCACATAAACATGTGAACTTACAACCTTTTCTAGTGTTTACATATTTGAAAGAGCAGTGTGGCATATCACATAGACTATCCTGTTCTGCCTGCGGATGCCTTCAAAGGCACTCTCATCGGAGGCACTAAAGTCTACAGGTATGAACCAGTTGCCATAGTCTGACCTCAAGTCACCACATAAACCATGAAAACCTCCTGCTGAATCTATAGATTCCTTGGAGGAAACATTTCTCCTCTTTTTTGATAAAGTGCAGTCCTTGGACAGTACATGGGAAAGACTGGAACTCCACAGCACTGTGCACAGCTACTATGCCCATCTACATAGGTAATCTGAATCTGTTTAAGGATCATGAATGTTTTGTTCTGAGCTATTATAAAACCAGCTGCCCATAAAATGTAGCCATATGGCTCTTCCTCGACTCAGAATGAGATTGCTGTCACTTACACTACTTTGAAGTGCTACATGGAGAACTATACAAATGCATCCTATCAACAGGAGGACTAGAGACTTTCATTTTTTGCCTAATATTAAGCCTACATAAACTTCAGCATCATTGATTTTATGTTTTGTTTTCAAGGGACTGTGAAAGAAATAGCCTGACGAATAACAAATGCACAAATACCATTCAAAATGAGAGGCAAGAAAGAACAAAGTCTTATTAAACAAGCATGAACAGTTTAGGTATGGTATTTTGACAGCATTAACTAGTGACAGCTTAATTTTCCATTGTATTCTGTCTTTTAGTTAGAAAAATACAATTTAAGTAGAAAACAGAGTTTTCTTGCCAGGCCCTTGAAGAAAGGACAGGGATTTTACATGACTGGAGATCTCATTGTATTTTTTAAACATTTTTGTGTGCTCCCAAATATTTTACCAGTAAGCCAAACCCAATAAAAATAATTTAATTTTATCAATGGATTGTACCATTAAGGTTTTTCTTATTTTTCCTTTTTTTTTTTTTTTTCCTTCTGCTTTCTTTTCTTCTTTTTTAAATTTTTTTTTTTTTTTTTTTTTTTTAGATGACACACAATTTTCTCAAAGAATTAAATAGCTCAGTCCATTCTCTTAAGACATGAGCTATATATGTATCCTATAGTCTCCAGCTTCCCTGGTAGCTGGAAGACCTTTCTGTAATAAATTCTTGTTTGAAGTCAGGTGTCAGGCAAGTTTCTTCAGACTCAATTCTTCAAATACCACTTTATGCTTGCTTGTCAAGTTATTAGATCCTTTTATTTACTTTTATTTCATGCAAATTTTTACTTTTATTTAATGCAAAATTCCTTTATCATAGGCAGTTAAGCAGTCCATAATCACTGGCACATTTTGAAAAAAAAGACAAATCTTTTAACTCCTTCAGGGTACTTCTTAATCTTGTCGTACTCATTGAAGTGGCATGCAGGTATGAATACCGGTATGTTGAACTGCACAACAATGATGAAGTAAACTTGGTTACTTAAAATACAAATTATTAAAAATTCCCTTGTACACTTGTGATTCTAAGAATATTCTTCATAGATTTTTCACCAGAAAATGTGGCTTTAATAATCACAAGTAAAAATACAAATAACAAAAAAGAAAGGTGACAAACCCTGAACAGGTCCTACTAATAGTGGCTGTCATTGTCTGTATTTTACATTTTGAGAAAGTAGGAAGAATTCTCTTTTCTGTGCAAGAAGTACAAATATCTTTCTACAACAGAGACTAACCCAAAGTTTGGGATGCTCTTTGCCAGTATTGTTGCTGGTACAGAGAATGTCTTAGATCAGAAATCAAGGTTGGGTTTTTTTTCACCCATGTTTGTGTCCTGCTTGCCTGACACAGTCCAGTGGATGGCGTATGGATATGTGCACCCACAGACACCCACAGCTGGAGCAGCGTCCTCAACTTTTACACTCATTTCGTGACTACAATTAAAGAGGTTCAGGTCTTATTTTTCTGGCCTTGCTCCAGGTGAATAAGTAAATTGGTGTGACAATATCTGGAAAGACATGAATTATATGACAGTAGAATAATAAAATCAAGGATCAAATGTACTACTGTAAAGACTATAAATACAAATGCACTCTATTATGTCAATTCTAGTGTCAAGGCATCAGCCATAATATAATATGATTTTATACTGTTTTCTAATACTTTATTGGTAAGAATAAGGGTGCAGAAAATCTAGGTTTCTCCTGAATTATATCAGTATATGGGTTATTTCAAGTTATGAACATTAAAAATCATAACCACTGGAAATAGCTTTTTCTCCTGTTGGAGGCACAGAATAGATCCCTAACTGCTGATATTTACACAGCTTATTTAACATGGCAAGAGCTACTTTCCTTTACTCTGGTGTTAAAGTGATATCTGGTAAAACTACACTCTATTTTGAAAAGAGAAATAGTTGAATGTTGATACTAGGATTCAGGGTGTGTTTTTTATACCACCTAGAATTTTGGATTTCTTATGACAGAGTAGGAATGAAAGCAAAACCTGCATATACTTTTGCATAGACAAGAAGTAATTATTCTGATAATTTTGAAGTCATATGGAAATTACAATGCAGAAACCTAAAATTTAAAATGTAACCTAATAACAATTTGAAAAACTTCCTTTCTTCTTAGAGAGTATAATGAAATCTAATGTGTCTGGAAGTTAATAGAACATGAAAATAGAGCATGAAAAAGACATATTAAAACAATTAAAATTGCACTTAGGGGTATTTTATTGATTATAATTTTTATTGCTTTGTAGCATTTTCAAAGCATCAATCTTTTGTATGTGGACATTCCCAGTCTTCCCTGAAACTACTTAAGAGTTACTTCCCAGACAAATAGATTTGTGGAATAAAAAAAATTTGAGTGGAGATTGAGTACCTGTGATGAATGTGTGTAAAACTAGGCAGAATTCAGTTGAAAAGTGACTGCTTGCCTGTCATCTTACCAAAGGCAATGGCCTGTGACAACCTCAAGGCTCCAAAATTGTTGCTGGTTCAGAGAGGTCATTGCTGGCTCCAATTTGCAGTTAACAGTCCATTACTTTTAGGAGCAGAGGCTGCAGGACACCCCTTCACCAGGAAGGTTGGCCTGGAGTACTTGGTTCCTCATCCTCCTGCTATGGAGCTGGAGGAGCTCCAACAATTTCTAGGGCCCCTGGCATGAGGCTGGGAGTGTGGATCTCCCAGAGGAAGACTGGAAGCCCTGAAACCCCAGCAAATGCTTGATTATGGATTGTCCTACAGGGATCAATACAGTCTAAAAACCACAGCACAGAACAGAATGGGCAGGACTCCCAAGATTACTGCTTGTGCCCCAGGTCCTGAGCACCAACACCTACAATGCAGGCAGCACTTTCCTTACCCTTCTCCAACTTCACAGTGCTCTCCACTAGCTCTGTATTTAACCTCTTCAAGAAAAATCCCTGTTCAAAAATAAACTACTCTGAAAAAGAATTTCAAATTTATTTCCCTCAGCATTAGAGTTTAAGCAGTTTGCTCACTGTTACAGTTTTAGTTTGTACAATGGATTATTCTGTGTAACTGCATTCTGTATTCCACATATATGAACTGAAAATATGACAGCGGTTCCAGGTCTGTGCTAAAACAGTTATTAAACACTTCATCTCTGGTGCAGTGGAATGCTAAAACTTTATGTATGTAAAAGTCAAATATAGTTCAGTAACAGTTCACGTAAGCTTATGTTTCATATTTCCTCAACTTCATCCTGTATCAGATCCATCTACTCTTTTAAAGGGGTAAAATAAATATCCTTTTATTTCTCTGATTCTTAAGAATATAAAATCTGTTGCTTAATACTGCATCGTATGTGTGGCACTGAGTTGAAGGTTTGATTTCAAACCTCATGAAGTCAGTGAGCTTCAGTGAGGGTTTGGATTGACTTGAATTTGATCACCGCTGTCCTTTGTGGTCACTACGGCAAAAAGACGCTGCATTTCCATTCCTGGATAAAACATGCTAGTCATGCACATAACACTGAAAGTGAAAAAATATGTATTGGGAGGTCAACAACAAAGAATGAGGCTTTCCATTTTTTGTTAATCCAAACATTTGAGTTTCTGATTTAGGGATTATGGCTCAGTAGATGCCAATTGTTTACATTTCAGGAAATGGTACCTCTGGTGTGTATGAAGGGCTCATCCTGAAGTGAGTCTGCTTGATCTCTATAAATATTTGGAGGTGGTGTGCTACTTTAATGGAATTAATAAAAATCATAGAGATTTTTATTGCTACACAGACTATACTCCACAGAACACCAATGAACTGACTTGATGTAGCCTGTTTATTAAACTGTCTTCTGTAGTCTTATATGTAGGACAGTATAATTTTAGAGACTGACCTTGCAACCTATACACCTATGATTAGACCCACTGAGGTGAACTGAATTTCTCATTACTGCAGAAAGATACGACTTCTTTTTATTTTTTACTTTCTTTGTCTGTCTGACACTGGAACTTCCTTACAGGTATCAATTCTTGGAGTTGTACATAGTTACTCAGGGTACTGGGAGAGAAAGGAGAATCTCAGAAACCACAACAGGCAATTATTCATACAAGATGGTGATTTAATGACATCTTTTATAGCTTATGATAAGTCAACACTTTGTGGTTTTAGTAAAAAGCTTAAATGAGTTCTCATATTTATTTTTAGGGTTATTACATTTATCACTCTTAAGTGTCCTTCACTTGGATCAGGACCATTCAAATCTTTTTAAGTCTAAATAGATTGTCTTTTTAAGTGTAAATCTTAAGCCTAAATCTATTATTGTTTACTCTTGTGCCGCCCTTTACTCTCTTTTTGTCCGTGACAATATCAGTTTTTTGTCCCTTGTGCTGGTTTTGATTGGGATAGAGTTAATTTTCTTCATAGTAGCTGGTATGGGGCTATGTTTTGGATTTGTGCTGAAATCAGTGCTGATAATAGAGATATCTTCATCATTGCTGAGCAGTGCTTAGACAGAGCCAAGGCCTTCTCTGCTTCCTACCCCACCCCACCAGCGAGTGGGCTGGGGGTGCACAATGAGTTGGGAAGGGACACGGCTGGGACAGCTGAGCCCAACTGACCAAAGGGATATCCCACACCATGTGACATCATGCGTATCATATAAAGCTGGGGGAAGAAGAAGGAAGTGAGGGACATGTTTGGAGTTATGGTGTTTGTTTTCCCAAGTCACCGTTAAGCGTGATGGAGCCCTGATGTCCTGTGGATGGCTGAGCCCCTGCCTGCTGATGCGAAGTGGTGAATTAATTCCTTGTTTTGCTTTGCTTGTACATGTAGCTTTTGCTTTACCTATTAAACTGTCTTTATCTGAACCCATGAGTTTTCTCACTTTTGAACTTCCTATGCTCTCCCCCATCCCAGCTGGAGGGAGTGAGAGAGCAGCTATGTGGTGCTTAGTTGCTGGTTGGGGTTAAACCACAACAGTCCTTTTCCACATTCTCACAGAGAACTAGTTGTGCAAACCAATTTCCATGTGATGGAAATACCTTCCCTTTTGTTTATAGGTCAGGCACATGCAGTGTTCTATCGATGTATGCGTACCTCTGAAGCATATATTTTACATTCTTTAAGTTTATTATTTGCCACAGTATTGATACACTTAGCTCATTCTGCCAGCTGAATCTGCAGAAATTGGGATGAGCTGAATGCTTGTCAACAGTTCACAAATATTTACCAAGTAACTGGTTTTCACTCAAAAAAAAATTTATGAAAATGCTAAAAATATTACAATATTACAGAAAATACTTCTGGGGTACAGAGAGAGTAGAAATGCTGAGAAAGAGACCTGGAGCATGAGAACAGTAGACATAGATACTGTTTTTCTATCTAATTCAGGATCCTTTTCCTAGTGTTATCATTACATGATGCATCAGAAGAGGCTGCAAAAGTCTTACAGTCCTTGCACCCTGTTTTGTGATGCTGTGCAGAGATATAAGTCTCTCTGATTTCATAGACAACCCTTACAGTACCTTAACAGTGAAAACGCTTTCCACTCAACTACCAATTAAACAACTAGTTGTTACAAAAAATCTTGCTCTCTGTTACTGTCATTATTTTCACACCTTAAAAAACCTCTATGGACAAACACTGACTGTAAGATGATAGGAAACTGGATAAGAGTCTGATAACAAGCAATAGGAATGATTGGAAAGCTATATTAGAAGACTACTATTGCGCCACCTTGGTATTCATATAAAGATTGATGATGAATATACTTTAATTAAAATATAAGAATATGGCTGAATGTGAAATGTCAAAACAGGAAGTACATAAAAACACAAGTAGGATAGGTCTGAAAAGACAGTTAAGAAATTTCAGAGATGACATTAAAGTAGGCAACTGAGAAATACCTTGGTATGCCAACATGCATTTTAACAAAATGCAGAATGATGTACTTTAGAAATCTGGATACTGATATGTATTCCTTGATTTTAAATTAATTGGATTAATGGAAAATATAGAGAAGTTACTGTGTCCATCTCATTATAAACAGTGGCTCAATGCATAACAGATGTCCAGGAAACAGCAAATAGTTGAATGTGAAGTGCAATTAGAATATTTAGATGATTGAATCTGCATCTAAAATACTTGAAAAATTCTAGTGGCTAAAATGTCAGTTCTCCCTATGGATGAAAGGCTTACTAATAATTTAATTTAGAATCAAGAAAAAACAGAAGAGTTCAGAGAAAATATTTTTTTTTTTTTTAAATGTAAAATGAACTTGAACAAGTGCCCTTAAAGGGGGCCTACAGGAGAGATGGAGAGGGACACTGTATCAGGGACTGTAGTGATAGGATGAAGGGCAATGGTTTTAAACTGAAAGGAAGTAGATTTATATTAGATATAAGGAAGAAATTCTTTACTGTGGAGGTGGTGAGACACTGGAACAGGTTGCCCAGAGCAGCTGTGGCTGCCCCCTCCCTGGAAGTGTCCAAGGCCAGGTTGGATGGGGCTTGGAGCCACCTGGTCTGGTGGGAGGTGTCCCTGCCCATGGCAGGGGGGTTGGAACTAGATGGTCTTTAAGATCTCTCCCAACCTAAACCATTCTATAATTCTATGATTCTATGGAGTCACTAAGACAAATTATTAGTAAGCACTGAACTAAAACTCTTTTAATATACATCATAAATATGGGTTTACGGGCAATGGCCCATAAAGTGATAATTCTGGTGAAAGCACATCTCCCTACCCTCCTCCCCCACCAAAAAAAAAAAAAAAAGCATGAACACACCAAACCCCACTTTAATCTTCAAGAGGACTCTGGTGTTGAATTCTCTTCTGTACATTTAACATAGAGAAAAATTCTAAAGCAATGTGGCATTTTATTTAAAAGACATAGGGAATATAAATCCTTATCTTTTGAGGCAAAAATGAGCCACCAAATTCCTGAGACTGGGTGGAACTCTTTCTCTGTTGGCATAGTTATTCCTCCTGGGGAACCCACCGCTACTGGGCCACTGTTACAAATGTCTGATATTCCTAAATTTTCACCTAGCTCAGGTCTGGGCATTGTTTATCCAACAGCATATCCATCTGGAAGAGGTCCTCTGCTTATCAGTGTAATTGCATATTTTGCCAAATCCACTATGCTAAAGTGGAACATGAAGCTATAGCACAAGCTATAGCACACTCACAACACACACAGTATTTAACCTCTGCTCCATTTCATGGAAGATGGGGGTGCTTCATGCTGATGGTTTTAGTTTTTAACCCTTATAAGAGTGTGATTATGACCTGGGTTATTTCTTATTATTTACATAAATGCTAATAATTTGTTTTAATATTCTGGAAAATGATGCCCATATTACCAGCTCCTCCTTAATCATTGCTTAAAAAGAAACCAAAAAGTTAAAAGCTAGGTTCAGTTTGAAGGCTTTCAACCTCATGTAGGCATGATGTTAAAGCTACAGAGTGCAAAATCTGTCATCCTGGCAAGGAAACTTCCTCTATTAACATCTGCCTTTCTGCTCCGGCCTGGGCATAGGAGTTTTCAGGAGCTGTTCCAAGACATCCTTTTAAGGATGCATCGTCACCTGATTTTGCAGCAACTGAACTGATACAGAGCCTTTATGGGTAGTTTCTACACAAGCACTGTTAAGATCCACACTGTATCCCTTGTCCCTTGCCCAAATTTGAGCTGGCCGTGCTGGGTGACATCCTAGATTCACAGCTTTTTATTGTTCAGAGAAAAAAGTCTTCTATCTTCTCTTGCTTTGTGTTTTCACCTTCTACCTCCATCTTGAGATCCCTGCCCTTCTAACAGTTCCCTTCACTTTCTTAGTGCATTTATCTAGGGAATAACTAAGAAAATGCACTTGCCTGTATTCAGGAATCACTGTCCTAACTAGAGTCTTTGAACTTGTAACTATCTTTGGAAAGTCCTTTACTGCACCATCTATGTTCAAAAAAGTTTTATTTCTTAAAATGACAAGTATTGAGGTATGTTAGGGGAGACATTCAGAGCACACCAAAACATCTGTGGAGATGCATACTGAATATTACTTTACAAGAGGATACAAGTATGTGGAATGGACCTTCAGCTTTGGGTTAGGATTGTAACCACTATTTATTCATACCATAATATTCACCCTATTCCCCACGAAAACTGCTAAGTTGCAAAAGCCCACCTTCACCAAAATTGCTTTTATATATCTCTCTCTATTATAGATATAGATATATATATATATATAGTTGCAAGTGTTCACAGGAGCACTGGTTAGCAAAGGTAGGGTAGCAGAAAGGACAGGAAACTGCGGCTGAAGTACTCTTACACTGTGTGGAAGACAGGCATTTCAGAAGAGTAGCTGACAGACAAAACTGGGTTTACTGTTCCAGCATTGGGGAAGTCAGCTCCTAAATGAGATCTTGGAGAAAAAGACACTTCCTTAATGGCTGATCCACTGTGCAATACTGGAGACTTTGGAACTGCATGTGTTAAGGTAGTGCTCAATTTTAGAAATGTCTGCATAGTGAAGTTCAAAACAGACGTTTTAGTTCCAAAGTCAGCAGACATCTCATGCGTTATCCATGTATTACCAGAAAGACAGAAAGGAAGAAAGAAAAGTGACAACACTACTCGGATTAAGAAATGTTAACAAATTGATGAAGACCATGATGGGAGAGGAAAGTCTCTTTCACTACACTAGAATGTAGAAGGGAAAAGCTGGTAAAAATAAATACCTTTTTCAGAAGAGGCTGCACTTCTCATATGGGACAGTGGAAAAATAGGTCCTATTTTCTCAAACAGCAGCAGAAGAAAACGTAGAATTATGGGATTACTTGCTAGGATAAATGAAGGGGTATCATTTTATGCAAAAGGTTGGATGATTATGTGTAATTAGCATCCCATCTGATTTCTTAAACTCAAAGAAGGTTTACAAAGAATACACAGAAACACTTGCCCTTGCTCTTTTCAGGGTGGTCTAGAAAGAAATCAGTTACATTCTGTTGGGACTGTGTTGAATTTTTAGCACTGACAGCTCAGCATGTCTTTCATAGCCCTCAGAGGATGATTTGGATATACACAGTGACCCTATCTATATGTATTTCTTTTGCTTTAATACAGTAGGGTAGGACTCTCTATGGACACTGTCCATACTTTGTCGTCCCAAGAGCTCCCAAGGGAGGAACTAATATTCTGTTCAGTTTCTAGCAGCAACAATACACTGCTGTAGTATCTTGCTCTGCTTCAGCTGTGTTGGCCATTCCTAGAGCTTGTGCTCATCAGAGTGCTTATGGAGGATGCAGCATTTACCAGTTTCTCCACAACTATGTTCAAGTTGAGAAAAAAATGCAAAAAAAAAGGTGGTGGTTTTTTTTTTTTTTTTCCCCCTCATTTCACATATTGAGTCTAAGATCTTATTTGTTCTTCTGAGAAATTTGTACAAATACACAAATGAAGTACCAATATACTTTCTAACTTACTCCAATGGTGTATCTAAACAATAACTGATCAACAATTCAGAAGAGACAGAATAATAATAAGAGAAAGGGGAAACTGAGGAAAAGCATAAAGACTAGAAGGTTGTGAATGTACAAGTGGAAAAAAATTTCTGGCCTGCAGAAGTATCAGTATTAGTGATGAGGCATAAACCAAAAAGCAGCCACTTGTTCTTCCAGCTGAGGTTACTGGTCTGGCAATTAGAAAATTATCTTTTTACTTCTGAGTGGATTACCTCTGATTAGAAGTCATCAAGGGACAAAAATCTGGTGTTCAGTCACATTTCAAGGAAAGCTGTAATTTGAAATGCAACATTTATTGCTACTTTTCAAGGCAGTGCTAGAAGAAAATCACTCCATATCTTCTACAATAGCTTTTATATTAGCAAATCCTCATATACTCAAGTGCAAAATTACTGTGATAGCAAAAGAGAAGGGGTTCTTTTAATTTGCTTTGCTGTTTTGAACATCCAGTGAACTGCAAAACCTGGATAACAGCCATTGGTTTATTCATTCACTAGAAGGCTTTAGAAATATCTCTTTGCTTCTACAGGAGTGATAACTGCTTGGAGTTGTTAAATTTGGTGATTACTTCAGTTGTTAAGAATAAACAGTGGCACCTCTGACATGCCTTTTATATGCTAAAAAAAGATATAGAAGTTATTGGGTTGCATAATATTCATGACTAACCTGGAGCAGACTTAGAATCCTATTCCATGGGAATAACATAATGAATGGAAAGCAGTTATTAGGATTAAACCCACTGTACAGAAATGTGAAGCATAAAGCCATAGTTAATGACTCATGATCGCTCTTCCCCTGTCCCCATCAATACAGCTTCTTTATTCCTCTTTGGTCTATGTAATTCATGTATATTCTTCTCATCCAGCAGTACATGACCTTATTTAATTAGGTATTCAGTATGTTCCTTACAGACTTAGATGATGGTAACACTACTTATTTTAAACAGCAATGAAATGTATTATACATGTCTGAATTGAATGAAAAATATTATTCTGAAATGTTACCTCTGTCTACTAAAAATGTATACGTAAATTCAATTTAATTTCCACGCCTTTGTTTCAAGCACCTCAGTAGAAGAGGTGATGCTTAAACCAGGGTATACTTCTAGCATGTTTACTTCTTCATCTGGTATTCTCTGATCTCTAACATCTGCATCATGGCCCAACATCACAAAGCAAAAAAGGTACTGTTCTTTCCTCAGCTGTGTCACTTGCAGGGTATTTCAGGGTGTCTAATAGACTGAGACATTATTTCATGATACAAATATCAATATCCAGGATTTATCTCCCATTTCAAGTGACAACAGAAGCTCTTTAAATGTTTCTTATACTAAAAAGATCTCAAAACCAGTATTTCGATTAGAACAAGATTGATGCCAAATTCTTACTGAATAAACAACATATCCACTGTTATAAGAGTTGCATATCTAAAGAGAAGTAATTGACCTTCATACTTATGTTAATGAGTATTTTTTAAAGACAGTAGCACTTTATTAAATCATATTATAGCGTATTCAATATATTTATATATTGAATTATATATTTTATTATCTATTCAATATACTTAAAAACCTGAGATTAGAATTAGCTTTCCTTTAGCTGATGAAACTCCAGAAAATACAGATAGATATTTTGAAGTTACATTTTCCTGTCTTCCAGATCCTGAGATTTATAAAATAAATAAATAACATGTAACCGGAAGAAAGCAAAACACAGAGGTCAGTTCAACCTGTGCAACTTGAAACCAGTGACTGAAGTCTGCATGGACACTTAGTAGAGCTCACAACTATGTGGAATTAATCTAGTAACACTGTGCTAAATCTTGCTACTCTTCTTCTAACTAGGAAAAATTCTCAGATTATTCAAATTGCTTTCACACTCCTGGCACTAATGCAATAAAATGCTGATTTTAAATCCATGAGAATTTGCCCCAATAGTATTGCTGTCTATGAGTTGTCACACTGTTTTGTAAATGTCTTCTGAGCATAATATTAATTGGTGTGAGGAACGATCATAGTTTAATTATTAGGAATTGCATCGTGGCCTTGGTGGTACCTTTAAAAAGCAGAGTTTTTTTCTGGCAATTGTCTTGTTTTCTTTACTACTGTCCAAAAGACACAAGTTCCTTCCTTTCCCAAACCTGGGAATCTACAATGCATATGGTTCAATCAAAGGACATCAACTTTGCTTACAGGGATGGGAATTAAGATGGCAGTACAGTATCTTAATGTTTTTCAGAGAGAATCTGGATTTTGCACTACAGGAAAATGCTTCAACTCTATAGGAACTCCAGATGTGGAGGCCTCTGGCAATAGTCTTGCATACAGTGAAAGTCTTTCAGTTACTCATATTCCAGTCATCATCTGGAAATAAATTCAGAAGGGAATGTGTTGAATTTGGCTGTCAGTTTGAGAACAGTCACAGAGGAAGGAGGGATGAGCAAGGCCACATGCTGCCCAGATTAATGGTTGGCAGTCTGCTTGTGAACCTGCCAAGTGTAACTATGTAAGGTCTTCTAAAAGCAGGAAGCGGATTTGATACCAAAGGCTGTATACAGGCAATGGCTCTTAAATGGGGGCTTATGTAAATGCATATACATATATATATATATATATATATATTTATATATATATGACAGAAGCCTCTTCTTAAAACCATCCAGTCACCAACTCTTCTGCTGAACTATAGTGCATCTCCAGAGATCCTTATTCAATTATTAATGCATCTGCTGCTAATTTCATCATGCAAAATGTGAATTTGTCTTTCCACATTGAGCTCTAAAGGAAGTTTGTAAGAAATATAAAACTTGTCAGCATATGAGAGTCAACACATTACTGCTGTGCTGCAACCATTTATAACAAAACTAAAATGAGCACTCACTTGTTTGGCATTAATTTAATGTCCCACTTAGCTCCTATCAGACATAAATAGCTGCTTCATCTATTTAAGCATTTATGTTCGTGCACATAATGAAGTACTCTGTACCTGTCAAGTAAGCAGAATTCATAACTGAAATAAGAAATGCATGAGGAAATTCAATGTTCTTAATATTAAGGCTTTACAGGGGCAGCATCAGACTTTTTTTCTGGCCATAAGTTCATCTTCTATCCCACTCTGCAGAGACCATACAAAGACATGACGTATACACATGTTAGTATTCCAAAAACATTTCTAATCTGTTCAACTCATGGCACAATTAACAACAGCTGTAGTTGTCAAACACACTCAAAATAAAATAAATTAGCTAGCTAACCTCTTGGTATTTAAATGTTTTTTATGTTCTCTATTTTAGAAAAACACAGTTTAATTTTAAACAGCATTCTAGTTATGATCATCCTCTCTTGAGGAAATTTTTTATGAGAATGAATGGAGGTAATGACTAGCATTAGTCACTGTCATTATCATAAAACATTAGAAATGACAATATTTATAACAGGCTATGACACGACAATTAAAATATGACTTTCTATCACTTGTGTATGCTTTGGCTACAGCTGGTTGCTATTTTCTGAAGTTAAACTGATAGAAGTCTGGTAATGGTATATTTAATAGCATGTTCATCATCAGATCTAATTGTTTTCCACCACAGGGTATGAAGCTTTATGTATTCTATCAACCCAAAACAAACAGCCATACTGCTTAATGGCTGTTCAATTAATGTTTATGGTGCCACTTTTATAACCTAAGTTACAAGACAAAAAAACTCCAAGAAGCAATTTAAGAAACTTGGAAGCTTAATGGGACTTCAACCAATACCAAAAATTATTAAAATACATGTAAGATCCCTCCCACACTTGAGGATGAGAAATAGAAGACATCAGTCAGCATTAGAGAATTCTTCCAGGACAATGGTATAAGTGCCAAAGGAGGGGAAATCAGACCTTCATGTAGGGAAAGATGGTTGAGTGACTTCAGGGTGGCTGCCTTGCAATTGCTGTTCATGCTGGGTTAAAACAGAGAAGACCTGCTCATCCCAAGTCATGTAAAGGTCAGACTCTATTGCTCAAATTTCAAAGTTATTTCTCTGAGAGTGATTTGCCCTCAGTAACCTAGATGCTCTCCACCTACTCATAATTCTTTCTCCTATTTAGCAGAGCTCATGCCGATTAAAAGGAAAGAACAGTTCAAAGACAGGTTTCTCTGTTACTGCCTTGGTGCATATTAATTTTTTTTCTCTCCCTTTTGTACTAAGCCTGTAGAAAGCAATGTAAAAATACTGTAAATATGTTTTCACTAGAGAGCTGCTGTTGTTCTAAATTATGAAAGTAAATTATTTCTGACTTGTGCTGTTAATTGTATATAGCAGTAATATATTCATTCAGAACTTCCCATTTTAATTCAGACACCCTGATCACTGGCTTTTAATGATGCATTACAAGCCTCTACTTCTCTGACACCTGGGCAATTAATCACTGACACTCTTCAGTCCCCCAGTGTAGCTGGACACAATTAGACAAGCAAGAACCTGACTTGAGGGGTGGTGAAAATTTCTTTTCAGGAATTACACATTTTTTTCACACCATAAACTCTGCTTGATATTCATTGCTGCAAATATATTTTAATAGAACTGCTGTTACTCTGCCTCTCCTTCCAGCCTCCCAGGAGTTTCTGTAGATCAACATGATGTTCAGAAACAGGCAAAAAATGCTCTGAAAAGTTTAAAGGCTGTCAAGTCTTCTTGGCAAGTTCCCTCCAAGAGTGCAGCTGAGAAATGACAAACTTATCACCTGACTGGCTGGTGTTTAAAGCTGACTGCTTTTGATTAGGAAGCAATGAACCTTCCATTCTGGAGTTCATTTTGTGTTTCATAAGCACCTCTTCACTGAAAATTATGCAGTTGAACTGATTTGAATTTGATTAGTATAATGCTACAGCTTTATTATTTGTAGTAAATACAAGTATCTTTTATTGTGTTACTGCACATTTAGGAGAATTTCAAGATGGTTACAGACTTCCTTTTATTTCTCATCTATTATTGCTTGACATTTAAAAAAAATAATCCAATAATAATATATGCCTATGTTGCTGTTACTTGTGCATTGCTCCATATGTGCTCACACTCTACTTCCTTTCTGCTCCAGTGGGAAGAATAAGATGAAAGCAATTCTGCCTACTCAAGGAGAAAGTACTGTGTCCTCATCAGGTAAGCTGAGCTAGAAAGAAAGTTACTGTGACTTGCAACAGCTAACTTTTTTAATGGAAAACTCCTGTATTAAATTCTATGCTACAGATTTTGTGATTGATACTTCAACAGCGAGTGCTGTGGTAAGCATAGCCACCAGAGGTGCATGTGTTAAACACTGAATTGCTCCTTCATGTCATCTGACTTCATGAGTTGCAATGTGAATGCTCTGGACAGCTTGATACACTTTTATCTTCTGACAGACTTTCAATTATATGTCCTTTCACATTATTACATAACTTCCAATGATCTGCATTGTGGACCTCAGTAATAAAAATCTATTTCATGTCTGAAGAACACAACTTCTTTGGTCAGTCAATTTAGACATAGAAGGGGAGAAGTGCATTTGACCAGAAACTAATGTTGAGTGGAGTCAGCTGGTCAGGTCAATAAAAGATAAAAATAGTATTTGCCTTTGAAAGAAAAGAAAGCTCAGGACACAGCCTAATGGCTAGATTCAGCCCTAAGGAAAGATTTATCTCTGTATCAGTGTTCTAAGAAGTGCTTAGTTACCCAAACCTACACAGAATCATAGAATTTCATAGAATGGTTTGTGTAGGAAAGGACCTTAAATATCATCTAGTTCCAACCCCTCTGCCATAGGCAGGGACACCTTCCACCAGACCAGGTTGCTCCCAGCCCCGTCCAACCTGACCTTGAACACTTCCAGGGAGGGGGCAGCCACAGCTTCTCTGGGCAACACATTCCAGTGTCTCACCATGCTCACAGTGAAGAAATTCTTCCTTACATCTAACCTAAATCTACTCTCTTTCAGTTTAAAGCCACTACCCTTTGCACTATCACTACATGCCCATGTAAATCAAACTGCAGTGCAGTTAGAGATGTAGCTACAGAACTCAGCAGTAAGATCTATTATTAACTAACAGCTTAATCTATTTATTACTAGTATGGTCCAGAGAGTCTTATATCTATTATCTTCAGGCTGAATATTCTCCAACATGTAATTCTACCTACCTTTAGAAAAATGCATACACTTATACAATTTATCTTCTTATTTGCTTACCTGTTTTCATAGATCATCACTATATTGCATGAGTACAGCAACATATCCCAGTCATTAGGGATGCTTTTAGAAAAATAAAGTAGGTTCACTTCAGCTGCAATTCAAGCTATTAGTGAAATATTAGTGTAATATATGCATCTTCAGTACTCCTCTGGCTTTCATTAATATCAACTGGCTGTCTCAAAATCTGTAATATATTAATTTCCACAGTATCTGTATAACGATGCAAGTCAAGAAGTTCAAAAAAAGTGTTTTTGGTGAGGATATTAACATCTTGTGTGCCAGTGATGACTCCTGATTTTTGAGAACCTGAAGTTGAGATTAGTGGAAGCTACAGGCTTTCACCACTTATGAAAACAAAAGTGTGTCTTCAGTGCTTAAGTACAGATGGAATATTCCAATCTATCTTTTGAAAACATTGAGGGTTATCAGCAGAAGTGCCTTCTCCTAAGAAAATCCAATTTCTTTAATAAACAAACAGTTCAACAAAAAAAGCCAACAGAGGAAAGAAATAGCAAAGGTTATAGAAGCACAGAAAATCCACTTCTGTGAAACTCCATAGGCCAGTTTCCATGAGGTGAATGCTGCACACGTGTAGCTCAAAGTGGAGGCCTTGAATGGCCTGTTCTATCACAGTAAAGCTTTTGTGCATCAGGATGTGCTTCTCTATGCTCCCTTTTTAACCTCTTGCACAACAGAGCATTTGGCACAGAACAGGCTTACGTCCAACTCCAAGGACAAGCATATATGTCAAGCCTTGTGTTCCTTCATCTCTGAACAATGTAATTAATGCTATGCTATGCTATGCTATACTGTGCTAGGATACACACAATCTGCAGCTTTTTATTTAAGAACCTCCCACAACTGAAATGTAAAATTCTGTTCCTTAAAAGTTTAATTATTAATGTTGGGATTAATTTCACCCAACCTCAATTATCTAAAAGACAGCCACATATTCTATCCTAGGCATCTAGTCCCATTTTCTAAACAGTAGAGGGCATTTCATCCCACTTATTTTTGACATATACCTGAAAAGGGGATATATTGCCTTTTAGACTTGAATTTAGTATATATGTACATATATAGAGAGCTGAAAAACAAGAATGTCAGAAAATGCAAAGAAAGTCTCATGGAGAAGATGAACTTCGGTATTTTACTTTGAAGTTCTGGCTTGCTCCGGATGGGGAAAAATCAGACTTTCCTTTCTTCCTCTACAGATTTCTGTTCACCTTCTAGAAATCTAAGTAGGGTATTTCACCCTTCTGAAACACTTTTTCACTTATTAAAACCATAAGTTACCATGCCAAAAGGAATTAATATTTTGAGTTTCCAAGAACAAATAGACATTTTCTTCAGGCAAAGAGTGCAAATGATCATCTACTTCCAAGTCTCACTTTTAAACCATTTTAGGAAAGGTAGTACAAGGGTTAGGAGATTGGGCTATAAATAAAGGTATTTTCATTCTGATGAATAGCATTCTGTGTGATACAGTGAACAAATTCCCTCTTCTCTTTCTATTCGTTATATGCAAAGCACAAATAATAATAGAGACATGTATCTTCTTATTCCACATTGCTGTAATGTGAAAAAAAAAAAATTCTAAGAGTCCTAGATTATTATTTACAAAGTGTTAACACACTTAACTAGAGTCTAAGTAAACCCTTAAGAATCCTGCATATTTTCACCCATTTTTTATCTCACGCACTGACTACTTAAAACTGGAGTGTGAGTACTGTGACTTAGGGTTTATTTCCAGCTCTAGCTATAAGGAGGAAACTTGAAAAATACACTGTTTTTTTCTCAAGTCTAAAGACATGTTAGGTTGGAATAGCTTTTGGCCTCATTCTATTAGTTCTTTCTCTGTACAGAAAAAAATCTAAATCTAAAGCAAGGCATAGTTCAAATTTTTATTGCCATTTTCAGAGAGAAAATCCAAAAATAGCATGGGCAAAAAAGTGTCAACACTTTCAGATCATATGATGACAAGGAAAGGAGTCCTGTAAGAGGACTTCATGCTGCTCTACAGTGCAGGAGACAAGGCTTCAGGTCTGTTTTCTTGTGTACAGTCAGAAGGAACAAGGGGAGGACTGTGGTTGCATCAGAGATATGGGAAGTGATGGTGTGTACAGGACTGAGGTAGGTATTTTTTCTGCCACTGTTTGTAACCTGCCAGAGGAGCTGCAAAGTAACCCCACATTAGCTATTGATACTACTTTTGCTAGTTACCTGAATGCTGGACGTTGCTAGCTACCATCAACAAAGACTGAAAATGGTCTTTCGTTTCACACATTATTTGCTGAAGAAACAAGCTAATTTCTAATAACTAAATGCGGTAACTGTATTTTCATATGACATATGGCTATAAATAAACTTGTTACAGAAAAATACAACTTCCACATAAGTATTCAGTTTGGAAGATTTAGGAAATGTTAGATTTATACTTTCCAATTAGATTATGTCCTTTAGTATATACAAGAAGTCATAGACTTTAATTATAGGGCCCCATTTTATCCTTCTCTCTGCAAGACCTAATTCATTCTGGATATGAGATTAAATTAAATATTTCTATCTGTCTTAAACACTAGTGGTATGACTCTTCTTTGTTTACTGTTTTCCATCCAAATGTCCACTGGTATAGATTTATTTACTTTCTTAAAGTTTTTCAATGTCCATAGTTTGTAGCAACAATGCTACAATAGCTGAACCTTATAAATATTAAAACGTATATGTTCACAACAGCTCATGAAGATACCAAGATTTTTCTAGATGAACAAGTGGAGAACAGAGTAAAAAACCCCAGAATTTGCAAAATTTGTTTTTAACATGACCATCGCAGTGAGTTAACTCATCCCAAAGGGACATGATTTTTCAAAAAATTTGGCATTTTTAAAAACTATTTCTGTGTTTAACATACAGCACAAATATAATTTGATTATTTTAATGTTATTTTTGTGAGAAAGATGATTAAATATTATATTTCTTTACCACAGAAAGAGAGCATAAGAATTTAGATACATTATCAAACTTTCTTGCCTTAAAGTAACATGCATCATAGGTATCTGCATATGATCTCTCTTCCAATGGAAAACATAAGGTGAACTGGTTTAAAATAATCCTATTTTTTGCAGACTCAGGGAAGATGAATTATCTCACATTTGACGTAAACTATGGACAAATACCACAGCTCACCTGATAGACTGGAATATCACCGTAAATCTGAGTGCCAGCATGTCCTACAGAGGGTGGTAATGGCAGATCCAGAACTCAGGGCTGTGGAGAGTCCCAACCTGAGGCTCAGTCCTTCGGATCCCACTGATTTATTGCAAATGATGTTGAACATTCTCAGTTCCCTGAACACCATTCAAAAGGTACAGTACTTCCCTAAGGGCTCCAAAAATCTGAAAATCAAGACAAAGTTGGGCAGACATATTCAATGAAGAATATAAAAAAAGTTGTCACATTAATATTTTAGCTTAAATGACTTATCTAGATTCACACATCATCTCTGTGACACAGGGTTAGTCTGGATGACAGAAAACTCTTCAAAGACACTGCCTTCCAAATTCTGCAAGCTATGAGATAAAGCAGTTACAAAAAATAACAACATAATTTGCTACACAGTTCTGACACGTTCCTGTGCCCTGCAAGAAACAAGTAGAATGAAAGATCATGTGATCATCTGCTTAGAGTCTCTGAAATAGCATATGTGTGCAACAGAGCAAAAATGAGGAAAAGGAACAAACTAAATACTGGCATTTCTAGTTTTGAATTTTTTTTTGTAATGTTATTGTATGGAAATTCAGTGAGATCATTTTTGCTCAGCTTTCTCATTTAACTTCCTACTTTTTATTATGCTACAAATTTATGAAGTGCTGCCTTCGATACCTTTTCTCTAATTTCAATCATCTACTTGAGATAAAGGCTCATGGCCCATTCATGGTAGTATGAGTATGTTTTCATCAATGTAATAAAAATTGAGGTTTGTGGCAGTGAATTTTAGGAACACCAACACTCTTTATGCAGATAATACAGTAAAATAATTATATTCATCCTGAGCAAATGACTTCTGAGTGCTGGTATGGATGAGAATGGTAACTCGTGAGAACAGGTTGGGTTGGAGTTGTGTTTCATTTCTTGATAATATTAATATAATCAGGTCTATGAGAGATTAATTCAAATCAGTTCTTATTAAAATCAATGGATTGAGAGATAATTTGAAGATTTAGGTTGAAGAGGGAGGTGCTTTTTTAAATGCAATAGTTAGTCTCTTCAACCAGCCAATGGAGAGAAGGTACATCCAGGCAGTGTTTTAGAGTACCTGGCTTAGGTATTCTGAATTATGTTCTGTAAACAAAGACCACTCCACTGAATGTATAGGTACTCTAGGTACCTGTAACAGCAAAAGCTAAGTGTTTGAAGTTAAGTCATGAATGTACTCAGTATTTCCCCAAATGCCACACTAAGGTAATTGCACATAAAGGAAAAAAAATTCTGATTGGTGGGGTATGGGAATATAGACATTTTTGTATAGTTTCTAGTAAGCTTACTGAGTTGGCAAAAGGCAACTTTTTTGGATGTCTCATGGTATTCTCCAAAACAGTTTTTCATAAAACCATCAAAAAATACTTTCTGGGACCATCAGGGGAATACCCTCTACAAAAAGCAAGTTCCTATTACAAATTGAAGGAACCCTCAATTTGCAAACTGTGTAAGCCCTTCCATGCACTTGGAGACATTTTTCTATGACGGAAAGTATTAGGTTGGTATAAATGTCAGGCTTGCAAAAGAAATGGTTAAAGTAAGCCAAGCACTCTGAAATTAGATAAATATGAATTTTGGGCCAGTGAAACCCTAACTCAGCTCCTTTCATGTATGTATTTGATGTAGTCTTTACAATGATTGAGTTTTGTTTGGTTTTTTTTTTTTTTTTTTTTTTTTGTGCTTGATTTCACACATAAGAAAGGGCACTGAAAGAGCAGCTATTTGGTATCTCTTACCCTCATTATTCAATGTGTTCTTCCTTCATTAATTTGATTAACTTTATTCAAATCCTTAATTTTTCTTCACAAAATTAGGAATTGTGTGGTCGGGTTTCTGTGCCACTTGTGGCTATAGTGTGTGAATACCTCATCAGTGTGACTAATTATTATTATATTTCGGAGTTAAAATAAACCATTCATCACTGTTACATAACCTTGGAAACCCAAGGCTTGATTTTTTAAATTCCTAACCTTAAACAGCACTTTACATAGTCAGGCAGAACTCCTGATGATGCCACTTGCAATTCTGATGAAAATCAGAACCCAAGATTTTCTGTAAGACCTCGAGACAACAAGAAATACAGCATTAGAGGGCTATTACTTTGAGCAATTTGCCTACCCTCACACAAAACTGCTGGCAGAGATGCTGAGGGAGAATGTAATCTATTCCTCTGTTTTAGTTAAACTCAGCTGTTTGGTCATAAAACTCCCTCTACTTTTCTTGCAACCCAAACTGCAGCCTAGACTCCAGCACCTGGGAACACCAGCCAAGTGGTTCTATGGATAAGAGCCTCTTTGGGCACGCAACCCTTGCAGATTACCACAGCTATCTATTTGTACATTAGACAAGACAGTGGAGTTAAAAATACGGGCACTGGGAAGACAAGTCTGAGATAGGATCATTCTGGTGTTGTTCAATTTGCTAATGCAAATAGAGCTTCTACTTGTTCTACAAATTCCTCCTGACCCTTCCACTGTGCACCCCAAGTCTCCATTTCTGGATCTGATAGAAGAAAGACTTAGGTCAGGATAGATTCATGGTCTGACAAAGGAAGGCAGTTCTTACACTCTCATGCATGAGAAACGAGTGCTAGAGTGTACTGAAACACATATTTTGCAATACACTCTCATAGACATTTGTTGATAAAGGAGTAAGTTTTATTATTTTCTAAATGACAAAAATCTTGTATTTTTCTGAGCTATTTGGCATTTTGATGAAAATCCTTGGATTGAGCAGACACCCATCATGGAAAATTTAATTTGACATGGACACAGCTGCATTTATAGAAAGTATTGGTGATCTTAATGATAGATAGCATTGCTAGCCCTGCCAATAGTACATTTACAAAATAAATGAGACAAATGGAGGCATGACAGATTAAAGTTGTACATATAATTTTGGAGCTCTGTATTTTATCTTTGAGAGCTGTGAATGAGACTAAGTCATCCAAATAAGTCCAGATGAAGAACCTGGTATAAAAATGATTTTATATTAAAAAATCAAAACTGTTTTCTAGATCCTTAGATATATTTTTAGGGTTATTTTTGGTTGATTATCTATTATAAAGCCAGGTGTCTTATTTTCATTAATCTAGCTAAGTTGACTACAAAGTAGAAAAAACCTCACAACTCTGACTCTAAAATTATCCCTAAAATGGTCTAAAATAGAACTTCTGTTATTTCTAGAATTGTCAGCACTATAAAGTTTTACAATAGGTATGTTTTTAGGGTCCAATCCTTTTGTGCTCAGTGCTAGGAGGAAGGCACTGGATATTATCAGAAGTTTCAAGACCTCATCAGTGTGTAGAGACGTATGTCTTGTTCATCAGACATACAACACGAGAAACTTACCATGGGAACAGGTGATGCAGATATATAAAAATACAGCTATAATGAAAATGGCAAAATATAATAATAACAGGCTTCTTCAATGTAAATTTTGCACATATATGTATGCTCACTGCATACATGCATTCTGCTAGCTGCTTCATCCAGTTGCCTAGCAAAACCCAGCAGGTTTCAAATTCAAATGATGATAGTATAGCTGCATTGTGGATGAGAGTACAGTTCTCAAAAAAAATCACAGCTCCTAATATACTGTGTTTCATCTCCTGATGCAACCTCTCACCCTCACCCGTTGCTTTGCTAACTGCACCTTATAACAGCTCTTGGAGCTCCTGAGTGACCTTAGCCAAACCATTCAGCTTCACTGTTTTCCTAACTCTCTATTACAAGGCAGAAATTAAAATACCTGCTTCATTCAGTAATAATTTTGAGTTCCATGAAGCAATTTTTTTAAAGTTGTGTAGGTGTTATTCAAGCTTTGTAAGAGCTATGCAGTAGTCTTGGTGTTACAATAACAGATAGCTGTTTTCCTTTAGAATGAGCACTAGATTCTGTGAAGCACGTATCCCACAGGCCTTCACAGTCTAGTGGGCAACCCATTTTTGCCTTAGATCTGAAAACCAGTTCAGTAATATGGTGATTAAAGACTATGTAAAGAAAATTATTGCGCCCCCTTCAGAAAGTTATTTGTTAGTTCTCTTTGTTAGTTCTCACTCTATAAGAACAAAGTGGTGACTACCATAATGAATGAACTTGGTTGACAAGTTGAGATTTGGAGTGAGTGACAGTCCCAAGCAAGTACATTCAACTAAGTGTATTTCTTGCACATAGGAAAATTAGTTTTGTTCATATAAAAAGTAGAATCTTGATATTGGTACTGTAACTGAAGTACTCTTCTTGGGTCAAGGTTATTTCACACTGCCCACTAAGCAGGACACTGGCTGCAATGACACAATCCAGTCCTTAACAGATACGTGTTCTGTCTGAATTTAATTAAATTATAAAAATGACTGCAGATCAAATTCCAAATTTCAAATTCCCATTTCCTTCCTTGAAGTCAGCATGGATTTTTAGTGAATGAAATCTGAGTAAAATGTACAGGATTGAATTCTCCATCAAACATCTACTTTGCTTAACTGGCATCAAACTTAATAGAGCATTCCTGTCCACTGTTTGTATCTTTACATCATGGATTCTAGCATGGACACTAAAAAGGTATATAATGCTGAAAATATCATACAGAAAAAGAAAAAGAACCCTATTAACTTCAAATACTTTGAGAATACTAAGCTGAAGTCCTATATCAGAGAATAACAGCATTTAATTTGAATGAGAATGACCTTGATTATCTTTTCAGCTAAAATAGGTTTATGAACAATTATGTTCTTCTGGGAAGAAGAAGTAGAAAAAGAAAAAAAAAAAAAGAAAAAGAAAGAGGGTTCATGGGCAAGACCTTTCCACTGAATTTTGCTGGTTATTGCACAGGGTTGTTATGAAGTTCAAGAAATATAATGAGTTATTAGCTTAGCAATGAATATGGAGTTATAAATGAATATAGTAAATCATCATATAAAATATCTGCACATTTTGTTCTGTTTACTGTGCAGAAATAAAGAAAAAAGAACACCCAGAATGCTAAGAAGTCATAAATGAGCAGCTCAGCAGTTTGCACTTCTGACTTGTTAGTGGTAACACAGTGTGAAGGTCCTATAATGCAAGGGCACATAACAAAGGCATTCACTGTTTTCCTGTGAGTAAGCCATCCATCATCAGCTAATGCATCCAGTATGGCAAGAACAATGCCAGACATGATGTAAGCAGGTACTCTTATACTTTATAGTAACGCTGTATAATAAGAAACTATGCATCAATTAAATCAGGAGGGTACAGCAGCAACACAAAGAAATAAGAAGCATTGTTTTCACAATTAATTCTACTCTTATCAGGGCACTCAAGCATTTCCACTATCCTACTTGTACACCCAAATGTTGCTAAAAGATATCAGAAAGTTCTGACTGTTTCTATACAGCACCTTAAAATTTTTTTTGGGCATACACAGTATATACAAAAATAAATACACAGCCTTTTCTTTTATTTTTTTTTTTCCTTTTAATATGTGAGTGAGAACCTGTACCATTACAGCATGGGTGTGATCTTCCTCCAATAAACCTTCCTTCTGATTTAAAGATTTGAAATATGAAAGTCTGAAATTGCTTTCTCAGTAAATCTTACTATTCTCTGGTAAAGCATCCTAGATTTCAAAGTTAATTCAATAATCTTAGGAAAGAAGGCATTTATGTCTTTCAATAAGTACCAAATACAGCCCTTTATTAGGATTTATATAAGGTAAACAAGCCTTTAAAACAGTGACATGTTTTTAGTAGAAGCTTAGAAATCTGCATTTCTTATGCTTGACAGAGATTGCTTCTGTTTGAGAATGAAAACTTTGTTCTGGATAGGCATGATTTAGAGATGTATTTCAACAATTTTAAAATGTTCTGCTGATTTATAATATAAATTACGTACACAACTAGAGATCATGAAAGGACAGAAAATCTTTCCTGTACTCATACTGAGAGTCACAGTTTATCTTTAAATTCCAGTGTTTCAGAAAATAAATACTGTATACAGCATGTGTTCGCTAAAAGATATCAGCACATATGATATGAGCAAAGATGATAATTTTGCTAATAACTACATAGATCGGCAAATTTTTCAGTGGGAATCATTTTCCTTAATGTCTCCAAATGAATGTTAGCATCTAACCTACAGGACCAGAAACAAAACCAACTGAAGAAAAAGGAAAGGCTTAATGATTTCAAAGGTTTCAGTCAGGTCCCAATGAGCAATAGCAATGACTAGAAAAATGTAATTAGCTAACAACAGAGTGGAAGATGGTGATCATCTCTGAAGCTGTAATTGGTTTGAGAAAGTCAGCTGTGTGCCTTTTCTGTCTCCATAGACCAATACAGTAAAATAGATAAAATACTGTCTTTGATAACTCTTGAGTTCTAATAACTGATGGAGGTCACACAGTGCCTCTAAGTCTTTAATGGAGGACAGAAAACTTCAGAAAACATTAGACTTGTTTTTCTGTTCAACATTCAAGTATTTTTCATTTTTTTCCTGTGATTTTACTTATTAATTAGGAGTCTTTATGTACTTAGGCCAATCTGTTGACAAAAGAGGATGACTTGAAATAATAACAAATATGATCTTCATTCTTTTGACATATCTTTAATTACAGCCAGCCTTTTCAATTTTTGTAAACTAAAATTGTTGCTTTTTTTTTGGTAAAAACTTGGTAATCTTTTAGTAAAATTATTTTTTTTTGATTCATATCTTGATAAAATGCATCTACAAATGAACTGTGCCCTTCTGAACCCTAAAAATACATACACTCTGATACAGAGATCGGTAGGATCTTTGTTACATAGGATGAATTTATAACCTGTTCTATGATTCTGACTCTATGAACTTTTTTTTTCTCAATCTTGAGCATTTTACTGAAGTTCTACAGCATTATAAAATAATTCAGCTAATACTTTGGGAAAAAAAATACTATTTTCTTAATATCTTTGCTAGAAATTGGTTAGTAAATAGAATCTTTAGGGAAATTATAATTTTGTTTAGATTTGGTATTTGTTTTGCAATATTACAGGAAAACAGTTTTTCTGTCAAGATATGTAGCTGCTTAGGAAATTCAGATAGAGTTTCTCAGTTACCTTTTCTTTTTAGATAGTATTTTTCCACAAAAGAAAGCAAATGTATCAGTAAACTTTACACAGTATGAAGTATCTCTAAACAGATTGTATGGAGAACACTGAAATCCAGTGATGTCCTTATTTAATCTTTATACAGTCTTGACTTGCTACTTCAAGTTAATACAATACAATATGGAAAACTGTCTAGGATTTCCCTTCCTTAATGGATCATATTAATCTTTCAGATATTGACAAAATACTCTCTGATGTTTAGCTTATTCTATGACTCTCCTTTGTCACCATTTATAATTTTGTAACTGCATTATTGGAGTCTCGCAAAACTTTGAACTTCTTAGAAAGAGAGAACACAAAACAACACTCCTACTGTTAAACATGGAGGAAATACATCACTAACGTAGACCAAATTGGTTTTTATTTGAACGCAATACATCACTTGTTCTTGATATTAACTTTCAGATAATAATCCTGGACTGTATTTCAGGGACTACCATAAACCCATATTATCATGATAAAATGTTAGGCCTTTTAACTGATACACTCATCTATGTTCATTATCCTGATTTTAATGGTAACTTGGTTGATTTATTAAATTTCAGGTACTCATCTCAGTACATCAGTCCTGGCTGTGGTCTGGCAGCTCCCTAAAAAAAGGGAAACACAGACTCTTCCAGCCTGCCGTGCCTAGTGACCAGGTCTTCACATCCGTTCCTTCAGAGCTACCATAGACACAGTGATCTGTTTTACAAGCACTCACTCATTTTCACTAACATTGGTGTTACTTACGTTAGAAGTCAGCATATGTTCAAGTCTAATGAAGTAATTATTGCTGGGTTATAGACTGAATGGGGCATGGGCAGTAAGGAATACCTCCTAGAGCTTTATGGTTATAGCTCTGTTATTCTCAATGGAGGTTGAAGACTTCATTGAGATAGAAAAGCATTGTCAACATCCTTAGAGGTGAGGTATACTGTACTTCCTAAGGTTCTTCATTTATTCATATGAAGATTTCAGATCTTCTTGTTTCAACAGTGTAAGATAAGCTTTATAGGAAAGAAATAGCCACTTGGTGCTGCTTCATTTTCTCATAAAGGTTGCTACTCTAGGGATAGCTCACTTTTTCAGTTGCAATGACTCTTGAACACATGCAAAAAATCTGCTAGACAAATAGACAAAACAGACCAGTAGTGCAATTTTTCCTTGTCTGTTACTGTTCCAGGAGCCTGTCCCTGGCGGTGCAGCTCTGTGGGTTCTGCTCCAGCAGGTGACAATGCTCAGCCCCTTGGCGTTTTCTTCCTACTCTGTTTCTAGCTGGACTTGAAAATTGCTCCCTCCTCTCGGACTAAATTTCCAGCAAGTGAGCTGTGTCAATCTGACATCAGAAGTTACAGATGCTGTCACTGTGTCATCCACTCCATTAGCTGATCATCGCTTCATCAATGCTGCATAACCCACCTCCAGAAATCATCAGTTTTGAAACTGGCTTCTTGATTCTATTCTTAACAAATACATTTTGGAACGTGCATTGTTTGCATTTATAATACAATACTTAGGGTAACAAGGGTTTTCACCCAGGAGTGCATATATTATCTACTATCTCATGAAAGCAAAGAATTTCTAAAAGTAGACAGCTCCATTTTAAAAGGAAAACAATGAAAAGAATATTTAACTTGATGCTGCAGAGGTACAATTAAGAATATTTTAGTGAAGTTTTATAAAATAAGATATTTTGCTGTTTTAAGTACTGAAAATTATAATGTACTACTTTCTTTTAAAGATCAAACTGTTCTATAGATGAGGTCAACCTGGACAAAAAAATCTTAGAAATCTTTTAACAGAAATTTTGCTTTTTCACTTCTGGTTTTCTTTTTAGTGTTTTTCACTCAGAATTTTGATTTTCTATGCTAGTTTTTCTTCTTATTACAAACAAAACTACTTCATATGTGAATTAATCCAAAGAAAATGTGGTTGGTGACTACAGTCTTGGAATTATCTGTAGTATATGTGAAGTTCTGTGTTTTCTGATGATGCATGTAAGTTTTCTGGACCTCAGGATTATGGCTGACCTGACTGGTGGATGTAGGGAATACATTACAGCTTTCATGGAAGACCTAAAGATGACTGTTAATTAGAATTACCAGACTCTTTTGTTATTCTATCTCAAAATAAGAAGGTAGATTTCCTTATTAAGACATATCTGATTAACTGTAAGACTTTTTCAGAAACTGATGTGAAATATACTTTGCAGTTAACACAGAACATCACATGCAGTCACGGGTAATTTTTCATACTGATTTCCTAAAAATCAATAGAACAGATGTTTGCATGAACAGTTGCTTGCACTGACTTATTAACCTACTTTTAAAAAATAATTATTGTGTAAGAATATTTCACAATGCATCATTTTACTGACAGTCTTCATTTTTTTTTTTATTCTACACAAATAATGGCCATAAAGTGGACTTTGAGACAATAATATTAAAGGACACTGCTCTGCTATAAATCCATATTTATCGGAGTCCATCCTCAAGGAGTTCACACCAGTTATCCTCACATAAAAATCTGATGCACAAGTGAGAAATTAATTTTATGTACTTTGCTCTGGATATCACATAAGGTATGACCTGCTCACAGTTTTCTGTAATTAACCGTTTCAGTAAGGCACATGAGAATTTCCTGAAATGCTTACGTAGTAAAATCTACAGTGTATAATAATCTATAATCACAGTTATACTGACATGAAACTATTAATAGTAGTGGGGTATGTTTTTCTTGTCTGTATAGATATAACATATACTGACTGAAGCACATTTATATAACTGTATGCAAGGTGTGTAGATGGAAGATTTTTACTATAGTGGTACATACACACACACACTGATGTGACAGCAATTTGCAGGTAAATCTTAATGCTGTGTTATATCACTTTGGCCTGTAGAGTGGTTGTAGCACATAAATCAAACCAATTTATAAAGGTATTGAGGCAACCCTTTGCAGAGGAAAAATAACCCCTTTATATCTTGTTATACAACACAACTTGTGGTTTGTAAGTAACCGTTGAATACACCAATAGTTGGAAAATGTTAAATCAGTCAGACCACAATCATGGGAGAAGATGCCAGAGTAATAAATGTGTCTGGGACTGTGTATTTGGTGTGCAACATCATCAGTTTTGTTTATTAACTCTTATCTAGTTTAACAATTATGAAAGAGGAAGAGCATTTGTACTTTTTTAATTGTGATTAGGTTCACACTTCTGAGTGAGTGGACAAACTTGTAACTGAGCTGAATTTTTTTTAATGTTTCCAGAAATGACATTTGTCTTCAATCAGAAATCTCATACATAATCTGAAGTCCATATAAGAAGGTTATCCAAGATATACCTTTATGTTTAAATGTATTTAACAGAGAAATACAGAAAGTTATGCCTTGATCCATGCCATCGCATGGTAATACCATTAATGTCTCTGCCCTTCTAAAGTATACAAAAGAAAAACCTACCAAACAAAAGAATAAATAATAAACATCCTGTCTCTTTATAGATACCTTTGTCATAGAAAGAAATGATAAATATTTTGTGAAGCAAAGGTAAGCCAGTATTGTATTTTTCTATGTCATGTGAATAGTTTGTTTCCAAAATGTAGGAATGGTTTTAATAAACACCAGCTCTTGTTTTTAGAAGAAGCAGTTATAAAGTATACCATCTTAATATTTACCATTAAAAGGCCAGATGACAAGACTTCTTTTATTTAAATGAAGGGTATCATACCATATAAAAGCAAATGTTTTGATTGCCATTATACCATAATCACTATGCTGTTATGCAGGGAAACATTGCTGGAAAGAATTATTTATTTTAAAACTCCAGTTGAATATGTTTCTGTGTGTTAGTAAAAACAAATGCACAGTTAAAATCAGAAAGAGGAAAACCCCCTGAGGTGTGGCAGAGCTTACCTGACCACTTCTCAGCAGATCTGCTGCTTAGCTGTCCAGTGCCTGTGAGTCCCTGAAATAGTGAGACAGAATAAACTCAATGTAACCATCACGTAGCCTACTAAATTCACTTTAACACGTCAAACGACAAAACATACGCTACATAAACTATTCAAAAGAGTTAGCATGCAACTCCAGCTGCAAGAGACTTTGTTCACAAACTGAACAGCAATAGGCCTGTACTTTGTTCTCATCAAAAAAGTAAACCAATCACATTGACAAAAAGCCACTGTAAACAAAAAGACTGTATTTAAAGGATTAACAGTTTTGGCATCCCTACCATCAAGTCTTCTGTTCTTTTTTTCTTTTTTCATCAAAATTTAGGTTATATATTTGTTGTTAGCAAGAGTTGCATTACTATTATTGTTAATTTTAGTTCTGTTTATTACCTTGAGGGTTATATATTGTAGAATAATTTTGTTGTCACTAGTTAATGTTAATTAGTTGTTTTAATAGCCTATATACCTATTTGTTATCTTTTGGTAGGTTTACTTTTTTAACTATCAGTAACTTAATCACTGAGAATATTTAACATTACTGTTGCATACTCAAAATTACAGAGTTACTATTAGTGTTACCTGTTTAACGTTTAGTCATCCTTTGAGTCCTGCGACATATTTCCTTAATAATCATCAGCCATCAAGTCTGATAGTCTCAAAAGAAATATCAGCCCTCTAAACTGCCTTCAAGGGCGGTGATATTTAGCACTGAAAATTACAAATAAAGTTTTTGAAGTTGAGTATCAACAACTGGGCAGTGACACTGATGATTTGTTTATCAAGACAAATTGTTATATACTACGAAAAATGCAGTCAACGCACTCTTCTGAGTGAAAACAAATAGGTGAATCTATGCAATGCTTACATGTTGAATGGGATATTTAATGTGCGGGGAAACTCAAAGGTTGAAGAACTAGCATTTAGACAGTCTAACAGTGGTAAGTGGTAATCTTACCTCTTTAAACTCCATTACATTCTCACGAGAGACATGCTAATACAAACAAGTCAATCAGAGTTTGTGTTTAGCAAGATCAAGCTTAGAGGATAGTTTAAAATCCATTTATTGTTCTAAAGCATTTTTTTCCATTAACATGTTATACATTAGTGGATACTAACCATGATTCATGTAACAGTTTAGTTTGTTAACTTTTAAATTATTTAACAACCAGAAGTTATTAATACAACTTTTAAAGTCTTACACAAAAAATCTTAAAACAGGCTTGGGTTCATTTTTGTAATTTTTATATAAAAAACATTTTAGGCATCTCTTGAAAAAGAAATAAAGCAGTCATTTAAAGCTAGAAAACAAGTAATTCCAAATTTAGTTTGTTACAAAAGGTTTCAGCTTTATTGACAAATTATGGCAAACATTTGACAAAATTATGGTTTCCTATTTAGAGAAGCTTACACATGGAACTTTATGTGATTTTTTTTTAACAAATACAGGTTAAAACACTGAACAAATTCAGTTAGCTACATACATACAGTAGCTACTTGTTTTCAACCCCATTAAAACAGCATTTAAAATTAAATTTACAAACTTAATATCGAACATCTTAATCTAAACTAACATATATTAAAAAAGACAGGTTAAAACATCTTATCTACAGCTTGATTATTGTCTGGTTCAGAAAAAAAAAAAAAAAGGAAAAAGAAGAATCATATTACAGTCTTTCAGCAACCCTAAACAAAAACTCAGCCTTAGCTAGTATGTAGAGAGACTCCAGATCTGTAACAGTGTCATGCTTTTTAAGTTACACACAGCAATGAATACAACCAACAGAACATCATCTTTGAATGGTTTATAGACAATGCTTGCCAAATGTTTTTGTCTGTTTTTTTAAGTCCGTGTTATAAAATAATACTAATGCCAATGTCACTTCAATGTTATAGGAAATACAAGTAGTACATCAGATAATAATGAGGAGTAATCCCTAGGATAGAAAATAAATGGACTATTACTTGTCTTGTTGCTGTTTATGTGGAGACCACAGGCTATTAATTGTCTTTGAGATGAGGTCACAGATGAGGAGGACCTTCAATATCTACCATAGGGGTGTTCCCTGTAACCCCCTCTGGCTGACCTTGGAGGTGGTGCCTTTAGGCTGGAACGGGTTGTGGCCCATTCTTCTTGTGCTAAAAACAGAAGAGAAAAACATATTTTGTAAATATCTAAGCTTGAAAGAACAAAGTGATGCCACTGCTAATGGCTGTCAAAATTCTCAAGGGTTTTTGCTGAAAGATTTAGAAAAATAAAATGAGGATGGCGTTATGATTTATTTCTTTATCCTCCCACAAAAACTTACAGAAAACTAACCTTCTACTTCTCTATACAGGCAACCTGTCTAACTCAGGATGAAAAAAAACATTACTCCTTCACTTTCAGCAGAGAATGGATACATACTGTGGTGGCAGTACAGTCAGTTCTGGAAAAATCACTGCACTAGTGTGCCAGCTCATAATTTATTTGATGTTTTGAGCTTCTAGCATTTAAGTATTAATGTGAATAACATTTAATGCAGTTCATATGTTAATAACATGAGGAGTCAAATCATGAAAGGATAGTAGAAACACATTTGATTTTTTTACTTTCATTTGAGACCAAAAGAAAGAAAATAATGGAAGAAAAATAATGTGTAGAATTGAAGCTACTGCATAAAGAAAAGAGTTTTGCGAAATAGTTTTTACTCTGCATTATCTTTTGAACACTTTTTCAAATTTGTGTGAATGAAATTTGCTCAGGAAGAATAAGGTAAAAACTGTAAGGCTAGTTCAGTTTCTATAAAGCTGCTAAAATTTTACTTTTTTTCTCTCCATGCCCCACCCTCCCCCCCCCCAAGGTATTTCTGGAAATTAAACCTTCCAAAGGAGCAAACAGGAAGCTACCGACAGTTGTGGTCCAGCAGTTGAACCCCAAACTTGAACTCTCTCCTAAATCAGTTAGTGGATCATCAAATGATTTCTGGTTTTGTCTTTCACTGACTTCAACTGATCATACACAGAGTGATTAAAACAGAAATGCGGAAATCATAGTATATCATCTATCTTACATCACATCATAGGGCAACATTACCCCTGTTACAACAGTCATAGAATACAACTGACATACACTGTTCATGAGGAAGTTTCAAAATCTCTACATACCCCCCCAAAGTTAAATGCTATTCTGTCTATGTCTTTGTAATGAAATATAGAAGCTATTCAGAAATCACTGTGGCAGATGTTAGTTATTTTCCATACTGTTTTATTTTATTGGTAATCAGCATGTTTTTATTACAGCTATGTGTAGAATATTAATGTTTATAAGATATAAAAGTAAGGGTCAAGGCTTCTGATGCTAGGGAAAAAAAGAACACTTTTAAATGTGCATAAAAACCAGACTGAAAAGAGAGGAGTTTAAAAGATAGGAAGGTGATTTGAAGCCAGTGAGAAAGGGAAAGGAAGATTCAAATTGATGATGAAACAGTATACTTGCTGTTGCTATCAAAACAAAACTAATTGATTAGTATATTAAAATAGATCCATTTTCCTAAGTCTAAAGTGAGGCTATTTTATTACATTTATTAATAGGTAACACAGTAATAAGCTGAACTATCCAGTCCTGAACTACTGATGAACTACTACTTGAAACATTCAGGGTCCTTGCCCATAAATTCAAAAATCCAGTTGTACTTATTGTTTAAGAGGCATGTAATTTTTATTCCTTGATCGATATAAAATTTTTTAAGTGCATGTTAAATAAATTAACATTTCAGAACATTGCTCAGGTCTTGGTTTAGACTTTTGCTACCCCACTCAGCCATCAAGTATTGAAACGAGTACTCCTGACTCAGCATGGTCAATAAAATTCATCTATATGGAATATAAATGTGAAACTTTCTGAACTCCCAGGTATACGGGGATAAACTGTGAGCCAATGTGGCACATATTAGCTATGGTGATCAGGGTCAAAAATATTCATTGCTTATAGCCAATAACATGTTTTTATTACATTTTTTCATGTTACATGCAACATTCTCATTTATTTTCTAATAAGCCAAGAAGAGATGTTCTTGAGTTCTATCTGATTCCTGAGGTACCTGTACAGTGAATCCAAACTCAAGCTAAGTTTTCTTTTTTTCTTGTATTCCATTCCCAATACTGGAAGGAGAGACTGGGCTTTCAAGTGTCAGGTCACTGCCAGAAAGCAATGATGGATTCCCGACTCCTTGAAAGCAGTTTGTCTGTTGCAATTCACTTAAAACACTGAAGAATTTTATTCATTTTTTTTTACCAGAATGAGCTAAACAAAAGAATAGAGCTTTCTATGCAAAATAAATTACATAGGCTAGTACATGAAAATATTAAAAATCAAATCTTTATTATTCATACATTTCAATGAAGGTTAACTACATTGCTATAAATTTAGTCAGCTACTTGATTAATGGAATGATGGCCTTAAATATAAAAAGGAACTTAAAAAAAATCATCTCCATTAAGACATGTCAAAGATTTTCTTTTACTAAAGCAAGTTTTTAGAGTAATAGCAACATTTTCCTCTCAAACAAAGACTTCATAAATACACCTGCAACAGCAGAACAAGAGTTCAATAAAAGGTCCACATTTTGATTGCTTTGGGCTCAGTTGCTATATGTGATTTACTCAAGTTCAACCTTCACCGGTGTCTCCTTAAATACTTTATTCATATAATTTGGTTATGATCAGCTTAAAAAGACAAGATTCCCCTGTGAAACTAATACATACAGAGGCCTTTGTTTATCTTCTGCATCTTGATTAATGTGTCTATGATAATAATAGAGAATTACAAATACATACATAGTGATATTGTTGCATAGTACAAGCACAGAAAAAATAGTTTGGATTTTTCTTTTTGTATTCATGTGTTAGAGTCCAAGTTCCAAATGAATTTTTGCTCGATATAGTGAGATATTAGCAACATGTATTGAATGGTGTGCTGATGCTGAATTTTGTCTATTTTGAAAACCTTTATAATACAGTATATTTCGCCATCAGTCAAACCACACTTTTAGCCCTAACACAGGAAGTATGCGAGTATATAAGTTTTAAAACCCATCCTATCAGCAGAAACTTTGCAAAATTGAAATCTTACCCAACATGGATAGGACCACATACGGTCCACCTACATGGGAAATTGAAGTCATAGTTTCTTTCTTTGTTAGGTCGGGAAGTCCTCCAGGGTAAAGGAGAATGAGGCCTCATTCTCCATCCATGAATGGGAAGGAAACTGAACTCTCTTTAAATGTTGCATTGGTGGAAAAGTACAAAGATACAAATATTTAGTATAGAGAAACCCTTGCAGAATAGTTGGGAAAAATCATAGTTGAAGAAGCTACCCCATGAATGGAAAGGTGGTAACATTTTTTGTGCCCTCCATTTCAGGACAAAGCAAGATGGGTTAGTTCAAATGAACACTGAAGGTAAATTAATGTTTCACCTTGCACTCCACCTAAGAAAGCACTCACATCTTTGGTTACAGTTAAGAGGTAGATTCACAGAACACCTTTTCAGTTGAGATACAGTCAGTGACCGCATTAGTGCAAATAATCTATTTTTTAATGCAAAGTAAGCCACATTGACTTGAAACAGTGCTCAGGGTCAGCTACCATGTTTTAGTAGAGAAGCAGTAACCAAAACCTGAGATCTTATGGAATAATATAAACTCCAGCAAATGCTCTACTCTGGCAGTCACCAAGGGAGACGATGGTGACTGGAGATACTGCCAGTGATGAAGCATCAATTTTTTCCCCCCAAACTATCACAGGGCAGACCATGATTTATACTATGTAGGGATTGCTTGGGGTCAGATTTATTAAAGTGAATTTTGAGTGTGAATGGTCAGTTGGGCCATTAGATCATAAACCAGATCCTGGCCCATGGCCCAAAGAGCAGTGTTGGCACACAGAACATCACACGTTGGTATCATGTTGAATTGTGAATGGGCCCAAAAGCAGGTTTGAGATGATATCTATTTCCACCCTCTTATCTACTCTCAGTACAGGTGTTACTGGCCCACTAACTTCCTCATCTCAGCTACTCCTTCACTGAAATCAACTATATTTCCCCAAACCAAGGGGTGAATTGCCCATCCAATCACATCAGAGCTGTCAAAGAGCGTTTAAAGTTTTGTGATGTTGATTTCTTTCCAGTTTTGGTTTAAGATAGTTAACCATTAGTAATGTACTGGCTATTGTTCTACTGTAAATGAAGTATTATATATCTACTGACCTTCTTATTGTCCAAACTTCATTTTAGAAAGGAATAACAACACTGTTGATGTTAAGAAAGAATTATTCCTTCTGGCCATTCACCTTTGAAGTTTAAAAGTTGCTGCTGCCTATTTTTATTTTTTTTTATAACATTTAAAGACTTTTAAGACTTTAAAAATTCTCCCTGAATAAATTAAATTAATCATATATGCACTTTCATTTAATACAGAAATAACACAATAGCCTCCTTAGAAAACAAGAATACCTGTCTTTTTTTTTACCGCACTAATTGGAGTATCTAATGTGGCTATAGATCTATAACTGCAAAAAATTATCTATATTCCAAAGACTCTAGGAGTGAGCAGAGGTAAAAGAAAAAAATGTCTGTCTGACCTGAAGCATTTTAGTTAATAAGCCTGTTGTTTTTAGTGGGCATGATTTTATTGCTGGTATCTCATTTTTGCTAATCAGTGCTGACTTTTGACAAGTAAGAAAATAATTAGCTGACTCTAGACTAAAATACTGAATGGTTAAAACAGATATCAAAGATTGTCTTTGTAAAAAGATAATACTATACGAATGCAGAAAAATGAAAATATAAAACAAAAAGCCTGTTAAAATTTTGAACAACATTTCGTTATCTCGTTGCCTTGAGGTGTGAGGGGAAAGCCTAGGGAGGGGGAATATCAGCTGCAGAGTTAAAGTGAGGCTCAGAGTAGCACATACTAGGAGTGGACATCTGGAGAAGGTTTGGTAGCAGCTGATCTTGATATGGAACAACAAGCATTCCTGTTGTGATTTTTTGGTGCATTCCATTTATTTTCTTTTTCTTTGAGCTGCTCAGGATGTTCTCTTGTTGAATATCAGGGGTTTTATGGTCACACGAAACCAAAGTTTACTGTGGAAAGCTATTGCCTAGAGGGTTGAAGAAGTGGCAGCCAATATGATATAGTCCTAAATCCTCAGGTCTCTCATTCCTACAGGGATTCAGTTTCCATATAGTGAATTTAAAAATCCTGCCTCTGCAGTATGTTTCATTACACCCTTTAAAAATGGCATTTTGCTGTAAATGCACTGCAGCTTCAATTACCCATTGCTGAAGCGTCACTGCATTTGCAGAGAAGCCTTGGGGAGAAGTAAGATTTAGATAAAAAAGGAAAAGCTTTATTTATATAAATGAAAATGACTAAAGTAGTAAAAATACTCACTAAATGTACAACACAAAGACAAACCAATTTCTTGTTCCTTTTGAGTCCCCACCCCCACCTCCAAACTGGAACACCTTCATATAGAGGTGAAACATACAGCCTTTCTGACAGTACTCCTATAGTAAAAAATTACTTTATATTACCCATTGGAAGAAGCTGTTTTTCCTTGACTAACCACGTTCTTAAAATAAATTGCTGCTGTGGCTGCACCAGCTTCTGATACAGAACAAGAACAGAAATGTAATTTGTGGTACAAGTCTCTTACGCTTTTTTTCCAGTAACATGGTAGACCTATTTGCTTGATTTCAAACTTTAACAAGGAAGGATGATGGTCACAACTTATTTATACCTATTTGGTAATACCATCATCAAAATATGTAAGGATGGTTGATATCTAACAGCTCTTGTTGATATTGCATGATAGACCCTACTGCATTCACAGGTGAATCTGTAGCCAAAACATAGGTGAAAGTTATGGGATTACAGCCTTCAACTGGGAAAACACTGGCGTCTACCACTTATACAGCACTAAATGATTATACATTTATTGTGGAGAAAGCAAGATGATATGGAGCAATACCATAAAGCATCTTTGAACCACATGATGGCAATAAATTACAAGATGCAGCCACATCAAAAAAGAAATTTGATTATTAGTGTTTTTTCCTACAGGGATTTTTAATGAAGAACAATATATCTGAATGCTAGTAATTAAAGGTTCCTAGACATGCAAATCTGATCTTTCATATCTCGGTTCCAGTACTCCAATATAACCTTTTTTTTTTCAGTATCAAGGATGGCTCCTGAGAATGGAAAGCTCTGTCTTCAGGAATAGTCTGCAAGGATTGAAGCTATATACACTACCTTAGTAGTCACACAGAGATTTGGGTAGCTTGTTGAGTAGCAGGAGGGTTGAAACACCCCTTAGCCTTTTTGATCCCCAGGATGAGTTTCATTGTGTTTCAGAACATAGGAGAACAGTGGAGTCTAGCCTTCCTCTGAGAGACTATGCCAAAATGGAAAGGAAAGAGAGTCTGGACATATTTTATTTTAATACAGTGATGCGTTAATGAAGTGGAAACTGAGGGGGATTTCAGGAGAAAAGCAGTAAGAGCTGTAGCCTTGGAGAGAGAAAGGTAATTGTGAGAACTGCTAGTGAGTCTGTGAATCAGCATGCCCAAGAGCTGAAGGGATGTGCAGGGCTGTCATTGTGCTTTAACGTTTGTTTCTTTTCCTCTTTCTGAGTCCCACGTAAAGAAACCCTGCGGAGTCTGACCTCCCTGCTCCCTCAGTGCTGTCCAGTCCTTCTGCTCTAGCAGGCTCCTCTCACCCCCTGTCCTTTTCACTTCTGACCATCCCCAGTGCTATCAGGTGTCAAAGACAGTGATTGAAAAGAAATCCTCACAGGCAGATTAATAACTGTGGACCGAGGGTCCAGTTTTTTCAGAAATTTGTTGTTATTGACAATTTGCAACAGCTCTCAGAAGCTGACATTCTTAGCTAAGAAGAAATACTGTATGCTTTGCTTTCAGAAACTAAAAGTATAAGTTATGGCAGCATGATGAAAACATATGAGAGTTTATAGATGAGGGATCTGAGTGTGCTTGGGCATGAAGATTGCTTTGGGTGCTTTAACAAGTGTCATAGAAAATTTTTTTGATAAAAAAAATTTTTTTTATAAGAAAGGTGAAGTCATGGGCACAGCCCTTTTAATTACACTAGACACTTCTTTCAATTTGTTGTATGCTCCCTGTGAATTGATATTTGAAGCTCACTGTTAGGATACATAAATTAATTGTTATTGTCACAGGCAATCAGCACCCTTGGTTTTTGATTGATTGAAATTATATGTTATTATTTTTGCACTGCTTTTTACAATTCAGATTGACTCTTAGTTGCTGTGTTCATTGAGCTATATAAATACTTCCAGTATCTATTACAGATGTTATTGATATATTAGCTGAGACTATCTTTAAAGATTATTGTTTGATCAGTTGCTAGTACACTGAGTAGCACTGATCTACTGCTTAAATCAGAATTTAAGTTAGGTTTTTTTTCTTACCGGAGAGTCAGAGTGAAAAAAAGGTCATAGTATTTTTAACCTGTAAAATTTCTTTCAATGTGGGGTTGCTAAATTGTATCACTTACAGTAGAGAGAGATACATGTGAAGTTGTTTCTGTCTTACTGTTTTACCTATGTAGTATTCAAAGCACAGAAAGATTCATAGTGGTCCATCTACCCCAAAATTCTACCCCAAGCAGTGGCTATCATCACATGCTGAAATGTCTTCTAGTACAAGATTCAAGAAAAGCACATACTCAGAGTACTTTTTTCCTACTCTTCAGTCAGTGTTCTGCAACCTTGTCATGGAATTTTCCAGCATTGAATAAAACTAACAAATGCAAAGAGGGCAACAATATACATAATTAAAATGAAGATCATATTAACAGATGCTTTAAAATGAAAATATACATATTAACAGCATGTGACATGCATATGAGTATGTTATTTCCTGATATTTTTGTGCTTATATTCACTGATTATTTCTTGTAATAATGAAGATCTGATCACTTCTTCTTCCTGGTAACTTATTTAACACCTGATTATTGCTGTGCTGTGTTTCTGTGGCAGGGTTTTTGGTAGCAGGTGAGGGGGCTATAGCAGTGGCCCCTGTGAGAAACTTCTCAAAGTTCCCCCAGCTCCAAGTCGGACCCGCCTCTGGCCAGGGCCGAGCCAATGACCAAGGGTGGCTGAGCCTCTGCGATAACGTATTTAAGAAGGGGAACCTGAGAGGGGGTTGAGATTTGTAAGGAGGAGTTATGGGAAGGACACCTATGTGAAAACCGAGGTCAGCAGAAGGAAGGAGAAGGAATGGGGGGGAGGCGCGCCGGAGTAAAGAGCCCCCCATTTATCCTGTGGTGAGGTGGCAGGGCTGCCCCCCCAACACCCATGGAGGTCCATGGTGGAGCAGAGGCCCTGAAGCCTGTGGAGGAGCCCAACCTGGAGAAGGCAACTATGCTTAAAGGAAGCCGGGACTCTGAAGGAAGCAGAAGCCCTTGCTGTTGTGGTTTGGCGCTGGGAGGACTGCAACACAGGGGGGATGACCCACGCTGGATCAGCATGGGAACGGCTGCGTCCCATGGGAAGAACTCATGCCAGAGAAGGTTCATGGAGGACTGTTTCCAGTGAAAGGGGAATCACATGGAGCAAGGGAAGACTGTGTGGAGTTCATCCCCATTCCTGAGGAGGAGGAAGTAGCAAACTGCCTGTAACCCCCATCCCCTGCCCCCCACGCCACTGGGGGAGGAGGTGGAGAGATCAGGAGCAGAGCTGAGCCTGGGAAGAAGAGAGGGGTGGGAGGAGGTGTTTTTTGGATGTGGTGGCATTTCTCACTGTCCCACCTTGTCTGTTAAGCGTTGTCTTTGTTAGGGCTATTAGAAATGCAGAAGTTGCTTTTAATTCAGAATAAAATAATTTTCTTTCCTATGAGGAAGAAAATCTCTACCTTCTTTGCAAGGTCATTATACTGCATACGTTTGGAGAGAGCACACTGCACTAGAGAAGGAGCGTAAGTGCAATTCAGGAATTGTGATTACTAGCTCTACTCATTGTTTGCTCAGTGACCTTGGATAATTGTTTAATATTTTCTGGTATGAATTCCTCACTGGTAAAATGAGACAGGAATACCTATGTCCCTGAGGTGTTCTGAGATGTAATTAATTGTCTGAGCAGTAAGAGAAAAGTGTTATTGATGTGATGAGCAGAAGACCTTATAGAAACCAGACATTTAACTTTAAAATGAGAACAATGAAAATTAGAATTATTTTATTTTGATAATTCAATTTGTGCTGTCTTTCTAGTAAGCCTCCAAACTTCTCCCTCCATGAAAAGGTGGGTGGAGATAAACTACTAAGCAATGGTTGGCAACTTTGTCCTACACAAGCTAATGACTAAAGTTCGACTAACATTGACAAATTCAGAATTTCACCCCATAAATCCACACAGAAAAGACAACTGCACTTTTCTCATGTCGTAATCGGACAAGTATGTATTATTTTACATAAAAACTCAAGAACGGGTTTTGTTGTTTTTTTTTTTTTTTTTTTTTAAGGAGAGTACATGCTTAATTTTTCACTCTTCTGTTCTCTTGCTTATCTGCAAAGCCTGAAACATACACAGGATTTTATGACTTGATATCTATGCATTTTATAATTCTGTGAGAGGAACAGTTGAAGCAGCTATCTTTCAAATCACAAATGGTAACATTCTTATTTGAAATGTGGAATCTTGTCAGAAGACAAAAAATATTTTCAAAACACAGGCTCAAAACCACTATGCTTACTTACATCATGCTGAATACCACTTATTTTACTAAACCTACTGCACATGCAATATATATGACTTAAAAACTAGAAAAGCTGGGAAAAACCTGTATTTTAATAGTCTACTTTTTGAACTTAGTTGTAACTGTTTTAAAAAACTACTGTCCTTATGCTTGACAGTACATTCTCTTCAGGAGGGCTAACAGATTAGACTGCATGGGTACGCCAAATCTGCTTTAGTATTGTGAGCTGCCCTGGCTTAAACTGGTAGTGGAGAACCACAGAAATCCTCCAGCTTACTTAGCACTGGAGCAGATGAGGATTGCACATAGGAGTACTCTCTCTGGCGGTTAAGTAATGTAGAAAGAGGAGCAGTAATAACTACCGAAGAAAATAATTTTTTACAAGAGTTCAGCCACTTTTGCACGGAACATCTGCCTCAGACAGGAAAGGAGCAACATCAGAGTGCACAGATAGCTAGTTTAGGAAACTGCAACACAGGGAGGAGACTGACTATTATCATTGTTGCTGTGGAGCGAGTGTGAATGTGATAGAGTGGAGGGAGTTTTATTTTTTCTTATTTTCAGTAAAAGTTAGTTTTTTATTCCTTTATGGCAATACATCATGATATGTGCAGTGATATACTGTGTCTGGAATTATATAGATGGTCAGCACTACATGCACATCAGCATTACAGGACTTTTGTCTTACATTCTCCAACTCTGAATTTCCCCTGGCGAAAATCAGTGAAATTACTATTTCATTTACTATCTATGAAAGTTTTGCATGATTTACTTATTCTGGCATAGAAAATGATTTTTAATTCAGGAGTAATAGAGAAGCATAAGTTGCTATAAATTAAAAGCAGTCTCTTTCTTGTACTACATGTGGATTTTTTTTTAAGTGCTGTAGCATAATAACTGAAGTACAAAAGTTTTAGGATATACAGTCAGTTAAAAAAATGTGACAGGTTTAAATGTGGAGCTTTCTAAAGAATTGTAGTCTAATTAAAACACCAATTTAACAGGACAGCAATAACTTTAGTATGATCTCCACAGCAGCTGTCATAGCTGAGTTCAAACTGTGCTCCTTTTCCTGCAGACTTTCAAAATCATGCTCTTATGAAAATCATAAATCTCTTCTGAGGGAATGAATACTATTTGGGAGACAGATAAGGTGGTTCCTCCAGTCAAAGAATTGATAAAATTTTGCAGAAAATCAAGGAAATGCTTTTGACAGTTCATACTGTCCCACAGAGTAGGAACTGGATCTCTGATACCCTAATAAGTATAGGAATGACTGAAATAGAAGATTAAAGGAGGTCGATTTATTTGTCATATCTTCTGTCCATATGCAGTAGAAGTCTCTAAAGACTGCTGTTTCTGGCAGAAGAAAAATAGAACGCTGTACAGGAAGACTCAGGAGCACTTCTGAGTTCCCAGGGCTGGCTGTACACCTGCCTCATGCTCAAGGAGAGACCAGATGCCTCTGTCATCCCAAAATAAAGGTGGTCATATAGGCCCATGGCACACCTGGCATTTTTGGGACAGAACCATGGCACATGTAGCAAGGTCATCAGCCTGGATAGCTATGGAAGCATCAGGACTCAGGTGCTATATCAACATTAGCACAAAGTGCTTACAAATAGGAATGATCTGCAGAGTGAAACAGCTGATGCTGAGGACCTGATGTTCAGACCATATGGCTTCTAGAGATTTTTTCCATTTCAGACTGGCCCTAATTTAAGCCTTTGAACTGAATTCTCATAAACAGTTGGGAATGCATTTTCTGGTTTAGTTTCAAACTAAAAATCTTGTACTTTGAGCCCACTCAGGGATGTGAAAAGATGAGTGATAAATGGAAACAACTGGGAAATCTGCTTCAAAAGAGCACTCCTGGTCCTATTCTAGCGTACAAGCACCCAGCAAGCACTAACCTGCCTGCCATGTGCTCTGTCAAGACACAGAAGAAAAACTCCATCATGCTGGCACAAGCTGTGTCCTCTTGCCTCTGACATGCCTAATCAACGTCAAGATGCTCCAAGACTTAGAAACCAAAGAAAGTTTTCTTTGGTATGTTGCCAGTGATATTTTCTATCAGATACCAAATGTATATGCTCAGATGATATCAGTGAACAATCAGTGCACATTAGTAAGGCTTTATTAATTAGTGTTAGTAAATATCTTGCCTGCATTCACAAGCTATGTGAAGTCAAACACTATAATGAGAATTAGATCTATGTCTCTTACATCTGTGTATCAGTCATTATCTTATTTGAGCACTTAATTTCCTACATTTTAATATTTAAATGAGACTAGACTAGAAAAAAATAGGGTAAGAAACCCTTAGCTCCCTGAGCATAATGAATACTAGGACCAATGGCCTACAATACCTAAATTATTATTAAAATTAAGGCTGGAACTTGGACTTGACAGTTGAACAAACCTCTTATCTTCACCTGCAGAGTAATTGCTAAGCAGTGCTTCTTAAAAATTTGAAAATATTTTTCTGTATACATTGAAGCATGGCTTCAACTCCTTTGTCACTATCATAGATTAATCAATACAGGGTTTATTTCACACTAGGATGGTAGTTAATTGAGTTTCTCCATTAAATGAGCATGCTTACATCTTGTAATGAATCAAAGAATCAGAATGGTTTGGGTTGGAAGGGGCCTTAAAGATCATCTAGTTCCAACCCTCCCACCATGGGCAGGGACACCTTCCACTAGATCAGGTTGCTCAAAGGCCCGTCCAACTTGGTCTTCAACATTTCCAGGGAGGGGGCAACCACAATTTCTCTGGGCAATCTTTTTCAGAATTTATGTCTCCTAAGGTAATATATCTTCAATCAACCTATTTATCAGACTTCCTGAACTTTGAACCCTCCATACACTCTTTCCTCCCCAAATTTCATCATAATATATTTATTTTTAATTTTACTTTTTCAGCAGAAACTATTATTATTATTCTAAAAAAAAAATATTACTAGATAATATGGTCTTCAGGACAAACACAAAATTAAAAAGGTAATGAAAAAGTAGTTGAACATTGCTGTACATTTTTAGTTGTTAACCCTATAAAACCTTATAAAGTATTTGTTGATAAAATGCTGTCTGTGTAGAGCATTACTTAGTAAACTAATAGTCAACTGCAAAGCTCTCATATTGAGTGATTGGCAGGGAATTATTTGTGACATAGTCAGTTAAATCATTGTGGCAGCATTTTACAACTTAAATGATGTCTTACATTAAAAGGAATTATACCAAACAGTTACACTATCCAATTTTAATTAAAGATGGAATTATCCTAAAATCAAATACCAGTTGCTTACAAGCAAGCACTTAATGCTAAACTGGAGTAGAATAAGCACTACAAAATGTGGTAATTAGAGAAAATGTGCCTATTTGAAATTTTTTGGTGAAGATAGAACACATTTAAATAATGTCTCCTTGCTGCAATAGCAGCATATGCAATAAACAGCCTTGCAAGCTTTTCCTAAATAGCAGCAGGAATGTGAGTGGAGTTCACTTGTATCTTCCTTCTTTGTGTAGGAGACAAGGTACAGATTAACCTTCCTAACTCTTGCCTAAGACCTTTGGCAGATGGTGTTATTCTAATTAAATTGTGGTGGTTTAGGAGGTTATAGACTTTAACCTTCTTTCACCCTCTACTTAAGGTTTCTACTTTTTTGGCAGTAGCAACAGAAGTCCATGTATACTGGACTCTCAGATACTGCATTTCATGACCTGGCATAAAAACATAAACCACCAGCATTTTCAGGTAATACAAAAGGCAGTATAAGCACCAGGCTGTGAACTATAGCATCTGACAACAGGCACACTCTTACTTTCCTCCATCCGCACTATGGCAGTTTCAGCTTTTGGAAGCAGAGGCAGGACTCTCTTCAACCTTCTGCAGCAGAAACTTGCAGAGCTCATCTGCTAGAGTCCCCAGCCTTTGGAAGAACTAAGACAGAAACAGTATCTGATAAAAAAAAAAACGTTGAGTGCTCTGATCATCACAAAGGAGAAAAAGGATTCAGATGAAACAGCTGTGAGGCAGGTCAGATACAATTAATATTATGAGGTACTGAATGTGCCTTGCTAGCAAGTCATACTATCTCTGTTATCTTTCTAACACAGCACAACACTTGTACTAAGAATGCTGATTCCTCTAAAGATCATGGAAAAGGAGATTGAAATAAGAACGTGAATGGTTTACAAAGGGCTTTTCCTTTACAGTGGTCCTGTGCAGTGAAAGTACATTTGGATTTGGGCATGACATCACATATAGGCAGGAAAGGTTCTTAGTTACCAAATTTTCAGTTGTACATTTCATCCTAATTGATTTAGTAGACAAATAATTAAATTAATGTTTTCACTAGATGCCTCTTCAGATGACAACAGTGCCACAAGGGAAACCATAAAATTAATAAAGTATAATGAGAGCAATGGATATAAACTTTTTGTTCATAAATTAATCCAATTTCATGCCTTCTGTTTTAAAACATAAGTATCATCATCAAGTTAAAATGACACTGCCACCTTAGTTTAGACTCCTAGATTTAAATTCATACATGCAGACATCAAGACCTTCAGTGACATAAGTATCATAAATGTTTACTGAGTTGATTATAAGTGAGGATGCTTTACATTTTTGAAAATGGTACTTTAGGTGACTGGCTTTTTAGTTTTAAAGTGTCTGCTAAAGATATTTCTTTATCATTCACATGAGGAAGACTATAAGGGCTACATCCACAAGAAGTTTTTCAGGAATATGTCCCAAATTTATGTTCCTCAGCCCAGAACAGTGTTCTTCAAAATTCTCTAGCAGTAGTTGCATAATCCTGATCCTATAAAAAACTGTAGGAATCTTATAATTCCTTAGTAGAGTATTTCCAGGTGCCTGGAGGCTGCTGCAGGGAATGCTTTGAAGTGTCTCTACTTTGATCCTTCCGAGAGACTGGGTGGCAAGCATATCAAATCACAATAGAGTTTAAGTGTCTAACTGAATAAGAGGGTTCTGTGCTATGAATTTTCATTCATGGAATATCACTAAGTCATGGGAAATATTGGGATTTTACATATATCCCTCTCAGCTGACTTTGATATTGTTTTGGGAGATTCCTTGGTTCGATTCGGAGGGGATCGAATTGTCAGGAACCTTCACATCAGAAATAGAACAAGGAGTCAGGACAGATAATTCAAGTTGTAGATTTTACAGCAGTGAATAGTGTGTAAGAATTCATCTTGCCCAGCCTCAGATAAGTGACTTAGGCCCTTTCCTGTTTAGTTCTCCCTTCCTGAGAATGACATGGTGTTCAGGTGGGCTCTGGTCCGAAGCATCCCTGCTATTTTTGCAACCTTACTGTAAACGACCGATAAATACATAAATTTTAAGAACCTCTGAGGAAATAGTGCCCCCAGTCAGACTTTTCCTCAAGCTCTTTTAACAGAAGCATAGAAAAATTCATGAGACAAAACCCCCCTTCTACTTCTCCAAAGTCCAGACAGAAAGAAAAGTCATAGCAGGCAGATCATATAGGACTGCTATGGTGCTGTATAATACTTATCAAACCACAGAGAGCTCTATATTATAGTTTTTTAAAAATTGTAAGTATGAAGTAGCATTATTATTTGGTGAAATCTACTTCATGAAAAAGAATAAAAGAAAACCTTCTTAGACTTGAGAACTGTCCTCCCTAAAGATAAGTTGGAAGCAGGACGATGCATGGGAGAAAATAAAGAAGTGCCAAGCTAGTCAATTTTGATAATTCAGATACTATTATTCAAAGGGATAAGGGTGAAAAGGCAAGTTGTTAAACAAAACATCTAAAAAACAACAGGACACCAGTTCTGTGTCCATGTACCATTTCTGTGTGTTCTTATTCAGCGTTTGGGGGAATTCTGAATTACAGAAGTGTGCCAGAAAGAATTGTAAAAGAGGGTGGAAGGTAAAACAAGGTGTGAAACTAAACTGGGGTGAAAGAAAGACTGTTGATTTCTGCAGGACAGTGAAAAACGAAGGGACAGCTGATTTTACATAGTGGGATAGATTCAGAAGACTCACAATGAATTACAAAACATTCTGAAAAAGAAGTAGAGAACTGGGAACAGTTCTCTGGAAAGAGAAATAGGGTAAAATTTACATGAGGATTGAGAAGGGGTGTCACCATACTGCTTATTGGCTGGGTGGGAGGCACTGAAAAAGTCAGATACAGAGAGGACATCAGTGTATGTACCAAGAATTCAGAAAGCAAGGAAGTTACGCATACATTCTATAGTTCTGTATACTCAGATTACCTCATCAGATAAATGGTGGTGAATTTGGGATGAAGGCAATTCACACACAGGTTTCCAGAAAACAGAACTATCAAATTTGATAATCTGTTAAAGTAAGTGAACCAACAGGAACACAAATACTCATATATAAATGTGTCTGATTCCAGGAAGTAGAAAAATCATAATTTGGAATATTATTCCATTTCTAAATTTATTCCAGATTACTGGTAGAAACTATTCCAGATCTTTGTATTCAAATGCCAGCTCAGAAAATAGTTTAAGCAAAAAACCAAGTCCACAGTTATCAACCATGTATTTTAAGACAAGTCTAGCAAAGCAAACTCAGGCATCTTGAGTTTATTTCAGCTGCTGAATAGAAAGAAAAAAAGTAGCTTCATGCAGAACATAAATTTAGTCATGATCCCACTCTTTGAACACTTTGTAAGCCTTAGATAATTAGTCCCTTCAAGACCCCTGCTGGGAAAACAAGTAATATTCTTCTAGTTTTACAAAGGAGGGATTGGAGGAAGAGTAACATTACTTTAAATGTCTTCCCAAAACATACAGAGATTTAGCATGGGGGGGTCTAGTTAATAGTTAAACAGTGGGTAATTCTTACTGCTGAGCTCAGACTATGCTTTTCTGCATCGCTCAAAGCCTTAGCAATGCATTTGGAAGGAAAGGTGGAGAGGGGATCTGTAGAGGGGAGGAAACGTCTTTCACTGCAGGTATTAAAAAAGTACATACAAAAAAGAAAAAAGGGGTAACCACACACATTCATATGGATAAGTTGTTACTGTTACTTATTTAGCACTAACAATGTGCTTGACTGCACATTGCATTATCCAAATGTATTGTGAGTACTGATTATACAAAAAATTAAGTTATTTCTGATTATGAATACAATCATTTTGACATCTCAGTAATATCACATGATTTCTGCACTAATAGAAAGGAAAATGCAACTTTGCATTACAGTGACATTTTCTTCACAGCTGCATGAGTAGAATTATTTATTTTAAGCATCAATTCTTAAATAACCTCTTCCTGTAACTTTTACTTGCAGAGTCATTTCCAGCAGTTGTCATTTTCACAATGCTTTGAAAGTCACCATGTAAACCTACAATACTTTATTAGTAGTAGTAAATCAAGCATGACATCTCTGCTGACTATACTAGGGTCAGTCTTTAAGCTGACAACAGTCAGCTGTGCTGTATTATTTCAGTGAAAATGTCAATGTGAGATTTGCTGTGCCATCTGATGGTACAATGTACTGAAAAAATATTGATAGGAAAAGACAGACTAGATTCTAATTAGTTATTGAAACACATCACTAATATCAAACAACAGACTTAGAAAATGGGCTGTACACATTGGAGCAACACTTTATTTTCCTCTCATGGCCTTAGTTCCCATGAAGTAGAACTATTCCAGATTAGACATAGACTCAGTGGGGAGGTGCAAAGGGTACAGTGCTCCCTCTACTTGTAGAGCCTCGTGTGGCATGACATACAAGATACTCCTTTATCTTGGTGCAGTGGGAGATCCCATGGTGGTACAGTACCCTCTCTTTCAACTTTGATAAAGCCTGTATTTCAAAATCTCACATAACTTGCTGGTTGAAGTGATGCATATAACAGTAGCAGATGTGTAGTCTTGTTGGCCCATCAAGCAGACTGAAACTTAACAGTGAAATATATTCAGGCACTAATCAGAAACTTCAGTGTTGCTGTTAAGCTGATCTGTGACTATGATTAATTGGCTTCGTAATTTTGATCAAAATTGATCTGTCCAATTTTCTGGTCCTACTTCAGTAAGTCAAGCTTAGCCCTAAACTTACACAAATCCATTTTGCTTGTTCTTTGTAAAAGCAGAGAAAGAAAGAAAAGTATGTGGAAGTAATTTCTGAGTTGTCAGTGACATATTTTTTCGTTTGATTTCACACTTTTGCTGGAGACAGAATAGACCTTACCGTAGCTGTCATAAGCCTCTTCGCTTGTTCCGTGACCGTAGTCATAATATTCAGGCACACTGTAACAGATTCAGATAGCCATGTCACTATTACCATAGGTAACCAACTCAAAACAAAAACAGAGCACAGAAAATGAAATGTATTTTAACACTTTTAAATGATAGCATAGTCCAGCTAGTTTCAGGGATACTGAGAATTTTAAAAATATGAAGGAAAATGTATCAGTGACAATAACAGCTATTATACAGTACATCATATTTCTTATCTACTGAGCATAGACCAAATTTGGTCCTAAATATGTAAACCTAGGAGATGTGACAAACACTGACAGAAATTCTATTTGCAAAAATAAAGACTGAAAAAAGACCATCCACTCTAATATTCACTGTTGTTAAAATACCAAAAGAGGCGTTATTCTCATTTATCTGTAATTTCAAACATTTATGCAGTATCAAACTCAGCATAGTTTGTTTTCCCCAAAGCTGACTGTATTGTATTGTGTGGAACCTGTAAACTACTCATCTTTACCAAAAGCAGACAGGTTTTCAGTTTTGCACCTGAAGAAGAAAGTGTTTCCACTGCTTGTATAGAGAAACTTGTTTCTCCACAGCCTTCTTCCTTATGCAGTTATCGGACACCCATGAAAGTTTTATACAGTAAACAATAAAATGCATATTGAAAGTAGCGAGGAACAAGGAGTGGAAAATCAGAGTCACAAACCCACCTTTACACACCTTTTTGTTAATCAACAAAAAATATTTGGTCATATTAATATGTTATCAAAAGATTTCAGCTCATAGGTACATCCTGATAATCAGCAATTCCCAGCTGTACCTGGAGTGGACACCCAGAAAATTTGACCTCTAAGACACAATTAAATGGGAATGGAATTGTTCATATTTTTGCTTGATTGCTATTATTATTTACAGTTTCCACTGTTTTTTTGGTACCCGGTACCAAATTCAAGATCAGACTACTACAGTTATCAGGTACCAGGTAGACATAACAAGCATCAGTAACTACCCAGAAAAACTTACAAACTCCTTGAATTCTACTATATTGTATTTCTTCCATCTGCAGCAAACCAAACAGAAAAATGTAACACCCTATTTTTAACTTTATGTTGTTATCACTTTTGCTTCTTTTTCCTTGGTCACTGTGTGAGATAGACTTCCAAAATGAGCAGAAGCAGGCAATATTGCATTAGGTATAACATTACTGCTCAGGCAATTTTCCCAATTGGATTACTGTTTTAAAAATATTAGTTTATGCTTGAAAGAGAAGCTTAGTTGACAGTGGAATGTAAATAAAAATATTTAATAAATGCAATAGAGACAAACAAGTAATCTGTAACAATTATTTTTTTAAACTAAATTTGACTTCTTTGTTCACAATCTGTCTGTAATCAGATTTTGAATTTCTCAGATTTAATAGCTATTCATAACTATTCTTGGAATAATTTCTGGGAATAATTCATGTGCTGTATTTCACTTGAGAGCACTGATTGTGGGCATTTGACAACTGACAGTCAAGATGTTTTGATTTGGGACATTTCATCTCCTGACTGTCTAGGCACAGCTCTCATCATAGTAATTTTTCAGGTACAAATATCTGCAGGGTTTTTTTTTAACTGAAAATGCAACTATAATTGTTGTGTATTAATTTAGTAGTTTAACCAGAAGTCACTCATGTGAGTGGATAGTACATTGACGTCAGTATCTCAGACAGATGAAATCCATTTGCTAAAGTAGTTGCAGAAAGTGGACATACAAGTGACATGAATGAAAATGAAGTTAATACTTCTAAAGATTTTTTCCAAGGCCAGCAGAGCTCTACAGGACATAATCATGGCAGAGCATTACCTTCCAGGATAATGGGAGCCATCCAATCACTTGATAATTAATTATCTAAATATATATACCCTCTGATTGAAGTGGAGCAAGAAACAAACAGGAGGAATACATTTTTTATTTGTTGAACATACTAAGCATTCTGTACTATTTTGCAGTGATTCTAGTAGCCAGATAAATAAAATGACAGGATTATGTAAGGTGAACTAGAGCACTGCCAGCATCAGAGTTAAATCATGTATCTAGTCATATCTACAGAGCTCATGGTTTAGACCTAAGAAATTACTTGAAATGTTCAGAACAGACAACATACCACCCAGATCTGGCAGACAGCTGTATGAAAAATCTCATGTAATACAATTTAAGCAGTAGCATTTTGGCATGCTGCCTGTTTTTCTGAGTAGAGGAGGATGTTGGACTACTGAGTGGAGCTACAGAAGGAACCCCAGAACTCTCGTCTTATGTCAGCAGATAAAATGCTAATATTTCTTCCTCATACATTTTACAAATCAAAGAGGCTGAATCAAAAGGTCAGCTTTAAAAGGACTGCATTTGGAACCCAACCTAAAGGCCAATAAGTTATGAACAGCAGTTCTGTGTCCAGTGGTCACTGAGTAGGGCCTTGAGCTATTATCATCAACGTAGCACCCAGCAAAACACAAGACTTGCAAGAGCAGGTAAAAATTCATTGCTACTTTATTGTTGTATTTTTTTTATTAGAGAAAAAACAAACAATCATACAGACAATAGGGATGTGAGATAAAAATCCTGCACAGTAAACATTCCGAACTGAAATACATTATGAACAGAACACAAAGTTAATACACAAACCATTAAAATAAGAAACAAGCTGTATTGCAACTGTAGAAAGGAAGTGATTTCTTACAATATACTGCATATTTGATGTCTGTGAACACAATACTTAACACATTTCTGAAAACACATCATTCATAGCACAATATAAGATTGTGGTCTAAGTATTCCAACTTTATTTCCCTGAATAATATACATTTTTCATAGAGTTCAGCCAAAATAGTATTTCATATTCCTTGCCAACTCATATTAGAAAGTCTTTAGAACAATACCTAAGTGAAGAAAATGTATTTCTTAGTATGAATTACCTGATTTAAACTCACATTTTGAGCCAGACTGTTTATCCATTAGTCTGATCTATTTTAAAACTTTCTGAATATACACTATAACCTACTACATGCATTTATTTGTTGACGTTTTCCTCTGGTTTTTAGTAAAGTGAACAATGAATGCTGTTTATAAAAAATGGGTGCAGCTTTACATACATAAGGTCTTTTTTTTAATTGCTGAACTACAAAGAGATGTAGTTCATTCGCATTTTGCCCAACTGTGGAAGGAAACAATCAGCAAATGCATTCAGTATAAATAAAACTTATTTATATAATTTTAAAGTTCTCAGACTGTTCCTGGGAAATACAGTGATCATGAGCTCTAGAAATCTCAGTCTCTCTTGACAGTATTAATTGGAAACATGACACCATTATTGGTCAGTATCATTCATTATTTTTAAGCAACATGTGTAATTTACTTAAGAACATGCACCCATCTGAAAGCAGGATGCAATACATTTTATGAAGACGATAAGATTAACTCATTACCAACTTCTCAGATTTTACTCCTAAATTTTCAAACCATTACAATATACTTTAACAGCAGACTTCTGAAACATAGAGGTCTTGATGTGTCATGACTTAGACTTTAATAACCTTCTACATGTACCTCTTATGGAAGAATTGATATACATGAAACTATGAATCTTACAAGTGGTTTTATTATTTTTATATCTCAAATGGCTTGCAATCTGAGAAGCTCTGATGCAATTTTCCTCTATCTATCTGAAACTTTTGCAAGAAAGATGCATGATTCTGCCCTCATTCCTGTTCTCTGGGCAAGAGGATTAATAATATACATACTGTTAATCTTCATAATTATAACCTATTTACGCTTATTTTTAACATAACTTTTAGTTTCGGTTAATGCTTTTGAACCTGTTACATTTACAGATTTGAGATCAAAGTTTCCATTAACTTGTAATGTCTTCTTTTCATAAAGATAAAGACAGGTCATTTCCAAAAAAAACCCCACAAAAGATGTTCTTTATTTGAGAGATAAGGGCCCCCTGAGGTGCTTTCCAACCTGAATTATCTGGTGCTCCTATGATATGAGAAAGGTTCAAACACAGAGATTCTGTATCTAAACAGCAACCTTAAAAGCCAGCAGAGGATTATAACCTCTTGTTAACTGGTAGTTTTTCAAATTGACATTAGCTAAGCAAAAATGAATTCCAGTTTGACTGTGTCAACACTCATGGGAAACCACACAGCTTGTTATCCAAAAGGCTGTAGAGAATGGTGCTTTAAGGTGTTTTAAGCAGAGAACTGCAAACAAAAGAGTTAAAATTGAAGCCACAAAACCCTGACTCTTGGGTCAACAAGCCACTTGGGGGAAGGCTGATGTTTACCACTCAGAGATCAATGGTGTTATGTATAGGAAATCATGACATTAATGAATAGACTGCATTAGCCTTTGACCAATCTCTTCGTGCACCTGCAGGAAGCTGCTGGCAAGAGACCCTGGGTTAGCAACGTTACCATCTGGTTCCCTGGCTGTGCTCACAGCTTCTGTAATGTAAGGCAGCAGAACATTGCAAGAACTGAAGAACTTGAGTACTTCTTGTTCCCTCATGTTTTTGGGGTATTTTTGTTCTTCCTTTCTCTCTTTTTGTTCTTTGCTTTTACTTGCTAAGAGAAGCATCTAACATTTTATTTTCTAATTGTGGAGCACAAAATGTGGTAAAGCCAAAGGTGAAAGTACAAGAAAGAGTTAATCTGCTTTAAACAGTGCTAACACTTAAAACCATATAGGTGTGTTCTCTAGTCAGTCTAAGATCCTAAGAAACTGAAAGCCTTTGGTTAAGACCTGTTGAGCTAGATTTAACAGATTTTTTTTTTTTATTTTTCTGTAAAGACATTATCTTTTATTTTTTTTTTTCTTTCTTAATGGTTGTACTTTTTTACTGGAAGAGTATATTCTAGAATATTATAGGAATCTTTCATTGGGAAATGTTTGAGAAAGAGTTAGTCAATTTAGAAAAGAAGCTTTTGATCAACCTTGGAGTTATAACTCATCCATTAGATAGGAATCAGGCTTCTGTGAAATAATTGAATTGGTCCAAACTAGGATTCAGCTGATGCCAGTGAAGTTCCACAGTTCAGATGCACAATAAAATAGGTGAAAAACTTCCATGCTAGTAAAAATAACTCTTGAGAGACCTCCATCATTGTGCTGTGGCACTCAGTGTGAGAGTGAACCAGTATTGTGTTTCAGGATTGGCAGTCTTTGAATAAGGTTTCCCAGGCTTTGTCACCTCGCATTCAGCTTCATACTTTAGACAGATACAGATAAACGAAGCTTTATCACTCCTTACAGATATATCCCAGTCTGAGTTAGCTTCAGAAAACATATTCTTGAGTCAAGCTAACACCCAGGATAATTCACAGGAATCCCTAGAGGTGGGATCCAATATTTTAGACAACTCATTCTTTTTCACTTCCTCAAACGTATCCTTTGAGGTCTTGCTCTCCTATTTCCCATTATCTCCCTCTTTCTCTATATCATTTCTGTTGAGTAATCCTTGGAGTTTACAACTTTCAACATCAATAATTGATACAATCAAATACTCAGCTCCTTTGCTAACAGGATCCTGGCTAATGTTATTGCAGTTGTTTTATGTAAGACTGCATTTGTAATGCTTCTCCCTCCTACACAAGGGAGCGAGCCAGCAGGATTTAACACATAGTTGACCATGAAAGAAAAGCTATTTACACAAAGTTATGTGCTTCTGCTTCAAAGACAGGTAAGCAAGATTTGCATTCACATGAATTGCAATATTTGCAATTTTAATAAAATATTTCATAATATAAATGTGTGAATAAAGAAATAATCCTGCTAGGAATCTGAAACTTTCTGGAACATCTCTGTTTAACCGAGCATTATACTTATAAGGAAGATGACAAGTCTTTTGAAAAAAGGATCTTCCTGTAGGATTCATCCTTAAATCACAAATACAGTCCTTTACTGAATAGATCTTTAGAGCTAATGGAATAATATGGTGAAAATTTTAGTGGATAAAGTCTCTTTTTTCAAAAGCTCAAGTTTGATTGTATCAAAATAGTTTTAATAGAGAAGAATGTCTCCATTACAATACTCTTGGAATTTATTTAGCAGCTTACAACATGCCTGAAGTTAAACTAGATCTCATCTATATCCAGCATTTTCCTATGTTTGCTTCCATGCTACTGCAAATCTGAATTAAAAAATAAAATAAATAATGAAGCCAGTAGAGTTATACAAGCATAGGAGTGGAGAGCCATCATGATTACAAGACGACTTTGGGTTCTGAACTTTTTGCAAGATCTGAAGTAAAAAGCAATCTGTCAATTATCTGCTACACCTACAGACACAGGGGGATTTCTGTTCAAATATTCTCCATTATGCTGTACTTTTTTCACAGACACAGAATACAACAGAGTATTTCAGAAAATAATATGAAATGTCTGCAGACACAGTATTTGCAAAGGGAACGAAGCAGAATTTTAGGAATCCTACCTAGTTTTAGAGAGAAAACTTTTTTCTACTTCAGAGTAATGAAATTTTATTCCATTTTGCTCATTGAATCAAATAAATGAGAAGTGGCATTTGAAAACAGTTTCTGATGATGAATGCTGTAAGTGGATTGCTGTGAAGATACATAAAATGTCATATTCTAGGCTTCCTGGCTTGATTGATTTCAACAGGTTGCAAATAAAATACAGGGAAATCTTTATTTATGAACAGGTGGATATAAGCACAAAGCCAAAATGAAATATGACAAAATATAAATACAATGCATACTGGTTAAAAAGTGAGAGAGTGCACGGTAGAAAAAATAATAATGAATATCCCATTTTACAAAGAAGTGTAACCACTCTACCTATTGCAGCTTGGATTATGTTTATGTGTCTCTATATTTTACTACATAGTAATATTTTGATAGTGAGAGGGAAATGAATAAACCTCTGATCATATCACCAAAAGATTTAACCATGGGATAAGCTCCTAAATAAATTAATGATTATTAATTTTTAAACTTAGTTTAAAATTAAACTGAAAAAACATTTTAAATGAAGGACAAAAATATTTCATTTAACTGTAGATAGTTCTCTCCACAAATAGTTTGCAGGAAGCTTTTACAAAGAAAGTAGACTAAAAAAGTGGGACTGACTGATTAAATAAATGTATTTGATCAGTGCTTTAAGCATTTACTAGTCTCATTCTACATTAAGGAAGATCATTGACCTCTCTGTGTTTTCCTTCTGAATGTATCAGAACATATGAATCTGAGAAATGCTTTTTACTAAAGCTCCTTAGCAAGACATTTAGAAAGAGGAGATGTGAATATGATTCTGAGTTGCTCAATGGCAACTCTAAGTCTTTGTCTTAAGAGTGTTCAGAAATATTTGCTCCCTAATTCTTTGTATTCAATTAAACAGCTAAAGATCTTACTTTTACCCTAAGCATTTCTGCCATCTTTTGCTTGGAAACCCCTCCACAGCATTATAGCTGGGAATTCAATTGGAGAGAGAGTAGATATTTGGACACCTCAGGGAACACTGAACTACACAAGTGGTATGTACAAACACATTAGAACCATTGGCAAGAGATAGGAACTTACTAGAAGTTTGCTAGGTTTCTCCCCCTGCCTGAAATGTCTACCAACAGGTAAGGAAACTCATAGCTGTCATTTGAAGAATGAATCCAGAAACAGGGATCAGAATTTATCTGCTGTACAACAGCCATTTGTTACTGGCAATGGTTTTCTCAAGTAACAGTTCTAATTAGATTTTGAGAAGTCTTCAAATCAAGTTTTCCTTCAAAAGTTATCAAAAAAGGTTTTGCACAAAATGTAATATGAGAGTCATGTCTGTTATGCAGGTAGAAGCTTTTCAGGAATTTTGACTCAAAGACCTTTGAAGAATGCATAAGCTTTTCAGTTATACAACTCTAGCATATCAAAGTGCTGATCAGCTACTTGGATTTCTAGACTTTACAGTGATGCTAAAGAAATAATGCTGTTGTATCACTTACAAGGACAAAGGTAGCCTCTAAACTGGGTGGTTCCAAGGCATCCATCATACCAGTAAAAGCTATGAGCAATCTAAATGCTGCTGCTATCTGTCCCTTAGATCCACATCAGAAAGTTTTTAGCAGTTCATTCTTGTAGAATTGTGGCATATTTATTTATTCTTCTCATGACTACAGATGTCAGTGAGAAGACTGACAAAACAAGTTTCGTGTTGTAACTTTTACTATTGTTGCATGCACCCTGGCACTGTTGTAAGAAGTATAAGTCAATACTTGAAACTAAAAGGAGCATCTAAGATAATTTATGCTTTACATGAGTTGGCCATGATATTCATATTATCTGTATTGCCAAATAAAATTAGTATCACTCTTCAGTCTCTTGATATTTTTGTATCTAAGATTTTTTCCTCCTAATGAATTTTGCCCATTTTCAGCATAAGGAGACAGTCTAAACGAGAAAGTTCATCCAGTGCTGCAGTGTATTGTATTATGCGATGTATTACAGTCTACAGTTTGTGTACATTTGTTTATCGAGATGAAAATTCTACATGTGAAAAATTAAGATCTAATATATTTATTATGAGATCATCTTGAAGGAATGGACTATAATTATTTATTATAATTTAACACAACATTAAAAACATATGAAAGTCAGTAGCTTACTCTTTTAAAAATACATTTACGTTTTTAGTGCTTGAAACATCAGATTTACTTTAATTGTCCCTGAAAGGATTTCTATCAGTTATAAAAGCCCCACAAATCAAAATGGAGTTTGAAAATGGGGTTATTTTATTTTTACTTGTAATAGAAAAGCTTCCTTAGTCCAATTAGATTATCCTCTGTTGGTATCCTGAAGTAAACATAGTTATGCATGAACAAAAATCAGGAAAAGGTAACAGAAAACAGATCTAGAAGGGACCTTAAGATGTCACCTTGATCACTTCATGTACCTATAAACACACAAATTTATTTACATGATTCTTCACTGAAATTTGTCAAGCACTCTAGTCCTGTGTTACTATTCTTTATTCCCTCCTAATGTTAATACTAAATTTCTGTTACTCAGACAGTGTCATCACTTTTTGCTGAATACAGAAGAAGCTTGGAGAGAAGAATAGTCCACTAGGTAGAATCTATCAAAGAAAATATATGCCCAGCAGAACTATGTACTGCTGTCTTTACAAGTGTACCAGTCTGAAAGTGTTATTTTACTTGAAGCACTGTTTGTAAAGAACTCATCCTTGGAAACAGATGTACATACAATGTCTTGATATCTGGAGGTCAAGCAAGGGTAACCAGGATGAACTGAAGCTCAGGCAAACATGCACTGCTGATGTAAATAGTTCCTGGAGATTCAACTGGATAAAATATTCTTTGCTTTACTCCCTAAATAATTTGGCAGCATGTCTGCACTGAAGTGATTGTACTGTAAGACACGTAAGTGACCTGGGCTGAACTGTGGTCCATGTTATATTCCTGCATATCAGATCAGAAATAAGTGATCCCTAAACCCCCTGTACTATCAGCCCATGCTGCAGAAAAAGGAACTGTAAACACAAGATCTACAGTAGATATCATGAACTTAAAAACAGAAACAAGAATAATCAGGGAAAAAAAGTTTCTTTTCGAAGTCAATAACTTGTCATATAGTCAATCTCAATGCTTGAATATACTCTTGAAATTGTCAATGGGTCTGAATAAGAATAAGAATGTGAATCAGAACTGCAGAGCCTATTACAGGTTGAAATGATAGGTATTGCTATGAACATATAGTCACTGGGATACTACTACCTTTATATGGTCACAGCAACTATCTGTCATAACAGGAGAATGGACATAGGCACCATATATAGGACTTTGCACATGACAGCACAGCTATAGGTATGAACCACAGATAATTATATCTTTTGAATTAAGTATAATTCAGCCAGATGAAAGCTATGCCAGCGCTGTGGTTTAACCTCAACTGGCAACTAAGCACCACGCAGCTGCTCACTCACTCCTCCCGCCCTGGGGTGGGATGGGGAGAAGAATCGGAAAGAGAAAAAAGACTTGTGGATTGAGATAACAGTTTAATGATTGAAATAAAAATTAAATAAAATCAATTTAATAAATCAAAATGATTCAAATAATAACAGTTTAATAATTGAAACAATAATAACAGTAACAACAATAATAATATTAATAATAATGAAAAGGAAATAACAAAAAGAAAGGTAAATAAAACCCAAGAAAGGCAAGTGATGCACAGTGCAATTGCTCACCACCCAATGACTGACGCGCAGCCAGTCCCTGAACAGAATCATCCCAACTCCACCCAGTTTATATACTGAGCATGACATCCTATGGTCTGGAATATCCCTTTGGCTAGTTCGGGTCAGCTGTCCTGGCCATGCTCCCTCCCAGCTTCTTGTGCACCTCCTCATGGGCAGAGCATGGGAAACTGAAGAATTCTTGACTCAGGATAAGCACTACTTAGCATCAACTAAAACATCAGTGTGTTCTCAACATTATTCTCATACTAAATCCAAGATACAGCACTGTACCAGCTGCTAGGAAGAAAATTATCTCTGTCCCAGCCAAAACCAAGACAGACAGTCAACTTGAAATTCTCTGATACTGCACCTTTCCTTTCTCTCTTCAGTCCTCTAAGATAATTTCATTTTGGCAGTTATCTAGCACAACATGTGTAAATCTTCAGATCATGTAAAAACTCAGAATTTATTTAATGCATATTAATGCCATCTTTCTTTATGTTAAGATTTAGATTCTGCACTATCATTAACTTCTTAGAGGAGAAGTTCAGAGATGACATGGCCTAGAATATGCATTTCTGTATCTGAAACAGAAGTTTGGTTGTTTGCTTAGCAGACGCAGGATCAGTTTGCAGCGTGTGCTTCACTGACTAAAAAGTCATCATTGTCCCAAACCAATCTGCATACCAGCATGGAATGTGTGTCCAGAGGACTGTCGCCTATAGCATTACATAAAAAATTTGCAATATTATGAGCAAATATTTTGCCAAGAATTGCTTCAAGGCCCTAAATTTGTGTTACTGTCATTAGTGAGGCTGGGTCCAGGCAGGCAAGAGAAATGCCCTTTACCTGTGTCATCTTGCAGTCACAGCATAGATGAAGATACACCATGAGAACGACTATGTCACTGTGGGATGGCATCTGTAACAGTAAAATTTTGCACTATTTTCATCTATCTTTTATCACTGAATTATTTATTCTTCTTGTCAGTATGTTACAGGTTTTCTGATATTTGCAAGTCTATTTCCGGCCTAGGATGGGAGTCAGACTCTTCATTCTTTAGTAAGCACCCACTCAGCAAGTCATTTTGCAGCTGAACTATGTTTTCAACAAAAGCCAGATGGAACAAAAGACAGAGGAAGCAGCCAACCAACCAGCCTTGGAAGCCATTGCCAATATACCAACTACCCGTTCACAGAAACCAAACTGATTGATGTGTGAGTGTTCATGCCAGCCACTGTGAACAGGGAAATTGTACCAAACCCAAATTTTAAGCTTCAACAATCATCAACTGACTTTGTTTTTCCCTGTCAGGCACCATTGTTTACACTACATATGGCTGGATAGATTATGCACAAGTGGATTAAACATAACATACTCTTCCTGGTTCATTCTGGACCAGCCAGTCAGCCTCAGATTTCCTTAGTATGTTTTTCAGCTGTGAGACATGGTACCTTTGAAATGAAACTGCTGGTGCTGGCAGAGACACAAAGGTCAACAGAGATGACTATAAGTGTGGTAGCAGAGCTGAAGATGGCTCTGCTGGCTATTGTGGTTCTCAGCTAATTCATTACCAACTGATCCACTTCTGCAAAATTATTCTGTTGATCTTGGCTGAGGTGCTTGGCCACACTTTGCATTTGGCTGGTCCCCTACCAACCTCTGAATAACCAAAGAGGCAGATCTTGTAGATCCTTTCAATAAACTTTTCATCCTTTTCTCCTGGTGATCTAGGGGTCTGAGCCCATGAATCCTGGGCAGTGATGGTGGTTCAACAAAGTTAAAAGTTCCTGTTAAGAAAATAGAAAAGTATATTATATTTTTAAAACTATATAGGATTCTCCTACATCTTCTGTGTTACAGCTCAGTTGGAATGTATACTCCTACCATTTTGGAGTTTTGTTTTATGAACTTGCTGATTGTTCTGTAAAAATAATATTTATTTCTTTAAATCAATATCTGAGTGGGAATGGAAAGGAAGAATGGATGCCACCACATTTTGCAATGTGGTTTGAAGGTAAGAAGCCACTGAGAATATCAGCGTGCTTGAGCTGCTAAGAATCGTCAAAAAGTGAACAAGCAGCATGCCTTTACAGGCCTTCATAGGAACGTCATCTATCTCATCAACGGAAATTGGGCAGCACCTGATAGAATGGCTTACAGGTGATGGTTGAGTCTAGCTACTTCCGAGTGCCTAGGGAGTAGTGTATAAACTTAACAACTACTGAATATCTCTTGGTGTGTCTGGGCAGGCAGATGTACGTATTACTGAAAGTCATCTTCACACTGTATGGAAGGGAGAGGAAGAGAGAAGAAAAAGACGTCTTATTGAGAAATTTGAAGTACAGTGCATCATTGCCCATGGGAAGTATGTCAGATCTGATGTCTTTCCCTGACCACTGAAATGGTTGTTTCATTGTCCTCTTTGGAATTGGACAAAGCTTTCATTCTAAGTATCTTATAAACTGAATTTTGACATCAGTATGAACAAATTTCCAAAATGAGCAGGGTTACTAAATGTTCTTGCCAAACCTGTAGTCTTTCATAAAATCTTGTAAATAACAGTTATAGACACAGTTGGGAAGGGCAGCCAGTTGTTCATTTAAATCTTTGTCCTGAGGTTCCATCCTGTGTTATGGTTTGTCATTATAGGACAGAAGATGAGGAGGAAAAAAGTGGCTTTAGAAATACAGCTTCTGTTATTGAAAGCAAGACATACCTCATGCAGTAGAGACTATATTTGTCATAGACCATAATTCTCTACTTCCTAAAACAAGTCTCCCCAAACATAATAAAGTACAGGTGGCACTTACCATAGTGAGGGTCTTGCTGTTCTCTTTCTTCAAGTTGCTAATTGTGTTCTTTTCAAAGTGCTCTTGAGGTTCCTCTTAGCTCATTCAGCCATGCAGACTTATTGTTTGTTTCGTTTCAGTCTGATCCTGAGACTCTGTCATGGTCTTTTCCACAGGCGAACCCATCCCCCTATTTTCAGCCTAAAAATCAGACTGCTGTTATGCAGGACAGAACTCTATGTCTGGAAGGGTGGGTGCGGTAGAGGTCATTAGAGAAGGACCTATACAAAATGTATTGCTGGGCCTGCAACACTGTCCCTGACATTCAGTACAAATCTTCTGAGAATTGTGCACAAAAGTACAGCATTTGAATGGTCTTGGGGCTCAGTATTTTTGGTGCTCCTACAATATCATAATCCTGTGTTGTAGCAGAGTGATATATGTTGATGGCATGCTCATTTTCTCTGCTGTTGGCAGAGCCCAGTTTGTAAAAAAGTCTAAATCAGACCTCTTGGGCAATGAAGGACTAAGGGCCCTGAGAAGGAATATATATGGGCAGAAAGCCTCTGGTGAGCAAATGGGAAGTAGATAAAAGGTCTGAAAGACAAAGGTATAGGTAGCAGGGGTGGTGGTGGCAGGCTGCCCAAACACTGTCTTCACTCTGTGCACTGTGTGAGTAGTGAAACAAAGCATGACTTACTATGTGCCCTGATCTAAAGCACACTGAATTCAGCTTGCATTCAGACCATCCAACCCATCCTGTTCATCTGTGCCCTCACACTCAACACATTCTTCTATTTAAAGCAGTGAAGACAGTAAGGCTTGGTCAACATGCATGGTGAGAAAGACAGTCAGACAAGAGTTTGTACCTTCCCTAGGTTGTAACTTCCATATTGATTCTTTAAAGAGCCATGAAAAGCAAGTGGAAACTCTGCCCTTAACATGAACAGAAATCTTAGCACTTTGCATTAAGCCACTAACTACAATTGTTTCTTGTCTCATGCTTTAAAATTTCAGTCAATCTCTGCAGAGGGCAGTAATGATATTTTTCTCACTGAGCACAGACATTGTCTACAAGTTTTTGTTATTTCTTTTTCCTGTAATTCACACACTGGATGAGATAAGTAAGTACTTTGAAGCAGTACTACTTGTCTTCTTTGTTAGCTGTGTACATGATGTGTCTTGCTCATATGATTGGAGTATAATAATATCCAAGATCTGAGATTGGGAGAAAACTTTCTTATATATACATCTAACCAAATATGTTGGTCATACTATTTCATTGTGTTGTATTATTTTGGCTCAGTAGGGAGGAATTTCTCTGAAGCTAAATGGCCAATAAGGTACAGAAATCCAAATTGCATATCTGATGGTCCATTTGTTCTTTAGATCTTTGAAATGAGAAGTGCGTTGTTCCAGAAGTGCTCTCTTTGAAATCAGCAGACTACTTGCAGCATTTGGTGCCACTCAATATGGATAAGTATGACTGCATGTCCTGCTATATATTACAAAAGGAAATGTTTTAGTTACATATTTTAAAAGTATTAGTATCCTGGAGGTAGCTCACATTAGTAGAAAACATACCTGATGACTAAGCTTAACAGCTGTTTAATTGACAAAATTATGTGACTCTTTATAGGTTTTCTTTCTTGAGTCAAATTATCACTGCCAGTTCTAGCTGGATTATAATACACTCCTCATAAACTTGATATATTTGTCATTTAGCTACCTGGGACATCAACTTGCAAAGAAATTACAGGTTAATTCAGATGATATAAAGCAATGTCATAGCAGAGAGATTTCCAACTAATTATTATTTTTTACACCAGAAGCAATATCTCCTGTGAAAATTCTCTATTGTAGCAAAAGATGGGATGAATTATTTTTAAAAAAATTGGAGTACACTTGACAAGAATATCTACCTACACAGTGACATGATGGGTGCAGCTAGTAATGTATAATTACTTAGAAGTGTTGTTAAAGTATACTTGATGGGGTTCACATTTAGGTGTGACAAATCCTTTTAAATATACTTCACTGGTTATAAAAATACTTACAAAGTATTTTTTACCAGCTCAAGCGCCACTCACTACAGCAGTTCTGGAGCTAAATGTAATTCTGACAGGCATTTTCACCAGCAAAACATTCAACAAAAATGATGGTTCAACAAAAAGCAAGTTTAAGATCCTCTGGTCTTTGGAGTGCAGAACTCTGTATGTATACATGAATTTCTTACCCAGTGAGAATCACACTAACTCAGTTTAAATCTGTGTCTTTTCTTGTTAAAATTTCATTTGCCTTTCCATAATCTTGCAAGTACGCTTAGTAACCTGTAAGAGCATTTGCTGAATAACTGGATGAAGAACCCTTCTGTCTGTCAGTTTAACTGTGAAAAAAATGTCATCCCCTATGTAATAAACATGGACCAACTGTCGAATTAACATGAGTATGTGCGGTGTATGAGTATACAAAAAGCGATTATTTTTGTTGCCTTGTTTTAGTGATACAAATCATAAAAGATGTGAATGTAATTTTCCCCATATCTCACACAGTAAGGACATAAAATAAATTTCCAAATTTGGTTGCTTTTATCAATTCTGAGAGTTGTTGAGAAAGTAACTGGCTGAAAACAGATAGTTTCAGCCTTACTTCAGGCATGCAGTTCTCTTCTATAATTTACCTTGATGCTGGATGCCAATCAGTGCACCTTTTTTTTTTTTTTATTTCCTTGTTTTGCCCAAAACACTGTAAACACCATAACACCATAAGTATGAGAACCCTTTGACAACTTTGCACTAGTAACAGTAAAAAAAAATGCGCAAACAGGTTCAGAAGGACATCAGATAGGAAAATGATGTAACCACTTGCTTTTTTTTTAAAATAATACACTTAATTTGCAGTTTTAAAAGTATAGGTGCTTGCATTTTTGCTTCATCTGAATAATTCTGTATATAAAATCCACCTTTATTAGTTATTGACAGCTTTTTAAAGTACTGTGAAATTTTGTAAAATTTAATGTGGAAAATAAAACAGGAAATCTATATGAAAAGCTAAGAGGAAAAAAAGTGTTATTTGAAAAATTAAGGTAAAAGTACAAATGCTTACCTTTGTGTTTGTGTGGCATAACTGTTATCATATGCCTCATAGCTTGGATCATCATATTCACCCCCATATCCATCATCATATCCCTAAGGGAAAAATAGAACAACACAGCTTAGAAGAGTGATAAATCAAAGCATATTATCAAGCTGTAAAAGTAACTTGCATCAACATATACATGCCATGTTTGCCCAGTATAATGTAAAGCACACAGCCTACTGATGACAACCATGAATCGTGAAGAACAACTTGTACATTGCAAGGGTACATAAATCAGTTACTCATCTAAGAACTCAGTTTATTCATTGATAAACTGTGGTGCATTGTCCAAACCACAGTGCTTCAGTGGGATCTATGTAGAATACTGATGAATGATAATGAAAACAATAATTTCCTAGCAATTTGTTATATAAATAGTTCCATAAATACCTATAGGTGAAATGAACAAATGGCAGGAAAAATATATCGACTGCACAATGTTATTAAGAATGTTATTGCGATAAGAGCATAATATTTAGTCTATTTAAAAAAACCCTCAAAACCAAAGAATTGATGAAAAACAGTATTTGTGCATGTTTGTGAATGAAGTAAAGGGTTATGATGTTTATAAATAACTTACAATAAGCACCTTTTCCTTCATTGAACATCCTATTCTTTTTAAAGGCATACTTTCCTGTGACAAGTTAATGAACACTTTAATATATGTTCCTTCCATCTAACTTAAAGGTCCCATCTGAAAGGCTCAGACAAATGCTCAGTCTGCCTTAGCTAGAGAGACACAAGTAACTTCAGAAGGTGGTTCAGCTTATCTAATGCCTGAATCTTCTACTGAGGGAGCCATAGGCAATTATGATCCATTATAGCTGCCTCTGAAACAAAGAGTGCTTAGGAACTGGATGATAAATAAATAAAGAGATAATCCAGGGGATGACTTTTGGTATGCTCTTTTCATGACAGGACAACAGAGTAGGCAAGAAATGCTGTATGGAAACACTTTTTTTTTTTCTTTTTCCTCTATGAATTTTGGGAGCCAATATTTTTAGTTAGATAGAAACTGAACATTGTGTAGTCACAAGAAAATCTGCCGGTTATGTGAAGTGCTAAAGGAAATAGGGGGGTTAAAAATCTTTGACTCAATATTAATTACAGCAGAAAGTAATTTTTTTCCACCCCCTCTCTCCTTCTCCAACAAGCTATACAAAGTTATAAACAGTCACTCTGGTACACTATCACAACCACAAAAAGTACAGTGTTAGTTTGCTACTTCATTATTTCTGCTAATTAAACTCCATAATGGTATTGAACTAGACTTCACTGGTACTCCTGATTTAAAGAAAACATTCAAAGGAGGAAACATTCAGTTATGTCTCTGTTGGTCAAGCATCTTAAATTAGGCTGTCCTTCTGTTCTTCTACTCAGCAGTGAGGGTGAGTGTGAATTCCAGGTGGGAAACATCACCCCTGAGGTGCTGCATGGCCTGAAGGAAGGGCAGGACTTCAGATGGTGACTCCACTTCTCAGGAACCCACGTCAGCTTGGAGTATGGGAAAACTTTTCTGGAAAGGAGGGAGAGTCCTGTTTCATACTGGGGAATGGCCTCTCCCAGAATCTGAAGTCCACAGAAACCTCATTGTCTTTCCTTTCAGGTGGAATTTCACCAGTTTGACTGGCCTTCATTAGTATAAACTCACAGCAAAAAGTACAGTTAAACACATATCCCTGCAGTCTACAGTGATATATTTAACACTGTATAGTTAAATACACTCTCTTGCTTCTGGGGACAGGGTGAGAGAAACAATGAACCACAGGAGGCAGATGTTAGTCACATCGATTAGCATGCTACTGGGCGGGATCCTGCTACTGTGAAGATGAGGGTGATCCAAGTTTCTATATAAAGTTGAATAGCTAGAGGAAAGACATTTCAGCATGCTTGCCCACCATATGAGAGAACAGGAAAGGCAACAATTACAAATTAGCTCTCTCAGTTTCTTGATGCCTGAGGCGGATCAACGTTCAGCACCAGCAGGGCAGAGAACACTTGTTAATATTTGACATTTCTGTGGGTTCACATTACAGATTTTAACAGCCTCCCTAAAGGCTCAGAGCAGATCAATACAGTACAAATGGTTCAAGTGGAATGGTTGGAAAACAGAGACAGAGTAAAAAGCACATGGTACCTTTAATAAAGAAAAAGTATTTGCTGGATAATGTTATCTTATTTGCATCAGTCTGCATGAGAATGATTTTCTAATCCTACAGGTGAACTATTTATGTAAGGTACACACTAGCATTTTTTCAAAGTTTAAAACTGTCTATCGTAACCAAACACCCATGTCCCAAAGAAGCCTTTAGACATCTAGAATTGAGAATCAAAATAGCTCCTTTCACATCCTTGAAGTGCCTCAAACTCACTATGCATTTTTCCTCAACTTTCAGCTCCCCAGAACCCACAACTTCAATGTCTGAAAGTATTTATTGCATGCATATTTTGAGAAATGAAACATCCAGCTCCCATGTAGACCCTGTTAAGTTCCAGAAGCTATGAGTTTTAGGACATTCAAATTCACATGTTCTGTACTCTGTGTGTGATGAGGATGGTGCTCCCAAGGCAGTTCTGTATAAATCCAGAGACCAGAACCCAGGATGCACTCTCCATAAGCAGTACAATCTTTTACTCAGCAACAGAGTCAGACTCCTTCATGCACTCTCCAGGTCTATTAGTCTTTGTATTAAAGACAAACAAACAAACCATGTTAAATTGATAAACATTCTCTATATGTATGCTGATAGGAACAGATCTGTCACCTTAGAGAATCTAAGTTACTAGTGCTGTATCCTCACCTCATTGAAGGAAAAATGATTGATTATCCATGCTGTCAGTGTTCTGAATATGATATTTTTTCTTCTACAATTTCTACGATTTCATTTATTCCACCAGAAATCTTCACATATATGTGTATAACACTTAGCCCTTCCATCCCGTATGTAATGCCTTTTAATTGAGGTCTGTGCTTTTCAAGGAGAAATATCTCCAATAAAGTGACTTTGGGCCTGATCAGATCAATGTCTGCCACTGGAGGATCTATCTCTATGCTCATCAGAATATTAGAAAACTTGTATGAAAAGCTGATAGGGTCAAGCCACCCAGTTTCAGTGAAGGGGAAGAAAGTGTTTCTCTGGATCTTCAGAGTTCTTTGAAGTGGTTAATGAGGGCATGGAAAAACAGGGCCTGAGGGAAACATGTTCCTTTGAACTCCAAAAAGTTGCTGATGAGGTTTGATTCTCAAGGCTGTCCAAGGGACTGGGCTTGGTTGCCTGGCAAGACTTTTCCTGCCTGAGAAGTCTTTTTCCCCATGGTAGCTGCCACCACCATTCAGAAGAAAAAGCTTACTGGAATGAACTGAAAAATCTAAAACAAGGGAACTATGAGAAACATTCAAAGTCAAACTGATAACCAATTTTAGGCTAGGTTTTTATGCCAGGGTATCTTTATCTCAGGTATTTCTTAATAAAACATCTTTCCAAAACATAAGAAAAAGGCCTCTTTACTTTGTGTCAGGGAAAAGGAAAGTGAGTATTTCAATGAAGAGGATTTGCTCTGGCCTTACAGTGATACATCCTGAACCAGAGATAAAGGAACAGAAATACACAACTGGAGCTGCAGTGGGGCTAACAATATTTATAAACAATTACAGATGATTTTGAGGAGCTTTGGTATAGTTTAGACTAAACAAATAATAACAAAAAAAAAAAAAAGGAAAAATTTACAGCTCAATTAAAGAAAAGACTAATTTGAAAATGAGCATATTTAAGTATTTACCAGTCTTTCCCCACAAAGTGAAGATAGGAAACACTCTTAGAAGAATTTCAGAATAGCACACGAAATTAGCATTGGGAACACTCACTTCAGGAGCAAATATGTGCTACTCGACCACTGATAAAGAAAATTATAGTCAGGGGAGAAAAGGGTATAGAAGAAAACAGGGACATAATTGGAAAAGAGGATTATATTCTACTACCTGAGAAAAAGTTAAGTATCAATTTGATTCAACACCCAAGATATCATTGAGAAAGATTTGTTTTATTTATTTAGATTTACTCAAATCCTCTCCAAGTTTCAGACGTTGGAACAAATATTAGAATTACAAAGAAAATAATAAATATCATCAGTAACAAGGGTTTCATAATCTAATGCAATCCAATCTCTTTAAACATGAATTTCCTACTTAATGCTAAAACCCTATTTCAAACAATAACAGCCCACACTCAAATGCACGAAGTTTAAATCACCACTTCTCTGAATAACCTTAGAAAATAGGGTTTTCACAGCATGCTCTGAAAAATGGTAGGTTTCAGCTCTGGGAAAACAAGAAGGAAAATGATTCTAATAAAAACTGCTCTACTCAAAATATTTTACATATGTCCTGGTAATATATGATAAAGTACATTGTAAGGAAGTCAAAACTAATTAGATTTTTATAGTACACCAACTCTTTCTGAAGTAGCAAACTGAAAAATACCTAGACTTTTTTTTAAAAAAAAATACAAACCACAAACAACAATAAGTCAAACTGAGTTATGCAACTCTGTACTTGTCAAACATGTGAACAAGAAAAATGTCTTCAGACAGAGAACCAGGGTAGCCCTTCTCATTAGCTGCACCCAGAAGTACAAAAATTAGCATTGTACCTCAGAGAATGTGAGGGAATAAAAATCCACCTCCAGTTGTAACTCTAAGTAAAACCAGTTGTCTCCCAGTAAAGGGGCCTTTGCATAGTTTCCACTATTTTCTTCTTCTTGCTTCTATAAATCTACAAATACTGTGTCACTCTGTTTTCTATTGTGACTTGGCCATATCCGTATTTTCTCACACATCCTTATCACCTCAGCTTAGAAGGCTAAAAGCCAGTCATCTACCACTAACCCAGTGGTAGATTCCCATAAGAATTACAGGGTAGAAATAAAATCTTTTTAAAGGGTAATTCACCCCACGTTCTTTTGACACCTATTTGAGGACAAGTTGAATTGCTCTCTAAATGAGAACTTTTTTCCAATGACTATAAAGGGAGCCTGGGATGGATGTGTTAGATTTAGCTAACTAACCTTTAGGTATGTAAGTTAGTTCATCATTTGAAGAAATTTATTGCTCAGAGAAAGCTGAGCTTGTAAAATCAGTGCTGCTAAGCTTAATTTTGAAGTGACCTGAGACCGAGAATGAAATCAGAATTCTGTGAATGATCCATGGGGATGGGTGGGCATGTCAGAATAGCATCTCAAACAGACAGAACTCTCTTCAGGGATCTCAGGTTAGTCTGGCATGCAACTGACTACACACCTACAACTGAGGAAATGCTAACAACTACGTGAAATCTTAAATCCAACTCCTTCTACTGTATATGAAACACTAGAGAGAAAATAGAGAAATACGTCTGGAAAGCCTTCTTCTTCCAAATGTATGACCCACACACTTGACTAGTCATACGGTCTGTTAGGCTTAATGAATCTTAAAATTTTTTCTGTAAAGAGCACTTAAGGTAACTAAACCATGTCACAGAGAAATGGCAATTTTAACCGAAGTTGAAACAGATCACAGCTATGATATTTGGACCTGTATTACTGTCACCTCCTTCTCTACTTGATCCTTTTAGAAAAGCGGCAGATAGCGCTGTCATTGTATATTCACAATAATTTGTGGTGCTGAGCTGGCTGAGCCTCTCTAGAGTGCTGTAAGGGGAAGGACTTGCCTTCCATCACAGTTGCACTCATGAATTTGGTGCTCAGTCCCCAAGTCATTCTAAGGTGGGGGTAGCTCTGAGTAGATGTAGAAGAACACATATCAATATATTAATTTTATGTAATTTAGACAAATGGCAATTTCTCTCTACTGACTACAAGCAGGGGTGAACACTGTAATTGCTTTAGATTTGGATTATTCAGTGTTGAGAACCTGCAGTTAGAACAGATGAATCTCACTGAAGTACCTGGGAAGTTAGTCTGTTGCTGAGTAAGGATTCCCAGAATTGTAATTTATGTTTAGAAACTGAAATTATGACTAAACTATTCCATAAGTACATATGCCTGCCATCACAGTTGGCTTTGGATTCTTCAGCTGCAACTCCAGACTCAGAAAAAAAGAGATACTAGGTATCAGTTTGTCGAAGATGATTTATATCCTCTGCACTAGTGAGATCTACCAAGTGTTTTGAAGATGAACTCAAAGTGGTACTATACTCACCAAAATGATAAATAGTAGTAATAATAATAAAAATAATGCTGAAATTAAGATGGAAATATTAATCAGTTGAAAAATCAGAGCTCTATGCTATGGACTTCATAAATGCAATATACGAACTGGAGTCTACAGTGCTTGGACAACCAAGAGCAGACATGTTTTCCAGAGGCAGTGAAGTAATCTCAATACCTTCAACCTCTTACTAAAATCAGTCTTATTCTTCACATACCAGAAACACCTTTATAACTGAATGGTAAAACATAGAGGTGAACATTTTTCACATAGTCGTGGAAATATAATAGAAATTTCAATATAATTAGTTATGGAGATTTTGCAAAGTTAAAGCAGAGGATATGAGTGAGCTATTCATGTCCTCATATTTAATTGCTTTAAATAAACCTCATGTTGAACAATCAGGGCAATAAGAGTAAGTCAAATTAAAAAAGTATATTATCCAGAAGTTCTAAAATTGATTGTACGTAAGATAAAGATAGAGCAGGGGCCACAAAAGCAAATAGCTATGCAGTGTCAAAGCAGTCACAGTAAAACAGATCTCATATACTTCAAGAAACCGCTGTGTACTCTCCTAAATGTAGGTTTGTGGTGTTTGTTTTTTTTTTTTTTTCTATCTTTTCTATAATTTTTCAACTAAATGCAAAATGAATGAATAACACTTAAAATACATTTTTGGTGTACTGAAAATCAGAACGGAATAAAAATGTAAAAGAAAATCTAATAGAAATGAGACTTTTCTTATTCCTTCAATATTTGCAAGACTGTAGCCTACAGCATAATTTGCTGCCACAATTATTATACTACAACATTCATCTGACTAACATCTTTATTTCTTCAAATCCTTCTGTTAGCCGTCCTATGCTCATGGAGTCACATTAGAACTTCTAATTCATGTGTCAAAGCTCCATGTAATCAGCTGCTGTTTACATCCATTTAACTTGTTGTACTTTCCCTGTCCCCTGACTTTGATGCTGTCAATACTGAAACCATTTCCTCTCCCACTTTATTTCTGTTTGTTTTTTTGTTTTTTGTTTTTTTTTTTTTTTTTTCTCCCTTTTTTTTTTTTTCATATTGCCTCTTATTATGGAATAGCATACTAACCTCAGTGTCAATACTTTACTCAGTTCTTATTGCACAGGAATGTCTCACAGAAGCGTCTCTTGCTTCCAATATCAATAGAATGACCTAACTTAGTAGTAAGCAGCAAGTAGAGATGAAAAATAATCCAAGGTATCTTCTTTGTGTATCTTCAATAAATTGCATTTTTGCACTTGTCTATGATTCTGAGATCCTTGAAGAAAGGATTTTTTGTTATTTTTACTTGTCATGATTTAACCCCTGTTGGGAACTAAGCATCACACAGCCACTTGCTCATCCCACCCAGTGGGATGGGGGGAGAGAATCGGAAGAGTAGAAGTGAGAAAACTCATGGGTTTTGATAAGAACTGCTTAATAATTTATATAAACCAAAATAGAATAAGATAATAATACTAATAAATTTTAATGAAAAGGAAAATAGCAAAAAGAGAGAAATAAAACCCAAGAAAAACAAGTGATACAAATGTAAAACAACTGCTCACCACCAACTGACCAATGCCCAGCTTGTTGCCAAGCAGCAGCCCCCCAGCCAGCTTTCCCCCCAGTTTATATGCTGAGCATGATATCATATGGTATGGAATATCCCTTTGGCCAGTTTGGGTCAGCTCTCCTGGCTGTGTCCCCTCCCCAACGTCCTCACTGGCAGGGCAGCGTGAGAAGCTGAGAAGCCCTTGACTTACTGTAATCACTGCTCAGCAACAACTAAAACATCAGTGTGTTATCAACATTATTCTCATCCTAAATCTAAAACACAGCACTGTGCCAGCTACTAGGAGGAAGATGAACTGTATCCCAGCTGAAACCAGGACATTACTGATGACTTGTACTGCTTTACATAGTACTTGAGTGATAATATATTACAGTAGCAAGTTGCACTTGTGACAATATATCACAGAAATGGCATTTAAATGAAACATTTATTTTTCCCGTGAACTGAAATGAATAGAGTAGAAAGCAGCCTTCAGCTGCCAAGGGAGGATGGGCTGTAATATACCCAGTATTGGTTTTAATCTCTTTATCATATCTAGTATTTCGCCTTCCAAAATTTCAAGCAAAGCAGATGGTGACCTTCTTGTGCATCCTGATGCTCCCTCAGCTGTATAATCGATAGATGGAGCTGACATAAAATTTGTCCATGGTAAGGTTTCTTGTATTGTAGATACACAAATCGTTACAAGTATCTACTGAGGACTGACAACTCTTCTGCCTGTGTTTAGCAACTTACTGATGGTTTAAAACATTTCACAGTAGTTTGACTTGCTAAAAGTAAACCATTTCAACCTTAAGTAAGCTTTATAATAATCCAGGAAGTAAAATTTCCAGGTTCTGAATTGTTGGGAATTTCAAGGAATTCTCTTTTTTATCCTCAAACCCTTGAAAACCAGACCACAGGATTGTACATCTTGGAGATTGTAAATGTGCAAGTAAATGCTGAGGTACTAGCAATGAGCAGGATAGCTTTGATAGGTGTTTTACAGGACCCTAAATTGCATTTAATTTTAAATCAAATTTCACTCTGATGTATTATTAATACTGGAAGTAGGCAGATTAAATACAACGTGGCCAAATGCAAGATAATGTGCTCTAGTAAATATATCCTCAAATTCTATAAACTGCCCATGTCTCTGAATTTACAGAATTTCCTCAGGAAAAGACTTGTAGGAATCATCATGATTGACAGCTAGGAGACCTGTCCAATTTTACTGCAGCATTAAAACCAAAAAGCTCCACAAAACTAGCCTTATATTTTCTATGTCTAGAAAAGAAAATAAAATACATAAATTAATTCTATGTACAATCCCATTGTTTTCGATCCATTTTTATCCTCTATTTAAATATATTTAACCATTAAGGATTCCATGAATTAGTAATAAATAACAGTAACAAAACTTCACAGTGGAATTAGAGACAGAATTGTTCAAAATGCTCAAAACACAGGACAAATAAAGAGGTATTTATTTATTAATCCTGAAGCAGGCTTGAATGACAGTTCAGGCATTCTTAATGTTGGAATCTTTATATTCTGATCTTCGCCAGACACCCCACACCTTTTACATAAATTACATCTCTTGCCGAATCAAATTCCAGATGTCCTATATTGTTACAAAGATAGTTCATCATATATTTCCTAGAATCTAATTTCATAGAAATGTATTTCTGAACATAAATTTCGACAATGAATTTTAAATTGTCTTGTTTATGTAATTTATACGTTTTGCATAATTTTTGATTCTTTACATTAACATTTTAACTCTTACATTTATTTTTCTTACCTCATAAAAGACCATAAAGCAGTATATAGAAGACATAACAATGGTAATCCTTATTTGGCATTGTTTTAAGGTTAGTATTTCACCAATTCCATGATACCTTTGGCTTCAACCTGAGTAGTGTCTCATCAATTCATATATTTGAATTGATCAAACTTTTTTTTTTTTTCCCAACTTAAATTTTGAAGAGTTGACATAATGACTCTTACTGTGAAAAATATAGGTAGATTTTAAAAGTTATGAAAATTAACCTAATACTAGGGAAACTAAATGTTAAGTTAGTATCAGTTGCAAAAGAGATGAACTGTTTTTTTTCTGCTTATGACTAAACTTATTATACAAGTGATGCTTACATGAATGCAGCAGTGTTTGCACTGCTGCTAATCACTTCTGAGCAAAAATATTGCTGGAAATTCTTCTTGGTCCTGTGTACTGTACTGGAATAAAAAAGAAAGTGTCTACTCAGCATCTTCTTAACTGTAATATTTAATTTTCTAACACATTTTCAGACTAGGAAATACAGATTAGCGTGATGTATAGAATGCAAGGAGTAAAGGTAATGCAGAGTTTACTTTTTGGTTTTAGAAGATATGTAAGAAGAATTAACTTAACTAGCACAATCTTGTATGGGAATTATTGCAGAAAGGCCAGGTATAATTAAAAGGAAACATGTAGAATGTGATGGGACTTCTCATTTGTGAAAATAATAATGAGCAAACCAGTAAAACATGGTTGATACTGGGATACTTAGAGGTAGTGCTTAAATTGTTATTCCCTCAAATTTGAGCATGCAATTAGAGAAATTAGGGATGGAAAAGATCATATATTAGCAGCTCCTGTCAAATATGATTGCTCCTTTCAGCACATTTTCTAGGGCTTTCTCTAATCAAATTCTAAATATTGCCAGTAGTAGGGATTCCACCATTTCTCTTGGGAGACTGTCTGACAGACTAATAATCTTTGTGTCAGGCACCTCTGCTAACTTTATCCCATATGACTAAATATATCTTACTGTTCCAGCATTGTCAGTGTTCTCCAATGTCTGTGTTATACTGTTCCATTATCTTTTAAAAATAATTAAAATTTAAAGATTCAAAATCAAATGCAGCCCTGACAGAGACAGATATACTGATCAGCAGATAGCACAGTAACAAGCCAGAACCCCCAATTCTTCATAAAAACCTTACACAGATCCCTGCATCTACAAATGCCTTCCTCTTCCTTGGGTCCAGCAAACAGATGTGCCAGAAAAGATGTCCACTTATCTGTGACTGTACTGGATCAAGAGTGTCAAATACTATGACTAGCTCCATAAAGTGAAAGTCTTCTAACACCAATGGCTCTCAGGTGGTGATAGTTGACCTGCCTGAATTAAATCCTCCAAGTCTGATGGAATTTAATCACATTAAATTCCACTAGGAAGTCACAGGAATTCCTTACAGACATCAGAATATGGCTTTCATAGCAAGACACTTAGCTTACTCAGCAAGCCTTTGTGCTGCGCACCAGATTGAATTTGCAGAATTTTTTTAAGTTGATCAAAGTGATGCAGATGTGGATCACAGTAACAAAATCCATATTAAATAGAGAATGAAAATCCTGTTATTATGTATGGCATATTCCTACATTCTGGTGCAGTCTGACTTGTGCTGCAAACAGGGGTGTGTTGTGATCCCAGATTGTAGCAAGACACAAGAAGGAAGGAGGAACAGGAAAAACAGTTTCCCCTAGTGAATGCTCCACTTCTTCCGCCACGCAGCTGTAATTGCTTTTGTCTAGCTTAGTTTTAACCTGCTGGCTATTGTTCATAGTTGAAAACTCAGAAAATGGACTGGATATTTGATACATTAACTGAATTAAGTGCATTAAAGATAAAGAATCAGGTAAAGTCGACACACTGAAAACACTAAGTAGTATCTCCATGCTAATTCTTCTAATGTTCACCAAGGAATAAAAAGTATAAGAAAAGTTGAGAAAGGCCAACAGCCTTTTCATTGTGAGACTATTCATCTCAGAATAGTGATTCTGACCTTTCTTGACCCAGCTTGTCAACAAATGAAGAAAAAAAAATGATTAAAAATATTGATGGACTGACAAACAGTCCAGTTAATCCTAATACTGATTTTCATTTGCCATACAGAAGTAGTAGTTTATATCCAGTAATACCTCTTTTACTCTAAACACTGCAATGGAGACATCAAAAGCAGAGTTCAACAACCTTCTCAACCATGTCTAGGGCTGGATTTCCAAAGTAGTACAGACCATCCTGGGTCATGACTGCTCCAGCTGCTGTGCAGTCTGCTGTTGGTTTCTAACACTGTAATTGAAAATGGACCTGGAGAATCTCAAAGTTTCTTTTAGTCCATCTCTTGCAATTTAATTTTTACTAATATATCTCCATTTGTGTTCAATTATTTATTTTACTATATTTACCAACAAAAAAATAAGAATATAGGAGCTTTTTAACTTGCACTGATTCATAGAAAGCAGAATCATACCAGCTTCATTGTTCTACTTTACACTCACCAATGTTTTGGAAAAGGTGCCATTCTAGATTCTGATGAGCTCCTGTAAACCAAGATCAAAGTTTCTAGATGACCACTGCAATCATAACATCTGATAGTTATAAAAATGCTCTGCACTGTAGAAATCTCAGTTTTTGTAAGAAACAGGTTATTCTATTGTATACCATATATTAATACAATAAGGAATATATACATATAAATTCATATACATACACATATACACACATGGGTGTCTATCTTGCTCTTGATCAACTAATATTTGCATTCCTTTCATTCAGTTACATTGTATGACTGTACACACTATTGAGGCTTACTGAAAAGGATGTAAGGCATAAAGTTATGTTCAATATAACTTAAATTCCTGGTGAGAAGTAATTTCTAGTTCCTCTTTTTAACAACAACATTAGATAAATAGTGTCAAATGTGACAGGCTGACTACATTCTAAAAGAAAAAAATTGTTTGAAGAGATTATTCTCTGGCCATAGAAGTGGAAGCATAATATAGATTGCGGGGAACATCTGACTGATGTACTTGAAATCTTGTATTGTTGCTGGTTTTTTGAATGAATAAATTTTGCTGTCATTCCTTAGAATTTCTCGCTAAGCTCAGCACCCTTTTAGCTCCATATCTGGCACTGAAAATAATTCTGTGTGATTTTAGTTCTTCATAGCTTAAATTTTAAATCTTGCATGCCAAGTCAATTTGCATTAGTCTTCTAGGGAGAACTATATGTCATCCCATCCCTGCCCTGCAACACATAAAATTATACACAAATGAGAAGAAACTTAAGAAAGCAATTACTACACAAAACATTTCTGTTATCTCTCCAGGTTTCTAGAAAAAACCCAAGACTTTTATAAAAAGAAGCTTTCCATTATGACCTACCACTCTGGTCATATCCTGTATTTCCTTGTATACTCTGAAAGACTCTTAGCTTTAAGCTTTGTTAACCTTTAACCTTTGTCCTTTATGGAGGCAACTTTCAGGTTTTTTTTGTTTCTTTTATTTTTTAACAGAGGTATTTTTATGATATGAAATACAGATTGCAATATATCTTAATCAATTCTACTTCAAGAGAAGAAAGTAGGGTAGTGAAATGAAAAGATATAATTTGTTAATTACAGTTTTCTTTTAAACATAGTTTCAGCACTTTACACACCCACCTTTATCTTTTTTATGGCATGACAATACCTTGCCCTGGATAAGGTAAAAATCTACTCATGTCTCAGATCTTCTTTGTTTTAAAGGGCAAGAATGTTAAAAGGAATTTTTAAATTGAATTCTTTGAAATTTATATCAGGCTTTAGGCAGTAAGTTCAAAAAGCCACTATGCCACTTTTGGAAGTTCTGAAGGATGCTGTTGCTGTGTTCATAGAAAAATAACAAAGTCAAAGAGGAAAAGTAGTCATTTATTCAAGTAGAAAAGGAGAAGCATGAGGATACATTTTTTCACTATCAGTTCAGAGAAGAGGCCAACTAACTCTTAGATTCCACCTGAATATTTAAAAAATGAGCAGAAGGTTAGTCTCATCTTACAAGCTCTAATGACTGAAGATATGTCACTATTCTTCAAAGTCTCAAAGTTTTCTAAAAAGGGATTTTTCATGCTGGTAATGTTTCATCACTAACTATTCAGCTGGTAGACCACTATTCCACAATGGCAGTATTATCTCCTCATCCGCACGTCCTTGTTCTGTTAAGGCACTGGAGAAAATAAAGACATTGATTTAGCTATGATTGTAATGGTCAATGACTCAGGAATCCATGTAAAAAAAATCTCAATGATTCACAGAGGCCGTGTCAGCACTTTATACAGTGCTTCATTACCGTATTCAGTTGGGTTTTAAAACAAAAAAATACATGGGACAGAAGGTTTTTGTTTTTGTTTTCCTACCCAAGAGTAGGATTAGTCTAGTGTAAATAAAGTATATGTGATTACATAAAGCATCAAATGTTACTTAAAATAAAAAGTTTCCTTTAATTAACTCTACTTTTTTTTTTTTTTAGCTTAATAAGCTGTCTGTTGCATAAATTAGTAAAACTCAATTTAAATAGTGAAGATACTAAAACACTGACAGAAATAAATACATAAAAATATACTTGCTGACTGCAACAAATTCCTCACTTAAGGGGATATGGATTGAAAGGAAGCTGACTCTCTTTGTCACCAGTGATTCTCTGTAGTCAAATTTTATCATAAGAAATATTCAAGTCAGGCTCATGAAAATATTTGACACCTCTGAGTCTCATCATGCTGAGTCCAATAACTACACTTGCAAGAGGCTGGAGTAGATTATCAAAACGACTGCTAGAAGTTCACTGTCTTAAAACAAAGCCATCATCTCTACCAGAATCTCTGTTAATGTATCTAAGAAGCAAAAGAAGCTGACTTAACTCTGATGTTGATTTCTCACAACATATCCCTCTAAAAATATAAAAAAAAATAAGCTCCCCTCCTGATTTCCATATTTCTATAAATACCAGTAGCCAGTCAAAAACATAGATTTCAGTCTGGTGTACTGACTATTGACTTGTCTGTTTAACATTAATATTAAATAGGAACTAAGACATTTGGATTAGCAGTATTTATTCCCTTGGTAAAATCTTGGGAGATGTGTCAGTGAAGTGTGATCAATAAACTCCTGAGCATCACCCTGAACATCTGGGAAGCCTAGAACCTGGTTCAGAATTATAAAATGTAGGAAGGACATTTACAGCACTTAATTGCAAGCATCGCTGATATAATACTAAATTATTAGTATTCAAATAAACATTAAGAGTTGCATCACTGGTGATTAAAAGCCAGCATTCAGCTTTTAAAGTGTAGCCATCTTGCCAATTGAAGCTGTATCTCAGTTCTGACCTTGAGGCAGATTGATGAATATGTTTGCAGTCAGAACCAGAGTGAATATCAGAGCAGTCAGATATAATTGAAAATATTCCTTGTAGAAATTAAAAGCAACATTCTTCTATTTTGCTATCTGTAGTGTCTGAGGATCCAAAGGGTTATTTTATTTCCAGATGTGGAGAAGCTGAATGTAATGGACAACATAAAAGTGACTTGCCAGTATGGATAGGTTTACTCAAGAAAAAAATTGGTATGAAAAAATTTAAATTGAAGTCCATTTGGATAAGCAACAAAATTTTCTCCTTTGAAAGAGGTCTTCTTCATCCATACCTGCTGGAGGTCAAAAGCATCATTTAGTGGAGTTGTCTAGTTTAAGACTAACTCATTTTGGTGCCTGTGTGAAAACTAGGTGCTTCACATCTGACCATAAGGCAGACATTGAGAGCTCAATGCAGCAGCTGCACATAGTTATCTACTGTCATTTTAGACATCCTAACATATCCTGTCTTTTGCCTCCTATTCTAGCAGGGCAGAGGTCTCTCCTAAGTCCTATGTGACACTGTTGGTTCTTTGTGAATGTCTTGAAGGCTGTAGGGTACTCAAAGGACATCAGAGCCTGTGCCCAGGCAGCCCAACAGAACCTGAATTGTGAGATTTACTTGGAGATGAAGGGCATAGCTATATTAGTATTTTGAGCTAGGAGCTGTCTTAAGCACTGATCCTCCAAAACTGAGGCTAATTACCATTATGTCTGATGTCTTGAAGCATCTAAGATTCTGAGATTTCTATTTGTAAAACTTTTCTTCTGGGCAGGCTTGTAGCTGCTTCAATCTTGGCAGAACTGAACAGCTCAACAACTGTATACTACTAATGCCTAATTAGTATCCACTAAATAGAAGTTCTCTGCTTATCATTCAGGAAGGTTTTGAGCCAGTTGGCATGCCCCAAGTATATCTAATACACACATCTGTGATCAGTTTGCCCACAAAACACAGCTGATACCAATTATTTCTTTCCAAAAGAGCACAATACCACAACACTCCAGTGAAGTGCCAAAACCAGTTCAATACCTATTTCAGCCTGAAGCTATATTTCTAATGAGAATGGCTATTGCAACAACTAGGCTTTAAGCTATTCTGTGACATTGGCACTCTTACCTAGCTGATTTTATTCCAATTTTAAAGATTAATTCAGGAAAGAGAGGTTGCCAAAGAAAGCATGAATATCCAAATTTGGTTTTGGGATATATTCTTGGAGAAGAAAGTTTTAGATTGCAATCCATGGTCCAGTGATTACTCTGAGTCATATTTAGTTATTTTACAACATGCTAACATCCTTTGAGCAGAAATAGAACACTGAGGTAAAATTTCCTGTTCTCTTCCATCGGCATTTTATAAGAAAGATATAGCTCCTCTTTATTTCTTACTTTTCTAGCTGCAGATGATGAATCAGGGCTGTAAATCATAATTATCCCCAATGCACTTCATAAATATATACTTACACCTATTTACTCATAACTGAGCAAAATTCAAGCATGGCATCTAAAGTTCCTTTAACAATGCAGTTGGGATGCCAACCACAGTATTTTAACATAGAAAAAAATTGGAAATAACAATCTTTTAAAGCTCTTGATTTCCATCATCAAAATACCTTTGAATCTAAGTTGCAAATGTTGGTGTTTAAGTACATAATATCTCTTTAAAGTCTTTGTTTGTTTACAGATGGTCTTCTAATTGTATTTTGGAATGCTAATTTCCGAAAGAGAAGAAATACTTCATATTTTGTTTTTGCTTTACTTTTTAATGAGAAAGCAAAAGGAAAACCCACTGCATATTTCTGTTTCCTGAATAAGCCTCTCTGATTTTCAGAGAAATTTTCATTGATCACAGAAATGCCAAGTAAAAGAGAAAAATATTTTTCCACATGACTAATCTGTCTCCTGGATTGTTCTGTCCATGTGGGAGAAACATCATTGACTTTTTGGTCTGTATATTTTTATAGTTACAGCATGTGAACAACAAGTTATCCACTGAGCTAAGTGTGGTTCATCCTTAAAACAGTGGGAAAACTCTCATGGACTTCAGTGGCATCAAAATCGGAAAAACAAATAAGTGGGAATTTTAAAAATTTTTAAATCTGGGAAATGTAACTGTAGGTATTAATTCAGAAATTAAAAGATAAGTTATACGTTAGTTGCCATTACTTATAACAAAAACTATTGTATTAATAATATAAATAATTATACTGATTCTGTTTAATGTATTAAAGAATTAAACTTTCAAGCAAACCTGTGATATAACTAATTATCACTATCCCTGTTATACAGATGCAGAAAACAGAATTTAGAAGTGTTAATGTAACTAACATGCTCAAATAAAAGTGAAAATCTGTGTCAAAGCAATGAAAAAAACCCCTCAGAATTATTTGGATCACATCACCACCTTCCTAAATGGTATGAGTCATTTCTTGCTCACATCATCTTTAGGAGCAGACTAGATATTGATGCTATTGGAAAGGTTGTTTAATAAACCTTTTATGAATATCTTCTCAAACAGCTTCACCAACTCAAACACTTTAAGGTCCATGATTAAAAGAGGTAATATCTCCTTAGAAAATGCAACTTACTGTTTTAAAAGTATGTTTTAAAATTGCACTGAAATACATTGCTATCTTGATGAGCTTAAGGGCGTGGCTTTGTTCATTACAGTCTATTCTCATATAACTTTCCCCTTTTCTTATAACACTTGATGAATTTTCACACTTATTTTTTAGGTTTTGAACAGTTTTAAGTTAACTCAACAGACATCTAATTCTTTTCCTCTGTCAAAACACTCATTTGATTTCACTAATGCATAAAAAGTGTAGGCTGCCCTTCAGACCCTCATTTAATGTTCTTTCATCACACATTTATAATAATGGCACAACAAAAAAATGAGTAAGATTGAAAGATGATCAAAAATGTTTGTGTACTTAGTGATGCCTATCAGTGTGTCTGAGAGCTGGCAGAGTATCTTACGGTAATTATTTGAAGGAAAAAATAACTTTTCTGTTTGTGAGAAGATTATGATTTACCTAAGTATACCTGGTATTTGAAAATCATTGCATTTTTTTTTTTAATTGTTTAATCCAAAGGGAAGGATACTGAGGAGTTCTCTGCCAATACTGTGATTACTATCACTTTTTATCTGTATTTTATCTTTTAAATTAATCTCACATCATGTATTCTCTTCCATTACAGGATGACTACAACCAGGATAAAGACAGGAGCACTAATGTATAAACATCTGATATTTCCTTGCTCTAAACACTTAGTTACATATACAATTTAACATTAAATTTCAGAGGGTAGTCCTATTAATTGTGACCAGGAAATTCAAATGTTTTCCCCTCAGAAACCACCTGTGTAGAACTCTCAGCTTGTTTCCTAACTTAACACATTTTTTGGTTAGTATTTCCAAAAGTACAATTTATTTCCTAATATTTTTTTTCCATTTCCATTAAAATATTATTTAATTTTGAGGAGTTTTTTGTTTCTTTAGATTTTTCTCTGTGTGTACTTTAGATTAACACCTTTTGTACTCCTACACTTTTCTACTTAGAAAATACTATCAAGAGAGTTTATAGGTCTTTTGATGTATGTCCAAACATTCCTGGTGGATGCTGGCATAAAAGTAAAAAAGCAACACAAAGAAAATCAAGGGATCATACAATGAAAAGCTGGAACTTCTTTAAAATTTACCAGAGGTTGACATAAAATTATACTTGTATTATTTAGTCACAATACATTTTTACAATAAAAATAAGATTTGCATCAAATTTTCCTTTCAGAAAAGTGAAAGATTTCCCTTGAAATTAAGAGCATTCTGTGAAAACTTATGACTGAAAGCTGGTCTTTCTTAAGAATGGCTACTAGACATGTATGCATGAAAGTTAGAAAAACCTTGAAAGAAATTTGCTAAGTATTTGCAAAAAATAATTTACCACCTCATACTTACTAATATCCAATAATCACATTTCTTTCTGTCAAGTTCAAAGGCATCATGACCATTTGATTTTTCAGTCTTGTCGCATTACAGTGAAGTAGATTTAAAACAACATGGACTACTTGGATAATACAGGCACCATAGTGAATAAATGTATTTTTTAAAAAACAGTTTCCTTAAGCAAGAGATATGATAGTCAAGAAAAGGAAGTAAAGATCATATTAATTGTTCAGTTGTCAGGTAGGTCAATAACTGTTGTGGTTTGAGCCTGGTCAGCAGCTAAACACCCCGCAGTCGCTCACCCACCCTCCCCCCCACTGGGGAATGGGGAGGGAATCAGAGGGGAAAAGGGAGACTTGCAGGTTGAGATAAAAACAGTTTAATAACAGTAACAGAATAACACACTGACAGCAGTACCAACAGGTAATGTACAATACAGCTGCTCACCGCTCACCACCCACCAACCAACCAACCCCCACCTGCTCCCAGCTGGCAATCCCAAACACAATGGCCCCACAGCCACACTCCCAGCAGTGGCAGCCCCTCCCAGCCCACTCCTGCCTTTATATAGTGAGCACAATGTCACTGACATGGACTATCGGCCAATCGGGGCCCAGCCCTCCAGCTGTGCTCCCCCCGCCCCCGCATACAGGTGAGGGCACTGGGACCCGGGGAGCCCCTGGGGTCTCAGGGTGCTGCAGCTCCTCCTGCTGCCGAACCAACGGGAACTCTAGGCCAGCCCCAACCAGGACAATAACAAAAAAAGTAAACTAAAGAAAGCCTTCAAACATTTTAATTCTCAGAGGAAACATGGCTGGAGACTCACTCTTGGAAGGAGGTGCTCTGTGCTGGAGCAGGTATACCTGAGTGGACTGCAGCCCATGGACAACCCATGCCAGGGCAGAAGAGAAGAAAGAATCAAGGAGTAGAAGAGGAAAAGGAAACCACTAATTATGTATTACCCTGCAATGACCACAGACTCTTCAAGGAAGTCAGCCATCCTCATGAGAGAGGATCATTCTCAAACTGTAGAATATCTTAAATTTATTCTTCTTTACATTTTGCTGTTATAATGATTTCCTTTCTTCTTCAAAGAGCACTTTGAACTCTTCTCTTTAGTCATAAGCACCTTAGGGAGCCATTTAAAAATAAAAACTGCAAATAATAATTTTGCTGATCAATATTAGTGAACTGGAAAGATACTTCTTGTATATAATCTTCATCACCATCACATAAAATAGAACAAGATAAGAAACAAAATTATGCTAGATTCTAAATATGTAAATTAGAATAAACAGAAGGAGATATTCAAATTAAAAAGCCGTTGCTTTAAGGCATGTTCCAATAGAAACATCAATCCAGAAGTTAGCTATGCTACAGATGACCAGTGTCCCCAGTAAAAAAATAAAGTATAATTCCTGTTGGTGTCTCTCCTGCACTGTTCTAGCCACTGGATTCAAATCAGCTTCAAAGTACTACTTTCCAGGTTAATAAGACATCAAATCCAATTTCTTTTGTTACACAGTTGCTTTCTAAAAACTTAAATTATAACTTCTTGTGCTAAGAGCTTATTATTAAGAATCATTTATCCTGGAAACATTCTACCCTGTAGAGTTTGTGTTTACAACCAAAAATAGGATGCTTGTCTTTTTCATTGCAAATTTAATTTAAGATCTTCTGTGGTGAACAAGGCCGTCAAAAGCTTAAAACAGTGATTCCCATTTTAAGATAGAAAGTTTAGAACAGATGAGTCCGAGACCCGAGTCTGGAGGAAGCAGAAGTCTGTAGGATTTAAGTTTGTGATGTAGAATCATAGAATCAGAATAATTTACATTGGAAAAGACCTTTAAGATCATCATAAAACAAAAATTCAAAGATCTGGAAACTTAAAATGAAAAACACAAGAATAATCTCTAGCCTTTTATTCAGGTGAACAGTGGAAGTGATGTTAAGAAAACCTGGGGAAAAAGCAAAATCTCACAAACAAAGTAAAAACAGTGACTACATCTTCCCTCAAAGGCCTTAGAGCTAGATTTAAAAAGATATTTATTTAGGCACTACCACTACTGACTAATACTAATCACTGTGAAAACAAGGGGTGTTAGATATTCAAGTGTTTCTGTGGGTGTCAGGCTCAACATTACCACAACTTATTAAAAACCAACACAAGAACTATTCTGAAAAAGTGGTCTGCTTGAGAAAAAATATCTTCAGAAGACATCTAAGCCATGATGTTTTGTGGTACAGAAACCACGTACTTAGGTTTTAGCAGAGATAATAACCACCAAAGATAGGTATTATTTTTTCAAAATTCCTGTGTGCCAAACCAAGGTGCTGCTAAGGTGCACAGTGGTTGCATGAGATATTCACATTTCCATTTTGATACCAGCTGTCATTTTCCATTGTGCTCACAGGCAAAGCATGTAGTGGAAGTGCTTACTTGAACATATCTTTGCAACTGCAATTTATTGTCATGTAGTAAAACGACTGGGGTATAACAACTGTGGTTTTACCAATTAATGACTGTGTGACATAAAACTGTCTGTCCACCCTATATAACATCAGACATCATGGACCACACCAAAGCTCCAACTAGCCTAGTATGCTGTCTCTGCAAAAGGTAGCAAATATTCTGAGAACAAGTATTAACAGTATAGACAGCTAGACAAAAGTACCATCTAGAATAAATAGGGAGTCATGATCTCTCAGACATAGTCTGAGTAGTCTGTTGACTTTTAACTAACAGTAATGTAAGGACTTCCTACATCAGTGCTTGTAAGTGCCCATTGTGGTAGATCTACTTTCCATGTTGCTTATAATAATTTAACTAATTTTAAACTCCTTTTTGCACTGTAACATCCTGTGACATAGATTCCAAAGGTTACTTCCTGTCTGAAAAAACGCTTCTTTTTCAGTTTTTTAATTTGGAGTTACACCATTCCATATACGGGCAAACTATGGGATCTGTGCACACTTTGTTATCTTTTATTCAATAATCCATGATAAAACTATTCCTCATATAACGGCTTTTTTTTTGAAGAACATAAACACAGTCTTCTCAGAAAAGTCAGTGGACTAACCTTCATCCCATTAATATTTTCACTGCCTCATGTAAAGAGCTCTAGTATTTTTGAAAACACAGCCTTTAGATAGACTGCACCGATTCTCCCTGAGTATCCCATGCATATATTTATGTCAAAGCTTTTTCTTCATGTGTTATCTTCATCTATCAGTTTGGTTATTCAGAATTTCCAGTAGAAAAATCCAGTTATATTTTTAAAAGAAATTTTATTTATCATGTTTCAAAAAAAATCCTGGGGGGGTGTGTGGGGAAGATGATAACATTGTTTTCAATCCATCTTTAGCATTGAACTTTGTGGTCTATTCAGCCTCTTTCTCTCTGATCTCCTCAACAAAATTTTGCACAACTTGGTTCATTGTTCATGTAAGCAGGTGAATGTCTTTCTCTACTTCTCTATCTGATAATCTGTCTGGGATGCAGCTGCTTTGGAGGAATGCCTTGTAACCGCTATGAGGAAGTGTGCTGCAGAACAAGACTTGCTTTTAACTTACCTTTTGGTCATACAGAAAGTTAACAGACAACTACATCATTTTTTGAATTTCCAGACTTATTGTTACTTACATTTATAAGCTGTTTGTCTTATGCTATGCATCTTCACATGATGTCCATCCTTCCTGTTCATCATGGATCACAACAATGACTTAAAGAACAAGTAAAGTATCAGTGCACGTGTATGTCTGAATATCATGGATGTCCAATTCTGAGATATTTATGTAGTGTCTTAAAAACATCCTCATCTTCTTTCTGTAACTGCATCTTACATGTTCTATGCAAATTTGATGTTCTCTTGTTCTCATGGATAGAAAGCTTTAGATCTCATTAAGTCAAATCATCTTGGATAACAAAATGAGACAATTTTACATTAATCTTCAATGTATGTTATTTCCTTGTTCTAAAATAGTGTTTCTCTGTACTGCAAGGAATTTCTAACTACAGAAAACTTTTCTCTAGCTAAGGTAACTTGATCAATTTCTTACTGTTACTGAAGGTATATTTGTGGCTAACCTATGTGCTGGGGTTGAGGAAATTACCTGTGAAGGAGTTGTAAAAAACTCAGATGCAATACCAAAACTTGTTCCTGGGGGATAGCAGACCTGCTATCTCCTCCTGACAGGCATGCTCATTACCATGGCATGGGAGGAAGCAGACAGGTTGCTGATTCAGTTCCAGTTCTGCATTTTCCCCTAGAGTTGGCTCGATGGAAGCCGGAAAGCCAACTCTAGCCAAGGAAAACTGCAGCACGGCAAAACGTAGCATTGCCTTAAGTCATTTAACTGTGCTATAACTGCCTCACAGTACTTTTCTCTCCAAGGCACACCCCACAAACTTTAGTTTCAGTCGGGAGTAAAAATCACATCAAATTTAGATGCATAAATGTAACTTATGATCATTATTCATGAAATGCACAGAGACTGCAGGTTGTAAACATAGTGAATGAAGGAACTAACTATAAATAAAACTCCTTTCAAGAGTGAGAAACATATTCTGTAATATAAAATGAAGGGAATATGGGAATATTTCTGTGTGCATAATATAGCCTCATTCTGTTTCAACAAAGCTTGCTTGTCTATCTAGACCAATAAGTGACTGTCACTGCTAAAATATGATAAGCAGATAAAGCATTTAACATAAAAAAGATTAATCCAGCAGCAAAATCCTAACTGTAAAACTTTCAAACTGGGTATGAGTGCACCTCAAATACTGTGTTCACTTTTGGGCTCCTCACTACAAGAAAGACATTGAGGTGCTGGAGTGTGTCCAAAGAAGAGTAATGAAGCTGATGAAGGGTCGAGAGAACAAGTCTTATGAAGAGCAGCAGAGGGAACTGGGGTTGTTTAGCCTGGAGAAAGAAGGGGCTCAGAGGAGACCTTATCACTCTCTACAACTACCTGAAAGGAGGTTGTAAGCGAGATGGGTGTTGGTCTCTTCTGCAAAGTAACAAGGGATAGGACAAGAAGAAATGGCCTCAAGCTGTGCCAGGGGAAGTTTATATTAGATATTAGGAAAAATTTCTTCACTGAAAGGGTTGTCAAGAATTGGAACAGGCTGCCCAGGAAAGTGATTGAATCACCATCCCTGTAGGTATTTAAAAGATGTATAGACGTGGTGCTTAGGGACATGGTTTAGTGGTGGACTTGGCAATGCTAGGTTAACGGTTGGACTTGATGATCTTAAGGGTCTTTTCCAACCTAAATGATTCTATGATTCTGTGATTAACTAGCCAAGAGTCCAAATGACTTAGTCTTGTGAAGCTAGGTGCAGTTTTTGTGTAGCAAAATTAAAGCAAATTAAAGGCAGAGCCTTGTGTGGAAAGCTGAACTTGCAGAGTAACTGGAAACGAGTCTGGATGGCATCTAGCAGTCTGTCACATATAAAATTTTGTCTTGAATTCCAGAGAAAAATTTTTGGTTTAGAAAGGGTTTTAACTGTTTGAATAGAAAAAGATATAACCCTAAGAGCATAAAGCTATTTTTCCTGGCCAATATACATCTCCAGTTTATGTCTAGCTCACTATTTCACTATTTCAATTACATTAATTGTCCAATAGTCTCATATTAAGTTCTCCTCATTTCAAATGGCCAATATTCATGCTAGCATATAAGGACGGGTAAAAGTACATGGTGGTGCACAGGGAACAGGTCCTTTTATCTGAGTCTGTGATTCAAGCTGACCTAGCAAGAGCTTCTCTCTGTTCCTTTTGGCTTCTTAGAAGCACAGCATTCCTGTAAGTGCTGACACTAGAATTACATCAAAAGTTCAATGACAGGAAAACAGCCCATTAGTATCTTTTCTATTGATCATAAGCTTTTCTGTCTATAACAAATGCTTATTCTTTCTTTTTTTTTTAAAATAAAAACTAAAGATTGTTGCTCCCCTCAAAAAAAAAGATCAATATTTTCTCCAATTCTGTAGAGGAGTCAAAACGAAAAACAGATGAACACTATGGAGATATTAGCAAAACAAAGACAGCAGAATCAAGGAGTTTGCAACAGCAGCATTGAGAAAACTGCATTTTTTTGACTGAGGGTCCTAAGAAATAAAGTTAAACATATTTCCTACAGCAAAAGGAGCTAAACTAACTTTACTGATTGCAAAAATAGATTACTCAATAAACAGAGACAAATAATGGCTCATGATGGTAATCCTGCCCTTCCTGTCCTTGCACTACTTTCCACATAGGGAAAATCTGCATTTTTCTATCCAGTGGTGCTGACTGTAGCTCAGTCTTTCACCTCTGTTTTACCTGTATATTCAAACAAATGCTACCCAGAAAGATGAGGAGATATAAAAAAAAGATATTAAAATCTTTAGTTATTCCGGTCATTTCTGTATCATCGAGTATACTTTAGACTAGTTTTATTAGGATTGTGCTTTGGGGCAAAATTTCTCAAGCATATCTGGCTACTAATTAACTTTGGTAGAGTAGTAAATTTGTATGTAAAGGGGGTAAAATTAGGTCCTTAGGAACATGGGGAGAGTTAAAGCTTTCTGTTAGCACAAGTTGGATTGAAGTTGTACTGAAGTTGTGGCAAGTATGTTTTGCAGGATTAAGTAAATTTCTTATTACTATAACACATCTAGTATACTGCATGACTTAAATCAGTGGTATACATCCCAGAACAGACATCAAGTAAGCACAGCAGGTATCCTATACAAAGAAAACTAACTGCTTTTATAGAGGTCTTTTGTGTTTTGTGTTTTTTTTTTTTTTTTTTGTTCCCTTCTAAAAAGGAGACAAATGTATCTTGCACAAATACTGTTGAGAGAATACCAAATGGAGATCTGAATTTTGTATAAAAATATAGATATGAAAAGTATTGAATTTTAACTTTAGGATGAAAGCTTAGCTATCAGAAAACAAGTAATCTATAATGTATAGACAAAACAGCCCACAATATGCAATACTGTATATTAAAGGAAAATTCTCTTAGATCTACACGACTGATCTTAGTTCAGATATGCTGCTTTCCCTCAGTCTGCAGAACTCACACTGATATCAATAAGAAGTCCATGGACTCAGCAGGAGTACAATAGGAGAGTAAAGATTTCTTGTGACCTAATTTAGATTCTTCTAGCACCAATATATTATGTAAAGGAGATGTAAAGAAGAGTGTATCTGTGTGGTGTTTGTATATGCATATGAATCTGGGGAAAAATATTTGTGGAGTTAAAATGTCTGACTTTCAGGATGTAGGTACATATATAGCCAGACTTAATTAATTTCACATTTTAATGCACATTTAATGCATTTAAGAATCATAAACTTTATGAAACAGCTTAAATTAAAAAATGTGCTTGGATATGAATCTCTGCTAGATTTATGGAACAGAAAAAGACATTGAAGGATTGAGGGCGTGTAAAAACGATAAGTTACTACAGGTAAGATAGAATGTGAATTGAAAATAGCTATTACATAGCAGTTACCTATGGGCACATGTTCACCTTAAATTTAATCTCATGTTTGTTTCTAGCTATCAGAGAATTAAAAAAATCGGGATATAGGAAGGTTGGATCTTGAGTTTGTCTCGTCCAACTCCCCCTTTCTCACAGAAATTTTTTCAGGACCAATCTGGTTTTGGATATCATCAAGGATGGAGACTACAACCTCTCTGAGCAAGCTATTACACTGCATTGTTCCTAGTTTAAATCTTTCCCCACCTGCTTGGCCAGCCTGTTGGCAAAGATGCTTTCACCCCATTTTGTCAGGTGGATCTTGTATCTTCCTAGCAGTCCTCAATTCTCAAAAAGAATTTGAGTCACAGCCAGCTGTTGACTGGATCCGTCCAATCCTTCTGAAGCCCTTCCCCCTCACTGGCAATACTGAGGAGCAAACCACTTTGGCTCCCACGCTGTTGGCCCTCACTCCCAGACCCATGCAGACACCCTCGATATGCTCCAGATCTCTCCTGGCAGCAACACTCTTGCCCACAGAAAAACAAGGTGGGTAACAGTGCAATAGTAAGACAAATCTCAGTAGTCTCTCCACAATGTCCTGGATCCAGTGAGCAACGTGCCTTCCTAGACATCTGGCCAGGTTCAGCAAATGGGGTCTTCATCCCTGGTAGCAGGAAGTTACTCACTGCTTCCTCCTGGTACTGCTGTGCAGCTCAGGCTCATCTAGCTCAGATGCTTCATTGGACAGAGCTCCCAGCCCCACCTCTGCTACCAGGTTACTGAACCTATTCTGTAGCAGCAGAGCTGCAGATGGGGCAGGAGCCCTCCTCTGCTGCCAGCAGTTACAAGCTTCCAGCCGCTGTTGTCACCAGAAGTCTCTGTTTTACAATGCAAAAAACACAGACCCTGTCTGCTCCTCCTTTGGTACAGTTGGGGGTTCAGGTTCTCGTATCTGCAGGGTCTCGGAGAAGATATGGCTAATCTCCTTTTTGTTCTTTTCATGATCACTGTTGCTGTGCAGTTTGCTGACCACCATTTTCCATCAATAGCTTGGGTTGGGTCACATGAGGGTGCAGAAGCTATGTAGATTTACAGCACTGACCTACAGGCACTGTGAACTGGAGGTAGGAGAATACAGCTAGAAGGGAGGGAAGTCAGGTTTCAAGGTGAGACTTTACATTAGATTTTGTGGAAGTTTTACTTTTGTTCTCCATGAACTGACTGGCTATCTTCATGGAGTGGAATTAGTGAATGCACAGGTAAGTTGGAAGAACACCACGAGATACAGCTCTGTAAGTAGTATACAACACACACATACTGTTTCTTCAGGTATCTGTGCCCTCATTTATATTTATTATATAGCGCCTTTAAATATTCAACGCAGTTTGTGTTAAAGCTATAAATGTCAAACAGTCTATAGATTGTTTGATGTAATTAAAAGAATCTCTCTTGATAATAGCATTAAAGTAGATTTCTTGTAGTAGAGATGCAAAGAACAAATTAAACTCCAATTCAGTCTCTAAAAAAAACCTGCTATCATTTGGTATAATGTCTATTGAGGTAGTGCTCAGCTCAGTGGGCAGCCCATTGAAAGAGAATTTGGCCTCAAGTAGATAATTTTCTCCTTATTTTTTTCCTTGGAAAAAGAAATAATGATTGAATAGCTGACATTCAACCACCAATTAGTTTTGGCTTGTATATATTTGTTTTTCTTAAACATTTAATGATTTTCATGTGATATTCATACAGCTAGCAAACTTCTTATTTCTACTAAGCACATGTAAGCTTCAAAAGTTAACAAACAGAAAACCCAAACCAGAGAATACAGTATCGATGCAGACAATGCCATAAGCAGGAAGCTTTTGTTAAAATACACAATTCATAAATTAAAAAATTCCAAGCTATCTTAAATTCAATCTTAGTAGTATTTTAGGTCTGAATTTTGCCTTGACTCAGCTTAATTACAATTAAATTCCAACTCAGCAATCAGTTTCAGAAACACTGTTGACCAAAGAAAAAGTGTAATCTTTCTTTTATGACATGAACCATTTACTAATAAATATAAAGCTACATAAAAAATAGTAAAGGAGTTATTACAAATATGTGACCACTAAGATATGCGTTCATTACATGCAAGAGGGAGCAGAATGGTGAAATAAAAAAAATACAGCCTAGTCACTTCCTCAATCTCTGAAATGTATTTTTTTCCAAACAGCATATTAGATCAATAACTAGAATCTTTTATTCATTTTATGATAAATAGTTGTTCTGAGGTGATCATTTTCAAAGTGTGGGTGTTTTGTTTTTTTAAAATCAAGTTCATGGTTGCAACACTATACATAAGGAAGAAAGGCAGACATACTGAAGACAATAGAACACCTAATGTTAAAATACATAAAATCAATTTAAGTGCACAAAAACAAGTTAAGTGGAAGGTAGAAATGATAGGAATGCTGTTAAAAAAAAATCTGTGAACTTTGTATTATGCATTATTGACAGTCAATAATTCACAATTTACGGAGGAATAAATTTAGAAAAAGGAGGTAAGAACCACAAAAGCATCTCTGACTGCCACATGTTAAGAAGCAAATTTTCATCCAGAAAATATCTTCCTTTTGCTGCCAAATAGAAGGATGCAGTGCCAGATACCAAAGAAACTAGAGAATAAAATCAATTGATAATCTTCCTCTAGACATAATTAGAAGTGCCAAAATACCTCTGTTCTCCAGATTTGTAAACTTGATGTTAGTGAACTGTCATAAAAATTGCAAAGGGCTGGTAGGTCTGAATCTTATAATTTTTCATGTACTATTGCCTTGAGCAGGGATATATGAGCAAATAAACTTTGTGTGCACGTTCACTGATCAGCCTATGGAGACCTGAAATTCACTTATGTACTTCTACCATAGAACCTACATAGATGTTCAAACATGTAGTAATCATCTGAAGAAACTTTTTTTTTTACATAAACAAAAGTAGATATACATTAGACATATATATCTCCATTATTGTTACCTTATGTACAGCTTGTTTTCTTATCAAATTGAGCCACTGCTACACATCAGTAACCCTTACTTGGACCACATGATATCATTATTATTAGCAATAGCATGGGATTTTCTCTTTAAATATATAATATAAAAATCCTAAAAGAAAGGTACTGAGTATTGACTTACGAAAGAAATAATTAGATGGCTTCTTTGAAGTAATGTTGGATTTAACAAACCTTCTGGTTTAGAAATGGTTGGAGACTGATGATCAACACAGTTTCTGCAGAATTTCTTACAATTTGCAGATATTACTTGCTCAATATCCTTGACCAACTCTGAGAACTAAAACTGCAAACAGCAATGAAAACTAACATATGGTCAACCATTCAGCTACTTGAAGTATCTTCTTTCTTCTCTTCAGCACAGTTGATATGCTTAGTAGAAAAGAGGCAGTTAGCAGTTTCTGATTTATATAGTTGGCTGATTAGGAGCGAAGGAGTTTAATCAATTGCAGTCGATAGTTGTGCCTTCTTTACTGATTTAGGCAAATTGGATGTACAGGCTAATTTCCTCATTAACTGACACAGCCAAATCTAAGGCTCATGAGAGAAGATTCTGATCTAAATACCTCTTCAAAGTGAAAATGAAGTTTTGGTGAAGCTACTGACATTTAGATGCTGTTACAGTTAGGAATTTGATGGACTATATCACTGCTTTGTTGGATCAAGGCAGATTAGGAATGCTACAATATTCAAAATAAACTGGAATCTTAATTTGTCAAATATTTGGTTAAAATAATTCATACCCCTGTGTCTGACTAGCATATGCAAGTAATGTATGCCAATGCTGTATTGGTTTATCCAGCCAGCTCTGAAGGAAAAATATGATTTACTGTATTCTCCCCATAGTGATAATTGCAAAGCCTGTATGTCTATGATAAGCAAAGATAGGAAACAATAAGGACATTGTTGCACTACAGATCACTGGCCTTAAAGATTTTGACAGCATAGTAAGGAACATTTAGAATGAAATAAATAGAAGTTTATTATGTATCATTTTCAAAAGTGAGTAAAGCTGCTTGAAAATATACAGCCTTGTGTTCTGAAATTCAGAAGACATGGATGAAATTAGGGCTGTTGTATATATGTCAACAACCATTCATAGACCTTTGTGTATCTTTGCGGCATTTCTCTAGATCTTAGGAATGAAAACCCATTCCCAGTTAATGACAAACTGAGCAGTACATCTGTATATATCAGGAACAGGTAATCCTACACAGACAAAGCATTTGTCAGGTGCACAAACATGAGTTTGTGGAACAGGTAGCTTTAAAAGACTGTCACTTAATATCAAATAAGGACGGGGACTGATGGAAAAAAAGAGATTTGTTATGAACAGCAATGCTAACCTTTTTGAGACTTACCAGAAGAGATGGCAACAAAGTTCTTGTACTAGGGTACTCTAACATGCTTCAGGAGTCATTAGAAAATGTAGGCAAAAGCTTATTCACAATCACTAAACAAAGTATGGGAAGGGAAGAGGAAATAGTAATGTTAATTTTTGTTGTAGGGTGATTTTTCCTTTATTTGGATTGTAGAAAGACAGGAACCAATTATTAAATAAATCCATGGCAAATATGTTTGTATTACAGTTTGGTATTTGTCATTACTATTCTGATAAACTGTGTCTGATGCTGCTGCTTCTTTAAATCTTTTGATTCCATCACTGCTTTTTACCTGCTTGATAATTTTGACATCTACTCCATGATAATCATGCTACAATGTCCTTACAAATACAACATCTATTCTAGAATTTCTTTCTTTATTATCATGCAAGACTTACAAATAAAAAGGTTTGGCAACACATAGATTTCAGCAGTCAGTCTATTCCTATTTCTAGCGTGTAAGCCCATGGCATTGGCATGAGTTAATTTGACTAATTCTTTGGGATGATCAGGGCAATCTTCCATGTCTGTCATCAACTTCCAGCCCCTCAAGTCACTATGACCCACCTCTCTGGGCTCTGCTGTGTGAAATACAAACTGCTACAATAATGTCATGGATTTGAGGAGGAGGTCTGTCAGGTAATATGACTCCAGGTATCTCATTTTCAAGATGCCACTAATTATTTTTCTGATGGATTTGATGGTTTGATATCACTACAATTTTCTTTTGCAAGAGTTTCAGAACTAGCTTCTGCCATATTTTTGTTATGAGCACTTAAAAGAAAAAAAGAAGCACTGAGTTAACTTTCATAGGCAAGGAAGATATCTGAACTTTCAGAGGAAATTGTAAGCTACTACTCACCCAGATGCCTGTTCAGTTCCCTGATCTTAAATTCTCTTGCCAAGTTAGATTTTCTGAGAAAGCAAGAGCTGTGGCAACTGCCTCAGATCTCTTTCCAGAACAGCCAGGAGATGATTTAGCTACTGTGCAGTACTTGCACAGTGGCAAAACAGATTTTCTTATTGCTTTGAAAGCTGCATTCTCTGGTGAGGAATATGAATCCAGTAGATAGTGCCAAGGACCCAGGATTCACAGCTGTTCTGAACTTTAGAAAGACTTCTAATAAGGCAAAGGTAACTAGTTTATATAATGAAATGGCTATCATTGTGTTTTTCTAAAAGTTTTTAGCTTTTTCTTAATCTCATCTATGCTCATATTAGTTAATAGAGAAATAGCATAAATTTATCAAATGCCCTATGTACTGTGTAATTCTTCCTATTTCTATGTCAAATGGGCACTCTCCAGTATGTGATATTGACACCTAAACATCCTTTTATGGGACAGGGCTGGGTTCTGTGCTACCTAGCACCTCCTTTGATTCAATTCAACTAACTCTCTTTTTCAATGTATCTTAAAGATGTACAAAGACACTGTTGCAGCTAAATGAATCACAGACTGTGTTACCTCTCTGGATACTCTTTGGCAAAATGGTAGGTAACAATAATGTAAGCAGAAGCTTCTAGAGGTAGATCTCACAAGGGAATCTTTCTATTGATTTCATCAGCCAATGAATCATGCACAGGTTTTTTTGTGCATATTTCTAATTAGAATTTGCACTCAGTCCTTGTAAAAGTTTAATTGTGGCTTCATTTTCCTGTCCAGGGCTTTTATGAACATCTTCTAGTAGAAATACTTCTGTGATGTTTCATTTCACTAGAGTAATTTCTCAAGGAACATTTACTATATGTGAGATATTGCAGCTAGGCATTTATGACACTTGCATATGAACCAGTGCTTGGAAGTACAGTCTTGTCCTTGTTACATCCCAAGAAAAATCTATGAATGTTTAGCATTGCTTTCTCTAAATGTCTCTTCTGTTATATTTTACACACAGTGCAAGAGAAATATTTAGACTGTTATGACAAATAGTGTAATAACAGAAAATGCTGGCAGACCTAAGTTTTATAAAATGGAAGACGTATCCTTTATGAGATTACAAGTATTTTTAAATTTTAATCAGCTTTTTTTTTTTTTTTTGATACTTTACAATGGATTCTTCAATCTACCTTACTGAAGACTGTCTGTAGCTGGCATTTGAGAAAGGGAAAAGAGAAAAATCTAGGTAAGACTAAACACCAAGTTATATGGCAATGCTTGAAAGAGATAGTCTTACTGTATGTTTGTGGAGCTAAGAAATCAAACCCCACAAATAACTGAGAAATGTTTTGCAGTCCTTTTGGGTAGGTAGCAGTAAAACAGGCATGATAAATCAACAAAGCAAATTATCAGGCCAGCAACGTGGCTTGTGTTGTGCTGCTTCTCATTAAATGCAGCAGCAATTGATGAAAACCTATTACAGCATTCAGTATTGTTAATGAGACATACTACAACAAATAGTCTGCTGACCAAGTATATAGTCTGCAATTTGGTTACCCTAAAACATTTTTCTGTGTAAGAGAATTTAGCAAAGACAAATTTTTGATGGTTACCAAACCTTGAAAACATTCCTAAAATATTTGTTGTAGTATGATATAAAGAGGACCTTTGAAATCTGGCTCTGCTTTGGATAAACATGATCAGTAATAGGATCCAAAGGCAGTGTTTTATTGAAATTTAAGCCAATGCTTTTTGGTAAATCCTTTGATTATCTCCAGCAAACTCAATGTCAAGTTCAAGTGTTGGCTGGAGAAAGTGTCAGTTTCATATTTCTCTGACAAAAAAAGAATGGAGTTCATTTGTCACATCGCAGTCTAGACAGGTTTACATCTCACAGTAACTCCTAATTTGAAGACTATATCAAATATTACTGGTTATGAATAATCTATAACCTGGGTGTGAATTATATGCTGCAGAAAAAAAGTGATATTTTGGTTTTCTTTTTTTATGGAATACGTTTAAGGAAATTTCAGGAAACGAATTTTAGGAAATTCATAGTTCTTATTTTAGTATACCTGCACTTTAAAATATTTTAATGAAAAAAAAAAAAGTATTGTTTGTTTCAACTGCTGTTTAGTAATATTTGAGCTCTGACCTCTAGGTGTGAAGTTAAAACCTGATACAATTTCTCATGGTATTTTTACTTAAAAGTATTCAGATATCTCTGTCCATATCTGAAGCAAATTTCCAGCAGAACTGAGAGCTTTTAAACTCAAAAATCTTTCCCTGAAGTGATTTTTTTATTTACACCAATTTCTTTTTCACTTCTGTCCTTTATTTTTTGACAGTCATCACAGTAACATACCATGCTACACAACATTCTTTCTTTATTTTTATATTTTTGCTGAAAACGCCTGGGCCCTCAGGGCACTGCTAGCCCTGACTCTCCCTGCCATGGGGTTCCCCCTACCTGCCCACGTCCCCGGACCCCACATCAGCCCCTGGGGCCGCCAGCCCCTGCCCCAGTGATGCTGCAGTGGGGCCGGTCTCCAGCTCCCCACAGCCCTGCCCGACCCGGCCACGGGCCCCACTCAGCCGGGCCCACCCGTGGGGCCACGTCCCGGCCCAGGAGGTGCCCGGGGCTGGGGCTGCCCCGGAGCCTCCCGGCTGCCCGGCTCCTGGCCGGGCGGGGGGACGGGCCCCGGCTCCAAGGCCACGCCAGGGAGCATGTGCCGCTGCTGGCCCCCAGCCCCAGGGAGCTGCTGGTCCTCCCTGCTCCCTAAAAAAAAATATATATTCTACTGTACTATAATCATGATTAATATTATGCCAGTCATTTTCTCTCCTTACAATATTAGATTTTAAAAATATAAGAATAGCTCCATCTCCTGCATTTTGCTGTTCAAGTTCTTCATGTCTACCACACTGATGCCTTCTCAGGTAACTGCATCTGCTTATGAGTTTATTTGCCCTTGACAACCTTCCAGCTAGGTAAACCCAAACATCCATATGAGCATTATTTTGCACTGGTGAGAAAATTGCCTCCTCTGCCTATTTTCCTTTCTTCCTCTGAGCTCACCCATTTTCACCTAATGATCAGGGTCATCCTTCCTGTGCCACGGGTCTCTGGATCAGTTTTAGACTCTCCTTCTGGAAACCAATTCTGGTCTTCCCTGCTGTCCTGTCTTCTTTTACTGTCTACCAGAGAAACAAACTTCTGCCTCAGAAATTACTTTCCCACTAATGAATTTTTTTCTCCCATCACACCCTTGCAATCATATATGTCCTCAGGAGACCCTTTCCCTCCACAGCCACTGTCTGACCCCGATAAACATGTGCGGCTGCATCTCTGCTCCTCTAAGGTCCTTGTTTGTGGGTTTATCAGGACCCCCCCCCCCCCCCCCCCCCCCCCCTAAATTATGCCACTTCTGTGACTGCGTGTCTTCACTACTTGCTCCATCCTGCAGATCAGCTTAAGCCCTGGCTCAGCAGATGTTCTTGCCACGTCTTCCTACCTCTTACTCCTAAACAAAAACGCAATGTCTGCATGGCTTTTTTCCTGGAGTTACCCATAAACACTGGACAGTGTTCTGTACTCCTTTTTTTCAGTCCAAACTGAAGAGTCTTAAAAATCAAATACTTCTTCTTACCAAAAGTTTAAATATATTTTAAGAATAAAAGTAATGCAAGGGAATAGCGTAATCCTTCCCCCCACGAAGAACCCAAAAATACTAAAGCACACCCACACACCCACGCAGAATGAAAGAGCAAATAAACTTTAGTTGCTCCCAAGAAAAACCCAGGTAAGTCCTTCTAACCTGTTTTATTGCTTTGATAGGGATTTAAAAATGTTCAATATATCTGCCAACTTTCTTTGTTTTTTGAATTGCAATTTGGTTATTAGAAGCATCAGATTGCTGCACTCCAACTGCATATAGGTCACAAGAAAAAGAAATTATGATCTGTTTGTGATACGTTGCTGGTTTGTGATACATTCCTGGTTTGCAAAGTGCTTAGGAGGAGCCAGAAGAAAAGGACTCAGTAGAATGCTTGTTCCCTTTTACGAATAAAGTACACCGGGCTTGCAAATAAATGATGTGATCCTTTTAGCTAAATGGTGAACATCACATGAAATAAATAAAATGGAGTGGTCTACTTTTAATATATTTGGCTTGATTTTTTTTTTTTTTTTTAGGCAGCTTAACTTCCTCTTTAAAAAAGAAAAGGCAGCTAAGGTCAATTATCAGTTATCAACTATAATTTGTAAGCAAAACAAACCAAATCAAGTTGTGGTTTTGTACACAGGGCTCTGAAATCTCACCCTCTAACCTTTACATGGATTTACAACTCAGTGGTGCATAATAAGTACAGCCTCCACTTAATGAAGCCAGATCTTCATATTTTTAACACTCATTTGGAAAACCAATTAACTCTGGCTCTATTGAACAACTTGAACGGGAAATAAATCAAGTGTTAAAAGATTGGTGAAGAGCCAGACTTTCCGTAATTAGAGTACTGATGTGCCCAAGGCTGACTATGTGGTATGCATTGTTTTAGATTGACAACTTCAACTGTCCAGAGCAATTAAAATTATATATGTTCCCCTTGTTACACATGCTAGCATGCAGCAAAACCACTGCATCATATTTATCCTTCAAATTTGGGTTCAAGTTCTTTATGATTTATAAGAAGTGTAATATCCCGTCTTCAATCTAGAAAACTAAAGCAGTTACTTGGTTTTAAATTACATTCAACCTGATTATTCTGTAGGAGATGTACAGTCTGTTAGGTGGGAGACCACATAAATTTCCTAGACAACATTAACAGGTTCATGGATCACATGCAATATCTTCAAAGAAATTGGAATTTATTATGGCAAGCCTTACAATATATTTGCTATGACTTTCTTTGCTCTTCTGTATTACTTGCATGTATAAAGGAAAATACTTTATTCAGTCTCAGGAATCAGAATCAGTCAGAGCATTCCATATTTCTCCAGATGTTTAGTATTACCTCTAGACTTTCATTATTTGGTTTATTCCTGCTTAAAAATAAAGCAGATATGGGAATAAAGTAGAACACCTACTCTTATCATGACTATCTGTTCCTATTGACTGGGAGAGATTCTGATTTGGCTTAGCTGGTGGTCTGAGTCATTCATCTGTCCCTAAAACTTAGGCAAAAATATGTATGTGAATAAGATAAATGTCTATAATGACAGGGGTCTAAGGGTCTACAATCCTTAATAATTTAAACATGAAGTGGCATCCAAAACTTATATACTTACTATGTACACAACAGTGTTTCTTGGTGTGCACATATTAATCTTGAATACTAGCTAGAAGTTTTAGTTAAAGATAACATAGGTAATTTATATTAATAAATTCTAAGTAAAAAGCCACATGACCTGCAAGTTGTGTTCTAGAGAAACATCTCACAATGACAATAGAATACTTCCACAAAGTATTTAAAGCACTGGAGTAAAAAGCAGAAAAATTAATTTCATAAGTAACTGAGGAATTCATTATAGATGAAACTCCTTAAAAATTCAGGTTCAGGCTTGCAGTGACTACTATGATTAGAGATAAATGTGAGAAATCCATGGGTCTATACATGGTATGTGAGTACTTGATAGCAAGAGGCTCCATCTCAAGGGCCATTATCATGCTGACATACTTGGACTCTGACATGCTCAGAGGGTCTGGGTGGGTGGGTGGCTTCTAACCAGTTGAGTTTCCACAGGAAAGAGTCAAGTTCTCTGTCAGCCTTAGCAGTGAACTGTGGAAATGAAGGACTAGTCCCTGACCCTGCACTGAGGCTGGATTAAATACATCTGGATCATTCCTGAGATTTTGTCTAAACATTTATCCAGAATTCTTGGTCAAACTCTACACTAGAATTTTGAAAAGGAAACCCAACAAGCTGGAAAATGAATTCTTCAGAGTAGTTACAAGAACTGATAAATTTGTCAAGCTGGAGATGGCACCCTATGCCAGGAAGATAATAAACAGAACACTTACATCAAAGAAATGTAATTACAAGCCCACTTAATGCAACCTCAGTATGCTTCAGAGTGTATTGCGAATGAAAACATGACTAAAATTTTGAAAATAAGTAGAAGAAGGATAAATGTAACAAAGGTTTATGACAGATATACTATACTGCAGTAGTAAAGTTCTAGAGTAGATCAACTAAGACATCCCTTTCACTGCAGTGTTTCAATGAATTGGACAGGCATCAGGTACACAGGCAACTAAATGTACCAGTTGAATCTGGTTCATATTCTCAGTAGATTCTGAGATATTACTGGTGCTATATGCCTACTAAAGCTTATGTTTATTTGGGTTTAGTAGATCTTGCATAATTCAGAGCAGCTCTGAGATAGTCTTAACTTTGGTTACTGAAAATGAATGAACAAGGGTGTTTCCCTGCATATATCCTCCCTCAGGGGATGAAGAAGCCAGATGGTCTAGGGACACTCGCTGGGAAACTCTCAGCTGGCAAGTTCCTTTATCACCTCAACAGACCAAGGTATCAATTTATTTTTCAGAGCCTGCTACAATGCTTGCATGGATAAATACAGTTAATCTTATATCAAATCTCTTGAAGGCAGTGTTATATATTTAAGATCTAGCATAGAAAGGGAAAGATTTTTCAATACATGATTAAATCTACTACTACTATGTCTTATAGCTAGATGCACCTCTTATGAATAAATCAAACTTCGTCCTAAGAAGAAAATCCCTCCTTCTGTCCACACATCACACACATCTATTCAAAGCTGAAAATTATTAATGGTTGGTGAATAGAGGACAAAATTGGGTTTGAAATAGAAACAGAAGCTTTAAACACTGAAATTATTAATATTGAGAAATATTTATAAAATATAATAATCTTGACTAAGAGAATAAGATTTTATTTCTGAGAAAACTGAACAAATATAGATAATTAACAGGCGAAAGTAGCAGTATATGCAAAAAGCCTTTTTTCAGGAATGAATCGAGTATTTAATCTTCTTCTTCCAGTACTTTACTGAAATGATTTAAGAACCTAAGAAACGAGGTTTAATTTCACTTTTCAGAGTCTATAGTTGAACATTATACACATACATACATGATAGAGTTGTTCCATATATAGCTGTTTCAACTATGGTTATCAGAATGTTTTTTTGTTCTGTTTATAATTTCTTTTATTTCAATCATTTTGTTTCTAAGCACGGAAAAATTGTTCTTCCAGGAATAATGTGGCTCTGAGGTTTTTTTAAACTCACTGTAGACATAGTTTTTATTCTCTTGCTGGATTTTATAATTGAGTTGTCTCCATGTTCTCTGTATGCTAAGTGATTATAGCATACAGGTATAAGTACTTTTGTTACTCCAATCTTACGGAATTTTACTTTAGTAAGAGAGCATATACATTTTGTAAGAGTTTAGCTTATTTTTAACTCACTTTGTTCAGAAACCTTCAATAACTTTTCAGTATCATTTACTTTCTCAATATTCAAAATCTCCTTTTTCTGATAGCTCAGTCTCTAAAAATATCTCAATTCTCTGCTAGTAAATAAAAATAAATAAATTATTATAACTTTGCTAACATTCCCGCTGATGCAAATAAAACTGATTATTTCATAGACTTTTTATATCTGATATTCATACTGGTTTAATCTTAGATTTTTAAATCAGGCTAAGATCAGGTGTTATTTTTTTAAGAAGCAACTACATAATCTCTGAGGATTCTAACTGCTTCATTCCTAAATTTAAGAAAAATTGAAAATTTATCATTTAGACTGCATTTTTGTATTTATTGAAATAATTCTTTAAAAAAATATTCTGTATCTCATTTTCACCCTTCAGCACAGTATCTGTTCTAAGACAGCAAAAGTAATTATAAGGTGTTTATTATTTAGGAGTTCATCTATAGTCACAACAGAAATTAGTGCCTCTACTCAAGTCACAACTCAAATGTGAAAAACCAAGTTATTTTGTATGCCCTCAGATTCACAATTTCAAGCAGCAATCACTGACATAAAAATACATTTTTTTAGACTCTGACTCACTATAACTTTAATTAAGATTCCTATCCTGTCCACTGAAAGACATTTCAGATCCGTTATTATTATTTTTTAACTTTTAGTTCTTGTTTATTGAAATTAATAGCTTTTACTTTTGACAAAGGCCCAGAATTTTTCCACTTAAAGTATGAGACCTAGATACTTAGTTTGAGAGCACTGTTACTTTACATTTCTTGTACTGTTAACTGAGAAAAAATGGCATTTTCATAGACAATTTGGCCTGTGTAAGATCTAAATTGCCCTTTGGTGGAGTTGCTAAGGAAACACATCTGCTAAAACAACATCTGTTCATCTAAAAGATGGGCTCAGAAATGTTGGAAAAATCTAACTCACAAGAATAATTATTAACAATCACTATCAAAATAGAAAGATACAATAAAAGCCACAGAGTTTTATTCTTGGTCCAGTGTTATTCAGTATTTTATTTAATTACTTGGGTGGAGTTATTAAATATACAGTTGCATAGATGACTTCAAAGTGGAATGGTAATGCAAATATGGTGGAAATTAAATTTTATAACTTGAAAGACATCTTGATATATTGGACATAATGTTTAAAATTTGTTTTCTAAATTATACCTGTGCACTTCAGGTTTCTGTAATAATATTTGTTTAAATAAAAGACTATATACATTCGCTGGCATATTAACTAGTTCAGACTTGATTTCTCTCAGTCTTTTATCAGTTACTATTTTTATATTCCCTCCTATTGTACATGAATGTACTATTTTATTGTTGATTTAAAGAAGAGAAGCAGACCCTTGAAAATGGCTGTAACACCAGATGTGTAGAACAGCACAAATAGCATGACTCTGAAGAAGAAAAGGAGGGAAAAGAGCAAGAAAGAGAAGTAGATGTGAAGTACACTGTCTCAGGACATGAAAGATGCACTGTAAAACATTATACTCTTAGAAGTAAAGATGAGACACTTCCAATTAATATGAAAGTACACAGAGAGAAGGAAGGGATTCAAGGAGTGGGATGATATTGTTGAAGATGCTGGAATATTTATTAAAAGGATTAACACAGCAAGTCCAATTTCAGCTTGTACCATATCACTGAATGAATTAAACCCATGTAGCAAAAATGCATTAGCCATAATGTATGATGCAGAAAATTATTAATTCAATTCACATTTAGTATACTAGCAGGGAAAGCTGATTTAAGATAAAGAATAACTTAGGAATCCATGTTTTAAGTTAGGTTTTGCCATCTCTCTTCAGTGTGTGTGAAATGACTGGAACTTCTATCGGAAGCACTCCTTTCCATGATGAAAAACTGTTAATATTAAAGAAGTACAAAAATATATTAAAAAAATCCTCCTTCAGTCCTCTACAAAAAACTACAGATACATTTGAAATTACAACAGAAGGGTGGGAAATCTCAGATGAAGAAATTTCAAAACATTTTTATGAAGTGGTTAGATTTCACAAAAATGTCTCTAACATACTAAAGAAGAAAGGGAGAAAAAATTAAAAATATGAGATAGGCAAGAAAAAGGAAAGGAGGGGAAGTATAAGGAAGAGTCAGTAGAAAAGAATGAATGAGCAAATGATATAATTAATATTTACTTTTATTCTTTTGGAACTTCAGATTCATATTTGAGATACCTGGGATAGCTCAAACTTTATAATGTATAGTGCAAAATAAATTAGAGCATGACCTTCTTCCTACCCAAGAGAATGGCATTAAAAATAACTCTTTTTTTCTTTAGTATGAAGCCAAAAGTATGCAAGTTGAAGAACAGGCAGTATTTCCTCTCCATGAGGGCCATCAGTCAATAGGTTGATGTATCAAGGGAAATAAATGAAGCCCCACCACTTAGTGGTATTTTAAAGAGCTAATCAGAGACAGCACTTGAGCTACTGAAGTAGATGATAATTTTGTCTGAACAGGGAGGTCTAGAGAAAATGACTAAATAAACCTTTCTTAATTTTTATTCAATAATGGTACAGGATAGAGTTTTGTTTTTTATTTCTAGATTATTCACCCCACCCACTGCACCCCTCCAGTGAAAACACATTAATGCTTGTTAGAGTTGCGGAAGAGAATCAACTCTTGGACCATGCCAAAGGGATTAAGAGGTAGGGATGGGATTGGTACATCCATCGTAAAAATTATTTGCTTTTTTGAAACAATAAATTACTGTTTTCAATAACTTAATGTAAATACTAAATTATTTGGATTTTACAAGTTGTCTGCTCTTTGGAAAATGTAGTCAGCAATTTTAGGCTGTTAGTAATGTCAGTAATGTACCAGAACAGCTTGTCAAACAATCTGTGCAATTTCCCTGCTGTAGTTATTAGTCATATATCCAAAATTCAGACCATCAACTAAACACGTGGAGAAAGTGGAAATGAAATGGCATTAAATACCAAAACCCAGAATGACCTGGACAAAGCACTGACTGTATTTGTTCATTTCATGATGCATCGGGTTTGCATGGCAAGGTTTTGGTAGCAGGGGGGCTACAGGGGTGGCTTCTGTGAGAAGATGCCAGAAGCTGCCCCCGCGTCCGACAGAGCCAATGCAGCCAACTCCAGGATGGACCCACCGCTGGCCAAGGCCGAGCCCATCAGTCACGGTGGTAGCGCCTCTGGGGTAATGTGTTTAAGAAGGGGGAAAATGTTGCTGCACAACAGCAACTGCAGCTGAAGAGAGGAGTGAGAGTATGTGAGAGAAACAACTCTGCAGACCTCAAGGTCAGTGAGGAAGGAGGGTCAGGCGGTGCTCCAGGTGTCAGAGCAGAGGTTCCCCTGCAGCCCTTGGTGCAGCCCATGGTGAGGCAGGCTGTGCCCCTGCAGCCCAGGGAGGTTCATGGTGGAGCAGATATCCTCCTGCAGCCCATGGAGGATCCCACACAGGAGCAAGCTCCTGGCAGGACCTGTGAAGACGTGGAGAGAGAGAGGAGCCCATGCTGGAGCAGGTTTTCTGGCAGGACTTGTGACCCCTGTGGGAGACCCACACCGGCACGAAGAAGTGCAGCTTGTGAGAAGAACCCATGTTGGAGAAGTTCATGGAGGACTGTCTCCGTGGGAGAGACCCCACACTGGAGCAGGGGAAGAGTGTGAGGGGTCCTCCTCCTGAGGAGGAAGGAGCAGCAGAGACAATGGGTGATGAACTGATGGCAACCCCCAGTCCCCATCCCCCTGCACCGCTTGGGGAGAGAAGGTAGAGAAACTGGGAGTGAAGTTGAGTCCAGGAAGAAGGGAGGGGTGGGGGGGAAGGTGTTTTAAGATTTAATTTTTATTTCTCGTTATCTTACTCTGATTTGATTGGTAATAAATTAATTTTTCCCTGAGTTGAGTGTGTTTTGCCTGTGATGGTAATTGGTGAGTGATCTCTCCCTGTCCTTATCTCAACTCACAAGACTTTTGTTATATTTTCTCTCCCCTGTTCACCTGAGGAGGGGGAGTGACAGAGCAGCTTTGATGGGCACCTGGCATCCAGTCAGGGTTAACCTCATGTTAACACATGAGTACTGAAAGAAAATATTCTGTAGTTAAATGCATTTGAAGAAATGAAAGCATTCCCAGAGAACTGCACCAGACAGCTTTGTCAGCCAGGAATTGTCACAGAACATATGCAGGTGAGGTTACAAAGTTTGTGACTGATCCTAAGAATATGACTTTGGATGATGTAGTTAACAACACATTAGCAGAGATTGGTGTAGTCTGTGTTACCTGAGAAATAGAATTAAGTTGAAAAACATCAAAAACATTCCCTGAAAGAAAATGAAAAATCCTCTGAAAGCAATGGGGGAAAAAAAAAAAAAAAAAAAAAAAAGCTACTACAGAGGAGGTTTTTTTGAAAATCTCAAATCCTCCAGACTGGAGGAATTCTGCTTATATTGCGTGACACTTTCCTTGAGGACGCATGTGTTGGCAGCTTCCCCAGTCAGTGCAGCATTCAGCTCATCTGAGGCAGGGAAATCATTTATGCACCTGAGGATCCACCGCTCTCCTCTGTGGTCATCTCTGATGAACAAGATTAATGTCGTTTTTTTCATAAACAACCAGAAAAAGTGCCTTTGAAGCCTGACTTTCCAAAATAGTCTATCACTAATTAAAAAAAGAAGGTTATCAAGACAAGTGGCACATGGGCAGTAGGGTTAATAATGAGAATATCCACATTGTGAAAGGAATTCCAATCAGTAAATTGACCTGATAGCGGGTATTTAGAATGTATCACTGCAAATGTAAAGTCATGAAAATCATAAGCATGGCCATGGACAGTCCAAGGGAGTATAGGTGAAGTCATAAACACTAATAACACTTTCTACAGGACTATCCCAGGAAAAGTTACTTAATATTTCAACATCAAATGCAAGCTTTTCAAATGTTCCTGAAGCCTCAGAAATTAATTCTGACCAATGAAAATGACAGCAACAATGGTGGAGAGATGTCTAAAAAAGTCTGAAATATGTGAACTTTATTGCAGGTAACTAAATTGAGATGACTTATTTATGAGTATTAATATTTTGCTGTCAGCTTTGAAATTGTGGTAATTTTATGAGTTAGCTAACTTTCAAACATTGTTGTTTATCTACACTGCTCAAAGACATTGGATAAAAACAAACAAATTTACAGCCTGGAGGAGAAACTGTCCACTAATAAATAAAACATTTTCAGCTCCACATCTCCTAAACCTCATGATTAAGCTTTATCTTGAGACAGAAGTATTACTCAAATCCAAACAACATCATTTTTATTATTCAGTAATATAAACTTACAAAGATATTTGTAAGAAAGCTGCTAATTAAGTCTACCATCCACAAAAAATCAAACATGTTATCATCATTCAGTGTTGAAACTAATTTCATGAATTATAGTCAGAACAGAAAACTACTGGCTGGAAAACTATTTATTTCCAGATACACATAAACATATCAAATGATTAAATACTCATAAATACACCAAATTTATTCAACAACTACATTTTATCATATTAATGGGTATATAATCAACTGGAGGGTATAAATTTCCAAGTCTCTCCAAATAAAATATATTAAACAAAAATGGGGGTGGGGAAGGGACAGACTATTAATTTCACAGAAAAACACAATTCCCTTTGATTTTAGTGGCAGGTTTTCCTGCATGGCAACTGTGAACAATGTTGTAATATGGACAATTTGGAGTCTACACACAACTGTGTCAAGTATATTCACTACCCTTAATCACAAGAGATTTTGCGGATCTACCCAATATTTCACAAATTGACTTTTGTATTATATACGTAAGGTCAACTGGATATTTGCTTAAAAAAGGAAATTAAGTAAGATTAAATCCTATTACATAAACCTTGCTTGCTTTATAATGCCTTATTAAGTAGGGGTAAATAGGATTTATGCTAATCCACAAATTTATACCATTAATCCTATTTTACAGTGCATTTATTTCTGAGGTTTCTTCTATTAAATACTACAGTCTTTTCAACATTTTGTGAGTTTACTAGATATCCATGTAATAAAATAGCAGGGATGATTGCTTGGATTAAACATCTTACCCGATCTATACAATTACAATTTGTATGGTCATTACCTGACACTAGTATGAGTGATGAGCATTTGACAAAGACATGACAATTTGTTAGTATTGCCTGCTGGCCTGAGTGACGCTTTTATATTACCTCAATTTTTTGTCCTGGAGTCTTTTCAAAGCTTTGGTTTCTGATTAAATTCTAGGACAGGCAGTTGCTGCAGCCTCTAAAAAATACTTTTGAATTAGCTTTGATAATGTTGTGTCATTCATATATTCTGGCACATTCTTTTCTACATATTGTATGTTCCACTTTTTACCTTATACCCCTCTGTTCACAAATCACTGTCACTAGCAATGTTGCACACCAACCAAAGGGCTGGTTATTTTCACAGCACATCGTAACTAGATATAAGATACAATCTACATACAAATTAAACTAAATGCTAGCATACACTCTTCTAACATTAATCATTCAGGTTTCTTGTAGAAAGCAGCTATTAATGATACAAAGAGCTGCTACAAAGGCAAGTACTACACCAGTCATTTTGGTCTGAAATTGCCCTGTACTCTAGAAATCTCTTTGATGTAATACAGCCTGCATTGCAGCTGCACACATCCCAGACTTTGCTCTTCCACAAGGAATCTGTGGAGCCTGGGTACTGTGCACAGATACACCCACCTACCCTCATATTCCCTGAGGTGTGTGGTTGTTGTTTTGGAAGTACTAATTTTTCCATTGTTGCATATTCGTACACTGTGCAATGCAACATATCCTTATTTTTCCTGTAGACAGGCAACTTGCCTCTAAACACAAGTATAACAGCTTGATCAAAATCAGTAAGGCAGTTACCCCAAAGCCAGACACACTGATGCAATCCTGTTCCTTTCCATAGTTTCCTTCACTCCACACTGGTGCATAAAGGATTAAAAGCATGCATCACCTGCTACCTCTGTGGCCATTTTTCCAAGCCCTTCCTAATGCTTCCTCTGCGCAACTGCCTTTGCATCTCAACATTAGTTTTTGATGCGTTTTCAGCATGTATCTTCAGATTATACATATATCACAATGTACCCAGTGGCATTGTGTCCTTCCTAAGATAGATAGGTTAAAGTTTTAACTGAATGGAAAGCCTTCAGGAAAATCTAGGCATTGTAGATAAAAAGGTGATGCCAACAGTAACCTCTTGTAATTCATTTATGGTCCTTTTCTTTACTTATCTCAATAATTTTGATTGTGTTATTTATTGCTAAAAATTTCTTATCTTGTTAAACTTAATACCTTCCTAATGTATTACTTCATGACTATTTCCATAGATTTTAGTGGCATCACGTATCAAGTAGTATTATGAGAACATCAGCATCTGGCCCATGGCTTTTCAGCATGGAGTAACCACTTCAAACCAAACCAGGCAGGAAAAATGAATCCTGTGATTTCACTCATCTATTTTGTACCAGTATTGTTGTTTAATGCATAATTTTCATATTTTTTTCTGTTAACAAAAATCCATAGGTGCTTCTTTTCCTACCTCTATTAAAATGATACATGACTTCAATTTCAGTCTGGCTTTTTTGGCTTTAGTATAAAACAGAAGAGAATTGCTAATGAAGTTGAAACTTTTTTTCCTAATATTCTAAGTATTAATATCTGTTCAGCTTGAAATAAGTTCAACAAATACTTGTAGATCAAATCAAGCTCCTATGTATGTACATTCAAATAAGACGGTGCAGAGGCACACATTTTTTGTACATTACATAATAAACTATATTCATTGTATATTATATTGTTGACATAACTGGGACTCCAACTTGGACAATGCTAATTGTATTCATCTTAGATTAGTAATTAAAAATTACCATCTGTTCTTTTCTAGTTTATTTCATTCTAAAAAATATACAACCCAAAAATAACTTGTTTATACTCATCACAGTGAAGCTAATGTTTAACTGTCAGTTGCACTGTAAAGATCACAATCATTACAAGGAAAAGGAACAAATACTAAACTACATCTCTTATTTAAAAAGATTCTTATGTATGAGTAACTAATTGAAAACTAACCCCCATAAACCGTATCAGATTTAATAGTTATTTCTTTTAAAATATACTGTTCAGCATGTAGTGTGTCTAGTGCTAACAATGCCCTGCCAAACATGTAAATCAGAGGTGTGAAATATGGACACAAATACTGCAGACAGACATCATATATGTCAGTAATAAGAATGCCAGGACGCATGGAGACCATGATAATGAGAAAGGCCAATTAAATGAAAGAGTTATTTGAAAGATATTTCAAGTAGGATAGGTTGAGCATATAGTAGAATATTTACATTAATTCAGAGTAATTGTTGAGATTGTCCTGGAAATATATTAATTTTCTATTTTTATATTTGTAAAATGTTACTCAGTAATTTGTGTTATAACTGAGCCTTATTCACCATTTTTTCCTCCCTTATCCTGTAACAGAAACCTAATTACAAATAGCTACCAGAGTGTTAAAATGATAAGCCACAGAAAAAAAGAGCATATTGCCTTCAGTGATGATAAAATTTTACTGCAACATAGTCCCCTTCTGACTTCTGACACTTTGCAATGACCATATGGCCTGCTCTCAGTTATGTTCTTTACTCCACTCCATCTGCACCCAGGGGGTCCCCAAGGGCTCCTCAGGACAAAAGAGGCAGCAGAAGATGCCCCTTCTTAGATGTAAGGTTCACAAAACATTAAACTGGATACCCTGCTCCAGTCTCCAGAGCTGGATTTCCGCTCTATGATGGGTCTGTTAAAGTAAAGGAGCTAAAGCAGACTTTTTCCATCATGATCCCTATTTTGGTCAGTGATATGGAGTAGATCTTGTGTACAGCTCGGGTATATCTACATTAAGGTGATTAAGATCTAAGGTACCTGTGTGGTTCTTTTTAGGTGTGAATTTGCCTTGCCTTCTTATTCAGTTTCTGGTGGGACTCAAGCAGTAATGTAGATGTGCTCACTCTGGAAAGTTTATTTTGTATTCTTGCTCTGGTTGAGCAGGTTACTGCAGAATATGACATATTTCTTTATTTTTTCTTCAGTAAAATGTCAGCCATATATATATTTTAACAAGGATACAACAAATGAATTAATTCACCCTTGTAGTAAACCTGTAAAAGATCATATTCATACCTTGATTTGTGTCACTTTTGAGATTGAATGTCCTAAAATGTCTTATTCCACCCCAGTCAGGTCAGTGGTAAGCTTCTCCAAGCAACTGATCTTTCTTGATCTTCAGAGATGCCTGCCCTTCTTAGATGACTTTATAGAGGTTTTATACTTTTAGGAAGGCTAGATCAAGTCACAGGACTATGCATCCATATTTCAGGCTTATTATAGTTTTGTTAGGTGCCATTGCGTACATTTGATTTAAGCCAAAACTCATGATTTATCTTTTGTTCTTTGCATCAGATTCAGTGATAAGGAGTCATTATATTATCTTCTGCTATGCAGATGACTGAAATTAATGCTGACATGAAATCCTTCCTTCCAAAGGTAAAGGAATTATTTAACCTTTTACTCACCACTGTCTATGTACTTGGTCTCAGCAAGTGTAAGGGAAGAAGATGTATAAGTGTGCAAACATAAACTTATTTTACCAGTCTCCTTGAAACTTTAAATCTGGAAATCTCATTTCAAAGACACCAATGCTTCATTACTAACTGGAGTTCATAGTTACATATGGGGAGAAAAGTAGTTCTGAATATACAAATATCAACACTTGACTACTTGGCCATGACAATATTATTGTTTCAATTTGCAGCTGCCATTATTTGACTAGTACCTTTCTACATGGGTTCTTATTTTTGACATAGTTAAGTACTGCAGATCTTGATCTGTAAAACAGACTAACATAAAACAGTGATTTAGTTTCATTACTGGCAACATCTCAGTGCACATTTCCCAGGACTCTATTATATCACACTATAAATTATCTCAGTCGACAGCTTTGGGGTTGTATTTTATTAAAATGTTAAAATACCAGAAATTTCTCTTTTAAATAAAACGTACCTTGTATATATGGTCAAAAGCGGTCTCTGTAGAAAATGTATTCTTTGTGGAGAAAAATTACAGTTTAAAATTTTCTTGGCATCATTTTTCCAACAGAAGATGGCTTCATTTAAAAATAAAACCCAAAAGCCCAAACAAAAATATCTAATAAGATCTAGAATATAACTCTGTTTTTACCTCTGTGTAGCAATTAATACACTGCAAACACAACACAATCTGCTTAAGACTACTTAAAAGTTGCAAAAATTAGCAACTTTTAGATGTTGCTACTGTCCCCCAGGACTGGGGATGGTCCTGCATAATGCTATAGCATGTAAGTGTTCCCCTTCCTTAGAAGCAGGCCAGTTTGGACAATTAATAAAAGAAGAAGAGAAGAGAATTTAATTTACTTACATGCCTAATAAGAAATCTAGAATCCATATAGTCAATAGAGACTGTGATTCTGAAGATAGGTTCTGGTTATTTGTTTCAAAACAGTATCCAAGGAACTATTCTAGATGAGCATTAAGGAAAATAATATGCAGTATAAGACTGTTTCCACCTCTAAAAAGATTAATCTTATGCAACTGTCACAAACAGTCTCAATTCTCCCTTCTGAATTTTGCTGTGATAAACCCATGCCTTCACTGGAACTACTCATTTACAACAATCCTGTGAGAAAAAGATTCAAACTCCAGCTATTTAATTCATTGGATAAGAATCCCCCATCACTGCTTGATGCACTATCATATTATGTTCAGAAAAAGTCTGTATAACTATCAGCAGGGATAACTTGTAAGCTAAGATCAGAACTACTAATTGGTTTTATGTATCTATGAAATATTAGATTTATTGTCTGCAAAACATGCCTGCTGCAGTGAAATGTCAAAAGGCAGCAATTTATCTTTTAATGAGAATATATATATATATATATGAGATCACTAAGTGGTCTCTGCAAAAACATGTTTGGACTAAAAAACATGCTTTGTATGCTTCTTTGATGGTAATTTCCTCACAGAAGTCCTTCTTCCCTTATTTCAGCCCTGCTAATTTTTTGGCATGAAGACTTCAAGACTGTAACAGTTCTGGGATGAAGAGTTTTTCATTATACATAACTGCACTCTAAGTGTATCACAAGGGATTTCTGCACTCTTGGGTACTACTAAAACACAAAACCACTTATAATCAGTGTTGATGACAATTTGGCTTATGCAACTATCAATGTACATAAACCAGTTGTTTGACAGAAAAGAAGTAATAGAACAGCTGTATGCTGCAAAAAAAAAAGGTGACTAATAATACTGACCTCTAAATACCAGGGAGTGGAAGAAACAAAAAGTTTTGATCAAAAGATTTTGCATAGTCTTTGTACAAAATGACAAGTATATCAGGACCTTCATCACCACTTCCAAGTGTCCCTGACATGAAATTACTACTCCCTAACCTGTAGATTTCTCTTTCTTTTTATTATTTTTATTTTTTTTTTAAATTTTATTTTATTTTACAGCAACAGACCTGTTCTGACAGCTTTCTGATGTGGTTTAAGGTTTTTGGAAAATATGACTCATAGCATTTCAAAATGCCTTAGGTTGAAGACGTTTAGTATTACTCTTGCTTTGAAGCAGAAGTCTGCCAACTGCCTCTTTAGATACTCAAGTCTAAAATTCAGATTCTCAAAATTGCCGTTGCCACATAACACCTAAGCCAGAAAATACGTAAGTTTTTGTAACTAAAATACTTCAGATGTCTGAAAATTAGTTTCAGGGTATAACAGAACTGTCTTAATGTTACCCTCCTGATATGATAAATTCCAGACCCTATCCACAAGGTAAATCTTTTGTCTGCAGCACCCAACCCACTGGGTGAATCTAGAATATCCCACTTCACCAATTCCCATCAACAGAGAGGACACTTCCCTTATTCTAAAAGTCAGTGACTAGACTGACTATCCAAGATGTAGAATACAACAATTTAACTCTTTCCTGCTTGGGGGGGGATTTAGACATCACAGTGATATAGCAAGCCATTGGTGTTCAGTGACTCATCTGCAGTGCCCTGTGCGAGCGCTCTGCAATCCCTGCTGCCAGCTTGAAGGGTGAGTGACATGTCACATCCTGGCTCTCTTGTGTGGTGTTGAGGTGAGGTGCCTAAAGTTAGGGCTATGGATACTAAAATGAAGGAAAGTCTTGTTATAGACAGTGGCTCCTGAGTCCTGGAGAGGTGTGTCATTTAAAAGGGGCTTGTTTTAGCACGCTCATCTTCATATGCTGTATGGAAACTTAAGTGCCTCCTCTGAATTTCATGGAGCTAGCCATACCTCCCTATGGCATTTTAAAATAATGGTCATTATCTACCACAATAGAAACTATCAATAATTAATGGTAGAAACACCAAACTTTAACATATAGCCAAAATAATACCATTTTGTGTAGGTGAGCCCCATCTTATTTTAGTAAGCTGATCATGTACTCTATTTGTTAGCCCATATAGATATAATGAGATGTAAATTTGATCAGATCCTTGATTACCGTGCATGGTATACTGTAAACAAATAGGCATGACAATGTAAAAAAGTGTCGTGAGTCATACTGTAACAAAAAAAAAAAACATACAAGGCATCTCAGCAGCAGAATTTCTCTGGGAAGATGTTAACAGCAAAGAGAAACAAGTTTTACTTATATTTTTCCACAACACGGACAATTACATACAGTCAGCTCACATTAAAAGTAATGTAATTCAGAAGCAAAAAGGCAGTAAAACGATGCTGAGCACAAGCAATGTGGGAATTAAAGAATCATTGTGCAAGTTTCAAGAAGCCCCTATGCTCTGCAGGTACAAACCTTGTGGGTGAGGGGTCATAAGACCAAAGTGGTATTGCTTTGTTACAATTATATTATTACTTTATTCCAAATGGCAATAAACCAATTTATGGTTTGAAAGGTCTGAGGTCTTGCTTATCCTTACTGTCTGCACTGAATATTATTGGTATACTGATATCACCCTGTGATATTATTTGCTTATTCAGTTATGTGCATTTGTAGTACTCAACTATATATAGTGCCAACACAGAAAGGGCTGGAAATACAGCATTCTGCTTCACAGTCTCCCACCATAGATACAACTTCTCAGTTACAGCATGAATCATTTAGAACTGCTAGCACTGAACTGAAGACTTACTATAGTAACATTCATTAAAAAACATGCTCATTTGGAGCAGTAATTGTTCTGCTACCAGGGCACAACCCTTCATAACATCCCTTTAACAGTTTTTTTTATGAAGATAGAACTTTAATTTTTCCACTAGCTACAAAGTGCAATGCATGAGTACTTTTCCTCATTTGTTTTCCATCATGTATTGCTACCCAGAGGCAATCATTAGCTAATTTGCTGATTTACGGTTGCAGTTTATGAGCTTTAAACAATGCTAAGCCATTATGATTCCATTCTTGGTGCTATGAGAGGAAAATAACTGTCCTTTCACTCTAAGCTGCATAAAAATGTCCCTCAACCCATGTACTTCTAGCTTCTCTCACATCTAAAAATGTTGTTATATTGTATATATGTAAAAAGTATGTCTTTGCCTGTGACCATAATGGGTGAGTCATCCTTCCCTGTCCTTATCTCAATACCCGAGCCTCTGCTTATTTTTTCCTTCCCAGCACTGACAGGGAAGGTGAGAGTGAGTAGCTGCGTGGTGCTTAGTTGCCCTCTGAGCTCAAACCATGACACCTTCCTTTCTACAATTAACTCTAAATGGTGTTTAGGCTGCTGCTTCCTCCTAAATTGCAGAGAATTCTTATTTTGCCACCTATCACAATCCAATGATGTAAAATGAGTTTATCAGAGGAAGTAACAGCTACTGCTTACTCACTTGTCTAGATAAAACCATGCTGAAAAATAAATTGGTTACTGCTGGTTATTTTGTTTGTTTTTTCCTTAGCTGTCTGAGACATTTTTTTAGCATATTGTAAAAAGCAAGCAAATTAATTAAAGTGTAGCATGTCTGTTTAATTGCCCTAATGGGGACTGATAGGTAATGTGATAAAATGCTCCTCTACGTGCTAGCAAAGGAACACAGGGAGATGATGGTAGGTGGGACAGCCCAGACACCACCCTGCCCAGTTCCTCCCATTACAGGAAGGAGCATCCATCACCAGCTACTGCTGCACTGTGTGTTACTGGGGGGACTGTGGGTCATTGTGTGCCTGTCTGTGTGTGTGTGTCTGTCTGTGTGTGGGTGTGTGCAAAGGGCTCTGACCATCAGCAGCTGGAGAAGGGCTGTGACCTCTGGGGTTCTTATGCCTGGGTGCCAGTAACTGGGGAGGCTGGGATCCAGGGGTAGGTCCTGGGCAGACTGAGTGTCTGAGGACAGATGCTGGGTGATCCATCTTGTACATATTTCCCACAAGTGGACCTGCATCCTGCTCAGCCAGAGAGGGTAGCAGGATAAGGCCCGCTGGTTCTGCCTGTGTTTGTGTGAGTGCTGAGTGTGCTTCTCTGTCTTTTCTTTATGGCTGGCCATGTATTCTTGAATGCGTGTACGGCATACAGGTGTTTGTATGTACGCCTCCTACAAATATGTGCTCAGCCTCACTGTTAGTCTGTATTAAAATCTTGGTGATTCCAACACATTTTCTGTAAATATGCCATGGGGCAGAAGAGAGCCTCTGGCTGACAAGTGGTACTACAGGAAGGAGATAATCCTCTGGACAAAGCACTCTGGTTAAAATTAAAGCCTATTGCCTTCAATATCTTCCATGTATTGTCACTAGAAAGACCCAAGAATGAATGACCAGCTAGGGATTCTGATAAAATTACCAAGTGTTTCTGTTGATGTGACTTAAAAATCTCTTAAACCTAATTTAAAATTTAATGCAATACAGGTTTTTCTCAAAAACATCTGAGCAAACTGAAGTTCTAGAAACAGAGCAAACAATTTCTAAGAATTTTAAGAATTTTTAGTATCACAGGATTCTGGTGCAATTTGAAAAACTGAAGTTGGAATTTTTGCTTGTAATCCAAACAAAAGTATTAGGCATGCGTTATGAAGCTGTACCATCAGAGATACATTTTACACTGCTAAGTTATAGAAGATCAACCTCAGCCTAGCTAACATGTTATAGTTACTTGTATTTTAGTGGAAACAGTGAAAAAATAATGGGTCAAATCTGCAGAGAAATACAAGATGCTTAAGAATATCAATCCTAACAACAGCACCACATGTCAGTTAAACTGCAGTTCATTTTAAAAGTGCTGGGAGCTGGACTTTGTCCCCAGGCAACTTCTGAGCAGCAGAACAAGGGTTGGGTTGATCTCAGATGACTTTACCATATTTTTAAGTAGGAGAATAACAGCCAGGAGACCCCAGCTAAAATTGCTGGGGGATTAAGGAGTATATTCTATATTTCTACTTTACTGGAGGACCAGTTAATGCATTGTTCTTGCCCATTTATACAACAGACAAAGATTTGCTCCGCTGCTGCTAGATTATTATGTTTAGTTCTTATATCTGTGTTTCATAAAGCACATGGAAAAGTGGTTCCGGCTACAAAAGAGGTCAGACAAGATGCTTGCAATGATCCCTATCTATGAACTTGTGGATTTTAACATATGTCATGTTCTCCTTCAACTCACACCAATGGAAATCTCTCCTTGCTTGACCAAGTAGTTGCATATTTTTGTTGCAGCATACTAAATATTACTCCCACTCTAAGTAAATACTGCTCTGCGTCATGTGATAAAGCATAGAGCCCATGTGAGTCCAACCAGGGACTCCTGTGTGTGTGAGAAGTCCACAAGTAATCCCAAATTAATTCTCTGATTGGCTGTACCAGAGGATCTGTCCTTAGTTGCATAATAGGTGCTGAGCTGCACGTGCTCTGTTTTAACGTTATTCTTGACGTTTAGCATAGATTCAGTGGGGACGGTGAGAACTGAAATGTGCTGCCTAAATCAAGCCAAGAAGCAGGGTCTCAGCTCCAGACAGACTGTACTCTTCTTTGCAGCCACTTCTACAAAACAGGAAGAATACAAAGGCCTAAAGGCATGAAAAGTTCCTCTAGAGGTCCAGTCTCCAAAGCCTAACTTAAACCACTGCAAGCCAGATCTAAACCACTGTATCATACTCCTACAATCACACACAGTCCTCTAATAACATGCATACACGCTTATTTCTTTTGATCATGGATGAGGAAGTAGTAGGTACTCAATAAAAACCTTGAGCTTATGCAGATACAGGGGATGTGATTTGAATAAGGAGGATTTTTCATTGCACTTTCTTCATTTAAGGCATTTGGCATAAAGTTAGGGACTTGAGTTGAAAAATGAAGAGCTAAAATAAAATGACTAGAAATGTAATTTAAACTATAGTCTGGATATGTTCCAACTGTCTTACAGAACTTAGGAAAAGAATGCAAATGCTCTGGAGAAGGGAAAACAACCTGTAAATCTGTCCTGTTGCTGATGAGATACTGTAGTAAAGGAAATAATTTAAGGCAGTGAAAATTTACACATCCTTACTTAAATTAGCAATAACAAAACGTAATGTGACAGCACACCCGGATTCATTTTTGGGTAATATTGAAAAATGGCACCTTTCTGTGACAACAACATGTAATTAATTTAATGATAACTTGTGGAATGACATTTCATTTAAGGCAGAGATTTACTGTGAGGCTTTTACATTTTGGTGTTACATTTAAAAAAAAAAAATCTCTGGACATTGAGTTAGCCAGAACTATTAATAAACAACCTCTTTAAAGATGACATTATCTGACATTTTTCAGAAGAAAAAATCATAGGAGTGTAAAGTATTGCTTTGCTTGCTGTTGTTACTGGCCAGGATTCTTTTCTGACTATCCTCTGTATCAGACAGGTCTCACATTTTCTGGAATGCACCCCTGTGACCTTATTTGTTTCCTTGTTAGTGCCAGGCTTTCTCAGGAATTACTCTGATATTACTAGTGTCATGATTCAGTCTCTGTGTATGATCCTAAGAATGTCAACTTTTCTTCATCCACTAGTTTAAATAATTACTTGAAATACAGTTAATTTCTTGCACAAGAAATGGACTGTGTACTTCTCTCACCATTTAAATGTGTCCTCTCCCTTCTGCAAAAATTTTGCCTTCACCCTTACACCTAGACAAAACACATAATAAGAACCACCAATTCCTCAGTCCACCTCCTCCCGAAATTCTTCTAAGGCCAGTTCTGAATATAATCCTCTTTTCTCCAATAACAAAAATGTACTTACTAAGACTTACTCTTGCAGATTACTATAGCACTGACGATACATGCAGCAAACTAGTCTTCATCCCAGCACATTCGAGAAGTTTGTACTTGCAACACATTACTATCACCAGTTTAACACATACTAGACCACGATCAGAAATGTGGTGGACTGCTTGATATGATGAATGAGCGAAGACCTTCATGTGGTCCCATGCATATTTTGGAGTATGAGTTACTACCTTCCTTAAATCCTGAACAGGAAAATGCAGACCTTTGTTGGGAAGGATTTTTTAAAAACTAGGTTATTTATTCCCTCCTATGCATGTGATTAGATGGTATTTTGAAAGTAAATGCAAAGTCAGTAAAAAGCATCAGGATGCCTGTATCTGACTCAGTAGTATATATTCAGATGAGGTTTAGTGCAAAGCTGTTCCAACACTGCCACTGGGCTTCAGATGACACAAAGCCCAAGCAGAATATTCTCCTGCTGGCTCAAAGGCTCCAGAATTTAAATATATGCAACCACATCCAAATAGGATTTTCAAATTCAGATCAAACCATTTAGTAGTGCAAGTAAGTGTTAAAAGTGACCCCAGCAGAATAGCAGGTAAGTCCCCACTTATTGTCCTCTAGTGATACTTTGCCACTACTACTGCTTGTTGGTATAAGTAACCTGGAAAACAGGGAGATGCTAGTGGAAGTAAAGTGGTCCTAGAAATAAATAATGCTCAAAGGACTAAATTGTACATAAAAGAAATGAATAAAACTGTTAATTGTTCAAAGCATTTCAAAGATTGCTTGTATGCCTGGAGATTTTGTGTGATTGCTACTACTAGAACTGTTTACGAAGGTGAAAGATGTTTGCAACCTTTCTTGTCATATCTTGAATCTTACTAAGCTAGCTTTGTTTTATACTTTAGATTCTTCCATTTGCATCTCTGTGTCTGTATGATAGCTTCCTAGCAGAAATTGAAGTAGTCCAGATAATTGTTGTGCTACTTTGTTAAAATACATAAATAAAAATGTCATAAAATCCACTAAGTTTCTGCAAGTTCCCTCCCACACTAGAGTCATAAATTGATCTTGGATATTGGTTTGAAGAACAAGGCAAAAAAACATTTGACATCAAGATGGTTAGCGTTGGAAGTGGGAGGATGACATGCTTGATAAATGAAAATCAGAGAGTGCACATGAAGTTTTCAAAATGCTATAATAGACCAATAAATTCCACATGAATGGTTAGTACATAATGCATACATCTGGGACATGAAGCACAAAGGCCAGGAAATATGGTCAATTCATGTGACAAGAAACAATGGATACTTTTCAAATGACACCAACAACCTTCACAGAGTTGAAAACAACAACAAGCAAGCAGATTCATCCACTGCACTTTCTTGTACCACAGACAAATATCTGAAGGTCAACCTATATGATTAAGCCAGTTTCAAGTATATGATTGATGCTCTTTTTAATAAGCCTTTCCTTAGCCAGGCCCAACATTTTGTAAGATAGCAAAGACAGTACTACAGTTTGAGGCCAAGATAAATCTGTTTTCGAGGAAACTGGTATGTTTTGAGCAAGAACTAGATCTGGCTATTCAAAATAGTCATACCCAAAAAGGTTTAAGGGAACGGGAAGTCTCAGCTGTTGTCTGGTGACAAGTTAGAAAGTGAGCATCTCATTCATGGTGACATCATAATCTCACAAAAGGATGTATTTTTAAAATTTGATGAGACATATGACTAATGGAAAAAAGAATGGCCTACTAAAATACTATAGGAAAATAATCCAAAATTTCTGAAGCCCAGTGAACAATTATTTGCTAACAATTCTGGACAAAACACTGTCCTCAGCCTGAAAGATACACGTCTTCAGAGGAAATTTTAATGGTGTTTCTAACATTAGAAATGTATATCACATATAGTATGAAGATCTGTGTGTTTAATTTTTAATTTTTGAAAAAAATGCAATTTGGGATTTTGCTGGTCTTTACTGATGTAAAAAGGATGGAGAGAAAGATGTACAACCTCGTAATACATCACAGCTTCAACATTTTAGTCATATACAACCTGGTCCTACAAGGCACTGGCTCTTAGAAGACTTTCTGCAATGCATCAGGCTGATTGAACCATTCAACTTTATATATGTCAGAAATACACACTGAGAGAAACTGTGTTAGGCATCATCCGTTATGAACAACTGACCAGTCTTTTTGAGATATAAATGTTTTACAGCATGTGTGAAGATGGCCACCCCTGTCCTGAGGTTAAGCTAATGGGACAACAATGTGAGAAACTGTTGGACATTGCAGAAAATGGAAGGAGAAAAGTAGTTGGTCAGTTTGGACCTGTCCTAAGCTGACAAAGCAACAATTCAAGAAGACACTAGCAGAAAGCATGAGGAGTAGAAAGGGAGAATCAGAGACAATAACAAAATCCCCCCTCTTCAGGCATGATTCTCCAACATGCTAAGTCCTTTGGTGCCCACTGAATTTTATTTTGTATTGAAAGAATTCAGTCTTTCAGCATCTATTGTTTCTTAGTTTTCTACACTCACAAGCTCTTCTATGCACTCCTCCTCTCCAATCTCTCCTCCACTCCATTACTTTGGTTCTCTTTTCTCCTCTTTAAGAGCAACCCTTGTTCCTCAGTACAAGCATAACAGGGTTTGTTGCTTTACTCTCATTCTCTCAGGTAGGTGTCTAATCTCTCTCTGTGACACAGAGGCATGTTATTCCACTGTTCCAAATACTTCTGTCTTAGACTTCGTTCCTTTATTTCAAAACCATCTTTACATTTTTTCCCAGAAAAATCAATTTTGCTGACTTTGCTTACTTTTATCATCTGCTTTCTTTATCTTACTTTTATTGCTCCCTCACATCTTCTTTCCCTTCTTGCTGAAAGTTTTCCTTCAGGTTCTTCCTGTTGTCTAAACCTGATTCAGTACACTTGTATCAATTCAAATCCAGAATAAAAATGCTGGTCCACTGCCTACTCAAGATGTACTCTAGCAATTTCCTTTTAGATGCTAGAAAATTGCACAGTCTGGAGGTTTATTTTATTCTTGCTGATTCTCTTTCAAAACACTTTAATTATCTGTGAATGCATAATTTGTATAGATGCAAAAACAGTCTGATATAGTCTTGCAACTGTACACTTCTTGAAATATCTGTTTGCTACAGTTTTAGGAAACAGAATAATTCTCAGGAAAAAAGAGTGCTGCCTTGCAAGCCAGAAACAGTATCACTCTCAGCATATGTCATTGCTTGAAAGATATAAATACTGTTCTTGTGAAACTAATCTGATGCATTGCATCTGTAATTTTTTTTTCCATTTGATTACACTGCAGAAAAGTTTATGCAATCTAATGTGATTTGATAATACCGCATAATAAGTCTGTATAGAATACTAAGTATTCTGGAAGCAAGTGTTTCTTATGTAAATGACCTTTATTCTTTGACAATATTACAGAAACACACCAAAATGACTAATGAACAACCCCCTTTTTTTGTACAGTTTTCCTCTTAATGACTCACTTAGCAGGCTGTTGTGGTATTGACTGATGTATGAGGAGGCTCAAGTCTAGGGCAAATGCTGGACTGTGACATCCTAATTTTGAATTCTGATTTTTACTCTGTTGAAAATTTCACTCCCCAAGATCCAACACCAAATTCTCAATATGTTCTTTAACATTTTGACCACTATTTTCATTGTTCCCTTCCTTTAATTTGCTTTCTACTTTATTACATAATTTTAGCTACAGACATGACTTTCAAGACAGCAGAAAATGCAGAAAACGGAAAACAGTTTGTGGAATAACTTCAGTGTTGACATTAACCTACAACAATTCTTTCATTTCAGTGCAAGAAGAAACAATTCTACAGGAATATTCTGATGTTAAAGTTAGGATCATTATTAATTCACTACAGCTAGCTTTCCTTATTAATGATTTTGACTATAATCAGAGACTTTCAGAACTATGAAAAGCTTCTGTTCAATTTAGATTTAAGATCTGTGAAAAGTCAGGGGACAGGGAGAGTTGTCTTTAATTCAAAGCAAACCCACAATCTAAAAGACGGGAATAAAGCAACTTTGGGCCCAGTGTTTGATGAACAGATTCCTTGAAGAGACTTTTTTTAAGTTAGTTCCTAGGAGCCTTTCTAAAAGTCATGTGTATATGTTGGATTTACTTGTTGCAAGATGTTTGAAATTTCTTGGCTCTTTTATATCAACTTTTCATTCAACCATCCTTCCAAAATGAATTCCTTAAGGACTGGACTCTGATACATATCAATAGCAGTGAGCTTTCACTTACCCTTCCCACCCTCAGCCACTGGTCCACACTTCATTTGAATGCACATTTCTTGGCCCAGTCTTTGCTTTAATGTATGTTTGTAAAGTGCCTACTACACACTTGATGATATGTAAGTAATGCATGATAACTACAACATTAATTCTATGAGTTTGGATAGGTAATCAAGAGAATGCAATATGAAAGGTCTATTTGTTTTTTTGCTATTTTTCTTCTCACTCTAAGCTCCTTAGATACCAAGAGCTATTTGTAGAATCTCTTACATACCTTGCTCAAAAAGTCTCATCTGGCAAGATGAATGTGCTTTTTAATATCACATTCATTATGACAGTTATGACATACTGCCTACAAACTGCAGCTTGCAGACACAAGTCAGGGATTCAGAATAGAATTTTGTATCTTATATTCTACTTCTCAAAGCTTTGATCAAAAATACTGAAAATGAGATAAGCCAGAAGAAGCACAATCTCTAATTTGGAGTAGAAACCTGGGTGACAATAGAGATGGTGAAACAAAATTCTGAAGAATACAAAACAAGGTGTTGGGGCATGACTGAATTTTCTGTCTCACCCATAATGTGAAATGCCTTTTTAGTAAAGCCAGTAGTACCAAGAATAAATCCAGGCTGAGCAAATCGAAAGGAGCAGTATCCAGATAATAGTGTGTTGCATGAATCAGCAGTATTTATAGAGGATGACTGGAATGAACACTATTCTTGTATTTTTGCTGTCAGAAATCTATGGTGAAGGAAAAGTTGTATGGTAGCAGTAGGCCTGCAATGAAAAATATCAAGCATATAGCTATCGGTTTCTGTTTTGCCTTTTAAAAAATTAATTACATATACAAATTGTTCATTATCCATATTGTGTTTTCTTGCCCCAAAAAGAAAATCTGTGCGCTTAATAACACATTTTTAAATAGTCATTATGTTAATAACTTTCATGTGCAGAGTATATGACTCACAGAAAGTGCAGGTGGGCAGGAAGTACCTCAATGATTAGATGATATTAAGACAATTTGCAAATAGAGACGAGTATATATTCATTGCATTCCCAACTACTTAATTTATAACAACTTTTATTAAAACCCCATCTTTCTCAAAATTAAAAGTTCATTAGAATTTATACTTCTGTAAGAACTACTTCTGGTTTTGTTAAAGACTCTTACAAGCGTATCTGATAGTCTAGCACATCATGTTCATAGACATTAGTATACTCTGATTAGGTCTAGTTGAGAACTTAATCGTTTCTGAGCTCCCTCAGCTACATATTCACTATTAACCTAAACAGGGTGAGAACACAGGCCTGAACTCCAGTATACGATGCTGTAATGTGACATATCTGCATAAAGGTGTTCTTAGTGAAATCTAACTACTACCACATGTAACATCTAAGTCCTCATTTCTCTGCATACGTTATCGCTCTCTTTCTCTAGAGAGCCTCAGAGCTGTTGATTTACATATTACAGATGCCAACTGGACTGAAAAATCTCAAAGATCTTCTACTGATCAGAGGCTGCTGAAAACTTCCAATATCAGGAAAAAGTGAACTTTCTATAAGGAATTAAAGCTTTGCAGCTTCTAGCATCAACACACAATTATGTCACAACTTTCATGCAGGGTCTGGTATTGCAGCTGTAAATCATAAGGTGAAGCTTGCTCTGTTCCTGAGACAGAAACTCCTCAGAGATCAGTCAGAGATGATGGAGTGAGCTCCAACATGAAGCTGTCATAAGCTTCTTTTCCTGTCCTCTTATACTGCAAAGAAAACTTACTAATTTCTCTAAACATACATAAGTTCTCAATCAGATACAATTACTTTAAATGACATTCATCCTTAACGGAAAGGACTTGTATCTAGAAGAATCAGCCTCATTTAATGTGTTCCTGTAAGGTGCTCTGTGCCCATGCTGATCACATTAAGGACCAATGTATCACTACAGGAAATTCTTACACACAATGGAAACTCTTTGGAAAGTGATGCATCTCTGTGTCTCGCATTTGTACCAAACAACTTTGGAATCTTAAATAAACACAAATAAATAAAATAATAGCACTTCTCAGATGAAGATGGTTGGAACTCTTTGGTTGCCCATATCTGAGTAAAAATGGTAGTGAAGATTTTTAACATCTCATTAAATAACCTGGTTATGATGCCCCATTTCTTTTCCAAGCTGCTTATGGGCCCTTGCCAGTTCCTATCTATTCACTCTGAAATGGATCCAATACATTACTTCAGACTAGATTAGTACTTACAGTATCTTACAATATCTATCATCTGTATTATAGTTTAATAGGATTGTTAGTCTTATATCTAAAGCATGACATTTTGAATCACATCACTATTTTATTATTAAGCAAAGAAATGATAGTCATGTCCTGAAATGACCATCAATGTGAGGCTGACTCAGTTATCTCCAAGGGGTGACTTTATAGCTTCGAAAACTGACAGATTGTTATGTCATGAAATTCATGCAGGGCATGGTATTGCAGCTGTAAATCACAAGGGCAACTCATACAGTGGCCAGCACCCTTTGGAATAATCTTTACATTCCTGTTGTGTTCAATAAGCCTCTTAGTTGAAAGATTACGCATGATGAGTTATTTCTCCAGGACTGGTAAAGGATAGCTCCTGTGTCTTTGACAGCTGCTTACTAAAATTTAAACAATGCTTTTTGTTGGGCAGTTATCTGTACTTGTACCCCTCCAAGGACTGTAAAGGACAAGCAATTCTAATCCAAAGAGCCAATTTGTCTTTTGTGATTGGCTTTAGGCGAATTTACATCTAAACTGCTAATCTAAAATCATGGAAATAATATATCAATTAAATTAAATAAATCAAGCCATCACAGCTGGATTGTACTAATATTTAGGCAATCTATTACATTTTCTGCTTTGTCTGACAGAGATATCCTGCTCCTGCTAAGTGGGTCTATTCAGAAATCACGCTGAAAGAGCAGGTTGCACCACAGTCCTGGGGGAAGTCCTTTCCTGCTTGGCATATACTGAAATGTTACTTTGAAATTTATGGCTTCCATTGCAGCCTCAATCTATGTGGAGTAAAAGATAACTGCACACATTTATGATTCTCCCTTCTCTTGACCTCTAGCTACCTACTAGACTAAGGACAGCAACATCTAGGAGCTTCAGCCCACAGTCCTGCTAACTCCATCCATGAAAAAATGTATCTGCGCTACATTAATTTCTTATTGATTGCATATGGCCCAAAAATTTTTACCGCTGCTCCCAGATGGAAGAGGTTTTTAAGCCTATCACTGAGAAGAATAAAATGACATAGTAACATTTTTGACAATTTGCTGTGTGGCCCAACCAGAAGTATTTCAGGGGAACAAAGCTTGCTTCAGCCCATCCAGCAGTAATTTTCTCGGAATATCTAATTTTTTACCTAGAAATACAACTGTGCTCACTTTGATCTCCATCTCATTTTTCAGAACAGCCACTCTGGATTTACAGTAATACATTCATGGATTTTTGACCCACTACACTGCTTATACTTCTGAACTGTGCCCAGGAGATGAAATACAGACATGTGTGACCACCTGTCAACATAAAATGCTGACTATCCTTATCTCCAAAACCCCTATATATATTTTTTTTTTGAATGTGCAGTCTTAAGGACCATGATGATTGTAGATCATATATGTAAATCTATATGCATCCTGAGAATCCTGCTGGTTTTGTTATTTTGATGTTCATTTTCTTTGCTTCTATATTCTCTTCCTCTCAGGGGATGAAGTAGGCTACAGCAACACTTGGTCTTTTTTACAGCAGTTTTTTATGTCGGCTTTCAAAAACTTTTTTACTTAATAAGGAAATGATAAAACAGTCATAAAATTCTAGGCTGCATCAAGCATGTTTCAAGAAATAAATAAACATTAGGTTCAGAATGCTTTGAACTTAGAAACAAAGTATTTCCTTGGATTTTTCATTTTGTTTTTCTAAGGTCAGCAAGTCTCATGACAGTTCAAGATAACCTCCAGTAATAAAACTTACAGTGTAAAATTAACCATTACTTTTAGCAGAGCAGAAGTATTCTCTACAAAACAAAGTATGTCAGCACGCATTGTTTTGAAAGGACGGAAGATATATGAATAATAACTAAAGGTAATTTCCTCCCCAAAATAATGTTCTAGTTTTATATCATAGCTACTGAACATCTAAGTTATACAAATTCGTACACTTATACTTACTGTGGCAACATAGACACACAGCTTTAATGGAAATGTTCAACAAGACTATCCCCCAACTAGGGAAGAAAAAGCATCATGTTACTCAATCTGGGAAGTTTATTTTAACATTTTTCAGCTTTCATTAATTACTTCTGCTCTACAAAATGTTAAACAGTTTCTCAGACTGTATCCAGTGACCTGTTTGCTTATCCTCAAATATATTAATTCTGATCAAGTATGGATGAGTTGGTATTCTCCAAACAGAATGGAAGTTTAGTTCTACATAACAATTCCCTTCCTCCAACACAAACAACAAATGACTGTGTACTCTGTGTACCTCTTGACTGAGATCCTGAGGAAAAAAAGCAGATCCTTTAAAAGTCTTTCAAAATTGAATTCCACCTCAACAATGTCCTCATTCAATCAGGGACTATCAAAACAGTATTGCCTCCTTGCCACATTGTAGTCTGCTTTCCTCTTAGGAAGGTGATAGACTCATCAAAGCAGATAAGTAGGATTATTTTATTTTTAAGCTAGAATATTTTTTTCTCCCCGTAAGTTTTCTCCAAAATGAATGGCATGTAAAAAAATAATCGAAGTTATTTAGAATTTAAGTCCTGTTTTCAGATGCAATTTAAGGACTTAGAAGCCTGTTTTGTTTGCAAACTTTATGTGATTTAGGATTTCTGGATCCTGGATAAACAAAAGAACCATAATGGAATTAATGACATTCAAGATGGATGTACTTTCTTGTATCACGTACAGGAAAACTTAGGTAACTAAGAACGGTACCCACAGTGCTGTACACTTTAGTATTCTTTATGTGTCATCTTGGAAAGGGTGAAAACAGAGCTCTGCATAAACCTTGATCCTCTCCAAAATGTAGGTGCCACTGTCTGGGTTGCAGGAAGTCAAGTCCTACTCTCAGCACTGAGACCTCTCTGGTCATGCACATTACTTCTATAGATATTCTGTAAGAGGTCAAGTTTTTCTTTGTAAAAGAAATCTAGAAGAGTAGAGGAAAAGTATTCCTTTCACTCTTTTTTTATCCAGCATTTAATTAATCCAAGATGTGGGATGCTGACTTTCAGGTTTTCCTCTGCCTTTAGGGATTTAAAGCTTAATTCCTGACTCTCCCTACTCAAGAGGATACCACAACACTGGGCTGCAACAGATTCTGCAGGATGAAAACCCTTTCACTTTCCTTCATACTGCACTGTGCATGACAATAGAAATAGTACACACACTAACCACTGATTCAGCCATGCAGTTATTGACTACAGCTATAGATGATGTAGTAACCTCACTTGTAATTGTACTCCACTACTACACACAGTAAGACTATGAAAATACTAAACAAATCACTTGCAATGAGAGATGTTTTACCCCATAGAAAATAAAAAATTGAAACCTGAGTGAAACGAATAAAACACTATGAAAATTAGGTTTTTTTCCCCCTCTTGTTTCTCTGTGTTATGTTTAGCACATACAAGCCACTTCTGCTGTATTTCGCAAAATGGCAACTTATAATAGGTACCTCAAGATAAATAAGTTAGAAGAGCTCCCAGTAACTTTTTAGATTCAGTTCAGGGTGTTTGCATAAAGGGTGGCCTTGCAAGAAAGTGAAATGGTTGTTCAAGGAAAGTGAAAAATGACTGAAGTATTGTGGCTTCTAATTTATTTGACAGATACATTCAGACTCAACAATTGCATTTCAGTGATTCTCCACTTGTTTTCTTTTCTTTTTCTCCCTGCTACAGTGTCCACATTTAAATTTGGCAAAATTTAACTTGCAGTGAAACACAGGCCCCTCCTGGATCTCCACAAATTCTGATTTACACAACCTTGACTTACATTTATTTCATTATAATCCTTTTTCTCTATTTGCAAACTATCTAGTTAACTGATGCAGTTCTGTCAAAATATTTGGAAATCCCAATTTCCAAAATTTGGTTTCAGTTTAAAAGCACTTATTCTTTTATCAGTAATGATAATTACATAAAATTAAAATAACATGGTAAGGTTTTACACACCTGAGCAATTTTGGCAATAAAAGCAAACCAAGCTAAACCAAACCTGGTTCTGAAGCCATTTTTTGCAATAATATCCAAACAGGTAATAAAAATTAAATTACCTATTTTTAAAATATGATTTGTTTTAAAAGAAACAAGCATATATTTTAATTCTGCATGTCAGTTAAATAGTACAGGTAGTGTTTGTCCAAAAAGTAGAATTGATGGTAACTGGTTGGTAAAATAGAAAGAAATATAGTTTGCATTTCAATGTCTTTTCTTTTAAATGTATTATTTTTTCAGAAAAGTCTCAGCTGCAGAATGTGTGAGGACTAGTATATGCATGCAAAGTCTTGATAAAGACCAGTGTATGAGCTATATGGGAGTGTAGAAATGCAGTGTTGAGTAAAATGGTACAGCATCAGACTTTGACAATTTATTTTTAAAATACGCAAATGTGCACAGCTCAAATGCATACTTGTCTGTTTTACAGTTTAGTCCTCAGAAAGATTAATAAATTATGTTAAATTATTTTTTTGAGATTAAAAAAAAATCAAAGAAAGTAAACAGAAAAGCTGTGTGATTCTAACACAGGGAAAGAGAAACTAAAATATTAAAATACTTCAGTACAGTACATGAATTTATATATTGACCCAAAATAAGGCTCACTTTTAGTATACCTGGTTGTGTTTTTTTTAACTTCAGTTTTGTGAAAATGTGGGTGTCTGAAGTTACAAGTGTATACAGTAAGAGACAGCAATCAGGGACTGGGTAGTTTGAGTAAGAGATAACGGGATATGAAGTTTCTAACCTTAAAATTGCTGTGTCCCCATTCAGACTTAAATAATTTGTATCTGGCAGATATTGGGTGATCAAAAGAATTTGGTGATAGCATATTATCTCAAGGGTTATTAATATTTTAATTACAGAGACACACTAATTGGCCCTGGAAGAGTTGGAGGACAGTATGAACACAAAGGGTACAGCTAAAGCATTTTTTTAGGAACCGATACATAATGTTAAGTACTCCACTTGGACAGATATACTGATTTTGAGAAATATTTATATGTGGTTTTACTGTATTGCATAGAGTAGTACGGGACTACATTTGCAAGAGGATCCTTGGGATACTAATGTATTCTTATGATACTAGTATATAAGAAGTATTTACTTATCTAATTTCACTTAACAAACACTGAACTCTTTATGATTTCAGATGTTGCACTCCACAGATTTTTACACCATACCAAGAGCTACAAAACAACAGCAGGTAGTCAAAGAGAGCTATTAGCTGTCTATGAGTAACAGCACTTATAATGACTGTAGAAGCTATTAAAATGCAGGCAACCATAATTTCATCAGGAAAAAAACAGGTCCGTATGGAGAAAGAATATTTTTCATCTCCAGCCTTCTACTTTATTGTCCCAGAGCCATTATACTGCATCTCCCTCTTCTAGTGATTGCTACACTCTCTAAGAGCTCTATAGGTCAAACTCAAGGTACTATGTTTCATAACAAGATCAATTTTCTCAACATTTTTGCTACAGTTTAAAGAGGTATGCTAAGTCTGCACCTTTGAGAAAATATATCTGATCTCACTGTTTTAAAAATGGGCATATCTGAGAACAACACTGACCTCTTTATATCTGAAAAAGATTCATATGAATTTCCCAGTCACTTTAATACCACCATTGCTAAAGAAGTTAAAGAGCGAAAAAAAAATCTGTACTTCAACCAGTCCATCTCATTATACAAGTAAAACTATTATTTTAAATACTTGCTAGTATCTTTTTCCTTCCTGTATTTATTTCCTATATTTACAATATTTTTTTCCAAAACTGTTATTAAAAAAGAAAATATATACTTTAAATTTTATTTCCTCGATCCTTCAGAATGATTCCTTGCACAGTTACTCATGCACATTGCTGGCTGCAGAGAAGCTCTGCACAATATAAAGTCCTTATAAACAGACGTGCTGGAAGTAACAGACCACATTTTTCTGTGCTGTAGCTATAGACAGCATATATGAATATTCGTATCAGAACGGAAGCACATATTTCTATACACAAGCAGAGATTTACTGGAAATGCTAAGGCAGTTGGAGATCCATAAACCTTCCTCCTTCCAAAAGCAGTAGATAATGGGACGTTCGCATGCTGCCTCTGGGGAAGCAATTGCTGCTGTGTGTCTGCAGATGGCCTGCATCCAAGGCACAGCTTGAGCCAACTTTGTAGCAATACACACACAGGGTATATATATGCATTCCTATGTGCATGAAAATCTAGGCTCATGTATATATTTGAGTCTCCCTTAAATACCCAGAAAACAGGCACGTTGCTGGACAGGTGCTTCTGCACCCAAATACATGAGATAATTCATCTAGCACAAACCTTTTTCTTCCTATGTATAACTGAAATTCAGAGTCGCAAGCATACTGAACTTAATGAGGGAAAAAAGGTTATAGGCATGTAAGACTACTTTTCAGGCCTTTTATTGTACCAAATACAAATCCTCTTTTTCAATTATCCTAGGTAAGCTTTAAGTGTATGGATAGAGGTAAAAGGCCCCTCAGCCAGATAATGAAACTGAACTGCATTCTGTAATGTTTGTCTTCGATTTTAAGTGCAGTTGCTAAGTATGTATCTCTGCAGTTTCATGCAGAAGTAATTTTTGCAAGATAACAATGTCACAAATGTACCGAAGAGAAGATCATAGATGAACTCTGATGAAAGCTTCCTGCAACAAGAAGTATTTTTTAAATACATGCCCATAAGATTCCTATAAAACTAAAATACTATTTTGGAACAATTTATAAAATTTTTCAATTAATATAAAATGGCTTCTATACTGTGCATTTTACTGAATTAATAAAGCTCATGTTTTAGCTACAGTGAAAATTCCTAATAAAGATAATACACAAGGCAGAAGTACTGTTAGCTCTACACAAAAGCTATTGATATAAAGAACACTCTGTTTATCTACTATAATACAAGTCACTAATATGAATTTACCAAAAGGCTAGACTGAAAAACACATGAGTAAAACTGGTATGCTGGAGGCAAGGCTGCTATGATAATGCTAAGTGCCATGGCATGTAATCACCCAGAGCCTTTCCTGAAACCAGAGCTCAAGGATTCTGTAATTGCCAGTAACTGCACTTACCAGTCTGCAAGAAATAGCAGCCTGCACTGAGCTTTTCTCATTGCCGCTGAGTTTCTGTGTGTCTGGCTCCCTGGGGACTCACTAGTCATAATGAACCCTGAAGTCCAAAATTATTTAACTTTTTAGTACCTTGGTGGCTTCAACCTGGGTAAGAAACTTTGAGAAGTGAAAGAGAAAACCCAAGCTGTCCATCTGAGCTGAATTCACACAGTAACCAAACTCAACAACTCTAATTAAATTGGACTTGTCCCAAGTATTTAACAGCAATTCTCTAAGTTTGTATGAATTTATACAAAACAGTAAGTTTATAACTCACCTTTGCAACCTGTCACAAAAAGGATAACATGGATGGAAATAGTGTCACATGATAATGTTTACCCAGTAAATGCCTGTAGAGATATTTTGTACCAACCAAGACTGTTCTCCATCAGATAAATAGCCAAGTGACAAGTTGTGGCAGATCCAAGTGACAGTAGACAGGTATTTTTGGTAACAGGCTCCTGAACAATCACACTTTTTTAATGATCAAATGGTGCATTGCATGATGCAGACAAATTCTGTCTCCATGGAGAATACGCCACATATTTTTTTATATAGGATCTTACAAATATAACTGCATACACTGTGAATATTTAAGGACCATATGAAGGCTGGATGATCAGTTGAGAGATGCCCTTCACTTTGATCTCTATATAACAAATATAAATATTTATTAGGTTGTAGTTGCATTAACATTATGTATAATGCTAAAACATGTACAGCTGCATCAGCATTTTCTTTTATACTCTGTCTAGCATAGAAAATAATTTTGAACTTAAAACTTGATAACTAATGTCAAGGAGAGCGTTATTTCTGCCGAGTAAGGAGAGGATGAAGAGGATGACAGAGATCATATCGTCCCAAAAAATCTTTCTTTAGCATTTATAAGTAAATGTTAGAGTTGTATGCATTTTAGGACTAAAGTTTAGTCCATTGAATAACTATGATTATTACAATAATATCAAAACAAATCAAGAAAAAAAAAATAAAATCTGCTTTTGCACATTGTCAAGTTGTGAGAAATTCATAGCAGTGATGAGTTTGAAAGCAGTTTTCACATTTACTGATGTACTGCTCACAGGGCAGTTCCTTTGGTTTCATGAGACAAGCCTTATTTATTCAGACTATCATCTATAAGAATAAATCCCAAACTACAATTTGAATAGGTAAGCAAAAATCTCTAGAACTGCAGGTTCCCAGACACTGAAGGTTTAATGCTGACTGCATTTTTTCCTCTTAGAAAAACACAAAAAAGTTGCCATTACTCTAATTCTGTATATATGTTGCTGGATTTTTTTCATGATAAATATATTTATATTGACAGACCAAATTCTTTGAAGTTTGAATAACTAACAAAAAAATCCTTTATCTTTGTGAGCCCATCATTCACACTACTCTTCTAAAGCTCAATAGGATCTTTCAGATAATATAAACATTATCCTGTTTATCACTATTATAGTAAAAATAAAATTTGATTTTTCAAGTCACAGCAGATGTAAGTTGAATATAGCTTAGCTCTTTTTCTAAGTGCCTTGGGCATAAATAGGTAATCAATCATATTTAATCAATATGTTGTTCAGCCATGCAGATTCCCATGTCTATAATTCCAGCTTTATTCAAATGCTCTTTAGGCTCAGTACACTCTTCATTGATTTTTTTTCATCCAAAAGAGGCACAGAAGTAAATAAGTGGCACATCTCAAAAATTGGAAATATCATATTAGAGAAAAAAAAAATATATATATTCCCCTTTGACTATTATTATATCCAATATATTTCACTATTTTAAAGCTTGGAACAAGTCTTCCTAGTTGTCTGGGCCTCACTGTCACTGAGAATATCCTACTACGATTATAGTAATGGACTTCAAAAGTAGCAGAATCGAGTACCAGTTGCTCACTTGAACATATTCATTAATTCACTAACACAGGCGCAAATGACCATGAAGCGCGGGTCTTTATGCACTCTTTCCATCTACATTCAGAAGTGGCAGACAGCATGGATTTAAAAACCTTACCACTTCCAGTTTAAAATATTAAACAAAGCTTCCACAACCACAATTTTGGGGATCGCAATCACATGTAAATGTTGATTTTTCTTTTTAAAATGTTAAAATGTGACAAAAGGCCTCTTGCTGTCAGTCTTTTCATTGTCTAGGTTGACACTGAATAAACATGAGCATAGTTGTTTCGGTTTGTTTGAAAACTATTGAAAAATGTAAATAACCATTGAGCTTAGAATAAACAGTTGAATGTGGCATTTGCTTTCATTTTAAATAGCTTGAAATGAGAGGAAGAACAGCATGACATTAAAAGCACAATCTATCTTATTGTGTGGTTCTTTTCCAGTGACTTTCTAAAAGTATTGCTCTTCACTTATTCCAGAAGATAACAAGAAGCAGCATTTGGCTGGTTTGATCAGTGAAATGAGAGGCGAGAAAGAATATTTGCATTTAAAATTGCTCTTTAATCTGGCTGTCTTAGACCTAGGAGCTGTACCAGCTTCTCAAAGTCTTGACAGACTGGCCTATTTCTTGCAAACAAATTATGTATTTCTTTGTAAATACAAGAAGCTCATCTAAGTATTCATATTCAGATGAGTGGCTTTCTGTGCAAAAGTCTCCTTTCTTATCCAGGAGTAAAAATACAACTGCAAGTAAAATACAAAAGCAATGTGTATTTTAGTCCCAAATTTATTCTGTTTTCATAATTATTTGCTCTGGAGTAAGGGAGCAAGTGCTAACTCACTTCTAGACTTGCGTTAGAACTCTTAGCAATGCTCATCATGGCTCTTAAAAAATGTAAAGAAAAATATCACTGCACAGCTCATTACCAGCTTCTGATTCAGAAGGCAGAAATACAGCTCCAGAGTCATATGCCTTCCAAAACGGGATCCCAAAGCAACAGTAATTTTGGCTTATATTTGGGTTAAGCATCCTTCAAATATTTAGCTTTAATCTTGAGTAAAAAAGTCTGGATGCTCAGATTAAAATATATTGTGCTGAACATTGGCTTTATTGCCTTGGTAGGATGTTCCTTCCAGCGGAAGATTCACTCAAGCACTTCCCACTCTTCACTTCTGTGTAAATCCTGAACCTGAATCAGTCATGTCTATTCACCGTTTCATAAGTTGCCAACAAGACCTTAGCCTTTAAATTTGCTTATTCTTGTTGAGAAAAGACTCCAGAAGTCTCCCCTCAACCTGTAAAGATGACACCAGTGTTAATTTTCCTTACTATATTTCAAGTAGATGATAAAAGTAGATGTCCAAACAAACAAATCTTAAGCTTTTTAAAGAAAAAATGGCACAAAATCAATCTTACCATTGTCCGTGTCCATAAAGGCGATAATGCAGGACTGAAACAATATTGGAGCTCATTTTCATTTACCATCTCCTATCATGGTGCACTGATACAGAAACACTGTAAGATGTGTAGATGGGACATCAGCTTTCTAATAGATAAAACTAATACCTCAGACCACAATTGCGCAAGATGTAAGTTTAAAAGAAACAATTAAAATGCAATTCCAGTACTGTTGTCTCTACTCAAAACATGTCTGCACAATGGAATGTAGAATATGAACCTAATTTACAGAATTTGTTTGGTAAATCCCAAACAGCCATCTTGTCATTAGTCCTAACTGAGGAGCCTGCTGGCATTGCCTCTCTCCCTACCATCCACCGCACACGCTTCAGCATCCTGGGAGTAACAACATGGCTGAGCAGTAAATCAGTGCTTCTGGAAAGTCATTGCTGTCAACTGGTCATGGCATGTATTGCTACACATGGAAGGAAGAATTAAGCAATAATTCAAATTAATTTGTGTACTGCATTCATGGAAGTAGTAGGAGGATGATCGATTATGCATTTAATGGGGAAAAACACTATGTAGTTTTCAGTGAAAAAAAAATGCAACAGAATCTGAGGTCCAAAAGGCTGTTTTTTAATGAAGTTTTGAATCCTTTTCAGCAGCTATGGACATCTTCAGTATGGTGTTGTGTGTGGATTAGAGGTGCAAAATTATGTCTCAGAGAGTAATGACAAAGGGCCAAGTTCAGCTCTGTGAAAGAAGCTTCTTCTGAATAAAGTTCACAATGACCGGGTCAAGCTAGAGCTTTGAACTACACTCTGGTGGACCTCTCTTTCAGCAGAAGAGAAGCACGTACAAATTAGTCACACTGAACTAAGGTTAGTCACTTTGAACAGGACTTTTATTCACCAGGCTACAAACCTGGAACCAGCTCTCTGATCTCAGAAGCTGCACAGCAGCTGATAGTTACACTCTCCAACCAAACTCACACACAATGAGCTGTTTTTAAAGTGAGCAAGCTTCATGTAGTAAGTATTTCTTTCTTTTTGTATATATCTTCTAACGTCTGTACCTCCTCTTCCTGTGGGTAGTCTTCTGAAGTTCCTCTGAGATACTATCTACACTGCACCCAATTAAAGCTATATATCTCTTTCAAAAGCAAGTGAAGAAAAAGATATGAGGTGTGTCACTCCCCCTTCCCTCTCTAGCCCTCTTCTTTTCTGAAAGTTGTTCAAAATTATTTTCCCTTCAGCTGGGTTTGACATTCAAAATGTTGAATGTGAATATATTCACCACAATGACAAGACTTCACTTTTCATGAGAAAACTTTAGGTAATTTGCTTTTCTGGACTCTCACAAAGGCCATCAGGAAACCTTGAAATATTTAGATATCTGATAATTACAAAGGAGTGATCCAAACTTTTAAATGCTTATCCAAACCAATTTGAACAGTTAGATGTTTCAAGGTCAAACAGTCAATACAATCTCTGATTAGTAGTGCTGAGCAAATATCTAAAGATTTTTTTTCAGGAAATGCTGTTTAAACATTTAAAAAAAATCTGCTGCAGCCATTCTATTCTATTTCTTGAGTTCATTTTCAGCTCAGCATTCAAATGACTATACTCTATTAGAGCAAAGAAAAATCAAAAATATGGAAACTCACAATCGATGACATTGCATTCATGTGCACAACTAATCAAACCAATGGTGCTTGCATATACTAGGCAAAAATTGGAGTGAAATACTGTAGTCAAAAATAAAAAGCATAAACACATAAAGAAATTGTAATAAGCTTGTGGGTTGCCTACAAGCAGAAAATGGGACAAAGTAAATTGGATAAATTATTCATTATAAATTAGTTTTTCATCTCTAGGATTCACTGTGGAAGAACAATAATTACACATTACATTTGTTGCCGGTCAGCAAATAGATCCACTTGCTTTTAGTATTCAGTCAGATATGTGATGCAGTGGTTTATTTGGAAAAAAACCCATGTTGATAATTTCCTGCAAAATTAAAAATATTTTCCCCTAAAATATAATTTACAAATTTATACATAGTTATATGACAGTAAACTTTTCCTTCTACCTGCACACCAACAGAGTTTTAATTATTATTTCAGTCCATAAGATACCAAAATGATTTAGATTGCACTTGCAAGTCTTTGCAAAATGGCAAGAGATTTTCATTGCAAACTGGTGGATGATAGCAGGTCAGAAGAAGCCCATATATTCCCATCTCTGGAATATAGATGTTGAAAGGGCATAGGAGACTGAAGGATCTCCAAAACATCTGAATTTGTCCTATAAGGCAATATGTTTCTTGCTACTTTCTAAGTAGGCAAAATAGAAACACAAACACATTTGTTTGTTTTTATTGGAGTAATCTATTACAAACTAAAATGACTTATTAATTGTGTGTATATTTTGTGCTCCTGAAAGTGTAAGCATTTCAAAACAATGTGGAACCGGCTGAATGCTTTCTTAACCTTGACAATCCAGCTGCCCAGCTGCCTCAACTTCTCCTCCTGCTTTCCATACATTTACCATCCAGAAAAAGCATCAGAAATGTTCCTTAAAAACTGTTTAATACCCTAGGACATCCACCAGTTCTCTATATTAAAAAAAAAAAAAAAAAAGAAAAAAAAAAGAAAAAAAAGACAAAAAAAAGATTATTTAATTCACAATCTCAATCTTACATTACAAGGGTTCTGTTTTGAAATTTGTCACTCACTGATTAGGAAAAGCTGCATTTCTGCACAGAAAGGAAGGTCTCATACATTTTGATACTAACAGGTAATACATTATATATCAAAGAGGGGTATACTTTTTAAATTCCTTTTTTGGCAGGTCTTCTATCTCATTTAAAGGTAGAAACTGCATTGAGTTAAATAATAACAGAAAGTGACTTTTTTTCCCCTTCCTTTTTGCAGCTGTTGTGCACTTGTGACTGTTGGCATTAACAGAATGTGTGTCCCTGATTTGAAGCGGCCCTGATCTACTCTACAAATACAGATGGCTGAGTAAAGCCTTACCAACAAAGATTAATTTCTGTTTCAATTTCTTTTCTTCTGTTTTAGGAAGACTACTAATTGAGTAAAACTGCATCTTCTCAATTATAGTGTATCTTCTCAATGGTTCTCCTAGTGACACGATTATGGAATGGATTGGATGTTCATCTTAACCTTGGATATACCACAGCTAGAAAAAGTCAGACATCATATTTGATGGTACTTTCTCATCTGCTGGAATATCTGTTGTTATGGTGATAGTTACAGGAGGGAACATTAATGAGGATGACTTGAAAGCTTTGATGTTTACAGCACAATTATTTTTAACACCTCAGAAGAAAAGGTGACAGCTAGTATTGCTCCTTGCTAAATATGAATCATTGTATTAGCTTTCACAAAAATGACCTGAAGTTCTATTTGTTATGTATCTGTAACACAATGTTCAATACAAATGTATATATATATTTATATGTAATAAAAAAGATTCAGAAGAACAAACTCTGCCCTGTTTTCTTGCAAAGGATATAATCCTTTATTCCTAAGAACTTGCCTACAGTAATGAGTGACTTTTAGTTATAATACAATCTTTGAACAATCTGTGAACAATTCTATGAAACCCACATCACCCAAAACACAGGTCTGCAGACACATTGCATCACCTAGACTCTAATACACCAGCAGGGCTAAGCAGTAGAGACAGAGGAATTACTGGACTGGTGTCTTCCAACTCAGAGGTACTTGATGTTCGCCACAGAGTTTGACTCTCATAAATTAAGAAGGTATGTGGTTACTTACATATTCTTCATAAGCCTCGTGTGCAGGTGGTGGGGGTGGTCTGTAGCCCGGGACAGCCGGGGCACCCCTTGCTCGAGGGGTGGGAACGCCCCTCGCCACTGGTGGGACGGGGAGGGCCCCACGGGTCACCGGCGCTCCCCTGGGGGCTTGGGCACCTCGTCCGGGTGGGGGCGGAGGAATCGCACCCCCACGTCCCCTGCGAGGAGCAAAAAGGAAAAAGGAATGATCACTTTGGTGCGTATGGCAAGGGAGGACATGCAAGTGCCTCTCCATTTTAAAGGATCTTACATTTTTACTACTATTTAAAATACCATATAACTCTGGGGTTTTGGCAGACACAAGGTCAATCACTTTTGGGCAATACCTCAGGCAGAACCCATATTATGGAAGGGCATTATTTTTAAGCCATCAAGTGCCTTCTACACCTGATCCTCTTGTTGCTTGTACTAATGAAATTCTGGATCATTGTAATTCAGAGTTGCAGAGTTACCTCAAAGTAGTTCTAGAGGAAGAAGAAAGTGAGGAACTTCTTCTATTGCTCTCAAAGTATTTTACAAGACCAGTCCTCACTCTCATTCTCCTGTTTATTGATGGGTGGGGGAAACTGATTGGCAGAAGGTGATGCAGGATGGCAGAAACTTGCAAGGTAAAATAGAGCAAGATTATGAAAGGAAAGCAAAAACTTTCCGTGTCTAATTTAGTTCATCATAATGGAAGGGTAGCATGGGATTCTGCTGTCCCCCACTGTGCAGAGAGAACAGCACATACGGACAAGCACAGAGAGGTTTAGCATCCTCCCATTTATTTATGCTATATCCACCTGCTGTACTTATTGGTGACTCAGAAGAAGCTGTTACTGGTTAAAAAGAGGTTCTTGTAACTATACCATGTAACAACTTAGAAGTGGGATATATCAGGGAAGCAATCTATGAGTTTTGTTTCAAAGCAGTATGCTCCTGAGCGTGCTGCCCTTTCTGAAGGCTGCGAGTGCTGGGAATAACCATGTGTGACACCCAGATCCAGAGCTGTGAATGGAACTCAGGTCTCCCACAGCAATAGGAGCTGTGGCTTGTTCCCTGCTCAGACAACCAAATCCATAGTGCTAGCTTGTGACATTCACTACTCTACTACAAGTTTCAGCAGCCAATTCTAAAATCACAGAATGTTTTGGGTTGGAAAGGACCTTGTGATGGATGCACTTGACACCCCCTTAACCAAATCAGCAGTCATTTGGTACAGGCTCCAAAGGAGGTAAAGGCCCGAGTCACAGATGGGCCAAGAACTCCCCTAGGAAATCCACAAAGGAGCAGACCGAACAAAGAAAGTTGTGGGTACAAGGAACTCCGGGCATATTTTTCCCATTGTATGCAATATGACTATGAGCCAAACACTTTATCCCATAAATACAACAGCCGAAGTGAGCCTTCTTTGAGTTCTCCCTGATAGGCAGCGGGGCTGCGTGGTGGTGAACTCCCCTTGACCTGGGATGCCTCCAATCTGAGTTATCCCTAAGTTGCAACTTGACTGTACACCTCTCAATAAAAAGAGAGATTAGTCATTAAATAAATAAGTTTTAAATAGAATAAATCACTTAGAGTTATGCTGTTGTGTGATTTAGTATGCTGTTTGCTTAGCTTTACTTAGAATGAGTAGCTAGATTTGCTGAAGCCTTAGGCTGCAAGCTGTAAACCTTCTCTTAGATTTACTGAACTTGTACCTACTTAGTCAAAACAGGGCCTCCAGAGCCAGCATAAATGAGAAGATAAGGAGGCTTCAAGGCTGCAACTGTCAACAGCATTGGCAACTCAACAGGATAACAAATGGCCTGTCTGAAGACAGTGAAGGAATCCAATAATGTGTCAGAAAGTGTCAGAAGAGCTCAGACCAGAATCATTATGGACCAAAGAGTTCGTTAAGAGGGTCTGAAGAGTGCATGAGGGGTGGGTGAATAGTCTGTAAGGGTATAACTGCCCAAGGATTTCTTTGTTTGGGTCCCTCCCTCTTCCTTCTCTCCCTGTCTCTCCGGAGGCAGCCAGCTTGAGCTGATCCTGCTGCTGTACCACTCTATTAAATTATTTATTTTTATAAGATTTTGGGAAACCTAGGGTTCAACTTTAGAGTGAACTAACACCAGATGCCTGGATGGAAGGTAAGTGATTAATAATCACTAAGGTAAAGTTTAGCATGATAAACTTTAAAATCCTAACTCAGTGATATAAAGCATTGATTGTACACATATAATCCTTTAGTCATAAACTGTTGACCAAGTCTGGGACTAAGTCTGGATCCAGACACACCTAAGATCCATTCTGAGAAGGTGTTGAGAAAACAAGGGGGATCTTCTGACTCCACAGGAGGGTCTTCCTTACAATCTTGCATCTCTGATCTGTGTAAATCATTCTCAACTTATTCTGACTTGATTTTCCTTTGTATGCTTCTCCCATGAATAGTAATAGAGTGAACCTTGCCATTGAAATCTGTTACGTCACACTTTTACAAATTCTTTAAGTGATCTAAAACACTCATTCATGACAGACCTTCAGAGATCCTCTAGTCCTGCAGGGAACAGGCACATCTTTCACTAGATCAGGTTGCTCAAAGCCCTGTCCAATGTGACCCTGAACACTTCCAATGATGGGGATTCCACAACTTCTTTGGGAAACCTGCTCCAGTGTCTCACCACCCTCATCAAAAACATTTTTTCCCTATGTCCAAACTAAACCTAGCCTCTTTTGGTTTACCTGTACTGGCACTATAGGTCTTGGTAAAACATCTGTCTCCATCTTATAAGCACCTGTCCTGGGTTTGAGTGAGTGGTGGGGTTTTTTTGGTAGCAGGGATGGGGGCTACAGGGGTGACCCCCTGTGAGAAGCTTCTCGAAGCTCCCCCAGCTCCAAGTCAGCTCCACCTCTGCTTAAAAACTGAGACAATCAGCTGCGCCTCTGTGATAACATATTTAAGAAGGGACCTGGGAGGAGGAGTCGGACTTGTGAGGAGGAGTTGTGGCAGCTGCGTGAACACCAAGGTCAGTGGAGGAACGGAGGAAGAAAGGAGGGGGGAGGTGTGCCAGAGCAGGGAACCCCCTGTATCCTGTGGTGAAACAGTAGGGCGACCCCCCCCGCCACCCATGGAGGTCTACAGTGGAGCAGACACTGATTTTTGGCCTGTCCTGTTTTTATGACCTCACATGGACAACTAAGGTGGCTGTGCCTAAAGGAGGCTGGGGTCTTGTGGGAAGAAGCAGCCCCTGCTGTTGTAGTTCGGCGCTGGGAGGATTGCAGCATGCAGAGGTGTCCCACGCTGGAGCAGCTCAGGAAGGGCTGCAGCCTGTGCAAGGGAATCCAGTTGGAGCAAGTTTGTGGAGGACTGTCTTCTGTGAGAGGGGGACCACGCTGGAGCAAGGGGAAGAAGTTCCAGAAGCTCCCCCCACTGAAGATGGTGAAAGGGGCAGCACTGACTGCATCCTCCATTCCCTGCCCCTGTGCCACTGGGGGGAGGAGGTAGAGATATTGGGAGCAAAGCTGAGCCCAAGGGAGGGGTGGGGGGAAGGTGTTCTCAGGATGTGGTAATGCTTCTCATTGTCCTACTCTGTTAAGTGTTGTTGTTAGTGTCTGTAATAAATCTATGTTCTTTTTTTTCTTTCCCCTAACGAATCTGCCTTTTGCCTGTGATCATAATGGGTGATTTGCCCCTCCCTGTCCTATCTCAAATCCCAAACCTGGCTTATTTTACCCTTCTCATCGTTTGGGGGTGTAAGGGAGAAGTGACCTGCTGTGTGGTGTTCAGTTGCCCTCTGAGCTCAAACCACGACATCAGCCTTTATATATGATAAGGCTGCAATAAGGTCTCCCCAGAGCCTTGTCTCTTCCAGACTGTACAACCCCAACTCTCTCAGTCTGTCCTCATAGAATAGGTGTTCCAGACCTCTGACCATTTTTGTGGCCTTCCTCTGGACTCACTCTAAAAGGTCCATCCACGCCTTTCTTGTGTTGGGGACCCCAGAGATGGACACACTCCTACAGGTGGGGTCTCATGAGAGTGGAGTAGAGGGACAGAATCACCTCCCTTGACCTGCGGGCCACACTTCTCTTGATGCAACCCAAGATATGGTTGGCTTTCTAGACTCTGAGTTCACATTGCCAGGTCATGTTGAGCTTTTCATCTAACAATATCTCCAAGTCCTTCTCTGCAGGGCTGCTCCCTTCATCCCCCAGTCTATGCTGACACTGTTAATTACCCAGAAGTAGGACCTCATATTTGGCCTTGTTGAACTTCATGAGGTTCACATGGGACTACTCCTCATGCCTGTTGGGGTCCCTCTGGATGGCATCCCTTCCTTCAAGTGTATCGACTGCACCACCATAAATATAATCATGTTATTAGCATAAATTATCAGCATAAATATTTAGTTTAAAATACTACTTTTTTTTTTTTTTTTTTTTTTTTTTTAATATTGTCCTGGGATTTCTAACTGGAAAATAAGGAAAGCATCCAAGATCCTGTATCTGTGCAGCTGATCCAATCAGTTGAGTATTTTGCAAGAAGTGGGGCCAGCACTCCACTGATAATGGTTTGAACCTAATTTAAAAGCTGCCAATCTGTTGCAGTGATGTTCTAAACATCATTATTAAGTAAAGCCCTTCAGAGAACTTAGGTGTAAGGAAGACTGGTTTCTGAGCCCAAAAAGACTTTGAGTGGAAGACAGTCATGGAATGCTAAATGTAAAAAATTCTATGTAATGTGCATCATACTACTGATAAAAAATTCCATTCAAGAACTGAGGGAAAACATGATAGACGCCTTCAGTGGAGAAAAAAAAAAAAGGTCATAGACAAGATCAGCCAGTTCAATTACCAAAGAACAACTCTGTCAGCGTAAAATAAGGTACCTCCATATCCTATTTCCTCCAAAATAAAAGCAGATTTCTTAGCCCCTGTTCTGAAATAATCTCTCTGGATGCCTAGAAGTAGCTAGGTAACTTAGGTGCCTGAGGCAACGAATTTCTTAAGGGCTCACAATGAAAAACAAGGCTGAAAGAATGTATTAAGATTATACACTGGTCTTATGAACAAGCAGAGCTATCTGTTACCTCTATATGAAAAAATACTTGGAAGAACATAGGGAATATTCATACACCAATGTTTTCAGATGATGCCAATCAAATTTATATGAAACTAATAACTCATACGAGAAATAATATATAACTAAATATATATATTATAGATATAATATGCATACCAAAAAAAAGTAATTTTTGGGCAAATAAAGTTCCACCCGGACTATGTAGCCTTCCCTGACTATACTATTTTATTGACCAATGATTTTATGCTACTGACCATACTGATTCTGTGCTGGCATGAAAATATTATTTTCTAGAAAAATTCTTTCACTGGCTTCATAATCTGCTCTGATTTGTTGTTTGATATTTGTATACCACCCACTGTAGCCTGTAGATCAGACAACCAGGCACAGTACTGACCATACAAGTTTATCAGAAGAAAAACATTTTGGTTTACTGACCATGATGTGTATGTGATTTTCTTTTATTCTTTTTTTTTAAACTATATTTATCATTGCTTACACTTTCTAAAGCTACTAGAATAATAGCTCAGGTTAAAATACCTTGATGGAGCTGCAGGTGGCACACGGATCCCTCTTCCTCGAATACCCCGTCCACGTGCTGAATCCTCAGAACCGTTCAAATATGACAGTTCTCTCAGTTGCTCCTGGCGAATTTCATCATTATAATCCTGAAAAGCAAAAGGTAAAACTTGCTGAAACTTTGTATTTTGGATGAGCTGCCAAACCACCCAAACCAGAAATTAGATGGATGGTATTTGGGTGAATTTCTCTGCATTATCACCTTTGTACTGAAAAACCATGCAGTGGGAGTAGACAACTACCTAAAATATGTGGATAGACAAATTTCTATGGGTAGCTAAGGTGGTCATAAAGAACACGTACACATGAAATAAAACACACAAGGCACAGAAGGCCTAAACACAAAGCAGACACCTAGAACATATCTGTATACAAGATACAAATGGACTTTCACATACAAAAGGCACTTATCTCAAACAACTTGAAATTAGATCAAGTTATGCATTTTATAAATATTTTATATTTTTTTGGCAGACATTACTGGCTACCTTTATGAACTTAAACCACAAATTCCATCTTACATTGCACTTTAGCATGCAAAATTTACACTAGAGTCATTTGACTGGATGATTTAATCCAATAGTAATTAGAGTTATTGAATGTAGTGATCAGTTATTCTGTATATCCACAAAAAAACTGCTAAAAGAAGCTCTCTCTTTAGGACTCATAAGTAACAAAGCTATGTTTACTATATAAAATTGTTAAATGATATACAATAGGCCCATTCTAAGACTGCAGAGTATCGACTCTAGCACTGCAAGCTTCTGCTGGCTCAGTAAACAGAACTTTGAATTAATTTCCTTTTCTTATTGATACAAAATACATAATACTGGGCAATTTTTACTTATTTTGCAACCTTTGTCTCAATCAGAAGTTCCTTTTCTTTAGACTTCCTTTTGTATTCAGCTCTTTGCCTGCTGATCACACAGCTCGCTGGCAGCAAAACTGTGCGACAGCTAATTACTGTTTCAAAACAGAAAGGATTATTGAATTTTAACTCTTCAGTCCTTCCATCCTTCCATAGGCAACTGCTATTGACTGTCATCCATGGGTCCGAAAATGCTACAGAGCCTGCTGATTCTCAGGTGGGTGACTGTGCAGGACACATTACAAGTGACACCTCTTTTTAGCCAAGTTAAAGAACAAGTGAACAGTGAGGTGGAACTGGATCATTGATCTTTCCTTCTCTTTCCTGAGGAGGTCCAGGAAATCTGTTTAAAGATATAGTGATGATCCTGTTGTGTTCTAAGAGAATGTAGGCCTGGACACAATTTATCTTCTGAATTTCTAGGGAGTGCAGCTGAAGTAAAATCTATTAATGATATTCATAAAAGAACCGCATTTATACAATATGATGCGTGATATTTGCAGCAGAATCATAATTAAAAAAAAATCCCTGATTTGCTAATAAACCAGATAACGCCTTCCAGTTCACACCAATCCCCAAATCTTTTTGCACATTTTTCTTCCTTTCTAACATTAATGGTAATAAGCCAAAGACATCTTCCTAAATCAGTGTGCTCTGTAAAACACAGAGGGAAAAATACAGACAGAATCAATAAGGTCACACTTACAGCAATTGCTGAACAGCTACCATCTACTCTGCCCTGCTTAATACCATGTGTTATTCACACTGGCTTTACAAGGATTAGGACTTCAAACTTGCTGATTGAGTCTACTCTACAGATCCCACACCAGTGCTGGGACTGAACTTCATTAATAATGCAAGTAAATTTTGTAAAAGAAAGACGTGGGGGAAGGAAAAAAAAAAAAAAAAAAAAGGAGCTGCAAGGGACAGAAATTAGAATTTCTGTGTTTGTTGTTGCTTTAATCTCTCTGCTTTGGAACATTTCTCTATAAATGGATTCTGCCAGAAATTGCCTCAAGGCTGCTATTCCTTCTTCAGATACACATATCATTTAAAATCTTAGTATTAACGAAACAGAAAATCCAAATTAAATTTACGATATACAGTAAGATCTGCACTATTCTGTTATGCAATACCCTTAATTTTTCTACAGGTTATTTAATGCATGTCCATTTAAGAAGTATGTACAGTGCATTCTGAAATGGCAAGATAAAGACAACAAAGTACATGGAAGACTGTAATTAAGATGCTGGGATGGGTATCCTGAAAGAGAAACATTTCAATAAAAAAAAGATAACTCTATATAGGTAATTTATTTTATGTGCCCTTTAGAAAGCATAATAAATATCATAATTTCTAAACCTGAAATCTGAAATTTTCAACAGAAATGCTCCCTTCAACTCCTTCATTAAACAGAAACATAACACTGAATTAATCTTTTATAACTGCTACATAAGTCTAGCTAGAGACAGAGTAGCCTGCTGAATATTTAATTGTAGTTCAGTTCAGAGCCTAGCACATGAGCAAAATCATGCTGCTGATGTTTCACATATATCTAGTCCCAAGAGAGAGCATAAGATGTTGCAAGACATACCTGTACTGCAGAACTTATAATGAAGTAGCTACACACTGCGGTAGTATATTGTGTTTCAGAAAAAAAGCCCTACTCCTCCTATTTAAATAAGCCCATGAGAAATGTTCTGTACTTCTTAGCTTTTCTTATAGCTCTCTAATAGTTCTGTAGCTACTCTTATAGCTGATAATTTACATTAACCTATATGTTTTGCTCTTGTTTATATCCTTAAAGACATTATTACCTACAAACAGATTTTCCATTTACTGATGATAGGAAGGGTGCCATCTACTCATATCAAAGTGGTTAGTGCTTGCAGACAACCACTATAGGTGAGCTAACTGCCCATGCCCACAACTATTCACCTAAACATGCACCTTGACTTTAGAAATACCAAGGATTTACAACCTTAGCAAAGTCAGTAGCACCCAGGGCCACCATAAATTGAAATGTTTATGTAAGTTCCTAAAAAGCAAATTACATATCTAGATAAAATATTCAATATTCTAGAGCATGTGAACACATTTACCCTAAATTACCAAAATTATGTTTATTAATGAGGGCTGGGAATGATTAATTAGGTTGGTTGCCTTGACCTCTCTAGGAACAAAGGAATCTCATGAGTATCAGAGTCCAACTGGTGGCAGCTCACCCAGGGGCCCTTCTGGCAGCAGTGGCAGAGAGCTGCAGCAAAGAGGGGAAAGCACGTAAGCTGCTAGAGAACTCAATAAACCATTTTGGTAAAAAATAGCAAAGAATGACGCAAGCTGCAAAACCTGATCTGAATTAACAAGAACACGTAGTGACAAGGGAGGAGAGTTAATAAAGAAATCAAAGGGTAAGGCATATAGACAGAGGCAGTGGATTTTGGGAATATATATCATTAGCATAACAAAGGCTCCTAGAAGTCAAGGATAAATCAATCCCTTAAGGACTGTGATCTCTTGTCTTGATGTGCTTCACATGTTTAAGTTCCTTCCATGTGTATGAATGATTTGCGCTATTAATAAATATCATCACTCCTATCCGCGACAGCTGAATTTCATTCTAACTCCATAGTTAAGGGGAGAGTCATTTAGGTTAAACACAAACTGCCTTAAGAATAGAGTAATGCAAGTCAAACCTAAAATTAAAATCACAGTTCTTCACATTGACAATTTTGAAGGATGAATAGGGCTCATTCGGTCCCTTATACAGATGACATTTTATAGCATACACACATTCCTTGCCCAGTTCAGCTAGCCATGTATCATGTGAAGAGCAGACTATCCTCCACATAGTGGAGTGTTGCTACTACTGGGACAGATTTACAGGAATTGTAATTCTACAGACAAACAACTACATATTAACACCTTGTATTTAAGTCATCAGATTCCTTGATTTTAACTGAGTGAAAAGTAGTCACAAAAATAAATGCTTTTCTTGGGTTTATTTTCTATATAACTCCTAAAGTGCTTCCCAAAGGTTCTGAGGCTTCAGTAACTCAAATCTACAGCTGGCCTATACAGAGGTCCTGTGGTCTTGGAAATCTCAGTCTGCACTGCCTGAACCATGAAACTCTCTCTCAGGCACACGATACTCTCTGAAGCTCTGTGTTCCTAACAGAGAGCACAGCATTCACAGGCATCCGTATGCCTCATCCTGCGATCCTCTCTGCCCACCCTCAGGTAGCAGAAAGGAAACAGGAGATGTGTTTGGACTCCTGCAGCACTTCTGCATCCTGACCAGCTCCCAGCATCAGTAAAAGAGCTCCAGGAATCCGTGTATTTGCACACATTCACTGAAGTTAGAGTATCTCCCCTAAATCCTGATGTTGCTGCCCTGGGGCTATTTTCAGGCAGTTTAAATTCCAATTAGCCTAAAATTTCCATTGAGTACATGCTTCAGAAAACTCATAGCCAGCCAATAGGACACAGAAGACCCAGTGAATTTTAGGTGGAGCTAGGTGATGCGAATATGGCTTTTTTTTTTTTTTTTTAAATTCTTTCTTTTTAGATGCACACTGATTTTGAACACTAAAAGAAATGTCTCCATGCTCTCCTGTGTATATGGGGAAGCTCTAAGCCTGTGAAAATAACTGGTGGTGAGGAGTTCCCGGTGTCGCTGCTTCTTTGTGTTCTCTGTAGCCTCATGGGAGTGAGCTGTGCTATGATTCAGCTTCAAAGCATGGTGAGAACCACTCATCTGGACTCATGGGGTCAGGATCCACACCTTTTTATACTAAAGAGGCCAAGAACCCAGGAATTCCCTCTTTCTAGGTTAGTGCTTTAATATTAGACTGTGAAAAAAAAAAAAAAAAATAGCAGCACTGGCTGCTCACCACCGGAAGAGCTTGATGAAGGACAGAGATATTTGGTATTTCTTGCTATGTCTTAATATTTTAAGATCCTGTTCCAAGACTCCAATACATTCAAAATGTAAACATATTGGACTTTTCCCTGTACATGTCAAAAGTCTCTCTCTATCACTGTCTATTTAGGAAACTCAGAAAGTTGTGCCAGGTAGGTTGGATAGCTCTCTCCATCACCTAAAATTTGGGTGAGACAGTGCCTCAGCTGGGCATGCAAATTAGGTGGATGCAACTGCATCCTCAAACTTTATCCTTTGTCTCTCTAATATAAATTCAAAGTTCATTGCAAAACACGAGATTAATGTGTAGCTGAGACCATGCCCAACCAAGCAATTCCTACAAAGTTCATCAGAACAGTGGGAGCTGGCTCTAGCCCACCCTACATAGGTGCCTGAAGGGTATGGCATATGTTCTCAACAGTATACGAAGGAGCTCAAAACCAACAGCTGTTCTGATGTTCCTAGATAAGACCCATGCTCTCTGAACCCACGTTTAATGTATATGCATGGTTTCCTGGTTACCTACAATCAAAGCCGTCTGTTAAGATGGCTTTTTGCCCATTTGCAGATTGGTCTGATTATTTCACTAGAGCATAGGTGCCAGGTAATGATAGGTTTAGATGGACAGCCTGCAGTGCACCACAAGCGACAATGCTTCTGCCAGAAGTCCTCCTTCGTGACTCCAATATTGCATTAGCAACACATGCCTCTTTGCATTTGCCCATATATACTGGCACGCACGTAAGGCCATTTTGTGTGCATGCAGTTCTCTGGCAGCCAGTAACCCCAATAAATACATAAAAATATAAGTAAAATCCATTTGAGCCCAAGGAATAAATGATTTTCTCTAAGCAATCAGCAACTTAGCTGGATCCATAGCCATAAACATTATGCCCTTTCACTTGCCACATATGCAAAAAATTGGTGTCTTTACCTGCTTATAGTCTGTCTGAAAAATAAACCTTAATTGTGTGGGTCACCCTTAGAGACTGAAACAAATAAAATAGACCATACATTTCTCTCAGTAGCAGTCTGAATGTGTTGCAGCCAACATGAGTTTCAGCTTATAAATGCCTATGGGCAGAATGCAAGCAGACATAAGCTGGAGCCATGTACACTTGCCTTTGAGGTTAGTTGACAGCTGGGGGATTTGTCAGCTTGCCACAGAGAGCACTAACCCAAGCATGGATGTCATTTTTCTCTTTGAGCATGCACAATTAAATCTGCCTGGCATCATCAGCATGGGGCACCACACTCTACAACCAGCGTGGAAGGGAGGGGTGATGTCTTGCTCCTTGGCATCTGAAGGGAAGCTGCCAATCCCAGAGTGTAAATTGTGCATAGGCATCTGCTATGAAACTTCAACTCAGATATTCTATTCTTTGCCAGAACAGAGAAAAATAAGCCTCATCTAATTGTATAATACTTTTTTTTCATATTAAAGAGAGATTTCAATAGAAGATTACTCCAGTTTACATGGAAATACTATTAGCCACACAAAATAACCACACTGAAGATGGGTGCATGATGTTTCAAAAACTTGCAGAAACCTGTAATAAATTTCAGCCATTTGCCCCAATTTGTTCCACCTCTCTTGCTCACAGGCCCCCAGATAAATTGATATTCTGGTCTGTAATTCATTCAAATGACAGCTACGATGCTACAGAAGTCAGTTAGCTGACAGATCCCTATCCCTGAATTTAATTCTGAATGAATCCTGGCTGCCAGAGACTTGTGCTTATTTACAGCTGTCACTTGAAGGGGATATATAAGGGAATTGGTAATGTGAACAGAGGGCAAATAGCAGGCTGCAGGAAGGATGGTGTGGCCACATAAAACTAAAGAAATGATTAGGGATTCGCACTGGATGTTTACACTGGCTCCAAGGAAGGAAGGTATGTGATATGGCAGGTCTTCCTCCAGGGAAACGCAACCCACTTGCTTCAAAGGAGGCAGAGAGATGGGTAGGACTGCTACTGCTCTTCCCCAGCTGTTTCTTGGAGCCACACTACTAATGAGATCACTAATTGCTCTTAAGGCCGGAGTAGCTGTCTACTATAGCCTACATTAAAGACAACAAAAGTAACAAGATATGCATAGTACCTATGCATCTTCTTTTTCTCTGACTATGCCAGGTGGGACCTGTATTGCCTCCTGCTAACCTACTGCTGTAGGTTTGTGGCTCCCCTTGTCAAGGGTAACAGGGATGGCAACAGCAGCCAGCAAAATTCAGACATGTTTACTCTTGTTTAGCGTGCCTGTCTCATCCAGCTTGGCTACAGTTATGCTCTCTCAGTCCCATGTGGCACAGTAAACAAAAGGCGCTGCTTGATCTGAGGAGACTGGAAAGAGCAATGAAGGATGAGAAGTTTGGGCAAGAAGATATCTTACTATGAGTTTGTTGAGTGCCTTTTATGGCTTCTGAATAATTTTAGAATTTTTAAAAATCCCATTAGGTGATAATCTGTACAAGTTGATCGCACACAGTACATTTGACTGAACTTGACACATGACACAGGAATTAGATTTTAAAGCAATATTAGTATTTTTTTGACTTATTGCAATACAGGGTTAAGATAACGTGAGCTGTCCTTGGAGTAAGGACTGTCTTGGCAAGCATTAAGTCTATTACAAACACAGAGCAGAAATATTCTTAATAATGTTACTAACATATATGGAAATCTATTAATAACTGTGGTCTCATTCTAAGTCAAAAGATAGTTAGGGAATATCTTAAATTCAGTCACCACAGACCCAGCTGTAACATCCTGGGAGCAGGAGCTGGCAGAAGGGCGATTCATCACAGCAGCACTGTCTCGAGAGAGGAGCTGCAGGGATGGTAGCACGACCCATGTGTTTGGTCCTCTGTTTTTCCAGAATAAGGATTTCTCCAAACTAACATGAGTTCTGGTCTAGATCCTGTGCATGGATTCCTTTAGAAACCCCAAATCTCTCTTTGATCATCCAGTTTAGCCGCAGCCTCTGTCTAGATAGGTTTTTGTAGGATCAGAATAAACAAGACCACCCATATCACCAATACTCTGACCAGAGCAGCATTGTCTCCTCTCCTGATGGCACTGCACCAACACCAGCAGCATTGCTGCCTGGCACAGCTGCTTGGCAGAGAAGAAACTGGTGGCACAGACTGGGGCAAAGGGGGACTGACAACAAGAAAAAGGATGAAGACTTTCCTTCCTTAGTCATTCTCAGCAGTGGGCACAGAAACTCCTTCCAGAAACCTCAGGCTGCCATCAGGGCTTGGCTTTGGAGAGACAGCAGTGCCTCGGCATCCTCCCTCGTCACAGGTCAAGGCAGAAAACCCAGTATCTGTATTTCTCGTGCAATCCTTCTACACAGAAATCTGACTAACCCAAACTAAACAGCATAGCTCATCTTCCCCAGAGCCAAAACTTTTGCATACTAAGGAAAAAATTAAAACAAAACATGCTGGGAAGATGGTCTGTAATAGCACTGTAAAAATACAAGAGCAATTTTCACTGCTGGAATCAAAGATGCTTTAAATCTGCTTGGTTCAAACTGCTATAATCTAAATTAGTTTCAGTATCGAGAGATTTGTGGATAGCCAGTGCAATGATACAGAGGACAATCACCGGAGAACAAGCAGATATGCAAGGAGTACCCCTCTCCACACTAAATTTAATAAGCATGAGAAGACAGTGAAAAGACACTGCTATTGAATCTCAGTCGTCATCTGAACTGTCACAGAAACTAAAAATATTAAAATAATTTAGACTTAACTCTCTGAAGTTTATGCCAAACTTCAAGTGAGAAAAAGTGTAAACATAGCAATAAATAAACAAAAAAAATATTGAAAGGAGAGGGAAGAAATATCAAATAAGAGAAGTTGAAATCATAACATTGGAAAAACAGATTAAACAGGAAGCTCAATAAATTAGCAAAAAGTACTTTCTCAAGTATTTAAGTTTAAAAAAGCTGGTTTAATAATTCCATTAGGCAAGTATGCATCAGGAATAAGATGCTGTACCATTTGTATTTTCAGAATAAAATTTGAGACAAAAGAAAAGATGACTAAGGAAATAACAAGCAGTAACAGAAGGTAGAAAATAATTTACATGGAAAAGCTTAGGACACATACCAAGTACAGATATACCTATTCCCAAGTGTCTCTCCACTCTTTTTAGAGGACACTGTATATGAAAAATTAGGAATGAAGTGTATAAAACTGAGCAAGTGCTATAATTAATGCAGCCAGATATAGTTGAAAATATTGCCAGTTTCAAGCTCAACAATGTAATATATAATATGAAATGTTATAAAAATGTTATCAGTTCTATATTTGTTATTATATAATTTGAATATATTTTAATGTTATTGCATAAACCCTTGCAAATAAGATTATCCACCAGGAGATATAGCATTGGTATTTATAATGTCTCCTTTTCTGCTCTGCAGCTTGCATTAAAGAACATTTCAGGTACTTTAACAGAATTACCACATTACCACATCTTTTTTTTTTTTTTTTTTTTTTAACAGAATACCAGCTAATTCCTGCTTATTACCAGGTAGCAAAAAGTTCTGCCTCTCAAAATCTTTTAGCATTTATGTTGCTTCATGGCTGTTGCATCTAACCCATCCCTCCCCAGGTGGCTGCACAAGATGACCAGCTCTAGATCAAACACAAATAATCTAGGCTCAAGGGGAAAAGTGAAATAAGCTCCACAGCTGAAGGACTCTTTCACTGAGAATATCTGAACAGAGGCAACTGAAGATCCAGATCAAGCACAACTATTAGGACCAAGGAGTGGCAGTGTAGTGGAGAGAAAGAAAGAGGAGAGAGGCTGCCATGTAGAATGGGACCAGAAAACTTACAGGTAAAAAAATCTATTTATAAACAGCAACCAGAAGTGGAAAACCAGCTTTTAAACATATGCAATTATAGCAAGATATTCCATTTAGTATATGAGCTTTTCTATTTCATCCCAGCTTCTGCATATCTTTAAGTGTTACTCCAAATATGCTGTATTCCTGCACCAGGTAATCTTGACAATATGCACTAGACACAGGAGCAAATGGTATTACAAAGAGAAAAACCTCAGGTATACTGGAGAGATGCAAATGTGATACAAAAAGTCAGACTTGGCTATCATAGTCCCTGGATAATATTAGATTCATTAACATATAACTTTTCTGACTTCATATCTGACTTGTAAGCCCACCAGTGTATTTTCTTATGAACTGGTTTATTTTTATAGAAATGCAACATGATAGAATTTAAACTAAACTTTCAAAGAGTTTCATGATGATAACCTTATCATTGAAGATTAAACTCCAACTTCCTAATATCTGAATATATTTCCTATAATAAAAGAAAAAAGGAGCATTCAATATTTTTCCATCATTTCCAAGCAACACAATCAGCAATTATACATGACACTGAATGGGGAAAAGTGTGGAAGGAGATAAAATGGGCTTGAAAAACACATGTTCAGTTTCTTTCCATTTCACATTATACTTATAGACACATCAAAGTACTTAAAAAGTATTTTAAAAGAGTGACCCTACCTAGTTTCTTAACTACTGCAATGCATACAGTTCTGCACTTGGAAACATTTTTCTACATTTGTTTTAATTTTTTAATAATATTTAAATAATGGAATCTAAGTTCATATATGGTAGTCCTCCCTGCTTATTATGAATGCCCATCACTGAATCATATTGAAATGTCTAGGTCTTTTTGAAGTTATTAATCTGGCCGTTTATCAAAGAAAAACCTTATTAAATTTAATTCTGTGCTGTGAGTCAGAAATTCACAAAAAAGGAATTAAGTTACTTTCTTTTTTATTCACAGAGATGAAATACTGCTTCCTTTTTCTTATATTAGATCAGATAATGCACATGTGAGAACTGGGTGAAAGGAATTCTCATAGAACCTTTTCTAAGCCAAATGTTAATTGCTCTTTTATATTAGAACTAATTTTTCAGTCTTTCTTAAATAGCTAAAGTGAAAAGATTCTGTAACTGTTTGTTAAATTTGGATGAAAACAAGTATTGGTATTTAAAATACGGTATATATTGTAGACTGACTCCTAAGGGTATATTATTAATTAGTAATATGGCTATAAATCTCTTTTCTTAAATACGCAGTCTGAATTGCGATAGTGAAAATACAGTTGAATATTTAGGAAATGAGACTTAAGAGAGTGTTCTTTTTTTTCTTTTAACCTACAAATACAAGGTCAGAATGAGGAGGTGTTCTAATATACGAGTAAGCATGAGTCATATGCACTAAAGCGCCTTGCTGAGTTCTCACCAATTCCAGGTGGAAAGAGGATCCCAGCAGCTGTTAGCCAAGTGCCACAGAAGTTGACTTTGCCAGGCAGATTTCCCATTCAGCACAACTGTGATACATCGACTCTGAGCTCACATGCAAGAGCCACTGACTCCACGTGCGTTCAGGACCTCAGGACAGTCACCCCACACACGCAAACCCCACAAACACATCCCATTCAGGCACCCAGAGCCTTGCTGGCTCTAAGGACAGCCCCTGATGGTCTCAAATCCCACCCCGATTTTGCTATAGAGTCACTATTGGGGTTTGAAATCAGCCCTAAATTTTTGACTAAGAAAAAAGATCCCACTGATTTCAGAGCATTTCTGTGACAGAAAGATAGGGCAGGTGGCAAGTTGTTGATATACAGGAATTTTAGTTGTGTAACTGAAAATACAACTTAATTTTTATCTAAAACTAATAGCTAGTGCTAATAAGCCTCAGCTGTGAACAGAAAAGAATTAGTTGAATGATGCACTGATTATTGGTTTGTCACCTGTCTTCTATGTTGGTAGAATACCTACGGTAAGCTATTTTAACATCAATGGAATAAACAGCCATCACCTTACATTATACATTTTCCAACTAAAAAATTATACAGACTTATAGCATAAGTATTTGGAACGGAATACAAGTGATTGTGAACCCATTAGTCCCAAGCTGTTATTTAACCATAATTAACCTAGTTCTGCCTTACTGATTTTAGAAGCATGGAAATCTGTGCTAGACATTCCTTCTGACTTTCCATTCAATTCAAGTGAAATGTCCTATATTTAATGAAATGTGTCAAGTTTAGGACAACTAAATACCTCATCTTCCAATATAATTATTTACCTCATCATACAAAATATGAGTCGTCACTGAAGAAATAACAGTAACTTCATCACTGCTGTTTTCTTGAAGAAAAGAGTGTTATAAATGGAATTCACTGAGACTAGTTTATTTATTTTTTTCATAATTCAAATGATTAATTATTTTTAAATGAAATGTGTTTAATTAAAACTGAAATAAATTTAGTTAAAGCTGAAATATATTGAATTTAATTAAATTGTCAATGTCTGTCATTTGTTTAAATGCCAAATCTGGATAGGTACCGGATACCAGTATCTCATTATGCATTAAAATTCAACATAGCAAGCCAAGGCAAACACATATGACTTAATCACACCTCAAGGTGCTGAGTACTCTCAGCTTCTGGAGGCTGCAACTAATCCTACTTAGCAGCAAAGGTAGATTATTTTATTGAATTCAAGCCTTCCAGCCCTGGGCTTTATGAGATTAAATTCTGCGTTCCAGCTCTCTCCAGGGCAGGCCTGACTAACCCACACTGTTATTTACACTCACCACTATCCAGGCTAAGTGGATTGGGTGAAAGTCTCATGATTCTCCCAGATTCCTAAAACCTCCTATAAATAATTTGGTTTGAAAATTTCTGTCTTAACCTGCAATTCTGAAGTCCAGGCTTCCTGCTGTCATCCTAAAGCCTCACTGAGGCATTCTGAGAATTGTCATACCTTATATTTCTGTTAAAACACCAGAATTTTATCACTCAACTTGGTGATTTCAGGGTACACAAACTGGAAAATTTTAACTGCTCTCAGGTCTGTTCCTGTAGGCCTGTTCACCAGCAGCTAAACCATTAGCTTCATTTTTCTGCACATGACGAAAATGAGAGGGCAGATACCAGACACCTCATCTTGCCTGTACTCTTTCCTTTGAGCATCCACTTCCTTCTCCCTGCTAAAGGAAGAGTTTGCATCTAACTTCCCAAAAATGCTCTCTGAACAACCACCATCACCACATGCATGACATCTGGGTGACTGTAAATTTATTTTTATTTTGAAATATTTGGTAAGCTGTGTTCCAGGATTCCTCAATCTCAAGAGCCCCAAAAGGAAGCCCATCCTAATCCTACGCTTCCTTCTGTATAAAGATCAAGAACAAAACAAAAGCAAACCTATAATTAATTTATTTACTTTCAAGTGGTTCTACCTTTTATCTGGAGACTCTGGACTCCACTGTAATAAATTGCTCCCCTTGAATGTCATTTGTGCTCTTGAGTATATACTGACTCCAAGCTGGTAAGGACTATTGTCTGGATCCTTATGAAAAGGGTTTTGAAGCAAGAGTAGGGTAAGACAGCTGTTAGAAGAATCTTTTTGAAATATTACAATACATATTTCTATATTGTTTTCCTCTCTTACTGAGCCTATGCAATAGTTTTTTCAATAATGGGAACCTCCAAACAAGTGTTTCTTAACATAAGTGCCACATCCCTGGGGAGTGCACCAGATTTTCTTTTAAGTGGAAATTTCACCTCATTGATTGCCTTCATTTGGGGTCATTTCATATTGGCAGAGATTAAACATCTTAGAGAGTATCTGTAAATATATGAATTCTTATTAAACATTTACGCATAAAGCTAGATATAAACAAAGTAATGATATACCACAGAAACCTATCCAGTAGCTTTTCAAACACTGCCAGGTGCACTGCATGAACCAGGAGCAAATTTCTCCAGGTTTTGTCCTATTGGCAAAGCAATCTTTCCTTCACCTCTCTAGGGCCATTTCCCAGCACCAACTTAAAATATCCAGAATGAAGAAAAAGGGCTGTATATGTTACAGAATGCAATGCAATGCACCACCAACTCAGTTTTATACAGCCACACAGTATTTGAAAATGTTGCCTTTTTTCCCTTTGCTTTTTTAAACCAAAACATCTGAGGAGAGCTCAGGGACTGATCAAAGACTCAAGCATAAGTTATTAGAATATCTCTTCTGTATCCTATTGGGTCTCTTTGCTTCTTGTAATTTCTGAATTTTCTATTTCCCCAAACATAATTCACAGTTTGGAGAAACTATTCATTTGAGAGCTTCCAACCAGAAAATCCTTCAGGTTGTTCCAGCAGTGCACTAGAAAAACTCACTTTCATGCCTTCTCTTTTATTTTTTTTACAATCCCCATCTTACTGGATGTTCCGGTTCTTATTTTGCAAGAGGTCACAGTATCAGAGAAATTCAGCAGAGAAACAAGAATCTATCTTGATTTAAATCCACAGAAGTTTTGGTAGCTAAGACTTCCTAAATTTGCTGGGTCTTAGAAGAGAGGATCTTTCATTTTCCTTACTTTACTGGAATCAATTGTTATTTAACTATAATTTTGTTTTCTGCTTCCGGAAAAAAACCACTTGTTTCATCCTAACTCCCACTAACCCTCTTTTTCCCATCAGGGCCACATGTTTGAAGATGTGGAAAACAAATTTCCACAGATCACAAAAAAAATCCCAACCAAATCCAGACTTAAGACACCATGTTCTCAAGCACTGATGAGTATTTGTAAGTTTTTATATATTTTTTTTTATAACTTACAATTTTTAGAAATATGTCAGCAAATAAACTTGTATTTTCAAGGGTCAAAAACAGGAATATGATTTTGACTGGAAACATAACCATCATTGTGGAAAAGCACTCCATGGCAGTTTAAGGCCAGCACTTGCAACTCTCCCTTGATCTTGGAAGAAAGGCTAGAGATGGAAATCATAATTGTATTGATCACAATCACAATTGAATCTTCTCTATTTTTGTTAGGCTTCTAGAAAAAAGCTAGTGATTTGATCAATACAAACCAACTACCTGATTCAAGAAATGTTTTTTCCATGATTTATTGCTTTCCATGGGTACTTACTTGACAATTAACAAAGATCTGTCCTGATGGATGGACAAAGTCTTAAAACAAACAGAATATGACATTGTTTGGAGTAGACGAAAAGGATGTGACTATAAAAAGTCACAAAATCAGTGTTGATATATCCGCTGGATATTATTACTGGGTATCAGATGCTATGTTGGCTCCTCAGTCTGGAACTGTCTGCTGTTAAATCTGTAGTCAGGATCAGCCCTTTCCCACCTACAGTCCACTAAGTAAACACAATTCCATAACTAAAATAGACCATAAGGACACAGAAGCCTTTCCCGTCATATTCCTTCTTGATTCTCTGAGGAATTGTGCACCATCCAACTGTCCATCTTTCTGCAATTCCCTGTTTTTGACATATCCCACAGATCTCTGCTGGGGAGGGAATTGCTCACTCACATGTGAGGCTAGGGCAATACTGAGAGTAGCATCTGAACCATATACTATAGTGTGAATAGGAACCTTCCTATATCATGAATAGGTGTCTCACCTGCCTTTAGGAAACACAGGCCCTTGAGACCATAGGGAAAGTCTGGAACAAGGAAGACTCTCCCTCAGTAAAGGACGACTAGGTTAGGGAGCACTTAAACAAACTGGACATACCTAAGTCCATGGGGGATGACAGGCTACACCCATGAGTGCTGAGGGAGCTGGTTGATGGCATCATAAGGTCACTCTCAAATGTCCTTGAGAGGTCATGCCAATTGGTAGAAGTTCCTGAAGTCTGAAAGAGAGAAGATATCACTCCTATTTTCAAAAAGGGCAAGAAGAAAGATCTGGAGAACTAGAGGCTGCTTGGCCTCATCTCAGTCCCTGGGAAGGTGATGGAAGAAATTCCCCTGAAAAGCATTTCCTAACGCATGAAGGACAAGACTGGGAGTTGCCAGCATGGACTTACAAAGGGGGAATCATGTTTGTCCAATGTCATTGCTTTCTACAGTAAAAAGAATGGCTTGCTAGATGAGGGAAGAACTGTGGATGTTGATTACCTTGACCTTAGTGAAGCCTCTGACACAACCCCCCATAACATCATCATAGACAAGATGACAAAGTACAGGTTAGATTAGAGGACAATGAGGATGACTGAAAACTGTCTGGATGACTGGGCCCAGGGGCTGTGAACACTGGCCCAAAGTCCAGCTAGAGGCCAGTCACTAGGGGTGTACTCCAGGGGTCAGTGCTGGGTCCAATACTGTTCAACTTCTCTATTTATGACCTGGATGATGGGACAGAGTACTCCTTGGTGAGTTTGCAGTTGATACAAGAGTGGGAGGAGTGGCTGATACACCAGAGGTTTCTGCCACCATTCAGAGGGACCTTGGTATGCTGGAGAAATGGGCAAAGGGTATCTCATGAAACTAAATAAGGACTGCAAAGCCCTACACCTGAGGAGGAATAACCCCATGCACCAGTACATGCTGGTGACTCACTGGCCTGAAAGCAGTTTTCTGAAGTTTTGCAGAAAAGGACTTTGGGGTTCTGGTGAACAACAAGCTGACCATGTGCCAGTAATGTGCCCTTGGGGCACTAGTATCTTGGGCTGCATTAGGAAAAGCATTGCCAGCAGGCCAAGGGAGGTGATTATTCCTGACTACTGAGCACTGGCGAGTCCACACCTGGAGTACTGTGTCCAATGCTGGGCTCCCAAGTACAAGAAAGATATGGAGTTACTGGAGTGAGTCCATCATAGGACCACTAAGATGATTAAGGGACTGAGGCATCTTTCATATGAGGTGAGGCTATGAGCATTGGGGCTGTTCAGCTCAGAGAATAAGGTGGCTCAGGGGCATCTTACCAAAGTGCATAAATATCTGAAGGGAGGGACTCAAGAAGAGGGAGCCAGACTGTTCTCAGTAGTGCCCAGGACAAGCCGAAATGGGTGAAAATTAAAACACATTAAATTTAATCTGAACATGCAAAACCACTTTCTTCTGTGAGGATGACAGCACTGGCACAGGTTGCCCAGAGAGGTTGTGGAGTCACCATCCCTGAAGATATTCAAAAGCCATCTGGACATAGTCCTGGGTAACTCAATCTAGGTGGCCCTGATTGGGCAGGGGGGTTGGACCAGCTGACCTCTGGAGGTCCATTCCAACCTCAACCATCCTGTGATTCTGTGAAAGGAAACCCTATGTTATAAATTATTTGGCAGCTTAAAAACAAGTTTCAGATTCACACTAGTAACCCATACAAATCTCTGCGGCTGAATGACTCATTTCTTATGCTGAATTAAACACTCCCAGAATGTGGGCTGAAGTAATTTTGAAAGAGGATCTGTTCAACTGTCATCACACTCTCCTGCAAATGTAAATTAATTCTTATTCACAGCATCACACCCACCTCCTTTAAGATGTAATTTATTCTTCATGTAGCTCTGTTTCTCTTAGGTCTAAGATTTTCTTGCCATGCAAGTTTCAGATCATCATAGTGGAATATGCCCAGGTAAGGCTAAATAGGGTTTATCTCCATGTCGCATTTTGTTAAGAGAGCATGCATTTATAGACATGTTTTCAAAGCACATGGTTGTGTAGCCACAAAAGACTGGAAACACTAAAATCTGTATTTGCACAGAGTTGTAAATCTACTGGTTCTATGTGCAATTGTGTGTGCCTGTATTTGTATTCATACTAACAAACACAGATTTTGCAAGAAACTAGTGTTCATTGCTTTGAAAATACATATGCATGTTGCAATATGGTACACATTTTCTTTTCCTAGCTGCTTTTATACACAGTTATAAATTAACGAAGTATCAAACTTTTTGACTTACTGCAGCATTTTTTTTCTGGTTACCTAAACTATACCAATGAAAAGTCTCTCTGAAGTTTTGTTTGGTTTTTTTTTTTTTTTTTTTCCAGTTCAAGTGGCCATTTCAAAATGCATGTGTTGATGAGTCATGTTATGAGCATGAGAATTTTTTGAAAGTGGTATTTGGCATACACCACTGACAGTCAGAGAAACATTTGCACAGACAACCATGTCTGTCTACCATTACAGGCAGGATTTTAAATGGGAACTTAGTTTCACCTATTATTTTTTAAAGCTTTTAATTATAATGCAGTAGCATACTTGACCAATTCTGTCCCATGACATATAAAAGCTAAGAAAGTGTAAGTGAACTCACATGCTTAATGAATGCATTTAAATTTTAAAATAAGACAATAAAAATATTCAGCAGTGGATTTTGCAATTTGTTTCCTGGGAATAAAATTCTTGGATTTGTTTTTTCATTCCCCAAGTGATATGTATTCTAATTACATATATTTCTGCTCCAACAATTAATATATAAATGTGTTTATTGATCCTCTGTACTGCCATGCATTTTATGTTTTTATTAAAGTGGAATGGAGCTGTTCTATAGCATTTAAGGGTCATAATCCTGCTTTACAGGTAAACTTTGGGGTGTAAAAGTAGAACAGAAGAAATATGTGCGATGTTTTCTGTACAAAATTCAACAAATAGCTTGCTATCTAAGTATGAAGTCAATGGTCTAAGCCTGTAGGCTAGTATAACTAGGACAAAAGTAAATCCAGTGCTAGAACCTGATTTTCACAGTAACCTATGAGAAACATTAGATTATTTTTTATTCCATAATGACAATGTTTTCATCTTTCATTGCTGAAATCTGATACAATAGCTTAGTTATCTGCAAAACTTTGTAGTTCTTTAGTTACTGTATAGCTCTATGATTTGACTTGTTTGCTATTCAGCAGTGACTGCTGATGTGGAAAACACAACATTACTCCAGTGGAAACTATGGAAACTAGTTGTCACCAGTGATTTTGCAAGCTGCCTTCTAAAACAGATGTTGGATAATGAATTTCCTGGATTAAGATAGCAGAGTACTACAACACTCACTTAAAGTTAATACACCAGATGTATAAGATATGGAAAGATGCTCATCCATTTAAGACACTGATGGGATCAAACAGGTTTTTGAAACATAAGTAAGATATAAATCATGACACATTATCAGTAGTTCTCATTTTAATGCAAGTACCAAGCCTGATATAAAATTACAGTTTATATATTTCACGTTCATCTGGCACAGATGAAGAAGATGCAGTAACAAACCAATCCACCAGTTCCTAATTTAAAATGATGCATATGTATCTAGGGTTGATTACTAGCACAGTCCAGCTCCACAGACGCTGAGACAGAAACAACTAATGTAGTTTTCACGCTATCACACATTTTTTGCCCAGGTGTACTGTATCCACCTGTGCTGAGGATTTATCAAGGCTATAGGGTTAAGGAAAATGGATGTCAAACACATTGCCAAACAAAATGAAAACTTCATCGCAATGGCTTCCATCTGGATCACATACCTGGATTTTTCTGATAATCATGCTAGAAGGAGGGGTTTTTTATTTGTATGAACCATTCTGTAACAGACTGATTTTTTTTCATTTCATGAAATAAAAGTTTAAATGCTATATGATGGATAACATAGTAACTATTTTAAAACATATAAAATTTAATAATATACATTTCTTATCAGACAAATTCAGCTTTTTAGTGTCTCTCAAGCCTAAATAGAATAACATGATAATGATGCTTTATCCTATTACCTGCATTGTTTTATGTCTATTTATGCCTTCAGATAATAAAATGCTCAAGGAAGATATTTTCTTCACTGTTTTAGCATTTTTTAACCTATGATTAAGTACACATGATTACAGTGTTGTACTGATTGATGTCAGTTTAGCATGACAACATTTCCTAGTAATTATGTTTGGCTAAAGTATTAAATATTACATGTCCTCCCTCTAGGCTGAGACTGCACTGCTATTTAGAAGCTGCACATGAACACACAATGAACACATATGTATATGTGTGTATATATACAAACATGTATATTTATATGCATATATGTATGTGTATATATATATAAAAGTTCTCTTATGTATTAAAAGACTTCCAGATGATTTGTGTGTTGTTATAGGTACACGCTCTTTTGGAGAACTTGTTCTCATAGGCACAAGTAAGAAAACTGAAAAATAGGAATCAATTTTATATTATCTGTTGGTTTTAAAAGAGAATTCTAATGACTTCATGGTTAGTCTCTTGTTTAAAGCCACACAAAGCATATTATTTTAGCTCTATTCTGGTGACATTATACTTTAGCAAGTTCAAGGAGTTTCTGCAATCATATTACCCGTATTCAGCTGTCAGTCATTTGAAGGTCAGCATTAAAAGATCACCAGTCTATCAATTATTCTATCAGGATTGTCATAATGGTAAAGGAATCTAGAAATCATGACTTTTTGTGATGACCATTGTAACTTTAAAAGTTATTTCAATAATCCATTGTATGTTTATTTTTATACACATATATATACACACACATATGTTTACATTCTTTCTTGTGAGTTTTATCTTAGTCTTTATTCTCTCAGTCATTTTTTTTTCTGAGTATTTTCCAGATACACTAACCTTCTGTACTGCTCTGTCCTAAACAAGTGAATGGGTCCATGAATATTCTCATTAGAACTATGTAAAGTTGATACTTTGATTGGAGTTTATTCTTTGAATTCACTCCCCAACATATACCTTTATGCAATTCAAAACTAAGAAAGAAACATAGTTAGGACTCTTTGACTGATCCCTCTATTACAAGTTGTGTTTAAAATTGCTTCCAGTTTTTCAGATATTAAAAATCTCACTGAACATGTACACAAACAAAGTAAACAGTTAGCTAAGCAACATGTGGACCACACTATGCAATGCCTGTCTCTACCTAAAACTGTAAATTATGTGAAGAACTGAATACACATAAAATATGAGAATGCAGGAATGGTTTTGAGATATATCTCGTTGGGAGGGGTGTTTACCTGAATTTTCAGGAATTTTTCTACAGGGAAGACAGGGAAATAATAGATAGAGCAAAGTCTTTTAGGGATGACATAAAATATTTTATAACTAAACTGGACAAGAGAGCCTTGGGTAGATTGGAGGTCTTAGGACAGAGAATGCTCTCACATGAGGACAGATATGCAGTACATGATCTATCAGCTAATTTTTAAATTTTGTTTTGGCTCTGATATTTGTTTGGCTCTTTATGGTATCACAGGCTTATTTAAAATAGATCAATTTGTCTTGTATTTAGTGTTAAATCTTCTGTGGTGGTTTTGGTGTTTTAGGTTTTTTCTCTTTTTTCTTTCCTTCAGTACAGCAAAAATTGGTGATTTATTCTACAACAGTATAGGAAAAGTGTCAGCTATAGAGCACGCTAGCCATCTAACGCAACTAGATTGCTCATTCATCCAGATCTTTTAAATCTATTAGCCTGACAGGAAAGGTACTTGAAGGCTTTCAAAAGCCAAATTACTAAAATTCAAATACAGTCTAAATTACGGAACACTTACATGTGATGTAGAAGTCTGCTGGGCATTGGCAATAAAGTGACCTTGGCAGACCTATTTATAGCAGTGTTTTAGATGCACAACTTAACCTGGATCAAATAAAAGGGTATTTATCACATCGGATTCTGTATAAGTAATTCCCCTCATTCTTGGTCTTTGGAACCCACTCAGTTAAGACCAAAAAACTATCACAAAGGTCCCATAATCATAGTTTCTGTTGCTCAAACAGGCTTGTTGCAATGAAGTAAAATGTTATATCTGCATTCATGGAAACATCCTGATCAGCTGACAAAATACACTGTTTATAATAAAGATTTCATAATTGTTTAGGAAGACTGCCACAATATGTGGCATGTTATAGAACAAGAATTGTTATTAGTATGGTAGAGTTGCAACATGTTTATGTCCTGCAGTATTGTAATGCTCTTCCTTTACTTAAACACCTGAACAAGCCCACTCACCTAAATCCAGCCGAAACCACAGGTTTCTTCATTTTTACTCTGAGGCTGATGTATCATCACTGTATTAAACACAGCAGGGAAATAAGCTGCTTCTTTATGTGTTCTATAGGAAGCAACATCATGTGCTATTTGTCAGGAAAATACTTCTATTTAGTGATACAGTAAAGGCTGAAGATCAGTTTTCATTACAAATGACATTTATTTTTCTACCTAACAGAAAAATCTGAGCGAAGTAAAATCATGAAAAAGAAACGCCTGACTCTAGTGAATTCTTTGACAAAAATCAATCTGAATGCCGTTAACAGAAGTTTGAAAAATAACCTATCAGAAGTTACTAAACGTTTTTTTTTGGTAACTATGTCAGGCTGTGACAGTTTCAGTAATCATTGTCCGGAACATCAAAGAAATCCCAGAGTCATAACTTATTATTTTAAGTGAAAATGTAACATTTCTAGGCTTTTTCCCCTGTAAAGACAGAGCTCACAGTGTAATCTGATTGCTGCAGAGGCATGTCAGTGGAAAAGAGTGTGTCATTCGAGGACTTCTTTCCTATCCCTATCAAAAGGCTTGTGAGAAATCCAGTTAAGAAAAGCCAGAGGAAAAGAGCAATACGTCTTCCTTTACTCAGTCTTCCTCTCTTCTGTTTGTGAGTAACCCCGTACCTTTCTAGGACTTGACATTTTTCCTTGAGTCATCTTCCCCTTTGTCCTGGACAGATAAAATCTGTTTATCAGACTCAGGCCACAAAAAATTTGCACTTATATGCACCGAGGAAAGGAATTTAGCTTATAGTCACTGGAGATTATTCAATAAGGAGAGACAAAAAAATGGTGGGGATTATCTGGAGGGATGAAGAAGATTTATGGAAATCAGAAAGAGAGGATTCCAGAGTAATCTGCTCCTCATATTAACAACATACACAATCACTTGTACTGACAGTTTGTTTGCTCTGATTTTTCACATTATCCAGGGGCTATGTGTGTGAAACCATGGGTATGCATTTACAATCATCAGTGAATAACCTTGCAATATCTCTGGTGACACCACCCTCCAGTCGCCTGCTTCCCATTTATTATGTAGTAGAGGTCTTTCACAACTCGCACAAAGCCTGCGAAAGCAGTGTATGTGCTCAGGTCTGCTACTCATATATGAACACAGTATTAGAAGATATATGTGGTAGTTTCCTACCTACATGGAGGGCTAGAATCACTAAACACAAACTCCAGTTTAACTCACATAAACATAAAAGTAAAAAAAAAAAAAACAAAACAAAACAAAAAAACCAAGAACATTTCTGTGCATTTTTTGTTTAAAATGTTTCTGGTAGTTGATTAACTGGAATCATAAGCAGAATAATAAGTAACAATACTGTTCAATGTGTTACTTCGTTGATTGTGTGCGTGAATAGTTCCTGCTTGATGTCAAATATATTAAATTTAATATTTGTTTACATGAATTGTTCTATTTAATCCATGTTTATTTGAAAGAGTTTTGAATTATGTTGCTAAGAAATTTTATATATTGAAAAAACTCTTGGTTAGTCATGTCACTGTTTTGAAAAGCACTACGAGAATTAGAAAGAATCACTGAATGCATCAGATGAAGAACAAAATTATTATTAAACTTGTCATTAAACTTAGAGACTGGCAGTTATAACTGGTATCATCTGCCTCTCACTTTTTATTTACATTAGTAAAAGAGAAAAAAGCACTGGTGCTGAAGTGCTGCAGTTGCGGTCAATGAGAAAGCACTGCTGGCCTTCAAGAGGAGCAGGCTCCCAAACACCAGTTCACTTCCCAGAATTTCTTGAGTGCTTCCTTTACTCAGCTCTGTGACAAAACAAGGGAAACTACAAGTTTATTTTCTAATGCAAAAATGTGCTGTTAAAGCTGTTGATCTCTGACATACAGGGATTTTTTCTGCTTCCCCACTCTCCCACTGACATTGCTGTCCTTCAGCATTTCTGACATCTTAAGAAAAAAACTATTCTTTAAACGCTCATCTCAGCACAAATTTGTGGAGACTCACTGATCTTTCCCCGTTCTGTAGAGCACATCACTTCTTCTGACAACGACATGAGCCTGCATGACCCAGGCATGGAGCAGTAAAGAAATAACTTGCTGATTTTGCTTGTAAAGTTGTGTGTGTCATGATCCTCTGACTACTTAGAGGACACAAGTATAGTCTCCTGTTTCACTCCTAAAAGCTGCAAGAAAATGAGGCCAGAGATATCCTGGGAGTTCTTGTTCAGGAAAACACCACTAAAGACATTACAGGGACTGGTGGCAATGGTGTTGCTAACAAGTATGCAACTGCACTAGGAGATGGAGGCAGAAGGGTCCTAGAAGCCAGGCTACAAGGATGGCAAAAGGTTGGGATGGTACACAAAATACTGGAGCTTGTGCCCATCATGCTGACTATGGTAGATTAAAGCTGAAAGTGAGCACGAATTTTCAAACAAAAAGCTCTGTAGCAAAATGGAGGAGGCAGCTGCAATTCCTGTTTTGACAGCTCACCCTCTGCAGCCCCCTGGAATCACACTGACATGGTGGTGTCTGTGACCATAAGCAGCACTGGGGCTGTGAGCCCTGTGCAGCATAGAAGAGATTTAGAGCTCTTCCTGAACTGCCATGCATCCATCTTTCCTATGGCCAGATGGAAAGGGCGTGTGGACTGCATGTCGGTTGAATTATCTTGCCATTTATAGAGTGTATAGTGGAATTGCATTACATCCAATAGAGTTATTTAGGATTTACAATAATGGTAAATAAGAGTGAAATCTGGCCATTTGTCTGAAGGTCAAAGTAAGGGCAGGCACTTAAGCTCTGTGCTAATCAAAACCCCAAGCTATTTAAAATACTAGATGAAGAGTATACATACATTATTTACACTGAAAACGGCTTATGATCTTACAAACAGAAGAAAAAGCAGAGAAGGAAGAAACAGATGGTGTACAAAACATCACAAGTGAATAAACAAGACATAAGGATCAAAGTCACCACAAAATCAAGAACTGCCAAACAAGTAGCAACCATAGCAAAGACACACTCAGGCAGAGACAGGCTCCATAGGCATCTCACGGTGTCACGGGGCGCATGGCTGAGACACAGGTTTTGTCAGGATGCCACTGTATTATGGCGACTTCAGCAGCACCTGCTAGACTATCTGCATCCTCCCCAGCTGCTGCTCTCTGCCACTGCCATCGTCTGACCTGTCAGTCTGCCCCAAGTCTGGCCACGGGTTTTGCAAGGCCATGGATGAAATCTGTTATGGGGGAAAAATTTCCCCTCCTTTTTCCAGTCACTGCTCACCCTGTGATCACTCCCTGTTTGTCCTTTCTCAATCCCATCTTTTTCCTCTGGTCTGTTTAGGCCTTCTCATCATTTTAAATGTCATTCAGCTTTCACCTTTGTTATTCTGATTCCACCTGTTATTCCAATCTTACCGTTGTCATCAGCCTCACCTATTTTTCCAAGAAAACATGATTTTTCTCAGTTGAAAATTACAAAGAGTGTGCTAAAGGAAGGAATTAAACATCTTTTCCACCTTATGGCATCTACAATGGACATGGAAGAGCATCACTATCTGAGATCAGTGAAGTCCCACTTATACCACTTATAACTCCTACTCCAGGAATGGGGGCACTCCACCACAGGACTATGGGCTAGAAACAGCATCCAGCTATTTTAGCATGGATCAGTCATCATGCTTGTAAGAAAGGACACGTGAAAGAGAACGTAACAGAATAAGGGTACCTGAGGATATTCTTAAATTAACAATCTCTCTAAAGGCTCCTTTTCCTAAAGCTTGCTTTATTCTTTTACACAAGATTCACCCATTTTCATCTCCTGGGAAGACAGTGGGCATCATGAGGATAATATGTTCAGTTTCTGCTCAGTACTTCTTTTTTCTCTTTACTACAGAACAGTCTTTTTCCCTGACATACTGGATAAATGACCTGCCAATAGTCAACTTGTAGTTAAGTCTATATCCTTGGGCTACAGACATTTCAAGAAGTCTGCTATGTTTAGTATAGCCATCTGTCTGTTGTTTCTCATAGCTACCATTATTTTTGCCCTGCCTAAGTGGGTCACTTGTATCTTCATCATCATCAGTTGCTGTGTTTGTTTCATCTAGTCTGTCCATGCACACTGTTTCTTCACAATGAATCTTTGCTGCACTTCAGCAACAGAAGGTTATAATAATCTACATATCTGTACATATATTGCACCATATTGGTAAATGATGTAACATTTCAAGAGGCATTGCTTATTTTAGCATCTCAGACACAAACACAGGGGCAACAGTGATCCCTGTCCTTGTTGAAAACTATTTATATAAGATGGACAGTAGAATTAGAAGTCACTACAAAGAAAGGAATTAAGTGCAATTTTCAGTATCTTGCTTTTTTTCCTCTTCTGATGTCATTTTCTGAGTTGTTGCCACAGATTCTTTTCTCACAATTTGCAAAAGCTCTGATGTAGATATGTTAAGCCTCATTATAGCAGAAAAATCATTAGCTAACACAAATCTTTCTCATATATTTATTAATTGCAGCTTCTTCATTATCAGTTGAGGTCAACACACCTGATAAGTGGATCATATTATCCACTTACAAAGCTTTTTATATTTCACAGAACCAGAGGATCATAGAATTGTTTAGGTTGGAAAAGACCTTTAGGATCATCAAGTCCAACCATTAACTTAGCACTGCCAAGTCCACCATTAAACCATGTTCCTAAGCACCACATCTACATGTCTTTAAAATACCTCCAGGGATGGTGACTCAACCACCTCCCTGGGAAGCTTCTTCCAATGTTTGGCAAACCTTTTGGTGAAGAAATTTTTCCTATTATCCAATCTAAACCTACCCCGGCACAACTTGAGGCCATCTCCTCTTGCCCTGTAGCTTGCTACTTTGCAGAAGAGACCAACATCCACCTCACTACAACCTCCTTTCAGGTAGCTGTAGAGAGTGGTAAGGTCTCCTCTGAGCCTCCTTTTCTCCAGGCTAATCAACCCCAGTTCCCTCAGCCGCTCCTCATAAAACTTGTGCTCTAGATCCTTCAACAGCTTTGTTGCCCTTCTCTGGATGTGCTCCAGCACTTTTTGTAGTGAGGGGCCCAAAACTGAACACGGTATTTGAGGTGTGGCCTCACCAATGCTGAGTACAGGGGAATGATCACTTCCCCAGTCCTGCTGGCCACACTATTTCTGATAGAAGCCAGGATGCTACTGGCCTTCTTGGCCACCTGGGCACACTGCTGGCTCATATTCAGCCAGCTGTTGACCAACACCTCCTAGGCCCTTTTCCACCATGCAGCTTTCCAGCCACTCTTCCCCAAGCCTGTAGTGCTGCATGGGGTTGTTGTGACCCAAGCGTGGGACCTGGCACTAAGCCTTGTTGAATCTCATAAAATTGGCCTTGGCCCATCAATCCAGCCTGTCCAGATCCCTGTCTAGAGCCTTCCTACCTTCAAGCAGGTCAACACAGCTGCCCAGCTTGGTATTGTCTGCAAACTTACTGAGGGTGCACTCAAATCTCTCATCCAGATCATTGAAAATATCCAAACAGAACTGGCCCCAATAGTGAGCCCTGGGGAACACCACTTCTGATCAGCTGCCAACTGGATTTAACTCCATTCACCACCACTCTTTGAGCTCAGCTATCCATCCGGTTTATGACCCAGCAGAGAGTATACCCACAGGAGAGTGCTGTGGGAAATGGTGTCAAATGCTTTACTAATGTTTAGGTAGACAACATCCACAGCCTTTCCCTCATCCACTAAGCAGATCACCTTGTCATAGAAGATCAGGATAGTCAAGCAGGACCTGCCTTTCATAAACCCATGCTGAAGGGGCCTGATCACCTGATTTCCCTGTACATGCTGTGTGATAGCACTCAAGATGATCTGCTCAATAACCTTCCCTGGCACTGAGGTCAGACTGACAGGCCTATAGTTTCCTAGATCCTCTTTCCGTCCCCTCTTGTAGATGGCTGTCATGTTTGCTAACTTCCAGTCAACTGGGACATCCCCAGGTAGCCAGGACTGCTGACAAATGATTGAAAGTGGCTTGGTGAGCTCCCTTAGTACTCCTGGGTGGATCCCATCCGGCCCCATAGACTTGTGCATGTTTAAGGGGTGTAGCAGGTCGTTAACCATTTCCCCTTGTATTATGGGGGTTTCATTCTGCTCCCCACACCTGTCTTCCTGCTCAGGGGTCCGGGTACCCAGAGAACAACTGGACTTACTATTAAAGACCAATGCAAAGAAGGCATTAAGTACCTCAGCCTTTTCCTCAGCCTTTGTCACTATGTTTCCTCTCACATCCAATAAAGGATGGCAATTCTCCTTAACTCTCCTTTTGTTCTTAATGTATTAATAGAAGCATTTTTATTGTCTTTTACAGCAGTAGCCAGATTAAGTTCTAGTTGGGCTTTGGCCCTTCTAATTTTCTCCCTGCATAAACTCACGACATCCTTGCAGTCCTCCTGAGTTGCCTGCTCCTTCTTCCAAAGGTCATAAACTCTCCTTATTTTCTTGAGTTCCAGCCAACCCTCTCTGCTCAGACAGGCCAGTCTTCTCCCCCACTGGCTTGTCTTTCAGCACATGGGGATAGCCTGCTCCAGCACCTCTATGATTTCCTTCTAGAAGGATGTCCATCTTTCCTGGACTCCTTTGCCCTTCAGGACGGCCTCTCAAGGGACTCTGTCAACCAGTCTCCTAAACAGGCCAAAATCTGCCCTCTGGAAGTCCAACATATCAGTTCTGCTGAGCCCTCTCCTTAGTTATTTGAGAATCAAAACCTCTAGCATTTAGTGATTGCCGTGCCCAAGATGGTCTCCAGCCATCACATCATTCACAGGTCCTTCTCTGTTCACAAAAATGGGTCCAGTGGGGTCCCTTCCCTAGTTGGCTCACTCACCAGCTGTGTCAGGAAGTTATCTTCCACACATTCCAGGAACCTCCTGGAATGTTTCCTCTCTGCTATAGTGTATTTCCAGCAGACATCTGGTAAGTCAAAGTCCCCCATGACAAGGGCTAGTAATTGTGAGACTTCTCCGAGCTGGTATAGAATATTTCATCTGCCTATTCATCCTGGTTGGGCAGCCTCTAACAGACTCCCACCATGATATCTACCTTGTTGGTCTTCCCTAAGAAGTGGGTCTGGTCTGCATATTTGGCGTCCTGTTCCCTTCAGAAGGGAGTCCCCTAAGACAATGTCCAGTCTTTTTTTTTTTTTTTTTTTATGGAAGCAGCAGTTTTGACACAGGGCACAGGCCAACTTAACCCTAGTGACACCTCCAAGCTAGATGAACCATCATCCTTCTCATTTTTCAATTCCAAGCTCTTACACCTAATTTGTCTTCAATCTCCCCTATGAAATAGGCAGAATAATTAAGCATCATTACACTAGTTTTCTTAATTATGTATCAAGTTGCATCAGTGTTAATTATCTTCCATAAGGTTATGCAGTGAATCAAAAGCATGAATTCTTACCCTTCCTCAGTGCTTGTCTACAAGTTCATGGGCATCTGGGAACCTACCTACAAGTTCATGGGGAGTTGATTTAGCTTTTCTTTATGAAGGACATATTTAGTCATCAAGACTAAAAGAGTTTAAACAACATCATGATTAGCACCTCCTTAATATGTCAAAAATTGCTAGTCATGTGATACAGAATCCCTACGGGATTGTCCCATTCTTTTCCGCATCTAAACTGTTTGTCCTATCCACTCCCAATGCACTAAAATGTTTCCCCCCTGCATAAGCAAAATGCAAAAGATGGAGAATTTGAAACATATATACAAATCACTATGCAAAATACATTATTTTATTTCTACTAATTATCACTTTACACTTTTTTTTTTTTTTTTTAACTTTTTTAGCATATTTATAAAAGTAAATACTAAAAGTCTGGAAACAGAAAGAGGAATTCACTTGCAGAAGCCCAGTTTAAGCATCAGACTTCCTGTGTGGAACATTGGGTCAAAGATACCATTAGCATAATTGCAGAACAGCCAGTGGAGCTTTCACAAATGTGAATAACAGTGTAAAGGGCAGGTACATTATTTGTAAATTAATTTTCCCTGGCCCTGAATAAAAAGATAATAATCATAAAGGTCTCATTTTAACTCTTCTTCATTCAATCATATCAGTTAAAATATCAGTTTACAAAGCACATAAAGTTTCATTTGGATCCAACAGAAAATAGCAATCACTACTTGCTCTCCTGGACTTTTACTCCCTGGTTTCTATTATTCCATTAGTAGGTCTTAAAGCCAACCTGTTTCCAGATTTGAGCTTATAGGGAAACTCTTCTAGCTCTCACATTGCTGGATTCTGAGAGGTTGTGGCCTGACTCACACATCACACATCAGTCACATGTATCACAAAGATGAACATATCAAACTTTCTTTTTCAAGAATAAGAAAAAGAGCATATCTAACATCTCACTACAGTGCAGACATGAAAAAGCATTTTTCACAGATGAAATGGCCAACCTCTTCTCTACAATTCTATGTTTTCTTTTTAAACAAAGTTAGGAGCTAGCCATTTGTTAAATGAATGAACAATTGGGAAAAAAGTTTTGAGACATTTGGATCCAATTTGTTAAAGCAGATATTTCAAATGATTCTAAAGAGAGATGAGTGACTGAATTACAAAACTGAGTTGAAGAGACAAATTCAAAGTAGTGTTCTCATTTTTAATGGCATATCCTAGACAAATGATTCCAGTTACATCACTGTACGATACAATAAATGATGAAAAAACCTAGAGTTTGATAGCGTCATTAGTCTCACTTCTATGAACACATCAGCTTCCTGTATTAAGCCACACTAGTCAGAGGCCGAAGAAGCTGAGGACACACACTATTAAACACTAAAATCCAATATAAGCACATTCAAGCTCAGTTCCTGAAACTATTAATTCCTTTCATGATGAGTCTAGCAATGAGAGATTTAACTTGCTCATATATGTAACACAAATAGATCTGCCTTCTTTGGGGGTAGCAGAGGGGAAGCTAAAAAAGAAGGAGAAGAAATTAGTTTCTTACAGCAGAATGGGCATCAGCCAGTGTTTGGAGACCCCCCCACAGGCTTCCCCTCCTTTTCTGGCATAGAGGGTTCAGTCACCAAGGAGGTGGTGGTGGAACTGCTGCCATACAACTCTTGCCACTGGGTGTCTGTGTCCCAGTATACAAAGAAGGAAAGTATTTATCTTTGCCGCTCACTAGCTGTCTTTAATGAACTGTGGAAGAGAAGTCAGGACTTGGGTGCTAGGGCATTCAGAGAAGTCAACTCTACCTGTTTTGATACTATTAGTTGCTTGTCAATGGTCTTTGTTTTTAAGGTCTAAAACATAGAAATTCCAATTTGTTGAGATTCTAATAATTATTTTTATCATCAGTCTTTGATATTGAAATGTTATTCATACTGTTTTTATCATGTGGAAAAACTTTGTTCACAGATAAGACAGAGTAGAGGAAAAAGCTCCTGGCCTTTATTGGTGTTCAGTCCTTCTCTACACCTACCTAATCTTTTTCAGAGGTATCCAATATCTGTCAGAGGTAATTTTCATCCTTACTTCAGAGGTACTTCTGAAGACAACATGTCATTAGCATTGTAATGTACTAATTACACAGGAAGGTATGGCATTTCAGAAACTTCGCTTGGGGCCAATATGATTTCAGACTGCCTATTGGCAATGGCCTCCATTTGCACGGTGGTTTGGATTTTATTTATTTCAGACTTAGGATGAAATGAAAATAGTTGTTAGGATATTTGTATTGGGTTTGTGTGGCAAGATTTTAGTAGCAGGTGGGGCTACAGGGGTGGCTTCTGGAAGGAGCTGCCAGAAGCTGCCCCCTGTCTGAGCCAATGACAGCTGGCTCCAAGACAGACCCACCGATTTCCAAGGCTGAGCCCATCAGTGATGGTGGTAGTGCCACTGGGATAACGTATTTAAGAAAGGGAAAAAAGTTACTGTGCAACTGGGCAACTGTAACCAGAGAGAGGAGTGAGAATATGGGTGAGAAACAAGACTGCAGACACCAAGATCAGTGAAGAAGGAGGGGCAGGAGGTGCTCCAGGCACTGGAGCAGAGATTGCCCTGCAGCCCATGGTGAAGACCATGGTGAGGCAGGCTGTGCCCCTGCAGCCCACAGAGGTCCACAGTGGTCCACAGTGGAGCAGATCTCCACCTGCAGCCCATGAAGGATCCCACGCCAGAGCAGGTGGATGTGCCTGAAGGAGGCTGTGACCCCATGGGAAGCCCACGCTGGATCAGGCTCCTGGCAGGACCTGTGGCCCCATGGAAAGGGGAGCCCACGCTGGAGCAGGTTTGCTGTCAGGACTTGTGACCCTGTGAGGAACCCACGCTGGAGTAGTCTGTTCCTGAAGGACTGCACCCCATGGGAGGGACCCACACTGGAGCAGTTCTTGAAGAAGGACTCCTGTTAGAGAAGTTCATGGAGGCCTTTGTCCCATGGGAGGGACCCCATGCTGGAGCAGGGGAAGAGTGTGAGGAGTCCTCCCCCCTGAGGAGAGAGGAGTGACAGAGGCAACAGGTGATGAACTGACCACAACCCCCATTCCCCATTACCCTGTGGTGATGGTGGGGAGGAGGTAAAGAAAACTGGGAGTGCAGTCAAGCCAGGGAAGAAGGGAGGGGTGGGGGGCAAGGTGTTTTAAAGATTTGGGTTAATTTCTCATTATCCTACTCTGATTTGATTGGTAATAAATTAAATTAATTTTCCCCAAGTCATGTCTGTTTTGCTGGTGATCACTCACATAATGGTGAGTGATTTCTCCTTGTCCTTATCTTGACCCATGAGACATTAATTATATTTTTTATCTCTTGTCCAGTTGAGGAGGGGAGTGATGGGGTGGCTTTGGTGGGCACCTGGCATCCAGTCAGGGTCAACCCACCACAATACTATATATGCCAAGAGAATGGATGAGATGGATAACAGGTGGGGAAGAATTTCTTTTGATGATGCTACCTTTCTTCACACAAATATATAGTGGGGAATTGCTCCCCCATTAAAAAAATCAAAAGTGTTACAAAAATAAGAATGAGTTTTATTTAATTAAACTTAACAAAGCCAACTTTGACCTTATGATTATGTCTTCTAAACTTCTCTCTTCTCAAAAAGCTTACTTGTAATTTAGGCACAAGAATTCACTCAGACTCCCCATCACTCAACAGCAGTAGCAAGGAAACTCACTGATCATTCTAATTAAGTTACCCAATAATGCTAACAGTTAGTGATTTAGGTCACTGCTGTATGATAACTGACTGGTTTTTTTCCTCGTAAAACTATGAAACATACAGATTTATGGATAGAGCAACCACAGGTTAAGCAGGTCTGATGTTGGTTAATAAAATCTGAAAATAATTAGAAAAAATATTCTCTGTGCCAGATTTCTTTTGGCACGAGCATGCAGGAAAATTATGCTGTGTAGTTAGTGCCAAGATGGATAGCTTTGTATGCTAATTCCAAAATGAGGTATGGAGTTTATGACAACCATCTGCTGAGATCTCTTCCCCATCCTGACCAAGTGAATTTAAAATATTGATCAAAACAGTTTCTTTGTGAACCTGAAAAATTTAGTAGTAGAGTTGTTACCTACTCTTGCATATTACAATGTCTGCCTTCTCTTTATAAATTGTAGATGAGAAAACAAGTTTTCTACAAGTCAAGTCTGCTTTTTTCTTATTCAGCATTCTTGAATACTGAAAGCCATAGACACTGAAATTGAAAGTAAGGCAGGTTTGGTTCTAAAGTTTTAACTACAATCCTAAACTTTTTCTGGCTCAGATTTATCTGATCTTGAAGGGAGCAAAACTTCCTATGTTCCCTATACTTTTTCCCCAAAGTTTGCCACAGGATAGATTTTCCTTCTGGCAACCATTCACAAACAGTGCAGGCTTAAAAGGTATGAGCTCTTCAGCTTGACTTCTGAACAGTGGGTCTACCTTCATTGCAGTGACTTCAGAGTCTCCGTCTTGTATGTACCAGCATATGCCCAGTACACACTTACAGCATCAGGTGTCTCACGAAACGTACCTGTCAGTGTTGCTCTCTTTATACTGCAAAAAGCAGCAAGAGAAAACACTGCAGCTGAAGTGACAGGTTCCCTGTTGGAGCTTTTGCTCTGGGAGTCTGACATCAGCTTTGCTTGACGGAGTTCAGAACCTCATTTTGTCATTTCCCAGAAGTGTACGTGAATCATCAACCCATACACGGGGAGATGAGGAGAACAGTATGGAAGAGAAAAGACACATCCCACTCTTTCTGTTGCTCTAATACAACTTGCAGGTAAGAATTTAATATACCCTAAGCTGAGGACTACTCTCTGGGTATGTGTTTGAACCTCAGTATTTAAGTAGCAAACTTAGCTAAAAGTTAATTCTTCTCCTTGTCAGTTGTAACTTATGAAAATTCCTTTGAAAAGAGAACTTCTGTACTCTAGCTTATGCTTTCAGGATTTTTTATATATTTATATCCAACAAAGAGCCCAGAGTGGAAGGAGCATCCTACCAACAATCCAGAGTTCATGGTCCCGTTAGAGCTTCCTCTTCTTTTCTTTTGGGGAATATTTCCAGTTTCTCTAAGCTTGAAATATAGCAAGTAGAATACTGAAATACCTATATGCATTTCTGGACTACTATACAACACTCATTTCTTCTCTACAAGCAACTGGAGATGAAGATCTCCAAACATGACAGGTTTACAGAATACAAGCATGCATTAATATATCATACTAAACTGCGAAAAGAGAAGTCAAATTTCTTTTAATTTTCTCTAAATAGTTTAATAACTATGAATATATTCAATAATTTAAATTTTATTTAAGAATTGCCAGAGAATAAAGAGTGGAGAAAAGTTACTCACTGGCAAAAAGAAATGCATACCCCTACAATTTGTTCTTACAATTGCTTGATTCAGTTGTCCCCAAGGGATTTCACAGCTGTCAGCAATGTTTTGACAACACTGTAAATAAAAAAAAATGGGGTGACTGCCCTATGTCTTCTGTAGTCTTAAGTGGTAGATATAAGAATTTTACAGGAGTCTATAGTTGCTAAAACAAATAGTAATATATGTTCAATAAAGTATAACATTTAATCACAGAAGTAAAAATAGGCTGCTAATGCATCCTGGAAAATCGGCAGACAAAAACTCTATATTAATTAACTAGCAGTTTGACTTAATTTCTACATCCAGTTGAAAGACAGGAAAAATATTGGCCTATATCCCCATGCATTATCTTTGATTTCCTGCAATACTCTGAAAGTACATGGGCGGAAGAAATGGCTTTTTCAACAAGAGCCCTTGTCAGCCACTGTACGGATTTAATAGTGCTCAAGGTACACTGTGTACTGAAAAATATTGCTTGTAGAACAGTTGTTTTATCAGCTACGAGAGTTAGAAACCACACAGTGAATGAGATGGAGAACACGAGATAGATAGATCAGCTGGACTGGGCAAGTCAGCTATAGCAACTCTTGGTCTTAGTGGTTTCAGTTTCCAAACTGTGATTCTCAGAACCTGACTTAATGTCGTGCAGCAATCAGAACTGCAATCAAAGTCAATGAGACACTTGCTACAATGAACAGTTTTCTCAAAACACTTAATATTGAATTCTCTGGTTAATGAGGTCAAAAGTATCTCAGATTAAGTGCTCCATAGAAGTGAAAACATTAACCCTAATATCCCAAACAGCTCAATATGAAGTGACAGTTAAAAAGCCAGAAAAGCTTCAGGAATCATCAGAAAGGGTACTGAGAACAAGACAGTTCATTTTGCTTCTTATGTAAAATCCTGCGTACCAACTGAAATTCTGGTCTGCCAATCTCAGGATGGATGTAATGGAGTTACATGGAGGTTGGATAATGATATAATGGAGGGTGTAATGGAGAGATGGTACAAAGGAAGATAACTAAAATGAACTAGGAGATGAAGCTGAGACTGCAGACACCTCGACTCTTCTGTTTAGAGGTGAATGTTCACAGAATCACAGAATGGTTGAGGATGGAAGAAACTTCCAAAGATCACCTGGTCCAACCCCTGTGCTCAATCAGGGCCATCTAAAGATGGTTGCCCAGGACCATATCCAGATGGCTTTTGAATATCTCCAAGGATGGAGACTCGACAACCTCTCTGGGTAACCTGTGATAGTGCTCAGTCACCCTCACAGTGATAAAGTTTCTTCAAATTCAGATGGAACCCGCCCTGTGTTTCAGTTTGTGCCTATTGTCACTGGTCGGGTCACTGGGCACCACTGAGAAGAGCCTGGCTCTGCCCACTTTGCACCCTCCATTCAGGTATTTACATGCACTGATGATATCTCCCTGAGCTTTCTCTTCTCCAGGCTGAACAGTCCCAGCTCTGTCAGCATCTACTTATGAGAGATACTCCAGTCCCTTAATCATCATCATGACCCTTTGCTGGTCTCTCTCTCCAGTATGTCCATCTCTCTCTTGTACTGGGGAGCCCAGAACTGGACACAATAAATATTGAAGGGGATAAGACTGAGGTTTACAGAATCATGACTTAATTTGACCACAGATAACCTGAATAAGGAACTGTAATACACCAAATCTCTCTCCTCCTCCAACCCAAGCAGTAGAGGGCAGTCCACTGAGCTATCAGGTGTGAGGTTTAAACAGGTGAAATAAAATACTTTACACAAGAGGTAGGGAATTTCTAGAACTTGTTTTCATGGTACTATGCATAGGCACATGGTATCGACTAATTAAAAAAGGGATAAGACTATAATCAATTGATACAATTTGGAGTTGTCATTAATTACTCTTTGCTAAAATCCAGACTGGTTTATTTCTTTCAAGATGATGATGAAAATTCAAACCAGTACTGCTTGTAACTGAACATAGCAATATTTTTTCACTTGAATTTCTTTTGTGACTTTAATGCAACAACATTTTCACAAGCTACAGCCAAAAACAATAAAACAAATTTAATGCCTCTGATTTTTCTGTACTATTTTTAATGGTCCTTTTACAAGGCATGCAGATTGTTTTCATAACAATACGTCAGCACTGGCAGGGGGACACAGATTATCTGCGTTACTCTCTCCCATCCCTAAATCCCACAAAGTTAAAATCAGCATGTTAGTTTTCATGCTGAGTGTTTTCCTATTGATGGTATTACTCAAACAAAAAAATGCAAAGTAATTCAAACAAGGAAAAACTCCAGCTTTCTACAAGGCTTTCTTTCTAGGGTGCTGGAACTCCCCTATCATGCCTTCAGAAGTTTCCATTTCAACCATTATGCTTTATCCTTCAAAGGCTTTTCTGCTATTTCCCTTGAGTTTTTGCAATTAGTACAGAACTTGGCAGCTACGATGCTCGGAAGAGGTAGGACTTCTGAACACTGATGTGCTCTAACAACCAATATAGCAGTGAGAATAAAGAAAAAAATGCAAAATGCCACATTTCTACACTTTTCCCATACAAACAATAGTTAAATTTGCAATGGCCCTGAACACAAAAAAAAAATTAATCAAGGAAGTGAAAGTTTTGTTTTGTTTTGGTTTGGTTTGTTTTTTCTTTCCAGTGATAAATTATGTGCATACAGCTCAAAGAAACATTTCCATTTTAAATTACCTTGCAGAGTTCACTTGCAGAGACTATGTCCATAAGGATATGGGTACCTGGCTAATCTTAGGCAGGTTAATTCCTGAAATTCTGGCTTTGGTAATTTTATCTTTCCTTACTCATACATTCAATCACTGTCATCAATATAACTATACAACACATTAGTCAACAGATAATTAAGTAAATCCTATTTTGCTTCATCAATCCTCAAAAAAATAAAAAGGTAAATATAATTTGAATGTTGATCCCACACTTCTGAGGATGATACATGTACAATCCATAAACCTTAATCAAAGTGTGCTGATTTACAATTTGGATTTTGCACGTTATCTAGGGTTTCAGGAACTTGAAGATTTAAGCAAATCTTGAGTGCCATGAAACCTCAAGAAAAAACATGAATGAAAATATTTCATCTCAGCTTGGAGACAGTGACAAGAGTGCAGTTCAGCTGTTTTCAAATGATCCAACAGTGCTGAAGGAGTACTCTAGAGAATTATTATTTTTTTAATATTGCCTTACTCAATACATCCCAAGTGGGTCTGACAGAAAAGTCACAGCATAAAAGACAGAAAATGAAAATTTCATTGTGACAGAGAAATTTTTCACTTGGGAAACATTTTCAAGCTTTTTCATTCCCAGCTGTATGGAGAAAATTATAAGTTATCAGAAACCTCTTATGATACTATCTATTGTTAATGTTTTTAATATCTCCCACAGTAAAAACTGTGAAAGCAATCAAGCCACTGACATTTTCTTTCCTCTTTCACTACTGCTTTTATCTGATTAAAACATAAGCAGAGATACCTAAGCCACCCAGAAAAGATAAAAAACCCTTTCTCTTTTTTGTGAGCCTGGGTACCTCCTGATTGTTTTGGTCACCATTTTTGCATAATAATGTCCCTTTTCTGTAAGCTACACTTCTAATATTTTACAGTTGATATATTGGCTTTTTCTGGGTTAGTGTAAGGCTTAATTCCTGTATATGGGGTTCCTCAGGCTGACTTGACTCAGCTTGGTCATGGTCAGATTGACATAAAAGAAGATGCTAAAAAACGTTCATTCAAAAAGTGGAACAATTAGAGATGCTGAAAGTAACAGAGGGCCCTCAGGCATCCAGGAGAGCTCCTTTCCACCAGCCAAGGCCTCCTGGGACCCATCCCACCCATCTGAGAATGAAAGTGGATTTATGCGCCAGGTCCTGAGACTATTTTGGAAACCTTTTTTCTGTGAATGACAGATGAATGACATATGGGACTATTCATAGTCACTATGAAAACCTGTGTATCACTGAAAAAGCTCTGTCTATGCTTATTTATCACGTGCTGGCAGATTTAGGTCATACCTCTACCAAAACAGGGACAGTGATGAATTCCCCCCAGCCTGCTATCACCTGTTCAGAATGGAAGACCAAGTTTGCTTGATTTTAAGCCCATGTTGAGCAAGTCATTGAGGGTAACTGTGGTCATACAAGGCTTCAGAAAGGGTGTTGTGTTTTTTTGAAAAGGAAGTTCAGGAAAGTTCAGGCAAGTCAATTAAGATGTCATGACAAGGCACAGAAATCGTCTGGGTGCAGAATTGTATGCAGCTCTTTTATTCCCAATTTAGAAGAAAGCCATAGAGGAACTTTGCTCTATACCTGTAATTGAGTCACCTCTATCTCCTTCCCCAAATACGTAGTCAAGATTTGAGATTCCTGGATTAAAATTATTATGACATCATAAGTAGTAGACTCAGTTAATTAATATTACAAAGGTAATACACTCTACTCACAATATAATGTAATCAAATGAATGAGATATGTTAGGCTCTTAATGTCTTCAAGTGCTCCCCCATCTCCCAACAACTCCTGTTGTCTTGTTTCATTTATGTGATGTGAAGTATCAGGGTCACACATTACTAGGAGGCAACTCAGCTTCATGTTTATTCGCAGGTCATATATCCAGGGAGTATCTGAGAAGACCTCTGTCAATAAACTAAATTGTACCTTGAAGCAAACAGCATAACGACTAAGCACTGAATGTAATCTGAATGTGTTTTGTGCAGCAGAGACCACACTTTTTCAGATACATTCTGTGCCTAATTCTTTGTCCAAATATACTCAAAAATCTGGCCCTGTATCTCAGCTTACATGAGTCTGGAAAGATCTTTTCAAATAAAGAAGCAATAGCAGTTTTTACCAGCCAAAGTACTAACCTTATGGTTGCATCACACCTGAATGAAATCTTCAGCCTAAACCAGAACATACAAGCTCCTTTGTTAGCTTTGTTTCTAAATAACACTTTCTTGGCAAATCCTGCTGAAATTACTTATGTTGGTGACCCAGCTGACTTTTAGGTCTGTGGCTACTAGAACAGAAACCCAAATTGGGACATTAATTTTCTGAGAACATTACCCATAAACCAAAATTCTGGAAGATGATTTAAGCAACATGAAAATGCTCCTTTATTAATGCAGGCTGTACTAGTACACTTCACTTAATCAGGATGCAGATAATTAGGAAATCTGGTTAATTGGGACTTTTCCTAGGGAGCTGAATTAAACCAAATGAGTTTTGACTGGCAAGGGACAATGGTTAATTGGGATGATAATTCCACTTAATTGGTACGCCTGCAGGCAGTTAAGTGGTTTGTGAGGCTCAGAGGCTAATAACAGCCTTTCTTTCCTCAATAGACCCGTGCCTGTCCAAAATCAGTAAAACAAAATGGTTTTAATGTCTGCATGTACACATTAAGCATTGCTCAGAAGTTTACTCTCTTCAAGAGGTCATCATTGTAAGACTTCTAAGGAACTTGGTAGTGTTAAATTTTTCCAAATATGTTTCACCACAGAGTAAGGAAATAAATGATAAAGAGTTTTCCCTAGTGGTGGAATATTTTACTGCCAAAGTTTCTCTCAGCCATCAGATTCCAATACTGGAAAATCAAAAAAAAAAAAAAAAAAAAAAAAAAAAAAAAAAAAAAAAATCTAGTAATTCTAATACAAAATTGCATTTTCCGTTCAATGGTCATCTTGTCTTAAGATAATAAAAAATAATCATTATTCCTTCTAGCAGAGGAAACATAAGACTTGGTTTCCTTTGTTCCCCATGGAGTTTTGCTAAACTAAATCCATCTTTGCTGACTTCACCATAAAAGCCCTAAGGGACCACTCCCACGTCCCTGACCCAGAGTTCCCTATTCGCCACCCTTCCCCAACACAGCGGTTGCATCGCTTTGGATCTGGCCCAGGCCATCAGCCCACGTCCTACCCAGCTTGCTTCTGAACTGCACGTGTGACTCATGTGCTTTGACTATTTAGCTCATAGGACAGCATGACAGAGTTACTATCCCGACATGATGTTGTTTGGGAAAGCTAAAATACACAAACTGGAATGTTTATCTCAAAAAGTTGAAGTTTCGCTTTTCCTTGATGAAGACACTATTTTGAGGCTCCTCTTGGCCAAGAAACCTGCTTTCGCATAGCCTGTAGACAGCATCTTTAGACAGGAGAAGCCGGTGCTCCTCTAATTTCTTTTAAAGTTTTTGACTTCAAATTTTCTAACACATATATGCCACAACTGCATTGGCCTGATTTCTTTAAGGAAATAGGTGAAAAATACATTTTTTGTTATTTTTCCCCTTACTATATCATAGCAGAATGCTTCATTTAAAATAATAATAAAAAAAATTTATGAAGACTTAATGGTAAATTAGGCAAGCTTTCACATAATCCATCTTTTGCTGTAGTATATGAACTAGCAATGGAAAGTCAGAGAGAAAAATGGTATGTGAAAATTAATACACTGAAATGTGTATCTATCATACTAAACAATGAAATTATTAAATGTTCAATGTTTAATCAATGTTAGAATCTAGTTGAAAAGACAATTGTTATCTTACTTGATTCACTAATAACCCGCTACTGATACTCAATTTTAAAATATTAACAACCATAAACATCCCTGTACATGAGGGGAAATACTGGTTTTATAATATTAATTTTTTGGGGACATCTGCATAATTTGGACAATGTTGTATTGGCCATTCATCATCTAGATGATGTTTCCTAGTTGCCTATGATACGTGTAGTCCTACAATTTGAGCTAGTACCTTAGTATGCCACTGTCTGGCTCTGCCAGTTCAAGATCTAAGTCTTACAAAAGGAACTATATAGACTATTACAGAGTTGGGGGGGATGTATATGTGGGGAGGGGTTTATACTTCCTTTCCCATGAAGTACCCTATTTTTTTTTTCAGGGACCTTTTAGGGAAAGGAGGAAATAGGAACCTGTTCCCAAACCCAGTCACATGAACTTTATGAAAATTAAATATTAGCAGCAATCTCGTAATTCCGGAGGATATAATCTCCAAATCATGCTTTTTAACTGGAAAAGAGACTTTTCAGTTGTTCACTAATTTATGTTTATAGCCTTAAAATGTATAAATTTAACTAGCAATTTTACAAAAGAAGAATATACCTAAGCAAACCCTATTAAAGTAGGGAGACAAAAAGAGTGTTTTATATTAACATCAACGCTTTATGGCAATATCAAGCTCCATCTTCTCTAATTTAACCTTGAAGAAAATAAATTGCTTTTCTGATTTTAATTCAACTAAAATATTTCAGCCCTAAACCACCTAAACTCTTGCAGGGGATCTTGTCTCCATCTGCAGATCTGTTCTTTGTAATGCTGACTGCTTCTCTGAGAACAATGAGTGCTCTTCAAAGCATGAAAAAGTTATTTAATAGATCCCTGACTTCTGGACTGTTTATTAGTGCTATGACATCTGTCCATGGACACAATTTAGTCACCTTTATCACTTATTCATACACATAAACATGGAAATCCTTTCCTGCTATACACAGACCACGGTAAAGATCCAACACAAAAGAAAGCAAGTCTTGTATTTCCCTGGGACATAATCCCAGGGTCTCACTCTGTTAACACTGTTACCACAAGAATTTGTATTTAGTGGAATTCTACACTGATCAATTGAAACAAAACTTTGATATGATCCTAGGTCAAAACATAATTTAGTTATTCTCCTTCTTGACCAGTTTCAATTATTTCCATCAAACTACATGTATCACCAGGCAGCTTTAAACTGCATTATGATGCTTGGAATTCCATAATTTTCTTGCTATTTTCCCCAGGTTGAACTAAAGAAGTCAGAATTACTGTTCCAAAAAATGCGGTGTGACCCTAGTTTGAGAAGCCTTTCAAATCCTCTCTTTTTCTTCAAAAAAGCAAAAGACCTTTATGGAAGTCCTTAGTAAGAACAAATATTTTTTAAAACATAACAGACATGATGAGTGAAGTTCTGAAAAGACCTTGTAGTCAAACTACCACTTCCAGGAGGAGAAGGAGTCCCAACTGAAGTGGTCCCAGAAGACTGGTCAGCAGCCTTCTCTTGCCAATACCCACCTTCCCACTGGGAAGAATAAAACTCATGAGCTATTTCCCCTTCCATTGGACAGCCTTTAGTGTTCAGAATTGCAAACACATAACTTAGTCAACCAATATTTAATTTACGATAACCTTTGTCAAAAGTTCCTGCTCCTTGAGTTTGACTTGGAGCAAGCAACGATCAGGGAATGCTCTACCCTGCACCCAAGTACTGAACAACCTTTTGCAAATAAATACCCTGGACAACTGACTACCTGATTGCCACTCCCCTCCCGGTCATCCCAGATGACAATGGCTCTGAACACTCTGTAATCCTGTGACATCCCGCAGGCTAGCAGATTTCATTAACAGTAGAGTTTCGAGACTTTTTTCAACTATTTTGCTTGGTAGAATTAAGCAAGTAAATCTTACTGTTAGACAGATGTCATTATAAAACCATCAGTTTGCATAGTAAGATCTTTTCTTTTGGATCATCAAAGTCATAGATCTCCCGATTATGAAACTGCATCACTGTGAGAAGAAAGCTACAGACTCTGCTCCTCATTACGAGAACTGCATATAGAACTTCTATTTAAGTGTCATCAGAAAAAACACACAAACAGCCCTGGGAAAAGGGACTCTAAGAAAGGAATTCTTCCTGTAGCAATGTGCCCTTTTTATCAGGTTACATCACCAGCACCTTTGGGGTCATTTTGCCATTATCCTCTCAGATTTTGCATTCAGAGTTAGTGTTTGAACAGGGCATAAGGGGAACAGCTTAAATTTCAGTCTTTGTTGCAGGATGGTGGCTACAATTGGGCACTAAAACCTAATAGCTCTGTGAGCCCCATATTCTGCCTTCTCACTTGCAGATTTCCCACCACTCCAGAAGAAATGAACCAGTCTTTTTCAATGGCTAAATCTGCAAAAATTCCTACATGTCCTTTCCTACCGTCCTCATACAACTGCTCACATATCAGATCAACATTTTTGTTTCCTGGGGGAAATTTTGGCCATGAACTCGGTGATTATTTTTTTATATTATTCTTCTGTTGTTATGCTGCTGAGATAATTACAGTGATGATATTTAAATGAATAATTGTATGTACTTAATCTTAGGTGGGTACGCCCAGATTATCAATAGAAGCATTCTGGAGTGGATAGCTGATGATGAGTTACCTCAGAAGAATTAATGCATTTGTAATGGCTAAGTCTGCAGGCTCTCCACATTTTTGTTCTGGAGTATAAAATAGTGGGAAGAGCTCAGACCAGCTTGTGTGACTTTGTGTTTGTGTTTTGTATAGCTCTGTATATAAATGTGTGCCCAAAAGGCTAACACCATTTTTCAAGAAAGAAATACTTTCAGCAGAGCTTTTATGGTTTTCTACTCTTGGACAACCATTAGCAGCCCGTTACTCAAGTCTTCTAGTAATACCCTCTCAAATGTTAAATGCAAGAGGAACAAATGTTAAATTTTGAATGGTTAACACATTATGAGACAAATTGCTCAAAAAAAAAAATAATTAGGTACTAGCATTGTGGTGAATAAAATTCAGATTTATTTCCTAACTTCCACCAATTCTAAAGTATTTGTATACATGACTAACTTTGGTCCTCCTGAAAACTTTGTCAATGACTGAACTCCCATCTTATCTCTGATGAAGTACTCTGTGACTTCACTACAGAATTTTCTTAAAACTGATCTGATTCCATTTAATATTGATGTCTATGGAAAGAAACAAAAAAATCCCATTTAGTGCCTTTTTGTCCGAGTCATCTGGTATTTGTTATTGTGTTTGATCTCTCCTGCCAGCTGTGCTTACTCCTGACTTCATCATCCCTGTTGTTCTAACCCTCCCCCAACATACCAACCTCACTCAAGAAAATATGGCAACTACTGTGTGTGCTTTTGTGTTTTTGTTTTTGTGTTTTTATCATTTGGAATTTTTACAGTTAGGGCCAGTTAATCCTCAACCAACATGCATGAAAAAGCAATGTCACGCTGGCCTTCTCACATCTCTGCAGGTATTGTGACATTTTAAAAAGTTTTTTAATAGTAATGAGCAAAAATTCAAATGGGAAATTGGACCCTAGTTGGTCTGCCAATCTTAATGAAATTAAAGCTATTAATGCTTCATCAAAACTGTGACTATGCTGTAATAATTGATCATAATTTCTCCCTGAAATAAAGAACATGCAAGGCTCAATATATTAATGGCAATGTGTAATTTTTATGTGTAGTTTACCAGTTGTTGCATATGCCCTCCTATGAAATGCTTCCATCACACTTCAAAAGAAAAATATAAAAATAAACAATATAAACAAGTATTGTTTTCTAGTAGACTTTGGAATTAATGTTTCATAACTAAAATAATTACAAATATTTATGCTACAGTTCATTTAAAAGCTACTTTTCCTGAGAATGTAAACAAGATTTAAGACACCTAATTTTTTCATAGAGGGTACAACCACAGATAGTATCTTTCTACTGCTGTTCATAATTTTTTAGTTTTTTAATTCATTTAAATTAATTTAATTTTCTTTATTCCACTTGGTTTTCCTTTCACCTTCCCATCCTGTTATTTTTATTTTCGCCATTCTTTTATGCCTTATAAGCAGTCCCATCTCCAGATGGGACAAACACCAGTTTAGAGGATCTCAAAAAGAAGCTCACTGGTGGGATCTAGCATCTGACACACAGTATATAATGGCACCCAAAACAAACTGCAGAAAAGATCCCTTTTTTTAAGCAACTATTTAGCAAGGAAATAGGAGACAGGAAGCTGGTACTTTACTGCAAGGCCAATGTTCACAAGAGGAGATTCAGGCCCTCAGATAATAGAAGCTAGAGCTTTCTTCAGGCAAAGGATGGAGTATAGGTCTGCACATCTTACAGATCACTTCATCTATGCAAGAAAGCAAATTGTTCCTTAAACTTCTGCTCTTACTACATAGGAAGAAAAAAAAATGTATAATGGGACTGACTTAATCTTGGGGGTATCTCCTAGATATCGTAACACACAACTGAAACAAAACTATAATGTTGCTAAACCAGGGTAGGTTGTAATTGCCTAAGGAAGGGTCTAAGTTCAACATAGAGCAAGTCAGCAGTGAAACTATCCTGACAGACAGTGTAGGCTCAACTTGAAAATTAGCTGATGCCTAGGTACACACTGAGCTTGATATATTTTCTGTAATTTTGTCTCAGGAATATTATGTACACTCAACATTTTAAAAGGGTCACCTATTTGAAACTTGTGTTGTTCTTGGCATACCTGTCTGGGAATGTGAGTCTGCAGCCAGAAATGTTATTGAAAGCTGGGACCTGTTGAAGAGCATCCTGCAGGCTTCCCACATAATCTGAATCCCACAGATATTAAAAAGGGAGCTTTGGGCAATAAGCTATTTAAATTAAATGTCTATTTCAGAACAAAAGCAAAGTAAAAATGATAGTAAGAAGGATGGACAAGTATTTTTTCAATGTAGGTGACTGATCATGGAAACAAAAGATATTAGTGAAATGAGAATGATCAGTATGGTTACAGGCAACATATAGGCATTTTGAAATATAATGTGATTACTCCCTTCAATTCTCCTCCACCCCACTCCAAAAAGTAAATCCAACAGAGTTACGTTTCTAGATGAAGTTGTAAAGACTAGTACAGAAAACACTAAGACATGTAACTCGTGTTTCAGCTCTGTATTTGCAATAAAAATTGAGGTTTTATTTATCCCACCTGATGTGGATAGAAAGTTTTACCTCTCTAATAGAATAGGACGTGAGACTGTTTCCACTGTATGTAATCTTTTCCAGATTAGTCATCCCAGCTGAACTTTTTATCAGTTAATGTCGATTTAAAACTGAGATGGAATTAGCAGGGATTACGCTGAATAATTTGCAAACTGGTATTGTGGTATAGTTTTTTTTTTAATTATTATTATTAGCTGTGAGAAATCAAAATGCAGAGCAATGTCCTCAGAAATTGCTTCCTGGCTCAACATTATTAAATGTTCTTACTATCTGAACAAATATGTCACATCTTTTTTTGGTACTGCTTTGTAAACAAGCGGGCAGTAAAAATGTGAAAGTTAAATTATTATCACAAATCTATGTGTCTCTTCTGACTACAGGGTCAGGATTCAAGAGTTGACATAAGAGAGCAGTCAAATAGGAAAAAAAAGCTTTACAAAATGAGTCTTAACAACAATATTCTGTTTACTTAAGAACTGTCTTGAGGAAACTTCTGACTTCCTTGACACTCTGTCCCTTTGGAGACCTAAAGGGCTAACTGATAGCTGGAAAGAGGAGGAGGTGTTTTGAATGTGGAAAAGACGCAGAACTACTGACTAGAAACTGAATTTAGGGGCAAACCCCCCCAACTTTGAAAATAGCTGGTTTCCTACCAGTAAGGAACTAAACTAAAGCTTAGCAGAAAGATGATGAACCCCAGATCATCTGGAGCACTTGAAGTGACATTTGTTATCTTTCTGAAACATATACTTAGTACAGTTTTTAAGAGAAATTCTACCACCTACGTGGGCTGGGACTGGAAGGGAATAGTCATACTTCCCGGTTTCAGAATCCATCAATCTATAAATTCTCCCTTGATTTCCTCTTCACAAGTTCTGGGGACAGAGGACTGCTTAGATTATTCCCATCATGATCAACACGTGCCTAAAGAAGATATATGTAAGTCACTTAGAAGGGTGAAGAAGTTTTCCTGACCCCAATACGATATCTGGCAGATGCATTATTTTCCATCCTTATAACCACTTTCCCTAGAAATACTTGTGAGCCACAAGAAACCTGCCATCTTTTGAGACAGGACAGTGGTCAGTTTATGCCAGTAGAGAGAACCTCTCAGGTGCATCACATAATGCTTTACTCCTGTACACACAAAGACAACTGCCAGGTTTAGTGTTAAAAAGGGATTATCCCTCCCTTCCTGAATTTCGGTTTCTGATCAGACGGGTTGGAAAGATTCATTTTTCCATAAATAAAAGCTCTCAGCAGCTCATTCAGGTAGTCTTCCCCACCTGCTGTGGGTGCCAGACAATAGCAGAGCACTTGTGCAGAGCAGCTGGATGACCCGAGTGCAGAGTACACAACTAAATCTGGTGGTCTCAGTAAAAGGGTGGCTGGATGAAACCTAATGGCCCAACGTTATGTCATAATAGACTACGCTATATTATAGTGATATACCTTCTAGTAAGAGTAACAATATACATAATGATACAGAACACAATACATACACCATATTAATATATAACAACATACACAAACTCAGTGTAGATTCTCTGTTCCCTCTGGCCTTAAACTACATGAAATCACTTCTATCTCAGATCTGATTAAAGGGCTGAAGTACAAGTCAAGATTTAATTCATAAACTGTACACATGTCCCCAAGATACAGTAATTTACATAAAAACAGGCTAAGGTTTGGCAGAAAATGAAATACAGTCAGAATTTGTTTGTTTGCCATTTTAATAATACGGATATGATTCAGATGATAGCTGTTTAGTTTGAAATGTGACACAGGAGAAATTATTTTTTTAACTGAGATTGCAATACATGATTGCACTACAAAACAAAATGGGCTTTTGCATTCCAGCAGAAAATATGATTTCTGACCATGCAAAAAGTTGAGCTCTGAGTGAAAACTGATTAACCAAATTAAAACATACTGCAACAGATTCACACTGTTTGGAAGACAGATGGAGATGGTAAACCCACATTCTCATGCAGGTATGCAATAGCATATCAGGGAGTCATACTATTTTATGACATGAATCACCCACTGTACCACACTGAAGATGCAGTAGTAAAGCAGACTGTCAGGATTCCCATTGCAAAAATATTTTTCAGTGCTTTGTATCACCTCTGCCTTTCAGTTTGGTATGCAAGCTCGTACCCTGGATGTAGTTCATTTTACAGACTGATGTAAATCTATTAAGTGCTTTTCAAAGGAAGATACACAGAAAAGTGTAGACCCAGGGCACAATCTGTCTTTCTGATGTGTTTATTGGCAGAAAAGAAATCTCAAACAAAATCAGAGCAAAATCTTTGTTTCATTTAGCATTGGTTCCTTTCGCTGATTTTTAACTGATCAGTTTAAAGAAAATGACTGTGAAGAGATTACAGCTGTCTTTTGCGTAATTTAGCACCATGTTAGGTATGCATTTGCCCTTTTTGACATTGAGGGGATTTTCTTAGCCCTTCTGAGGTAATAGCTCTGGTTTCCTGAGCCTGCTGTAACTACTGTTATTTTACACCTCTTGATTGCTTTTCCCCCCATCTGTTTTAACTCAGAGCCCCAGCTGTGTTTGGCACCTAAGGAAATCCTACAGGCTAGGGACTTATGACTAGATTAAAACAACTCAGAAATTGTGTGTTTAGAACAAAGCAGTTTGCCACTTCCTGAAAAGTAACAATGACGTAAAGCAAATAATGAAAACAATGAACAGCTATTAATTGTCACTCTAAAAGTGATTATGTTTTTTTTTCCCCGCTAAGTTCTCTGTGACCTTTTGAAGCCCTCACTCCATGGAAAAAAACCCACCTTCTGCCTGTGTTTCCCTGTCAGTTGTCCCACTGACAATTCTCAGACAGTCTGTGTCTATTCATTGAACTCTAGTCTTAGAGCCTAATTAAGACCCCAGAATCAACTACTATTCAATGTCTTACTTTTGAATTTTAACACACTTATAGAAGCGAAGAAACAATTGAAAGGAAAATTTGGAAAAATAAAGGCTTTCCATTGTTTTCCATTCCTTCCTGTACTGTCTTGCTCAGGTTAACTCCATGGTAAGTATCCATTATAAACTGAAATGTAAGTATGTACCTTAATCAGAAAACAGTCACAGATCCTATCCAGACAGTCACACTGTCTGCTTCCAAAAATTTCTTCCTTCCTCCAATCTGGCCCTAAAACACACTGATTTTCAACAGTGCTGTAACTGAGTTGTTATTCACCAGGTCATTCACAAGTTACACAGCCATGAAAATTATGCTGAAGTTGAATTAGTGTCCAATAGACAGAAATCTTGTTTTAGCATGTCTAAAAGAGATAATTCTATATTTTTCTCCATGTTTAATTAGTAAGAAATGTAAAAATAAACTGCATGCATCAAAGAATTTTCAAACAGCTGAGAGAAAATGGCAAGCAAATAGGTAAATAGTAATTGCACTCAAGTAATTTAAATAGAAAATATGAGATATTTCTTCTTGAGCATACTTTTGATGACTTCTGCATTCACCCTCAGCCTTCCTCTCTGAACAAGCTCCTGTCTCTATTCACTAGTGAGATTCTATTTCATCATTTCCAGCTGACTTCCATTTACACCTTTGGGTACCAGAATGCTTCACTTCTCTTCCTCTACAAGGTCTCCAGTCAGCTACAAACAAATCACTAGATTCTCGTGTCATCATGTGACTCTTCAGAAAGATTATGCTTCATATAGACTTTTTGTTAAAAAAAAGGCTTATGTACCTGTTAGAGCATCATTCTGTTTTAATTTAAGTCACCAATGGTTTCCCTTTGTAGTCAATGGACTATGGGCAGCTCCAGAGAATGATTCCTCTCATTAAAATCCTTTTCTAGTTTCATGCTTACCTTATCTGGAGATGTCTCTCATCTTGATGTTTCTAAAGTAAAGTGTCTAAATCTAGCAGAGAGGTAGGTTATAAGATGTATCCCAACTCTCATCATTGTTTGCATGTTAGCATAAGTGAGCTGATGTCTGGGGATGCACCTTGAGGCACCACTCTTACACAAGAAGTCTTGTTACCTGCATACTGGCTACAAATTTTGCTACAGGGTCTAAGTATTGCACTACCTGTGCCCCTCCATAGGTCTGACCCAAATGAATCTGCCGTGTGGAGAGAGGATGTACTGAAATGAAATAATCTAATATCAAGATGCAAATCTCCATCTTCAAAATTTGATACGCAAACCAGGTTTGAAATATGAAAAAAGTTTCACATAACAGCTCCTTAAGAAAATTGCTACAGACACACCTATTTAGGGAAACTTTCTTATTAAGAAGTTTTGAGCCCTGTCACTTACATCGTACAAGTGATAGATTTTCACAGGAGTATCAGGTGCCACCAACACAATTAATTTTATCAACAAACTTTCTCATTGAATATGAAATCAGATTTGTTGACAAAGGTTTTTTAATCAAGCCATAAAAACATTGATGCAGTAGTTAGATTCCTTTCTCAATTTTCTAATAAGTTGCCATCTTTCCCAACTATTCAGTGGAGGACTGGTGTCAGGCTGATCACAGCATAATCACCACATACTCACGCTGGTTCCAGAAGTATTTCTTTCATTGGCCATGTCTTTATTCCACTGCTTGTCATTCCAACCCAATTAACTTTGGACTCACTGGTCAACTCCAGGTGTATCTGACAGATGTCCCATAGTCCTAAAACAGCCAATCCTTCCCAGTTTCATGAAAGTGCTCATCCAGAAGGGTGAGGAAGATACTGATAGTGCCCTTAGTAAAGAGGAAATGCCCACATAAGGTCAACCAAAAAATCCCCACAAATGAATGAAGGAAGTTGTGAATGCCTGGAACACATAAAAGTTTCAGACAGAAAACACACCCCCTACCTGAACCCCCAAAGTCCAAACATGAGAAACAAAGTCATTAGAAATCAGACTTCATTAGCTCTGTTGCTCACGGAACTGCTCTCAGACCAGCACACTATGACTTCTTCTCCAGTTTCCTGACTTTTCTTTAAACAGGTTTTCTTAAAATTAACATTACTATACTAGTAACCACAAAGTACTACATCAATTTGATAAGATACACCTACTTTATCCTATATTTTTCCAGCTATATAACTGATATTTATGGAAACGTTCTACTTTTTTTGTATCATTAATGTTATTGATAAAATTACCAACTCCAGGGATTGAAGTCTAAAGGATTCCTTTTATTTCTAATGTTCTTTGAACGCATTTATATTATCATTGCATTGCTGGCCACATAATTCCTTCACAATCGCTCAATTAAATATGGGATTTATATTTTATAAATTTAATTGCTATTAATCTGTCTCCTGCATCTTTTCCTGATTTTTATACAGTGATTTTTTATAAGTTCTTGCCATCCCTTCATTACTAAGGCTGAACCAAAACCATATGAAACTAAAGTTACTGTTTTTCTGTAGAAAGCTCTTTTCATAGTCAACTAACAATCTTCTCTTTTCAACTTGATATTTGAACTTTTTTTTTTTTTTTTATTCTAAAAATATCTCATGCCAATGAAGTTTTGTTATGTTATTCCTTGCCATTAGGACACTTTAAACCTTCCAAAACATCATGAATATATACAAATCTATATCCTTCACTTGAAACCTCCTCACGTTTGCACATACTGAATGTATTCAGGCTGTTGACACTGGTCTTGTAAGCCCATTATGTGGATGAATGTACCTTTATATTTCATGCAGATATTTTCTGAACAGGTTAATGTCATATGGCATGGCACAGATCAAATAAGACATCCATTTTTAAAGATCTCCATTGATGGAGATCAAAACTCTCATCAGCCACACCAAAAGTTGTCAAAAGGTAAGAGAGAGCACTTTGCTGAATAATTCTTTCTTTGCTTGTAGGACAAAGATATATTAAGAATATATAAAAAGCTGCACCGTTTTTATATTTTTTTTGTTTTCTGAGGGGAAGAGTTTATTGAGTGATTAAAAAAATCTGGTTTGCAAATCATATTTATAAATTATACCAAAAAAAAAATAGTGAAGTGACAGCATTTAATTTAAAATTATTCAGGACAATAAAATATAAAGGTTACTGCGAAGAATTGTGCAAATATCTCATTATTCTCAATTATTAGAAATAAAACTGACAGAAAAAAAATTAAGTACTGATAAATGCAAAATAATGCACATGAAAATAATGAAACTTAAGTATTGATAAACATTAAAATACTAAAAGTGAATAGCTCTAGATTAGATAGTATCATTCAAGAAAGATGTCCTGGATTTTCTACAAATGCCATTCAGAAAACATCAAATCAGTGCAAGCAGGAAGAATGATAGATAGTAGTAAAAAAACCTCTGACACTAATCCATAAAATAACAGAAGATCCATTTCATTATTGTACTGCTTTTTGACTATGGAGATGAGGCTACTGTGTGCTGTCCTGGCCATCCCATCCCAACACAAAGAGAAAGGTGTAAGCTAAGGAAGACACAGAAAGATGTGGAAAGTACAGTCAGGGGTATGTCACATGGATAATCAATGCTACCACCACTTCTGTACAAGAAAAAATGGGGGGCTTAGACCAGAAACAAATCCAATCTAACAGCGAGGCTTGGTGTAAGATTATCCATTACTTTTAACCACGCATGAAGATGAGGGCACTTGTGAAGTGTTAAGCAGCTGCTTTAAAACCAAGAAGAGGAAATTGGCTTTTGTATTTTTGTTTTTGTTTTTTTTACACACAGTGCATAATTGAACTGTCAAATTCATTGCCACCTGATATTTTTTCTGAGGCCAAAAACTTAACTAAAGTTCAAAAAAGCATTTGACAAGCTCAGGGAAGAGAAGGAAAATCTACCACAAGATATAAGGCAAGATGGTCTGTGTACAGCCTTGAAAAGATTAAATTTTTGACTGCTGGAAGCTAAAAGAACACAACAGAGGAAAGATTATTCTGTATTTGTGCTTTTTCTTTTATGCTTTCCTAAGCAAGCACACCTCGGTATCCTCAGAATTGGCTACACTGACCTTTGCTACATAAAAAAAAATCAAAGTTTAAAAATGCCACCAAAACTGTCTCTCTTCCTTTTTTTTTTAAAAAACAAAACAAAAAACTAAAACAAACCCCAAACCCCAACACCCTGCCTGGGTATTATTTGCGGTATGCTTTTCAATTTTAATTAAATTAGGAAATTTTTTATTTGAGTCTATTTCCACAAATGCGTTAAACCTCAAGAATGCCATTGTAATTTTGCTGAAATAAGTGAAACATATAAAGTAACCTGGCTAAGCCACAAACCTATTCCTTGAAAGAGCCAAAATAACTAACTCTTATCTCCTTGCTTTCAGTCTTATGTTTATAACCCCAACATTGTCCTTTTCTTTCCTCATATTGATGGCTGAAAAAAAAGGAAAAAGAGACTAGTATATATGATGGAAACACATAACATCATCTTGCATATCTTTTTTTTTTTTTTTTTTTTCTCATCATTATGAAGTAATGCTTTTGCATGAAAATCAAGTATTTTAGATAGACTTTTCTTGCATACTTTTATATAGAATCACATGGAATTTTGTTTTCAGACCATGAAGTTGCAGCGTCTTCACTGGGTCAAGTACCCAGCATTTACAGATGAGATGATTGGCCAAATCTGTACTCACACACAGAGCTCTTAAATGAAATGTCAGATGTGTAGGAGGGTCTGGTGGTCCATCCCTCTGAGGGGAAGGTGTTTGTACAACGTTCCATACCAGATCAAAGTTCTTGCTACATATTACAGACCTGTTATTAAGAAACCAAGAGCTGTAGGATTCAAATTTCTCTGCATAAATTTTATCACCTGCAACCAAATAATAGCTTCTGATGATCTGCCACTGGTAAAAAACCTACACCCTAGCAAGTAGAAGCAGCAAGACAAGCCTATAAAATTGCTGATGAATATGGACCCACCAGGCAAGCTGTAAATACTTCTTTAAACTACAGCCATGTCTCAATAGTATGCTCAGATTAATTGTCAGTGTAAAACTCCCAATCAGGTTAATGTCTCTGGTTAATCTCAAAGGCAAAACAAAGGGCTGGCTCTAGCAATAAGACTGTGTCTTTTATATTGATTCTTTTGTGTGTCAGAGAGAGATCGTCAAGGGATTGCTTTCACAGACTAAATATGTCTCTGGCATATCTAAAAAGGTCTTAATCCACTCAGAGTGTATCAACCCTTAAAGCACACGTGAGGCTGTGAAGTAGCTATAGCACCTTGAAGCAGCTGGGGAGCTAAGCCTAGGTAAAAGAAACTTAGTCTGGCATGCCAACAGACAACCCACTCATCACAACACACAGTTAAAAGACCTTTGAGGAATTACGTGCTCCTTGGTTGCTATTCATTTTATAACTTCACAAGAGAAAGAACCAGTAGTCTCTATTGGGTATCAGTAAGTACACAAACATTCAGTCAGTTGAGAAATACTGGAGTTTAATTTTCAACTAAAAAAGCTATTTTAGTGTAAGTCTTCACCCCAAAAACTTCACTTTAAGGGACAGCTTTAGGGTTATTTTCATTAAACTTAAAATGAATGACTTAAACTACACAAGTGCTGTTGCTCAATTGGCCAATACTGTGATTAAGAAAAATTCCAGAGTCTGTAAAAAATCCAGAATCACTGTCCACAAGTTCTGATAACTCTCTTGAGTACACTTGTGTTTGAACATATTTATAATTTTATTTGATAAGTAACATTTAGGAAAAAAAAGCTTTTAAGAAGCAAATCACTATGACATTTTAGGCCTTGGCAGAATCTCTGAATTTCTTTCCTAAATTGACAAAACCTGTGTGAGAAATTGCCAGAAATGTTTCACACTGGAAAAAACAGAATGCAGCACAACTGAAACAGCTGCTCAAATAATTTCATTATCACAGTTTTAAAATAATTGCTGTAGTAATTATTTATTACTGCAAGTATCCTTGCAGAATGTGCAAGTATAAATTATTTACTTTGACAGGTATAAAAGGTGTGTATTTTAGAGATGGAGCTGTGCCACTGCTCACCGTCATAGTTAGGGAAATATTTTGCTTGTTGAGAAGACAAAAAGACTGAACACACCCCTTCCCCCTCCCCTCCCAATATAGCTTATTTAGAAACAAAAAAAAGGTAACAAAATCATGGAGTGTGAAATGGTATGTAAATAGAGATTTCATATTATACTGTAGCACAGAGGAAATTCAGATGGCTAATGCAAAATGTGCAAAGTAAATGTCATATACCTACATATACTTGTTATAAACCAGTCAAAACTGTGTTTTGACAAAATTTGTTACTCTGTGCTGTATATAATATAATATAGCCAGCACAACATGGTATAACAGATCATTAGTAACATTGGGCTGTAGTATATATGAGTTACTATACATACACTAAATGTATGTTTGAAGTAAAACAATTTCTTTCGGAGCATTAATTAGACAAATACCTTCAGTGGATTAAACTCTACTTTAAGATTATTTAATTGTTCCCATTGAAACAAACTGGTATTGAAGTTTGTTTTCAATTCCCCCCAAATCTCAAATTTTTCATATATACTTCTGGTATGATAGACTTCCACTATGAAATTAGTAACTTTTTATTTCACTGAAAGGCTATGTTTCCTATGTAATTTTCCATCTTTAGTTAGGAAGACTGAAGAGCTGATGCTGGAATCTGGGTCAGTGAGAATGATTATTCTTCTTAAATGATTGGTAAGAAAATTATTTTAATCAATGGTATAAAGCAAGATGAGATAAAAGTATTGAAGTTAACTATTCAGTAAGACATTTGGGCATCTACAAGAAAGTCTGGAAGAATTTGTAGCCCAAATTTACAACAACAACATAAAAACCTGCATTCATCTGCTGCTTCATCACACTAATTCCTAATAAACGAATATGAACTGATCTGATCTGATCAACATCCTCAGAAAATACCAAGGTATACAGGCAGATGATCATGAATGATCGTCCATCAATTGGACTGCATTAAGTGACCGTTTTATTCCCAGCCCTTGAGTGGTGCCAATATGCCTCATTTTAAAGCAGATTCAAGTGGCTAGGAAAATGTATGCAAATAATTTGAACAGCAGCTCTTGAAGTGGTAATTAGTTCAATTTCTGATCATCTGACCGCACAGTTATAAACAATCTTTTTAAAGCGGTGGTGTCACCACAGCTGCAACCTGCCCTCCATGTAATAGCTCCCTATTATGGAGCACTCACACATAAAATGAATGATCAGTATCTGCTTCCCTCCTTGTCCCAAGGGATGCTAACCATGTCAAATAAAAACGCGCTGCTTAAAGGGATAAAAATGGTTATCAGAAAAAGATTTTGCATGTGTTAGGAAGCACAAAACTCCTAAAGATGGCATAGCCCCTTACCATATGGAAATAATGCTTGTTCAGAAAACGTATTTGTATGTTTAGATGTAAATCTGAATAATATAGTCTTATCTGATAAGAATGATGTAGCATTTCATTGCTCATTGTGCTGGGTTTCTGTGGTGTGTTTTTTTTTGGTAGCGGGGGAGGGGGCTACAGGGGTGGCCCCCTGTGAGAAGGTTCTCGAAAGCTCCCCTGGCTCCAAGTTGGCCCCACCTCTGCATCAAGGCCGAGTCAACCAGCTGCGCCTCTGTGATAACGTATTTAAAAAGTGGAACCTGAGAGGCGGTTGGGACTGGTGAGAAGGATGGACACCAAGGTCAGTGGAAGGAAGAAGGATTTCGGGAAGGTGTGCTGGAGCAGAGACCCCTGTAGCCCATGGTGAGATGGCAGGGCCATCCCTCCAGCCACCCGTGAAGGTCCACAGTGGAGTAGAGTCCAACCTGAAGCCTGTGGAGGAGCCCACAGGAGGCTGTGCTTAAAGGAAGACAGGACTTGGAGGGGAGAAGCAGCCCCCGCTGTTGTAGTTCAGCACTGGGAGGACTGCAACACACAGGGGTGACCCACACCGGAGCAGTGTGGGAATGGCTGAGGCCCGTGGGGAAGACTCATGGCATAGAAGGTTCGTGGAGGACTGTCTGCAGTGAGACGGGAGCCATGTGGAGCAGGGGAGGAATGTGTGGCGTTCACTCCTCCTCCTGAGCAGGAAGGAGCGTCGAGCTGCCTGTAACCCCCATCCCCTGCCCCTGTGCCACTGGGGGAGGAGGTGGAGAGATCAGGAGCAGAGCTGAGCCCGGGAAGATGGGAGGGGTGGGGTAGGTGTTTTTGGATGTGGTGGCATTTCTCACTGTCCCACCTTGTCTGTGAAGTCTTGTCTTGTTAGCATTTCAAATAAAGTGATGTTTTCTTTTTCTTCCCCTAACAAGTCTGTCTTTTTCCTGTAACCATAATGAGTGAGCTACTCTTCCCGGTCCTTAGATGGAGTCTTTGAGCCATTTTTGCTCCATGTTCTCCTTCCCATCTGACGGGGGAAGGAGTGAGTGAGCAGCTGCATGGTGCTCAGTCGCCCTCTGGGCCTAAACCATGATACTCACTAATGGTGGAGAAAGTTTCACAGCATATAATAGCTATGAACCTTTTAAAACGAGCAGAGCTTGAAAAGCTTCTAAGCTTTCCCCGCCCCCCCCCCCCCTCCCCCATATTGGCCATTTTAAACATCTCCCCTTCTAGTTCATTGATCCTGCATCCCCATTCTGAGGCACTGAGACATAACATCAGCCTTAGGTTCCTCACCCAGACCTAGGTCCCTGGAAGTTTGGGGGCAGAAGTACTTGGCAGCCAGATACCTACAGATTTTACTGAATCTGTGCTGGCCACAGAGGTGAACCTGCAAAACACATGTCCTCCTCCTAAGCATCTCTACTCTTTGTGCTTTCCACATAGCTAATACTGGATAACTTACATTATGTTAACATTAGTTCCAAATTTGATCTTTACCCTAAAACCTTGACTTGGGGGAGCACATTTTGGGTTTCATTTTTACTAGGTTGCTTAAAAAAAAATGGAGCAGGTAGGTGTGTTTCAAAACTCTGAGGTATTAATCTTATTTACTTAATCATGGGTCTTTTGATCTGTCATGTTTTGATTATATCCAAATTTTCATACTGAGAGTAAACATAAAAATAAAATGAAGCACAGTATCTAGCTAGGAATTGGATATAAGACACACACCCCCTGCCCCCCCAAATCCAAAGTTTTGCATAAAACCCACCAAAAATCTAGCAAGCCCTTGACAGCAGCTCCCATGCTGACCTCAAGCCATTTGCAAAATGGAAGCAGCAGACAGTAAAAGAAGCAGCTTGGCATTACAGGAATGTCAGTTGGGGAACTACCGAAGGCTCCAAACACTGGGGGCTCAATCACTCACTGAAATGCCCGTTGGAGGCATCTTAATACACCACCTGAGGCCGAGTTGCCTGCAGCTTTGGAAGGTGTTAACATGTGGAACAGCCAATGTAAACAGCAGTACCTAGTTTCTGCCTCTCACTTGGAGGTGAAGTCTTCACTAGTAAAAATTTTGATACTGTTCTCGGGCAAGGTTGAAGGTGAAAATTAAGTAACCACATTTAAATCAAAAGTACTTGTTCATTAAAACTTTGCTTCAGTTAATAAAGGTTCACTTTTTTCCCCTAAGTCCTACTCTACATTTTTCTTTTTTTCTAGTATTAAATTTTCTAGGCATTTATTTTAAAATTCAGTCTCATTAAAACTTATGGATAAAGTATAAAAACATTCTTCCATGTTACTGACAACATCAGTGTCATTTCTGAGGGCAATATTTCATTTAAACTTCACAAAATTCATAATCAATGTGAAAACTCATTTGAATAGTTTATTACATCCTTGATTTAGTATAAATAAAACTCTTAGATTCTACTGCTTTCATCTCTGTCATGCAATCCTAGTATTCACTGCTGCAATAAATTAGGTCTTATAAACCACAAAACATCATAAAACAAATTCAAGAGATGTTGTAAATAGAGAACAAAAAGGAAATTATCTAGTGCAAGCTTTCTGAGTGTAAACCCCTTGACACATGTTGTAACCAGCCAGTTAATAATTGCTTTGTAAATTGCTGTAAATCTGAAATGAAGCAGAGGGGATAAAACTAACAAACAAGTCATAAAGTACAATTGTCACTTGTTTGGAGTGATTATTGCTGCTGCCAACCAAGTTCAAAATCTTGTAACAAAGAAACTGTTTTCATATGTTCTCCAGTGTAGCTATTGTACTTGTGCTGGAAAATACATGTAATCCTTTTCAATAAATAACGTCACACAAAATATATTTTTGCGCAAATGCTGAATATTTACAACAGCAACATACCACAAATTTAACACCACTCTCATCACATACCGCACTCTCTCCTTTATTCACTTAGAATAGATTTTCCGAGGCTGGACAGAATATGTAATGGATGTTAAAAATTCAGGGGTCACAGGAACGGGTCCCATCATCACTGCACCACGCTATAATGCAGGAGCTCTCTTCAAGGATGAAGAGGACGTACAAAGATAACTTTAAACAGGAACCTCTTATAAAAACAAATTAAAGTTTGGCAAAGTCATGAACAACTGGAAAGAGATTATACAAAGGACAGAGACTGGCAAACTTTGTAATTGGTCCTGTTACCATTTTTAGCTATAACACTGCAGACTTTTCAGGAACATGTTACTTAACTATAAATTTTCTTTCAGTGTTATGGCTTGGCAGATCCTCACCATTAACTTGCAGCCAAAATGTCATTCCATGTTACGTTGTCAGCATTACGACACTGACCTAATTTGTCCCTCATATTATATGTTCAACACAGAGCCAGAAATCATGAAAAAAATGCTTTCTTGTCTCATGGTTATTTCTCAGAATTTGAAATAGCATTTTATTACCAGTGTTCCCAAACTAGAAGCATAATAAGGGAATGGAAAGGGAGAATCAGAAAAATAGAGTCAACGTGTTTAAAATGTAGCTCATTTATGGGCACTCACTTGGTGCCAATAAACTTTGTTATTTAAAACACATATCCAGCTCTTTATTTTTAACAGTTTAAGTTACTTATTTTGTATTCTTTGAAAAATATTTAGTTGCTGTAAAAAATGTGAACATTTTAATTACTTTATTTAAATATTGTACTTGTAATGTATTCTCCTTTTCCCCTATCAGGAAGCTCCAACCAAATAAAACGTTCAAGTTCTGCCATGTAAATATGCATATGCTTCACCTGAACATCTCTTATCTTGGTTTCATATTACTCATAATAAAAAGACATTCATTGAATCCTTCCATTATTATCGAGAGATATGAACAGTTATTGCACTTCATTTTTTTAATCACAAATAGAAACAAACTCCCATTATATTTCTTTTTAAGGAATGCAGGTTCTGAACATTTTTAGAGTGCTAAATAGTTTCAGGATAGACCTTAGATGATAACCCACGTAATTCTAGCATTACACAAAGCAACCTTTACTTACTATTTAGTATTCATATGCTTAAGTTCCAGGAGAAATTTTAAGCATGAAAATATCATGGAACACCGTACAAATGGGTAAAAATAAATTTCAGAGAGTTTGACGGAAAATCAATAGACAAAAAGGTAAATATTTCAGAAAGTGATATATTTAGTCTAAACCAAACTGAAAAGCTTCTCAGCATTAGAACATATTTCCATGCCCTCCTAGCTTATGGAGGATTGCTAAAGTGTGGTCTGAGTCATGGCAAGCTGTCTGAACAGAAACATCCTAGGAACATTTTGCTCTTGCTGTTTGCTCCACAAGAAATTAATTAACTTCATTAGCCAAATATTTAGATAAATCACTACAGATACAAAAATGATATTACAGATTTAAATATTCAAAAATCTTGAAAGTATACTCACATACTAATGACTAATGTCTACAACCAGAAAAAAAAAAAGTAATCCACCATTCCCTCCAGAAAACAAGAAAGGAAAGCAAAAAACACTGACAAATGGAAATAATAAAACATCTGGAAAATATATCAGGGGATCAACTGTGAAAATTAATGGCCTTTTTGGCACCTCCCTGAGATGAAGGAATGAAAGATGAATGTTCAACAGAACTTTTTTTTTTTTTTTTTTACATTGAGATAAAGGTGCTTAAAGAAGGCACAAATTCAATGCATCAAAACTATAACCAGTCACAGAAGAATTCTATAAGTCACTTACAGGAACGAGGAATTTTTTAATTTCTTCCAACGCATGACTCATACGAGAATACGCCTCCCCAGGTGGAGCAAACACTTCAATTAATACGTGAAGCTCATCACTCAAGTGCGCGTATTTGGCTTCTCCACTTTTCCTTAGTTCTTCCTCCTATAAAATAAGGGTGTTTTTTTTTTTTTTTAGAACTGGGAATCTACTAATTTTGCATTGATTTAGCATTTACAGAGAACATGACAAAAGGATATAATATAGGCAGACTTCTGAACCCTTTGAGAAATAAAAGTCTACAATGAGCCACTTAAAGATTTAAAAATCAATTTTGAGTGTTTGAATGATAAAACCAGCATAATTATCATCTACAACAGATTTTAATCAGCACAGTGAAAAAATGCTAAATACTCCAGAAGCAAGTACTGAAATATTAATTCCATAATGGAAAAGCTGCATTAATATGTCTGAATCTTAGCTGTTCACAAAAAAAAGTAAAATAAAGATCCATTTAACCATTTTGGACCAGTTTAACAAAAGCTATTGTTTATTAAAGTCTTTAGGTTATTTAATGAATATCTGCAGGCAGTACATTTTAGTATTGCTAAAGGAAAGTATGCCCCAGTACTTCTATTTGAGACATGAGGTCTGTGTTTCAGTCCCAGTCCTGATATATGGTACTTATGAAATCTAGCGTACACTGGTTAAGATGGTGATTCACCTCACCTAGGTTTATCCTGACAATCTTTGGGTCCCAGTTTTCCAGCTATAAAATAAGCTTAATGATCCTGCTTTATAGTAGACTAATATTCTGAATCGTCAATCCACTTTCTTATACAAGGCTTTGAGATACTGAATGTAAATTGTAATACACATTCATAGTAGTTACCTCTGCATAAAAAGCACAGATATAAAATAGTGATCTTGCTAATGGCAAAGGCTATGACAACATAATGAAAAATTTATGTCATTACTACAGAAGATAGCAGTAAGTAATGCTGAAGAAATGATGAGTTGAAAACTCAGTCTTCAAAAATATTGAGAAATGTAATTTTGAAGAAAATATGTATGTATATCTGCATTTTATAGATGGAAAACATAATCACAGAAAAAGAAGTAAACTAATTTGCTTAAAATTGTCTAAGAAGTTATTGATTTTTAGTATATACTAAAATAACACTTTATGAAAATGTACATTATCTAAGATATAAAAATTGTAACAATAGATTAAAATTCTTATTTACTTAGCTTATTTAATTCTGCATTAACATCACTTATTTTATCCTTGACTAATTTACACCAATGCTTGACACCAAAAATATTTGCATGATGCTATGCTTCAAACAATATGCATCCAGTTCTTTTTATCTACAGTAGAAGATCCAGCCCCAGGTACTTTCTGATTTTTCACAGAATACATGACAGTAACATCCTTCAGCTCCAGAACTCTAGATCTCATTCCATGATAAGTCAATGTTTTGATGTAACGCAGATGATGCAAAATCATAACTCAATAAATGTGATCCATGATTTTATTTTAAAAGATTGAAAATGGACATAATTGTTTTCAGCTAAAAACTAAAAATTAAGATAAGCAAAACATATGGTAGGATATTTTTATCTTTACAGTTAATGTATCTTTGGCATTTTAGATTATCACTGAAATCTCACTGAAATGTCAAGACGAACCAGAGCATAATATATGTCCATCATGGGATGTAACAGTACTTTTCAGTTTTCCGGGAAAACAAAACAAAACAAAACAAAACATTTGATTGCAGCTTCTGGAATAATTTGACATGAAGTATTTCAAAAGAATTAAGTTTTAATAGTTATAAAGTGACATCCTAGTATTTACTGAAAGTTTCTTTTGTACTGCTTTTTTACAATTCTAAAAAAAAACCACCAGAAAGCTCCAAAAGTTTTCTTTCAGGAAAAGACTACCAACAACCTTTGTTAAAAATATAAGTTGGATCTTTTTTTAAAATGTAGAAAAAGTATAAAATAATGTTTGGCTCATTATTTTCATGCAGATTTTGCACAGCTCAGACACCAGTAACATAATTTTGTAACACAGACCTGCCTTACAGAAAGTTAGGTATATGCTTGTGTGGTGGTAACAACAGTAACTATGTTTCTCTTTTATTTGTTCAATAAATTCAAGAATTTTTAAAACACCTAATTTTATAATGTTCCTCCTAGATTCAACACATGCTTTCTGTCACTATTCAGCAGTCATTTCTATAGCTATTAGAAACAGCAGGCTAGGGCTGTGAAATTCTCAGTATTTCTTTCTGAGGATATCTAATGTTGCTTTTTGTTGTGGAACGTATGGGGTTAAAGACTGAATTTTCACACAGTGCCTCTTCCCACAACAGGGTAAAATGTCAGAAAAATGCTTCTTTTATTGCAAGTGTGTGTGTTGATAGAGAGAAACTTAAATCACGTCAGGAAAAATAAGGAAGAGTAAGAACTCATAGACCATGCGAGCACTGTACCAAGCTTTGCTGCCCAAAGCCAGTGAATATGACTGAGTATTATAGGACTGGACATAGCCTTAAATTTAATCATATGTCAGGTATCGGGCATCTAACAAGCAGAACACCAGACATAACTCACACTGTTGAGGAGACACTTGTCGATATGGAAGGTTACACCTACTGGCAGGTAATACAGCTTTCCAAGTGCAGTACGGATGAATGGGCTCTCCCAGGAGCAGGTGAAGTTGGACAACACCTTTTTAAGTCTTGATTAGCAAGGATCACAGCCCAGCTGCAGAGCAAAACAGTCAGTGTTGCTGACCCAACATCCACACCTACTTATATTTAGGATGACAGCACTACCCTTCTTTTAGCACTTCAGTGGGTTTTGCTTCCTGCCAGTTGCTGCCTGGTTCCACAAACTGAGTTCCTATTAGAAGTCAGAGAGCCTTCCTGGAGCCCAACTTTGGTTTAGTTTTGTAGGAGAGGAGTCCAGTTCCCACCCTGTGACCTCTGCGTGCTGTAAGTAATAGCACAGTCACTGGGAATGATCAGGAGTTTCTCCTATAAACCGTGGTTCTGATTCAAACCAAAACACTAATGAATAAATACCCCATAGTACCGGTGAGGACTGAGACGGATCATGAGACTTTCTAGCATCTGTTATATGAAGGCAAAATAAATGAGATTATCATAAATCTAACTTATATGGTGTTATTTATAAAGTTATCTGGGTGCTGTTGGCCTTGCAAGACTCTGTACCCCTAAAGGTCTCTAATGCACCAATCCAAATACTTGTGGACTTTAACTGTTTCTCATATAATTCTGCCTTAACCAACTGTGAGGTCCAGCTATTCATCATGGTGCTGTCTGCCACTTTTGTCAGATTCTCATAGCTTTTTATGGTCTACAATTTCCCACGCCATGTCCAGAGGTTTTCTAGACCCTGATCAGCTTGCACAGCTTTGGTCAGGGCCTACCCAGCAGCCCAGACATTCACGCACAGCCCTAGCATGGGAATTGTAGCTGCTTAAGCCTACTCGTGTAGACATGAATCGCAGTGAAAGACAATGTGCATTGAAAGACTGATGGATTCACTACAGAGAACTACCCTGAAAACAGTCAAAGTGCAGTTAAGTGTTAGGCACTGGATCTTAGGAAAAAAACCCAGCAAACCTAGTACCTGATAAATTGATTTATAAAATGAATGGAATGGACTCCCTGGGCTTCTGGATCAGTGATAGCAATCTCTCTTAGTACTGACCTTCAGGTTAATAATATGGTTCTTATTTACTACATGGTGATGATGTTTAACTTCGCTGCAGGTTGAGCACAGCAGAGAAAACACACACCACCCTCCAGAGGCAATTGCCCCCTTGCCCTGATCCTCTTCCACTGTCTTGTGCATGCCAATTCCCTTCATCTCTCAAGACTGACAGACAGTACTATATTCCCTACCCAAGCCCAGCTCCCCTCACACTATGTGCTTCAGGCTTTCTTCACCCTCGTCTGCTGCCTTAGAGTCTGTCTGTGACATGGTGCTGAAGTCCACACGTACTTAATCTGATGCATGGCTCCATAGCCCATTCCCTCATAAAAGAGAACAGATATTTTGAAACACCTACTGTGTTTTATAATTTCCAGTTGACCAAAGCATGAAAATTGAATTATAAAACTCTGTAACAGAAATTTGAGGAATACCGACCTCTGCAAAAGTGAAACATGTGAATGATAAGAACATAAAGGCCAAGAAAAATGATGAATTATCTCTGGATGAGAAAGCAGCCTTATAATTTTAAAAGGATGTATGCTGATAGAGAACTGATTTCTCACTAGAACCTTGGCCAAAATGCTTGAATAAAACTACTGGAAGGAACTTGGAAGAACAAATGGAGTTTGCATAGCAAACAAAATTACACAATCCACATTGATGAATACAGTGTTCTCATAAAATTGAAATAACAGAATATGCAAGAATAATAGAAGAGAAAGCTGCAGCAGGAATTGTGTAGATCTCAGAGATAAATTTCATCAGTACAATACATAGAACTTCCTATAATGTAACAAATACAGCTATGAAAAGAAACAATGAGTACTTGAAGAACAATATGAGAATTGCAGTGGCTTTCATATCTTGCAATAATTTGCAAATAAAAGAATAGCACAGACACTAGACAAAGATGATAATCACAGAACTGTTGCTAGAGAGGCTTTATTCATAAGATCAATGGACAATGCTACAGAAGAAAATTAATGAGCTATTAATTTTCAATGTGGACATAAATGCAAAAATCAAGATGTTGTCTGCAACACTGATTGTAGTAAAATTAACAAGTGAACTATAAATCAGAATAGGTATAATTTCTTGGTGGTACCTGTTTTAGAGTTAAAAAGCTTTCAGGTCCTAAGTCCCATCAGTGGAGAAACAGAGAACAAAAAAAAAGAGAAACAAATTGAGAATGGATGAGGTGGAATGGGATGGCTCTCAGCAGAGTACAGAGCAAAGCTAAAAGAGCTTAGCCATCCCTTGACTCTTGTTTTAAGCCAGTTATTCTCACTCCTGGATGAAGAATAAAGAAGATGGACATGGTGAGTACATGAGAACTCACACAGCAGAGCTAAAAAAGTGGGTGTACAACACCTGCAGTCAGGCACAGAGACCTTGTAATGAAATACAGGAATGTAGAAAGAATATTGCTTACAACAGAGGAAATTTTCTGAGATACAGGTGACAACAATTATTTTCTTATACTTGATGTATCAATAAATTCGTGTAGCTACTTTGGTGAAACAGAGTAGAGAATTGTGTACATTCAGTACTGCCTTGGGCAAACGGGCCCTTCAAGAGTGCTTTATTTCTCGATGCTTTTCATAATGAAATAAAACATCTTAATGGCAAAGAGGCACTAAGCTTTACCTAGATCATGTTTTTAGTTTAGATAGGTGAGAAGGAAAACTAAGACAAATCAGTAGAGGAATAAGATGATAACACAAACATTGAATCACTATTGAAATAGCTCGAATGCCTGTGGTAAATGTTAGATGAACAAAAAATACAAATTCTGTGAAAGGAAATAAATGTTTAGGAGAAAGGGTAACACATTAAAGTGGTATGTGCCAAAACAGACTACAACCAGGGACCATTGTGACCAGCAACTTGTGATCTGTGTATAAATTACCTGCCAGAAAACTGACAGAACAGAGATAGAGCTCACAAACTTACATATATTCCTACACTTGTACAAATCTAAGCAAAAGCTAAAACAGCACAGGTAAGAATCACCAGGTCATTAGACAACTGCTGCTAGAACTAAACAAGACAAAGATGTTCAACAAACATAATCAATAAATTTAAAGTTTGTAAAGATAATGCAGGAAATTAAAGATCCTCAAGAAATGCACAATTACCATACCTAAAGATGCTTCCTAAGAAGATTATGTTAATCTTAAAACTTATGAACACAACTAGGGACCACTGCATTCAGGGTGCCTTCAGATTCAGGAATAAGACTTTTCCTTAATGAGAGCATAAAATGTCATGGTTTTATTTATGAGAGGCTAATTACCAATTTGTTACAATTAAGTTACAAAGTAGGTTGTTTGAACTCTCACACACTCTTACTATGGGAAAAAACCATACCTTATATGAAGTTGTTTTTTTTTGTTGTTGTTTTTTTTTTTTCTTAATAAAGTTGTAAAAGTCTAATGAAAGAATTATTAGCAGTCTATTTCCATACTAACACTTGCATGCAGGTAAAATGACATATACATAAACCTTCTAGTGTCTGACCCTTTCCCTGGTGTTATGCTCACCCTTCCACTGCCCTGGGGGGTTCTAAGGTTAATGACCTCCACTGACCAGGGTGTGGGGTCACTGCTGTGAGTTGGCATCACCTTGAGTCCTTTGCTGCAAGACATATAATATCAATGGTGATAATTTCTTCCTCCTCTCTCCAGGAAGCAGCTGGGGTAATTTTTAGGTCTGTGAACACGCCACATAAATTGCTCTTTCTCCACCATTTTGCAACTCCATTCCCCACCTAAATTCACTATACATGGTCAGTTTTACATATGCTGTGTACTTTTTCTTTGCTGTCTTTGTTACTCATAAAGTGATTTTACCCAGCTCCCAAGGTTGCACTCCTTTAATGACCAGTAACTGACCTTGATGCCCAGTCCCCGTTTACAGCCCTGGAGCCTTCCTTACCATCCCGTGCCTTTGCTTTCAAGGCCTCCACTTCCATCATGCCCCTGTACTCCCCTATGCTAAAGTTTCACTCTAGGGCCATAGCAGCACCCTCTGTATAGAATAACAACTTACTATCACTATCTATTAGTTACCAATATAGTACAAATCTTGGCCAAAGCTAAAGCAACATAGGTAAGAATCACTAGGCCATTAGACAACCGATGCTAGATGTAGGTAAGCTCGGAGGGAGCTGGGGGCAGGCCAAGGCCAGCCCAGAGCAAGCCTGGCAGGTCCCAAGCCCCGTGCTGCTGCCTTAGCACAAAGCCTGTGGCCCGTGACGAGTGATGAAGTGATGAGAGCACTGTATCTACTGAGATACAGGGCTACAAGTGTCAGCAGAAAGAAAACATAAATGACTTACTGCCTTTGCTGAACAGGTCTGAAAGATAGTCCTGGGATACAGAGATTGTTTTTGCAGTTACAAATGTCTAATTTTCAATGTAAATACACACCTGGATGAGGCCTGCTGCTTCCTATGCACTCCCTAGTCCAATCAGCAGATTTTAATGCTAGATTATACATGTGATTATCTCAGGGCTTAAAAACAATAATTTGCGCTCTGCCACAGTGTGAACTGTGACTGCTAGAGCTACTGCTGAGGATCAGCCTCTGCACAAAGTGACCAACGCTAATAAGCACAGGCCATGTTCCCAAACCTCACCATTACTTTGGGAAGGGTTCTTCACTATGATAAAGGGTTTTGTTCAATTACACCAGGCTGCTGACAGTCATGTGCCAAATCAACAGATTTTTAGTGATTTAAAAAAATTAAGACCAGAGAGATTTTATAATGGCTGATGACACTCTAAGAACTATAAGAGCTTACCGTGTCAAAAATAAAGCAATGAGCTTGCAGCACAAGAGATGCTTTGAGCAATGCAGACATAGCTTTGTTTACACTGCTTGGAGGCAAACATACTTACTTTTCCTCTTCTATTATTCCTACTTTCTGGAAATCATTTTACTAGTTTTATTACATCTTTCTAGCTCTATTTATTTCATTGTGTTTGGAGCCAAATCATCTTGGTTTTATAAATTTTAATCCCTTTTTTTAGAGATAGAAAAGGTAAACAGTTACTTTAAAGTGATACACGTTTTAGACACTAGAAAGCTCTGCTAATGGTTTAGGTAATCCACCAAGCCAGCTGATGACAAATTATCAGACATCTTGAAAAGAAAGCTAACTATGTTTATGCTAAGAATTCTATACACTGACAACAATAGTAGGACATTTATTTATCTACTATTCTTATTATTCAGGAAACATTTATCTTGGTATCTGTGAAGTATAAAGAATGTTCTCAAAAGCTGTGTTTAATCAGAAATAATATTTGCCTTTTTGAAATATACAAACAGGAACATTTCAGTTAAATATCTTTATCCTATTTTTTTCTCTTCTCTGTCATTAAGTTTATTATTATTATTGGTCCTATGAGAACACACCTTTTTCTCCAAGGAATAAATAGAATATTTTTATCATAAGATTTGCAAAGTGCATTCTGTCTTTAAGTAGAGGGACTTGTATGAAAATAAATGTTTTGAAGTTCTCAAGGTTCTGAATGAAGTATTTTGCTATGCACTATCAAACTATAAGTCAACTCCAGTTGCACAATAGTCAAGTACCTCAAAGAGTTTGGTTTTGGTCACCTGAAGGAAATACTAGAAAGAGTAATTCTACTATAGAGAAAATTCTCGAGAGAAAAATCCATGCCTAAGGCTTTTCTGATCTAACTGTGTGACGTACTCACTTAGCTTATAGCTGCAAAAGAACTTAAACACCCCGGATTTAGGCGTGGTTTTGATCCTAAACACCAGATTGTGGCCATCTAAATTCCTGTTGTTTCCTAGCCCTGAAATTTATAGACACTAGAGTTGTCCACTGTAATACTCCTCAGACACAGAACTATCTGACCAGCAGCACTGCATTAGGGTGAAGGAGATCTGATAGTTATTTCAGGCTTGAGTTTCTTTGGGATTCATAAACTAGCAAGGGACTAAAAAAGATGGATGTTCTGAATACACTCCTACTGAATAAAAAAGTGGCGCTGCTGCCCTTTTCCTTAATGAGGTAGCAGTTAGAGTGCTCATCAAGTTACTCATTACAAAAGTTAGGAAAGGTGTTAATTTTAGGGAAGTTGTTAGATGAATCCCACAAGAATCACTTGGGGACGTGTTCTGTTAAACTATTCATAAGTAATCCTGAAAATGAGTTGAACAGTAATAAAAATTCTCCAGTGATAAAAATCAGCTATACTTGTGTGCACTATAAAAGACTCTACATAACGTTATTTCAGGAGAAAGATCTTGGAGGCATTACATTCAGTTCTACAGAAAGAATTTGTTCAGTGTCCAATATCAATTAAAAGGGTATCCTCTATTAGGTATTTTTAATAAAGGAAAAGAAATGAAACTACAAAACCTGTCCTATTCCCTCACCTTCAATATTGAAGACCATTTTGATGCCCCAATTTGGAACCAAAAAAGATCTAGATGAAAAGCACGATTATGAGTATGGAAATATTTCCATATGAGAAACTAAGCACAAAAGTCTTGGCAATATTGATGTTCCTGCAATTCAGGATATCCTTAAACAACCAATTCTCAGAAGACCTCTCAGGTTTCACTAGTTCTTATGTTCTAACCTAAGCTTTCAGTCTTGCAACTTACAGGAGCTGCAGACTGAGCCCATTCTTACATTATACTGTCTCATTTGGAAATGTGAAAGCATCTAGTGGGGCATGATGCATTGTATGCATACAGAATAAAACAACATGCAAATCTGATATGTTTTTGTCCTATGATATCTGTAATTGCTTGCTGATGTGTTAGGTGTATCTTTTTTATTAAACAACACCTATAACAGAGACATGTACGCTTAAGGCAGTTATGTGTCAAATATGGAACTCATCTCTAATAATGTTTCTCCCCTAGGCTGCACATTTTGTTTAAAAGATCCTGTTACTAATTAGTATTCAAATGAGCTCAATGTAGTATTATGAGTGCTTCATCTAGAAAGCAAGGCAATACTTCAGCCACTCTGATTGCTCATTATAATCAGAGCTGAGAGAGAGCAGAGGAGACAGATTTACAGCCATGGTTGGCTGCAAATTCAGGAATCATGACTGCTGCAAGATGTGTGGAGAACTGACTGCTGCCTTCACCTCCTCTCCTCCTGTGGTGGCAGCCTCCCTGACCCTCCTAAGCAGCAGCACTTTTTGAAGGGTAATGTTGTGTTTCTGACCAACCCTTTGAAGCTGAAGAACTGGTCATCCCATTTAACTCCTCATTGCTTTTTCTAGCGAGTCTCCACCGTTGAGCAGTTTTCCATGTCAATGCTCTGTGCCCTGAAACACAATGGTACCCAGGATGCAGGAAAGGTTCTTCCCTAAACACTTGGGATAGGGGAAGGGATTTCTCCCTGACTGCCACATTGGTCTAGGCAGGAGAATGGGGATGGTCCAGCTTCCAGCAGTTAAAAGACCTGGCTGATAAGCTGCGCTATAAAGTTCATTTTCCTGCAACTGGGGTGACTGCCAATCATTATTTCCTAAAGACTGTCCCTTGATTAAGCATAACATTGCAAACAAAAGCAGCAAATGGATTCAAGCACCCTATTACCAAATATGGAAAGAGATCACTATTGTTTATATCCCATTGTTTCTCATGCAGTGATGCTGAAACCGTATCAGTGGAGGGAAGCCATGTTGGTGGAGACAAACTGAACTCTGGGGAATGAAGGAGGAAAAGGAAGTTAATAAATAATTTGCAAACACAGTACCTCCAATGACATTTACACAGACCAAACTGTTTCAATATCTCAAATTCAGAAATGCACTATCTTCTGAAAAGGTGTTTCAAATAACATATAAATCAAATACCTGAAAAATCAACCAATGTGTCAAACTCTTTTTCATAAACATATCCTTTTTCTGAGCTAGAATATTAATGTCTCACAAATGAAACTTTTTTTCTCACATGTGACAGTCACACATGACTTTGCAGATTTCACTTGCTTTTTCTTTCCTTGTAGGATTAGGTTTTGCATAATGACAAACAACACAAACACCATTTTCAACGGCAAAATTACTTTTCCCTCTACTATCCAGAAAATCTAACTACTCACATTATATTCATTTAGACAAATAAATTTTACTGAGAGTGCAAGTTCTTGGACAATTTCTCACAAAAGTGTCAGGAGTAGTTAACAGATGAGTATGTTATAGCAATATTACATATATCATGATTTTATGTCTGGCAGATTTACTGAGCGCAAATAAAATTGCTTGCAAATAGATTCTCGGTCATCTCAGCTATGATGGTGATTTGCTCTACAAAGATGGAAGAACACATTTTCTAATCTTCTCATAATGGAAAACTGTAAGGATATTAGTCCAATATAAGCTGTAAATGAGTGACTAAAAACCCTGCATTTTTTAATGAGTAGTGATTATAGCAATTCTAATAGCAATTTACTAGAAGGCTCATTTTCATGAAATGTGTGGAGTACTCAGACCATAGACAATTCAGGTAACATTCAGCTCACTGGCTGTGTAGTCTAGACCTGACCTGAACTCTGGACCATGAGAGAGTGACTTAAGAAGCTACCACTGGTAAAGGAAAAGTAACAGAAGTCAAAATGAGTCGTGACAAGTTTGTTTACCCTAAGATAATGTGGCTGGGGGGAAGATGGTAGCTTTTGGTTGGAGTAACTTAGTTTGTGACTCCAACAGGAACTCCAGTGTTCCTCACTGCAAATTTTTAGAATACATTATTTACCTCACGAGAAGAAAGATGTATCCTCACTGGAAGGCAGGACGACTCCTTTTGCAAGGTACACAAAACTCCTGGTATCACAGAGGATGTAGCCTGGAGGATGGCAAAGGCTTTCCTTTGGGAAGTCCAACGCTCAGAATTTCATGTTGTTCTTTGTAGTGCCCCAAAGGAAACATCAGATATGCATTCACCTCAGAGGAGCTTACCCCTGCTGAAGGGGTCGCTGGTACTAAACTGGCCTGGCCAAGATGTCAGTGAGTAAGTGTAGACAGGGCATTTCCTCTAAAAGCTCACAGCATGCTGTTCCTGCTCCCCTCCCCAGAACTACCCATCTCCCATGAGCGCTCTTACAGCATCCAAACCATAATGGACTACCACAAACACACAAAACAAACATAAAATTGCAGGAGTAAAATAATTTTAAAAATCAGTTTAAAGCAGATCACTGTACTCCAGAAAAGGTTAAGTACCAGCAATCTTAGAAGAGTCAGCTAATTTTACTGCACTAAAAATTAATATTCATTTTGCACTTAAGTTTTATCATGCAGATCATCCTTGGCAATTTAAAGCACTCCTCCAACCCCCTTTATGCTCTCAGATTTATGCAAGAAGACATAACCTTGTGCACAGGCTTTGAGTGTTGCAAAATTTTCATTACACAGTGGCCATATCTCACATAATCACAAAATATGCAGATTACATTAATCAATTATAGTCAATTCTGCTTAATGTCACCATCAGTTTACCACAAAATTTCCTTCTATTAAAAGCTTTTTCCCAGGAAACACTGTAATCTGCCTCTGGCTGAAAACGAAGCATTGCATTTGATTTCCAGTTCTTTAGTACTTTAGCACCTGTGGTCTCCCTTGTTGCTCATTTTCAATACCAGTACAAATGAACATAAAATAAAATTGAACAGCAGACCTGTTTATGGCAGACTTTCTCTATAGCTTTGAGACAAAAGATGAGGGTATTTTTATTGTTGTTTGAGCATCCTCAAATGTTCCGACTAATATAAATGCTGAAAAAAACACATTTCCTTTCCATTCTTCCCTTCCCTCCTAAATTGAAAAGAGGGTAAAATAAAAAAAAAATGCTAAATCAGGAATATGTGCACCACAGAAACTCAGCAGAGCTTTGGCTCTTAATAGACTTAGGTCCTTGTGCTATATTTTCCATCTGAATGTTGGTTTGTTGTTTTTTTGTTTGTTTGTTTGTTTGTTTGTTTGTTTGTTTGTTTTGTTCAAAGAACAAATGACTCAAGTTCTTTGAGGACATAATCAGATTCCCCAGGTTGTATTCAACCTCAAGTCTTCACTGATGTGCTCTGTCTGAGATAAATGACCCAGTTTGACAAGATAGTTACAGGACAGTTAAAGAGCTGAGTTCTCTGAGTAGGATTCATTTGCCTTGACTTAGAGGTGTCCAGAAGCTAGATATTTAAGCCTAAACTAGCCATGTGGAGCTCTCGGTGTAAAGAAACAAACATTTTCATGGAGTGAATCATCTCAAGCTGAGGTTGGTGTTCAAGATCATTTGGGAGTTTAGGTGCATAAATCGGTTTAAGGATCTAAAGAACTTTTTGGATCTGCTCAAATCGTGTTAATAAAGAAGTACTCAAAATACAATTGGCAACTCTAATATGGTAAAAAATAGGCCTAGTATTGGTTGGGTTCTTTTATAAAAATCATTAGCATAAGGGAACAAAAAGTACTAGAGCCATGTAAGACAAATTTAAAGACTGCTTGGCATCACTTCTAAAACTGGCTGAAGGATTATGGACACCATCTTAACTATTCTGGAAAAAGGTAACAGAACCGGCATGAATCTGACTGAAATATTGTATATATCCATTTTCTCCTTCAAACACATATTTAAGCGTTAACTATTTTTACTGGGCAAGCTGGATGAAAATTGTACTATTTTACAAGTGACCCAGATGTTACACTGCTGGTGCCACAGAGAGCAAGCAAGGAGGTGGAACCTAAGCAATCAGGCAAGTGCTGGTTGTGCTGTTACTATGATCAGCTTCAAACTTATTTTTTCTGCTGCACTGTGTAATTTTTCTTTCACTCAGTCAATGATTCTAGGACCAACACTGGACAAAGTGTCCTGGTCTGATTTAAGGGGGATGATATATCTAATAATGAGAAACTCCATTCATTATATTTTCATTTTACGTAAGTTACAGAGGTGTTTGACAATGATGGAGTTTCCCACCAGAAGAACCACATGCTGTTCAAGCTTACAACAGCTGATTAAGTAAAACCCTCTCAGCTGTGGTTTACCAGTTATATACTTACATCACCAGTAGATCTGTCACACGAGGACAGGTTCTGCCCTTCTGCAGTCTGAACAATGGCACAGTGGCCATCATATCCTATTACTGCAAGCACCTGAGATGCACAGAGCAGTCTGGAAAAGGCACTTGAGATGCCTCTCTGGCAACCAGAGCATGACATCTTTTCCATTAACAGTGCTCCTTGATCCCCGGACGTGATTGTGGACTGCTGCTCCCCTTGGCTCACCTGCCTCCAGGTCTTGCACTGTCCCTCCCTTGGACCTTGCTACCTGCTGCTGGGGCTGCGAGGCCTCCTCCAGTGACAGACGGCATGTGTGTTTCATTGGCACGTCCTTCCTCCATACCCTCACAGAGAGCACTCCACCAGCTGGTGACTTACTTGTAACATGACTAACAGGAAGGAAAGATCCCTCCCTCCCTCCCTCCCTCCCTCCCTCCCTCCCTCCCTCCCTCCCTCCCTCCCTCCCTCCCTTCCATTTGTAGGAAAAGGTATTTTTGGTTTTTTTTTTTTTTTTTTCTATTTTTTTTTTTAATTAAATGTTGCTATTGGCACGCTATTTCACAGTAGCTCTCTGGATCCCATTCTGCCAGAGGGTGTTTCTATGCTAGAAGTGTTCAGCAGCAAAGAAGTCCTCTTGTCAACCATTTCTTGCTGCTGCTGTTGTGGCAGTGCCTGCCTTCGCCAGCGCTGCCTGCCTTCGCCTGCCCCCGCCACCAGTGCCACACAGGCAGCAGGGCTGGTAAGCACCCAGCGAGAAAGGCACAAGGGGCAATGGAGCATCTCCCCCTGGGGCACAAGGTCCCTGAAAGCCCACTGCCCCACAACTCCCCTAACCCCCCTCACACACTCCTTTTCAATCTTTCTGCCACCGTCTCCTCAGACACATGGAGGGTGACAAATGAGACGAACCATCATGTTCGCCATAGAGAAAAGAGATGTGATTCTTCTGTGTCTGTGGAAATGCAGATCAGCAACTGTAGCAGCCTGCTGTGCAGGAAGAGAAATTAAATGCCACTCTCAGGTGGATAATATGGAAATGTAACCAACCATCTGCATATAATGCAGTAATGATCCTGGACTAACTAAACAACAGCTTCAGACTATCAGCTGAATTAAAGCCCCAAAACTGTTGGTTTTGTGCGTAGTTCTGTGCTTAGGAATTGCTCTTCTCCCATTCCTACAGTACAAGTATATTTGACTAAGTGTTGCTAGTGCCTTCTATCACACTGGATGGTACAGGACCCTGAACAATAAGTAGGAAAAATGGGTTAATAAACTGAGGTCCCCCAAATTTCCTTTGCACAGAAAACAGAAAAAATATATGTTTTTTTCATATTATGCAGGTATTGAGAGGAATGCAGGAATGCAGTGGGTTTACCTGCAAAGTTCAGAGTCTTTTTCCCCAAGTCAGTTGTCCTGGGTTGAGTGAGTGGTGGAGTTTTTTGGTGGCAGGGGAGGGGGCTATCGGGGCGGCCCCCTGTGAGAAGCTTCTCAAAGCTCCCCCAGCTCCATGTCAGCTCCACTTCTGTTTGGGAAATTGAGCCAATCGACTGCGCCTCTGCGATAACATATTTAAGAAGGGACGTGGTGACGGGCAGTCGGACTTGTGAGGAGGAGTTGCTGCAGCTGTGTGAACACCAAGGTCAGTGGAGGAACGGAGGAAGAAAGGAGGGGGGAGGTGTGCCGGAGCAGAGACCCCCCTGTATCCTGTGGTGAGACGGCAGGGCGGCCCCCCCTGACACCCATGAAGATCTACGGTGGAGAAGACATTGATTTATGGCCTGTTGCTCCTGCTTGCATGATCAAGGTTCTGTGCCCGAAGAAGGCCGGGGTCTCATGGGAAAAGGTAGCCCCGCTGCTGTAATTCAGCGCTGGGAGGATTGCAGCATGCAGGGGAGTCCCACGCCGGAGCAGCTCGGGAAGGGCTGCAGCCGTGGGAGGGAATCCAGTCGGAGAAAGTTAGTGACCCATGACGGAGCAGTGTGGGGACCGCTGCGGCCCATGGGAGGAATTCAAGTCAGAGAAAGTTTGTGGAGGACTGTCTCCTGTGAGAGGGGGACCACGATGGAGCAGGAGGAACAAGTTTCAGACACTCCCCTCACCGAAGATGAAGGAAGTGGCAGAGCTGACTGCACCCCCCATTCCCTGCCCCTGTGCCACTGGGGGAGGAGGTAGAGATATCTGGAGCAGAGCTGAGCCCGGGAAGAAGGGAGGGGTGGGGGGAAGGTGTTCTCAAGATGTGGCAATGTTTCTCACTGTCCTACTCTGTTATGTGTTGTTAGTGTCTGTAATAAATGTATGTTCTTTTTTTTCTTCCCCTAACGAGTCTGCCTTTTGCTCGTGATCATAAAAGGGGGATTTTCCCCCATCCCAGTCCTATCTTGAACCCCAAGCCTGGCTCTCTGTCCCTTCTCATTGCCGGAGGGGAAGGGAGAGAGAGCTGCTGCATTGTGGTTGGCTGCCAACCAGGCCTAAACCACGACATCACGTGATTGAAATACTTGTGTTTTTGAGGAGGTCCACAGTATTTTCTTATTGCTTACCATATGAAACCATATTGGTAACAACTGCACAGAAAGATTTAAGAAGTTAAGAAACTGTGACTATACAGTATATATTCTATGAAATGAATGTAGAGCCAGATAACGTTACTGCTATCACTACACAATATACTGCATGCTATTGCATAACATGTTTCTGGGGGAAAAAAGAAAAAAAAAAAATTACGTTGAGTTGGAAATATTCCCAGCAGGCTAAAGGGGAGAAGCAGACAGGCTGCCTGCCAGACCCAGCCAGTCCATCACGAGTTCAACAGTTAGGGGTCCCTGAGATTCTGTAGACTCAAAGGAAGCCTTTGGAGTACATGTTGACATGATAGGTTGGTTTAGCTTTAAATGTTATTATAATTTGTGAACATACAGCACTTAGGTGGATGTACTGCTACAAAATGCTATGCATTAACCTTAAATTTGAAGGATTATTCTTTGTCTTACAACATTCCCCCCCTAGTACACAAAATAAATTACTATAAAACACAAACATTGTTTAAAAACCTCAAAGCATGTTTTTGAGCATCTTTTACTTCCAGGCCAGAGCACAAAGGGTCAGTGCAGAAACAATGTCCAAGATGAAATAAAACATCACATTTGTCAGTACACGAGGCCTTTGACTGCTGACTAGTTTTGTAATCTATCCATGCTATATCTTTTCAGCCAGCCACCCACTGTTTCTATCACTTTTTGAATCTAAGCACAGCATGCAAGTGTTTTAATTCAGACTTGGTCTTTTGCACTGGAAAATCAAAATATCCTGGTTTTGAATTTGAAAACTTGTATCCTCTAAGTTTGCAACTTTTTTTGTCAATGTTACGGTTGACAAATGGTTTATGCACAGCAGTCCCCTTCAGCATTTCCAGTATAATTCATTACAATGCTCATCTAAACAGTGAGGGTTTTTTCTTACCTATTTTCAGTAGATCTCTTTGTATTTTACTTCTGTTACATCCATTCATTTCCTTCTACACAGATGGGTCAAACCTATTTGCAAACATACACTTTGGGGAATCTTTCTAGCTGCTTCCCAAGCGCATTCATAAAGCAACAGGTGACTTGGAAACAGAATCCTTCTGTTCTCTGCTCACAGAAATTCAGCTTTCATTTTCAGGAGAAAAAGAGATAGAGGACCAGAAGGAAAGGGTACATAAACCATGCAGTAATGAAGGCAAAAAATAATACCTTTCTCTTTTTTGCTTACTTAGGTTTGTATAGGCTACCTGAAGGCCTGTAAGATCTTAATTGCTGAGGTTCTGCTATCTGTGGATTGGCAAAGAGATATGACTGTGCTCTGTGTAATGGACAATGGTGGTTTTAGAGGACAGTACCAGACTTTCTCCCATCTTCTTCTGTCTTTTGAGGAGATAACTGCAGCTACTTCACTGTTGCTCAATATGAGAGTTAACTTTGTTCTGCTCTGGTTTCTGACAAATTGACAACCAGAAGACATTGATCAGGCACAGCCACTGGGTTGTGCAACGCTGACTGGCTGACAGTCGGCTGTTCTCACGCAGATGGCTCGGTGTCCACAGAAGCAGCATGACAGAGCCTCTGTGGCAACCTTGGAGAGCTAGCTGGAGATCAAAACACTGACGGCTACACACGTGCCATCAGTATTACTGCCAATAGCTACAAGAGTAGCTACAAGACTTGTTCAACAAAATACAGTCTGTGCTGGATACAGCTTATGCTTGCCAGTGCCCATATCTTTCAACAGTGGCTATCAGATCTGGTGGGCATGCTTAATATCACTCATTTGGGCTATATGAGTGAACATGTAATTACCACAACGATTAATGAGAAGTTAAAGCCAGCAAACATACAAGACTCCTGAGTGGAAAATGGAACAATTCAGTGTGGTTTTTTTCCTGTAAAACAGTGGAGAATGGAGGGCCTGGTACACATTTGGCTGCAGCTAGAGGTCTGTTTGCCTCCTAGCAAAACAGAGGCAAGAGACAAAGTAATGATGTGAAAATCTTCATAGGAGGAAGTCAAGTAAAAGGTCCCATTTGGAGGTAGGATCTTTAAAGGAAAGCTTGGGTTTCTAAACAAGAAAACTGCCTGTTTGCTTTTTCCTATTATGTTCAGGTAAAGGGGCTGTGGCACAGATTCTTTGTGAACAAACTGGAGAAATGCTACTTATCTCTTCCTCTAAGAGAAGCAGAGAGAGAGGCCCAGTATCACCTAACTGAGGACGGTCAGTAACAAGGTCTAGAAGTACTAGGAGAGTTCCTCTCATTTCTGTTGGTGCAAGGCTAGACATTAAAAGATGAGTTTAGAAATAGCCATGGAATATGATAAAGAGCTACAATCTCACTTCAAAATCATGACTTTAAAAAGTTTAAAAGGCTTTTATGAATGATCTATTTGGATAAGATTTCTTGACTTTTGTAGTCTAGCATAATTCCACTGAATATGATGCCATGGATCTTCATAAATCTGTAACTATGTTTGACAGCTATACCCATACATTTGCCTTTGTGCTTTTCATCTGAAAAATCATGTTTAAAGCTCCTGTGTCATTAAAATTGTCATTAGTTGAAAATGAAAGGCAAGGGTGAGATAAGCTATCTCGAATGCCCAAGGTCTCAAAGGGCAGTTTGAGCAGCACCAGTAGGCTTCTAAAGGCACCTGAAATCACTATGAATAAACAGAAACATATTTTCAGAGTGATCAGAATGCACAAATCCTCCCAGGAGCCATCTTTTCACTTGGATAAGAAGAACATGTTTAAACGGTGTGCCCTGCCCACAATCCAAGATGAACACATATATCAGCTGAAATCCAGGAGCTGCGTAGCTGCAATAAGCACTGCAGAGACTCCATTCTAATATTGTTTGTTGATTCATTATGCATTAGCTTAGGCTCAGCACTGTGCTTTTGTTTTCTATTCAGAGTTCATTTCCCCTAACTGAGCAGAGCTGGCATGCTGCTTTTTGAAAAAAAAAAAAAAATCCCCACAGCCACAGTCTTGCTCTCTCTTATTCTGTCTCTCTCATGGCACGATTAGAGCATCTCTTCTTTCAGAGTGACCCAAAATAAGCAGAAAAAATCCTGTTCCTCCTTACTTTGGAAAGGTCCTCAAGCCTGTACTTCTTCAAGTTCATGGGTACATGACTCTTCTCAAAATGAACAACTGCGAGTTTGTCTGCCAAAGCCAAATCACATCCATATTTCCCAAAGGCCACTACTCTTTTCATTCTGGGGGGTATTTATTCCTCCAAAGATGGTGCAACATCTAAATCTCAACTGGATACAAGTATCGGTTGTGAATCTGACATTATTTCAGACATTTCAGTGTGCCTGCTCTCACCTCCTGCCTGGCTTTAGGCACAGCACCATGACCATCTATTCACATACTGAGAACAGAAAAATACAGAACAGATAAAGTTATCTGCATTTTCCTTTGGAGGCCTGTCCTGCCTTCTCCATTAATTATATATAAAGCACAGGCTCTTGAATCAAGGACACACAATCCTCCTGCTGTGACTGGATGACCACTTTTCAAAAAATAAACCATGATATGTTCCTTAAAGTACACACTGTGAAAATGGACTTAGACTGTCACTACAGATTTAGGCCGCCTGGGAGAGGAGAGCGAGATTAAGGAGCGAGAGGAAAGTGGCTCCATTAGAACCATCCAGGCAATTGGCAATGGCTATTCCGTGGCTGTGAATTGGATATGAATTAGTAAAAACATTTAAGACAGTGAATGATGAAAGACTTACACTTCAGGTTCTACCACAGCTTGAATTGCTCTCGTTTTGAATATGCCACTGATGCTAAGGCTTAATGAAATGAAAAAAGGTTTGTAAACCAAAAAGATCTAAACACAGAGGCAACAGAGAGAAATCACAAAGGCCAGAAGCAAAATGTGCTATATCCTCTGCATTATTCACTGACATAGCAGCTGCAGGGCTTGAGATCACAGTGCTTAATGTATTAATGATCTCCTGGCCAGTCCCTGAAAGCATCTGCATACATTATCACAGAACTAAAAGGATTTATGCAATGCTTTACTAAGCTTACATAAATAAGATGAGTACAATTTTTTCCTCACCCGAAACCCTTTTATCCTTTTCATAGGCATTTCATCTCTGAAAACATATCTACAAAATGAACCCAACACAACAGTAAAACTAGAAGTGGCCTCAGAAAATATAAACATCCATATTCAAGTCTGGAAAAGATACATAATATTTTACTAGATATACTGAATTAACAAATTCATAGCTTAGAAATACTGGAACTCCCACCAATATTATATATTATTAAAGCTAGTATTTTCTATTTTATTCTGAGTTTCTAAATATCTATTACTGTGCTCTATATAAATGATACTGTATTGAAAAATAAACATTTTTATTTAGATTCTCTTTTGTAATTTTGCTGGCACAACCACTTAGTCTTTTCCTTACATCATAATCCAGCTTTAAGTTTCTAAACCAAACAATAAATGAAATGAGCTGCTCATTGGACAAAAATTATTCCTTGAAAATAGTTACTGCAGCCAATGCAGCATTGATGAGCTTAGGATTCAAGCTGGAATAGGTACAAAGACAAATGACTAGGATGTTCAGAAGTATTGGGACTCTATTTTAGGAGAGGAAATTAAAATAGCTTGGGCTTTTTGCCTGCCAAAGCCAACACTTAGAAGCAACATATGTTCTCTCTCAAAACAAAAAACAAAAAGCAAAAAACCAAAAAAAAAAAAAAAAGAAAAAAATTGAGGAAGGAAAATAAAATTGAAGGACTACATATCTAGCCACCAGAAACTGTTTTTGTCTGGAGACAGCCTTCAGATGCCAGTAATAGGAGCAAAACTCTTATGATGAGTTTAATCAGGTCATTAAAATGGCCATATAATATGATCACAGACAGAACAGCAGCAGCAAGTCCTCTTCCAGACCAGGGAAGTGCGATCTTCTAATACAGAGTTGTTATGCTCAGTCTTAACTTCATCCTTCTTTGGGTTAGCACTTCAGCATTAAACATATGCTGAAGCTTCACTGATTCCTGGAACGTTTACAATCGCTGCTGCCTACCAGGAGAGTCAGTCAGAGAGTTTTTGGAGCTCCAGGCTAATGTATAAGACAGTTGCTGCATCCTTTTTTGTAGAAGCAGTGCATTGCCATAGTACTGGTAAGAAACTTGATTATTTTTACTGATAAGTGAACTGCTTAAATATGAAATGTTTCTGTTAGGAGAAAAATAAAGGCCAGACATACTGATTTGTTCTGCATTTTTCCAAAATATTTGTGTTTTTATTTCCTCCTCTATCTGTATTTTGTCCATAATACAATAAATATATCTATTGCTAAATCTCTTTATACCGTGCAATTTCCCATCAGCTCGAAGAAAAGAGCAAAATGGGTGGTACTGTGGCAATAATGTTAAGACACATACAATGGAGTAAAATGGAGAATAAGAAATTCTAGTAGGACTTTATGATTGATGCATATAATTTTTAAATTTAATGTTAATATTAGAATAAAATTCTAAGTACTTTCCCAAAGCATACTTAACATGCACACACAGATACAACTATGTAATTAATTTGCACTGTGTTCGTTACAGGACCACGAAGTGCCTGGTCACCTTCTCCTCCTTCTGTATCTGAGCCCTTCCTGCCTGTGAGGTTGACTGGGCCAGCTCCCAGTGATGCCAAACATGACACCCACTGTTTGAGAGCCTGTGCAGATCAACCTCATGGAGCACCCAGAATAAAACCGCCTTCACCGTGAGGGACTGACACCACCCAGCTCACGGTGGCTCACCCTGTTTACCCCTACCAGTGACCAGAGGTGTGGTGTGATTCAAAGCGTGCCCCGATGGCCAAACCACTGTGCACGCGCTGTGCAGCTTATTCTCACATCTGACACCCAAGGAATCTGTAAAGCCTATGCACTGAACATAAGGTGGACACAATAGACATTTCAACAGATTATGCACGTGCTGATGAGTGCTTTGCTGAACTGCAGTTTTGTACCAATTACTTTGCCACTGAATTTTTCAAATGTCCATCATGGCTTCCTAAGTTCCTAGTTAGGCAAAGCTGACAGCTTTCTGGCATTAAAGAATGACTTTTTCAATTAGAAGATCACAGTAATTACTATATAATCAAGTTGAACTATAATAGCACACCAGCATGTATGAAATAAAAATGAGTTAAGCAACTACGAGCCCACTTCTGTAACCTGCAAACTTATTTGAAGTCATTGTTCTTCCTGTCTGTTTAGACTAGCAAAACTCCCCAGCAGCAATAAGGATTTACAGTATGATGGCTAACTAAAACCAGAGCATTTGTTTTTTTGTAGAATGGAGTAGCGACAATTTTATGATTAGATCTATGTTGGAAACACTTCTCTATTTCCAACATGAAACAAAACAATGGAAAATAACTTGATTTTCAAGTGTATTATATCAGAATATCACAATGTTATGCTGTCATATAGGGTATGAATTACATTATATGCTTTATATTTTCGTTGTATTTTTACATATATGAAGACACCCACAGTGAGAAAATAAAGAGAATGAAAAACAGAATATGGTTCGTGTAATACTACTTTGTTCACTTAGAGGAGTTCCATATTATATACATATATATATTATAGCATGCACTTCATCTTAGCTTAGCTTTGTAGAGTAATCATTCAAAAAACTAGACTCCTTATGGGGTGTAAACTCAGTCTTAAAATTAAGGCTATATTAGTTTTAAAAAAGAAATAACCCAACCATTTAATTTTGTTACTTGTTTTAGTTAATCTTTCTCCAATAGGCTGAGAAAATAGGCACTGGTTGCCAGCAGTTGAAATTGGCAGGAACCAAATGTCACATCCTGCTCAGACGAGAGAGACAAGGGACTTAGCTTCCTAAATCCCCAATGGAGTGGACAATGGTGAGACAAGTTTCAAAGTCCATGCACGGACATTTATTAATTTCCCACAATGTACTAATTGGATACATAGTAATTGGCTAAGAATATAACCAATTAAGGCAAGCAATACAGTATGCCTTGTGTTACTTAATGGTAATAAAGGAAAAGGGGAAAAAGAAAAGAGAGGTAGAGAGAATAGAGAAATAGAGATCACCGGTCTGGGTCCCTGCATCGGTCATGTCCAAGTTTGTCAGGGATGCATCTGCCCTCTTCACTTTTTCACGTCTTTTTTTTCCTTTTTATATTTCACTCCTCACCCCCCCCTCTCAACTTATATACACTTTCCTTGGCTACATGACCTAGGTTGATCCACATACCTATGTAATACATGTATGGGGAGGAGTAAGGTGCTTCATGAGATGATGCAATCAGCATGATCTTGTTAATCTTTGTTAGCATATTCAGGGGTGTCAAGTGCATTTCATGGATAATGAAGCAAAGGTCATTCACCAGACAGCCAGCCCTTGAACTTTACATGATGCACCAGAGAAGAGCCATCCTGCCTTCACAGGGCTCCCCCTCCCACTGCATCCTGTGCTATTCGCGCAGCCTTATCAGCTCTAGACTCCACATTATTCACCTCATGACTATAGTTTTGTTACTTCCAAGTGTTTGAGACATTCCTCCACCTGGAATGCCTCCACTCTCCCCCCATCCCTTATTTCTCTCTCAGGCTGTTTTTCCCAGTCCTTGTTTCTCAAAGGCCTGTTTCTCTCAGGCCCTGTTTTGGGCAGTTACAAGTCACCTCTCACACCAAAAGACTCAAGTGCCTCCAAGTTTCATTTTGATTTCCATGAAAAAATAAGAAAAATATGGCAGGAATTTTAAAACACTAATTTTGAACAGAGTACACTTTCTCCTACTTTAATTTTGCTTATTTAATTATGTTTAATTATCAAAGTAATTCTGTGCTTACAGTAAGTTCCTGCATAGTGTGTTTCCTCAGCTGATGGTGAAATATCTCCTATTCATAATATTATTTTGCATTACATGAAAAAAAATACATTTAATTATATTTACAGATCGATGTTGTGTTCTATTTTCCTAATTTCCTTATGTGTTTCAATGAATTTTATGTGAAAAAAAGTGATACTCGCTTGACTTAGTTTCATTTCATTTATTAGAGGTGAATGTGCTCAAAAAGTTTTGTAGGGTTGTTTTTTTTTTTTTTTTTTGGTTTGGTTTGGTTTCTTTTTGTTTGTTTGTTTGGAGGTTTTTTGGTTGTTTTGTTTGTTTGTTTGTTTGTTTGTTTTTTCAGAAATCCACCATTTTCCAGACTTGGAGTGTTGGACAAAGACCTAATAGCATGCATACTCTAAGATCTGCTACGACATTAATTCCTTTTGTCATCCTACACTAGTTATTTAGTGAGGGGTAATGGATTTACTCAACCTGAGCACAGCATGCACCATAAGCTGCTTCAGTAATAGGAAAAGCCCCAAGAAGTACTCCATCTGAAAGACTACTTCTGAGAGCCAATTTCCTTCCCTATTTTCCATTGCAAAAAGGAAATGCTTTGATGTTACTGCCAGCAACAGCAAATCATGACACCCCTGGTTTCGATTCAGCTGAGCATCACCCTGGGGAACGCTCCCTCCCAGCCACAGGGACCCTGCTGAGCTGCCCGCTCCAGGGCTAGGACAGTTCTCCATCTCCTGACCAAGAACATACGAGGTGATGAGTTTGCTAATGTTGTTCTTCCTCATTGGTTTTCATCACCTTTCTAATCCCAAGGGGACAATACCAAATGGTGTGGAAGGAAAATAAAGGGTATGGAGGGTAATTTCATATCTGCATATTTACGAAGAAAATTTTAAGTGTTTAATTAATATCAAAGCTAAACATTTTCTTTGCACTTGACATTTTAAGGTTTCCTTCTTTAGGAATACTCTCTCTCTAGTTGGTTCTGTAATACTGGCAGGAGCTGGTACAAAAAACTGTATGTACTTCTTTGAAAGAAACAATTCGGATACAAAGTTTTCAAGTTTGCAGTACTGCAAGGAGATGTAATTGGACATTTATATTTCACTGTTTTTAACAAAAGGATTCTTTCAACTTAGAGCAGAGAAGCAATAATTCTGTAATTGCCATGAAACCAGTAAACTGCAAAATATCTGAGAAAATGTTGCATTTTTATAGAGAATGTCACTTTTAAGAAATATCTATGCACTACCTTGGAACACAGGTATTAAACTGAATTTCAGCAACAAAAAACAAGTCAGTAGGGTGCTATAACTGAAACCTCAGCAAAAATCATCCTAACTAAAACACATTTTAAATAATAACAGACAGAAGACCCAGGGAGGGGAGGGGGGGGAGGGGAAAGCAGGAGAACATTTTGAACTAGAATACTTAATGCAGCTATTAATTACATTTAATAGTAAACAACTTAGAGGGAAAAGAAGCATTAATACCTCGTCTTGATATTGAAAATTAACTCTGCTTTCAGTTGGAGGCAGTACTAATATAAATGCAGAGACAATTTACTTCATAAGTCACATTAACATTGTTTAAATGGCATTAAGTCAGCATCTCCCAAAGTGTCTTGAACAAATAATATGATCGCAGTGCTGTGGCACACACTGCTATAATGTACAGTAAAGTACATTGCTATGCACCACTGCAAACCTTCAGCATTTGCCAACAGTATAACCTGAGCAACAAAAACTATCAAAACCTTTCCCTTCTGAAAGTAATTTAAAAAACAAACAAACAAACAAACAAACAACTGTGAAAGAAAAATAGCAACATGGATGGGAACACTCACTATTTATCCTTTTCTATTCTGACGATGCTCAGAGCTCTCATTTGGATTAAATGTATTGGGTGCTGCACTATGAATGGCCTCATTAATGTGGACTCTAATGGATATGTACAACTTCAAATGGACAAGCATCCCTTTGACATCCATAGGATGATTTACATTTTATAAAGTATATCAAATCACCTCCAACAAGAAGAAAGAAACAGAGGAAGATTCCTAGGTACTTCGTTACTGAGATTCAGAAATCCCTCAGTAACCAAAATAGAGAAGGAAAGAAAAACAGGCCATAAGACTTACCATATGGCACAAATTTAACCCTGTCCACTTCCATCTTTCTGTCCACAGCCTTCTGTGAGGGGGATTACTTTCTCTATATTTGGTGAAAAATTCATCACACTGGAACAAAGCATGCAGGTGATGATAATGTGTAGAAGATTAATAGAGATGACAGGCTACCATCCTTACGGGAAGGAAAATTGCTGTTGCACAGTTTGTTTTGTGTTGAAAGGTAATGGGGAAATTTTCTGCTTGTATGTGGAGAAATAAAACACAGGTAGTCCTTAAAAGCACACACTGCCTAAGAAAATACAGTGTAGCACATAACGCTTACACATTTATTCTTAATGCAAAATGACCCGGAGCACTGATCTAGGTGAGACTGCCTCCAGTAAGGACCCATCTCCATCTCAGGAGATCTTTCAGGTTTGGTTGGGGATGGTCTGAGAAGTGTCCATCGGGTGAAAGCCATCAAGAAGAGTGGCCAAAATCAGACAAGGAAAGCACCAAAAGTACAGTGTGACAAGAAATAACTGGTAGTATTTTTCATTACAGTTATTTTCTGTATAGTGAAGCACCAAAGAGCGTCTACAATACTGACTGCTTTCCAAAAGTCTAGAATTATTCTTTAGATTACGTACATTAAGATGATTCATGCTTGCTTCTTCTAAAAAGTGTTTCCTACAGAATATTTTAATAACAAAAGTGTATGTGGTTTGTTTAAGAAAATCTACATTTGGTAATGAAAACATGCTGTTTTCCCCCTTACCAGTGTAGAATTGGGTAGTATTGTCTATGGCTTGGCTAAGGGATCCTGTTTTTTCCAGAGGTTATTAGGAGAAAAGGTTATTGCTGACAGCTTATTTGAAAGGTAAAACCAGTTCGTAGAACTGCTGAATAAAGCCAAACCTCTGCACTGAAAATTAATGGAATAGAGTAATCCTAAATAAGTCAGTTATTGATCCTGTAATAATTAGTCATGCATTCACTTATAACTTCTTTTTAGACTCTTACCTTCCCAACCCAGAGGGAGCTGAGTTTTGCTCAGGGCCAGGCACAGACGCCAGCACAGCCCACAGAACCCACCAGCTCCAGCTGGAGGTCTGGCAGCAATGGCACTGCCTGCCCTGAGGAGGCAGAAGGAGCTGCCTGCAGCTGCAAGGGATGGACAGCTGCCCACTCAAACAACTCTGTGTGTTATTTTTACTCCTGCATTAAGCTGTAGAGTCCTTTGGGGAGGAAAATTAGAAGGGGTGGTTAGGAAAGTAAGTATCAGTATGACCACAACATTATCCATCATAGTATCAATCCTCTGTGGACTTTAAAAACACTCCATAGACCACTTCTGCCCTTCATCTTCCATTCTTCTTCTTGTCTGAATGCAACAAAATTGTGGCTTGGGGAAGGGAAGTGCCACTGAGCAGAAGTCCCATGGACTTTGCACAGCTGCTGTGTCCCATAGTGCCGGATATCTCAAACTCCTCCCTACAAAATGGATGTGAAAGGAAACAGCCCCAGTCCAATTCCCGTTCTCTCTTTTTCATTTTTTACCTTAGATCCCAGAGAATATATGTACTGTGGAAATGCAATCCTTGGACAAAGGAACTCCAAGATGATGACAAAGTGAGTTGGTAATGCTTCATGGGACAACCTGTTAAAGTGTGGACTTGCCTGGTGTAGGTCTAGATCTAGACTAAATTGGATGCAATGCCACACTGACAAAACTGGACTGCATACAAACACAAACAGGAAAAGTCTCCATGTCACAGCATGCTGGTTGGGCTTAAGGACTCAGGGTTCTGCCAACTGAGACCTCGTTTCGTGATGCTATTTTCCAGAGGATAAATATCATTAATTTTTTGTTGAGAACTTTTTCTTCCTTTTGAGAAATGAATGGATCCATACTTGAAAGGTTTTGAAATTAATGTTCCTCTTTTTCTTAAAGGCAAAGCCCAGTTACCTTCTAAGTACTTAGGGAAGTCTGATATGTTAACTGCTGCGAAGGTCACAGCAATTTAAATACTTAAAGGATAAAAAAACTCTGCTTAAACGACTAACCTTTCTTAAGTGGCTTCCTAAATTGCCTGAAAGTTATCTGATCAGTGCAAGGAAAAAGGAAACAACATACCAAGCTCCACAAGCAATAAGTGATGAAATCCCACATGCAGCAATTTTCACAAATACTATGTTCATGGGTTCACTGAAAGCAAGCCGGACAAAAGGTAAAGGCTCTGTTAGACACCACATGGCTTAACACCTTTCAGTTTTCTAGGAGCATTCTAAAGAAAAGCAAAATATTAGTAGTCTTGTCTGAAAATAAATAAATAAATAAATAAATAAATAAATAAATAAATAAATAAATAAATAAATAAATAAATAGGACCATATTGCTCATATTAAGTTGCATATACAAATATGTTAACTTGGCAGCAGTGGCACAGATTTTGGTTTGAAAGGTTGCTAATTTATGGGCATGAAGTAGAGCTGTGTAAATAATCTTCAATGAGTATTTAGTTTACTGAATTTTGACCTTTTCTTTTTCCTCCCAAAGTACTTAAGAGCAGACCTTCTGATGTCAATGCCTTTTACATGAGATTAGCCAGTGAGCTAAATTTCCCTAGTGTTTATTGACCACAGTGTTATTTCACTTCCCTGAGTGAGCGAGCATTTTAGGCACAGGGGATTAGCAAAAGTTGACTACCAAAAGTATTTCTGGATGTGATTCTAAAATTTTCTAGCAAAACTTGATTGTTCGAATACAAAAGATGCTACTAGAAAAAGGATGAATACAGAAGATGGATTAACTCATCCTGTGCTTGCCCCTCGGGTTCACTGTTTAAATAAATATCCAGCCTACCTTTGCCCAGCACCCTGACTTGTATCCTGTTTCTCTAAATCCATGTGCTCTCAGTGAGACATCAGAACTGTGAGTTCCCCTTGACACTGATAGAGTGTCTGGAGTGTCACCAACTTTCTGGAAATTAACTGAAAGTGATCCACAGCCATTAATTCTTCTCAGTCTTTACATTGTAACTAGTTATTTTGAAAGGTAAACCCCTCTTTTCACATTACCCAAGCATTCTTATTGTACTAATTATTGTTCTTATTGTACTAATTTCTAGGCTTATGATTTCTAGTTCTCATGCCCCACACTTTCTTTTTGTTCTCTATGAATCTAAAATTAACTTGAAGATCTAATGCAAAAAGTTACAGAAAATACAAGGGAAATGATAGAACAGGCACAGCATTGTAATGGACAGGTCAGTGAGCCTGTTGGATGATCTGTGGGATAGAAAGAGATGATGTAGCTAAAGTCCACCTGGCAGATTTGCATTAGAGGAAAATTGATGAGCAGAGGGAAAACAAAAAATGGCATCTTGTGACCTAATCATGCCTGTGGTTTGAGAGGAGCTTTCTCTGGTTATCCCTTTATTACAACACATTTCAAACCGCCAGAAAAGGAGGGTCAGGAGAGAGTGCCCGAATCTTTCCTATGGCCTTACACCACGGTAAGACACGGCATGTCAAACTGCTTCCCATATAAATACTGGGTGTTGTGGCAGGAAACTTTTCCTCAGACAAAAGTAGATCTCAGTATATACCAACAGACATCAAAAATCTCTTTCCCCACCTCCTGTTTAGAGGGAATGGTAAAAATCAGTAAGGATGATTAGTCAGATGAATACTCTGACTTACTGGAAAAATATAATGATTTTATCCGTATCACCCAGACTGCAAAGACAGTACAATATCTGATGCAAGCCTGATGAGACGAATTGTTCAAAACTAAAGCAAGCAGAAAAATGTTTAATTCATGAGAATGGTTTATCAGCTATGCTCCCAAGCAAGTGTCCATGAAGATTTTCCTGACTACAGCACTGCTGGGTATTTTTTGATAGCTCTTTCCTGTTATTCCATTTAGGAAAAAATAAATTAATTAAGCATATTATAACAACTTAGAAGTTTCTAGAATGAGTGTGTGTGGCCAGGAACCAGTGTGTGCTTTCTGTCTATCCAGAAAGTCAAAATACAGAAGAGCTCATCAGTGGGACATGCCCAGGTCAGAAGACAACACTTTTGCCCAACAAACAGGGCTTTGATGTTTATTTGTATATTCCAGTTTTGTGAAATGATGCCTCATACCCCCTGAATTATGTGACTTCAAGCCATCATCTGTCACTTCATCTTTCCAGGATTTCCCAGTGTGATTTTTATGGCACTGCAGACTGGTCAGGAGGCTGCAGGAAACTGCTGCACTGGCTACCTCTTCCTTATCAAGCAAGCTAGTGCCACTTCGTGCCTTTTTTCTGAAGCATCAAATTCTTGGAGGAAAATCTGGATTCATATGTGGGATATTATGCTTTAAAAGGCAACTTGATATGCATCGGCTTCCTCAATGAAAGTACAAATTCTGTGAACTATGTGGAGCCATCTCTTCTAATGCACGCTTTGGAAGCTAGCCCCCTCAGACCATGAAGAGGAGAGATGGCAGAAGAATGATGCAGCAGCTGATGCCAATCCCCAGACTGCTGTGTCTGCTTTATTTGACACCACACTTACCAATGCTGGGTTTTGCTAATAAGAATACTATGTACATGTGAAAAAACATTGAGCCGTGCTTCCTAATGCTGGTGGTGTTATCCACAGCACCCTCTTTATGGGGCTTACACCGGAAATCAAGACCGACAGCTTGTGAGAATCTGGCATCGTGCCTGCTCTTTAAAGCTCCAGGCTGCCAAAGCCCAGTGATTAGAGAAGAGAAAAGGGCTTTCAAGCACAACAAGAAATAACATAGCAAGTAAGACAACTGCTGTGTACACAGTAGCAACGCTGGTGTCCAGAAATGAATACTACTGAATAGTTGACAAAATGTTTAGGAGTCTCAGAAGTTCAGTCTAGCAGCAAAACTGGGGATTGAAAACACTGAGAAGCTGCAGAACCAGATATTAAAGCAACTCTTTACAAACAGCCACAAACTGGCATTCACAGTAGATATAAGAGGTACAAGAAGGATTTAGAAATTCCACATTATGTTCCAGCTAAATTGCTTCTGAGTCAGAACATTATGTGGAACAAAAGTATGCCCAGGAAAAAGTAAAGTTATTTTTTCAGGCAAAAAATAAAATCTAGCCAGAAGAAATTCAGAAGAACTTAAGAAATTAGGAGTAGTCACAGAAGTAATATTAAACCCCTCAATTTTGAAAAAATACTTGATCCGCAACCATACCCATAAGCCAAAAGTCATATTACACACACAACAGGTAATTATCCAGGCAGTATGAGGCATGAAACACAGAGTATGTCAGGTCACACCAGCGGATATGTGAAGTTCCACAAACATGTCAAGGGTGGGAGGCAAGCATGTGCTAAGGTCCAAGTTCACAGTACTGGCCTGGTGAGATACCCTAGGGCACTTTAAATGGAACTAGACAGCCACATTTAAGCAAATACTCAACACTGTCCAGAGAGCAACTCAGCTTGCATAAAGTAAGACATTTGATTTTAGTCAGATGAAGAGATCGTTGCACCCCAATGATGGTGCTCATTAAATCTCCACCAATTCAAACAGGAGTTTATGTACTTCATTTCCATGTAGCCACCTACATTTATGCATCTGAATCAGAAGCTGTATTCACCCACAGAAAGGATTTAGATGAAGTGGCCAAAGTTTTCTGTGGTCAGTAGCAGTACAGAAGATGGACTGGTGAAAGTAGAGCAAGACCCTAAAATAAAAACCATTGCAAGGCTTGCATTTGCCTAGCAGGTAGAGGGATGCTTATTTTTTCTCAAATTATATAATATGCAGTCTCCACTAGTCAGTATTCTTTTTCTTCAATTAAATCAACATGCATTTGCTAGCTTCATTATGTAGGAGGACACTTTATTTTTTTTTATTAATCTATGTTCTCTGTTGTACCACATCAGAGATAACATTGTATCAATATTAAATAACTTATTTCTTTCTACTGTGGATAAGTATGTTGGTCATGGTACTACTTCTTTCAAAAGTTTATCTTTGATGAATGATGTTATTAAGAAGCTGATTATTTTCCATTTTCAGGAACACTTTTGGTTTCATAGTTTACATACAAATTCAAAAGACTGTTTCATATGCTGTTCTGCAGAATGTTTTATACCATATTGCAATCTGCATATCCTCTAGGAAAATGTCACATTACTTTGTATTTCAGAATTCTCTTTATATTATGATGCACAAAATAATTGATGGTGTCATTTTTACAACAGCTGCTTGATAAGTCTTTCTTATCTGTGTCAAAACTAAATTGAAATGCAGTATTTAAAGACTCTTCACCTGAACGAAAAGTCTGCCAGAAACACCTTTGCGAAATGTCTAAAAAGAACTCTCTAACCACTTCTAAAATTATATACATAAGACTTTGGAACAAAAGAAAAATAAAGGCCAGTGAAGCAACTAGGAATGGAGAGACCATACAAACATACTTCACTGCGTAGACAGTGAAAGTTAAACCAAGATATAACATTATAATAAGATATAACTATGTAATAAATACAATGTGAGTTTTACTATATTATTTTACACATTAATATAAATGATAACAGCCAAGGAGCCTATTTATTTTTAGAAATAAAATTTTTAGAAAATTAAAAACAGCAATCTAGTATTTAGGAACTATTACTCTTATTAATCTTGGCAACTTTGATCTTAATATCTGATTAAGGTAAGAGAAAACTTACTTTTTTTTTGTATAAAAAACATCCTTCTCAGGCTCAATAGAGAAGTTTTCTCCAATGATGACACTACAGCCTGTCAACAATTCATTTCACCAAAACCTCTTTATGACATTTCAGTATGCATATTAATACATTATAAATATGTAACAGGACAAAAGAGTGGGAAAATATTCTGGAAATTATAATAATCTAATTATGTAAGAAATAAACGCAAAACTGAAAAATTTTGGGTTTTTTTCAGACACAAAACCTGAGACAACAGAGATTTCCCACATCAGCATCTATATGAGCTGTAACAGTAGAATACAAATAAGTGACGTTTGAGATTTTCTTCTATTCAACCCTGTCCAGAGTTACTGAAGAAGCTACCTGACAATATCTAGATTTATTTAAATATGGGCTCAAATTCGAACTCAAGCTCCACCGTCTACCTGTGAAGTCTCTGGATCTCAAGAAGGTGAAAACTTTATGCTCTTACTATCCTTTAGGATAGATATAAACATTCAGGCTGGATGTTGCAAGCCCAGATATCTTTATGCCTGCTGAAATTAAGTCTGCATTTCTATCACAGAATCACAGAATGGTTTGGGTTGGAAAGGACCTTCAAAGATCATCTAGTTCCAACCCCCCTGCCATGGGCAGGGACAACTTCCACCAGACCAGGTTGCTCCAAGAGCCGTCCAACCTGGCCTTGAACACTTCCAGGGAGGGGGCAGCCACAGCTTCTCTGGGCAACCTGTGCCAGTGCCTCACCACCCTCATTGTAAAAAATTTCTTCCTTATGTCCAATCTAAACCTACTCTCTTTCAGTTTAAAGCCACCATATCCTTGTGCTGTCACTACAGACCTAGGTAAAAAGTATGTCTCTGTCTTTCTTGTAAGACTCCTTTATATATTGAAAGGCTGCAATAAGGTGTCCCCAAAGCTTTTTCTTCTCCGGGCTAAACAACCCCAACTCTCTCAGCCTGTCCTTATAAAGGAGGTGCTCCATCCCTCTGACTATTTCCATGGCCCTCCTCTGGACCCACTCGAGTAGGTCCATGTCCTTCTTATGTTGGGGACCCCAAAGCTGGATGCAGTACTCCAGGTGGGGTCTCGTGAGAGTGGAGGGGCAGAATCCCCTCCCTCAACCTGCTGGCCACACTTCCCTTAATGCAGCCCAGGATACAGTTGGCTTTCTGGGCTGCGAGTGTGCATTGCCATCTCATGGCCAATTCTTCATCCATATATTTCACTATACCCTCTAGTGATATTACAGAACCACTGCCAGGCCAAAGAAGCAGCTTGAGCTCCTTCTTACAAAAATTTGATGGTGTGTACATCAAAGTAGTATTCACACCACCCAATTTCAGGAATGGACCCGGCTAGCTAAATGAGAAGACTGATGTGCACCAGGCTATAGCCACGGGAGACTCATAGCCTCTCCTGGAGGATGGCACAATGCAGGAGTCCACCTGTGGCGACATGAATAGCAATGCATAGAACAAGGTGAAGTTCACCCTGCTTTTATGCCTGAGCCTCCTCAAACTTCAGAGACACAATTGTCCTTTGACTCTTGCAGAATTTAGCGTCTCCAGGTCAGGCCCACAACAGGAGCTGGGCAGGTACAGAAAGAATAAACATCTAAAGGATTACAAACTGTTCAGATTTAATAACATGACCTCCCTGAACTGAGAATAGAGTAATAAATAGGACAGAAATAAAAATCCTACATAAAAAAAAAAAAAAAAAACAAACAACCAAACACATGTAAATAGCTACAAACAGCTCAAAGACCCAACTAATGACTACAGTAATCCAGACACCAAAGGCATCTAAAGAAATCAGACAAGAATAAACAATATAAAAGTATATGTGTCGTCTCAGCATTTTTGTTTTTATCCTCTGAGATGCCAAAAGCTGACAGGGTAATTTCTCACATTTCAAATCACTCAGATACACTCCTAGCAGTCCATAAGCACATTCATCTTCTTAATGATACTCAACTGTGGCCTATTCAACATATAATGAATGACTTTTCTATATTTGAAGCTAAAATGAGAGCATACATCACAAATCATTCCCAAAAATAAAGGAACAAACAATTGCAAATACATCATGGTGTATGAAAGAAGTCCTAGTTTTTCATGCCCTGTAATATTTGAATCTTAAAGCAATGACACTTTCTTGAAGTTTACAAACACTTTTCTTTTAACTTACAAAAAATGAAAGAAATAAATCAAACTAAAATATGGAAACCCATTAGATGGGTATCACCTGTCAGAGCTTTGTTGCAACTCTTATCTAAACATATTCTTTCTTAGATTTTCTTTCTGGTATCAAAGGTCTCTTCTAATACTTGCCTGCAATACTCCCGCCATACTTCCAGTCCCATATATATTATTTATTTCAAAGACATAAAAGAATTTTTTTCTAATGACTTTTTTTGATACAATGCAACAACAAATCTTTGCACAAATAGCTTAGCAAAATTTAATTAGGCATGCTGAATGGAAAAGCATAGAATATGCTTCCATACTAGCTAACATATTGTGAAGGGTCATTTGCTCTTGTATTTCATGGTATAAGGTGATAACTTATGTGTGGTAGAAAGGAATTCTCTCCTCAATCATATTAGCTTTTTCAATTATCCAGGAATATTATTTGCCCCTATTTCTCCACTCATAATTTTCTAAAACACTGAACACTATTTCCAGACCCAGGAAATAATACTAGATGAGTTAATAATTCAGTGTAGTATGACAACTCCTAGATTTCACTGCTGCACTACATTCTACAAATAGTACAATATAAAATGTGAAGATTTGCTCTTATTGCTATATAATGTGAACAAATTTTATAGTTGAAACATGGAGAAGACCAGTTTGGAAACAAAAGTCCATACAACAAATACCACGGCCTGTGATCTATCATAAACCCCCTCACTGAAGCCCTCATGAAAAAAAGTAATTAAGTTTACATAGGAGGGTTTATTGATGCATTCTTAAGTTATGTACATAAAATCCTTTCATCTATTTATTATTCTAGACTATCCCCTTCATGAATAGATTGCCAGGATACATTTGAAATATATTTCTGTATACATATTAGGCAAAAAATACATATAGACTTGATGATGAATGACATCTTATTCACTATACCTGAAGTACTGCATACCCCAGTCATCTGTGAACAGCTTAAATCTATTTGTGAATAGATTTCGGAACCTTATTTATAAAGTATTCTAGCAATTCTTAATACCAATACACTTCAATGCAATGAAGGTAAAAATTTTAATTTAATCATGAATTTGCATTAAAATTGTTATATCTGAACATGTATCTATATATAGTAATACATATTGTATATCTGGTAGACTACAAAAGGAAAGTAATAAATGGTAAATCCCAAAGAAAAAAAAAAGTTAGCAGTTACCCTATGTGAGCCTCATTTAAAACCTCCATAATTTGTAAGTTCATTCTCTACATTATTTTAAATTTGATGCAGAATATGCAGTAGTAATGTTTCACCTAAATACTTCAAAATAATAAGCCAGCAATATTATTACAGGTGTTATTCCAATGAATATGGTCACCACCATAAAGTCAAAAGCATCAACAGCAACTGCGTACAAATGCTATTTGGGACACCACAGATTCCACACTACAAATGTGTAATATTAGGTAATTTTGTGGGTATCCTTCCAATGTCACCAATGCTTCTAGCTCCGTTACCAAACAAAATTTGAAAAAGATAAGAGCATGTGTTAAGGATAAATTTTAATTTCACTTCCACATGCAGAAGTTTATATTAGCTATAGTTTTCTTCAACACCTCAAAAAGCTATTTTGAAGTTCTTGGACACTTGTATGTATAATATACTCTGAATGTACATGAAACCTTATTCATGTTTCACATTACCTGTGGATAATGAGTTCAGTGCCCCAGCCAGCTGAGATCTGCAAAACTCCCAGTAGTTTCACTACAACTCACAAAGCAATTCAAGTTACAAAGAACAGCAAGGCTGGCGTTTGGGGTAGCTGTTTTTGTATGATTAAGAAAAAAATTTTGACAGTGTACTTAATCATATGACACTATATATTAATCATATTCAGTAAATGTTATTCTGTTTCAATACATGTTCTTCAATTCTGTTGGAATCGTTCAATGAATTTAGAACAGACGGTTGCCCTCAATCTCTCCTATTTTCTTTCTAAGTCACATTGTGGATTCTTTGGCTTGTTTGTTTGGGGTTTAGGTTTGTTTGGTTTCTATTTTAATTTTGGCCAAATTTTACAGTAGGGCATGTGTCCTCTAGTGTGAAGGGACAGTTTGCAAATTCTGTTTCATACACCTATTTGGACTAAAAGACCCGTCAAGTATTTTCTATGAATTCAGAGTTAAACACAGGAGGAGTCTTACGTTCTCAAGCTGTAGGGATGCAAAAAATATGTAAAAAATACATACAGGTGGATGAAATTAATGAAATTTCCATAGAATAAAACATAAAAGCTGAATGACTAGTTCTGCCCTAAAAACCTAAAGAAAAGTGGATTCTCAAGAGAAACGTTTTGACATGCTTTCCTCTCTTATTTCTAGAACTTGGAACAGAAATTACTTCCTCGAAGCAAACCAGGAATTTTGAATAGTTTCAGTCCCTCAGTGACTGAGATCAGGAACAGCCAGTAACCAGGTCACACAATTCTAGCTCCCCAAAAGTCAGGTGTGGAGCCTAAGCTAGTTGTGTCAGTGAAGACAGTGAGATTCATCCCGTGTATCTAGGCGATGTAGATGTCCAAAGAGGGAACAGACTGACTCACGGGGGTGGCTGACATTCGCTATACAGAGGGCCTACAGAGTAACCTGCAATAGAGAGCTAAAGGAGGAGTCTCTTTCCCCATGTACATTCTGTGGTGCTCAGAAGACAGAGTTCACAACTGAGAATTTATCCATATTTTTGCATGGTAGCACTAGGCAGTAGCCACAGGACATGCAGACCACTCAAAACTGGAATAGTGGAAAAACCATGATAAGAAATTACTCCCCCCAAAATATTTGGTGTATATAATAAGCATTATCTATCTACGTTATTAATCACACTCTACCTAATCTAGCTGCCAGTGCGAGACACTACTTTATTTCCTGTGATACCTGCCTGCATCATGGAAGGAGAAAGCAAATCTGCAGATTCATGACGTTGCTCTGCTTGCATAATAAGAAAGGGGAAAGAGAAGACCACAGAAAACTGATAAAACTAGAGGTAGTTATTTCTAGTACAGGAACTGTAAAAGATGGTGTCTCATCTGATATTTATTACAAATTATATGGGGTCTGGATCATCAAGGGGACAAAAAAAAAGATTTTGATTCAGAGGTTCACTATCACATAATATTTTTACCAAGGACTTTTTAGCAACATGATTGAGCCTCCTACATAAAACTAGTTTTAAAAAAAAGCTTCCTGTATTTCATTGTGTGACGATTGCAAGAGATTCATTTCTGTGCAGCATGTTTTAGCAATTGCAGCTAAATCTTTGAAAGAACAAACTAAAATATTAATTCTGTTTGCAACAGTTGACACCAACAGTTTGGCCTTGAAACTGTAAACCAGAATAATTTATTGTCAAACTATTCAGGACTACACATTTGCTCCACTGAGTTAAAAAAAAATGTGAAACATCATTTTTGGACTTACATATGCACCTATGGATCACGTCTCTTAATAGCCAGAGACTCAATATAATACCAGTGTTACACTAGAGTTTAGAGAGTTACATGTTAATTATATTTTTAATTAAAGAAGCAAGGCTTGCTGGCCATTCCCTCTATCTCTCTACCCTATAAATGGACCTCTGGAGAAGGATTAACAACATAATATAAAGGAAACCTCCTTTTTCTTTTCCTCTCATGCCAGATAAAAAGCATTTGGTAACAGACTTCTTTAATATAATACGAGATGAAATGGGACCTGTAGCTGGAGAGAAAAGCAGAGCAGTTTTTATTATTTTTTTTTCCCACTTCAAAAAATTACTAAGTGAATTCTTCAAAGGTTACAGATATCCCCTAAGTCATTCATCTGCTGGAGCACCAAAGAAGAAACTCCCAACATGCAGCCATTGACTTTCACAGCAAGGGTTTGTTAGCACATGAAGAGAGGACTTGACTGTCAGGCCTAAATTCAGCAAAGCATTTGCACATCCATAAGGTATAAAAATTCCAATCGTGTTCTTATATCTTCTAAACACAGTTTATGAGATCAGGGTCTGGTGTTAAGTGTCAGGGCTACTTCTAAACGTTTGGTTTCAAAGAAACTCCTCAGACAGTGTGAAAAGCAAAAGATGGGGATCAGGATAAGGCTTTGTGTGCATATTTTAACTGCTAACTGCTACCCTTCCCACCTCCTCCCCAAATTCTGTAAAAATAAAAATTCATTCTTCTTTGAATTATAAATGGAGTTGATCTGATTTAAACCAATGGAATATCCAACTATATAAATAGGTAAAATATACCAGTACAAAAAAGGGAAAAGAACCTGAAAGCCTTGAGCACAACCACAGGTGTCTTTAGGAGTGGGATGTATTCTGCAGGGATAACAGTTCACTGATCTGAACTCAGAAAACTCTGAATTTAGTGCAATACCATGAAGTATTTGTAAAGAGATTTATAATTATCAATTAATTAATTCTCTGTACTCACCTCTAAAGTAGATGGGCAAGAACTGTTACCTTTTGTTGTGGGAAAACTAAGAATCTAGGAGAGAAAGCCAGAGCCACACAGTGATGGGAACTAAATGCAAAATTTATATTCCTCCTGACTCAAAATGCTAGCTCCATACCTGATTGAATTCATGTTCATCTCCAACAAAAATAACAGAAATAAGAAAAATAAGGAAAAAATCAGTAATAGCAATTGCAATATTAATATCATACCTAATTTCATTGAATATTCAAAATAATGACTGTCCAGAGCTGCACACATGCCTTACTTTAGCTATGTTTGATAAAACAGAAATATAACTTGTGCTCAAGTGTTCTTGGAAAGCAGCTGTTGTCAGAGAATACTTAAAATTAATATTTCTTTTTCAGAGAAGATGAAATGAAGGCGTTGGTTTTTTTTTTTTTTTTTTTCCTGGTAATATATGGCTATAAACTCAAGTTAAATCTGCACAGATTTCCTTAAAGAAATTATTGAGAAGGAACAAATTACTGCAGATTGCGTAACAACTGTACCACGATGAAATTATAGCTCTAAAGTTATATTGATATTAGGTAGATAAATGAAAAAGGAATGCTACATTACAACAGTAATCAATCAGAAAAACGATCTAGAGACTAATCAATGTCTCTGAATAAAAGAACATTAATCCTTGATGGAGATACTACAAACAAAATAATATCTAGCTTAGCTATCTAAATTCCACTCACCATCTTTTCCTATTATGTTTATCACGGAATCACATTTCAGAGGACTCCAAAGAGCTGTTGCTCCAAGTCTGATTTTTTTCATTATTCTATTTAATTGTGTGCACTGTAATTTAATTTACTGTAATGCTGCCTCTATTGTGGCAATGCAAAATTCCTTGTAACAGTAACCCATTAAAGTATATTAAAAGTATTTATCATGATCCTCAAGAGTACAGATAACATTATGCATGGAAAACTGGGAATTAACATAATTGCTACAAATAATTTAAAGCAGTTCTTTTTGCATTTATCTATATGCAAGAACAATAACTGTAAAACAAAACTCAGCAAGATCAAACCTGGTCTTTATGAAGTCACATGTAGAGAAACCAAATACCTTGAAATATAAATCACTGTTCTGAAAAAGTATACATTGACTCTTTTTATCTTTCTCTCTCTCACACATGAATGTGCTGGTTTTTTAATTCCGGAGCTTAGTTTTTTCAAGAAAACTTATTGCCTGATTCAAGGACATTGACATTAGTGTCAGGACTCACACTGACTGCACCATTCAGGTTTGCAAATGCCATGTGCGTGAGAAGGGGATATCCCAGTTGCCTTTGTGGTCTCACAACCAAACCTTTTTGACAAGGTGAGGCACCAGAGTCCCCCCCGTGGATAGTGGTGGCAACTGAATGGCACCAACAAGCACCAAATGATTCTATGGCTAATGAAAACTGAAGGACCTGAAATCAAGAAGAATTTGGCACAGATCTGGATGTCAAACTCAGACTTTTGGGTGTCAAATTGGCACCATTAGAGACAGAGGGAAATTGCAGCTGAGTTACTCAGTGGCTTGTTTTTAATGCATAATACATGGGTACACAGCTTTGCTTACTTTGCTGGGATATTTAGAAAACTTACAATATTTCACAAACAAAAAAATGTAAACTGTTTTCAGGTCAAAAATTTACTAAAAGTTTAAAAGTTGGCAAAACAGAAAGCATGTATTTTTTCACTACTTCAAATAACGCATATTTTTCTTCACTAAGGGTGATCTTTACCATTCCCACATTCCTCTTTTTTGCCACTTATTTGCTTTGCCTCCTTTAAAGTTTCATGGTCCTCCATCACTTTTAACACAGAATAGAAAGAATAAACCTGAAGCACTCTCTCAATGTTTTGCCCCTTGCAAGTAGTCTAATTTAGCAGAAAGAGGAGAATTTGTCCCACCTTTTTAAAAACAGCAGTGTAAGTCTTACAAATGTTCTGTCAGAGCTAAGAAATATGTAAGTCTGTTTTAACATTGGATGCGAGGGAGGCAATGAAGACTTTTAATATCATAGCTGTGTTACATCAGTAATAAAATAGGGATTTTTCAGCACCTGTTTGAGGTCTGATATAATTATTTTGTGAGGACAATGTAATTTTCTTAACTATCAGCCTTAGACTATGAAATTTTTAACACGGAGTTAAATTGCCCTCTTGGTTATTCCATTTTGAAAATGCCATCACTAATTACATGGAAGTATTTTGTCACTCCATGAATCAAGTTAGCAGAAAATACTTAAAGTGATATATCTGGCTGAACCTCTGCAACCATTCTAACATCTCACGCTTCAGACTGGGACTTTAGTCTAAAAATTAATAGAGAAATATTTGGAGATTGCATTTGAATTTCATTTGCTCAGTCAGCAAAATACTACGAGTGATTTAATCCCCTCACTGGTCATTAGCAAAACTGTCACTGGATTGAGCAGTACAAGAAATGTGCTTCTGGGATACTGATATAATTAGAGGAGATCTTAGAGATTTCCTTAGGAGTCAAAGGAGATCATTATAACAATTTTCAAATTTTATTTAAATTTCAAACATTTTAGGTACTTACATGAGTGCCCATTTTCCTGTTTCTTTCAACCTACCTGTGCATGTTACCAATTTACGAACTTTAATTTTTCACCAGTAATTAATATAGGTCAAGTTTAGAAAGATATGGTAATCTCGATTTTTCTGCCATCTTTCCAGTTTTAAATAAAAACTTGTATTCCAATTTTCTATGTGTATGCAGAAACAAGCCTTTGTTACGTAATACCAAATAATTTAATAAAAAAACCCAGCATATCAACAAGTCCAGAGGCTTTAGTTCAGTTTCCTTTAATAAGCACACAAATTGTTTGGTATTTATAGCTTTTTCCAAGAAATCATGGGTGAATAATTTATAGAATCAATGAGGCAGACTGTTTCCAGTATTCACAGCCCAAAACGTATAGTCCAAAATTTATCTCCGAGAGACGAAAAGGCCATACAGTATTTTTGATTAGTTCAGTTCAGGATTTTTCTCTCTTGGGGAATATTCACTGAGGAAAAATGCCAGCACAGCAATCTTCACTGAGGTCTTTTTGTTGCCTCAGGGAGGGACTGGCTGAGAGACAGTCAGGAGATAAATATGGTGCTTCTGTCACCCAGCAATTCCTGATGGCTAATTCTTAACACTGATGGTAGGTCAGATCTTGCACCAGTGAAAAAAAGCTCCAATACTGAGGAACACCACCTACCTTGTGACCTGTGTCCCTTTTCAGGAGGGGAAACTGTGTATAGGTAAGTATCTAATTATATGAAAAAAAGCTAGAGTAAATTAGGTTCTAGCTATGATATTGTAATACTTGTTTTCACAAGTAATATGTAAAAGCCTGCTGACAGAAATTTGATGTCTTCACTCCCAAGTAACATTTTTTATCAAAGTGTAACTAAAAAATTTCCAGCTGCCATGAGAGTAGGAACAGGTTGCTTACTGAGAGACACAGATGACTTCTCTAATGGGACAACAACATCTTGCTCATATACTCTACAGTGACCAGGAAGAAGATCCAGAGAAGAACGGGAACCCAACTGGAGAAGCCAACATATGGCCCCCCTGCCCGATCGTCCGACCTAGATCCTGAAATCCAGGTCAGAGCTGACAGGCAGCATAAGCCACAAGCCCCATCTCTAGAGAAGAGATATTTCTAGAACTTGGGAGAATCAAGCAAGGTGGAACTCACTGTGGAAGAGACAAGGAGCCACAGTGCCTTGTACACAGGCAGGAAACAGTAGTTTTGTGGGGTTTGAGGACCTATAATGATATTGATATCTTTCTGTGGTATAAAGGGTGGTTTGCTATTGATGTTTTTTCTTTACCTGCTGCATGAAACTCAGAACAGAAAAAATCGTGACACATCATCCACATTTAGGACATGAAATAGTCTGGAGGCTTAGTCAAGTATGTCTTGAGAAGACAGTAAGTTTTATACCAAAGTGAAAAGAACATTGTTGAATAATTTGGTGATAATCTGAGAGTAATGTTACTTCAGCTATGCTCCTCTTAAAATGGAACTGGTGTCATTTACCAGGAATTTCCTACCAATCTGTAGAAAGAGTTAGGAAATGGGTTATGAAGTGATCTTGAAACTTTAGAAGCGATTATGCATCTTTTGGTAATAAAAGTGTTGAATGTTAAATAGCTAGCATGGGAATTTTAAATTGTTGATAGAAGACAGACATCCCTAGTCACTGTGCAGAAGACAACAACAGGAACTGGCTCATACAGAATGACTTATGCTTAATCATGAGTTACAGCTATACACCACACATATCCTCCTTCTCTCTCTCTCTCTCTTCACATATACATACAGATTAAAAGCTTTTAAAAAGCTTTCCTCAAGCCTGACTCCTCTAAGCAATGTCAGAGTTGTTGAGCCACCCTGCAAAAACAAAGAAAACCTGTTCTTAACCCAAGAAGGACTGGGGAAAAGACTATTTTCTATGTAGCAGGATGGGCTATGTACTTAAAGGGGTTCTAAAACTCAGAGGGAAGTCAGAGAAAACATCTTAAATCTTCAACATCTATATGACAAACCACCTTCGGAAGGAAAAATCCATACCACAAGGAAACAAATAAACTTGACAGAAATGGAAACAAATAGAATTTCCCAAAATTTTATAGCACAAACTGAAACAGCTACGCGTCACTGTGTCACGGGTCATTTGAAACTGCATAAATTGAAGGATAAAAGGCAGTTGATCTTTCTAGCCAAGTTCCAAATCCAAAGTTACTGGTCAATGATACTGAGGAGATGCTTGTTAACACAGATTAGCCTTCTAATAGATAAGGGACTATCTATCAGAGGGCGACTCATTGATTAGGTATGCAGACAGAACGTAACTGGAATTAAATCTACAGGTTCTGTTTTAAAGATCTAAAATGGCCTTCTTGTAGAAAATCCCAAATTTTTATCTCCATATATAAGCTGAAACCTCATGATGGCACACTGGGCTTAACTACCATAACCATAAGATAGAGTGAGCAATCTCACTAGCACGAGTGGAGTGGCACCAGTACAAAACCTGGTGCAAGACCACTATATGACTTTTACTTTTTTTTTTTTTTTTTCCCCAACTTTCTAGTGTCTTTTGTAATTACTTATTCTTGTTCAGAATGTTGTCACTGTCATTTGGAAGGAAATATTGCATATGTAACCGTACTGAATAAGTTTAAATGATTCTAACAGGCAATGACACTCAAAGGCTTTTGAAACAGATGATACTAAATAAGACTTTTGTTCTCATGTTTCAGTAAAGGAATAGGATTGGGGACTGATAGAATGCAAGACTTGGCTCATCACCTCCTACTGACAAAACCTGCAACTTTCTTCTTTCCTTTTGGGATATCTGAGCATTATTTATATAATCTCGAATAACAATGATGTCAAGAGAATGCTATCAGAGAATTCATTTTCCACTATTAGGACAGTACACTCATGGTAGACATGACCTAATGAAAAAATATATTGTGCTTCAAAGAAAAAAGTTATTGGATACTCTTCACATTATATATATGAACCTAATCCTGTAAAATATTTGAGCGTATATTTAAAGGTTGAGGGATTGCAGTCTGGGCACTTAGCATTTGCAGGGAACAGACCAGTGTGCACTGCAACTCTCCCATATTTTGAAAATCTTTTCTAAGGTACTCACATAATATGGCTGTTAAAAAACACACTAAAGTCAATACATTAATCATTGAATCTAGGTAGGTTCTCTGCATGCCAACTTTAGAACGTTTCAGTTGCCAACAAGTTCTTAACACCTCTGTTTTTTAAAAAGAAAAGCTAATGCAAGAAATTCTGTTTAACGGGACAAGCTGTTGTCCAGTGGCAGTGGAGCTTCTTTCAAAAGCACTTAACCCACAGATTAATGAAAGGCAGATAGTTCTACTGAAATTAACTCTTCTGCAATTAAACCTTCTTTATTTAATAACTAGTTTAAACAACAACTGAAACATGGAAGAAGAAAGCAGTTAAAAGTTCATTCAGTAGATGACAAAACATTGAGTCAGTAGTTTACATGATTTTTCAAAGCTGCAGTGCAAGTTTGTTCTCTAATTTCCCATGTTATATAGGAAAGAAACAGGAATCTTTAATAACAGCATCATCCAAAGAAGCAGGACAAAAGATGTAAGTAAATGGAAATTTAAACAATGAAAGAAATGGGTAATACACAGAAAGTGTGCAAAATGGGATTTGGTGTTGATAGGATTTCTCTAGGTAAAAAGTAAGACTTTAAATTGGGGTGGCAATTATACATCAGTAGTCAGAAGTTTTAACTCAAACAGTATGACTTACATTTTCTTCATGTGTGGCTGACATCCCATGTGCTACTGTAGCATTGACATATCAGCTGTTTTTTATCTAATATATAGCCGTGTAATCTGACTATACACTAATTTCTAAATCCTGATTTATGTGGGTAAAAAGTGGTTCTAAAAGACGTTAGGAGTGACTGTGACTTCTGCAAAGACAATGTGAGCATATCCAGTTTAAACAGTTAATCTGTCTTGCAAGAAGAGTCTTGCAGGTGATGTACAATGAGTTTTCAGGAAAAATAATCAGTTTACAATCCATTTTTCATTTTTTTAACACAATGATTAGCAATCAAAAATCTTCCTTTGGGTAACACTCAAAATTATATTAAAGCAAAATTAAAACTTTGCATCATTCTTAGGTTATTCAGCTCTTCCAAACATATTCACTTAGGTTAACTCTTAAATAAAAACCTTTTTTTTTTTTTAAAAAAAAGCACACATTTTATCCTGAAAACTTTTCAGCTAAAACACTTGAACATTTTTAAGATTTCTCTCACAATCCTTCTTTGTTTCAGAATTTTGGAGCCTCCACATGCCTCTTTTCTACATAATATAGTGTTCACTGGAAAATTTCCACCACCTCTTTCTTTGAATGTTCCCACCATAAAGTTACACATGCAATGGGAAAGACAAAAGATAAAATTCTGTATAAGGTAGAGTTTTTCTTTTGCAGAAGATTTATATCTGCCTTTTTTTTTTCTTTTCAAGACAGTCTTCTTCCCTTTCTCAACATGTTTTTGCTTTTTTATGCCTTGTTCACCATTTCAGTTTTTAATCTGGGATCATGGCCTTCATTTGCTCCTTCTTACCAGCATTTACCATACCAATTAGTTACTGGTATACATACAGCCATTCCAAACAATCCTCACCATATACAGCCTTATCTACTCTGGTATAGTTCACCTCTGAAAAAAACATAACAAAAAGAGATGATGTCATGTTGCAGATAAGTACTGGACTATGATTAACTCTATTGATCTGTTCTCACTCCTGTTATTAAGGGTGAGGTCCCACCTCAGACCAGTGCCTCTTAGATACGTATTTTCTCTCCAGTCAGTAGAGGGTTCTTAGGGAAACGTGGAAGGGGAGGGGTATGTTTTTGACTCTTCCCACATACTCTCCCTGATATCCAGGAATCTGCTGTCAGAACATGCAGACTTTAAAGGCAGTTCTAATGACACCAGTGTAGATTTTTTTATCTCTGGCCCTAAATATTCTTGGCTTTCCTACAAAAATTTTCCTTTCACTCCCATATACATGAAATCATTGCCATTTTGCTTTCTCATATATGATGTTCTGAAGTTCCACAAAAGAGAAAGTCCAAGTTACATATACTATCTAGTGCATGTTTATTGCACATTGGTTTGTAATTTATCTGAATAATAAAATACTGGTCATATAAATAATCTAAAACCAGGGAGTATGGAGAAATAGTGCAAGTTTCAAGACTGTGCACTCTCCTACGAAACTCTGGCAGGTAACTAGCTCAAGAAATAGAAGTGTTTAAGAAACACTGTTACATATTTTTCTGCTTCTTTTAAAGACAATCCATACTCTTACTCCTATAGTTTACGTAAAAAAAGCTATTCTAGCTCACTGCGTACATTTTTTTTTTTTAATGGCACAGTGGAAAGCATTCATTGCATTGTTGAAAAGGAGAAAATCTGCATCTGTGTATGAAAGCAATCAATTCATTCCAATTGTAATGAGATTTCTCCTGTCAATTCAGTTTGATTGTTTACCTTTACAATTGCCTCCCATGCTGTTTGGAAAAAAGAAGAAGAAGAAATGGAAAAGAATCAAAAGCCAAGCAACTCAAAATGACTATGTTTAATCTCAACACTACCTGCGCTAAAGAATGTATTTGCATATTTATAACACTATATTACTACAGGAATGACAAACTTTAGTGGCAGCCTCTAAGTCATCAAGACAGTGAGAGCTCAACCTGTTCTAAGAACTCACTGGAAACTGGCTGAGCTCTTATGGTGGGCACAATTCTCAGTGGCCGTGGCTATGTTCAACATGTTGAATAATACCTTCTCTATGATTTCAAAAGAAAAATGGGAGTTATTCAGCTAGTAAATATTTCAATTTTTTGCTACAGTCTTGCACAACAAATGCAAAAGGAAGAAGTATCTAAAAGCCAGCATCATCTTCTGCTGTGTCTAGTGGACTGTCCATATTTCGTGATGGTGCTTGTTTTTCCTGTCAGAATACTGTAGGGGCTTTCTCCTATTACAGAAAACTAAACTTTTATTGAGCCAGTGGCATTAGCTTAAGCACAGAGATTTAAGTACTCACATTAGCCATGCTGCTCTGGAAGAATCATGAGTTTTCCTTATATCCTAAATAACTTTCTGCAAAACTGCTGCAGTTACACTCAGGCATCTCTTCAACAGCTTCTAACACAACTTTCTGTGACACATACATAAACTCTGTGGTATTTAATGTACAACTGTAGTTGTTCCCAATATTAATTTTAAGTGAGCTGCATTGCCTTTTCAAATTAATCTACCTTGTTCCCACACGGTAGGCACAGCAGATACTCAAAAATCCCAAGTCCCTTTTAAAAAGTTTCCCCTGAGGCTCTGGAAAGGAACAGCCAAAATTCTTTAGTCTGAAATTTACCAACAGATTTATTTTTTATCGATAAAGAAATTATGAAAAGCAGATATACCTCCCTTGACAGAGTCTCCTCTGCAGAATTGGAAACTGCCCCTCCATATGCCCAGAATTACAGAATATGGCTAGAGTGGTTCATTATAGAGCCAAGCATTTGTCTTTTGTAATTTTGGCACTAAAAAAGCCCAAATCAGTGGATCAGCTCTTTTCAAACACTAAGTACCTAAGGATTTAGGGCATAAATGCACTTAGTATTTTCCAGCAGAAATTCTGTTTCTGCTGCTCTGATGCAGTTCAGCATCCAGCTGCAATGGGCTGGGGGGGAAAAGCACACATGCCTACGGCCTGCCTGGGGATTATTATGGTTCACGGCATAATATAGACAGCTTTAAGGAAATTCTAGTTTATGAGAAAAATTACATATATTTTTTTGAAAATTCCTCGAGAAGGAAGACTTATCTGCCAATATACACAAGCTGATTTCTTGCGTGATACAAAATAACCACAACAAGCCTCCAGACTTTGGTAATTTGTATTTAAATCAGTAAAAAATACTGTGTAAATAAGACTAGTGGGCTTGTTCTAACCAGAGCAAGTTGTATTTTCCTTAGCAATGTAGCAACTCACAGTATTATTTATGCCCACAGTCAAATACACATTCTTTTAAGTTTTACCAGTATCTCAACCTAGAATATCCTCTCTGAAATGCTAATTGTAACTATTACTGATCCCATGATGATTCTCAGCCTCTGTTGCTTGGAACTGGTAACAATGATGTACACAGATCAGATAATCCCTATCTCTCACTGTAATTGCACAGGGACTTTGTTTTCTTTTGAGTAAGTAACATCTAAATTGGATTAAGATAACAGTCACTTACAAGGCCTTCTCTACAGAAGTTGCTTTCATCACTGCTATACTGAATGTTATTTTTCTCTAGAACTTAATTTTTTACACCATGAGTTCCCATGAAGTTCATACTTAACTTCAAATTATGCTTAAGGACTAAATACTCTATGAAGAGAAAAAAAATACCCTGAATTTTGTTTTTGCTGACATACTTATGAGTAAATGTAATAACTGGCATGCTGGCACTGTTCATTATGATCAGATGAAATCCAAATGATGTGATAAGAAGAGTGACCGATCTCAAAATCAGAGGACATAGTCTACCTACTTATGCGTGCTTAAACATGCTTGGCTGGTAACAAGCCCTTCACACTACTCTATCTGGGCAATTGATGCTCTTGGCAATAATAATCTGAGTGGGTGGCTGAGAATGGAACTGGCAGATGCAGTACTGATGGCAAATTACTTCTACTTAGCAGCACATGCATTCATTCATCGAGGGAGTCATTTTTATAATTCCAGAAGTAAGCCAAAAGTCATAAAATATTTTACTTGTCAATACCTAGAAATAAAATCTGTAGTGTATTCAACATTTATTATCATAAAATATAGTGTGAAGTAGATCACTGAAGTGTCAGTATGCCCAATGTCATAAAGAAATCTCAGAAAAAATGCAATACATTGTGTACCTAATTTGTCTGTTTTGTGGGTTTTTTGTGTTTTTTTTTTTTTGTTTGTTTGGTTTTTTTTTTTTTTTTCAATATTGCAATTGGAGACCTCATAATGTACGTGTGACTGCTGATATGCATTTCCAAGACCAATAATGCCAACCATAAAATCCTGATTAGTCTTTCCTTTATTCTGGCATATTATTGCTTTCATTATTTTAGCTACTGAGATGAATGAGAGAGGTGACAGAAAGGAAAGCAGAATAATGCACAACATTACTAAAGGCAATATACAGTTCAATGAAATTAGCAGTCATTATTTCTGTGTTGACTATAATACTGCTGTTCTACAGGCTGTAAAGTAAGAAATCACAATGCAACCATTACTTGCTTCTGTAGGCCAAATATATCTGACGTTGCCCTACCTTACAAATCATTACCTTAGGTGCATTGACGAGGCAGTGATTTCAAACACAATTTTTGACTTCTCTGTCGTGCATTTTTACACACATTTAAGCAAAACGTCCACTTTGTTACCTTTTTAGTAGAAACTATGCCCTTAATAAATAGTCAACCTTTTAAAAGAATCCTATCTCTAAAGAAACAATAAACAAAAGAGAAAACCTATTTATGTACATCAATATTACAGCAGTAATCTATACAAGCTATACTTTCTCAGGAGAAACAGACTTCTCTCAGAACAAATGAACTTTAAGCTGGTTTTTCTTTTAGGTTAATTATTTAAATAACAATGGTAATACAGCAACTGTGGAGGTCTACGATTATATGGGAAGCATATATGTGTAGCAGGAGAAAAAATGTATTTAAGTAATTGATGTAACTTGAAAAAAACTCACCTTGGAGTCAGAGTCTGTTATGAGTCTATTAATTGAATCATTAATAGTAGACAGGCAATCCAAGTGTAACAGCTAAAGCACAAATGTTTTGACACTAATTGTAACCAGAATCCAGACACAGTACCTTAGCTTTATCCCTCATGGATCCTTTCCCCAGGATGGACATTTTTGCACCTGTTTCTTCTTGTAATCTCTTCAAGGAGTTTCCTCTTGGTCCAAGCAATTTCCCAACAAAATTGAACTAGAAAGCAAATAAGAGAATTACTTTAGACCAAGAGGTACTTTTTCAAATACTTAATAAACATTTACAAACAAGCTGCTTAAAAAACCAGAAGTTTACTTTCCTTTAAAAAAAAATACTCCCATTTAGTTCTAAGCCTAATTCCTTGGGATTCAAGTCTGGAGAACTGAAGTACCCTCTCATCTAGTGCAAAAGGCAATAAAAGCATTCATGGTTTATTTGAACTCCAGGAGGCTTCTCCCTAGGACAAAAATGGTTAGTGGCTGCTTAGGTTTAGCTAACAGCTAAACAAGCTCTTTGCTTATCAGACAGTATAGGTGAAACCCAGAGAATGCATACATTCTTTCCTCAGCCAGATTTATTGGCAAAGTAATATATTCTTCAAAGTTAGAACTTTAGATGTTTTTTTAAGAATTGATGTTTACACATTGATTTTAAAATAAGTGCTGTTTTGTGTATCGGCTTCAAATATCTGTTTTGCCAGCAACAGAATTAATCAGAAACAACATATCACTGTAAGTGTTCAAGGCTATTTTCTAAGAGGATTTTTAAGAACACTGGGCTTTGTCTGACATGCTGCTAATACCCTTAATTACTGAACAGTTCCTGTGACACATATATTGTTTTTTTCTGTATGAAGAGGACAGATAACTAAATGAAAATCAGAAGACAGAACAATAAAAAAATGAGGTGTTAAAGGTATGTCAACACAAACGAGGAAAAAGGGGGGGGACTACATTAAGTAACAGTAATTTGTTTATTCTGTTATCAATAGTCTCTTCAATTTATTACTTTTTATGCTTTCCAAAATCTTTTAAATGGCATGCTGTCTTTGGAAGTTGACTGGGAATCATCAGCACTTGCTTAGGATGTTTCTAAATTATGTTCAAGTCTGAACAGACAGTACTCTGGCCTGGCTTTCAACAAAGAATAAGCTTAGCCAAGGAAAAAGGTGTGTAATTGTATCAGCACTTCCTTGTTTTTATTTCAGAGCTAAAGAAAACAACAATAACAAATAGCAATCAAGAATGCGCTGCTGTCAAAAATACATATGAATGTCTAAAATTATATACCTTGTTTTGAATTACCTTCCATTTTAAAAATGGAAAAAATGGGGAAATATTGTTTCCACCTTGTCTTGTGTTGAATACAACAACACATGGCATGAGCCATATTAATAAAACCCAATCTCAGAACTAAGCCAGATACCCCAGAACCCAAGCTGGATTTCAGTCCAGTGTCTTAATTGCAAATCACTTGTAACTTCCTTCAAATAAACCATTAAAGAAAATAATATGTAATCACAGGAAAAATAAATATGAAAGGTGAAATTTATTGCCACCCAAACCAACATAAATTACTTCAGCAAAATAACATGTTTAGGGTGGGAGTGGTAAGTGGTAACATTGAAGAAAAAACCAGCAAGATTTGAATCTACAAATAAAGATTCTTCAACCTTGTGTGCTGTATTTTTGTCCAAATCTATCTCTTTGTTTAATAAATGTTATCAACTCTTCAATAAATATTACCCCCAAAATGGGGTAGAATTTAGAGATGATGCCCCATCATGGCATCAACAGTCCTATGTCTTCAAACTGTAGCTATGCTTCTTCCAGGGACAACATGGCTTAAAAGTCGTGGGATTGAAATTTATTATTAAATTTCATATGAAAATAAATCAAACAGTGAGGAAGGAATGGCAATTTCGACTTTAATACTAGACCTTGGACTTAACATATTGATAGAAATAAGATTTCAAAAATTACACATTTAATGTATGTGAAGGTTTATTAGAGACAGTCAAGCAAACAGCAGAGCTTCTGTTCCTCTGCAGGGACCCCCTTACATGTAGAATGGCTGTTCACAGGTTACAACACCAAATATTTTGTGCCACATATATGACCAAGCGGAGAACCATCTACTGATACATCCTATCAGTGTCTCTTAATATTAAGAAAAGCTGCCCTTTGAAAGCTGAAAGAGCTATACCACTATGTAAGTTTGGAGGAGACTATGATAAAGTCAGCCAAAGCTCGACTCCATTTGTTCTCTGAATGGAATAAAACTACTCAAATACACTCTATGAAGATTTATGCTGACCATTTATATTTAAGCACTTCATAAACTGTCTAATAATTACCTTGACATATGGCTGAAAAGGAGTGGTATGGCCAGCATAAACTATGTACAAAGTGGATTTTAATCACTTCACAGGAAATAAGTGGCTGAGGATTTTAATTCTATTGATTATGTAGCAGACAGACACTCACATTTCATCCACCTTCTAAAAAACACACATCAGGAAGCAAGTAGTTACTTACAACTGAATAACTGAATTGCTCTTAATTCAGTTTTGTCTAAAGTTGCTGAAAAGCCAATGCATTCAACTGTTGTGCCCAGTCTTTCCAGTGGCAGTAAGGTCTAGGGCCACTGGCTATCCTTGGCACCAGTCTATAATCACAAAACTCCCCGAAGTCTGAATGTACTGATAAAGTAACTTTGACTCAATAACTTATGAAAAATTAAATCCTTTATATTCACATGTGGGCAAAAACAGAGGACAAATAAGAGAACATTTCAGTGAATAGCACAAATTGTAAGAAATTTGAAACAACTTTATTAATCTTAAGTATTTTATTAAGACATGCTGAATAAGAATCAAAGCAGAACTACTTTTAGTACTGTAAAGCTTAAGCTCCAGTTATGGTCACAGACATGGCCAAAGCATTCAACTGCAGTGAAGAAAAATGTGAAACTGAGGCAGTTTGACTGCGTATAATGATGACCCTTGTTCTCGAACACCCACTCCTGGTACAGTCACTGTAAATGCAGATCTTACTTTGCAATCTCGGTTCTGATTAAATTTCACCATGTGTACAAATTTTCTCCAAATAATAGTAGAGTCTAAGTCTCTGGGATAGTATCTGTTCATATTATGAGAGTATAGCTGAGAAATTCTGACATACAGAAGAGAAATTATTATCAGAAAGGTTTCACTGCTGGGGAGAAAAGAGACTTCCGCTTGAAAAATATGATTATTGTTGTGTTACTGGATGTTTTTATAGGTGGCTTAACTTCTCAATCATATTTATGAATGTGAGCTAGGCTTTCTGTGTGCTTGTAGAAACCCTTCCTGGTTTATGGCAAAGATTTTGCACATTATTTTTGTAGATTTTTTTATCATTTGCCTGGGGGAGACAGATGCATATCTTCAGTGGAAAATGATCTGGTAATAGCAGGGGATGTTTTACTTACAATCAAATGCTCAAGATGTTTCATGTGGCAACACCTGGGCAATAAACTTTCTCCCATGCAGAAAAAAACCTGACAGAAAATATAGCTCGGCAGATCGATCGGGTATCTGCAGTCAGATTCCCCAACATCTTCCCTGAACAATATACACACAATTTCACCAGGTTCATCTGCATCTTGATTACTTTCACACTCCACCCCACACAAGCAATCAGACTGTAAGGTGCCCAAAGTCAACACTGGCTTCTCAGTCTCCATCAAAGTTTTTGTTTATAAAATTTTTTTAACATACATATGGAAATAGCCAAAAATGATACTGCACATGTGGACACACAGAAATTATTCTCTTTCCCCAAACTGTGATGCTCCCATCTGTCTCCAAAGCTTTGTGCTTACACATGGAGAATACTTACTGACAGTGTGAGACATTCTGATCAAGTCTATATGCTAGGACTGAGTATTTAAAACCAAAGATTAGATACACAAGTATACAGAAGTGGAGAAGTCTTAAGAACTAATCACATGAAATTTCTTACCAAAAAAAACTGCCCGTGTTACTGAAAAGCTAAGTGTTGCACTCCATGCATGAACATGCATATAATCACAGACTCGTTCATCTCCAAAACTCCTTGCAGTAAAACATGCTGCACATCAACACACCTCACTTGCTTCAGGCTAAGACACTGAGAAGAAAATCCTTAAACTAACCAGGTGTTGTCAAGCTGTATCACAGCACAGGCAGTCTGTCTCCCAGTTTCAACATTTATTATTTCAATATACTGTACATGGTTTCTATGAAATGCCAGAGATTAATTAATTATAATCTGTGCTGTAAACAAAATGTGTACAGTAACTAGTTCTTAAAATATATCCCCCAGTTTATATACATGTTGTGATAATCTTAAGTATACTGCAACACCTCAAGAAGATCGTCACATGTATTTATTTGCACTGCCATGCTTGAACTTACCTCTTTTAATATGGATATGTCAAGTGTTGTTCTCAGAAGTCATAATATCAATAGAATTATTGCAGAATTGAAATTAAACACATAACACTCATTTATAAATTGATATTTACACAGCATCTGATTTACATAATGTTGCAAACACAGGGGAAGGTTTCTTCAGTATATGGCATGCTAAAACAAATTGTCCTGGAGATGACTGCAATGGGAGTTTGAACTTCGAAGTGGGTATCAAAGGCAGACACGGCTCTGCTATTGTGTCTGTGTTGCCTAAAAGATAGGGAAAAGAAAGATAGTGAACTTGTGCTGTACAGAATCTGTAGCTAACACTAACGTATTTAAATGTCCTTGGTTCCTGGCATCAGAGCCTTCTCTGGGGAGAAGCCCACCCTGACAGCCACAAATGGGACTAACAGAGCAGGGCAGATGGAAGCTGTTAACTTTCATCACTACCTCATTTTTTAATGCTGAAAACTGTAATCAACAATTGATCCTTACCTCAGTTGTATACATGGGACTCACTTTATTCTCAGTATGTGATAAACTGACCTCTGAATAAGCGGACAGCCATACAATGGTCAGTTCTCTTGCAAGACTCACCGCACCAGTGGGCTGGCATTGCTGCTCTGTTTATGCATCCCAAGGTATACTGTGAACCTCTTAAGAGCTGTGACACAGGCTGCAAGGTCCAGCAGGATGACAAGGGGTGTCTGGCAGGGGGGCTCCCTGAAACCAGCAGCAGCCTCGGACTGAGAATGGTCACACGCACTTGGGACACCATCCCATCCGCCTGGCCACGTGGCACCATCAGAAGTACACCAAAAGCTATGCCACCATATAGCAGCACTAAGTGCTCCCTATATAACCTATCCTATTTAAAACCACACCTATCTGTCTCCACACTTCCCTTCTGCATATGGAGGCAAGAATGCTGGTAACCGATTAAGCAAAGAATCATATAATTTGCTGTTATGTTGCAACATAAAACTCTAATCTGCAGTTCTTTCAAGATTAAAAGCTCCATTTAATATTAGTAAGGAATTTGACTTCCTTAGGGCAGCATACCATAGGTGTAACAAATCTAACATATAGTTTACAGCATTAGCATTCAAGCCTTAAACTAAATGCAATGATTGACAGAAAATGCATGTTTACATTTAGAAGAGCATGCTTCCTTGTTTGATGTAGCCCAAATACCTCCCTATTAGAATTGTAACATTTCTTATCTTATACACACTATTTTAAATGTGTTTTACAAGTAGAAACAAGAAACATGATTGCCATTCAGAAAAAGTGTTTGTGTCAGTGACTGTTTCTGGTTTATACACATATCAGTGTTCAGAACAGTAACAAAACCTAGATAAATAAGGAATGGGACAGACAAATGTTTCCATCTATAAGATAAAGCAGCACAAAGCCCTCAACTGGGAGAATAAATTAATGTCTTCTAGAAACAGCAAAACAGAAATAGCATGGGCTTGGCAACATGAAATAGGTTTGTTATTTCTTAGTATGTTCTGTTCACTGTTGCTATCAGCTCCTTTGTGGGGCAGCAAAGTGTCTTTCCATTTTCAGAGCTACTTATCGTCACAAAAACCTTTCCTTATTCATGGGAAGAAAAAAAAAAAATCCTTCTACATTCAGTCCTGTGTTAAAGAAAAGGAGAGGAGACAAAGATATTATTCACTCTTGAATAAAACCTTACTGACTGAGACCTGCTTATAAATTAGTTTTCATCTGGTCCTGTCCTAGGACTTCTTATAGTTCATTGATATGCACAAGGGACTTCCCTTCATGTTAAGGTGGTATGGGACAACTATGATGGCAAATTTTATTTTTCTCAACACTTTCTAAGCATGAAAATGCCTGTAATAATATGCTTGAACTTTTGGTCAACCCTGAATTGGTCAGGCAGTTGGACTAGATGATCGCTGTAGGTTCTTTCCAACTGGAACTATTCAGTTCTGTTCTATTCTATTCTATAGCTCAGCAGATTTTGCAGACTTCAAGTTTGCCTCCCTCTGTACATAGCTGCTTATGGCAACAACTGTTTAGTATCTAGTACATTCTGTTTTTTCCAAAATGAACTTAGTACTCCGGATAAGTATGCAACATTATCCTTTATTACAGTGATGTGATGCTTGCTTTCCCTGGAGAAGAACTTCTGAGAAACCTCTTTGTTAGGACTGAACTTTGCAGGGCTCTACTTTATCAAGGTATGTGTGGTGGGTTGATTTTGGCTGGACACCAGGTGCCCACCAAAGCCACTCCATCGCTCCCCCTCATCGACTGGACAGAGGAGAGAAAATGTAACGAATGGCTTGTGGGTGGAGATAAGGGCAGGGAGAGATCACTCATCAATTGCCATCACAAGCAAAACAGACTCGACTTGGGGAAAATTAATTTAATTTATTAACAATCCAATCAGAATAAGATAATGAGAAATAGAAAATAAATCTTAAAAAAACCTTTCTCCCCCACCCCTCCCTTCTTCCCAGGCTCATCTTTGCTCCCAATTTTCTCTACCTGCTCCTCCCCAGTGGCACAGGAGTGCAGGGCATGAGGGTTGTGGCCAGTTTATCACACGCTATCTCTGCTGCTCCTTCCTCCCCAGAGGGAGGACTCCTCACACTCTTCCCTTGCTCCAGCATGGGGTCCCTCCCATGGGACAAAGGCCTCCATGAACTTCTCTAACAGGAGTCCTTCAAGAACTGCTCCAGTGTGGGTCCCTCCCATGGGGTGCAGTCCTTCAGGAACAGACTACTCCAGCGTGGGTTCCCCACGGGGTCACAAGTCCTGCCAGCAAACCTGCTCCAGCCTGGGCTCCCCTTTCCATGGGGCCACAGGTCCTGCCAGGAGCCTGATCCAGCATGGGCTTCCCATGGGGTCACAGCCTCCTTCAGGCACATCCATCTGCTCCAGCATAAGATCTTCCACAGGCTGCAGGAGGATATCTGCTCCACTGCGGGCCTCCCTGGGCTGCAGGGGCACAGCCTGCCTCACCATGGTCTTCACCACGGGCTGCAGGGGAATCTCTGCTCCAGCGCCTGGAGCACCTCCTGCCCCTCCTTCCTCACTGACCTTAGTGCCTGCAGGGCTGTTGCTCTCACATATTCTCATTCCTTTCCCCGGCTGAAGTTGCCATTGTGCAGCAACTTTTCCCCCTTCTTCAGTATGTTACCCCAGAGGCGCTACCACCGTCACTGATGGGCTCGGCCTTGGCCAGCGGTGGGTCTGTCTTGGAGCCGGCTGCATTGGCTCTGTTGGACACGGGGGAAGTTTCTGGCAGCTTCTCACAGAAGCCAGCCCTTTAGTTCCCCCACTACCAAAACCTTGCCAAGCAAACCCATTACAAGCATGTCAGAAGACAGCAAACAGGAGAAGAAAATGAATGCACTCTTTCAGAGGGGCTCTGGAGATCTACTCCAAAGGACATGCGCTAACGCTTTCTTAAAGTATTGCAGCACTGTAGTGGTCCCAGAACTAAAGAAGAAGGCTGCCTGTTCCTTCAGAGATCACTGGGTCTCATCTCTTCATTATGCTTTGAATAATAACCCAGTGCCAGAGTGGGGAGAAAAATGGACTCAAAATTAAATGCTCAAAGGGAAAATATAGCTTCTTGAAAACTCCAGGCCAAATTAATTTCTGGTTTAAATCAATAGAATTCCCTCAAGAATAAATTAAATCCAAGTAACAAAGTTAGAATCATTAAAGCTACTGTGACTGGAAGATTTACCTAAGAAATAAACACTTTTTTTATTACACATTTTTTTACCTTGAAAAGTGCTGGGAGTTCATATTTACAGTGTGCTTCAAGAAGAAGCTGCAATATTTGTCTGGCTATTTACTAGCTCATAGCAAACATCTAAATCTACAGTGAAAATATATTTTTGGCACAACTCCATGAAACAGATGGTCAGCAATTCCAGACAAACATCTTCCAGATACAAGTCCACACTGAGATAGCAAAAATATCCCCTCACTTTTCATTTTTAGCAGTTTTCTGTCAGGATTTGGTAACAAGTTGTGGAGCTTATATAAAGCAGTTTAAATGAGGCTTAAAATGAAAATAAATTTTCTGATTAAGAAAAAAAAATGTTGGTGTCTGATGTACCTTTATTCAGCTAAACTTTCTTAACTTAGGAAAATCTGAATAGCTATTTCTCTAATACATGCATTAGCAGTGAGATTTATTATAATCTGCTAATCTTTCAGACATCCAAACATTTTATTATGTGTGATTCTGTTTTTAACTCTGATGTAAGGTAACTGAGGAAAAGCCAAGGAACCAATTAAAGTTGCAGTTCTCTATTAAAACTGCAATTAAGAAGTTTAAGGAGTTTATTATTTTAATTGCAGCAATATCCAGAGAGACTCATACCAGGCACTGCACAGACATGCAGGAAGAAATTATCTTGACCCTGAAGAGTTGTCAAGTATGTTAAAAAAAATCAAACAGGCCTTGTTGAATGCATGTGGCTATTATTGCTTACTCGGATGCCCAGGGAGTGACTGCAGAAACTACTGCCGTTAAAATCACTGGGCTTGGTTATGAAAGTGGGTTTTACTCAAGCTAAGTGCAGCAGGGCCAGGTTATGCTCACAGGAGGACCATGCCAGAGCCTGCTTTCTCAACTCAGAAATGAGAAAGAGGATCCTAATGTCACATTTTATCTTTGGCTTTTGCCTTATCATTCTTCTGCAACCTGGCATAAACTACTTTTTCATAAGCTTACCCTAGTTGGCCAGCCCAGCTGGGGCGGTGCAGGACACTGAGGGCACACAGGAATGTCTCTCAGGCTTTTTTGCCCATGTTGGGGAGGTTAGAGCTGTTAGCAAACTAGTCGCCAGTCAGGGGTCGTTACTGATCCCAACCCATGTTGCTGAAGAGTCCAGAAGTTCTTTGAGGGCTGACTGCTCCTTAATGGAAAACTGTTCAAGAAGAGCAGTGTTTTTAAAAACTGCTGAGTATGCTAAGCTAACAATGATTTTGCCCTTGTGCTTAAGTCATATTCTGTTGAATCAAGGGCAAGAGGCCTCTTTAGGAGAAAAAGCCACCCGTCTTTAAACATTCATCCTATCCAAGCCTGAGGTAGTCAGGCTTTTTACTATTTAGAAATAAATAAGATACAAGGTAAGTAATAAGAAGCTAATGGAGTTGCGTATCTAAGACTGGCTCATTTGAAGGGCATTATCTAAAACACTATTTCTACAAACGCTAACAATTCAGACTGCAGAAGTGCACCACTAACCTTTTTTCAAAGTCCACAATTAAATAAGTTTATATTGAGCATATACACAGGTATGGGAAATAGGTACTAAGACTACAACACTTAAAAGCACAATCAACATTTGGCTAATTGGGCTTATTACTCCCACAGATACACAATTTACTGGTCACAGTAATAAATACCATCTGCTCTTTGCTAACTGGCAGCAACCTACCCAGTTTTTTCTAACTTGAAGAGTTTGGAATGTAAAAGGAAGATCTAAAGGAGTTGTAATACAGTGGGATTTCCAAGCACATCCTCTTACTCTTACTGAGCTGAATTATGATTTCAAATTAGGTGAAAGATTCCTCTTTGCCAGATACCATATTTGCGAAGTTAAGTTCTAAGTCAACGAGAACCAGGGTAAGTTAGGGTTGAATACCCAACCATAAAATTAATGTATCTTTCCCATGTATGTTAGCGATACTGGAATAGTAAAAATGTATTATAAAACTCGAATTTCTCTTCAGTCAAGGAAATTATAAGAACAGTTCATTTGGACCCAATATGTTATTGAAGTGATTTAACATCTATGCATATAGTATCTAATTTTGTAGACAGCATTGTATTAAATCACAAATGATTTATGTTAATCTAATTAAAAACTCTGTTAGTCAACTTGATTTTGCCTTTAGTTATTAAAGTAATTATACTTACAGGAGCATTTATATATCAATTTACATATACCAAGCACTACACAAACATTAATTTTATTCTCAAGTCACATTCATAATCAAAGCAATGCTTTACTTTAAATTGATTGACATATGCAAACTCACATAGCTCTGTGGAAATTAAACCTGCAAAAGCACTCAAAAACATTTTACAAAATTCTGGTTCTTCTCCCTCCTTCCATATATTTTCTATACTGTTTGTTTTTTTTTGTTGTTCTTTATTACTAAGGAAAAAATGTAAGAAAATGCAATATTTCTTCCTTAGAGCTTATTACGTTCTACTTCTTCTACACAGAGAGGAAAACCAAGTATCCTTCAAGATTTTTTAATGAGGACCTGGCTGATCTGAACTGACAATGCAATAAAATATGTTAGGAGGAGCAAAGCAGTCCAAAACAACACTGACAAGGTAAAAACAGATAAGTAATACTGTTTTAACTCAAAGACCCAAACTGGTGCTGAATTCTGTTCCCAAAGTGTACAGGTAGGACATCTGTACAATTCATACTTAAATTTCAACCATGTTTCAAGTTAAAATTGTACAAATTTAAGAAAACAGATATTGTCCTCCACTTGTTCATTCAAGCAAATGTGACAGGACAGAATACAAACTCAGACAACACAGAGTAAATACTGTTGGATATACTGCCACTGTTCATGAGCTTATGCTCAAAAGCCACATACTGCAGTACCCTGTTCCAAGAGCAGACTACACACTAACCAGATAGACTCTTTTTCTTAGTTATTTTTGCTCACTGTGATTAGTTTATGGAAGGAAAATAACCAGCTTTAACTCAGTACCTAGAACAGATGGCCTTCCATTGCTTTACATCACAAACATATTGGGCACATAAAGATCCTTGCCATTCACAAAACTGAAACTACCCTGGCTGGCTCTACAGCATGCAATCTGGAGGGTCTGCAGAACCTCCTCCTCCACAGTACACCGGGCAGATTGCAATAGTAGTAACCAATGCAGCAGATCCTGGGATTTATATTTCATTTAACACTGCTGATTGTAAAACCAAGCTTAACATATATCTAATCACTCTGTAATTGGATATAAATGTAACAGATTTGCTAACTGTGAAGAATCAGTCACTATGTTAAATATGCATACAAGGAATGTGATTTTTCCCCCATTATCAGTATGTGTCAATTTTTATAATTTGCCAAGTTGATAGCCCATTGTAGTCACTAACTGAGATTTAGAATACCTACTCAGTCTCATCACAGACTAGAAATTGTAGTTTTATAACATTTGAGTGTCAAAAGCATCTAAAAACCTGAGACTGCTTTGCTGATGGCATCCCTTGGCAAGTGATATAACTGTTCTTCAGACTTAATGCAAGACAGAAAGAAGAACTTTCAGCAACACCTTGAAAGAAGAACAAGACATACTGTATGTGACAAATGAGCAGGTAAGTATAAGCAGGAGGCCCTAAGTGGCTTTGAATACCTCAAGGCTGCAATATCTAATGGTATCTAGGAAGGAAGTCTTGTCATTGCAGTACAGCAACTCTAAACAAAACTGTGGTTACCATGCTCCTACCTGATAAAATATTAAATGATCTGCTTTTTTCACTTGCACCTTTTTTCTTATCCCCACACCCCCAGGATAAGATTTGATTCTCACTTAAAAAAAAATTATAGAAGCAATATTGAATTTTCCTCTAACACAAGATTAAGAAATGCCTCAGGTATATTTAATAACTATCTAGTTTTAATAACTATCTAGTTTATCTAATATTTATTCCATTGTAATTACCCTGCTACAGCACATCTACCATCTTCAAGCAGGATGAATGTGTTTGCAAAATATCTATAAAAGATATCAACCAAGGCAAAAAAAGGGCAGTGAATATTTTCCATTCACATTGTCAAGCCAGTATGTCCCCAGATCCAGCTGCTTAAGGTAGCCAGGAGTTCTCTCCTGGAAGAGTTAAAGTGACACAGTTAGACATAACAAAGTAATTACCATGGTATCTAGGTAGATAGTTCAGCCTTTGAAACTCACTTTCACCTTGACATCTGACCCAGTTGGGTGGCTGGTGTCTACCTCTAAAGAATTTCAAGCACATCAGTCCATTTAATGCTGTTGTTTGCCTTGAGCCTCGGTCACTCAGTGGAGGCTGCTGTAAATCTCCAGTTTAGCTGTCTCATTCATTTCATTAACTTCATGATCTTTGGTATTTCACACGGATTTCTAAAACTCATAAATTCCAGGTCTGGAGCTAGGCGTTCAATGCCTGGATCCTGCATGGACAGAAGAGCAACGCCTAGTCCTCTTGGGAACCTGCACCTTACTGTACTCTTTTACGTTCCTCTAGGAAATCACTGCATTCAAGTTCCTTCGTGGAGTTATAAATGATCAAGTGTCTGCATTTCCAGCCCTCAAGCATTTACACCCTGATGGATCCCTTATATCTGTCTCTGTGCGAATGCTGTAGCCACTGAAATGAACTAAAGAAAAACCACAACTGCCATGACAAAAAAAATATGTGAAACAATAAGCAAAATTAACTTTCAACAGACACTGGGGAAATATGTAAGTGTAACTCTACACGGAACATTATATTCTATGGAAATCTCAAAAGTCCTATGAACTCCTTAATTTAATAAACACAATATCTGTCTTAAATCATTTAGATCACATCAAAGTAGAGGAAACAAATGGTTACATTCTTAAAGGTAAAAAATATGGATTTGTTCCATACATGTAAGTTTCTGGGAATGTCTTCCCACTGCAAATTTATTTACAAAACAATCCTATTCCCCTTAAAGTTTAATACATCTGTAAAGAATATTGCACCAAAATAAGAACAGATCAGTGTACTTCAACCTGCAACAACAATGAAATCATTAAGCAACTATTGATTGATGTAATCTTCTCCATTTAAAATGCTATGTAATAATGTTGACAGCCTAGAAAACTCTCACATTTAAGCACCATCCACGAACTCACAATTAAAACGATAGGGTTTCATCATTAGATTCAGATTAAAAACTGCCTTATGAAAAGCTTATTTAATTTAAAAGCCAGTGCATAACTTTAGGTTTCATTTAAAGCATCTAAATTTGTAGCTATTTGCCTCAGATGACAACTTTCATCTTTTCCAGCTCTTTTCTTATGACATGTAAGATACTGTTTTGTTTATAATCACATCAGTAAATGGGTATTTCTGAATGTGTTTTAACAGTAAAATTTCGAGACTAAGGTTTGTCAAGTGCTTGTAGATGTAGAGTATGGACATTACAGTTTGGTTATTCTTAGGCTTGTCCATCACACACTTAGAATAACAGAAAGTAGCTTTCTCATCAATCTTTAGCAAATACAACACAAATGAACTCCAAGCACTCTAGCAAACACAGATGCCCAAATCCTAGGACAGTTTTCGGCTGGTGAATTCCCATTTCACAGCAGTCAAGCCTGGTGAGCCTCAAACTCTACTGTTCTCTAAGAATGTGAGATTGTGATTATCACATCAAAGTTTCTGATTGAGTACATCTACACAGAAAAAGAACTGGAAGAAGCAAAATGAAATTACAAGAAAAATGACTGAAAAATAACAGTGATAAACTAGGAAAAGGAGTGTTCTGTGGAAATCCTATTTCCAAAACATGTAAGTATCGGGGAAAAAAAAGAAAAAAAGAGAACTGAAGTATGCTGTCTTGGATGTCAGTCTGCAGACTAAAGGAGGAAAGAGAACAATTGTATAGGGAAACTGCTAGCCCCAGTCAACTTAATTCTTTCATGTTCTCAAGACCAGCCAGGTGGAACACATGAAGTGACAACATGCCATGTCCCAGCTACCATGACATGGACAGAGACCTGTACCATTCTGTGGACCTCACAAGAAGTCTGCACAGACTCCAAATACATGCTAGCAGCAGCAATTAACAGTCCTTATATAAAACAAAAATTGAGGAAAGCTACAGCGAACTTCTGGAAGTCAAATATAGATTGATTGGTAGCTGAAAACTGAGACCTGCACAGCAGCATGCTCTGCAACATCCTCATTACAGTACGTGCATATTCAGAGAGAAGGGGATGTGCCAAAGCAAAGCTGCAGTCATGGGCTGAAATAATGGTGTTAGGAGGAAGAACTGAGATTCACCTGGAACTGAGGACACGTCTAGGATAGGGGGAGTCTGCACAAAAGGAAAAGACCTCAGTGGAAGTATAATGGATCCAGCTGTGAATATGCCTAAAAATCAGAGATTACGTGTGCAAGATATGGACTAATGTTTAACTCACTTAAATATTAGAATCAAGAAAAACATCTTTTAAAAATCTGAAGTTGTATTCAAATAAGGAAAACAAAAATGACCATAAACTACCAGCCTAAAAAAAAAGCCAAATCACCAAATCCACATAAAATAAGCAAGAGAAAAAATCTGAGAACAACTTGGAGGAAGTATAAAAAATGAAAATAAAATATTTTTCAAAGATTTAGAAGCCAGATAGAGCTAGTAGGGCTAACAGCTGTTCAGGCTATAAAAGGAGTATTAAAGGAAGATGAGGTCAGAACACAAAAATAGAATGCTTTTCTCCATCTGGCTTCATAATGAAGGAAATTGTGACAGGTGGTTGAGAGGAAAGTAGTAGAAGAAAAATCTTCTAAGAATTAACAATTACTAAAAATCAGAATAAACAATAAAATTAGTGAACAGGAAAATAAATAAATTAGAAGTGTGAAGAGCTGATGTGGCTATTTTAAAGGGAAATAATTTCTCAGCAATGTATTGGTGTTCTCCAAAGACCAAACAAACATGGAAAAGAAAGCAAGCTGATACCATATACCTGATTTCCAAAAGACATTAATTTTCACAAAGTTTTTTATCAAAGGCTCTTAATGAAACCAGCCTGACATGCAATTAGAAGGAAGGCCCTCTCATGGATTAAAAAAAAAAAAGGATTTAAACGATACTTAAAATTTGGAGTAAATGGTCAGTATTCACACTGGGAGAAAGTCATTAGTCGAGTCCTGCAGGGATCCAGTGGGAGACTCAAGCTGGAAAAATCTGAATAGTAAGAACGCAAACTTTACTGACAATGCTAAGGTAAGTCAGGGCTCTGAAGGCGGGAATGGCTATTAAAAAATACATGTTATAATAAAATATATGTTATACTTGGAGACAATGACAGCTGAAATTCAATGTAAATAAATATAAAACACATAGATAAACATCTCACCTTGATAAATAAAATGTGCTGATTCTAACTTCTCAGAAATTGTATCAGGAAAAATAACAGATGTCTCAGTGCACAGTAACAGTGAAAAAAGCAAACTGTATACAAATTACTAGGGAAGGAGTAAAGAAAAAAGAAGAGAATAGCATTATGCTACTTTTAAAATCAGTAATACCATACCACCTTCAAGACTATTTATAGGTATGGCCTCTGGATTTCAGAAAGGCGACAGTAGGACTGGGCAATCTGGGCAAAAATACCTATGTTTCTGTACAAAGAGCGACTAAATAGGAATCACTGAGTGAGTCCTGAATTATGATTCTTCATTCTGGAAAACACAACTGAGAACTACAGCAGATCCCTCAAATTATGACGAGCATGAAGAGGTCAACGGGACATGATCTCCAGAGCCTCCTCCAGGACAGAAACTGGGGGACAGACGAAGAACCCAGCAAGCAGCAGCCTCCAAACTAGCAACAGAAAACTTTCTGCATAGAATTCTTCAAAATTTGAGTTTTAAAAGTGATTGACAGATTCATCAGAAGAAACTATCTTGAGCTGAGGATATCCTTGTTGGAAGTTGGGATAATATTTTGGAGACATATCTCTGCACAGTTTGACTGTACTCACATTTGTTTTTAAGGTGACCAGTGCTGGTCACTGCTGGAAGAGCTAAACCACAGCAGAGTAATGTTCTTGTTATAAGGTCCTGAAGTCATGACATACAGTAACTGGATTACAACGTGATTTGCAATATTTTGCACAAGTTTGCAATAGTCAGAGATAATCTGTGTGTCACAGTGAAGCAAGTATTACCCTCTTTATATTTAAGTGACATTCTATTTTTATCAGGTCAATGGTCGCAAAAATATTACTATGCAAAAAATCATTAGAAACTAAAAACACGATTTTCTTCATATTGTATTGTACTGAAAAAGTAATTATTTTTTTAATGCAACATTTTACTTTGAGATGTCACATAGTATTTCCTTTCATACCTTAGGCATATATACAGAATTGTTCTATTTCAGTCCAAACATAATTGTCTTAAACAGCTATGGTAAAAAATACATATTTGTAGTACACTTTGTTCCAAATATTAATATCTAAAGATACAATTTTTGACAGTCCTCTGAAGTTGTATCTACAAAATTTGGTTTGGACTCAAAGACAGCAATTTACAACAGTGATGGCAATTAAATAAATTACATTCTTCATTTAAATAAATTATCAGCCCTGAAAAATGAATTACATCCATCTACAGTGGCATGTTTCCTTCTGCAATTCACTGTGAGCTGTCCATGAGTATTTTTTATTTCATGCAGATAGAATATGACAAATAAACGAATTCCTTGTGTTTCTTCAGACTGAAACATATAAAACAAGACTAAAAACCTAATCCTACCTCCCTAGTTGATCAGGAATTATCATATTTTATGAATAATAAATGCATGTAAGGTAATATGAATGTAACCCTGTCACAGAATTATCACTCAACACTCAGATTCTTATACAACTCTCACACTCATATTGGTCTGCTTCAGATGGAAAAAATCAAGGAGAGTGGATAATGGGGTTCTCACTTTTTTTCCCTGATTTACTAAAAATACCAGGATTAATTGGTCTGATGTATATATTTTAAGAATTAATCTAAAAAAAAAGTTATTATTCATCTCTTGTAAATATGATTTTCAAAGATAGCCATTTATAGCCTTGTCATGTAGACAAAGAATAGTTAAACTGAAATAAACATATTTGTGAAATAGCCTTCTCAAGTAATAACATTAAAATTCCTTATTTTTATTTTGTCATTGGGAAGTGCCGAATTTATTCATGATATGACAGAATTCACCATGACAGAGTGAAGAAGTGAAAATGTGTTTGATATTGGATGTAGACATTAAAGTTTACATGTAAAATATATGGGTTTAAATATTTATTTTATCTTTATACGGTTTTGAGACAATTATAAGCCGTAGGCATGAGGTAGCTGGCAACCTCCTTAATAATTATTTTTGAAAGGTAGCTACAATGTGATAAAGAGCTGGTTATTACTGACAGAAGGAATCAAATTGGTTTATATAAAATTGTATGATATGGAGAAGATGAGCAATGAGTCAAAAAGAAAGTGACTCAAGAGATGTTTACAGCATGGTGTTTATGCCAAGTCTTAAGAAAACATGACAAAAATATCCTTTCACTATCACAATTACTCCTAATTTGCAGAATCTGAATCTATTGTATACTTTGGAGAAAAATATATGTCATTAAAGAAAATTAATGAAACATTCAATGTACTCAGTTTCTCCTTATTTTCATGTAAATGGTTTTAAAGTGGTCTGATGTAAACTGCTAAATGACAGCTTTCAGAACTAATCAATATATTTTTTTTTATACTAAAAGGAATTTTTTAAATGCTGTTATCAGTAGACCCATATGTATACAAATAAGTCTGTGTATCTTAAATGAACTCCATCAAAAGACTTTTACTGTAATTTCTCATTTCTTTATAAGCAGAACACAGTCGCCACTGACCTGAAAGCTAGAGGGAATCAATGTGCCAATGTCTCCAAGCAAAATTTAGTACAGTGTATCTAAAAACAAACACCATAAATCAAGCACTAAGCAGAAACAATCGTTTATTAGGAGCTGTAAATATCTTTCCATTCTATACAAAATTGTTCCTTATAACTGAGATTTCCCTGTACTTCTGGAAAATCCAAGCCAGAAAAAAATGTACCAGTCAAAAATATATTTGTCATGTTTCTCCTTTTAAGCAGTTTCTTTCTCAGATCTCTGTCATAGCCTGTATCATTAGCAATTCTAATATGTTTAGTTAATTACTATGAATCCCTACTTGGTTAAAGTGACTGTACACAGCTAATCAGATTGGTTTCCTTTTAGTTGCAATTGCAATTTTAATCCTATTGTCCCATTAAAAATAAAACCAACTATATATTAAAGTTATTTAAAATAGAACACTATTTAGGACAAACTTCAGGAATAAAGACTCTGTTCTAGCCTTGCCAAACAATCGATTTCTTTTTAATTTAATTAATTCTACTTTGGCACAATCCAAATTAGCTCATATAAATATATATACGGAAGCTAAAAATTGCCCCAAATTAGTGGGTGACATTACACTTGGGAGCAGTATGCCAAAGGAAATTATGTAAGAAACATAAACTAGAGAATTTCAACTTTAAAATTACTAAAATATACATTATACAGTATATCATTTGCAACACATAACTGTTTTCCCTTTTTCAAAGATTTGTGTTGGTGAGTTCTGGCTCATTTAATTCAAAATAATTGCAATGTAATGATCATACTGTGATTTGGATTATGTGTCTGTGCAGATTTGCAAAACCCATGCTCACATTTCTCTGCGCTGGAGCAAGCAGGCAGAGCACCACTTTCGGTTCCACTGTCAATCAGCTCTTGCTTCTGCCTTGACTGGACTTTTGGAATTATTAAACCACTGAGCAGAGGAGGATGCACAGTCTGCATATGTGCACGTACACAGTGTCAGGAGACACAACCAGCACCGTAGTTGGGCATCCATACTGCTAATGTCGTTACAAGTGTCCAGGCAAGGATTTGGAGCAGCCGACAAGCCCTCTCCCATGCAATCTCCAAGCAGCCCCTAGGAATTGACTGGGCCAGGAATGACTTTCGAGATGCATTTTTTATGAAGTCATCTTTTTACAGAGTATAGGAGATTTAATGCTATGGACGTGGCTAGACCGTGACAGCTGGCTGCAGAGCCTAACAGGCACTGGTACTGTTTAATTTGCTAGTGTAGATGCAGTCATGTGCACTGTGGTTACAGGTGAAATCCAAGAGCAAAATATTTACCGTCTACGCTGTACTAAAGTTTCATCTTGATGAGATTAATGTTATAAGACTCTTAAAACCCTGTGAAGTGTTCACATTAAAATAGAATTTCCTATATACAAAAAGATTCATTGTTAAAGTATTACACATAAATATTAATCACTTAAATCTCTTTCCCTGTAAGGCTGAGACAAGATTATCAATTATTATTATATCCTTACAAGAGAGAAGGCATGAACTCACTTGTCATCCTAAAGCATTTTTAAAATACTCTAGGACAGGAAGCATAACATTCCAAATAAATGTAAAGAGTTTTGAAGAAAGAAGAACAAAACATGACTTTCTGCTTTCTACCCAGCTAAGTCAACCACCACGTTGCTGTGAGCTGTAGCAGCGGACTGAAAAAACAACGTGGAGTGCATCACCAAATCTAAGGAGTGTTGTCAAACCACATTTTGCATATTACATTGGTAATAAAGTACACTATCTCTTTAAAAGCAGGCATTGTATGAAATGAAAAACATGCAGATCAGTACAAAACACAAATAGAGGCAAAGACCAAGAATTTCATGGGTCAACTGAATGTTAATTCATGTATTTTGGAAAAAAAGTATGATGTAGTATTTCAGAATGTCTGAATGATGCATCATAGAAACATATTATCCTATTATAAATATCTGAATAAACCTATTAGAGTTATTTAGATGATTTAGGAAAACTGTCGATGAGTATATTTTGTCTTCCTGGATAGGCTGGGTACAGGTGCTCTCGGGATGCTAGTGAGGAAGCTTAAAAGCCATAGAACGGGAGATGAAATTTCTTGTCATGACACCCAGGACAAGAGATAAGGAAGAAGATAACTGGAAGAGATGGACTGTTCTATGCCAATACTGAGTGTTTCACTACAGATTTTGTGTTCAAATCACCTAGGCAAGGAATAGGGCTTTACTTCGGTCTGGACTCCAGGAGAAATTTTGGCTGTGTCAGAATACCGGTGTGGAGTGCTTCAGCTATGGAGATTATGGCTTCTGCTGTTATAAACCCACAATATAGATAAATGGGAAGGCTGAAAGCAACAGGCAAACAACACAGGAAGAAGACTCTTGGGAGCAGCAGGTGTTAGTTAAAATACTGAGGCTTTGTTTACACAGTGGTAATAAAAAATGTATTTAAAACGAATCATAACGTGAGTAGTTAAACTGCATTTAGGTGTTGTTTGGACACATTTACTCAGAATTGATGTGGTCTTAATGTGAATTAACTTCTGAACCAAATAAATATAGAATTAATTAGGACAACAAAATTCACTGCACTTCATTTTCCTAAGAATCCCAGAGCAAACATGCCCCTTTCATGACAAGAGGTGTAGAAGTCTAAATATTCTGTCTTTTTTATTTATTGTTTTTTTTTCACACAGGGACACTGAACACCTTATAAAACCTTTCTGACACTGAAATTAAAGCTGTCATATTCCTATTGAGAGGAGTTGATCATTTTGCAGTACTAAGTGATAAATTAACAGTGATATTTCAAAGAAAAAATATCACCTTTCCAACATAGATAAAGGGGAAGTTTTCAGACAGATGGCATAGGTTTTGGAACATTATGCCATGCAACAGAAAATATTTGGAAAAAAATAATTACAGCAATCACTGCTACATCAACTGTAGTGTTAATCAGATTGTCTGTAGTGTTAGTCAGATTGTTTAACATTTGTTTCATATTTACTGTATTAACCTCTCCCCAGTTCAGAAGCATTAAATATTTTGCTTAAATAACAAATACTTCTTACTTCAGTGAAACAACATAATTACTAAGACGAAGACACTTCAACATAAGGCAAATATACTGTGAGCATATCAAACAATGTTAATGTAATTTTTAGGAAGAAAAAATATTTTCAGTAAACAGGCGTAATGAGGAAGCATAGAGATTTACAGCTATGATACCTCAGGCTTAAAACATACACCATCTCTGTTTCAGACAGCGCATATCCTACTAAGAACCTGATTACCTGTCTTGTACTCCTTAAAGAGCATGTTTTTCATTACCAATCAAATTATAAATGTTTGCTTTGTTATCTGATAGGGGTCTCGTGAGATGTAGAGAAAAAATGTTAAACTCAAAGTAGGAAGAGATGTCCCCACATGGAAATAGAAACAATACCTACCAATAAGCCATTCAGAAGGCTTAAAATAAAAATATTTTAAAAATCACAATATCTACAAAGGTTGTTTCCTGTTGCTTATTAACTGCATTCTACACCACTTACAGGGATTTAGTTTTTCTTTCAATTGTAAGTCTTTCTACCTTTCTTTCTACCTTCTCCCTCCAAAAGAAGTTAAAAATGGAACCATTTGAACTGAGTAGTTTCTGCTGTAGGAAAAATTCTGATTTATTTTTTTGCTTCTGATCGAAGCAGAAAAAATAGCAAAACTTAACTAATAAAATATGAAGTAGGTTTATAACCCACTCTTCAGAGACTTAAGATATTTTCATGATTTTAAAAATTATTTGAAATTTGACTTTTTTGTTTCAGGTTTATATTTTTGTTATTTCATTTTTTTTTTTAATGATTTCATGAATGTAAATTAACTATCGTATGTGTTTCATTAACATACCTTTTTCTCTTCCAAGAGAGAGGTATTTCAACCCATACTCATTAGAAGCTGTCACAACTTAAATAATTAAAAAAAATATTTCAACTATGATTTTGTTTCGTGTTCTCAGACAGTAGTAATGCACTGCCATGAATGGCTTAATATGTTTAAAATGCAATTATAAAATCAATTAGAAACAGATTTTTCAAGTTTTTAAAGAAGCCATCTATTTTGTCTCCAAAACAACACAATTACGTTTCAACAATTATCGAATGCACCATTAGCAAGTTTGCTGATGATACGAAACTGGGAGGTTCTGTTTGTTGGTTCTTGAAGGACAGGAGGCCTTGAAAGGAATCAACACAGAATGGAGCACTGGGCAGTGGTTAATGGGATGAAATTTAATGAGAACAACCACTGGATTCTGGACCCAGGATGGAGTAACACTGAACACAAGTATAAATGGGGAGAGGAGTGGCTGGCGAGCAGCCCTGCAGAAAGGGATGGGGGGAGCTGCTCGACAGCAGGCTCAATGTGAGCCAGCGGTGTGCCCTGGCAGCCAAGAGGGCAAACTGCATCCCAGGGTGCACCAAACATGGCATAAGCAGCTGGGAAAAAGCGGTGATTATCCCGCTCTGTTCAGTGCTGATGCAGCCTCACCCTGAGTACTGTGTGCAGTTCTGGGGCCCACAATTTAAGAAGGATGTGAAGGTCCTTGAGTGTGTCCAGAGGAGCGCAACAAAGCTGGTGAAAGGGCTGGAAGGCATGTCGTGGGAGGAGTGGCTAAGGACATTTGGGCTCGTCTAGTTTGGAGAAAAGGAGGCTGAGGGGAGACCTCATTGCTCTCTGCAGCTTCCTGAGGGGGGAAGTGGAGAGGGAGATGCTGATGTCTTCTCCCTGATATCCAGTGATAGGACACGTGGGAATGGTTCCCAGCTGCTCCAGGGGAGGTTCAGACTGGACATGAGGAAGCATTTCTTTACCAAGAAGGTGGTCAAACACTGGAACAGGCTTCCTAGAGAGCTGGTCAATGCCCCAAGCCTGCCAGTGTTTAAGAGATGTTTAGACAGTGCCCTTAATGACATGCTTTAACATTTGGTCAGCCCTGAATTGGTCAGGCAGTTGGACTAGATGATCATTGTAGCTCCCTTTCAACTGAAATACTCTGTTCTATTCCTATCTAATACATACTGCTGTAAAATTCCTCACTTACTTGGGGTCAAGAACTTTTTGTCTTAACGGTACAAATGTGATGGTGTTTTACTCATGTCTTGTAGTCAGAGCCTAGATAACAGTCTGCCTAATACAAAGAAATAACTACATTTTAAACTTTAGAATGTATCTTTTCTTATTCAAATCATGGGATGATTCTTATGAGTCAGACCTAATTTGCATAGCTATAATTTTAGTTTAATGTTGGTATTTCACAGAAAGTTGTTCCACAAAGCTGATAAGAATAACATCATATTTCTGACACCATTGTACCCTGGTTCCTCGTAGTCTGCACTGTCCCAGTTCCTAACCATGGTCCTCGTTACAGAAAGAACTTGCATATGGTCTCTGAATGGGGTCTCCATCCCATCTCCACTGTCCACAGAACTTTCAAGAATTTCATTGTCTTTAAATTGTCTTCCCCCTTTAAGATGCAGCCGAAATTAGTAAATAAAAATAAATAAATTGAGTGCGAGTACAAGCTGAAACATAATGAATGCAGACAAATTTTCCTCCCTTAAAGTCCTGGATGGCAAAATATAACAAAAAAAAATCCTCCCAATTCTACTCTTCCCTCTTTGCAGTCATGGTTTTGTTATTACAGGAGGGCTGCAATTTTTTTTTTTTTTTTTTTTAATTTTGACTTTCATCTTTCACTTCCATATCTTCTATCCTAGACAGGTTCTGTGAGAAAAACATCTAGGTTTGATTTCCATCTTTGGTATACCCTGCACAAATCTCTAGTCCTCAACAAATTCTTGTATCTCAAAACTATTTCTGACAATTGGCTTCATTCAGAGCATGGCAAAAACTGTTTCCTGAAGAAACTAAGTCAAGGACAGGTTATGGGGAAAATTGCCAACATGGGTATTTCTTGACCTTTTGCCATTTGACTTCTGAGCCTTTGCAGCTTCAAGTTTCTGCCCATCATTGCACTGTTTCAGGCAACCTGGAACAACCTTGATACAACTTCAAGAGGAAAAAAGTGCTTTAATGGAAGCAGCTTCTTTTGAGAAGAAAATATTTTCTTCTGAATAAAAAGCAGTTTGAGAGAAAGGTAGCAACCAGTTTAGTGATGCGTGTTCTGAGACATCAGTGCTCTTTCAGATGATTATGCAGAAGTACTAAGCCCTTTCTGTAAGACCATTTCCTCTGAATGGTTTCAAGTAAAGAACTGGAGAATGAATTGAAGATTAAAATGTAGGGCAGAGAAAAGGTCATTAATATCTGAAATAACTAGACTAGTTAAATGACAGAAGACAACTAACATCACAGCACAGGATAACAACTTACTTTTATGATTAAAGAAAAATCAAACCAAAATTCTCTCTCTTTTAGCAATGTGTTTAATGTCCTTAAACACAGCAAAGTTAAAAGATGCTGCAGAAACTTGATGTCTCAAAGCATTAGATCATTCCTTTGAAAACTGTCCAGAACAGCTGGTCTTGCCATTCAGTAATACTGTTTAATTAAACCTTTCCTTCTTTGTATGAAGAAATATCTTCAATACCTTTTTGAGTATTCTTTAAAAGAATGTTAAGCAGATAGCAGACAATATGAAGGCAAATAATTTGTGATGCAATTCCTTTCCTGTAATGCCAATGATTATGTTAATACAGCATTACAAGATAACGTTTCATTACATAAACGTACATAAAACAGGCATTCATCTATTCATGGCCATTAAAATGAATTCATGTTAAGCAAAGGTCTTTCACAGGAGATCTTGAAAACAAGAGGACTTCTGTAATAATACACTGAGGCTCTTTTTAAAAGGAGAGTAGCTGTTTATGAACTCTTCTTGCCAACATTTCATCTTATTCAGCCCAACACCACACTTAAACCTGTGCTACCTCTGAACACCAGCCGGTTGCTACTAATCAGTCTTGGGGTGAAGCCATTAAATGGTGTTGCAGATTTACACAGCACAATCTGATTCATTCTACACCTGCTCTCCGCTGCCACAGTGGCCTCTGGGGAATGTCATTGGTGAAATCCACCGTACCTTATAAAGCCATGGGTGTGTGTGTGTGTGTGTGTGTGTGTGTGTGTGTAAGAAAATGCTGAGCAGTAACGTTTGCCTGTCCTCCAAATCGTCTTCAGCAATGACAGTCTTGGAAGAACAAGAGTCTGAATGTGCTGTTTGTACAGTATTTGCTGTCCTTCAGCACAGCAGTGCTACTTGCTACTTTTTTTTACAATTAGAAAACTAAATGGCTCCAATACTAATACTGCTACAAAAGAACTGCAAAAATAATCCTAGAAATTCCAAGGAACTGAAGCCAGTACTCTAGAAATACTATTAGGCTGACAAAGTGTTTCTCATTTAAACACTCATCAATTCTGATATCATAAGGATGCTCCTGGATTAAGATATGATCTATGCAACCTTTTGATTTGTATGTTGTTTATTCCTTATGGAGAGTTCCATTCACTCTCCTTGGACCAGATAACTAAAATTCAATAACTGAATGATTGCTGGCTTTATTGTTGGTAGTTTTCAAATTTCTGAATTGTGTGAAGTATAACTGAACTTTCTATTGACTAGAAAAAAAATTGCCATTATTCTGTGAATGATATAATGTGCCTAAACCCTGTTGCTCACTACTACATAATTAATCCTCTTAATTCTACCCCTTCTTTAACAAAAAGGTGTGGAACATCACTCTTAAGAACAAATCTTATTTCCCAAGCTAAACTGATAGGCAGATTTCCATGGCTTTAAAGAGGACCTCATCTCAAAAGGTATACTTTACAATATCCTTGAAATTATAATATAGACACATATACATATTATAACACATATAATAATACATATATAAGAAAAAATATATAATATACAAAAGGTATATATAACATTACATATAACACGTAACATATATAATATTTTTCTTATAACCTAATTCTGGCATTCTACTGCTCTTTACATGTTAAGTCTGGCTGTTAGATGTATTAGGAAGGCATCTACAGAAAATTTTCAAGACTATGATGATATGCAGCTATAAGGAATCAATTTGCCCAGTGTAGTTCCCAGACTTATTTACCATATGAAGTGCAAACCATTTTACAACATTAGCCCTACTTATTTGTTGTTTCATCACCATTTTAATCCATGTGTCTTACTGGTATCTGGTTGGATTTCAATGCACATACAAGCTGTGTTATTGTTCATACATACAGACATATGCAGGAGTAGCTAGCGACCAGTCACTAAAACTAGACTGTTCCAAGAGCTCTCTAGGATACTCCAATCTCAATTAAAAAGGGCAGGTAGTCGGTAAGTACCACAATTATTATTACTACTATTACTCCTAATAATTCTACTATTTAAATATGTTTTCTGAACCATTTTGAATTGTATTCCTATAGTATTCCCTGGGAAAGACATGATACAAATTCCTACATGGAGCTTGAACTAAAGATTTATTCATGCATTCACCACTGCGTTGGGTGTCCCCTGGTGCTACTTACAATACAAAGGTACTGCCTTCCAAAAGCACCAGTTTTATGCTTTCTCTATGAATCTGCATTGAAGGCTATGACCTACTTCTTAAATTGCAGTATAATCTAAATCATGTTAGAACTGCATTTCTTCAGTCGTCACAAGGAGGACACTGAGAAGGCTAATGGCAAGCTGCTAATGAGCATCTACCACTCAGTCCATCAGAGCCTCATTCAGGCTGGGCTCGCTGGAGCAAGTCATGCACCTAGAAGGCTGTTCTGTAGCCTACAAGATTTCTACACTTTATATTATCTCCTCTATATTCTTCTACTTCTCTTTCATTTGTTCCTCAAGAGTAACAGTATCATCAACAAAAAGAACCAGTGATTAACAGAGTACAAAACAGAAACTGCATAGAAAGTAAACAATTCAGTCAATAGGTTGCTAGTCTAATATACTATTATCATGAATGGAATCACAATAGAAATAAAATTACTTAAAATTTGCTGCTATAAAAAAGCATATATGCACACACATACACACACAGAGGTAATAATTGTAGAAATTAGCCTAATTTTTAAATGTGATGTTTTAAATATGTGACCTAAAAATTAGTTAGCAGTGATATGTAAATATTGGAAAATCTATATATCAATGCTGAATTTCCACATAAAGAGTTATTAGAAATAATTTCATAAGCAGCTTGAAAGCATTAATTTCCTTTTTGTTACACTGAAGAAGCAGTTTCATTTTTCACATAAGCTGATACTTGAAGATGAAGTCTTGTCACAGAAGGCATCTAAGCAGATAAAAACTAATCAGTTTTACAGAATTTGCACAGAATGCAAACCCAAAAAATCTTTCCATTTTTGTTGAAATGAAATCTAATAGAATTTAAATTTCCATGAACTACTGTCCAGTTTGGGAGAGAGAAGGTTGGCCAGGTCATAAACAAGTCAGGGAACATTTGGCTCAAGTGCCTGGCAACATCCTCTAGCACGCACTCATTTAACAGACTAGTTCTCGCCTAAGGGACAATTCCTAATGTTGTGACTTAAATAAGTTTTTCTGTTATTCCAATGCCACTGGCTAGCAATAATGAAGGACCTAATTCAGGATGAAAAAGCTGAAGTTCAATACTTCAAAAATTTCCTGCTTAACCTTTGCTGAAATTAATCAAAATAGTGCTAAGAAACTAGATTCTTGTTTATTTTTTTTTTTTTTTAACAGAAGTGATTTTAATTACAGCATTTGTTTATTATACAAACATGCAGACACATAACACTGAGAGTTTTGGTAATAATCCTCATCTACAAAATTCTCTTACTCCTAAATTAGGCAGTTCAAAATTATTTTCCAGCAACAATAATATGTGTAATATGCACCAGAACCTCATGACAAAGTGTTCAAAGAAGATTTTAGGCCTCTTTTTATTACATTTTTCTTTACCATAACAGTAATTTTCTCCTCATATCCAAAAGGTGTCACCTTCAGAACTGATATAAAAATTATTAAAAATAGAAAAGATACCAGGTAATTTTAAGTGAGTGTCCGCAAGTGATACCAAAGTATCACTTGCACAGTCATCTCACGCTCAAACATGTACATATCCCATGTTCCTTCATTCAAAAAGAACTGAATAGCTGATAATAAAAACTAGGAGAAAACACTAATCTTTTAGAAATCAAATAGCAGAGCTTTCTTTAATAGGGCTTCAGTAGCTCTTTGCCTATTTCATCAAGAAACACCCAGGCAAAATTAATGTCTCTATTTTCAAGCCATGTTTGTCTGATATGTTCAGAAATAAATTAATTTAAACTCTGAAGTACTGCACAACATAAGTCTGTTAATATCAGGTAAAAATATTTGGCACAATATGTATTAAAACCCCATTTTGCAGATTTTGATTAGTGAGTATTTTAATGCCTATTATCAACTTAGCTTTTCTTAATATCTAAAAATATCTCGTCATTACTTCTTCTAATCAACCTATGTACTAATCTTAATATTTGGTTAATTGGTCTTATGTTCCCGTGAGACAAAGGTTGGTTCAAAAATAAGACACTTCTTCCCCCAAAAATTGACAAGGAAACATGGGAAATAAGTCCACACACAGAACACTTTTTGAAAAAAATACACATTAGTTATTTACTGTCTGATACACATGTTTTTAATGTATAACTAATTAAGTACTCCACAATTGCAAAAGTATAGAATAGAACAAAGCAGTTAGCATCTCTTCAGACAGTACTGATGTCAAGGTTTTGAGAAAAAAAATTGCATGTGCACTGTTATTTTTCTTAATTGATAGTAATCAGCAAAAGGAAAGAATATAGTTAGGCAGGTTTTCATTTCAATGGTTTTTAACAAAAGTTTGTTTTTTCCATTATAAACTGTTTGGGTTTTTTTCCAAGTATAGTAAAAAAGAGTTGTCTGCCATTCAAGCAATACAAGTGATGGATAGTCACCCATACATAGCCCTAGAAACATTCACCAGCTGTGCAAAAATCCTCACACAAACTGGAAGAATCGCTGTACAAAATAACCATTCTATGAAAACCTTCTCAAAATGATTTGCTGACTGCCACACAGATGGAAATAGTTCTGCTCTGATTCATTAATGATTGTATGGTAATGTCTTAGTAACTAAAAAGAGTACTTGTAAAATATTCACCTGTCACTTGAGGCTCTTCTATGACAAACCAGATAACTGCATGCAGAGTGCCTCACAGCTGAGGCTGAATAAAACAATAATCTAGATTTCATTAAATAAAATATATTGATGAGTTAATGACTGCTAAAAGCAGTTTATTGTTGCTAATTAGAAGTGAATATATTACAGTCATTTTCTTCTAACTGGACACCCTGTTTTTTCTGTCATATTTACTTTCCTTTTACTTACACAGTTCAGAAGCATCTTATTCAGAGGCATATCCAAGTAGCAAAGTTAAGATAGATGATCAAAGGTGTCTGAAATAATCTTTAAGTTACCACAGAGGAAATGAGGATTTGAGGACTGATCTCTGGAGATGTTAGAACAGCACATGGGGGATATAGTTCATGAAGTGGATGGCAGGATATGAAGCTGGGTGATCATCAGTGAAGGATTGTTCCTTCTTGCCAGTTAGGAAAGAGTAAAAGAATTACTCCCCATGTAATGGGGACTAAGTCATGTAATACATGATTTAGAGCTACTCCAATTCTTAGAAATCATGTAGGAGGATTGAATAAGAGGTAGCGTGAGAAGCTGTGAGTATAGGGCACAATGTGGAAGTCCTGACCCTATCCCTTTTTAATGCAAAGAGATTATAATCAGAATACCCTTTAAACAGGAATAACCAGTTTATATCCTATGCACTGAAGAAAATAGGATTTGGTAAAACAAAACTATTTTTAAGAGCACATTATTCAACAATCTGTCAGTATATATTAAGAGATAGCTGGTATTGTCTTGGAATAAGGGCACAAGACTAACTTCCAGGGGAAAAAAAAAAAAAAAAAAAAAAAAAAAAATGAATGCTGAGTCTTAAAAATCCAGTCATACAATCCAGAGGCTCTCATGCCAGTGTACCATTTCCATTTGGATGCTCACTTTCTCCCACAAGGCCTATCCAACCACAGCTCAATTCCTGTTCCTCTGCTTAACACCATCTGACCTCCCTATAGACTCATGCCAGTTCCTCTGGGGCACGGCTCCAGGACACTTCATCTCCCAACACTGCTCTACCTCTCTTCTACCCAAGACAACTTCATCTTTACTCTCCTCTCTATGAAAGAGGAAACAAGCCATTTGTTGAAGAGTGTCTACTAATGTTACAAGTATATAAATAGATACTAGGTCCATCTAACTCTTTTTCTTACATTTTTGTCCAAATACGTGTTTTCTATCCTCTCCTAAGGAAAGATAGCTGAGAGAATATAAAAAGGCTTATTTTTTAATGTTCTTTTTTTTTTTTTTTGTAAGTTCTTACAGCTACTATATTGCTATTTCTGAAAATATTGGAATAATGTATCCTGTTTCTAAATCATACTCAATATTGAAGGTAATACACTTCCAGTGTGAAGTCACAACGAAGTGGATGAAGCTTTTTAAGGGTGCATTTATAGGCCAGTCGATTAAGATTGAAGGTTCATGACCTTAAAAAGATTTTAGAAAAGGGAATACCTGAAAGACAATATGATTATGAGAAAAAAATAATGATAATTGTTCTAAATTTGAATATATATATGACAATATATAATGTGCATCTCAAGCTTGCCAGTTCTATGCTATTTATTCTATCCTAAAACAGCCTATTAAGGTAGCATCATAGATTTCTCTGTGGTCAGGCAGAGAGATCGAAAGCTGATAAGGCCTTAAAGTATGATATCTCTACAAACAAGCTGCCTATGGACCTCAATAAAGCACCACAAAATAACTGAGCTCTTTGCTCAGACATTAAAAAGTAAAAGAAAGAGAAACCACTTGAATGGGTGAAAATCAATATGGAAAACATTAATTTTTGTCATTCTTATGTTCTAGCTGAATAGCCAAATATCTCATTCTCAGTGTACTGACCCACAAACGAAAAACTAACTTTTGTTCTAAATGTGTGATTATAATAGAAGGAAAAGCTGAAGAGAAAACAAGAAGAAAGCATTATGCCTCAAGCTGCTTGGTAAAGATTTCTTTTTTGTTTATCTTTGTTCATTCAGATATTGCTCCTGAAATCAATACTTATTTTTCATAATCGAAGAGTTAGTAGACCAGAATCCTTCTGGAAGACATTCTTCTCTGCATAACAACTTAAAAAATGTGCAGATACAAATTGGATTGAAAGTGAATGCACTGGGAAAACCTTGTTATTAACAGCTTTTAAGATGACACCAAATTTCTGAACAGATTATTAGCCATCATTTTTCTGGTTTGACCTGCAAACAATGAAATATAAAGCTAAAATGGCAGTTAGGTAAGAGCCTACCTTATTAAAGGAAAGCATCTGTGAGCCATTAAGACTTTGCAGTCTTCTAGCCAATCAACAAAATATAAATTAAGATTTACTACATTTAAGGGTTCCCACATCAGCAATCTCTAAATGCACATACAATTTGGAAAGCCCAGCAGGATACCGAGATCTCCACTGCTGAAAGTCAGATAACAAAGCAAGATTTTAAAAGAAAACAAGTGTGGCCATTCCCACTGTTTGAGGTACCAAGTCAATTTAGGTTGAATTCTTCATCTGTCTCAGCAGTGCCTTGGCATGTACCTATTACTGCAAAGTATAGTCCTTTTCACGAAGACTTAAAAGTAAGGGTCTGATTCTACCTCAGTTACACTGATGACAATTTCTAGTGATCTTCTGTACCACTGCCAGATTCTGACAAAATAATATTGCCACATACATACACACCATCATTCAAAAACAATTAGCAGTTATTAGCTAACAAACAGGTGAGCCATGGGAGTCCCGACTACGGGAATTTGTGAGGACGTGGGATTGAGATGCCTGAGCACAGATACCTATAGACACTTAAAAGTGGCATCCTGACTGGCCTTGGACTGCCTCTTCAGAAAGGCAGGCATCTTCACTATTGATTCAGTTTTGTTTGTCAGATCTGAAAAACACCTAGAGCACCTGCTATGGTGTCAAATGCCTATGGTGAGGCAAACCAATTCCACTCGGGTCCTTACTCGTAGAAGTAACTGGTGACATTGAAGGAATGCCAGCCCACATTCACACTGCCAGCAGACACAGATTACTCCAGTTCTCTGAGCTCATGCACAAGAACAATGTGACAAATATTTTTAGCAGTAACAATCCTAAAAATCCCCATCTTTAGCATTTTGCATGGAATTTTACCTACGTAGTTCATTTGCTGCTTCTGAGATATGTGCACAGCTACAAAGAAAAATACAGGAATGTGGTGTGGCAATAGTATATTACCCTTTCTTTTCCTACATCAAATTTCATTTTCAATGCAAGAATTCTAATTCAAGTGAAAAAACACTATTCTATATATTGATGAATAAATTCAAATGTCAAGTGTTTTTGCTCCTATCGTTAATGACTCCCACAATTTCTGATTTAAAGTAACTAAAAAAATGTTTGCCTTTACTTTTTTTTTAAACAGAATTAAAAGCCTTAATTTAAGATTTACTTACTCAAATAGGAATTACAATGCAGCTGGTATGTGCATTACAAGAGCAATGAAGAAATTTATATGAAAATTTGCAGGTACTTGCTAAGTGAATTGCTTTAGGGAAATTATATAAATTGATAAAAAATATCACAGTTAATTTTTGCATACTGATAATACTAATCAGTCTAAATACAATTGCTCCTTCTTATAACATGGATTGCACCAACATTCAAGTTTAAGTATTGTCAAATACTTTTACATTAATTTAAACTCTGGTAGGATTCTGTACTGAATTTTATTATATAGTATCACCGTCCTGCCAAGCTGATGGGCAGTCTTAGGAGAACTAAAATGTGCACAAACAATAGTACTTGACCTTGCATTTACTAGAAAAAAAAAAAAAAAAAAACACAATTGTTCAAAATCACTGCAAGTTTTTAAAAAAAACCAAACAAATAACAAAACCAACCCTTAAGTAGTTTGCGTGGTTCAGCTGCAATGGAGATATTCTTCAAGGTCCGCTCAAACGCACATCGCCCCTGTAACTCCGCACTGTTGTCAGCTGAGATGAACAACCTCATGCACTGAGTGCCAGCAGAATAAATGAAAACAGCTCTAAAGGTATTACTTGAACACTTAGTTTTAAAATATGTCTTTTTAATAAGTGGTGTTACTTAATTGCTGTTCTAATTCCTCTGACTTTTTCTTTCTATACCCAAGGAAAATTTCAGATTTGTTATAACCTATTTTTACAGAAGCTGTGTTGCATTGTTATTCTATCCAAATGGTATGAAAACCAGTTTTAATACAAGGTCTTCCAAAGAAGCTTAATTATGAACATGTAAGGATCACCTCTGCTATTTCTTTACAAGCAATATGCTTTCCATATTTTTTTCTGTATCAGCTGCACTGGGTTACCTACAGAGTTAACAGCAGGTAGCAAAAAATTGACAAGATGAAGAATGTATTTGCTAACAGGGAATTTACATACCCCTAGCTCATGCATCACCACAGCTTACACAAGTTTTAATGACTCTTCTGAACTGACAAGATGAGGATGCTCCCACTCCGTGGGACTAATCAGAACCAGTAAAATGCTTCAGTGACCAAAATTGGATTGAAAGTTGCGTAAGCGGTTATCTTGCCTTAAAGACAAATGGGGAGAGTGGGGGTTCATTTAGTTTCTCTCAATTACAACATCCACTGAAACAGAAAACCCTGTTAAGAAGGCAACGAAAGAATGAGGAGTTCAAACGGAACAACAGAAAAATAATCTTACAGGAAAAGAGACCTGAAGTTTATATAGATGGACTAAATATTATGTAGAAATGACCTGCTTCTGCATTCATCCTTCTGTATTAACAAGGAATCATTATACAAGATGGAAATTTCTATGAAATTACATAAAGTGACAGATTACTTGTCAACAAATATTTCTAGGTTCAAAATTGAATGAGAAATTGAATTGAGTTTATTCTTGTTCTATCAGTTGAGTGCATCAAGTGATGAAAATTATATATTTATTTCTTCAAAATGAAACTATAATGCACTTGGTATAACCAAGAAGGGAATAAGAAGTCTGTCAAGCTAGAAGAGGTTCCTAAAAGTATAGAAAAAAAAATATATCTTTCAAGGTTAGTAACTGCTCAGTGGATTAGTCTGCTTGGGATAAAATTAACTATTTTAGCAGGCTTAAAAAGAAGGAATCACAAGCTGTGTGACCAAGAGTTATCAAACTGGTCAGAGGAAGGGAAATTGATGTTAATGGCTTCTCTCTACCAAGTATAATATCTCCATAGCCATATTGTGATTTTCTCTTTGATCTGCCCTGCTCAGAAAGGCAGAAACTTTTTTAAGTCACAAAATGTTTATGGGGCACTGAACCAGATAGATAGTTTTTGGCTGACCTCAGTTTCAGATGGCATATAGACTAAACCCATTCAGGTGCATCTTGAGCAGACATCAGTGCAAATTGCAGGTGCAGTTCAGAAGTTGCATATGGCCCCTTATTATTTCTACAAATATGCTGCTACTGCAACAATAAATCTTTAAAAGATATTGCTAACTCTGTTTGAGGTCTTAGATGTATTGATGTTTATAAATCTGTAAGGTTTGATTGAATGAAATAAACTACTGCTCTAATCAATCTCCAACCCACAAATTACTTCCCACTGAAGCAATATAGTGATTTCTTCTCCCAGAATAAGTAACAAACTTACGAGCAATAAATAGTATCAAAATCTCACACAGAAATTTGAAAGTTTTTTTTTATTTCTTTCTAATGAATAAAGAAACAATACCAAATGTAGTCTCCCCTTTCTGGAACAGCATAGTTTATCTGCCCAAGAACAATTGTTTAATCATCATGGAATTAAAAAGGAAAAAATGAGAGAAAGGAGGAAAAAATCGAGACTGATTAAACAATGGTGAAGTGGGTGGAGTGAACAGTTCAACATCACATTCTGCCCAACCCGATCACTGCCATGTGTCAAGGTGCCTTCTGGCAATAGCAAATACATCCAGTTTTTATCCGCACTTCCCTAAACAAAATTGTTTAGTCAGGTTGCATAAAAATAGTTCATAAGTCATCTACTAGACTCTGAGGGGTATCCTGCAGTGACAACACAGACTTCTGGTACTTTCCTCTTGTGCATAACTCACTTGGACAGTAAGTGTCAAGAAGCCAGAAAAAAAATTCCTCTGAACCTAACATGAAAAGATGCAGATATAGTATATGATTCTGCAATATAAAAATATTTTTGCAACAGTTTAAGACTAGAAGTGCATTAGAGATACTGGTATATAAACACATATCATTGCACATACTGTATTATTTAAAATAATATAAAGTTATAAGTCAAAACAACTAAAGAAATAATAAAATAAAATATGTATTATCATAGTGATCAATCCCACCAGCAGAATACATAGACTTTTTGGCTTTCTGGTTATTTTGATCTGATGTACATTCGACAATAAAACCAGCAGTCATTGTCAAGAAAAATTAGAATTTACAGATAAAATTAAGCAACTTAATATCTTCTTGAATATTTATGAAGTAGATAGATGTAGCAACTGTACTCTTACATAAATATATGCTGCTATTTACATTTTATGCTTTCCATAGTATTTTACTGCAGTAATTTTCCACTAATAATCCTGAAAAGACATACTTAATTACACTAGTTATTTGCATGGATAACTGCATGTAAGGTTTTTTTCCATTATATTTAGTTAACTTCCTGTGTTTTAAGTGAATGAATGTCAGTTAAACACGTACTGATGATGCAGATCCTCTCCTAATTAATTTATGAAGTCAGTGGTTTAAGCAGCCTGTTAGCATTGACATATGTAGTGGAGATACAGAGTTGTTGTCTACAACCAACACACCAATGCTTGGAGGAATTCATCCTCAGGACATCTATGTGTTTGCCTGAAAGAATTACTGTGTCTTCTGTCATGTGACACAGCAGGAATAGGCAAAGAAAAGAAAGAAGGATTTATTGGTAAGAAAAGAGTAGTTTCTGAACATGTAAAACTTCAACTCCAAGGATGAGATGCACATGATACAACCCTAGTGATCACAGTGGCTTCTGTCTGCAGGACCTAATGCACTACCCTACCACACAGTTTGACTGGAAACCCTCAAAATGCCTACTCTGCAAGGGTTATGTTTATCAAATAATTTCAGTATCTTTTTGAAATGAAATTTAAATTTTGAAGAAAATTATGTCAAAAAGGCATTCTGACATGGAATACTTTAATTTTAAATTTATAGAGGGTACACTGTATATGAATGGGAGGCAGATTTTTGAATAATTCAGCGGTGACAAGCCTCTAAGTGAAGAGGAGGATGAGGCATGTGAGGAATTAGTAAGGAGGAAAGAACACATGCATCTCTCAGGGGTCTGAGAATGGCAAACACAGTGGTGCACAGAGTATAGGAGTCAACTAAAGAGTTACGTAGACACTGCACCTGAAAATGAGAAATATAGTTCCTTAACAGAGTATGCATAAAATATTCTAGTGAACAGCACTGGAGCAGAATTGGAAGAAAAGATTTACGATATATGGCTATCAGTATATATACACATGCACAGCTGCATCCATGGATTAAGAAATTATTTACTCTGTAATTTACTACATGTAGCTACTAGATACATAAAACCATCTGCAGAACCTGTCATATTAGCCTCTACATCTAAGAATCTCTGAAATATCCATTTCCCCTTCCTGTTACAATGCACTATTAAAATCATTAAAATTTAAAAAAAAATTTTTTTTTGTTTTCATTTCCACAGAGAGAAAAGTGTACCTGAAAAGAATGAAGGTGTCCTTATGTAGATCATACATAGAAATGCCACATATATACAGTCAGGACAGAACAACACATATAGACAAGAATCTGTATCATTTCCTGTTAAGGAAATATATAAAAGAAGGGTTAGGTATTATAGAGAGATAAACTGGTCTGTCTGAAACAGATGTCAAGGCAAGAGTGTGTGAGGGACAACCAATAAAAAGATGGACAAAACAGACACATAATCAGGTGTCAGCTATATAATGAATACAGCAGGTAAAAGGACAACACCTGTTGTGCAGTCTGGATTCTATAAAGTTTTACAACTAGCAAGAAGCCAAGGGAAAAATGGTGCCCTTGATATTACTGGGGCTGCATCTGCTGATGACTTGGCACTTCACATGCAAGCCATGCCTTTAAGATTGTGCATTTCACATCTGTAATTTGCTATGCACAGGTATAGGCAGGTGCCTTGTAAGATTTTCAAACCTATCTGAGGAAGCAGGGAATGAACTCCCTTTAGATCAATAGAAAGTTGTGATTAGAACACTTCAGGCACCTAAAAACCCAGCAGACACCTATCTACAGCTACCTAACAGCTTGGAAAACCAGTTGTATATACTCACGGTAGTTGCTTCCCAGCAAGAGTATCAGCAAACAGCTATCAGACAGAACTGCACTAAGGGATGATATGCAAGAGTGCAGAAAGGCCTGCAAAGTGAGAGAGAGAGACTTGCAGTGGTTAACTCTCAGCTACTTTATCACTGAGAGGGCGATTGCTGCTTTGGTTTGCATGTCCTGTAATTCAGGACAGCTGATAAAAAGTAATTCATTATGTATTACTCATCATATATAATTTATAATTTCAGCTCCTGCTGAATACTAGTTTATGGCCTCAAAAATTGCTCTCATAATTAATGTCTTACTAGACAAATAACTGACATCAGCAGCAGCCAATGGCAGGTGAAGATGTACTGATGTTCCCACGCAGATGGAGGTGTGACAGCCTCGTGTGGTATGTTAATGCCACTTCCCTTGTGAAAATTCATGCAGGTCTGATGTTTACAGCTGGCTCCAAACAAAGGCAATGACAGGCTTGGAGGAGAAGAAAGGTGATTTTCGATTTCCAGTTCTAGATTTCCCTAATCAGTGAGATGAAAATATGTGGGAAGTTTTCACAGTTACACAGAATTGAGAAGGACCATATGGATCACCGAGTCTGAATGCAGACATACTATACAGTAGCCCTCAAAATATCTATTTTTCTCACACACAAAAAGACACTAAACAGTCACCAACACACTATGGCAGACTTAAGTCCTAGTAAAAATGGCCAAGAGCCAGAAACCATGGTTATGTGCAAGAGGCAGAAGAAAGCAAAAGCTCTCAAAAAACTACAACCATTAGAAAAACTTTAAGAAAGATTTTAAAATGATTGTGGAAATGATGTTGCCAGCCCTGCTGTATCTCATTTTAGCTTTCCACTTTGTACTAAATCTGTTTTCAGCTCTAAAAGCTGAAGTCTGCCACCCTGTCATACATACTGAAGACTCATAACTTACAGTGTATTGATATTAAACTCGAGTTAGAAAGACTACTTCTATAATGCAAAAGGCTTGCTTCCAGTAATTTTAAAATAATTAAAAGAGAAATAGAAAGTACTTTTGATACTTGCACACCTTATCATCCATAAAATTTAAAGCCTGACCATTTTTATGGAATGCAGCTTTAAAGAACATCCTCTTACACATCTAAGAAAGAAAAGGACACTGACATACTTCAATGTTTTTAAGAGGTAAGAAAAGAAATATGGAGTAGCACTGAGTGTTATTACTACTACTCTTTTTGCAGAACACAGTATCATGAACAATAGGGTTAAAGAGGACATCTGGAAAAAAGGTGGGAAGATTTAAAAAAAGAACTTAAATCCAAGCTCTATAAGACTTAAGGATGTATTTTACTGTGTTTTTTTTAAACACTTATAGCTACCTGTTTAAATGTTCTCTGTTCCTTCAAACTTAGTCAAGAGTCCAGCCTGTGATCCCCTGACTTTGGGTAGACTGTTTAGCTTAGTAAGAAAAGGTCCCAAATTTTCAGTATTTGTTCTATGATTGTTTCCAATACTTGACAGAAAAAAATGTATCCATTCAGTACAATGCATTAAATGAAATTTCAAAGGAAAATTATAGAAGAAGAGGTGCAAAGGAGGGGGGGAGAAAATAAATTGTCTTACACTAGAAATTCATTTATGCAATCAACCTGTCATTAAGAGTAAGGATTTGAAATCTTCCCTTCCTTCAAGAAAGGCATAGGTAAAACATTCAGGAATCCCCAGGATTTATGCATACACATGTACAAAATAAGGTTGGACATAGTGCACAAACTGGGGTTTGTAATCCATCATTTTCTGTGAAAAAGACAGTAAGACTATGACAAACGGAAATAAAAAAATTCTTTCATCTGCATATCAGAATGGTAGTCTGGTAGTCACGACTTCTGCTTGTTTCAAAGGGCATATGAGGGAACTCATATTTTAGTGTCTCACCCAGAAGTGAAGATTCTGCACTCAGTCATCTGGTATAAATCAAAAATGGGGACTGCATTTGCATCTGCATTCAGACCAAATGATCCACATGATCCGTCTCAATATTTCAATATTGATGTTTCAATAAATATCCATAGTTTTGTGCTCCCAGCTAAATGATAATAGACCCCTCCCCATGTACTCCAGTTATATCTGTCAACATACCATGTTGATTCCAGGGAAAAAATACTGTGATATTGAAGTATGGATCATTTATACTATTAAAGATTATTTGAAAATACTCTATCTGTATCCTTGCTGTAGAGTCCTTGTATATTTTCTGTAGATCAGATGAGCATATCTGACATCGCGCATCAAGTATACAGAGTTACCTTAAATTGTTTTCAGTCCATGGAATTAACTGTTATTCACATATGCATACTACTCAACTATGCATTAAGAAATTATATTCACCACTTGCACACACTAGACCAAACATTACAAGTTAACTGTATTTTTTACTTTCTTGATTTATTTGTTCTGCATAATTACCATGCATTTCCTCAAAACTTTAACAAGAGACAACTCACTCTCTTACAAGAATGATAAATACAATGTCTGTGACTCTATCACCTCATGATTAATAGGGTCTTTTTTATTCATGAAGTTAGATGTCAGACTCAGCTGAAAAATGTGTATCATCTTATATGTATTTATTCCAAAGCCTAGTAAAATTGCTTTACACTGCTACAGATGGATACAATAACAACCACTTTTCACTGTTTTTCAAATTAACACAAGATGTATGTCAAATGATGACCTTAAACTTCCTGTGTTGGAAATTTCATTTAAAACTTGACAAATATACTGGATGCCAGAATAACATAGTAACAATAATTCACATGAAATCTACTACATCTACTAACGACACTTCTGAAAAAAAATCCTCGAAGCTTCAAAATAACCACTGGCCTTCTGTACCCTGGAATGAAAAACTGCACTATACTTTTTTTGTTTCCTCATCATCTTTTTAGTCCTCCACTCACTAGACTAAGAAATTTACTTTTAATTTAAGACCAGCATACTCATTTCCTTTAAGACTTACTGTGAAGCTAGCTGCTAATAATTGTTGGAAGTATTGTTATTGCTATTCTCCTGTAAATTTCAGAGAATATTCCTCCCTTCATCCAGAAAAAAATTAGGATGTGTTCACGAGCACCTCACCAAAACAGAGTACTTAATTCTCCCTATAAGTTACATAACAGAGTAATAATGAGTATTACAGAAAGGTTTTAATTGAAAATTACATAAAAATCAAAAGGGACAGTTAATATGTATACTACAATACCTCCTGGGTCCTATGCTTGCTGGTTTTCATTATAAGCCATTGCACTGGCGGATAAACCTCCAACTTTATCTCAGCTCATTTCTTGAATAATTAATAGACTTCAGAGGCCATGAAATCAAGTAATGTAAAAGTGAAGGAAAGTGAAGCTGTACATTAGTGAATCAAATCCTATACGTTTTCACCACTGAAGCCCTGAAAGGAAAATTTGGTATTTCTAACATGCCTGTTATATACAGCAGTAGTACCAGACTGAAATAGCCTGTGTTTTCTTTCTAATTTCCTAGTTATAACAGTATGAGGGAGGCAAATATTCAGAAAATAAGAAACAGCAAAAAACTGAAGAAAAAAAATTTACTTGTAATTTAATTATTCATGTTAGAAACTATATCTTTCAACAGATTTCAACTTACTTGAGGTAGGAGAATAAAGGCCTTGATGCTACAGTTACTTATTTCCAGGCTGAAATTAACTGTTGAAGAGAGTATGTTCACAATAAACTTGAACAGTAATTTAATGTGTATGATTTTAGGAAAGCAGTTGTGTGCAGGTATTTTTCAAGCACAGCAGTTCCTATAATATCACTTTTTTTTTTTTTACTTTTTTTTTTTTTACTTTTCTGGCTACAAGTTAAGCCTTTATTCTAGAAAAAAGGATCTATTTTTATGCATCCTAAGAATACACCCGTTGTCTTCAGTAAAACTAAACAGAGCATGTAAAAATCTAAAATACATGCAAGTCTTTGCAATGCCACTATCATATTCCTAAAATACTATTAATCTCAAGCTGTTATACCAATACTTAAGAACTATTTATTTTTATTGTCACTTCAGATTTTCTGTTTCCAGAGAGATCTCATTTTGACCAACCTCCCCCAAAACCAAATGAACTTTGTTTTTATACAGGGCTCTTCAGTGACTTTATTTGTTTCTTCACTGTATGACATAAATGCAGTCTTCATTTGCAAATAGATGCCTATAGTGTTAGCATTTCTTTTCCTTAAGCATTATATATTTTAAATGTAACAACGTGACAAATGAAAAAAAAGTTCCCATAGGCTTCTTATCCAAGTATCAGTAAAATTACAAATAGTTCCAGATGTAATCATTCCCTGTAAAAAACAAACAGCAGTGATGCATGCAGGGCATCTGATTATGGTAAACTAGCAACAGAATCTCTGATTTAGAGGAAAAACGTCCTCCAATTGCTATGAGTCCTTCAAAACTGCCCATCTTTGTTCCCCTATAAGAAATGGAGTCTGTTCTTGGGATGATAGATCCAAGCCTTATGTATCATGAATGTACTATGTACTGGATGGGATGTGTCTATCATAGCTGCAAAAACACAATTCAAGAGCATAATGTAAAGAATCAGTGTAGGGAGAAGAAAAAGAGTTTATAATTTGTATTTTTGTATCTATTTAATCACTCTGATAAAGAATACTACAGAAGAACGCTACAAAGTAAGATGATGAAGCAGCAGTTGGGTCTCAAATTAACTTCCAGAATCCTATTATATATTTTTTTCAGTTTATACACCTATGTCCATACACTTTACAACAGTATCACACTGATAGCAGTTAAACTAGCATATTGAGGGGAAAAAAAAAAAAAGGTCTGAAACTGCAGCTTGACCTTAGAAACATCGAAGTCACTACTGTCAGAGTACTACAAAATATTTCACATAACAGCTGAAATTAAGAGTGACTACCAGAAAAAAAAAAAAAAAAAAAAAAAAAAAGAGATCAAGTATGAGTGCTGCTGGTGCAACAACACAGTAACTTCAATTAAAGAAGATCTCCATAACTCTCTTTAGTCTGTTCCAAGCATTGGTTGTATCAGCTGTAATATGGCTCATACACTTTTCTTAAATGCATGAACTAGCTTGTTCTACATCCCATCAGCACATCCCTATCATCTGGAAATTAGCCTGTAAGTAAAACTGGTTCTTATTTTCTCATTGACACAAGAAAAAGCCATATATATGCCTTTTGGGGGGATAAGACAGGGGAGTTGATAGTGATCCATCTTTCTAGATATAAAGATATTTGGTTTTACAATAAAAACTTAGGAGCATATTTCCTTTAGAAAAAAAATATCTATCTTGTCATAAAAGCTTAAAGTTATGTACAATCTAATGTGATTTTTTAATTATTATTATTTTTGGTACAGGATAGCACTAGACACAAATAAGCTAACTTTCTCACGATTATCTGTTTGGTGGTTTGTGCAGCCTCTGCATACCGTCTCTATGCAACGCAAATCTTTCCCAGGCTGAGGCTGGTAAAATTAGTCATATTTTGTCAGTTGTTATGTCATGTGAATTGCTCATCTTAAAAGGTTGTGGTATGTGTGTGTGTGCATACATATCCATGCTTTATGCAACAAACATTTGGTTTTCAGTATCTTTTATCCTATAGTAACTTTCTGTAACGCTATACAGAAATTTGGAAAGAAAAGTGGACCTGTGAGTTGTTGCCTTCAGAAGATGTGTAAATACCAGGGAATAAAACCTCTTTTTCCAAGGTGTAAGAAGATACATGGGTCAAGAGAGCCAGCATCTTCAGAAGAACACCTTTAGAAAAACAACTGAACTGGAGAGGCTTTTCCAATGGCTTTCAATATTTTTGATCGGGTTCTATAACAGTAAATACCTTTTCTTAGGTGGTTTCTTTTCAGTAACTTTAGAGTTGAAGCTGTCTGCTTTCTAGCCAAATAAAACAAAACGGTGCTTTTAGGAAACCTAAAACATACAAATATTTAGGATCAAATTAATCACCCTAGAAGAACCTATTTTTCTCTTTCTCTAAGTAAGCTTCTAGTCTTACAAGGATGAGGCAGCATTTTAACCCCAAACATCTACAACCAACATAAGTGCTCTCAGTAAAAAAAAAAAGTGCTCTTTTACTGAGTGCCTCCCTCTAAAATTGTACATCACAGTCTGCAGACCTGTGGGTTTTGAGGGGGTGCAAGGGACATAGTTGAGATGAAATCCTTTCTAGGAGGATCCCTTCTCTCTTTTTCCTTCCTTCTCTGACTGGAGTGAAGAGACTTGTCCCAGCATTGTTCTAGGATTACCTTTAGCCAAACTTGACATGCATTAAAGGGCAATGCATTCACAAAATCTTTTCCAGTTTCCAAAGTACTTTAATGATTGATCACTTTGTTCAGTGATAAATTCAAAGTCAAACTGTTATCTTAAAAATGACTTCTGAATCTCCTTCCCCAGAACACAACTATCTTTCTTTGTGGCACCAGTTCATTCATTCCTTATGATCCCATTTGCAGTAGAGAGCTCACATGCATAGATGTCTCATGGTATTAGCATTAATTTTCTTGTCTGACTAAACAGGCATTTTGAGATTACAGTACTCCTAATATATCAGAAATGCAAATAATAAAAAGTCATATATTATTTTAAAATAGTCTTGTTTCTTCATTGCACTGAATATCTACTATGAAAGTGATTTGTTTGGCATTTTTCTCTTGCCAGCTGTTATATGAAAGCAACCAAGTCTCTGCAACTGCTTATATAATAAGGGTCTTATACTGGTATCACTTTTATTAGTTCCTCTCTCTATTCTGAATGCTACTTTTTGATAATGGGAGAAAACAAAGATTTATTTTTTTTCTTTTCTTGATTTCTTTGATCATATGCTGGGCCTCTGTATAGATTAAAATCCTCGTAACATTGTCCTGGACAGAATTAAGAGTATTTCTAAGTATGCAACAACTGTGGGCACTTTCAGCCCTAACTAAATTACCCTTAAATTCACTAATTACTTACTGCTAATAATGAAGATACAAAAGCACTGAAGCTGACCTGAGCTACTTAGCTCACTCAGAAATCCGTGTCTGCAGTTGGCAAACCCTTACTGAACTCTCAGCTATTTCAACTAGATTACTTGGAGGGAAAAAAAGCAATGCCTACAAAAAACCCCACCCCAACTAGCTAATTTAAAGATAGTTGATATGTTTTAATGGGCTGTAGTCAGATATCATTTGAATGTCTTTTATATGCACAATTTCTCTGGGAAACCTGCTCTGCAGCTTCAGTACCCTCGTGCTGATGAAGTTTATTTTATCCAGGTTTATCCTTTTATAAGTCTGAACAAATCTTGCTTCAAGCTACGCTTGCCGTCTTATCCCCCCACCAGGCACTGCTATGAAGGGTTTCCTCAACACCCTCCCCACAGACACTAGGGAGGCTGGTCTTAGGTCCCCTGAAGCCAACTCTTCTCCTGACTTCTTCAGCCCAGCTCCCTCAGCCTCTCCACACAGGGCAAGCACTCCAGCCCCGTGATGATCTTGACAATCCTCCACTGAACTCACTCCAGTTTGTGTCTTTCTTGTATTTGGAGAATTAAAACTGGACACAAGTGCCTAGGTAACCATTTTGTATTGGCAGCAAATGGACACATTGACTGACCCATCATCATTCCTTTCACAGCCCACATACTCCTCATCTGGAGCATAAAGAAAATCTTGGCACTCTCACTCTAGAGCAGACTGAGTCAACTTGCTTATTAAGCAGACAAAATCAGTACTGTTGAGCACCAATGTGCACCTACCTCTGCCCTTGCAGATACAACCAACTCCATGTACTTGGTCTGTGAGCTTGAGCCTAAGCCTATCAAAACACATCCTTGCAGAAACACGGCGTGTTCTGGTAACCAGCTCCCAGGAAAAAAAAAAAAAAAAAAAAAAAGAAGAATGTTCTCTCTCCATTGAGGGAACAATCATGAGAGGATTTGGAGAGATTCCCTCTTCCCTGTATCTCATCCTTCAGGTATATCCACAGGAGAACATATTTTCTATTCCCACTATCCTATAGACTCTTCAGAAAATAAATCCTTTAAAAAAGGAGCAGCAGACAGAGAAATTATCTGAAGAGTAGAAAGTTCTGTCTTCCACTTTTTCTCCCTATCATTTCTTCCCTCTAATGATATTACGAACATGATGTTAAGTGTTCTGAAAGTCATTTTGCCTTTTTATTCTAGTATGATTTTTGCAATCTCAAAAAATGTGACAAATGTAATTATGCCTGAAAGAAATAAACCATCTCTTCTTGCAGAGCCTGAAAGAATACTAAAACGTGATCTGTAGTAGCACTAAGCTAATTACAGTGACACCACTCATGCCTCTAGAACTCTGTTAGTGTCAACACTTACATTATGAACACCTCATTTCAGGGTTTTCTAACTCTGTTCTATGTGAGTTAGCTACTCTCATGGGAGTGTACAACACCGTTGTTAGTGGCTTCATCAGTGACATTTTCCTAAAAAGGGCTTAAATTTCAGTTTGAAATTTTGTAACTCCCTTGTCTGTTACATGGTATAAATCATGAGCAACTTGTGACTAAGGAAAGACAACGCAGTAAGAACAAACCACCCAAAATGTGATTTATATGCCTGAATTTTAAAATGTGTGTTTTGCAAAGTTTGGAGACAAGTTTTGCTATATAATCACATTCAGTGTCTTCACACCCAGACATGATATTACAGTTATCTGGAAAAGAAGTAAGGTTCCTATGAAAAAAACCTTAGTACTATCATGAGTAAGAAGAGAGTTTTATAAACATTAGATGTCAAATGAAGTTTTGGCAATAGAGTCATCATACATCAGTGTTAGAAGTTCCGTATGTGAACACATTTATCTGGTGTGCTTTCTGGTATCTGTAAAAGTACTTGCATACCCTGGAAATCTGCAGATAACCTAGCTAGTATGAGTATGTCGATTATTTTAGGCAATATGACAAATTGACTGGAAACGCTTGAGAATGCAGACTCTCAGGTCTGAAAACTAGCAAAACAAAACAGCACTGTCTTGCATCATGCTAGGACATGACATAAAAAGTGGTCTTACATTATATCCACTTTTTTATTTATATATGAAGCTATGCGTTTACAATATCTAGCACCTATGTGAGTAATTGAGATAAAGTTTTACAGCTTACACAAAAAAATTTCTATTTCTTCCAAAGGCCACTTTCACTCAATCATAAAATCAGTATTTAAAGCAAGGTGATAAGGAATAGCCCAAGACAGGGTTCTCTTTTACCCAATCTGACACAATATTGCCAGTATTTCAGAAAAAGAAAAAAGACAAAAAGACAGAAAGAATTCCCTGACAGTAAAAGCAGTAACAAACTGTTCTCTTTCAGAAAGAAGTTTTTTTCTGGCTCTCTGCTACACACCAATTTGTTTCTCAATCAATGAGGGAGAACTAGTTAATTCAAAACTAGAACTAAATTTCCTTAATTTATAAGAAACAGGTTCATTACTATTACCATTATTGAATGATTCTCTAAACCCTCTATCATTTTTCTTTTAGTATTTCATTAAGCATTGCTCCAGTAAATTTTCCTTGGTTAAAAATAACCAGTTGATGAAGATTTAATTCTCTCTTGCTGAGTTGACAAAAACAATAAAGTTTCTCTCATCAGACAGTAGATGGTCTATCAGCTTGGAAACCAGTGATTAGTGAGCAAAGGCTATGCAATCATACTACGTTTGTCATGATTTATATTTCTTTCAGTAGAATAATTCATATGTGACAGTACTTACCTTAGCTCTACTTACTCCTTACCTAGGTAACAAGATTATGATCTCAAAAGGCAGATGGAAAAGTGTCTTTACTATATTCATCACCAATTCTAAATCTATCCTGTTCGAACAAAACTATGATTTCATATCTAGGAAAAGTGATGGAAGAATTGCCTGCCCCCTATCTTTTTTTTTTTTTTTTTTTTAAGACTGTATGAGTGGAAGCACTGTGCATTGCTACATTTCTTGACATAAAAGAGGGAGGGCATGGTTTCCTCCCAGTCTGTAATATTTTCCTTCTGACTCCCAATCCCAAACCATGGAAACACAATAGTTTCTGAAAAAACCTGTGGTTCTACTATTAACTGAAAATCCAAATTTATCAACTGAAAAGGCTTCCAAATGATTCTTTGAGTTCTTGAGAATATTTATATACTGATGCTACTACTGGGCTATAAAGGCTGAAAATGGGAGACATATTTTTAATAAGATTTAATAAAACACAATAATATATATATATTGTAATAAAATCCTGAAAGATATACTTATGAAACAAAGTTCTTCAGAATTAGCACATATCTTTTGCGTGCTCATCATATGAAAGCATCACCTGTTTATTTAGTTTGTTCAATGTGAGTAAAAACAAAACAGGAAAGATGTAGGCTGAGGTCAAACACTCTCTAGGCTAAACAGCTGCAACTCAGCAAGTAAAAGAGTGGTTTGAATCTACATTCCTTTCATCACCATAGTCCTCTATATAGCAACACACAATTATGTTTTAAAGATCTCTAATGATATATGGGAAGCTTGAGAAATAGGGAAGAAGCCACCAAAATCCATGCCAAGTTGCAATGGAGTTACAAAACCATTCAAATGACAATCTTGATGAGGGAGGAAACACTTGTCACTAAACTAACTGGTCCAGGCAGACGCACACGCACACTGCTTGGGGCTCACTGGCTCTGGAGAAGGCTGCTCGTATGCCCCTGTCACTACATTTGGCCCTAGGCTTTCTCTTCCCTGAGTGAGGAGACAAATGTTCCACAGGTTTTCAGGCCATGTGCTGTCCAAGCGTTTCAGAAGGAACCAAGGCAAGGTGATCATGCATCTTGTGTAGTCTTTTTCTCTAGTATCTATTGACCTCATGGGTTGATTTCAACTCAGTTTCAAAGAGGAGGCTATTTCAAAGACATGCAAGATCTCTGAAGTTTGGAGAGAGCATGGAGCTGGATAGAAGAACATGTTCAAACTAAGGCAAGGGCTGTGTCACAAGTTGATGCTATAGGAGGTCTAAAGATCCACAGAAGAGAAAACTTTTGTCACCATACTGCCATTGGTGAAACATCAAATCAGCGCTCACAGATAACCACAAAACACAGATGTGTAGAAATAGCTTTCTTAGCTCCAACATTCAAGGTACTGCTTGTGTATTTAGGTACTGTTGAAACCTGATTTGTTCTATTATGAGCAGTATTACCTCCTGCCTAATCATTAGGTCTACTGCAAAGGGATCGATGCAGAGCATTAGCTTTTGTGTTAGTATTTTATTTTATAAGCAATTCTCAAAGTTTTTGGCTAAATTTAGCTGAGAGTAATTATAAAATACATTAACGACTACTCTGAAGTGACCTTGTAGCCCACTTGAACAGGGAAAAAAAGCCTGAAGAGAAAACAGATTTCATCTTCAGCTTCAAGAGGCAGAAACATTATTCAGGAGTGTTTGTGTAAGACAAAACAGTACATGTGATTTCAAGAACTGATTAGTTCATGCAGATTCTGCACTTACCACACATTGGATCAGTTTAGACCAGAACAGCAAGGGCATATGAAAAAATGACCAGCAACTACCTGTTGCAGTAATTCTCAAGTGCCCATTGTGTTTTTTTTCCTTTAAATATTAAATCTTTTTTCAGTGTTTGAAAAGAAGTAAATACTGATTTTAATAGCAACTGTAGCAAGTTGCTAAGACACTCTTTAAACTCTACTACTTCACTTAGCAGTTTACTGTTCTTTCATTCACTGTTAACACCCAAGTGGACTGTTTACAAGAGAAAAAAAAATAGCATATGATATACATACTGCACTAGATTTCCTTATTAAAAACATTACTATTATTAACAATATTTTTAAGACACAACTACAACTAAAAGGAAGTAAATCTCATATCCTAAATGACACCAGCATTTCAAATTGAAAAGCTGCATTGGATCTGGCTGCCTGGAGTTAATTTTCTTCATAGCAGACTATATGGTGCTGTGTTTTGGATCTGTGATCAAAACAGTGCTGATAACACACTGATGTTCTAGCTATTGCTTGCACAGTTTCAAGGCCATTTCTTGCTTCTCACTCTGCCCCACAAGAGAATAGCCTGGGGCTCGGCAAGAAGTTGGGAGGGGACACAGCTGGGACAGCTGACTCCAACTGACCAAAGGGATATCCCATATCATACGATGTCAGGCTCAGCAATAAAAGCTGGAGGGAAGGAGGAGGAACAAGGGATGCTTGGAGTTACGGTATTTTATCTTCCTAAGTAACCATTATGTGTGACAGAGCCCTGCTGTCCTGGAGATGGCTGAACACCTTCCTGTCCATGGGAAGCAGTGAATGAATTCCTTGTTTTGTTTTGCTTGCATGTGTGCCTTTTTCTTTACCTATTAAACTGTCTTTATCTCAACCCACAAGTTTTTGCTCCCTTACCCTTCTGATTCTCTCACCCATCCTGCTGTGGAGGAGTAAGCAAGCAACTTAACTGCCCACCCATAACAAAAGCTTTTCCAGCTGTTTTAAAGTTGTTGTAGTAAGTATTTTGGTTTACACTTACAGCAAAAGCATCTTTCATCAAGATGCAGCATAACGTATATCTTACACATTCTGTTCTTACCTAAGTTACCATATTATACAGACTCTCTTCTACAAGGTACATTTCTTGTAGAAGACTTCTTGTTAATATTTTTGACAATAGACTTCTGTATATTTTTAAAATTTGCTATTTTTAAGGATATAAAAAGAAAAATCATGTGAAAGAACCAGTTTACCATAAATTATTTTCTTCTACTGCCCTGCAACTTTAAGATATCGACGTTAGAAGTGTTAACATAACTGGTAACTCATCCTCTTAAAAGCTACAAGGCAAAAAGGAAATAACATGTCATCCAAAACTGATCATCACAAAGTAGATTAGCTTTTTGATCAGTACACATCATTGGCTTAGTTCTGCTCCTACTGAGGTCAACAGTACTTTGCTAAATCACACCCTAACTAACTGTCTGCTTTATATTTCTCACAAAGCATAAGTCCAATTTTAAAGTTTTACTAGAACTGATTTACTGTATATTTAGAGCAAAATTTAATTTTGACTTTTTACTACCCTTTTAAGTCCTTAAGCAGCAACACAAGTAAATCGAAGTAAGCTAAATTCTATTTCTAATCATAAACCACTAACGGACTTGCTTGCTGAACTCCCTTCAGTTTCCAAAAGCTGAGTCCTCTGAAAATGTTGAATTCACACTGATGATACTGAAGACAGATTTTAGTCCAAAAATCCTCAATTAATACAAACAGAAGAGGAAGAAACAATGCTACTGTAATTGCAAACAAAACACCAAATATCTTTCCATGTAGGTGGAGCACATCTCCATAATCAATCATACACTATCTGTGTATCATTAACATGAAGTCATGCTCCTGAATAGAACTGTCTGTTAATGCAGGCTGAATATCTGCCTGCTCTCAAACTTATTTTATTGAAGGGGTATTATGAATTATATTTTTCTTCAGTTTTCTTCAGTTTTATTTTCACACACACACCAATTGGAATAATAAAAGAAGACTAGCAAGGTTTTGGTGGCTTAGAAAACAAGAGACATGACCAACATTCCCACTGGTGAGTGACTAGGACTTGTCTGTATTCCACACTGCTGCTATCAGCTACCATCTCTCTCTTGCTGATCTTATTTGTCTCTGCATTTTTGTTTTTGAGTACAGTTAGAAATACTGAAAAACTGTACTGAAAAGCAGAATTACATCACTACTAAGAAAGATTCAGAGAGGTGGAATGAGGTTTTAAGGTTTGGGAGATTTTGCCTTTTCAGTTGAAATACAGGAAGATATCGAGAAAAGCAAAAATGAAGATAACGGCTTTTATGCCTTTCCTCTATTCAAGTGTTCACACACTTGATTTCACTTTTCATAATTAGTTGGACAGTCCATACAGAATATTTAAAGCATATACTTTGGATACAAACACCTTTATATTTGTAGCAAAGAATCTGACGCTACTGAAAAACTATAATTTGAATTTCAAAATATTTCTGATAGTGTATTTGAAATAAAATTAATGATCAGGATAGAAAATACAGACTTATAGGAAATTTAGTATGAAGCAGAAATTAAACAGTATATAATTCAATGGTACTTTTCCTAATATCTAAGCAGCTTAATTAGGGCCTAGTCTTTCATCACTGAATCATTTTTATTCAAGTACCTTTTCAAGAGATTTTTCTGAACCTTAAGCACTAAACACTTCATGTAAATTTTCTGTAAAATCTTCTTCATATCAGTGACTCCAGAAACCAGAGGTTTAATGAAAGCATCAATTACTATTAAATTCCAGATTAAACACTGAACATATGCAAGTTTTTACCCCTATTATTCCTGGTGTTGTGTGGATCAGAGATTACGGGTAACAATTACATCTGAATATGAAAATTAAAATGGCCTTAATCAAAAAGGAAGTTTGAATCCCCCCCCCAAATTTAAAAAATAAGTGATACTTTGTTACAAAGATGCACATTCAGTTACTTCATTAAGACCTGGTAGAGATAGAAAACTTTCAAGATATATTAGAGAGCATTTTTATCTAAACTATATTCATGGCATCAATTTAAGTGCAGTACACTTTATGTAAATCAATAATTTTCTGACTTCCATTTCTCAGGCTTCTCTTTACAGAATTCTGTTGCAAAAGAGAACAAGCATAACCTTTAGATTTAGTTTGGCATCAGTCTAAATTCTAGTATTCTGACAAGTATAAAGGCTTTTCTTGTCTTACATGGGAGAAAAAAAATGCCAGTAGGGCAGGTAAAAATCCCTAGTTTGTAGTTAGACATTTAGCTCTGTTTCTTTTTGTGAAAAATATTAGTGTTTTTTTCCAATCTCCTGCAACATCTCCAGGACTGAGTGACAGATCAAATTTTCCTTTTGTCTTATGCATCAACAAGGTCCTCATTTCATTACAGTAATATAAATCACTTTTTGAAGTCCTGGGTACTCACTAAGCTGACAGCACAAGTCCCATTTTCCTTAGAAATTTTATATTTTCTTGTCTATCCATCTAATGGATGTATCACTATATCTTTTTCCTCCTATCTTACTTAAAAGGGAAGTAAACACACAAATCACCTGGAGATGACTAATATGACAACAATTACTTTGAAAGCAGATTAACAAATGCCAGGCTTGAGAGAAACAAAATGTAAAAGAAGTGGAATGATAAATAAAAATTACCATATTCATTGTCTGGTCCCTATGCTAAAGACATAACAAGAACAGAAAAGCTCACCCTTCACAATGGATTCTGTAGCACCTGTGAGTTGGTATGAGTTACTTGCTTGAAGTCACGGGTGTATAAGGTATAAAATAATAAAAAAAAATATTCTTTAGCACTACGACAATTTTTTTAAGTTTTATTTGTATCTTTAAAATGGCAAAATGTGCACTTAAATATTTTTATATACATTATTTTTCTGACTTCTCAGCTATTTTATGTATCTGCACTTACAGAATGCAAAAGTAATGAACAAAACAAGGGTACTGGGTTTGTATGTGGCAGGGGGTTTTGGGGGGGGGTGGGATGTGCTGCAGGGGTGGCTCCAGAGAGAAGCTTCTCAAAGTTCCTGCAGTTCCAAGGCAAACCCACCTCTGGCCAATGTTGAGCCAATTAGTGACAGTGGCTGCACCTCTGTGATAACAAATTTAAGAAGACCAATCTGTGAGGAGCTGGAGTTGTGAGGGAGATACCTATGCAAACATGGAGGTCAGTTGAAGAAAGGAGAAGGGGAGGGGTGCGTGGGTGCAGAGACTCCCCTGCAGCCATGGAGGTGCGCAGTGGAGCAGATGCCCACCTGCAGCTCATGGAGGACCCCACGCCAGAGCAAGCGGCTGTGCTAAGAAGGCTGTGACCCTGTAGGAAACCCACGCTGGAGCAGTCTGTTGCTGGGAGGACTGCAACCGCAGAAGGGACCCATACTGGAGCCGTTCATGAAGAGCTGCAGCCCATGGGAAGGACTCACATTAGAGAAGTTTGAAGAAGACTATCTCCCATGGGAGGGAACCCAAACTGAAGCAGAGGAAGAACGTGAGGAGTCCTCTCCCTGGGGAGGAAGGAGAGGCAGACAACGTGATAAACTGACCGCAACCCCCATTCCTGTCCCCCTGTGCCGCTCAGGGGGGAGGAGGTAGAGAAAATCTGAAGTGAAGTTGAGCCTGGGAGGAAAGGAGGGGATGTGGTTTTGTTTCTCGCTGTCCTACTCTGATTTGATTGGTACATTAGTGTTGGCGGTGTTCAAATTAAATTGATATTCTATTTTTCAATTCCCCAATCAAGTCTGTCTTTTGTCCATGACCATAACTGCTGAGTCCATGTCCACGTCCTCCATGTCCTTGTGTCAATCCCTAAACCTTTTGTTATATTGTCTCTTCGCTATCTCACCAGGGGAAGGCAGAAAAGTAAACAAGCAGCTGTGTGGTGCTCAGTTGCCATTTGGGCTTAAACCAAGAAAACAAGCCACCCCTTAAAGGCTGAAAACCAGATAAACTGAAGCCAAGAACAAAGGAGGCAGAATTTCAACAGTCAACATCATTTTAACTTACACTGTGCACTGGACAAGCTTGTAAACAAAATCTTTCTCTATTATGTGCTACATAAAACTAAGTTTTTAAACAAGGTCTCAAATGCTTAAACTGTACAAAGTAACAAATTTGCAAAGCCAGGTTTACATGATCCTTAGGCAAGTTATCACAAAAAAAAAATGACATGACTATACAAAACAATGAAAGCCAAACTATTGCTTAGTAAAAGGCAAAAATCTGTTCAAGGAACTGCAGAAAATGCTCAGAGAGGAGTAAGTGCATAAAGCTGCTTAAGTCATATACTATTTTTAAGAACAGCATACTTGGATTAATTTATCTTACATGAGAGGAATAAATGATCAGACCAAATAGATTCTTAATATACAGAAACATTCACATTTGCAAATACTAAGGGACAACTAAACTGCCTCCATGTTAGGCCTTTTTTCCCCCTTGCTGACACACTTGCATCAGGAACCATGTCTAAAACTAAAATTTATTTTCATACTTAAAAATACCTCACAAATTCATGCCAAGGGAAAAGCAATTCACCCTGATTTCTCAAAAGTCTTTATAGAAGGAACAAAAAAAAAAAAAGAAAAATCACAAAACAAAGGAGGTCCAACTTGCTGGAAAACAGCATTTTGTTCAGCAGCAGGTGTCAATCAGTAGTTAACTGCTTACCAGAGAATCAGCTTATCCACCATTTCAGACTGGCCCCCACACCCACTCCTGATCGTTCTCTTAGTGCAATAATGAATTGCTCTTTTTGCCTTGTCTTTGAGGTCAATAATTTGATTTCTCTTACTCTTCCTGTCTCTTACCTCTTTTATGTCCCTTTTCCTAATTATTTCACCATGTAATGAAACATCACTGCACATACAGTATTTCCTTTTTGTGCACTGAATGTTCCATCCCACCCTCCAGTCTATTTGCTCTTCCCTCTGTCTCAGGCAACTACTCTTTTTCACTCTCTACTTGTTAATGAGTGGGTTTTTTCTACTTATACTGTGATTGAAGTTTTTCTATATTGATTTCTATCCAAAATCTTTACTCTGTTTTCTTTCAATTCCCTTACCATATCTTCACCAGTATGTGACATCTTCCCCTTAGTATCAATTGTATTTTTTCTTTTGTGTGCATGCCTGTAATTAAAATTCCAAATTTAGTGAACAGAAACATCAGAAACAACTTCTTCCTCTGTATGAAATACTACTGAATAAATTATACCAAGAAAGTAAGTTGTTCTTTTCATTTTCGGGGAGAATAATATTCATTGCTCTGCCCCAGCTAGGAGTCTTCTGAACTACTTCAGAAATTTTTTTTGCTTGTATATTTTTAATACAGAATTGACACACTACGAAGTACAGGAACTAACTAGAATAATGCTTAAAGGGGGAAATTTCAGAAACAAATCTCAGCTCAGCTGATATATATCATCTTGTCCTGAGAAATTTCTGCTATACTAATTTAGACAGCCTCTTACTTATATTTCTAATCTGGTCTATATAACAACCAACATACATAAGGGAAGGATGCAGTTTATATACATGTGAAAAAGGAATGTTTCAGGTTACTGAGCATCAATGAAATTTACCTATTTAATGAATTACATACCGGATAGAATTGAGAAATGACTGATCCAAGTGCTGATACCTGCCTTAACTGCTGGCACCTGGACAGACTTTCATTGATACAGTCTCTGTGTTCAAACTCATGGGAATTATTTGCATTTCCACAGAGTACTATTTAAAACAAATAAAACAATCACACTTACTTCTGATAAATTTATTAGAAAGGGGGAAAAGTACAAAACCAGTTCTTTTCCTGCAAATGGTCATTTCATCCAAAATTTGTTTCAATGCCTTCTAAGAAAGTTTTAAGTGGAGAGGTTCACTCTGAGGTGTAATATATACAAAGGAAACACAGTACTTTGTTGTTCAAATCACCTGTGAATCCTGTTTTAATATATCACAGAGATTAAAATACAAGATATTAGTCAAACAAATAAATTTCATTTCAAGAGCAATGTCTCCAATCAATGAAACAGGCAAAAGGATTGTCAAGAATATGGAATTTAACTTAAGCTAATGTTGACGAATACTGTAACTTAAGTCTCTTCCCCAGAAACACATACTCTAAAGTGGAGTGCCAGCCTTTCAAAGGGCAAGAGCCTGGATTATATAATTTCTTTTTCCCCAAAATGGTAGCTAATATCCAGGAAGAAGCCAGCGAGAGTTAGGAAGCTCAGCTGAAGTCAGACCATATTTCTGAATAAGGCAATTATTGCCCATCATCTGAGCCTTTGTGCAGGAAAGAGGCTTTATTGTACTGCATCCTCTGGAGACACAGTGCCTTGCAGTTTGCAACTCTACATCATGGAAGTCATTCAGAAGAATTAACCCGCTTGTCACCTCTGTCAGCCCTACCAGATCCTAGTGGTTAGGAGGACATGCTTCCAGTATCTTATATGTTGATAGTTTTCATTATCTAACAAGCCAGTAGAGGAAAAATTAACATATAATTCTGTACTTAAGCAGAAATTTTGTTTTAAAACTTCATGGCTCATTCTAGCATCAGAGTAAATTGCAATTAATTTAACTTAGCATTATACTTACATAATTTACTTAATAAATTTCCTATCCACTTTTATTTATAGACAAATCTATATTTGTTCAGTATTCATATAATTACAAAACTATAAAACACCATCTTTTGTTCAGAAGACATACTGATTTCTGTCCCTCACTGAAAAAAGGAGAGTTCATTATTTCCAGGTGATGTCATCTCCAACCTCACTTCACTTACCAGTCTTCAGTAATTAACCTGGAAAATTTCTCCCATAATTAACTGTTTGGGTTTTTTCCAGAACATGCAATTTCAATGTAATTGAAGTTTGATAAAACTGGAAATTCTTTATCTTGAATGTGAACTGTCATAAAATTAACTAGCTTAACAGCATTGTGGCTCTAAATTTGTCCGTGTTACTTCAATTCCATTAGATTTAGACTACTTTACCTGTTGATAGATCAGAAGGAAAAGAAATACCCAAACACAGATTTAACCAAATAAGAATTTAATTTTTAGAAAGCACAACTGGAAAGAAATCATTATATCTTTATATTTGAACTAACTTGGGTTCCTTCATTTTGAATATACAATAGTGGGTTTGGGAGTTGATGAGGCAGTAACTCAAATCAAAGTAACTAATTTTTGCAATTTACATGAAGAGAAAATGCTTACAGGAAATCTAAGGTTTTCAAAAAAATTTTAATGACAGTAACTGAAGGTGTAGGTTATACTTGGTTGGGTGTTTTGACCCTAAACCCATACAGTAACTCTGACTCTCTGAGAGCTAGATATTGGCACACAAATGACCAAGTTTCTCATCAAGCTTCTAAATTGGGGGTTTTCTTTTTCAGCAAAAAGATAATTTCAAACTTCTGTTTGCCTTTTTTTTTTTTTTTTAAATATAACACACTCTTTTCATATATTTGATGTATTGGAAATACAACATTCAGCTGATAAATGGCGAGATCTTTACAAACAAGTCCTGAGTGGTTTCATGCATGTTTTAAATTGAACAGCTACAAAAGGAGAAAAATTGAAAAGTCTGTAACAAATAGTCTTCCGAATATTTTTGTTGGTCTGCCTTAGTTGAAATTCACATATCATGGAAGTAAAAAACCAGCACTATTGGACAGGAAAAAGGATCAACAAACACAAGACACCACACCATTGTTTCAGAAGAAATTTTGAGGGCATTAAAAAGATCTGCTGCATAGAGGATTGTATGTAAATGAGATGCTGTTTTTACTTGATCTGGTGAGATTTAAAATAATTTATTTCAGAAAAGATCATTCCTGAACTATCAAGTAACACCCTTATCTCTGTTTTAGATCTTTATTTTACAGAAGAGGAGAGAAGCCTGTATCTTTAATAGAGCTGGTAATATAAGACAGCTGTTGCTAATCACAGCCTTTGATTTTATTTTCCTCTTATCCGCACCAGCAATTTCCAAAATCAGACCACAGACACTTGAGTAGAGACGATTTAACAATACTTCTTCTGAAACTTCAAGAGCTGTTTAGCCCCTAGAAGCCTTCTGTTTTCAGTTAACTTTTGCCCAAACCTTAACATGCTGCTTCTAACTCTACAGCTGTCACTGAAGGTGTCTACCCTCAGTGCAGCTTAAACTGCAGACCATAATAAACATTTAGGTCAAGTGGTCCCTTGAAGAAACTTATATTTCTGTATGTATTTAAAATAAGAGCAAATGTCTTTAGGAATGAGATCAATCTTCTTAAATAGAAAGTTTGGAAACCACATGATTTTTTTAACTAGTCAGAATTTTTTTTCCAACAATTTATACTCCTGGACACTTTCTTCAGATTTACAGAACTCTGCTCATCCAACACTCTCCAAAAAAAGCTTATCAACAAACAATGAATGAATAATTTAAAATAAAGTTCTCTCAAATGTAAATGGCTCTCAGGTGAAATAATACAGCAATTCTCTTAACTCTTTCTAGGTACAGGTCTGATCAGCTGCTTTTATTACCATATTCTGCTAATTATATAAAATGATAAAATTAATGTCTTTTTTTACCCAATTTCTACTTTTTTTTTTTTTTGTTATTTATAAAACAATCTGAAGCAGCCACTGCATACTGATTTTCACTATCCAAATGTATACAATTCAACAAAACAAGATAAGACATTTGACCACATCAATCACCACTTTGATACAAATGATAAATGCAATCCTTGACGGATGGTTACTAGATGGTAGCAGGAAACCTGCAGTTCTGGGAATAATTCCATGCCAACCAATCACAGAATATTGCTAACAAATTAACTATAGAAACTTTCCTAGATTGTACTTTGCATTACTGAATAAGTATTTCATCTACACCACACTTTTTTTTTGTTTCACTGCTCAAAACCTGTAGAAGTGCTTTATATCTTTTGCTACGCATTAATATAACAACCTCATTAAAGTAAATGAAGGCTAATTTAAATATATTCAGGCACTATTTTGGATAGATTATTGCATTTGTCTTTTAAATAGTTTGTCTTTCATTCTAGTATCTTCATCAAATAGTATTCTGAATCATTATCTCACTCTTGTTATAAAGTTACATCACTATTACATTCTTATTAAGAACTTCAGGTCAACTATAGCATTTACACAAGATACCACAAATCTAGTCAGAGTACCTCAGGCTATGCAGCAAGGAATTAACTCTCTATAGCACTGTGTGCACCTCTAAGGTCCTTACCATTTGTATGATTACATTATCTCAGTTTTATACTAGCTAGTCAGGAGGTAAATATCAGATGGAATCACTGAATCTCTTTAAGCTTTTTTTTTTTTTTTTTACACCTGTCTTTTTTTTTTTTATAGGGTTTTTACCCATTGTAGTTTATTGCTCTTACTAATGAAAGTATAAAGCAATAAGCTGAGAGTATAATCAAGGCTAATAGGAAACCACATAACACATGATAATAAACCAGCAAGAAAAAAAATAGAGATAAATTGAGATACTGTTTCAGTTTGAATACTCTTAGAACTGTTTATGTAAAATACAACACTATACCAAAAAAAAAAAAAAAAAAAAAAATTCAACATCTTCTTTCGTATCAAATAAAAACTAAAACTTTGGAAGCAGATGAATTTGGGGCTCTTCTGCAAGAAAATAAAATGTTTTTTTCATCACAGTATATAGTAGTGAAGAGAACAAAACACAATATGAAGAAAGTATGTGGCAGAAAGACATTTAAATGTTATAAACTGGGACTTATACTGGCAAAGTCATAGATTGCAGTAATCCTGCTACTTTATCTTTTACAACTTACTACACCAGAGAAAATCCCCCCAACTCCTACATGAAGAAGCTACACCACACTAAAGTTGGTTTCTCAGAGTTACTAAAACATTTTTTCTTTATTCTGCTAGAATATTTTTTTTTGTTAACTGGTCTTTCATTTTCTAAAAAGACAGTACACGTGAAAAAAAGCAACTATAAGAAAATACCTCAACAGTTTGCCTAAGAACCAGTTAGAAAACCTACTTGAAGTACAAAACAAAAAAAATCTCATTCACTTCAATACCTTTTATTAAAGCCCTTGAGACAGAACTTAGAACTTATAATAGCTAATAACAGATAAATTCAAATAAAAGCTTAATTTCTAGTTGTTTTTAATACTATGAAGCCTGCATACTAAGTCAATAAAAAGCAGTTAAGTGTATGAATTTTTCATCATTCTATTAAGAAAGATCAAACAACTGTTAGACTATATTTACGGTACCTTTGGATATTGTTTGACAGGGATCAGAACTCTTTCTGACAGCTTTATGTTTTTGTTGCTGATAACATCAAGATATTTCTTTTCTTCATCTTCCTTTTTGCCTTCCGAACCTTGAAATTTCTCAATTTCTGAAAAATATTAAAAAAGAGATCAATCAGTGATATGGTATTTGCCAACCTCAGAAACTTTAAACTCACACATTAGAATACAGACTGTGCACTGAACACCTCTACTGTTGGCACTCACGTGACAGGTACTGTTATCTTTTAAAAAAACAGGACTGTCACCAGTGCAAAGAATATAGGCTACAATCCATGGGTCATGCTCTTCAACTAATTCTTGCCCAGCTGAAACTGAAGCCAAATGATCCCAGTGGGAGCAGGAACAGATGAGGCTTACAAGTCAGCCTATCAGTCTTTTAAAGATCACATCACCACAGCTTGATGCTATTTTGTAAATGTGATCTGACAGATTTAAGTCAGATTCTAATTGCAATGACTAACTTTCAGTAAGAGTAGTAAAAAAATTAAGAAATTTCTTGTTGATACTGAGTTTCCCTTCAAATGCTTCTGATTTATTTAAAGATTGTACAAAAAAAGATAAGGACTAAAGTTAACTCCTGCATAAAAAGATTCTACATTACACAAAATGCAGTGAATGCTATATATACAATAATCACAGTATGTAGAATATGTGATAGAATTTATAAAAACAACCCCAAAATATACCCAGGTTGAATAGTTTTGAGTTCTTTACTCCCTAAAGCTCTATAAGCAGTAGATAACAACAAAGAATAAATTTATACCACACAAAAAACATCTAATACAGTGCCTGAGAGTTTCCTGATAGTACAGGTTCCATCAAAAAAGCAGTATTTGCAGCAATGTTATTACTGACAGCAAAGAAAATGGCAATACACATAATTAGTTAATTATAACTGAATTATAGATGAAAAGGGACAGCTGTAGGTCTGAGAAACATGCGGTTTCAAGGCCCAGGAAGCAAACATGGAAAAGACTAATACAGTGACAGCAATCTGTAGCATATACACAAGTTTCCTTAACTTAAGCATAAGGAAAAAATATATCTAAGACAACAGCCCACAACACGATTTGTTAATAAATGTTTATGCTGCCTATTCCAGATCAAATGATTTATTTAAAGTCTGCACCAGTAGAAAGATCTTCAATGCCCCTGTTGCAAACTCTTTTAAAACCTCTCAGAGAACACACCTAAAAGAATTCAAATGGGATATACCTTCCCTAATTTAGGATTAAAAAGTTATTTTAATAATCACTAAAAGCATCAGGAAGACAAGTTCTAGGTTTATAGAATACTTTAATATATCTAGAAAAAAAATACAATGTTGTAGGTAGTCAGAGCCTGGCGGTCGGAAGATATCGCGCTGTACGGAAAGATAGGGCCCCTTTTTCTGATAGCCCGATAGCCAACAGTAATGTAGCAGTGGTGTAAGCAGACAGAAGTGATGTTGTAAACCCAAGCTATATAAGGCCTGTATATTCCTCAATAAAACGCCATTTGCCATCCACCACATTGGTGTCTGTGAGCTGATGGCCCAAGCGGCCTGGGGTTGGTCGCCGTGCCGTTCCTGAACCAGGTCGCCACGCCTCCGAAAAGCAACACAATGTGTAGAATTCAGTGGAAATAAGCATAAACTAAGCACAAGTTTACAAACCAATATTTTTCAGTAAAATACTTACTTCAGGCAGATTTAATAGATAGGAGGGTCTTTTAAGATAGCTCCAGTGTGGTTATACAAAGGTTTTTACTATAGGGATGCAGAGGGGAGAGACAACGGTGAACAAAAGAGAAGTGTTGCAAGCGCAATAAGAATTGGACAGAAAGGAAGGAATTAATTTTTCAGATCCACTGTAAACACTAGTAAGCTAGGTAATTCTCGAAGTGAGGGAAGTGTACCTATTTGTACACATATATTGAACAAGAATCACAGAATCACAGAATTATTCCAGTTGTAAAAGACCTTTAAGATCAAGTACAACTGTCAACCTAGCACTGCCAAGTCCGCCACTAAAGCATGTCCCTAAGTAGAACATCTACACGTCTTTTAAATACCTCCAGGGATCATGACACAACTACTTCCCTGGGCAGCCTGTTCCAATGCTTGATAAACCTTTATGTGAAGACATTTTTCCTAATATCCCATCTAAAACTCCCTTAGTGCAACTTGAGGCCATTTCCTGTTGTCCTAACACTTCTTATTCGGGAAAAGAGACGACTACCCACCTTGCTACAACCGGCTTTTAGGCAGTTGTAAAGAGTAGTAAGGTCTCCCCTAAGCCTCCTTTTCTCCAGACTATAAAATCCCAGTTCTCTCAGCTGCTCCTCATAAGACTTGTTCTCTAGACCCTTCACCAGCTTTGCTGCCCTTCTTTGGACATGCTCCAGCACCTCAATGTCTTTCTTGTAGTGAGGGGCCCAAAACTGAACACAGTATTTGAGGTCCACTGAGGTGAGAAGGGATCCCCCGAGGTCATCTGGTCCAACCTCCCCTGCTCAAGGAGAGCCACCCAGAGACCATGTCCCAGGACCACAGCCAGATGGCTTTTGAGTATCTCCAAGGAGGGAGATTCCACAAGCTCCCTGGGAAACCTGTGCCAGTGCTCGGTCACCCTCACAGTAAAAAAGGGTTTCCTTTCATATTCAGAGGGAAGCTCCTGTGTTTCAGTTTGTGCCCACTGTCACTAGGCACCCCTGAAAAGAGCCTGGATTTGTCTTCTTTGCACCCTCCCTTCAGGTATTGAAGAAGATCCCCCCCTCCAGATTCTTCTCTTCTCCAGGCTGAACACTCTGGAAGCAGCTCTCGCAGCCTTTCCTCACAGGAGAGGTGATCCAGTCCCTTCATCAGCCCTGTGGGGCTTTGTTGGAATCTCTCCAGTATGTCCATCTCTCTTGTGCTGGGATCCCAGCAGCACAGGACACAGTACTCCACGTGTGGCCTTGCCAGTGCTAAACAGAGAGGAAGTGTTGGAGAATGGCTCAGAGACAAGGGTCCTGAGCTCACCGAGCAATTGTATGATCAGAGCCTGCTCTAGCTGCTGATGCTGGGCCCCACTAGGGTTTGCCTGCAGCTGCTCGCAGCTGCTGATACATGAAGAATGTCAAGGACGCTTCAGCCCTGTGTACCGTGGTGTGTCGAAAACAGGTTAAGGGGAATTAGGAATAGTGGTCTGAGAAACCCAGTGTTATGGTAACGGTGGTCTGAGAAACATTGTGTTATGGTACTGTCGTGTATCGAAAACAAGTCAATAGGAATCAGAAATAGTAGCATGAGAAACTTAGTGTTATGAGAAGCTTGTGCTGTAAGCTAACTGCAAGTAGGTGGACCGTGCGAATATGAACTTTAGAGCTTAAGCCAATCAGCTAGTGACTAGTAGGCATAATGATTATCATTGTCTGTATAAATATATGTACCCTGGACCAATAAACACACACGGTGATTGATGCTCTATCACCCACACTGAACCTGTCTCGGCGTGTCGTTCGTCCACGGCTCTGCAAGATGGCGCCCGAACAGGGACCTGCATAGAAGAAGAACACGGACGGAGCGGCGGACCTGGAGAAAACAGCAACGACCGAGGAATTCGAGAACGGACCCAGAGAAACACCAAATACAGCAGCGTCCAGGGTCCACGAGCTGAGACGGAGAGGCACCAGCCCCGGCAGCCCCGGGAGAGTACACGGAGAGAAGCCGGCTGGACCCGCCCCGGGAGTGGAGGCAGAGTGGCGGCAAGACCAGAAGTGAGTGGCCCCGCGAGCGGCAGCGGAAAGGCGCCGGAACTGACGTGGTAAGGAGCCGCCTGCGGCAGCCACGGGAGCAGACGCGAAGGGACGCCACAGGTGGACGCTGAGCGGCCCTGGGGGTGGACGTGAAGGGGTGCTGGAGGCGAGCGCAGGGTGGCCCCGGAAGTGGAAGCGGGGAGGTGCCGGAACTGACGCAGAGGGGTGACGGAAGCTGACGCGGAAAGGCGCTGCATACAGCGTCGGCATAAACAAACGCGGGGAAACATCAGATACAGCAGTGCCTAGCCGAATCAAGAACGATCGGACAGTGGGCCTCCAACGGGTCGTTCCGAGGACCTGAACCGAGATAGAGGGTCGCTCTCTGCAAGGGCTGCTGGCAAGCTCTGCAACTGATGCCTTAGTCACAGAGCATCAGCAACATATCAAGCAGCTGATGCCTTAGTCACGGAGCATCAGCAACATATCAAAGTAAGGGGGTAATTTTTTAGTGCCTTAAACAGGGAGCACAGGCCGGTGGGAGTATTTTTAGTGCCTTAAACAGGGAGCACAGGCCAGCGGGAGTATTTTTTGTGCCTTAAACAGGGAGCACAGCCCGGCGGGAGTATTTTTTTGTGCCTTAAACAGGGAGCACAAGCCGGCGGGAGTATTTTTTTTTGCTGTAAGCAGGGAGCAAAGGGCCGACGGTGCCTTAATCAGGGGTGGGTCGGCAGTAACGGTACTGTGCCTTATCCAGGGAGCACAGGACCGGAGGTGCCTTAAACAAGGAGCACCAGGTTGACGAGATGGAATAGGAGGTAGCCCTGGATTTATTACAGCGCTTTTTAGAAAAGCGGGGAGTGGACTGCATAAAATCACTCGTGGGTTTAGTAGCATTAGGACGGGTCAAAGGATGTTTTCAGGACCCTAATTCTCTTTTTGATGTCGAGGAATGGAGACGATTAGGTGATATTTTATGGGATATGGTAATTGACGAGGATAAAGCTGCAAGGAAAATGATGAAACCATGGCGGGAGGTGGTGAATAACAGTAAGCGGTATCAGCTTGAAAAGAACCTTGCAGCTGTGGCAACTACAAAGTGGGGGGGGGAAAGTTTCACAATTACCCCAGATAGTGAGGCATCCGGATCTATGCTCTTTGACAGTGATCGTATTCCTGTACCATCAACAGGAGGGCCAGTTACAGTTAATGTGAATAGGGAAAGTCCGGAGGCCAGCCCCCCCTCAGTATCTTTACAGTCATGCCCCCCCCACCTCCCCCCTACCTCAGAGGTGGAGGGGCAGAGAGATGATGGCCCCTCGATGGCCCCTCGCTAATATTTAGCCAACAGGAGTGGTGTGAAGTAGGTGATTTATTGTGGGACGAGCCTATCACTAGAGGCAATAAAGGCAGTGAAGCATGACACCAAGGGGTGGTCTGGCGAACGATTGTAAAAGCCCTGAGGGAGATGCAAGCAGATAAGAAAGTAGCTGCTGCTGCTATGGCGGCTGTCGGCGCTGTACCATCTCCGCCGGTCCCTGCCAAAACCAATTGTCCGTCACGATTAGCCACCTTCTTCGGGGTTAATCAGCAGCTCTGCTTTATTAAGGGCATGTCACCAAGTATTCCTGTTTGCTCCACCGCGCAAGAAGCCGCAGAGAAATCAGGCGGCGCGGGGGTACTGGGTGGAGCGGCGTGCCACCATAAACTCTGCCCGCCCCCCCACCCTTCGTATGTTTCCGCCCCTGACAGCGCATCAGCGTCTGACTCGGAGAGAAAAGCGGCAGCTCTGTCCGAATTAAAGCAACAGGGTCACACATCAATAAGGGACAGTGACAAAGTCCAAGAACTTGAAAGAAAATTACAGCAGTTAGCCTACAGAACAGAACTCTGCATTTACAATTACAAGAAAAGGAAGCGCTGCCGGCAGCCCCCACCACACCCACTCCCATCACCTTTATCAGAACCAGCTCTGCTTTTAGCTCAGTCCCGATGGAGTGGGGTGATTCATGATGCCTTGTTAGAAGGGGACTGGCATGCTGCTGGAGCGTTGGCCTGCCCGGTAGTGACAACGAATGGGGGACACCCGGGAACTCAAGATCACAAGATTCTCCTCAGGGTGTCTAGAGACTCCTTACAAACTTTAGAACTCTGAACTGTCATTTGGGTGTTTCAACATCAACACTGGTATCAAAAACTTGTTCATGTAGTATCAGATTCATTGTATGTTGTGGGTTCAGTGCAATGTTTAGAACATAGCATGGTGAAACCTGTATTACATTCTGTATTGCATACTCTGTTGTTACAATTGCTGACACTTTTAAAACTGTAAGGATGGTTTTCTTGCTACATAAGACTGCATAACACTGGAACATGGACTGACAGAATGGTTACGAGACTTGGGAATTTGGAAAATGGACTGATGATGGTTGAAAATCTACAAAACTTGGAAGTTACTGGGTGGCTGAAAGCTTTGTTGATGCATGGACTCGTAATGCTGATTGTCATTATGATTGTCATGATGGTATTGGGGTCTGTGTGGAAATGCTTTATGGATGCTATGATTCAAATGTTAAAAGGAGTCTGGATTGTCCAAAAAAAGAAAAAGGGGGAAAACCTAGTAGGAATTTTTTTGGGGGGGATCAGGGTTATGCACTGATCCTACAGGGTTTGGACAATCCAGGCTGGGTCTCTGATCAGAAAACTGCCACGTGGTAATCCTGCCCTTGAGGTCACCTGGAAGGGCAAGAAGGAGGAAGTCAATCTAGTGCTTCCTTCCTGTTTCAATGCCTGGATACACTAACCGCAAAGTAGATTTAGTTTGTTCATGCGTGCTAACGATGCAGACCTATCACAGCACTTCCAGGTGCGTGATAAGTGCCTTTAGCCAATAGATTGTAAGCTTGCATGCTTAAATTGTGCCTTCTCATGTATTAAGAAAATCTTTGAACGAACGTTAGTGCAGGCTCTGCTCATACAAAAAGAAAAAGGGGGAATTGTTGGAGAATGGCTCAGAGACAAGGGTCCTGAGCTCACCGAGCAATTGTATGATCAGAGCCTGCTCTAGCTGCTGATGCTGGGCCCCACTAGGGTTTGCCTGCAGCTGCTCGCAGCTGCTGATACATGAAGAATGTCAAGGACGCTTCAGCCCTGTGTACCGTGGTGTGTCGAAAACAGGTTAAGGGGAATTAGGAATAGTGGTCTGAGAAACCTAGTGTTATGGTAACGGTGGTCTGAGAAACATTGTGTTACGGTACTGTCGTGTATCGAAAACAAGTCAATAGGAATCAGAAATAGTAGCATGAGAAACTTAGTGTTATGAGAAGCTTGTGCTGTAAGCTAACTGCAAGTAGGTGGACCGTGCGAATACGAACTTTAGAGCTTAAGCCAATCAGCTAGTGACTAGTAGGCATAATAATTATCATTGTCTGTATAAATATATGTACCCTGGACCAATATACACACACGGTGATTGATGCTCTATCTCCCACACTGAACCCGTCTCGGTGTGTTGTTCGTCCATGGCTCCGCAAGGAAGGATCACTTCCCTTGACCTGCAAAGGCTGTTAAGGAGTAAGGAACGCCATGAGATGGTTTATTTCTAAAACAGAAAGTACTGCTGGATATGAACAGTGAAACCTGGTGTCCAAATCTGTACGAAAAATACGGCAACAGGATTCTGCTCAACAATAGGGCAGCCTTGTGAGAGGAGCTATCTGGGAAATGTTTGCTCCCCGAGGCTGGGGCTTGGTGCCAGGACACCATTAGCGAACAAGCCTCCGTCAGCTGGTGCACCCATATTTTCTATTTTTCATGCATAGTGGAGTGGTCTCACCATGCTCGAGGATGCAGATCTCAGCGTCACTCTGCAGAAAGGAGGTGGCGTCATTCCCCAGGCCGCCAGAACCGCAGATCTTCCCGCAGAGACCATGCTGGTGGCCGCACCAGGGCCCGAGAGAGGGACCAAAGCAGGTCCCCGAGGCAGCACCACAATGGCCACAGCAGGGTTCAGCATGGCCAGGGCTATGACCACTCAAGCAGCAGGAGACAGCGGCAGAGCAGGGCTCAGGACACTGCTCGTGACACTGCTCGTGGTGAAGGCCAAGCTCGGATGCCCGAACGGGATGTCCCAGCCCCCTCGTGGGGGAGTGAGAGCCACCAGGGGAGAGGCCGCGTGTCCTCCAGGCAATGGCAGGCAACAAGGAGCCGATCCCGGAGGAGGTCCCGTAGCGCTTCGCTCCGAACACGGCGGGAGCAGCAACGGAGGAGGGATCGCAACGAAAGGCGAGCTCTGAGTCCTGAAGAGCAAGTCCCAGCTTCTTCCAGGAGGAGAGAGCACCGTCAGCGCAGAGGCCCCTTGACCTCCAGGCAACGAGAGGCAACAAGGAGCCGATCGCGGAGGAGGTCCCGCAGCACTGTGCAACGAACACAGCGGGAGCGGCAACAGAGCAGGGATGGTGATGATGGGCGAGCTCGAAGAACTGAACAGCGAGTCACAGCTTACTCCAGGAGGAGCGATCACCGTCAGCAGGAAGGCCGCTTGTCCCCCAGGCAACGAGAGGCAACAAGGAGCCGATCGCGGCGGAGGTCCCGCAGTCGTGCCAGGCACAGCACCTGGTAGCTGTGCTGGGTGTCTGTGGCAGGGTTTTTGGTAGCGGGGGATCGGGCTACAGCAGTGGCCCCCTGTGAGAAGCTTCTCGAAAGCTCCCCCGGCTCCGAGTTGGACCCGCCTCTGGCCAGGGCTGATCCAGTCAGCGACAGTGGCTCCACCTCTGTGATAACATATTTAAGGAGAACCTGGGAGAGGGTCGGGACTTGTGAGGGAGTTAGGAGGACGACACCTCTGCGAATACTGAGGTCAGTGGAGGAAAGGAAGAAGAAGAGGGAGAGCTGCACCAGATCAGACAGCCCTGCTGTATCCTGTGGTGAGACAGCAGGGCCAGCCCCCATGACACCCATGGATGTCCACCTACAGTGGAGCAGATACCAATCTGCTCTCTGTGGAGGATCCCACATCAGGGCAGGCAGCCATGATTAAAGGAGGTTGGGACTCTGAGGGAAGCAGAAGCCCATGCTGTTGTGGTTTGGCTCTGGAAGGATTGCAACATGTGGGGATGACCCACATCAGATCATCATGGGAAGGACTTGCGCCAGAGTAAGTTTGTAGAGGACTGTGTCCCATGAGAGGGGAAGCACATGGAACAGGAGAAAGAATGCGAAGAGCACTCACTCCCCTCTCCTTTAGGAGGAAGAAGCAGCCGACTGACCGTAACCCCATCCCCTGCCCCCTGCACTGCTGTGGGGGAGGAGGTAGAGAGATCAGGAGCAGACCTGAGCCCGGGAAGAATGGAGAGGTGGGAAGAGATGTTTTTAAGATGTGGTAACGCTACTCAGTGTCCCACTCTGTTAAGTGTTGGTTTTGTTAAGTGTTTGAAGTAAAGTGATGTTATTTTTTTCTTCCCTAATGAGTCTGTCTTTTGCCCATGACCATAATGGTTGTGTCACCCCTCCCTGTCCTTATCTCAATTCCCAAACCTTTTGCTTCATTTTCTCCTTGTCAACGCTGGAGGGGGAAGAGGTGAGTGAACAGCTGCATGGTGCTCAGTTGACCTCTGGGCTCAAACCACGACAGTAGTACACCCTACCAAGAAGTGTACTACTGTATGACCTACTACTAGTGTCAGAAATTATATTACTTTACACCAAACCTGTCCCTACTAACATGTGCAAAAATAATGTCAAATACAACTATAAAGCTTGGGGCCAAGGATCTGTTCTCCGTTATAAAACATGCCTGAAAATATAACAGGACTCTTGCAAGGCCATTTAGGATTATGATGATAACAGGACAGAAACCTGAGTGCTGGTTTTCTCATACTGTTCTGTGCTACACTTGTCTATATTATTCTTTCTCCTTCCTCCTTAGAGACTTCAAAAGTAATCCCCAAAGCCCTTATAGAGAAATGTACCCCATATGGTACGCCCTGTACAGTCTCACATTTAATGCTCTCAGTAAATGCGACAGACTCTTCAGCCCACATCCAAAGTCACTGAAAAACAATGGTGTACAAAGAACATCATCAATTTCAAGTAAGCAAGGTGGGAAGAGAAGCTTTCTCAAAAGACAGTAGTGATACAATAAATTAATTACTGGACCCAGACAAACTGTATTCAGTTTTTGTATTTAACTAAAGTCGCCCTTTATATTGTACAACCCTTGTGTCTTTCATGACTAGGACCACCACAGATCTGGAGGAGCAGGACGCTGCCATGAAGAAATTCAGATCGGGATCAAGCTGCTGACTTTCTGGCTCACTGCACTGACATGCAGCAAGTTGCATTAGTTAAAAATTGTGACCTGTCAACCAAATGGGAAAACTATATTCACATGTAACACACACTATTAAAACACAATCGATACCTTTAGATTTTAAAACTATCTGTTTATTTTTATGAATGCAGCCATTCCACATTTTGTGTTTACTGAAAGCCAGAGTTAGTATAGGATTTGGGGAACAATGGAAGAAGGTGGTCCATAATCAACAGCATTCTTCCAGCAAGACCAAACCCAAGGAACTCAACCTAACATTTTCAACAACACTGATCTTAAGCAAAAAACCAAAATCATTCCTTGAGAAGAAGCCTCACACATTTTCCACCCACTTTTGCTCTGAGCTAACTGAATTAAAGCAGGGAGACAGAGAGCTATTCAATTACCTCCTACAGTACCTGCCAATCCCCAAGCATGCTTCATTCTCGCCTTTCATCAGTAACACAGTACTCTTGCACTTGCTTCTGTATAATACACTAGTATCTCATCCCTCTTAATTGGAGGAGAACATGCATATTAGAGTCACACAAAAGAGGTCACCCCTAGAGAAGTGTCAGAGACTAAAGGCATTTCTAACATCTTTTTAGAGATATTCTTTCCAATGAAAATTGATCTTCAGCTCTCTCCAGACTTGGAGCTGTAAAATTCTAGAAATACTGTCAGTCCATTTATGACTTTTTTGAGGGGACCAGCTTCTTTTTCCTTCTCTTCACTGATTTAGCATAAAATGGAATAGCTGAGTGAATAGCTCTTACTTTTTCAAAAATTTCTGCTTTACTCCTACAGTGCCAATAAAATTATGCTAATTATAGTTCACTTCAAAGTACTTGACACCTATTACAAAACTTCTGTCATGAATATAGTTTATCCATTAAAATTAGGCATCCCACAGTAAAAACATCCTTTTGCTACACTTAGAGTGATGTCAAAACTCATCAAAAAATAATGTTCTTCTTGTCAGCCTGTCCAACCTACCAAAAATTGAAATCTACACATCCCCTTCCGCTGTCAATATTTGCCTCCCACTTAAAGGAATTCTGCAAGCCTACCATGCACCTCATCTATCTGGCTTCTCTCATTCTTGTGCTTGCAGCACTGGCATTACTTTATTAAAGAAACACAAGCTGTTGTTACAGGGTCAGGCCCTTTTAAGGAATTATATGTTTCCATTAATGGAAGTGATTTCCAGAATGGGATTATCACCAACCTCTTGCAGGCATGTAGTAGGATGCATAGCAAGGTTATCTAGTACTCTGAGATGTACACTTTTTCTGCAGGTGAATGGAAAGAATGTTTGAACTGGAAAAGTGAGCCAATGGTGGTAAAAAAATAGTAATTGCTAAATCACTGACATCTCTATTCTAAAAGAGATTTTTTTAATTAAAGATCATTAAAAATTATACAGGTCGAACCCTGAATGCCTACAATGATCTTAAAATCACAAAAAATCCCAGCGTATTTTTAACACGGCAAGTACTGAAAATATATATGAAGGCTCATTTTCTGTCTAAGGTGTTTTAGTTTTAATTGAAAGCAGGGCTATTGGATTTTGAAAGAGAAAAAAAAAAAAAAAAGCAGCAGATGGCTCAATAAAAACAGGTGGACAAATTGAAGTGAATTCATGAGAAGGGGACATCCAAAGAGTTTTCCAGTCATGAAAAGGACATCCAAACCCCTAAGGATAGGTAATTTAAAAGTAAAAACACTCAGTGTCTGATAGGAGTTGGGAGGGGTTATCAGAACAACACAATCAGCCACAAGCTCTGGAAAATTAGCCCGTGGCTCACTGCATTCTCCCAGAAGCACATGCATCTGTTAACAACATATACCACTTTATGTACACATATGCATTTAACTCACACAGCTAGTTGGGATGATTCAGGAAGAATAAAGCAGTAATTCCTATTACAACAAACCCATGTAAGACAATACCTCTGACAGTGATGAATTTAATACCTGCAAGAAAACTGTGGGTCATATCTGCATGTCTGTCTATGTTATCTATTGTAGATAGATATAAACTGAATTTGTCTATACTCAAAATCACCAGAAGCTTTGTAACTGCATTAACTCAAGCTGAACTACCTTGGCTTTCAGGTAATAAATGTGAGTGTTAAAATAATGTTGGGAAAGGATTCTAAAACGCAATTCAAAAAAGGAAAATCAGGAGTGGTATGAGAAGGAATAGAAAATGGGCATTCACTGTTTCTCAGGAGGGGAAAGCATGACCAATTTGTCATGTTACAGATTGAAAACAAAAAATTACTTTTGTGTACAAGCTGCAATTACATTGTGGAACTACTAATAGCATCCATATTGATAAAAAAGACTCAGATATTTTTCTCTTATGATTAGATTCCACGATGTCCCACAAGGCAATATAACCTACTGAAGGTCTTTTCAAGTTGGGCACATCTAAAAATGCAATGTCCGTGAAAAGTTTCATTCATCCTATAGGCTTTTTTTTTCACCGTTGGTCCTAATGACCATTTGTCCTCTATAAAGCTGCCTATTTTACAAAACATAGAGGAAACATAGGGATGTGACCACACCCTTTAGTCAGTACTCAACAGATCATATCTAGAACAATGGGTCTGGATTTGTCCCCCTCTTCCCCAGAACAGGAAAGATACAGGCAAACTAGAGTCAGCTCAGCAGAAGCCACCCAAGATGGTTGGAGCTGGAGCACATGCCCTGAGAGGAGAGGATGAGTGAACTTGACCTGGTTAATGTGGATATTTTGGTGAAGGAATTATTCCCAATATCCCGTCTAAACCTCCCCTGGTGCAACTTGAGGCCACTGCCTCTTGTTCTATCACTTGTTACTTGAGAAAGACGGAGGGGAACTAAAGCTTGGGACAAACCGCTCCCCTTCCAAACTTCCACCAGCCCTTGTGACTCTACCCTCCTCCTTCCCAGTCTTGCTCTTTTTGACTAAGAGTAGGTGGAAGTTTTAGAATTAAAGTGGTGCCTTTGCTCAAGTTAATGACAGACTACTTCAGCTGGGCTGTTCAGTCATTACTAGGATTTGAACAACAGTTTGCAGATTTACCAAGAAGGAGGCTACCTGTGGGACTTTAATTGGTTTCACTCCAGTGTTTAACTCATTACAGCCCTCTTGCTTTTGTTTTTCTTGTTAGCTTTCTGTGCAGACACTTATAAATCCCCTGAAGGAAAAAAAATAAGAAGTGGTGGCCTCATGGATGATAGACTCCTGTGAGGCAAACCTGAATGGTTTCAAAAGACAGAGGTGATACAATAAATTAATTACTGGACCAAGACAAACTGTATTCAATTTGTGTGTTTAATTACTAAATTACTACAAATTATAGTATTGGTAGGAATACAATTACTTAATGTAGCTAGCTATCTACTGACTACTGAACTATGGCTAGATCAGTATTGATTAGAAAACCTATACACAGATTATTAGCAGTGTTAAGTAACTTGAAAAGTTCTCAAGTGGAAATACCAGTTCTTGCTAAATTTATGAACACAATCTGATCAGACACACAGCCTTCTAGGGAGAATTTTAAGCCTGATTGCCAAGAAGTTCCTTAATACAATATTCCATGTAATTCTAGTTTGATTGCCAAATAATTCCTTGATACACTACTCCATGTAATTCTAGATATATAACAACTGCAATCGGAAAAAAAAATGTATTTATAATTAAATTTACTCTAGCAAATTGGTAGAGTCTTTCTCTTAGCAAAAATAACAAACAGCAATCACTCAAGGTCAGCATCAGCACTTGCAGTATGAAGAAAAGGTCTGGGATGCATTTTGAGTGCAATGGCCTACTAAATGCAGTTGTTGATAAAATTAAAGAGTCACAGCAATGTTAGCTACAAGATATATTTTTTAATAGTTTGGGGGAGAACATTTTTATTAAAAAAGACTGAGCAATTACTTGATTAAATATATTTTTTATCAAATTGTTAAAAAGAAAGCAAGCCACCAGGTAAGATTTTTAAGACTAAGGTTCTTTCAAAAGTGTCTTTGAAGTCCAGCACACCTTTGTTTGGGGAGTTAGCCTATATAGGCTGTGATGAAAGTTGGGTGTTGGCAGCTGTTGCATTGCTAAAACTATAGTGTGCAGCTCACTAAGTAGTGGAACTCAGTACAATTCTCCCTTCCTACCTCTTACCTTCAGAACAGCCTAGACAGTATCATGAATATGCCACCAGTTAGATGAAAGGAAAATTTGAAAATTGCTAATACATTTTTAATTTAATTCTGGTTTTATCTGAGAATGAAAGTACTCATAAAAAGTGGAAGTAGAGAGCATGATGACTTACTCAGCCCAGAAAAAAAAAAAAGCAAAATCCACCAAAAAAATCAGAAGTGTATTTACTACTGAAAGTATCTCTAGGTGTCCTTGAATTTAACAACCTAGAAAACTGTTGCTATGATATGTAAAAAAATAAAGTAGTTCTTTGTCAACAAAGATTTTTGTAGCTTCTACTGTGTTACAGTTGATTCAACATGGCACTTTAAGACATGCTGAAGTGCTCTCCTGGATTAATCCAAAGAGGAAACATCAGTGCTGTGCTACATATTGTACGGTGAGGAAGAGATAAATAGGGGTGAAAGATGAACCGATCAGTGAAGTCACTGGTAAGTCCCCCAGTGAGATATTCATTACCTATCCCCGACTATCTGAAAGCTAATGTTATTCTTAAGAGGGTGGCTCTGCCTAGCTCGAGCAACTAGCAAAAAGGAAGTTTTCCTGTCTCTTCACAGTTTCTGGAAAGGTGGAAATACTTTCTTTTTCTCTCTTCAGTCCTAGAACTTATTAGTAATAAAAATGTCTGCTATTCTATCCTCAGAGCAAGAGAGTGAGATGAACAGCAGGCAAGTTTTTTTTTTTGTTCCTCTTAGCCTTTTTAGGGCTTTTCTGTACTGTGAGATGGAACAGCTACAGAATAAGATTGGCATCTGGAAGTACACAGTATTGAAAATTATGAAAAGATGCCAGACTCACTGAAGTTAAGAACTGGTATAAAATTTTGCTTGGAGTTCAGGCTTCTCACTGACCCCTCATCGTTTTCCAGTTAGCAATGACACTAACAAGCTAATAACCTCTGCTCACATAGTAACCAAAGTATCCAAAAGGAGTCTACAAACCTTCAAAACAGTAGCTTCCATTTAGGATGTTATTTCAGATCCTGGGCTCAGAAAATCTAATATCTAAAAGTGTGACATGAAAACTGAAGTTCACTGGGGAGAAAATGATGAAACCTCAAGTAAATGCCAGGAATTGCTGAGAGGTGGAAAAGACTTAGAGTGTCTCACAACGTGACCTTTGCTTCCTAATTTGCCTCTGTCAGCAAACAGAAAAGATTGGCTCTGGCTGCTATACAGACAGGAAAATACCTTGTGTGTGTGTACACATACTCATAAAAATGAATAGTTATATATAAAATAAATGTAATTTTTATTCATAACTGGTAAAAAAGCACAAAAGAAGGGAACCAAAGACTCAATGCTGGTATATATGATCATATATATCGTATCTACCTCTCTACAATAACATTATTTCTAAACATTCATTGCTTCATCACAAGAGTTAATTTACAGAAATGTTGCATCCAGGTGCTCGTTAATACTATATAGCCAACATACACATTAAGTTTGTTTCTGGCGAATGTCAAGGTTACTGATGTTCAGAGATTCACTAAATGTTACTAGGATTTTATAATCCATCCAAAAGATCACAGCTTCCTATCACAATGGAAGATAACTGATCTGCTTCCACTGCGGTACATTTTAATTTACCTTATTTCACACTGAGAGTAACAATTACAAATAACACACTTTGGATAAATTCGTATTTTAATTGAAGGACTAAACTAGTGATATCTAACAACAGAAAGGTATGTACACCTTCACTCACAAAGCCGCTGGAGAGCATATCTTTGCTCTGAGCCTTCACTTTGAAGACTGCTCAACTTTCCTCTACCGCCCCTTCAAGAAAAATTGTCAGCAAAACCTAAAAATACGTGGTTTATGCAGCAACATAAATTCACAGGCTTATAAATGTGCAGTGAAAACCGAAGAAGCTGAAGTGCAGAAAATTAGTAACATTTAGGATATTTTAATAATCTGTAGACATTTTATTGTATAAAGTCTCCCGTGGATTTTTCTGTAGAATTTTCCGTGAATTTGACAGAATACACTCATGCCCACACGATGCTCCAGCACCTCAATGTCTTTCTTGTAGTGAGGGGCCCAAAACTGAACACAGTATTTGAGGTCCACTGAGGTGAGAAGGGATCCCCCGAGGTCATCTGGTCCAACCTCCCCTGCTCAAGGAGAGCCACCCAGAGACCATGTCCCAGGACCACAGCCAGATGGCTTTTGAGTATCTCCAAGGAGGGAGATTCCACAAGCTCCCTGGGAAACCTGTGCCAGTGCTCGGTCACCCTCACAGTAAAAAAGGGTTTCCTTTCATATTCAGAGGGAAGCTCCTGTGTTTCAGTTTGTGCCCACTGTCACTAGGCACCCCTGAAAAGAGCCTGGATTTGTCTTCTTTGCACCCTCCCTTCAGGTATTGAAGAAGATCCCCCCCTCCAGATTCTTCTCTTCTCCAGGCTGAACACTCTGGAAGCAGCTCTCGCAGCCTTTCCTCACAGGAGAGGTGATCCAGTCCCTTCATCAGCCCTGTGGAGCTTTGTTGGAATCTCTCCAGTATGTCCATCTCTCTTGTGCTGGGATCCCAGCAGCACAGGACACAGTACTCCACGTGTGGCCTTGCCAGTGCTAAACACAGAGGAAGGATCACCTCCCTTGACCTGCATAGGCTGTTAAGGAGTAAGGAACGCCTTGAGATGGTTTATTTCTAAAACAGAGAGTAGTGTTGGATATGAACAGTGAAACCTGGTGTCCAAATCTGTACGAAAAATACGGCAACAGGATTCTGCTCAACAATGGGGCAGCCTTTTGAGAGGAGCTATCTGGGAAATGTTTGCTCCCCGAGGCTGGGGCTTGTGTCTTCTGCGTGCGGTCCCAGAAAGCCTTCTGATGTCACCAGAGAGTCACTGTGACCCCTGTGACATCAACCCTGTTGGGGAGCGGGACAGGCCTTAAATGCCACAGACCCGTCCTCGTCCATCATGTAGCTGGAGCGGATGAAGGATCCCTATCCTAAAGGCTCCCTTCTGAAGGCACAGAGAGGATCTGCCAGACGGGGACAGCAGCAGGGCACTGGTCCCGACCTTCTGCACCCCCAGGCTCGGCTGCTGTTACTCAGAGGCCAGGAACCGCTTTCCTGCCTTCCCAAACCCTGCCTGCACCTGTCAGAGAGGGCAGTCACCTCCCTGTCCTGACAGCAGGAACAAGCCAAGACGCTCCTGGTGTCACTCGTCTGCCCCGCGGGCAACTCTTTGGCACTCCAATTCAGCAGCTTTGCTGCTTCCTGCAGGTTGCCACTCCAGGACTGGTCGTGAGCTCTGTATCTCTTTGGTTTGCACTGTAAGATGGCGTTGGAGGAGGACTTGGCAGAAAATGGCACCTCTTCCCCTCCTGCCAGCACCAGCCAGGTGCCCCAGGCTGCACCACCAGATGCTGATGAGGACGAAATCTGCGCAATCTGCCTGGACACCATTAAGGAACAAGCCTCCGTCAGCTGGTGCACCCATACTTTCTGTTTTTCATGCATAGTGGAGTGGTCCCGCGGAAGAGATGTGTGTCCGATCTGCCGGGGCCCTTTAGACTACATCTACCGCAAGGTGGGAGAAAATAACTATGAGGTGCACCAGATCATGCAGTACAACAGCTCCGCCAGCCATGCTCGAGGACCCACATCTCGGCGTCACTCTGCAGAAAGGAGGTGGCGTCATTCCCCAGGCCGCCAGAACCGCAGATCTTCCCGCAGAGACCATGCTGGTGGCCGCACCAGGGCCCGAGAGAGGGACCAAAGCAGGTCCCCGAGGCAGCACCACAATGGCCACAGCAGGGTTCAGCATGGCCAGGGCTATGACCACTCAAGCAGCAGGAGACAGCGGCAGAGCAGGGCTCAGGACACTGCTCGTGACACTGCTCGTGGTGAAGGCCAAGCTCGGATGCCCGAACGGGATGTCCCAGCCCCCTCGTGGAGGAGTGAGAGCCACCAGGGGAGAGGCCGCGTGTCCTCCAGGCAATGGCAGGCAACAAGGAGCCGATCCCGGAGGAGGTCCCGTAGCGCTTCGCTCCGAACACGGTGGGAGCAGCAACGGAGGAGGGATCGCAACGAAAGGCGAGCTCTGAGTCCTGAAGAGCAAGTCCCAGCTTCTTCCAGGAGGAGAGAGCACCGTCAGCGCAGAGGCCCCTTGACCTCCAGGCAACGAGAGGCAACAAGGAGCCGATCGCGGCGGAGGTCCCGCAGTCGTGCCAGGCACAGCACCTGGTAGCTGTGCTGGGTGTCTGTGGCAGGGTTTTTGGTAGCGGGGGATCGGGCTACAGCAGTGGCCCCCTGTGAGAAGCTTCTCGAAAGCTCCCCCGGCTCCAAGTTGGACCCGCCTCCGGCCAGGGCTGATCCAGTCAGCGACAGTGGCTCCACCTCTGTGATAACATATTTAAGGAGAACCTGGGAGAGGGTCGGGACTTGTGAGGGAGTTAGGAGGACGACACCTCTGCGAATACTGAGGTCAGTGGAGGAAAGGAAGAAGAAGAGGGAGAGCTGCACCAGAGCAGAGAGCCCTGCTCTATCCCATGGTTATTTGACACAAGGAATAAAACTCGTTGTAGGGTAGTATTACAGCCTGATATTGTCGCAAACGAGATGCATGTTTTTCATAGGCTTGTCACCTTGCTTTAAGAGTATTTGTTTTCATTGTAGAGGCCACAACAATAAATTAAAACGTAGAGATGTCAAGGAGACTTGTTTCATTTCCTGAAAATATCCTTCAGTTCCTCCAACTATGTTTCTAGGAATCAATTTTAAAAGGTGAAGAAGACCTGTTTGAACCTGTCTGCAACCCACTCATCACTGCTAAACATGAAAGCCTGTTGTCAAGGGGAAAAAAGGGGACCAGGATAATTTTTCAAATAATATGAGTACAGTGATGGGAAACCTCCCTTTTTTTCCCCCTACATCCTTTGCCTCTTCTTCAATAAAAAAAGCAACGAAACAAACAAAACACTGACCAAAAAAAAACCAAACCAAAACAAAACAAAAAAAAAACACCAAAAAACAAACAAGCAAAACAAAACAAACAAACAAACAAAACCAACAAAACCTTTGAGAGTTAAGATCCATGCCAGCAGCTGCATTAACCAGACCAGACAGTATGAATTCACGTGCCAAGAACACATGTATCACAATCAAGCTCACTAACAAAGACCAGTTAGATGAAACTGATTCCAGAGTAAGCAGGAATGCTGACAGTCAGGAAACTTGGCAAGCAACCCGAGAAGCTCCCAAAAGCAGTGAAACCTCCCGGTGATGTATCTACACAGATGCTTATCTGTTACAGTCTACAAGGAAGTTTGAATTCTTGTTGAAGCCTTACACAAGCGGATATACATAAATCATACCTAGGCATTACACTCCTAACTCCAGTCGGGGCTGAAAGACCCCACACTAGCATAAAATGGCCACGTATTATTTTTTCACCCTGTCCAAAAGACGCATTTCTTGTTCCCAACACCACTTCAAAGTGCTGCAGCTTTAACAGCAACAAATCATAAACCCAAGTACTTTCTCAGCAAAGCAATGACAACCATTTCCAAGGCGCTTCCTAGCCCGTAGGCCCAGTGTATATTAAAGCTGGCCTAAAAGTCTATGCCAGACCCTATGAAAAATGAGTTCACGCCTCAAACACAGTTCAACTCACTATATTATCAGTGTGGAAAAGACTGGCTTAATCCTTGCTGGAGATAACAGTTTTTCCAGGAGTCAGTCCTTCCACAAGATGAAGGTCTGTTATGACCCCTTCCCCAATACCTGACCTCATCCACTGTTTTTACTTTACCACTATCACAAATATATGTTAAAAACAGAATAAATGATGAATTTCGGTTTCCTATAGATTTCTGAACAGTGTCTTTCATCACCTGTCCTTGCACACAATTCCTTCATTTGCTCCACGTGTCCTTTTCATCTCACCTTCCTCCCAGACCTCTCAACTGCTCGGATGGTTAAGGAGACAGCAGATATTTTGGCTGACTCAGAGGTTAGTTTAAGCAGCTCTTTGCTACATTTCAGGAAGGACGTGGGGCTCAGCTATCACCCTCAACATGGCCGCTATTTGGAATATCTCCTCTAGACACAATGACCAGTCATCCTTCTTGTAAGTCAGGTACTTTGAACTTGACATATAGGAACTTCGTATGTGTGGATTTTTGTCCTTATATCAACTATGTCTGAAATTAGACAGCATGTTCAAAAATTATTTGGGAAAAAGAGCCTGGTAGACAAATAGACCACTTAATTGTACAAACTGATGGTATTTCCTTGGAAATTTTTCCTTAACATCCCCATAAATGACATTTCGATACTCCTATTCTTCCCTAGGACTTGGGAACACTAAATACCTGGAAAATGCAGAAGCACAGCTTACATGAATGGGAGGGAATGTAATAAAATGATATTTGATGTAGGAGCCCATAGGCTGCCACTATGGAGGCTCCTCATTACCCTTCTCCTTACTAACATATCTATAATTAAACTGCTTAGTGAATAATGTACAGCAGCCAAGTACAGCACTGGGAACCCACTATGAATACTCGTGTAGAATATGATAAAGAACTAGAATAGAATTCAGGAAATTAAGTAAACAGAGACATGACATTTCATCTAAAAAGCAGAAATATCTTTCACCTTGTTTTTTTCACTAATTTGAGTGCTGTTTATTTTGTTATCCAGAATCTAGCCATACAAATCTGGTGTACGCCCTGCTTTTCTTTAGAAGCAATTCTTTCCTCCAGTAAAGGTAGTTGTCAGGTAAGCCTCTGTAAGTGTGAAAAAGAACAACTGCCATACTTAAAATTGTTAAGCTAACGAAAACTCTCATACTTCTGTGTATCTGGTAACACCTTTTCTTGTTTCCTGTCTCTTCCACTTTATATGTCACCTTCATGAATTACCTATTGCTGTTCATTAACAGCCATACAAAGACGTCCTCCTGCTGGCATCTCATTTCTCCCAGTGCACTGGTGAAAGAGTAGTGAGGTCTCTAATGCTAGCCAGATTTGAGAACTGTCCTGCTTCACAATAAACATCCTAATTAGCCATGCCCAGGCTTATGCTGCTGCAGCTTATGTAATATGAATATGAAATATTTACTAAAGAGGGAAACATTCAATTCACAATTAAAATGTCAAAGAAAATTGTTCAGTTTGCCTGCATTTTATGTCTCAGACTAACAAACCTTTCATTTGGTTAGATGTCTGTCACTGATGATCTCAGCAGCTGGTAAAGAGAAACATCTGTCAGTTTGTTCCTGCTCCTGAGAGTGTACAAGGCAGAGAAAGAATCTGGGCAAACCTACATTGATTCGTGCATGCTGAAGGGTTTGTCAGCTGCCTTGATTAGAGTAGGAACCAGCCTCTTCAGTTCAGAAAATGCCATGGGCTCATGCTAGAAGAAGAAGAAAATTTCCAAGAGCGCGCCATGTTGTAAGGCAATCTGTTCTGGTGCAACACAGGTCTGCTCAGGCTCAGCTCAACACAAGAACTGCAATTTGATGCCGAGATAATAAGTAATTCATTATTTTTGAGGAAGTGTTTCTTTTCTCAACAAATAATATCTATATTATACAAAAATATACTTCATCAGGATTTGGTATGTATATTGTTGGGGTTTTTTAATGCTAGTAAAAATCATACAGCTTTTCCCTTTTTTTAAAATGGATGCCAACAATAGCAACAGCTGACAACTCTCACAGATTGATCATTTTGATTTTATGGAGTAACCGAAAAGAGAAGACATATTTTTCTTTCTGTCAGAAAATATCCAGCAGTCTTAGTACTGGACAAGTAGAATTGCTGATAATCACTGGAAGCACATCAAGCTGTTTCACACACACAACTTCGTGGCTGCCTAGTTGGATGACTGAGAATATAAACATCCATTTTAAAAGTACTTATTTAGTAGGATGTTCTGAGAAAGAAATATGGGTCTTTTCATGTACCTATGAAAACATAAAGTGTGAGCAATTTTAAAATAAAAATAAGTAAATAAGTAATTAAAAGGTTTAAAAAGAGAGAGCAGCGGGATAAACAAGACACAATTTAATTTTATTCTGGTTTCTCAGAAACCTCCACAGCTTTTAAAACCTTTTTTGGCTGAAAACACTTTCTTTCATTTTAGAAAGTACAATGAAGCACCCTGACAGCTTGCAAAGTATTCTACAAGAGATAGCATTAGACATTACATAGATAGAGCTTTCTTTTTCATTATAAAATGTTTCTGGAAAAGGAGAAACCCAGGATGAAGCTGGAAGGCAAGGGATCTGGGTATCTGGAGAGAAAGGTGTCAGGAGATGGCCACAAGACACTGAAGGAAATACAAAGCAGAAAAACAAGAAAAGAGATGACAAGAGGTGGAAGAGACTTAGAGTGTCTCACAACGTGACCTTTGCTTCCTAATTTGCCTCTGTCAGCAAACAGAAAAGATTGGCTCTGGCTGCTATACAGACAGGAAAATACCTTGTGTGTGTGTACACATACCCATAAAAATGAATAGTTATATATAAAATAAATGTAATTTTTATTCGTAACTGGTAAAAAAGCACAAAAGAAGGGAACCAAAGACTCAATGCTGGTATATATGATCATATATATCGTATCTACCTCTCTACAATAACATTATTTCTAAACATTCATTGCTTCATCACAAGAGTTAATTTACAGAAATGTTGCATCCAGGTGCTCGTTAATACTATATAGCCAACATACACATTAAGTTTGTTTCTGGCGAATGTCAAGGTTACTGATGTTCAGAGATTCACTAAATGTTACTAGGATTTTATAATCCATCCAAAAGATCACAGCTTCCTATCACAATGGAAGATAACTGATCTGCTTCCACTGCGGTACATTTTAATTTACCTTATTTCACACTGAGAGTAACAATTACAAATAACACACTTTGGATAAATTCGTATTTTAATTGAAGGACTAAACTAGTGATATCTAACAACAGAAAGGTATGTACACCTTCACTCACAAAGCCGCTGGAGAGCATATCTTTGCTCTGAGCCTTCACTTTGAAGACTGCTCAACTTTCCTCTACCGCCCCTTCAAGAAAAATTGTCAGCAAAACCTAAAAATACGTGGTTTATGCAGCAACATAAATTCACAGGCTTATAAATGTGCAGTGAAAACCGAAGAAGCTGAAGTGCAGAAAATTAGTAACATTTAGGATATTTTAATAATCTGTAGACATTTTATTGTATAAAGTCTCCCGTGGATTTTTCTGTAGAATTTTCCGTGAATTTGACAGAATACACTCATGCCCACACGATGCTCCAGCACCTCAATGTCTTTCTTGTAGTGAGGGGCCCAAAACTGAACACAGTATTTGAGGTCCACTGAGGTGAGAAGGGATCCCCCGAGGTCATCTGGTCCAACCTCCCCTGCTCAAGGAGAGCCACCCAGAGACCATGTCCCAGGACCACAGCCAGATGGCTTTTGAGTATCTCCAAGGAGGGAGATTCCACAAGCTCCCTGGGAAACCTGTGCCAGTGCTCGGTCACCCTCACAGTAAAAAAGGGTTTCCTTTCATATTCAGAGGGAAGCTCCTGTGTTTCAGTTTGTGCCCACTGTCACTAGGCACCCCTGAAAAGAGCCTGGATTTGTCTTCTTTGCACCCTCCCTTCAGGTATTGAAGAAGATCCCCCCCTCCAGATTCTTCTCTTCTCCAGGCTGAACACTCTGGAAGCAGCTCTCGCAGCCTTTCCTCACAGGAGAGGTGATCCAGTCCCTTCATCAGCCCTGTGGAGCTTTGTTGGAATCTCTCCAGTATGTCCATCTCTCTTGTGCTGGGATCCCAGCAGCACAGGACACAGTACTCCACGTGTGGCCTTGCCAGTGCTAAACACAGAGGAAGGATCACCTCCCTTGACCTGCATAGGCTGTTAAGGAGTAAGGAACGCCTTGAGATGGTTTATTTCTAAAACAGAGAGTAGTGTTGGATATGAACAGTGAAACCTGGTGTCCAAATCTGTACGAAAAATACGGCAACAGGATTCTGCTCAACAATGGGGCAGCCTTTTGAGAGGAGCTATCTGGGAAATGTTTGCTCCCCGAGGCTGGGGCTTGTGTCTTCTGCGTGCGGTCCCAGAAAGCCTTCTGATGTCACCAGAGAGTCACTGTGACCCCTGTGACATCAACCCTGTTGGGGAGCGGGACAGGCCTTAAATGCCACAGACCCGTCCTCGTCCATCATGTAGCTGGAGCGGATGAAGGATCCCTATCCTAAAGGCTCCCTTCTGAAGGCACAGAGAGGATCTGCCAGACGGGGACAGCAGCAGGGCACTGGTCCCGACCTTCTGCACCCCCAGGCTCGGCTGCTGTTACTCAGAGGCCAGGAACCGCTTTCCTGCCTTCCCAAACCCTGCCTGCACCTGTCAGAGAGGGCAGTCACCTCCCTGTCCTGACAGCAGGAACAAGCCAAGACGCTCCTGGTGTCACTCGTCTGCCCCGCGGGCAACTCTTTGGCACTCCAATTCAGCAGCTTTGCTGCTTCCTGCAGGTTGCCACTCCAGGACTGGTCGTGAGCTCTGTATCTCTTTGGTTTGCACTGTAAGATGGCGTTGGAGGAGGACTTGGCAGAAAATGGCACCTCTTCCCCTCCTGCCAGCACCAGCCAGGTGCCCCAGGCTGCACCACCAGATGCTGATGAGGACGAAATCTGCGCAATCTGCCTGGACACCATTAAGGAACAAGCCTCCGTCAGCTGGTGCACCCATACTTTCTGTTTTTCATGCATAGTGGAGTGGTCCCGCGGAAGAGATGTGTGTCCGATCTGCCGGGGCCCTTTAGACTACATCTACCGCAAGGTGGGAGAAAATAACTATGAGGTGCACCAGATCATGCAGTACAACAGCTCCGCCAGCCATGCTCGAGGACCCACATCTCGGCGTCACTCTGCAGAAAGGAGGTGGCGTCATTCCCCAGGCCGCCAGAACCGCAGATCTTCCCGCAGAGACCATGCTGGTGGCCGCACCAGGGCCCGAGAGAGGGACCAAAGCAGGTCCCCGAGGCAGCACCACAATGGCCACAGCAGGGTTCAGCATGGCCAGGGCTATGACCACTCAAGCAGCAGGAGACAGCGGCAGAGCAGGGCTCAGGACACTGCTCGTGACACTGCTCGTGGTGAAGGCCAAGCTCGGATGCCCGAACGGGATGTCCCAGCCCCCTCGTGGAGGAGTGAGAGCCACCAGGGGAGAGGCCGCGTGTCCTCCAGGCAATGGCAGGCAACAAGGAGCCGATCCCGGAGGAGGTCCCGTAGCGCTTCGCTCCGAACACGGCGGGAGCAGCAACGGAGGAGGGATCGCAACGAAAGGCGAGCTCTGAGTCCTGAAGAGCAAGTCCCAGCTTCTTCCAGGAGGAGAGAGCACCGTCAGCGCAGAGGCCCCTTGACCTCCAGGCAACGAGAGGCAACAAGGAGCCGATCGCGGAGGAGGTCCCGCAGCACTGTGCAACGAACACAGCGGGAGCGGCAACAGAGCAGGGATGGTGATGATGGGCGAGCTCGAAGAACTGAACAGCGAGTCACAGCTTACTCCAGGAGGAGCGATCACCGTCAGCAGGAAGGCCGCTTGTCCTCCAGGCAACGAGAGGCAACAAGGAGCCGATCGCGGCGGAGGTCCCGCAGTCGTGCCAGGCACAGCACCTGGTAGCTGTGCTGGGTGTCTGTGGCAGGGTTTTTGGTAGCGGGGGATCGGGCTACAGCAGTGGCCCCCTGTGAGAAGCTTCTCGAAAGCTCCCCCGGCTCCGAGTTGGACCCGCCTCTGGCCAGGGCTGATCCAGTCAGCGACAGTGGCTCCACCTCTGTGATAACATATTTAAGGAGAACCTGGGAGAGGGTCGGGACTTGTGAGGGAGTTAGGAGGACGACACCTCTGCGAATACTGAGGTCAGTGGAGGAAAGGAAGAAGAAGAGGGAGAGCTGCACCAGAGCAGAGAGCCCTGCTCTATCCCATGGTTATTTGACACAAGGAATAAAACTCGTTGTAGGGTAGTATTACAGCCTGATATTGTCGCAAACGAGATGCATGTTTTTCATAGGCTTGTCACCTTGCTTTAAGAGTATTTGTTTTCATTGTAGAGGCCACAACAATAAATTAAAACGTAGAGATGTCAAGGAGACTTGTTTCATTTCCTGAAAATATCCTTCAGTTCCTCCAACTATGTTTCTAGGAATCAATTTTAAAAGGTGAAGAAGACCTGTTTGAACCTGTCTGCAACCCACTCATCACTGCTAAACATGAAAGCCTGTTGTCAAGGGGAAAAAAGGGGACCAGGATAATTTTTCAAATAATATGAGTACAGTGATGGGAAACCTCCCTTTTTTTTCCCCCTACATCCTTTGCCTCTTCTTCAATAAAAAAAGCAACGAAACAAACAAAACACTGACCAAAAAAAAACCAAACCAAAACAAAACAAAAAAAAAAACACCAAAAAACAAACAAGCAAAACAAAACAAACAAACAAACAAAACCAACAACACCTTTGAGAGTTAAGATCCATGCCAGCAGCTGCATTAACCAGACCAGACAGTATGAATTCACGTGCCAAGAACACATGTATCACAATCAAGCTCACTAACAAAGACCAGTTAGATGAAACTGATTCCAGAGTAAGCAGGAATGCTGACAGTCAGGAAACTTGGCAAGCAACCCGAGAAGCTCCCAAAAGCAGTGAAACCTCCCGGTGATGTATCTACACAGATGCTTATCTGTTACAGTCTACAAGGAAGTTTGAATTCTTGTTGAAGCCTTACACAAGCGGATATACATAAATCATACCTAGGCATTACACTCCTAACTCCAGTCGGGGCTGAAAGACCCCACACTAGCATAAAATGGCCACGTATTATTTTTTCACCCTGTCCAAAAGACGCATTTCTTGTTCCCAACACCACTTCAAAGTGCTGCAGCTTTAACAGCAACAAATCATAAACCCAAGTACTTTCTCAGCAAAGCAATGACAACCATTTCCAAGGCGCTTCCTAGCCCGTAGGCCCAGTGTATATTAAAGCTGGCCTAAAAGTCTATGCCAGACCCTATGAAAAATGAGTTCACGCCTCAAACACAGTTCAACTCACTATATTATCAGTGTGGAAAAGACTGGCTTAATCCTTGCTGGAGATAACAGTTTTTCCAGGAGTCAGTCCTTCCACAAGATGAAGGTCTGTTATGACCCCTTCCCCAATACCTGACCTCATCCACTGTTTTTACTTTACCACTATCACAAATATATGTTAAAAACAGAATAAATGATGAATTTCGGTTTCCTATAGATTTCTGAACAGTGTCTTTCATCACCTGTCCTTGCACACAATTCCTTCATTTGCTCCACGTGTCCTTTTCATCTCACCTTCCTCCCAGACCTCTCAACTGCTCGGATGGTTAAGGAGACAGCAGATATTTTGGCTGACTCAGAGGTTAGTTTAAGCAGCTCTTTGCTACATTTCAGGAAGGACGTGGGGCTCAGCTATCACCCTCAACATGGCCGCTATTTGGAATATCTCCTCTAGACACAATGACCAGTCATCCTTCTTGTAAGTCAGGTACTTTGAACTTGACATATAGGAACTTCGTATGTGTGGATTTTTGTCCTTATATCAACTATGTCTGAAATTAGACAGCATGTTCAAAAATTATTTGGGAAAAAGAGCCTGGTAGACAAATAGACCACTTAATTGTACAAACTGATGGTATTTCCTTGGAAATTTTTCCTTAACATCCCCATAAATGACATTTCGATACTCCTATTCTTCCCTAGGACTTGGGAACACTAAATACCTGGAAAATGCAGAAGCACAGCTTACATGAATGGGAGGGAATGTAATAAAATGATATTTGATGTAGGAGCCCATAGGCTGCCACTATGGAGGCTCCTCATTACCCTTCTCCTTACTAACATATCTATAATTAAACTGCTTAGTGAATAATGTACAGCAGCCAAGTACAGCACTGGGAACCCACTATGAATACTCGTGTAGAATATGATAAAGAACTAGAATAGAATTCAGGAAATTAAGTAAACAGAGACATGACATTTCATCTAAAAAGCAGAAATATCTTTCACCTTGTTTTTTTCACTAATTTGAGTGCTGTTTATTTTGTTATCCAGAATCTAGCCATACAAATCTGGTGTACGCCCTGCTTTTCTTTAGAAGCAATTCTTTCCTCCAGTAAAGGTAGTTGTCAGGTAAGCCTCTGTAAGTGTGAAAAAGAACAACTGCCATACTTAAAATTGTTAAGCTAACGAAAACTCTCATACTTCTGTGTATCTGGTAACACCTTTTCTTGTTTCCTGTCTCTTCCACTTTATATGTCACCTTCATGAATTACCTATTGCTGTTCATTAACAGCCATACAAAGACGTCCTCCTGCTGGCATCTCATTTCTCCCAGTGCACTGGTGAAAGAGTAGTGAGGTCTCTAATGCTAGCCAGATTTGAGAACTGTCCTGCTTCACAATAAACATCCTAATTAGCCATGCCCAGGCTTATGCTGCTGCAGCTTATGTAATATGAATATGAAATATTTACTAAAGAGGGAAACATTCAATTCACAATTAAAATGTCAAAGAAAATTGTTCAGTTTGCCTGCATTTTATGTCTCAGACTAACAAACCTTTCATTTGGTTAGATGTCTGTCACTGATGATCTCAGCAGCTGGTAAAGAGAAACATCTGTCAGTTTGTTCCTGCTCCTGAGAGTGTACAAGGCAGAGAAAGAATCTGGGCAAACCTACATTGATTCGTGCATGCTGAAGGGTTTGTCAGCTGCCTTGATTAGAGTAGGAACCAGCCTCTTCAGTTCAGAAAATGCCATGGGCTCATGCTAGAAGAAGAAGAAAATTTCCAAGAGCGCGCCATGTTGTAAAGCAATCTGTTCTGGTGCAACACAGGTCTGCTCAGGCTCAGCTCAACACAAGAACTGCAATTTGATGCCGAGATAATAAGTAATTCATTATTTTTGAGGAAGTGTTTCTTTTCTCAACAAATAATATCTATATTATACAAAAATATACTTCATCAGGATTTGGTATGTATATTGTTGGGGTTTTTTAATGCTAGTAAAAATCATACAGCTTTTCCCTTTTTTTAAAATGGATGCCAACAATAGCAACAGCTGACAACTCTCACAGATTGATCATTTTGATTTTATGGAGTAACCGAAAAGAGAAGACATATTTTTCTTTCTGTCAGAAAATATCCAGCAGTCTTAGTACTGGACAAGTAGAATTGCTGATAATCACTGGAAGCACATCAAGTTGTTTCACACACACAACTTCGTGGCTGCCTAGTTGGATGACTGAGAATATAAACATCCATTTTAAAAGTACTTATTTAGTAGGATGTTCTGAGAAAGAAATATGGGTCTTTTCATGTACCTATGAAAACATAAAGTGTGAGCAATTTTAAAATAAAAATAAGTAAATAAGTAATTAAAAGGTTTAAAAAGAGAGAGCAGCGGGATAAACAAGACACAATTTAATTTTATTCTGGTTTCTCAGATACCTCCACAGCTTTTAAAACCTTTTTTGGCTGAAAACACTTTCTTTCATTTTAGAAAGTACAATGAAGCACCCTGACAGCTTGCAAAGTATTCTACAAGAGACAGCATTAGACATTACATAGATAGACCTTTTTTTTTCATTATAAAATGTTTCCTGAAAAGGAGAAACCCAGGATGAAGCTGGAAGGCAAGGGATCTGGGTATCTGGAGAGAAAGGTGTCAGGAGATGGCCACAAGACACTGAAGGAAATACAAAGCAGAAAAACAAGAAAAGAGATGACAAGAGGTGGAAGAGACTTAGAGTGTCTCACAACGTGACCTTTGCTTCCTAATTTGCCTCTGTCAGCAAACAGAAAAGATTGGCTCTGGCTGCTATACAGACAGGAAAATACCTTGTGTGTGTGTACACATACCCATAAAAATGAATAGTTATATATAAAATAAATGTAATTTTTATCCGTAACTGGTAAAAAAGCACAAAAGAAGGGAACCAAAGACTCAATGCTGGTATATATGATCATATATATCGTATCTACCTCTCTACAATAACATTATTTCTAAACATTCATTGCTTCATCACAAGAGTTAATTTACAGAAATGTTGCATCCAGGTGCTCGTTAATACTATATAGCCAACATACACATTAAGTTTGTTTCTGGCGAATGTCAAGGTTACTGATGTTCAGAGATTCACTAAATGTTACTAGGATTTTATAATCCATCCAAAAGATCACAGCTTCCTATCACAATGGAAGATAACTGATCTGCTTCCACTGCGGTACATTTTAATTTACCTTATTTCACACTGAGAGTAACAATTACAAATAACACACTTTGGATAAATTCGTATTTTAATTGAAGGACTAAACTAGTGATATCTAACAACAGAAAGGTATGTACACCTTCACTCACAAAGCCGCTGGAGAGCATATCTTTGCTCTGAGCCTTCACTTTGAAGACTGCTCAACTTTCCTCTACCGCCCCTTCAAGAAAAATTGTCAGCAAAATCTAAAAATACGTGGTTTATGCAGCAACATAAATTCACAGGCTTATAAATGTGCAGTGAAAACCGAAGAAGCTGAAGTGCAGAAAATTAGTAACATTTAGGATATTTTAATAATCTGTAGACATTTTATTGTATAAAGTCTCCCGTGGATTTTTCTGTAGAATTTTCCGTGAATTTGACAGAATACACTCATGCCCACACGATGCTCCAGCACCTCAATGTCTTTCTTGTAGTGAGGGGCCCAAAACTGAACACAGTATTTGAGGTCCACTGAGGTGAGAAGGGATCCCCCGAGGTCATCTGGTCCAACCTCCCCTGCTCAAGGAGAGCCACCCAGAGACCATGTCCCAGGACCACAGCCAGATGGCTTTTGAGTATCTCCAAGGAGGGAGATTCCACAAGCTCCCTGGGAAACCTGTGCCAGTGCTCGGTCACCCTCACAGTAAAAAAGGGTTTCCTTTCATATTCAGAGGGAAGCTCCTGTGTTTCAGTTTGTGCCCACTGTCACTAGGCACCCCTGAAAAGAGCCTGGATTTGTCTTCTTTGCACCCTCCCTTCAGGTATTGAAGAAGATCCCCCCCTCCAGATTCTTCTCTTCTCCAGGCTGAACACTCTGGAAGCAGCTCTCGCAGCCTTTCCTCACAGGAGAGGTGATCCAGTCCCTTCATCAGCCCTGTGGAGCTTTGTTGGAATCTCTCCAGTATGTCCATCTCTCTTGTGCTGGGATCCCAGCAGCACAGGACACAGTACTCCACGTGTGGCCTTGCCAGTGCTAAACACAGAGGAAGGATCACCTCCCTTGACCTGCATAGGCTGTTAAGGAGTAAGGAACGCCTTGAGATGGTTTATTTCTAAAACAGAGAGTAGTGTTGGATATGAACAGTGAAACCTGGTGTCCAAATCTGTACGAAAAATACGGCAACAGGATTCTGCTCAACAATGGGGCAGCCTTTTGAGAGGAGCTATCTGGGAAATGTTTGCTCCCCGAGGCTGGGGCTTGTGTCTTCTGCGTGCGGTCCCAGAAAGCCTTCTGATGTCACCAGAGAGTCACTGTGACCCCTGTGACATCAACCCTGTTGGGGAGCGGGACAGGCCTTAAATGCCACAGAGCCGTCCTCGTCCATCATGTAGCTGGAGCGGATGAAGGATCCCTATCCTAAAGGCTCCCTTCTGAAGGCACAGAGAGGATCTGCCAGACGGGGACAGCAGCAGGGCACTGGTCCCGACCTTCTGCACCCCCAGGCTCGGCTGCTGTTACTCAGAGGCCAGGAACCGCTTTCCTGCCTTCCCAAACCCTGCCTGCACCTGTCAGAGAGGGCAGTCACCTCCCTGTCCTGACAGCAGGAACAAGCCAAGACGCTCCTGGTGTCACTCGTCTGCCCCGCGGGCAACTCTTTGGCACTCCAATTCAGCAGCTTTGCTGCTTCCTGCAGGTTGCCACTCCAGGACTGGTCGTGAGCTCTGTATCTCTTTGGTTTGCACTGTAAGATGGCGTTGGAGGAGGACTTGGCAGAAAATGGCACCTCTTCCCCTCCTGCCAGCACCAGCCAGGTGCCCCAGGCTGCACCACCAGATGCTGATGAGGACGAAATCTGCGCAATCTGCCTGGACACCATTAAGGAACAAGCCTCCGTCAGCTGGTGCACCCATACTTTCTGTTTTTCATGCATAGTGGAGTGGTCCCGCGGAAGAGATGTGTGTCCGATCTGCCGGGGCCCTTTAGACTACATCTACCGCAAGGTGGGAGAAAATAACTATGAGGTGCACCAGATCATGCAGTACAACAGCTCCGCCAGCCATGCTCGAGGACGCACATCTCGGCGTCACTCTGCAGACAGGAGGTGGCGTCATTCCCCAGGCCGCCAGAACCGCAGATCTTCCCGCAGAGACCATGCTGGTGGCCGCACCAGGGCCCGAGAGAGGGACCAAAGCAGGTCCCCGAGGCAGCACCACAATGGCCACAGCAGGGTTCAGCATGGCCAGGGCTATGACCACTCAAGCAGCAGGAGACAGCGGCAGAGCAGGGCTCAGGACACTGCTCGTGACACTGCTCGTGGTGAAGGCCAAGCTCGGATGCCCGAACGGGATGTCCCAGCCCCCTCGTGGAGGAGTGAGAGCCACCAGGGGAGAGGCCGCGTGTCCTCCAGGCAATGGCAGGCAACAAGGAGCCGATCCCGGAGGAGGTCCCGTAGCGCTTCGCTCCGAACACGGCGGGAGCAGCAACGGAGGAGGGATCGCAACGAAAGGCGAGCTCTGAGTCCCGAAGAGCAAGTCCCAGCTTCTTCCAGGAGGAGAGAGCACCGTCAGCGCAGAGGCCCCTTGACCTCCAGGCAACGAGAGGCAACAAGGAGCCGATCGCGGAGGAGGTCCCGCAGCACTGTGCAACGAACACAGCGGGAGCGGCAACAGAGCAGGGATGGTGATGATGGGCGAGCTCGAAGAACTGAACAGCGAGTCACAGCTTACTCCAGGAGGAGCGATCACCGTCAGCAGGAAGGCCGCTTGTCCTCCAGGCAACGAGAGGCAACAAGGAGCCGATCGCGGCGGAGGTCCCGCAGTCGTGCCAGGCACAGCACCTGGTAGCTGTGCTGGGTGTCTGTGGCAGGGTTTTTGGTAGCGGGGGATCGGGCTACAGCAGTGGCCCCCTGTGAGAAGCTTCTCGAAAGCTCCCCCGGCTCCAAGTTGGACCCGCCTCCGGCCAGGGCTGATCCAGTCAGCGACAGTGGCTCCACCTCTGTGATAACATATTTAAGGAGAACCTGGGAGAGGGTCGGGACTTGTGAGGGAGTTAGGAGGACGACACCTCTGCGAATACTGAGGTCAGTGGAGGAAAGGAAGAAGAAGAGGGAGAGCTGCACCAGAGCAGAGAGCCCTGCTCTATCCCATGGTTATTTGACACAAGGAATAAAACTCGTTGTAGGGTAGTATTACAGCCTGATATTGTCGCAAACGAGATGCATGTTTTTCATAGGCTTGTCACCTTGCTTTAAGAGTATTTGTTTTCATTGTAGAGGCCACAACAATAAATTAAAACGTAGAGATGTCAAGGAGACTTGTTTCATTTCCTGAAAATATCCTTCAGTTCCTCCAACTATGTTTCTAGGAATCAATTTTAAAAGGTGAAGAAGACCTGTTTGAACCTGTCTGCAACCCACTCATCACTGCTAAACATGAAAGCCTGTTGTCAAGGGGAAAAAAGGGGACCAGGATAATTTTTCAAATAATATGAGTACAGTGATGGGAAACCTCCCTTTTTTTCCCCCTACATCCTTTGCCTCTTCTTCAATAAAAAAAGCAACGAAACAAACAAAACACTGACCAAAAAAAAACAAACCAAAACAAAACAAAAAAAAAAACACCAAAAAACAAACAAGCAAAACAAAACAAACAAACAAACAAAACCAACAAAACCTTTGAGAGTTAAGATCCATGCCAGCAGCTGCATTAACCAGACCAGACAGTATGAATTCACGTGCCAAGAACACATGTATCACAATCAAGCTCACTAACAAAGACCAGTTAGATGAAACTGATTCCAGAGTAAGCAGGAATGCTGACAGTCAGGAAACTTGGCAAGCAACCTGAGAAGCTCCCAAAAGCAGTGAAACCTCCCGGTGATGTATCTACACAGATGCTTATCTGTTACAGTCTACAAGGAAGTTTGAATTCTTGTTGAAGCCTTACACAAGTGGATATACATAAATCATACCTAGGCATTACACTCCTAACTCCAGTCGGGGCTGAAAGACCCCACACTAGCATAAAATGGCCACGTATTATTTTTTCACCCTGTCCAAAAGACGCATTTCTTGTTCCCAACACCACTTCAAAGTGCTGCAGCTTTAACAGCAACAAATCATAAACCCAAGTACTTTCTCAGCAAAGCAATGACAACCATTTCCAAGGCGCTTCCTAGCCCGTAGGCCCAGTGTATATTAAAGCTGGCCTAAAAGTCTATGCCAGACCCTATGAAAAATGAGTTCACGCCTCAAACACAGTTCAACTCACTATATTATCAGTGTGGAAAAGACTGGCTTAATCCTTGCTGGAGATAACAGTTTTTCCAGGAGTCAGTCCTTCCACAAGATGAAGGTCTGTTATGACCCCTTCCCCAATACCTGACCTCATCCACTGTTTTTACTTTACCACTATCACAAATATATGTTAAAAACAGAATAAATGATGAATTTCGGTTTCCTATAGATTTCTGAACAGTGTCTTTCATCACCTGTCCTTGCACACAATTCCTTCATTTGCTCCACGTGTCCTTTTCATCTCACCTTCCTCCCAGACCTCTCAACTGCTCGGATGGTTAAGGAGACAGCAGATATTTTGGCTGACTCAGAGGTTAGTTTAAGCAGCTCTTTGCTACATTTCAGGAAGGACGTGGGGCTCAGCTATCACCCTCAACATGGCCGCTATTTGGAATATCTCCTCTAGACACAATGACCAGTCATCCTTCTTGTAAGTCAGGTACTTTGAACTTGACATATAGGAACTTCGTATGTGTGGATTTTTGTCCTTATATCAACTATGTCTGAAATTAGACAGCATGTTCAAAAATTATTTGGGAAAAAGAGCCTGGTAGACAAATAGACCACTTAATTGTACAAACTGATGGTATTTCCTTGGAAATTTTTCCTTAACATCCCCATAAATGACATTTCGATACTCCTATTCTTCCCTAGGACTTGGGAACACTAAATACCTGGAAAATGCAGAAGCACAGCTTACATGAATGGGAGGGAATGTAATAAAATGATATTTGATGTAGGAGCCCATAGGCTGCCACTATGGAGGCTCCTCATTACCCTTCTCCTTACTAACATATCTATAATTAAACTGCTTAGTGAATAATGTACAGCAGCCAAGTACAGCACTGGGAACCCACTATGAATACTCGTGTAGAATATGATAAAGAACTAGAATAGAATTCAGGAAATTAAGTAAACAGAGACATGACATTTCATCTAAAAAGCAGAAATATCTTTCACCTTGTTTTTTTCACTAATTTGAGTGCTGTTTATTTTGTTATCCAGAATCTAGCCATACAAATCTGGTGTACGCCCTGCTTTTCTTTAGAAGCAATTCTTTCCTCCAGTAAAGGTAGTTGTCAGGTAAGCCTCTGTAAGTGTGAAAAAGAACAACTGCCATACTTAAAATTGTTAAGCTAACGAAAACTCTCATACTTCTGTGTATCTGGTAACACCTTTTCTTGTTTCCTGTCTCTTCCACTTTATATGTCACCTTCATGAATTACCTATTGCTGTTCATTAACAGCCATACAAAGACGTCCTCCTGCTGGCATCTCATTTCTCCCAGTGCACTGGTGAAAGAGTAGTGAGGTCTCTAATGCTAGCCAGATTTGAGAACTGTCCTGCTTCACAATAAACATCCTAATTAGCCATGCCCAGGCTTATGCTGCTGCAGCTTATGTAATATGAATATGAAATATTTACTAAAGAGGGAAACATTCAATTCACAATTAAAATGTCAAAGAAAATTGTTCAGTTTGCCTGCATTTTATGTCTCAGACTAACAAACCTTTCATTTGGTTAGATGTCTGTCACTGATGATCTCAGCAGCTGGTAAAGAGAAACATCTGTCAGTTTGTTCCTGCTCCTGAGAGTGTACAAGGCAGAGAAAGAATCTGGGCAAACCTACATTGATTCGTGCATGCTGAAGGGTTTGTCAGCTGCCTTGATTAGAGTAGGAACCAGCCTCTTCAGTTCAGAAAATGCCATGGGCTCATGCTAGAAGAAGAAGAAAATTTCCAAGAGCGCGCCATGTTGTAAGGCAATCTGTTCTGGTGCAACACAGGTCTGCTCAGGCTCAGCTCAACACAAGAACTGCAATTTGATGCCGAGATAATAAGTAATTCATTATTTTTGAGGAAGTGTTTCTTTTCTCAACAAATAGTATCTATATTATACAAAAATATACTTCATCAGGATTTGGTATGTATATTGTTGGGGTTTTTTAATGCTAGTAAAAATCATACAGCTTTTCCCTTTTTTTAAAATGGATGCCAACAATAGCAACAGCTGACAACTCTCACAGATTGATCATTTTGATTTTATGGAGTAACCGAAAAGAGAAGACATATTTTTCTTTCTGTCAGAAAATATCCAGCAGTCTTAGTACTGGACAAGTAGAATTGCTGATAATCACTGGAAGCACATCAAGCTGTTTCACACACACAACTTCGTGGCTGCCTAGTTGGATGACTGAGAATATAAACATCCATTTTAAAAGTACTTATTTAGTAGGATGTTCTGAGAAAGAAATATGGGTCTTTTCATGTACCTATGAAAACATAAAGTGTGAGCAATTTTAAAATAAAAATAAGTAAATAAGTAATTAAAAGGTTTAAAAAGAGAGAGCAGCGGGATAAACAAGACACAATTTAATTTTATTCTGGTTTCTCAGATACCTCCACAGCTTTTAAAACCTTTTTTGGCTGAAAACACTTTCTTTCATTTTAGAAAGTACAATGAAGCACCCTGACAGCTTGCAAAGTATTCTACAAGAGATAGCATTAGACATTACATAGATAGAGCCTTTTTTTTTCATTATAAAATGTTTCTGGAAAAGGAGAAACCCAGGATGAAGCTGGAAGGCAAGGGATCTGGGTATCTGGAGAGAAAGGTGTCAGGAGATGGCCACAAGACACTGAAGGAAATACAAAGCAGAAAAACAAGAAAAGAGATGACAAGAGGTGGAAGAGACTTAGAGTGTCTCACAACGTGACCTTTGCTTCCTAATTTGCCTCTGTCAGCAAACAGAAAAGATTGGCTCTGGCTGCTATACAGACAGGAAAATACCTTGTGTGTGTGTACACATACCCATAAAAATGAATAGTTATATATAAAATAAATGTAATTTTTATCCATAACTGGTAAAAAAGCACAAAAGAAGGGAACCAAAGACTCAATGCTGGTATATATGATCATATATATCGTATCTACCTCTCTACAATAACATTATTTCTAAACATTCATTGCTTCATCACAAGAGTTAATTTACAGAAATGTTGCATCCAGGTGCTCGTTAATACTATATAGCCAACATACACATTAAGTTTGTTTCTGGCGAATGTCAAGGTTACTGATGTTCAGAGATTCACTAAATGTTACTAGGATTTTATAATCCATCCAAAAGATCACAGCTTCCTATCACAATGGAAGATAACTGATCTGCTTCCACTGCGGTACATTTTAATTTACCTTATTTCACACTGAGAGTAACAATTACAAATAACACACTTTGGATAAATTCGTATTTTAATTGAAGGACTAAACTAGTGATATCTAACAACAGAAAGGTATGTACACCTTCACTCACAAAGCCGCTGGAGAGCATATCTTTGCTCTGAGCCTTCACTTTGAAGACTGCTCAACTTTCCTCTACCGCCCCTTCAAGAAAAATTGTCAGCAAAATCTAAAAATACGTGGTTTATGCAGCAACATAAATTCACAGGCTTATAAATGTGCAGTGAAAACCGAAGAAGCTGAAGTGCAGAAAATTAGTAACATTTAGGATATTTTAATAATCTGTAGACATTTTATTGTATAAAGTCTCCCGTGGATTTTTCTGTAGAATTTTCCGTGAATTTGACAGAATACACTCATGCCCACACGATGCTCCAGCACCTCAATGTCTTTCTTGTAGTGAGGAGGCCCAAAACTGAACACAGTATTTGAGGTCCACTGAGATGAGAAGGGATCCCCCGAGGTCATCTGGTCCAACCTCCCCTGCTCAAGGAGAGCCACCCAGAGACCATGTCCCAGGACCACAGCCAGATGGCTTTTGAGTATCTCCAAGGAGGGAGATTCCACAAGCTCCCTGGGAAACCTGTGCCAGTGCTCGGTCACCCTCACAGTAAAAAAGGGTTTCCTTTCATATTCAGAGGGAAGCTCCTGTGTTTCAGTTTGTGCCCACTGTCACTAGGCACCCCTGAAAAGAGCCTGGATTTGTCTTCTTTGCACCCTCCCTTCAGGTATTGAAGAAGATCCCCCCCTCCAGATTCTTCTCTTCTCCAGGCTGAACACTCTGGAAGCAGCTCTCGCAGCCTTTCCTCACAGGAGAGGTGATCCAGTCCCTTCATCAGCCCTGTGGAGCTTTGTTGGAATCTCTCCAGTATGTCCATCTCTCTTGTGCTGGGATCCCAGCAGCACAGGACACAGTACTCCACGTGTGGCCTTGCCAGTGCTAAACACAGAGGAAGGATCACCTCCCTTGACCTGCATAGGCTGTTAAGGAGTAAGGAACGCCTTGAGATGGTTTATTTCTAAAACAGAGAGTAGTGTTGGATATGAACAGTGAAACCTGGTGTCCAAATCTGTACGAAAAATACAGGCAACAGGATTCTGCTCAACAATGGGGCAGCCTTTTGAGAGGAGCTATCTGGGAAATGTTTGCTCCCCGAGGCTGGGGCTTGTGTCTTCTGCGTGCGGTCCCAGAAAGCCTTCTGATGTCACCAGAGAGTCAGTGTGACCCCTGTGACATCAACCCTGTTGGGGAGCGGGACAGGCCTTAAATGCCACAGAGCCGTCCTCGTCCATCATGTAGCTGGAGCGGATGAAGGATCCCTATCCTAAAGGCTCCCTTCTGAAGGCACAGAGAGGATCTGCCAGACGGGGACAGCAGCAGGGCACTGGTCCCGACCTTCTGCACCCCCAGGCTCGGCTGCTGTTACTCAGAGGCCAGGAACCGCTTTCCTGCCTTCCCAAACCCTGCCTGCACCTGTCAGAGAGGGCAGTCACCTCCCTGTCCTGACAGCAGGAACAAGCCAAGACGCTCCTGGTGTCACTCGTCTGCCCCGCGGGCAACTCTTTGGCACTCCAATTCAGCAGCTTTGCTGCTTCCTGCAGGTTGCCACTCCAGGACTGGTCGTGAGCTCTGTATCTCTTTGGTTTGCACTGTAAGATGGCGTTGGAGGAGGACTTGGCAGAAAATGGCACCTCTTCCCCTCCTGCCAGCACCAGCCAGGTGCCCCAGGCTGCACCACCAGATGCTGATGAGGACGAAATCTGCGCAATCTGCCTGGACACCATTAAGGAACAAGCCTCCGTCAGCTGGTGCACCCATACTTTCTGTTTTTCATGCATAGTGGAGTGGTCCCGCGGAAGAGATGTGTGTCCGATCTGCCGGGGCCCTTTAGACTACATCTACCGCAAGGTGGGAGAAAATAACTATGAGGTGCACCAGATCATGCAGTACAACAGCTCCGCCAGCCATGCTCGAGGACCCACATCTCGGCGTCACTCTGCAGAAAGGAGGTGGCGTCATTCCCCAGGCCGCCAGAACCGCAGATCTTCCCGCAGAGACCATGCTGGTGGCCGCACCAGGGCCCGAGAGAGGGACCAAAGCAGGTCCCCGAGGCAGCACCACAATGGCCACAGCAGGGTTCAGCATGGCCAGGGCTATGACCACTCAAGCAGCAGGAGACAGCGGCAGAGCAGGGCTCAGGACACTGCTCGTGACACTGCTCGTGGTGAAGGCCAAGCTCGGATGCCCGAACGGGATGTCCCAGCCCCCTCGTGGAGGAGTGAGAGCCACCAGGGGAGAGGCCGCGTGTCCTCCAGGCAATGGCAGGCAACAAGGAGCCGATCCCGGAGGAGGTCCCGTAGCGCTTCGCTCCGAACACGGCGGGAGCAGCAACGGAGGAGGGATCGCAACGAAAGGCGAGCTCTGAGTCCCGAAGAGCAAGTCCCAGCTTCTTCCAGGAGGAGAGAGCACCGTCAGCGCAGAGGCCCCTTGACCTCCAGGCAACGAGAGGCAACAAGGAGCCGATCGCGGAGGAGGTCCCGCAGCACTGTGCAACGAACACAGCGGGAGCGGCAACAGAGCAGGGATGGTGATGATGGGCGAGCTCGAAGAACTGAACAGCGAGTCACAGCTTACTCCAGGAGGAGCGATCACCGTCAGCAGGAAGGCCGCTTGTACCTCCAGGCAACGAGAGGCAACAAGGAGCCGATCGCGGCGGAGGTCCCGCAGTCGTGCCAGGCACAGCACCTGGTAGCTGTGCTGGGTGTCTGTGGCAGGGTTTTTGGTAGCGGGGGATCGGGCTACAGCAGTGGCCCCCTGTGAGAAGCTTCTCGAAAGCTCCCCCGGCTCCAAGTTGGACCCGCCTCCGGCCAGGGCTGATCCAGTCAGCGACAGTGGCTCCACCTCTGTGATAACATATTTAAGGAGAACCTGGGAGAGGGTCGGGACTTGTGAGGGAGTTAGGAGGACGACACCTCTGCGAATACTGAGGTCAGTGGAGGAAAGGAAGAAGAAGAGGGAGAGCTGCACCAGAGCAGAGAGCCCTGCTCTATCCCATGGTTATTTGACACAAGGAATAAAACTCGTTGTAGGGTAGTATTACAGCCTGATATTGTCGCAAACGAGATGCATGTTTTTCATAGGCTTGTCACCTTGCTTTAAGAGTATTTGTTTTCATTGTAGAGGCCACAACAATAAATTAAAACGTAGAGATGTCAAGGAGACTTGTTTCATTTCCTGAAAATATCCTTCAGTTCCTCCAACTATGTTTCTAGGAATCAATTTTAAAAGGTGAAGAAGACCTGTTTGAACCTGTCTGCAACCCACTCATCACTGCTAAACATGAAAGCCTGTTGTCAAGGGGAAAAAAGGGGACCAGGATAATTTTTCAAATAATATGAGTACAGTGATGGGAAACCTCCCTTTTTTTCCCCCTACATCCTTTGCCTCTTCTTCAATAAAAAAAGCAACGAAACAAACAAAACACTGACCAAAAAAAACCAAACCAAAACAAAACAAAAAAAAAACACCAAAAAACAAACAAGCAAAACAAAACAAACAAACAAACAAAACCAACAAAACCTTTGAGAGTTAAGATCCATGCCAGCAGCTGCATTAACCAGACCAGACAGTATGAATTCACGTGCCAAGAACACATGTATCACAATCAAGCTCACTAACAAAGACCAGTTAGATGAAACTGATTCCAGAGTAAGCAGGAATGCTGACAGTCAGGAAACTTGGCAAGCAACCTGAGAAGCTCCCAAAAGCAGTGAAACCTCCCGGTGATGTATCTACACAGATGCTTATCTGTTACAGTCTACAAGGAAGTTTGAATTCTTGTTGAAGCCTTACACAAGTGGATATACATAAATGATACCTAGGCATTACACTCCTAACTCCAGTCGGGGCTGAAAGACCCCACACTAGCATAAAATGGCCACGTATTATTTTTTCACCCTGTCCAAAAGACGCATTTCTTGTTCCCAACACCACTTCAAAGTGCTGCAGCTTTAACAGCAACAAATCATAAACCCAAGTACTTTCTCAGCAAAGCAATGACAACCATTTCCAAGGCGCTTCCTAGCCCGTAGGCCCAGTGTATATTAAAGCTGGCCTAAAAGTCTATGCCAGACCCTATGAAAAATGAGTTCACGCCTCAAACACAGTTCAACTCACTATATTATCAGTGTGGAAAAGACTTGGCTTAATCCTTGCTGGAGATAACAGTTTTTCCAGGAGTCAGTCCTTCCACAAGATGAAGGTCTGTTATGACCCCTTCCCCAATACCTGACCTCATCCACTGTTTTTACTTTACCACTATCACAAATATATGTTAAAAACAGAATAAATGATGAATTTCGGTTTCCTATAGATTTCTGAACAGTGTCTTTCATCACCTGTCCTTGCACACAATTCCTTCATTTGCTCCACGTGTCCTTTTCATCTCACCTTCCTCCCAGACCTCTCAACTGCTCGGATGGTTAAGGAGACAGCAGATATTTTGGCTGACTCAGAGGTTAGTTTAAGCAGCTCTTTGCTACATTTCAGGAAGGACGTGGGGCTCAGCTATCACCCTCAACATGGCCGCTATTTGGAATATCTCCTCTAGACACAATGACCAGTCATCCTTCTTGTAAGTCAGGTACTTTGAACTTGACATATAGGAACTTCGTATGTGTGGATTTTTGTCCTTATATCAACTATGTCTGAAATTAGACAGCATGTTCAAAAATTATTTGGGAAAAAGAGCCTGGTAGACAAATAGACCACTTAATTGTACAAACTGATGGTATTTCCTTGGAAATTTTTCCTTAACATCCCCATAAATGACATTTCGATACTCCTATTCTTCCCTAGGACTTGGGAACACTAAATACCTGGAAAATGCAGAAGCACAGCTTACATGAATGGGAGGGAATGTAATAAAATGATATTTGATGTAGGAGCCCATAGGCTGCCACTATGGAGGCTCCTCATTACCCTTCTCCTTACTAACATATCTATAATTAAACTGCTTAGTGAATAATGTACAGCAGCCAAGTACAGCACTGGGAACCCACTATGAATACTCGTGTAGAATATGATAAAGAACTAGAATAGAATTCAGGAAATTAAGTAAACAGAGACATGACATTTCATCTAAAAAGCAGAAATATCTTTCACCTTGTTTTTTTCACTAATTTGAGTGCTGTTTATTTTGTTATCCAGAATCTAGCCATACAAATCTGGTGTACGCCCTGCTTTTCTTTAGAAGCAATTCTTTCCTCCAGTAAAGGTAGTTGTCAGGTAAGCCTCTGTAAGTGTGAAAAAGAACAACTGCCATACTTAAAATTGTTAAGCTAACGAAAACTCTCATACTTCTGTGTATCTGGTAACACCTTTTCTTGTTTCCTGTCTCTTCCACTTTATATGTCACCTTCATGAATTACCTATTGCTGTTCATTAACAGCCATACAAAGACGTCCTCCTGCTGGCATCTCATTTCTCCCAGTGCACTGGTGAAAGAGTAGTGAGGTCTCTAATGCTAGCCAGATTTGAGAACTGTCCTGCTTCACAATAAACATCCTAATTAGCCATGCCCAGGCTTATGCTGCTGCAGCTTATGTAATATGAATATGAAATATTTACTAAAGAGGGAAACATTCAATTCACAATTAAAATGTCAAAGAAAATTGTTCAGTTTGCCTGCATTTTATGTCTCAGACTAACAAACCTTTCATTTGGTTAGATGTCTGTCACTGATGATCTCAGCAGCTGGTAAAGAGAAACATCTGTCAGTTTGTTCCTGCTCCTGAGAGTGTACAAGGCAGAGAAAGAATCTGGGCAAACCTACATTGATTCGTGCATGCTGAAGGGTTTGTCAGCTGCCTTGATTAGAGTAGGAACCAGCCTCTTCAGTTCAGAAAATGCCATGGGCTCATGCTAGAAGAAGAAGAAAATTTCCAAGAGCGCGCCATGTTGTAAGGCAATCTGTTCTGGTGCAACACAGGTCTGCTCAGGCTCAGCTCAACACAAGAACTGCAATTTGATGCCGAGATAATAAGTAATTCATTATTTTTGAGGAAGTGTTTCTTTTCTCAACAAATAATATCTATATTATACAAAAATATACTTCATCAGGATTTGGTATGTATATTGTTGGGGTTTTTTAATGCTAGTAAAAATCATACAGCTTTTCCCTTTTTTTAAAATGGATGCCAACAATAGCAACAGCTGACAACTCTCACAGATTGATCATTTTGATTTTATGGAGTAACCGAAAAGAGAAGACATATTTTTCTTTCTGTCAGAAAATATCCAGCAGTCTTAGTACTGGACAAGTAGAATTGCTGATAATCACTGGAAGCACATCAAGCTGTTTCACACACACAACTTCGTGGCTGCCTAGTTGGATGACTGAGAATATAAACATCCATTTTAAAAGTACTTATTTAGTAGGATGTTCTGAGAAAGAAATATGGGTCTTTTCATGTACCTATGAAAACATAAAGTGTGAGCAATTTTAAAATAAAAATAAGTAAATAAGTAATTAAAAGGTTTAAAAAGAGAGAGCAGCGGGATAAACAAGACACAATTTAATTTTATTCTGGTTTCTCAGAAACCTCCACAGCTTTTAAAACCTTTTTTGGCTGAAAACACTTTCTTTCATTTTAGAAAGTACAATGAAGCACCCTGACAGCTTGCAAAGTATTCTACAAGAGATAGCATTAGACATTACATAGATAGAGCTTTTTTTTTCATTATAAAATGTTTCTGGAAAAGGAGAAACCCAGGATGAAGCTGGAAGGCAAGGGATCTGGGTATCTGGAGAGAAAGGTGTCAGGAGATGGCCACAAGACACTGAAGGAAATACAAAGCAGAAAAACAAGAAAAGAGATGACAAGAGGTGGAAGAGACTTAGAGTGTCTCACAACGTGACCTTTGCTTCCTAATTTGCCTCTGTCAGCAAACAGAAAAGATTGGCTCTGGCTGCTATACAGACAGGAAAATACCTTGTGTGTGTGTACACATACCCATAAAAATGAATAGTTATATATAAAATAAATGTAATTTTTATTCATAACTGGTAAAAAAGCACAAAAGAAGGGAACCAAAGACTCAATGCTGGTATATATGATCATATATATCGTATCTACCTCTCTACAATAACATTATTTCTAAACATTCATTGCTTCATCACAAGAGTTAATTTACAGAAATGTTGCATCCAGGTGCTCGTTAATACTATATAGCCAACATACACATTAAGTTTGTTTCTGGCGAATGTCAAGGTTACTGATGTTCAGAGATTCACTAAATGTTACTAGGATTTTATAATTCATCCAAAAGATCACAGCTTCCTATCACAATGGAAGATAACTGATCTGCTTCCACTGCGGTACATTTTAATTTACCTTATTTCACACTGAGAGTAACAATTACAAATAACACACTTTGGATAAATTCGTATTTTAATTGAAGGACTAAACTAGTGATATCTAACAACAGAAAGGTATGTACACCTTCACTCACAAAGCCGCTGGAGAGCATATCTTTGCTCTGAGCCTTCACTTTGAAGACTGCTCAACTTTCCTCTACCGCCCCTTCAAGAAAAATTGTCAGCAAAACCTAAAAATACGTGGTTTATGCAGCAACATAAATTCACAGGCTTATAAATGTGCAGTGAAAACCGAAGAAGCTGAAGTGCAGAAAATTAGTAACATTTAGATATTTTAATAATCTGTAGACATTTTATTGTATAAAGTCTCCCGTGGATTTTTCTGTAGAATTTTCCGTGAATTTGACAGAATACACTCATGCCCACACGATGCTCCAGCACCTCAATGTCTTTCTTGTAGTGAGGGGCCCAAAACTGAACACAGTATTTGAGGTCCACTGAGGTGAGAAGGGATCCCCCGAGGTCATCTGGTCCAACCTCCCCTGCTCAAGGAGAGCCACCCAGAGACCATGTCCCAGGACCACAGCCAGATGGCTTTTGAGTATCTCCAAGGAGGGAGATTCCACAAGCTCCCTGGGAAACCTGTGCCAGTGCTCGGTCACCCTCACAGTAAAAAAGGGTTTCCTTTCATATTCAGAGGGAAGCTCCTGTGTTTCAGTTTGTGCCCACTGTCACTAGGCACCCCTGAAAAGAGCCTGGATTTGTCTTCTTTGCACCCTCCCTTCAGGTATTGAAGAAGATCCCCCCCTCCAGATTCTTCTCTTCTCCAGGCTGAACACTCTGGAAGCAGCTCTCGCAGCCTTTCCTCACAGGAGAGGTGATCCAGTCCCTTCATCAGCCCTGTGGAGCTTTGTTGGAATCTCTCCAGTATGTCCATCTCTCTTGTGCTGGGATCCCAGCAGCACAGGACACAGTACTCCACGTGTGGCCTTGCCAGTGCTAAACACAGAGGAAGGATCACCTCCCTTGACCTGCATAGGCTGTTAAGGAGTAAGGAACGCCTTGAGATGGTTTATTTCTAAAACAGAGAGTAGTGTTGGATATGAACAGTGAAACCTGGTGTCCAAATCTGTACGAAAAATACGGCAACAGGATTCTGCTCAACAATGGGGCAGCCTTTTGAGAGGAGCTATCTGGGAAATGTTTGCTCCCCGAGGCTGGGGCTTGTGTCTTCTGCGTGCGGTCCCAGAAAGCCTTCTGATGTCACCAGAGAGTCACTGTGACCCCTGTGACATCAACCCTGTTGGGGAGCGGGACAGGCCTTAAATGCCACAGAGCCGTCCTCGTCCATCATGTAGCTGGAGCGGATGAAGGATCCCTATCCTAAAGGCTCCCTTCTGAAGGCACAGAGAGGATCTGCCAGACGGGGACAGCAGCAGGGCACTGGTCCCGACCTTCTGCACCCCCAGGCTCGGCTGCTGTTACTCAGAGGCCAGGAACCGCTTTCCTGCCTTCCCAAACCCTGCCTGCACCTGTCAGAGAGGGCAGTCACCTCCCTGTCCTGACAGCAGGAACAAGCCAAGACGCTCCTGGTGTCACTCGTCTGCCCCGCGGGCAACTCTTTGGCACTCCAATTCAGCAGCTTTGCTGCTTCCTGCAGGTTGCCACTCCAGGACTGGTCGTGAGCTCTGTATCTCTTTGGTTTGCACTGTAAGATGGCGTTGGAGGAGGACTTGGCAGAAAATGGCACCTCTTCCCCTCCTGCCAGCACCAGCCAGGTGCCCCAGGCTGCACCACCAGATGCTGATGAGGACGAAATCTGCGCAATCTGCCTGGACACCATTAAGGAACAAGCCTCCGTCAGCTGGTGCACCCATACTTTCTGTTTTTCATGCATAGTGGAGTGGTCCCGCGGAAGAGATGTGTGTCCGATCTGCCGGGGCCCTTTAGACTACATCTACCGCAAGGTGGGAGAAAATAACTATGAGGTGCACCAGATCATGCAGTACAACAGCTCCGCCAGCCATGCTCGAGGACCCACATCTCGGCGTCACTCTGCAGAAAGGAGGTGGCGTCATTCCCCAGGCCGCCAGAACCGCAGATCTTCCCGCAGAGACCATGCTGGTGGCCGCACCAGGGCCCGAGAGAGGGACCAAAGCAGGTCCCCGAGGCAGCACCACAATGGCCACAGCAGGGTTCAGCATGGCCAGGGCTATGACCACTCAAGCAGCAGGAGACAGCGGCAGAGCAGGGCTCAGGACACTGCTCGTGACACTGCTCGTGGTGAAGGCCAAGCTCGGATGCCCGAACGGGATGTCCCAGCCCCCTCGTGGAGGAGTGAGAGCCACCAGGGGAGAGGCCGCGTGTCCTCCAGGCAATGAGCAGGCAACAAGGAGCCGATCCCGGAGGAGGTCCCGTAGCGCTTCGCTCCGAACACGGCGGGAGCAGCAACGGAGGAGGGATCGCAACGAAAGGCGAGCTCTGAGTCCTGAAGAGCAAGTCCCAGCTTCTTCCAGGAGGAGAGAGCACCGTCAGCGCAGAGGCCCCTTGACCTCCAGGCAACGAGAGGCAACAAGGAGCCGATCGCGGCGGAGGTCCCGCAGTCGTGCCAGGCACAGCACCTGGTAGCTGTGCTGGGTGTCTGTGGCAGGGTTTTTGGTAGCGGGGGATCGGGCTACAGCAGTGGCCCCCTGTGAGAAGCTTCTCGAAAGCTCCCCCGGCTCCAAGTTGGACCCGCCTCCGGCCAGGGCTGATCCAGTCAGCGACAGTGGCTCCACCTCTGTGATAACATATTTAAGGAGAACCTGGGAGAGGGTCGGGACTTGTGAGGGAGTTAGGAGGACGACACCTCTGCGAATACTGAGGTCAGTGGAGGAAAGGAAGAAGAAGAGGGAGAGCTGCACCAGAGCAGAGAGCCCTGCTCTATCCCATGGTTATTTGACACAAGGAATAAAACTCGTTGTAGGGTAGTATTACAGCCTGATATTGTCGCAAACGAGATGCATGTTTTTCATAGGCTTGTCACCTTGCTTTAAGAGTATTTGTTTTCATTGTAGAGGCCACAACAATAAATTAAAACGTAGAGATGTCAAGGAGACTTGTTTCATTTCCTGAAAATATCCTTCAGTTCCTCCAACTATGTTTCTAGGAATCAATTTTAAAAGGTGAAGAAGACCTGTTTGAACCTGTCTGCAACCCACTCATCACTGCTAAACATGAAAGCCTGTTGTCAAGGGGAAAAAAGGGGACCAGGATAATTTTTCAAATAATATGAGTACAGTGATGGGAAACCTCCCTTTTTTTCCCCCTACATCCTTTGCCTCTTCTTCAATAAAAAAAGCAACGAAACAAACAAAACACTGACCAAAAAAAAAACAAACCAAAACAAAACAAAAAAAAAAACACCAAAAAACAAACAAGCAAAACAAAACAAACAAACAAACAAAACCAACAAAACCTTTGAGAGTTAAGATCCATGCCAGCAGCTGCATTAACCAGACCAGGACAGTATGAATTCACGTGCCAAGAACACATGTATCACAATCAAGCTCACTAACAAAGACCAGTTAGATGAAACTGATTCCAGAGTAAGCAGGAATGCTGACAGTCAGGAAACTTGGCAAGCAACCTGAGAAGCTCCCAAAAGCAGTGAAACCTCCCGGTGATGTATCTACACAGATGCTTATCTGTTACAGTCTACAAGGAAGTTTGAATTCTTGTTGAAGCCTTACACAAGCGGATATACATAAATCATACCTAGGCATTACACTCCTAACTCCAGTCGGGGCTGAAAGACCCCACACTAGCATAAAATGGCCACGTATTATTTTTTCACCCTGTCCAAAAGACGCATTTCTTGTTCCCAACACCACTTCAAAGTGCTGCAGCTTTAACAGCAACAAATCATAAACCCAAGTACTTTCTCAGCAAAGCAATGACAACCATTTCCAAGGCGCTTCCTAGCCCGTAGGCCCAGTGTATATTAAAGCTGGCCTAAAAGTCTATGCCAGACCCTATGAAAAATGAGTTCACGCCTCAAACACAGTTCAACTCACTATATTATCAGTGTGGAAAAGACTGGCTTAATCCTTGCTGGAGATAACAGTTTTTCCAGGAGTCAGTCCTTCCACAAGATGAAGGTCTGTTATGACCCCTTCCCCAATACCTGACCTCATCCACTGTTTTTACTTTACCACTATCACAAATATATGTTAAAAACAGAATAAATGATGAATTTCGGTTTCCTATAGATTTCTGAACAGTGTCTTTCATCACCTGTCCTTGCACACAATTCCTTCATTTGCTCCACGTGTCCTTTTCATCTCACCTTCCTCCCAGACCTCTCAACTGCTCGGATGGTTAAGGAGACAGCAGATATTTTGGCTGACTCAGAGGTTAGTTTAAGCAGCTCTTTGCTACATTTCAGGAAGGACGTGGGGCTCAGCTATCACCCTCAACATGGCCGCTATTTGGAATATCTCCTCTAGACACAATGACCAGTCATCCTTCTTGTAAGTCAGGTACTTTGAACTTGACATATAGGAACTTCGTATGTGTGGATTTTTGTCCTTATATCAACTATGTCTGAAATTAGACAGCATGTTCAAAAATTATTTGGGAAAAAGAGCCTGGTAGACAAATAGACCACTTAATTGTACAAACTGATGGTATTTCCTTGGAAATTTTTCCTTAACATCCCCATAAATGACATTTCGATACTCCTATTCTTCCCTAGGACTTGGGAACACTAAATACCTGGAAAATGCAGAAGCACAGCTTACATGAATGGGAGGGAATGTAATAAAATGATATTTGATGTAGGAGCCCATAGGCTGCCACTATGGAGGCTCCTCATTACCCTTCTCCTTACTAACATATCTATAATTAAACTGCTTAGTGAATAATGTACAGCAGCCAAGTACAGCACTGGGAACCCACTATGAATACTCGTGTAGAATATGATAAAGAACTAGAATAGAATTCAGGAAATTAAGTAAACAGAGACATGACATTTCATCTAAAAAGCAGAAATATCTTTCACCTTGTTTTTTTCACTAATTTGAGTGCTGTTTATTTTGTTATCCAGAATCTAGCCATACAAATCTGGTGTACGCCCTGCTTTTCTTTAGAAGCAATTCTTTCCTCCAGTAAAGGTAGTTGTCAGGTAAGCCTCTGTAAGTGTGAAAAAGAACAACTGCCATACTTAAAATTGTTAAGCTAACGAAAACTCTCATACTTCTGTGTATCTGGTAACACCTTTTCTTGTTTCCTGTCTCTTCCACTTTATATGTCACCTTCATGAATTACCTATTGCTGTTCATTAACAGCCATACAAAGACGTCCTCCTGCTGGCATCTCATTTCTCCCAGTGCACTGGTGAAAGAGTAGTGAGGTCTCTAATGCTAGCCAGATTTGAGAACTGTCCTGCTTCACAATAAACATCCTAATTAGCCATGCCCAGGCTTATGCTGCTGCAGCTTATGTAATATGAATATGAAATATTTACTAAAGAGGGAAACATTCAATTCACAATTAAAATGTCAAAGAAAATTGTTCAGTTTGCCTGCATTTTATGTCTCAGACTAACAAACCTTTCATTTGGTTAGATGTCTGTCACTGATGATCTCAGCAGCTGGTAAAGAGAAACATCTGTCAGTTTGTTCCTGCTCCTGAGAGTGTACAAGGCAGAGAAAGAATCTGGGCAAACCTACATTGATTCGTGCATGCTGAAGGGTTTGTCAGCTGCCTTGATTAGAGTAGGAACCAGCCTCTTCAGTTCAGAAAATGCCATGGGCTCATGCTAGAAGAAGAAGAAAATTTCCAAGAGCGCGCCATGTTGTAAGGCAATCTGTTCTGGTGCAACACAGGTCTGCTCAGGCTCAGCTCAACACAAGAACTGCAATTTGATGCCGAGATAATAAGTAATTCATTATTTTTGAGGAAGTGTTTCTTTTCTCAACAAATAATATCTATATTATACAAAAATATACTTCATCAGGATTTGGTATGTATATTGTTGGGGTTTTTTAATGCTAGTAAAAATCATACAGCTTTTCCCTTTTTTTAAAATGGATGCCAACAATAGCAACAGCTGACAACTCTCACAGATTGATCATTTTGATTTTATGGAGTAACCGAAAAGAGAAGACATATTTTTCTTTCTGTCAGAAAATATCCAGCAGTCTTAGTACTGGACAAGTAGAATTGCTGATAATCACTGGAAGCACATCAAGTTGTTTCACACACACAACTTCGTGGCTGCCTAGTTGGATGACTGAGAATATAAACATCCATTTTAAAAGTACTTATTTAGTAGGATGTTCTGAGAAAGAAATATGGGTCTTTTCATGTACCTATGAAAACATAAAGTGTGAGCAATTTTAAAATAAAAATAAATAAATAAGTAATTAAAAGGTTTAAAAAGAGAGAGCAGCGGGATAAACAAGACACAATTTAATTTTATTCTGGTTTCTCAGAAACCTCCACAGCTTTTAAAACCTTTTTTGGCTGAAAACACTTTCTTTCATTTTAGAAAGTACAATGAAGCACCCTGACAGCTTGCAAAGTATTCTACAAGAGATAGCATTAGACATTACATAGATAGAGCCTTTTTTTTTCATTATAAAATGTTTCTGGAAAAGGAGAAACCCAGGATGAAGCTGGAAGGCAAGGGATCTGGGTATCTGGAGAGAAAGGTGTCAGGAGATGGCCACAAGACACTGAAGGAAATACAAAGCAGAAAAACAAGAAAAGAGATGACAAGAGGTGGAAGAGACTTAGAGTGTCTCACAACGTGACCTTTGCTTCCTAATTTGCCTCTGTCAGCAAACAGAAAAGATTGGCTCTGGCTGCTATACAGACAGGAAAATACCTTGTGTGTGTGTACACATACCCATAAAAATGAATAGTTATATATAAAATAAATGTAATTTTTATTCGTAACTGGTAAAAAAGCACAAAAGAAGGGAACCAAAGACTCAATGCTGGTATATATGATCATATATATCGTATCTACCTCTCTACAATAACATTATTTCTAAACATTCATTGCTTCATCACAAGAGTTAATTTACAGAAATGTTGCATCCAGGTGCTCGTTAATACTATATAGCCAACATACACATTAAGTTTGTTTCTGGCGAATGTCAAGGTTACTGATGTTCAGAGATTCACTAAATGTTACTAGGATTTTATAATCCATCCAAAAGATCACAGCTTCCTATCACAATGGAAGATAACTGATCTGCTTCCACTGCGGTACATTTTAATTTACCTTATTTCACACTGAGAGTAACAATTACAAATAACACACTTTGGATAAATTCGTATTTTAATTGAAGGACTAAACTAGTGATATCTAACAACAGAAAGGTATGTACACCTTCACTCACAAAGCCGCTGGAGAGCATATCTTTGCTCTGAGCCTTCACTTTGAAGACTGCTCAACTTTCCTCTACCGCCCCTTCAAGAAAAATTGTCAGCAAAACCTAAAAATACGTGGTTTATGCAGCAACATAAATTCACAGGCTTATAAATGTGCAGTGAAAACCGAAGAAGCTGAAGTGCAGAAAATTAGTAACATTTAGGATATTTTAATAATCTGTAGACATTTTATTGTATAAAGTCTCCCGTGGATTTTTCTGTAGAATTTTCCGTGAATTTGACAGAATACACTCACGCCCACACGATGCTCCAGCACCTCAATGTCTTTCTTGTAGTGAGGGGCCCAAAACTGAACACAGTATTTGAGGTCCACTGAGGTGAGAAGGGATCCCCCGAGGTCATCTGGTCCAACCTCCCCTGCTCAAGGAGAGCCACCCAGAGACCATGTCCCAGGACCACAGCCAGATGGCTTTTGAGTATCTCCAAGGAGGGAGATTCCACAAGCTCCCTGGGAAACCTGTGCCAGTGCTCGGTCACCCTCACAGTAAAAAAGGGTTTCCTTTCATATTCAGAGGGAAGCTCCTGTGTTTCAGTTTGTGCCCACTGTCACTAGGCACCCCTGAAAAGAGCCTGGATTTGTCTTCTTTGCACCCTCCCTTCAGGTATTGAAGAAGATCCCCCCCTCCAGATTCTTCTCTTCTCCAGGCTGAACACTCTGGAAGCAGCTCTCGCAGCCTTTCCTCACAGGAGAGGTGATCCAGTCCCTTCATCAGCCCTGTGGAGCTTTGTTGGAATCTCTCCAGTATGTCCATCTCTCTTGTGCTGGGATCCCAGCAGCACAGGACACAGTACTCCACGTGTGGCCTTGCCAGTGCTAAACACAGAGGAAGGATCACCTCCCTTGACCTGCATAGGCTGTTAAGGAGTAAGGAACGCCTTGAGATGGTTTATTTCTAAAACAGAGAGTAGTGTTGGATATGAACAGTGAAACCTGGTGTCCAAATCTGTACGAAAAATACGGCAACAGGATTCTGCTCAACAATGGGGCAGCCTTTTGAGAGGAGCTATCTGGGAAATGTTTGCTCCCCGAGGCTGGGGCTTGTGTCTTCTGCGTGCGGTCCCAGAAAGCCTTCTGATGTCACCAGAGAGTCACTGTGACCCCTGTGACATCAACCCTGTTGGGGAGCGGGACAGGCCTTAAATGCCACAGACCCGTCCTCGTCCATCATGTAGCTGGAGCGGATGAAGGATCCCTATCCTAAAGGCTCCCTTCTGAAGGCACAGAGAGGATCTGCCAGACGGGGACAGCAGCAGGGCACTGGTCCCGACCTTCTGCACCCCCAGGCTCGGCTGCTGTTACTCAGAGGCCAGGAACCGCTTTCCTGCCTTCCCAAACCCTGCCTGCACCTGTCAGAGAGGGCAGTCACCTCCCTGTCCTGACAGCAGGAACAAGCCAAGACGCTCCTGGTGTCACTCGTCTGCCCCGCGGGCAACTCTTTGGCACTCCAATTCAGCAGCTTTGCTGCTTCCTGCAGGTTGCCACTCCAGGACTGGTCGTGAGCTCTGTATCTCTTTGGTTTGCACTGTAAGATGGCGTTGGAGGAGGACTTGGCAGAAAATGGCACCTCTTCCCCTCCTGCCAGCACCAGCCAGGTGCCCCAGGCTGCACCACCAGATGCTGATGAGGACGAAATCTGCGCAATCTGCCTGGACACCATTAAGGAACAAGCCTCCGTCAGCTGGTGCACCCATACTTTCTGTTTTTCATGCATAGTGGAGTGGTCCCGCAGAAGAGCTGTGTGTCCTATCTGCCGGGGCACTTTAAACTACATCTACCGCAAGGTGGGAGAAAATAACTATGAGGTGCACCAGATCATGCAGTACAACAGCTCCGCCAGGCATGCTCGAGGACGCACATCTCGGCGTCACTCTGCAGAAAGGAGGTGGCGTCATTCCCCAGGCCGCCAGAACCGCAGATCTTCCCGCAGAGACCATGCTGGTGGCCGCACCAGGGCCCGAGAGAGGGACCAAAGCAGGTCCCCGAGGCAGCACCACAATGGCCACAGCAGGGTTCAGCATGGCCAGGGCTATGACCACTCAAGCAGCAGGAGACAGCGGCAGAGCAGGGCTCAGGACACTGCTCGTGACACTGCTCGTGGTGAAGGCCAAGCTCGGATGCCCGAACGGGATGTCCCAGCCCCCTCGTGGAGGAGTGAGAGCCACCAGGGGAGAGGCCGCGTGTCCTCCAGGCAATGGCAGGCAACAAGGAGCCGATCCCGGAGGAGGTCCCGTAGCGCTTCGCTCCGAACACGGTGGGAGCAGCAACGGAGGAGGGATCGCAACGAAAGGCGAGCTCTGAGTCCTGAAGAGCAAGTCCCAGCTTCTTCCAGGAGGAGAGAGCACCGTCAGCGCAGAGGCCCCTTGACCTCCAGGCAACGAGAGGCAACAAGGAGCCGATCGCGGCGGAGGTCCCGCAGTCGTGCCAGGCACAGCACCTGGTAGCTGTGCTGGGTGTCTGTGGCAGGGTTTTTGGTAGCGGGGGATCGGGCTACAGCAGTGGCCCCCTGTGAGAAGCTTCTCGAAAGCTCCCCCGGCTCCAAGTTGGACCCGCCTCCGGCCAGGGCTGATCCAGTCAGCGACAGTGGCTCCACCTCTGTGATAACATATTTAAGGAGAACCTGGGAGAGGGTCGGGACTTGTGAGGGAGTTAGGAGGACGACACCTCTGCGAATACTGAGGTCAGTGGAGGAAAGGAAGAAGAAGAGGGAGAGCTGCACCAGAGCAGAGAGCCCTGCTCTATCCCATGGTTATTTGACACAAGGAATAAAACTCGTTGTAGGGTAGTATTACAGCCTGATATTGTCGCAAACGAGATGCATGTTTTTCATAGGCTTGTCACCTTGCTTTAAGAGTATTTGTTTTCATTGTAGAGGCCACAACAATAAATTAAAACGTAGAGATGTCAAGGAGACTTGTTTCATTTCCTGAAAATATCCTTCAGTTCCTCCAACTATGTTTCTAGGAATCAATTTTAAAAGGTGAAGAAGACCTGTTTGAACCTGTCTGCAACCCACTCATCACTGCTAAACATGAAAGCCTGTTGTCAAGGGGAAAAAAGGGGACCAGGATAATTTTTCAAATAATATGAGTACAGTGATGGGAAACCTCCCTTTTTTTCCCCCTACATCCTTTGCCTCTTCTTCAATAAAAAAAGCAACGAAACAAACAAAACACTGACCAAAAAAAAACAAACCAAAACAAAACAAAAAAAAAAAACACCAAAAAACAAACAAGCAAAACAAAACAAACAAACAAACAAAACCAACAAAACCTTTGAGAGTTAAGATCCATGCCAGCAGCTGCATTAACCAGACCAGACAGTATGAATTCACGTGCCAAGAACACATGTATCACAATCAAGCTCACTAACAAAGACCAGTTAGATGAAACTGATTCCAGAGTAAGCAGGAATGCTGACAGTCAGGAAACTTGGCAAGCAACCTGAGAAGCTCCCAAAAGCAGTGAAACCTCCCGGTGATGTATCTACACAGATGCTTATCTGTTACAGTCTACAAGGAAGTTTGAATTCTTGTTGAAGCCTTACACAAGCGGATATACATAAATCATACCTAGGCATTACACTCCTAACTCCAGTCGGGGCTGAAAGACCCCACACTAGCATAAAATGGCCACGTATTATTTTTTCACCCTGTCCAAAAGACGCATTTCTTGTTCCCAACACCACTTCAAAGTGCTGCAGCTTTAACAGCAACAAATCATAAACCCAAGTACTTTCTCAGCAAAGCAATGACAACCATTTCCAAGGCGCTTCCTAGCCCGTAGGCCCAGTGTATATTAAAGCTGGCCTAAAAGTCTATGCCAGACCCTATGAAAAATGAGTTCACGCCTCAAACACAGTTCAACTCACTATATTATCAGTGTGGAAAAGACTGGCTTAATCCTTGCTGGAGATAACAGTTTTTTCCAGGAGTCAGTCCTTCCACAAGATGAAGGTCTGTTATGACCCCTTCCCCAATACCTGACCTCATCCACTGTTTTTACTTTACCACTATCACAAATATATGTTAAAAACAGAATAAATGATGAATTTCGGTTTCCTATAGATTTCTGAACAGTGTCTTTCATCACCTGTCCTTGCACACAATTCCTTCATTTGCTCCACGTGTCCTTTTCATCTCACCTTCCTCCCAGACCTCTCAACTGCTCGGATGGTTAAGGAGACAGCAGATATTTTGGCTGACTCAGAGGTTAGTTTAAGCAGCTCTTTGCTACATTTCAGGAAGGACGTGGGGCTCAGCTATCACCCTCAACATGGCCGCTATTTGGAATATCTCCTCTAGACACAATGACCAGTCATCCTTCTTGTAAGTCAGGTACTTTGAACTTGACATATAGGAACTTCGTATGTGTGGATTTTTGTCCTTATATCAACTATGTCTGAAATTAGACAGCATGTTCAAAAATTATTTGGGAAAAGAGCCTGGTAGACAAATAGACCACTTAATTGTACAAACTGATGGTATTTCCTTGGAAATTTTTCCTTAACATCCCCATAAATGACATTTCGATACTCCTATTCTTCCCTAGGACTTGGGAACACTAAATACCTGGAAAATGCAGAAGCACAGCTTACATGAATGGGAGGGAATGTAATAAAATGATATTTGATGTAGGAGCCCATAGGCTGCCACTATGGAGGCTCCTCATTACCCTTCTCCTTACTAACATATCTATAATTAAACTGCTTAGTGAATAATGTACAGCAGCCAAGTACAGCACTGGGAACCCACTATGAATACTCGTGTAGAATATGATAAAGAACTAGAATAGAATTCAGGAAATTAAGTAAGCAGAGACATGACATTTCATCTAAAAAGCAGAAATATCTTTCACCTTGTTTTTTTTCACTAATTTGAGTGCTGTTTATTTTGTTATCCAGAATCTAGCCATACAAATCTGGTGTACGCCCTGCTTTTCTTTAGAAGCAATTCTTTCCTCCAGTAAAGGTAGTTGTCAGGTAAGCCTCTGTAAGTGTGAAAAGAACAACTGCCATACTTAAAATTGTTAAGCTAACGAAAACTCTCATACTTCTGTGTATCTGGTAACACCTTTTCTTGTTTCCTGTCTCTTCCACTTTATATGTCACCTTCATGAATTACCTATTGCTGTTCATTAACAGCCATACAAAGACGTCCTCCTGCTGGCATCTCATTTCTCCCAGTGCACTGGTGAAAGAGTAGTGAGGTCTCTAATGCTAGCCAGATTTGAGAACTGTCCTGCTTCACAATAAACATCCTAATTAGCCATGCCCAGGCTTATGCTGCTGCAGCTTATGTAATATGAATATGAAATATTTACTAAAGAGGGAAACATTCAATTCACAATTAAAATGTCAAAGAAAATTGTTCAGTTTGCCTGCATTTTATGTCTCAGACTAACAAACCTTTCATTTGGTTAGATGTCTGTCACTGATGATCTCAGCAGCTGGTAAAGAGAAACATCTGTCAGTTTGTTCCTGCTCCTGAGAGTGTACAAGGCAGAGAAAGAATCTGGGCAAACCTACATTGATTCGTGCATGCTGAAGGGTTTGTCAGCTGCCTTGATTAGAGTAGGAACCAGCCTCTTCAGTTCAGAAAATGCCATGGGCTCATGCTAGAAGAAGAAGAAAATTTCCAAGAGCGCGCCATGTTGTAAGGCAATCTGTTCTGGTGCAACACAGGTCTGCTCAGGCTCAGCTCAACACAAGAACTGCAATTTGATGCCGAGATAATAAGTAATTCATTATTTTTGAGGAAGTGTTTCTTTTCTCAACAAATAATATCTATATTATACAAAAATATACTTCATCAGGATTTGGTATGTATATTGTTGGGGTTTTTTAATGCTAGTAAAAATCATACAGCTTTTCCCTTTTTTTAAATGGATGCCAACAATAGCAACAGCTGACAACTCTCACAGATTGATCATTTTGATTTTATGGAGTAACCGAAAAGAGAAGACATATTTTTCTTTCTGTCAGAAAATATCCAGCAGTCTTAGTACTGGACAAGTAGAATTGCTGATAATCACTGGAAGCACATCAAGCTGTTTCACACACACAACTTCGTGGCTGCCTAGTTGGATGACTGAGAATATAAACATCCATTTTAAAAGTACTTATTTAGTAGGATGTTCTGAGAAAGAAATATGGGTCTTTTCATGTACCTATGAAAACATAAAGTGTGAGCAATTTTAAATAAAAATAAGTAAATAAGTAATTAAAAGGTTTAAAAGAGAGAGCAGCGGGATAAACAAGACACAATTTAATTTTATTCTGGTTTCTCAGAAACCTCCACAGCTTTTAAAACCTTTTTTGGCTGAAAACACTTTCTTTCATTTTAGAAAGTACAATGAAGCACCCTGACAGCTTGCAAAGTATTCTACAAGAGATAGCATTAGACATTACATAGATAGAGCTTTTTTTTTCATTATAAAATGTTTCTGGAAAAGGAGAAACCCAGGATGAAGCTGGAAGGCAAGGGATCTGGGTATCTGGAGAGAAAGGTGTCAGGAGATGGCCACAAGACACTGAAGGAAATACAAAGCAGAAAAACAAGAAAAGAGATGACAAGAGGTGGAAGAGACTTAGAGTGTCTCACAACGTGACCTTTGCTTCCTAATTTGCCTCTGTCAGCAAACAGAAAAGATTGGCTCTGGCTGCTATACAGACAGGAAAATACCTTGTGTGTGTGTACACATACCCATAAAAATGAATAGTTATATATAAAATAAATGTAATTTTTATTCATAACTGGTAAAAAAGCACAAAAGAAGGGAACCAAAGACTCAATGCTGGTATATATGATCATATATATCGTATCTACCTCTCTACAATAACATTATTTCTAAACATTCATTGCTTCATCACAAGAGTTAATTTACAGAAATGTTGCATCCAGGTGCTCGTTAATACTATATAGCCAACATACACATTAAGTTTGTTTCTGGCGAATGTCAAGGTTACTGATGTTCAGAGATTCACTAAATGTTACTAGGATTTTATAATTCATCCAAAAGATCACAGCTTCCTATCACAATGGAAGATAACTGATCTGCTTCCACTGCGGTACATTTTAATTTACCTTATTTCACACTGAGAGTAACAATTACAAATAACACACTTTGGATAAATTCGTATTTTAATTGAAGGACTAAACTAGTGATATCTAACAACAGAAAGGTATGTACACCTTCACTCACAAAGCCGCTGGAGAGCATATCTTTGCTCTGAGCCTTCACTTTGAAGACTGCTCAACTTTCCTCTACCGCCCCTTCAAGAAAAATTGTCAGCAAAACCTAAAAATACGTGGTTTATGCAGCAACATAAATTCACAGGCTTATAAATGTGCAGTGAAAACCGAAGAAGCTGAAGTGCAGAAAATTAGTAACATTTAGGATATTTTAATAATCTGTAGACATTTTATTGTATAAAGTCTCCCGTGGATTTTTCTGTAGAATTTTCCGTGAATTTGACAGAATACACTCATGCCCACACGATGCTCCAGCACCTCAATGTCTTTCTTGTAGTGAGGGGCCCAAAACTGAACACAGTATTTGAGGTCCACTGAGGTGAGAAGGGATCCCCCGAGGTCATCTGGTCCAACCTCCCCTGCTCAAGGAGAGCCACCCAGAGACCATGTCCCAGGACCACAGCCAGATGGCTTTTGAGTATCTCCAAGGAGGGAGATTCCACAAGCTCCCTGGGAAACCTGTGCCAGTGCTCGGTCACCCTCACAGTAAAAAAGGGTTTCCTTTCATATTCAGAGGGAAGCTCCTGTGTTTCAGTTTGTGCCCACTGTCACTAGGCACCCCTGAAAAGAGCCTGGATTTGTCTTCTTTGCACCCTCCCTTCAGGTATTGAAGAAGATCCCCCCCTCCAGATTCTTCTCTTCTCCAGGCTGAACACTCTGGAAGCAGCTCTCGCAGCCTTTCCTCACAGGAGAGGTGATCCAGTCCCTTCATCAGCCCTGTGGAGCTTTGTTGGAATCTCTCCAGTATGTCCATCTCTCTTGTGCTGGGATCCCAGCAGCACAGGACACAGTACTCCACGTGTGGCCTTGCCAGTGCTAAACACAGAGGAAGGATCACCTCCCTTGACCTGCATAGGCTGTTAAGGAGTAAGGAACGCCTTGAGATGGTTTATTTCTAAAACAGAGAGTAGTGTTGGATATGAACAGTGAAACCTGGTGTCCAAATCTGTACGAAAAATACGGCAACAGGATTCTGCTCAACAATGGGGCAGCCTTTTGAGAGGAGCTATCTGGGAAATGTTTGCTCCCCGAGGCTGGGGCTTGTGTCTTCTGCGTGCGGTCCCAGAAAGCCTTCTGATGTCACCAGAGAGTCACTGTGACCCCTGTGACATCAACCCTGTTGGGGAGCGGGACAGGCCTTAAATGCCACAGACCCGTCCTCGTCCATCATGTAGCTGGAGCGGATGAAGGATCCCTATCCTAAAGGCTCCCTTCTGAAGGCACAGAGAGGATCTGCCAGACGGGGACAGCAGCAGGGCACTGGTCCCGACCTTCTGCACCCCCAGGCTCGGCTGCTGTTACTCAGAGGCCAGGAACCGCTTTCCTGCCTTCCCAAACCCTGCCTGCACCTGTCAGAGAGGGCAGTCACCTCCCTGTCCTGACAGCAGGAACAAGCCAAGACGCTCCTGGTGTCACTCGTCTGCCCCGCGGGCAACTCTTTGGCACTCCAATTCAGCAGCTTTGCTGCTTCCTGCAGGTTGCCACTCCAGGACTGGTCGTGAGCTCTGTATCTCTTTGGTTTGCACTGTAAGATGGCGTTGGAGGAGGACTTGGCAGAAAATGGCACCTCTTCCCCTCCTGCCAGCACCAGCCAGGTGCCCCAGGCTGCACCACCAGATGCTGATGAGGACGAAATCTGCGCAATCTGCCTGGACACCATTAAGGAACAAGCCTCCGTCAGCTGGTGCACCCATACTTTCTGTTTTTTCATGCATAGTGGAGTGGTCCCGCAGAAGAGCTGTGTGTCCTATCTGCCGGGGCACTTTAAACTACATCTACCGCAAGGTGGGAGAAAATAACTATGAGGTGCACCAGATCATGCAGTACAACAGCTCCGCCAGCCATGCTCGAGGACGCACATCTCGGCGTCACTCTGCAGAAAGGAGGTGGCGTCATTCCCCAGGCCGCCAGAACCGCAGATCTTCCCGCAGAGACCATGCTGGTGGCCGCACCAGGGCCCGAGAGAGGGACCAAAGCAGGTCCCCGAGGCAGCACCACAATGGCCACAGCAGGGTTCAGCATGGCCAGGGCTATGACCACTCAAGCAGCAGGAGACAGCGGCAGAGCAGGGCTCAGGACACTGCTCGTGACACTGCTCGTGGTGAAGGCCAAGCTCGGATGCCCGAACGGGATGTCCCAGCCCCCTCGTGGAGGAGTGAGAGCCACCAGGGGAGAGGCCGCGTGTCCTCCAGGCAATGGCAGGCAACAAGGAGCCGATCCCGGAGGAGGTCCCGTAGCGCTTCGCTCCGAACACGGTGGGAGCAGCAACGGAGGAGGGATCGCAACGAAAGGCGAGCTCTGAGTCCTGAAGAGCAAGTCCCAGCTTCTTCCAGGAGGAGAGAGCACCGTCAGCGCAGAGGCCCCTTGACCTCCAGGCAACGAGAGGCAACAAGGAGCCGATCGCGGCGGAGGTCCCGCAGTCGTGCCAGGCACAGCACCTGGTAGCTGTGCTGGGTGTCTGTGGCAGGGTTTTTGGTAGCGGGGGATCGGGCTACAGCAGTGGCCCCCTGTGAGAAGCTTCTCGAAAGCTCCCCCGGCTCCAAGTTGGACCCGCCTCCGGCCAGGGCTGATCCAGTCAGCGACAGTGGCTCCACCTCTGTGATAACATATTTAAGGAGAACCTGGGAGAGGGTCGGGACTTGTGAGGGAGTTAGGAGGACGACACCTCTGCGAATACTGAGGTCAGTGGAGGAAAGGAAGAAGAAGAGGGAGAGCTGCACCAGAGCAGAGAGCCCTGCTCTATCCCATGGTTATTTGACACAAGGAATAAAACTCGTTGTAGGGTAGTATTACAGCCTGATATTGTCGCAAACGAGATGCATGTTTTTCATAGGCTTGTCACCTTGCTTTAAGAGTATTTGTTTTCATTGTAGAGGCCACAACAATAAATTAAAACGTAGAGATGTCAAGGAGACTTGTTTCATTTCCTGAAAATATCCTTCAGTTCCTCCAACTATGTTTCTAGGAATCAATTTTAAAAGGTGAAGAAGACCTGTTTGAACCTGTCTGCAACCCACTCATCACTGCTAAACATGAAAGCCTGTTGTCAAGGGGAAAAAAGGGGACCAGGATAATTTTTCAAATAATATGAGTACAGTGATGGGAAACCTCCCTTTTTTTCCCCCTACATCCTTTGCCTCTTCTTCAATAAAAAAAGCAACGAAACAAACAAAACACTGACCAAAAAAAAAACAAACCAAAACAAAACAAAAAAAAAAAACACCAAAAAACAAACAAGCAAAACAAAACAAACAAACAAACAAAACCAACAAAACCTTTGAGAGTTAAGATCCATGCCAGCAGCTGCATTAACCAGACCAGACAGTATGAATTCACGTGCCAAGAACACATGTATCACAATCAAGCTCACTAACAAAGACCAGTTAGATGAAACTGATTCCAGAGTAAGCAGGAATGCTGACAGTCAGGAAACTTGGCAAGCAACCTGAGAAGCTCCCAAAAGCAGTGAAACCTCCCGGTGATGTATCTACACAGATGCTTATCTGTTACAGTCTACAAGGAAGTTTGAATTCTTGTTGAAGCCTTACACAAGCGGATATACATAAATCATACCTAGGCATTACACTCCTAACTCCAGTCGGGGCTGAAAGACCCCACACTAGCATAAAATGGCCACGTATTATTTTTTCACCCTGTCCAAAAGACGCATTTCTTGTTCCCAACACCACTTCAAAGTGCTGCAGCTTTAACAGCAACAAATCATAAACCCAAGTACTTTCTCAGCAAAGCAATGACAACCATTTCCAAGGCGCTTCCTAGCCCGTAGGCCCAGTGTATATTAAAGCTGGCCTAAAAGTCTATGCCAGACCCTATGAAAAATGAGTTCACGCCTCAAACACAGTTCAACTCACTATATTATCAGTGTGGAAAAGACTGGCTTAATCCTTGCTGGAGATAACAGTTTTTCCAGGAGTCAGTCCTTCCACAAGATGAAGGTCTGTTATGACCCCTTCCCCAATACCTGACCTCATCCACTGTTTTTACTTTACCACTATCACAAATATATGTTAAAAACAGAATAAATGATGAATTTCGGTTTCCTATAGATTTCTGAACAGTGTCTTTCATCACCTGTCCTTGCACACAATTCCTTCATTTGCTCCACGTGTCCTTTTCATCTCACCTTCCTCCCAGACCTCTCAACTGCTCGGATGGTTAAGGAGACAGCAGATATTTTGGCTGACTCAGAGGTTAGTTTAAGCAGCTCTTTGCTACATTTCAGGAAGGACGTGGGGCTCAGCTATCACCCTCAACATGGCCGCTATTTGGAATATCTCCTCTAGACACAATGACCAGTCATCCTTCTTGTAAGTCAGGTACTTTGAACTTGACATATAGGAACTTCGTATGTGTGGATTTTTGTCCTTATATCAACTATGTCTGAAATTAGACAGCATGTTCAAAAATTATTTGGGAAAAAGAGCCTGGTAGACAAATAGACCACTTAATTGTACAAACTGATGGTATTTCCTTGGAAATTTTTCCTTAACATCCCCATAAATGACATTTCGATACTCCTATTCTTCCCTAGGACTTGGGAACACTAAATACCTGGAAAATGCAGAAGCACAGCTTACATGAATGGGAGGGAATGTAATAAAATGATATTTGATGTAGGAGCCCATAGGCTGCCACTATGGAGGCTCCTCATTACCCTTCTCCTTACTAACATATCTATAATTAAACTGCTTAGTGAATAATGTACAGCAGCCAAGTACAGCACTGGGAACCCACTATGAATACTCGTGTAGAATATGATAAAGAACTAGAATAGAATTCAGGAAATTAAGTAAGCAGAGACATGACATTTCATCTAAAAAGCAGAAATATCTTTCACCTTGTTTTTTTCACTAATTTGAGTGCTGTTTATTTTGTTATCCAGAATCTAGCCATACAAATCTGGTGTACGCCCTGCTTTTCTTTAGAAGCAATTCTTTCCTCCAGTAAAGGTAGTTGTCAGGTAAGCCTCTGTAAGTGTGAAAAAGAACAACTGCCATACTTAAAATTGTTAAGCTAACGAAAACTCTCATACTTCTGTGTATCTGGTAACACCTTTTCTTGTTTCCTGTCTCTTCCACTTTATATGTCACCTTCATGAATTACCTATTGCTGTTCATTAACAGCCATACAAAGACGTCCTCCTGCTGGCATCTCATTTCTCCCAGTGCACTGGTGAAAGAGTAGTGAGGTCTCTAATGCTAGCCAGATTTGAGAACTGTCCTGCTTCACAATAAACATCCTAATTAGCCATGCCCAGGCTTATGCTGCTGCAGCTTATGTAATATGAATATGAAATATTTACTAAAGAGGGAAACATTCAATTCACAATTAAAATGTCAAAGAAAATTGTTCAGTTTGCCTGCATTTTATGTCTCAGACTAACAAACCTTTCATTTGGTTAGATGTCTGTCACTGATGATCTCAGCAGCTGGTAAAGAGAAACATCTGTCAGTTTGTTCCTGCTCCTGAGAGTGTACAAGGCAGAGAAAGAATCTGGGCAAACCTACATTGATTCGTGCATGCTGAAGGGTTTGTCAGCTGCCTTGATTAGAGTAGGAACCAGCCTCTTCAGTTCAGAAAATGCCATGGGCTCATGCTAGAAGAAGAAGAAAATTTCCAAGAGCGCGCCATGTTGTAAGGCAATCTGTTCTGGTGCAACACAGGTCTGCTCAGGCTCAGCTCAACACAAGAACTGCAATTTGATGCCGAGATAATAAGTAATTCATTATTTTTGAGGAAGTGTTTCTTTTCTCAACAAATAATATCTATATTATACAAAAATATACTTCATCAGGATTTGGTATGTATATTGTTGGGGTTTTTTAATGCTAGTAAAAATCATACAGCTTTTCCCTTTTTTTAAAATGGATGCCAACAATAGCAACAGCTGACAACTCTCACAGATTGATCATTTTGATTTTATGGAGTAACCGAAAAGAGAAGACATATTTTTCTTTCTGTCAGAAAATATCCAGCAGTCTTAGTACTGGACAAGTAGAATTGCTGATAATCACTGGAAGCACATCAAGCTGTTTCACACACACAACTTCGTGGCTGCCTAGTTGGATGACTGAGAATATAAACATCCATTTTAAAAGTACTTATTTAGTAGGATGTTCTGAGAAAGAAATATGGGTCTTTTCATGTACCTATGAAAACATAAAGTGTGAGCAATTTTAAAATAAAAATAAGTAAATAAGTAATTAAAAGGTTTAAAAAGAGAGAGCAGCGGGATAAACAAGACACAATTTAATTTTATTCTGGTTTCTCAGAAACCTCCACAGCTTTTAAAACCTTTTTTGGCTGAAAACACTTTCTTTCATTTTAGAAAGTACAATGAAGCACCCTGACAGCTTGCAAAGTATTCTACAAGAGATAGCATTAGACATTACATAGATAGAGCTTTTTTTTTCATTATAAAATGTTTCTGGAAAAGGAGAAACCCAGGATGAAGCTGGAAGGCAAGGGATCTGGGTATCTGGAGAGAAAGGTGTCAGGAGATGGCCACAAGACACTGAAGGAAATACAAAGCAGAAAAACAAGAAAAGAGATGACAAGAGGTGGAAGAGACTTAGAGTGTCTCACAACGTGACCTTTGCTTCCTAATTTGCCTCTGTCAGCAAACAGAAAAGATTGGCTCTGGCTGCTATACAGACAGGAAAATACCTTGTGTGTGTGTACACATACCCATAAAAATGAATAGTTATATATAAAATAAATGTAATTTTTATTCATAACTGGTAAAAAAGCACAAAAGAAGGGAACCAAAGACTCAATGCTGGTATATATGATCATATATATCGTATCTACCTCTCTACAATAACATTATTTCTAAACATTCATTGCTTCATCACAAGAGTTAATTTACAGAAATGTTGCATCCAGGTGCTCGTTAATACTATATAGCCAACATACACATTAAGTTTGTTTCTGGCGAATGTCAAGGTTACTGATGTTCAGAGATTCACTAAATGTTACTAGGATTTTATAATTCATCCAAAAGATCACAGCTTCCTATCACAATGGAAGATAACTGATCTGCTTCCACTGCGGTACATTTTAATTTACCTTATTTCACACTGAGAGTAACAATTACAAATAACACACTTTGGATAAATTCGTATTTTAATTGAAGGACTAAACTAGTGATATCTAACAACAGAAAGGTATGTACACCTTCACTCACAAAGCCGCTGGAGAGCATATCTTTGCTCTGAGCCTTCACTTTGAAGACTGCTCAACTTTCCTCTACCGCCCCTTCAAGAAAAATTGTCAGCAAAACCTAAAAATACGTGGTTTATGCAGCAACATAAATTCACAGGCTTATAAATGTGCAGTGAAAACCGAAGAAGCTGAAGTGCAGAAAATTAGTAACATTTAGGATATTTTAATAATCTGTAGACATTTTATTGTATAAAGTCTCCCGTGGATTTTTCTGTAGAATTTTCCGTGAATTTGACAGAATACACTCATGCCCACACGATGCTCCAGCACCTCAATGTCTTTCTTGTAGTGAGGGGCCCAAAACTGAACACAGTATTTGAGGTCCACTGAGGTGAGAAGGGATCCCCCGAGGTCATCTGGTCCAACCTCCCCTGCTCAAGGAGAGCCACCCAGAGACCATGTCCCAGGACCACAGCCAGATGGCTTTTGAGTATCTCCAAGGAGGGAGATTCCACAAGCTCCCTGGGAAACCTGTGCCAGTGCTCGGTCACCCTCACAGTAAAAAAGGGTTTCCTTTCATATTCAGAGGGAAGCTCCTGTGTTTCAGTTTGTGCCCACTGTCACTAGGCACCCCTGAAAAGAGCCTGGATTTGTCTTCTTTGCACCCTCCCTTCAGGTATTGAAGAAGATCCCCCCCTCCAGATTCTTCTCTTCTCCAGGCTGAACACTCTGGAAGCAGCTCTCGCAGCCTTTCCTCACAGGAGAGGTGATCCAGTCCCTTCATCAGCCCTGTGGAGCTTTGTTGGAATCTCTCCAGTATGTCCATCTCTCTTGTGCTGGGATCCCAGCAGCACAGGACACAGTACTCCACGTGTGGCCTTGCCAGTGCTAAACACAGAGGAAGGATCACCTCCCTTGACCTGCATAGGCTGTTAAGGAGTAAGGAACGCCTTGAGATGGTTTATTTCTAAAACAGAGAGTAGTGTTGGATATGAACAGTGAAACCTGGTGTCCAAATCTGTACGAAAAATACGGCAACAGGATTCTGCTCAACAATGGGGCAGCCTTTTGAGAGGAGCTATCTGGGAAATGTTTGCTCCCCGAGGCTGGGGCTTGTGTCTTCTGCGTGCGGTCCCAGAAAGCCTTCTGATGTCACCAGAGAGTCACTGTGACCCCTGTGACATCAACCCTGTTGGGGAGCGGGACAGGCCTTAAATGCCACAGACCCGTCCTCGTCCATCATGTAGCTGGAGCGGATGAAGGATCCCTATCCTAAAGGCTCCCTTCTGAAGGCACAGAGAGGATCTGCCAGACGGGGACAGCAGCAGGGCACTGGTCCCGACCTTCTGCACCCCCAGGCTCGGCTGCTGTTACTCAGAGGCCAGGAACCGCTTTCCTGCCTTCCCAAACCCTGCCTGCACCTGTCAGAGAGGGCAGTCACCTCCCTGTCCTGACAGCAGGAACAAGCCAAGACGCTCCTGGTGTCACTCGTCTGCCCCGCGGGCAACTCTTTGGCACTCCAATTCAGCAGCTTTGCTGCTTCCTGCAGGTTGCCACTCCAGGACTGGTCGTGAGCTCTGTATCTCTTTGGTTTGCACTGTAAGATGGCGTTGGAGGAGGACTTGGCAGAAAATGGCACCTCTTCCCCTCCTGCCAGCACCAGCCAGGTGCCCCAGGCTGCACCACCAGATGCTGATGAGGACGAAATCTGCGCAATCTGCCTGGACACCATTAAGGAACAAGCCTCCGTCAGCTGGTGCACCCATACTTTCTGTTTTTCATGCATAGTGGAGTGGTCCCGCAGAAGAGCTGTGTGTCCTATCTGCCGGGGCACTTTAAACTACATCTACCGCAAGGTGGGAGAAAATAACTATGAGGTGCACCAGATCATGCAGTACAACAGCTCCGCCAGCCATGCTCGAGGACGCACATCTCGGCGTCACTCTGCAGAAAGGAGGTGGCGTCATTCCCCAGGCCGCCAGAACCGCAGATCTTCCCGCAGAGACCATGCTGGTGGCCGCACCAGGGCCCGAGAGAGGGACCAAAGCAGGTCCCCGAGGCAGCACCACAATGGCCACAGCAGGGTTCAGCATGGCCAGGGCTATGACCACTCAAGCAGCAGGAGACAGCGGCAGAGCAGGGCTCAGGACACTGCTCGTGACACTGCTCGTGGTGAAGGCCAAGCTCGGATGCCCGAACGGGATGTCCCAGCCCCCTCGTGGAGGAGTGAGAGCCACCAGGGGAGAGGCCGCGTGTCCTCCAGGCAATGGCAGGCAACAAGGAGCCGATCCCGGAGGAGGTCCCGTAGCGCTTCGCTCCGAACACGGTGGGAGCAGCAACGGAGGAGGGATCGCAACGAAAGGCGAGCTCTGAGTCCTGAAGAGCAAGTCCCAGCTTCTTCCAGGAGGAGAGAGCACCGTCAGCGCAGAGGCCCCTTGACCTCCAGGCAACGAGAGGCAACAAGGAGCCGATCGCGGCGGAGGTCCCGCAGTCGTGCCAGGCACAGCACCTGGTAGCTGTGCTGGGTGTCTGTGGCAGGGTTTTTGGTAGCGGGGGATCGGGCTACAGCAGTGGCCCCCTGTGAGAAGCTTCTCGAAAGCTCCCCCGGCTCCAAGTTGGACCCGCCTCCGGCCAGGGCTGATCCAGTCAGCGACAGTGGCTCCACCTCTGTGATAACATATTTAAGGAGAACCTGGGAGAGGGTCGGGACTTGTGAGGGAGTTAGGAGGACGACACCTCTGCGAATACTGAGGTCAGTGGAGGAAAGGAAGAAGAAGAGGGAGAGCTGCACCAGAGCAGAGAGCCCTGCTCTATCCCATGGTTATTTGACACAAGGAATAAAACTCGTTGTAGGGTAGTATTACAGCCTGATATTGTCGCAAACGAGATGCATGTTTTTCATAGGCTTGTCACCTTGCTTTAAGAGTATTTGTTTTCATTGTAGAGGCCACAACAATAAATTAAAACGTAGAGATGTCAAGGAGACTTGTTTCATTTCCTGAAAATATCCTTCAGTTCCTCCAACTATGTTTCTAGGAATCAATTTTAAAAGGTGAAGAAGACCTGTTTGAACCTGTCTGCAACCCACTCATCACTGCTAAACATGAAAGCCTGTTGTCAAGGGGAAAAAAGGGGACCAGGATAATTTTTCAAATAATATGAGTACAGTGATGGGAAACCTCCCTTTTTTTCCCCCTACATCCTTTGCCTCTTCTTCAATAAAAAAAGCAACGAAACAAACAAAACACTGACCAAAAAAAAAACAAACCAAAACAAAACAAAAAAAAAAACACCAAAAAACAAACAAGCAAAACAAAACAAACAAACAAACAAAACCAACAAAACCTTTGAGAGTTAAGATCCATGCCAGCAGCTGCATTAACCAGACCAGACAGTATGAATTCACGTGCCAAGAACACATGTATCACAATCAAGCTCACTAACAAAGACCAGTTAGATGAAACTGATTCCAGAGTAAGCAGGAATGCTGACAGTCAGGAAACTTGGCAAGCAACCCGAGAAGCTCCCAAAAGCAGTGAAACCTCCCGGTGATGTATCTACACAGATGCTTATCTGTTACAGTCTACAAGGAAGTTTGAATTCTTGTTGAAGCCTTACACAAGCGGATATACATAAATCATACCTAGGCATTACACTCCTAACTCCAGTCGGGGCTGAAAGACCCCACACTAGCATAAAATGGCCACGTATTATTTTTTCACCCTGTCCAAAAGACGCATTTCTTGTTCCCAACACCACTTCAAAGTGCTGCAGCTTTAACAGCAACAAATCATAAACCCAAGTACTTTCTCAGCAAAGCAATGACAACCATTTCCAAGGCGCTTCCTAGCCCGTAGGCCCAGTGTATATTAAAGCTGGCCTAAAAGTCTATGCCAGACCCTATGAAAAATGAGTTCACGCCTCAAACACAGTTCAACTCACTATATTATCAGTGTGGAAAAGACTGGCTTAATCCTTGCTGGAGATAACAGTTTTTCCAGGAGTCAGTCCTTCCACAAGATGAAGGTCTGTTATGACCCCTTCCCCAATACCTGACCTCATCCACTGTTTTTACTTTACCACTATCACAAATATATGTTAAAAACAGAATAAATGATGAATTTCGGTTTCCTATAGATTTCTGAACAGTGTCTTTCATCACCTGTCCTTGCACACAATTCCTTCATTTGCTCCACGTGTCCTTTTCATCTCACCTTCCTCCCAGACCTCTCAACTGCTCGGATGGTTAAGGAGACAGCAGATATTTTGGCTGACTCAGAGGTTAGTTTAAGCAGCTCTTTGCTACATTTCAGGAAGGACGTGGGGCTCAGCTATCACCCTCAACATGGCCGCTATTTGGAATATCTCCTCTAGACACAATGACCAGTCATCCTTCTTGTAAGTCAGGTACTTTGAACTTGACATATAGGAACTTCGTATGTGTGGATTTTTGTCCTTATATCAACTATGTCTGAAACTAGACAGCATGTTCAAAAATTATTTGGGAAAAAGAGCCTGGTAGACAAATAGACCACTTAATTGTACAAACTGATGGTATTTCCTTGGAAATTTTTCCTTAACATCCCCATAAATGACATTTCGATATTCCCTAGGACTTGGGAACACTAAATACCTGGAAAATGCAGAAGCACAGCTTACATGAATGGGAGGGAATGTAATAAAATGATATTTGATGTAGGAGCCCATAGGCTGCCACTATGGAGGCTCCTCATTACCCTTCTCCTTACTAACATATCTATAATTAAACTGCTTAGTGAATAATGTACAGCAGCCAAGTACAGCACTGGGAACCCACTATGAATACTCGTGTAGAATATGATAAAGAACTAGAATAGAATTCAGGAAATTAAGTAAACAGAGACATGACATTTCATCTAAAAAGCAGAAATATCTTTCACCTTGTTTTTTTCACTAATTTGAGTGCTGTTTATTTTGTTATCCAGAATCTAGCCATACAAATCTGGTGTACGCCCTGCTTTTCTTTAGAAGCAATTCTTTCCTCCAGTAAAGGTAGTTGTCAGGTAAGCCTCTGTAAGTGTGAAAAAGAACAACTGCCATACTTAAAATTGTTAAGCTAACGAAAACTCTCATACTTCTGTGTATCTGGTAACACCTTTTCTTGTTTCCTGTCTCTTCCACTTTATATGTCACCTTCATGAATTACCTATTGCTGTTCATTAACAGCCATACAAAGACGTCCTCCTGCTGGCATCTCATTTCTCCCAGTGCACTGGTGAAAGAGTAGTGAGGTCTCTAATGCTAGCCAGATTTGAGAACTGTCCTGCTTCACAATAAACATCCTAATTAGCCATGCCCAGGCTTATGCTGCTGCAGCTTATGTAATATGAATATGAAATATTTACTAAAGAGGGAAACATTCAATTCACAATTAAAATGTCAAAGAAAATTGTTCAGTTTGCCTGCATTTTATGTCTCAGACTAACAAACCTTTCATTTGGTTAGATGTCTGTCACTGATGATCTCAGCAGCTGGTAAAGAGAAACATCTGTCAGTTTGTTCCTGCTCCTGAGAGTGTACAAGGCAGAGAAAGAATCTGGGCAAACCTACATTGATTCGTGCATGCTGAAGAGTTTGTCAGCTGCCTTGATTAGAGTAGGAACCAGCCTCTTCAGTTCAGAAAATGCCATGGGCTCATGCTAGAAGAAGAAGAAAATTTCCAAGAGCGCGCCATGTTGTAAGGCAATCTGTTCTGGTGCAACACAGGTCTGCTCAGGCTCAGCTCAACACAAGAACTGCAATTTGATGCCGAGATAATAAGTAATTCATTATTTTTGAGGAAGTGTTTCTTTTCTCAACAAATAGTATCTATATTATACAAAAATATACTTCATCAGGATTTGGTATGTATATTGTTGGGGTTTTTTAATGCTAGTAAAAATCATACAGCTTTTCCCTTTTTTTAAAATGGATGCCAACAATAGCAACAGCTGACAACTCTCACAGATTGATCATTTTGATTTTATGGAGTAACCAAAAAGAGAAGACATATTTTTCTTTCTGTCAGAAAATATCCAGCAGTCTTAGTACTGGACAAGTAGAATTGCTGATAATCACTGGAAGCACATCAAGCTGTTTCACACACACAACTTCGTGGCTGCCTAGTTGGATGACTGAGAATATAAACATCCATTTTAAAAGTACTTATTTAGTAGGATGTTCTGAGAAAGAAATATGGGTCTTTTCATGTACCTATGAAAACATAAAGTGTGAGCAATTTTAAAATAAAAATAAATAAATAAGTAATTAAAAGATTTAAAAAGAGAGAGCAGCGGGATAAACAAGACACAATTTAATTTTATTCTGGTTTCTCAGAAACCTCCACAGCTTTTAAAACCTTTTTTGGCTGAAAACACTTTCTTTCATTTTAGAAAGTACAATGAAGCACCCTGACAGCTTGCAAAGTATTCTACAAGAGACAGCATTAGACATTACATAGATAGACCTTTTTTTTTTCATTATAAAATGTTTCTGGAAAAGGAGAAACCCAGGATGAAGCTGGAAGGCAAGGGATCTGGGTATCTGGAGAGAAAGGTGTCAGGAGATGGCCACAAGACACTGAAGGAAATACAAAGCAGAAAAACAAGAAAAGAGATGACAAGAGGTGGAAGAGACTTAGAGTGTCTCACAACGTGACCTTTGCTTCCTAATTTGCCTCTGTCAGCAAACAGAAAAGATTGGCTCTGGCTGCTATACAGACAGGAAAATACCTTGTGTGTGTGTACACATACCCATAAAAATGAATAGTTATATATAAAATAAATGTAATTTTTATTCATAACTGGTAAAAAAGCACAAAAGAAGGGAACCAAAGACTCAATGCTGGTATATATGATCATATATATCGTATCTACCTCTCTACAATAACATTATTTCTAAACATTCATTGCTTCATCACAAGAGTTAATTTACAGAAATGTTGCATCCAGGTGCTCGTTAATACTATATAGCCAACATACACATTAAGTTTGTTTCTGGCGAATGTCAAGGTTACTGATGTTCAGAGATTCACTAAATGTTACTAGGATTTTATAATTCATCCAAAAGATCACAGCTTCCTATCACAATGGAAGATAACTGATCTGCTTCCACTGCGGTACATTTTAATTTACCTTATTTCACACTGAGAGTAACAATTACAAATAACACACTTTGGATAAATTCGTATTTTAATTGAAGGACTAAACTAGTGATATCTAACAACAGAAAGGTATGTACACCTTCACTCACAAAGCCGCTGGAGAGCATATCTTTGCTCTGAGCCTTCACTTTGAAGACTGCTCAACTTTCCTCTACCGCCCCTTCAAGAAAAATTGTCAGCAAAACCTAAAAATACGTGGTTTATGCAGCAACATAAATTCACAGGCTTATAAATGTGCAGTGAAAACCGAAGAAGCTGAAGTGCAGAAAATTAGTAACATTTAGGATATTTTAATAATCTGTAGACATTTTATTGTATAAAGTCTCCCGTGGATTTTTCTGTAGAATTTTCCGTGAATTTGACAGAATACACTCATGCCCACACGATGCTCCAGCACCTCAATGTCTTTCTTGTAGTGAGAGGCCCAAAACTGAACACAGTATTTGAGGTCCACTGAGGTGAGAAGGGATCCCCCGAGGTCATCTGGTCCAACCTCCCCTGCTCAAGGAGAGCCACCCAGAGACCATGTCCCAGGACCACAGCCAGATGGCTTTTGAGTATCTCCAAGGAGGGAGATTCCACAAGCTCCCTGGGAAACCTGTGCCAGTGCTCGGTCACCCTCACAGTAAAAAAGGGTTTCCTTTCATATTCAGAGGGAAGCTCCTGTGTTTCAGTTTGTGCCCACTGTCACTAGGCACCCCTGAAAAGAGCCTGGATTTGTCTTCTTTGCACCCTCCCTTCAGGTATTGAAGAAGATCCCCCCCTCCAGATTCTTCTCTTCTCCAGGCTGAACACTCTGGAAGCAGCTCTCACAGCCTTTCCTCACAGGAGAGGTGATCCAGTCCCTTCATCAGCCCTGTGGAGCTTTGTTGGAATCTCTCCAGTATGTCCATCTCTCTTGTGCTGGGATCCCAGCAGCACAGGACACAGTACTCCACGTGTGGCCTTGCCAGTGCTAAACACAGAGGAAGGATCACCTCCGTTGACCTGCATAGGCTGTTAAGGAGTAAGGAACGCCTTGAGATGGTTTATTTCTAAAACAGAGAGTAGTGTTGGATATGAACAGTGAAACCTGGTGTCCAAATCTGTACGAAAAATACAGCAACAGGATTCTGCTCAACAATGGGGCAGCCTTTTGAGAGGAGCTATCTGGGAAATGTTTGCTCCCCGAGGCTGGGGCTTGTGTCTTCTGCGTGCGGTCCCAGAAAGCCTTCTGATGTCACCAGAGAGTCACTGTGACCCCTGTGACATCAACCCTGTTGGGGAGCGGGACAGGCCTTAAATGCCACAGACCCGTCCTCGTCCATCATGTAGCTGGAGCGGATGAAGGATCCCTATCCTAAAGGCTCCCTTCTGAAGGCACAGAGAGGATCTGCCAGACGGGGACAGCAGCAGGGCACTGGTCCCGACCTTCTGCACCCCCAGGCTCGGCTGCTGTTACTCAGAGGCCAGGAACCGCTTTCCTGCCTTCCCAAACCCTGCCTGCACCTGTCAGAGAGGGCAGTCACCTCCCTGTCCTGACAGCAGGAACAAGCCAAGACGCTCCTGGTGTCACTCGTCTGCCCCGCGGGCAACTCTTTGGCACTCCAATTCAGCAGCTTTGCTGCTTCCTGCAGGTTGCCACTCCAGGACTGGTCGTGAGCTCTGTATCTCTTTGGTTTGCACTGTAAGATGGCGTTGGAGGAGGACTTGGCAGAAAATGGCACCTCTTCCCCTCCTGCCAGCACCAGCCAGGTGCCCCAGGCTGCACCACCAGATGCTGATGAGGACGAAATCTGCGCAATCTGCCTGGACACCATTAAGGAACAAGCCTCCGTCAGCTGGTGCACCCATACTTTCTGTTTTTCATGCATAGTGGAGTGGTCCCGCAGAAGACCTGTGTGTCCTATCTGCCAGGGCCCTTTAAACTACATCTACCGCAAGGTGGGAGAAAATAACTATGAGGTGCACCAGATCATGCAGTACAACAGCTCCGCCAGCCATGCTCGAGGACGCACATCTCGGCGTCACTCTGCAGAAAGGAGGTGGCGTCATTCCCCAGGCCGCCAGAACCGCAGATCTTCCCGCAGAGACCATGCTGGTGGCCGCACCAGGGCCCGAGAGAGGGACCAAAGCAGGTCCCCGAGGCAGCACCACAATGGCCACAGCAGGGTTCAGCATGGCCAGGGCTATGACCACTCAAGCAGCAGGAGACAGCGGCAGAGCAGGGCTCAGGACACTGCTCGTGACACTGCTCGTGGTGAAGGCCAAGCTCGGATGCCCGAACGGGATGTCCCAGCCCCCTCGTGGAGGAGTGAGAGCCACCAGGGGAGAGGCCGCGTGTCCTCCAGGCAATGGCAGGCAACAAGGAGCCGATCCCGGAGGAGGTCCCGTAGCGCTTCGCTCCGAACACGGCGGGAGCAGCAACGGAGGAGGGATCGCAACGAAAGGCGAGCTCTGAGTCCTGAAGAGCAAGTCCCAGCTTCTTCCAGGAGGAGAGAGCACCGTCAGCGCAGAGGCCCCTTGACCTCCAGGCAACGAGAGGCAACAAGGAGCCGATCGCGGAGGAGGTCCCGTAGCGCTTCGCTCCGAACACGGCGGGAGCAGCAACGGAGGAGGGATCGCAACGAAAGGCGAGCTCTGAGTCCTGAAGAGCAAGTCCCAGCTTCTTCCAGGAGGAGAGAGCACCGTCAGCGCAGAGGCCCCTTGACCTCCAGGCAACGAGAGGCAACAAGGAGCCGATCGCGGAGGAGGTCCCGCAGCACTGTGCAACGAACACAGCGGGAGCGGCAACAGAGCAGGGATGGTGATGATGGGCGAGCTCGAAGAACTGAACAGCGAGTCACAGCTTACTCCAGGAGGAGCGTTCACCGTCAGCAGGAAGGCCGCTTGTCCTCCAGGCAACGAGAGGCAACAAGGAGCCGATCGCGGCGGAGGTCCCGCAGTCGTGCCAGGCACAGCACCTGGTAGCTGTGCTGGGTGTCTGTGGCAGGGTTTTTGGTAGCGGGGGATCGGGCTACAGCAGTGGCCCCCTGTGAGAAGCTTCTCGAAAGCTCCCCCGGCTCCAAGTTGGACCCGCCTCCGGCCAGGGCTGATCCAGTCAGCGACAGTGGCTCCACCTCTGTGATAACATATTTAAGGAGAACCTGGGAGAGGGTCGGGACTTGTGAGGGAGTTAGGAGGACGACACCTCTGCGAATACTGAGGTCAGTGGAGGAAAGGAAGAAGAAGAGGGAGAGCTGCACCAGAGCAGAGAGCCCTGCTCTATCCCATGGTTATTTGACACAAGGAATAAAACTCGTTGTAGGGTAGTATTACAGCCTGATATTGTCGCAAACGAGATGCATGTTTTTCATAGGCTTGTCACCTTGCTTTAAGAGTATTTGTTTTCATTGTAGAGGCCACAACAATAAATTAAAACGTAGAGATGTCAAGGAGACTTGTTTCATTTCCTGAAAATATCCTTCAGTTCCTCCAACTATGTTTCTAGGAATCAATTTTAAAAGGTGAAGAAGACCTGTTTGAACCTGTCTGCAACCCACTCATCACTGCTAAACATGAAAGCCTGTTGTCAAGGGGAAAAAAGGGGACCAGGATAATTTTTCAAATAATATGAGTACAGTGATGGGAAACCTCCCTTTTTTTCCCCCTACATCCTTTGCCTCTTCTTCAATAAAAAAAGCAACGAAACAAACAAAACACTGACCAAAAAAAACCAAACCAAAACAAAACAAAAAAAAAAAAACACCAAAAAACAAACAAGCAAAACAAAACAAACAAACAAACAAAACCAACAAAACCTTTGAGAGTTAAGATCCATGCCAGCAGCTGCATTAACCAGACCAGACAGTATGAATTCACGTGCCAAGAACACATGTATCACAATCAAGCTCACTAACAAAGACCAGTTAGATGAAACTGATTCCAGAGTAAGCAGGAATGCTGACAGTCAGGAAACTTGGCAAGCAACCTGAGAAGCTCCCAAAAGCAGTGAAACCTCCCGGTGATGTATCTACACAGATGCTTATCTGTTACAGTCTACAAGGAAGTTTGAATTCTTGTTGAAGCCTTACACAAGCGGATATACATAAATGATACCTAGGCATTACACTCCTAACTCCAGTCGGGGCTGAAAGACCCCACACTAGCATAAAATGGCCACGTATTATTTTTTCACCCTGTCCAAAAGACGCATTTCTTGTTCCCAACACCACTTCAAAGTGCTGCAGCTTTAACAGCAACAAATCATAAACCCAAGTACTTTCTCAGCAAAGCAATGACAACCTGGATATCTGCTTATTTCCTGACAACCAACGGATACACCCACGTCTGGATCCTAAACACTTGTCACTTTGGAGTAGAAGTCTCTCTACAATGGTCAGATTTTTTTTGGTTTCCTTTCACTGGGAAAAATGCACACAATGTTTCCCAAATCAGAACCTCTTTTATGTTGGTGCTAAACAGGAAGGGCAATACTTTCAAAACCATGGCATTATTTAGGAGCGTAGTTTCTACCCTCAAAACTCAAGGTGGCACCTTATGGTAACCTTAAACTCCATTTTATATTGCCTTCTAGGATCCAGACTTTTGAAGGAATTCAAGTATCTAATAGGATCTGTTCCTGGTAATCCTTAATCAAGTTATCAAATAAGTTGTATTAGGAGAACAAAACCAGAGATGTTGATGGAAGAATGGGGATTTTGCAGTTACAGCAAAAACAGCCTATTCTGCATGGCGGGAGAAATCTCAGCTTGCACCTTCCTGCAGTGTGTCGTGCCACAGTATTCTGGCGGGCACTGAAGTGGAGGCGACACTTTAGAAAGCATTTGCAGAAGGATGAGGTAATGGCATCATAACTTTTAAATTAATTTCATCCCACATATTAAGGACTACATGGAAAGTGTGAACATTACACAGACAAGCAAAAAAGAGATCATTAGCAAAGTTACAGTCAGGAGTAGTCTTAAAATTTCTACTTAAAAGATAATTTCCCTTAGGCTTTTACATGAACCTGGACCCTATTCAAACATAAGGATCAAGAACTAAAATCTACATTGCAGTGCACATCCTTTAAAAAGGGCCTATTACATAACACTGTTAGTATTTAATTACTAAATAGTCATAAACAGTAACACAAACTAATACAAAAAATAATACAACTATTACCAGGTGCGTAATAAAACTTACTTGCCCATCTGTCTGCAGTATTTTTTCAGGATTTGCAAAATGTAGTAGCCTCTAGTAAAGATTATCAGCTTTTACTTCAATGCCAGTTTACATATTATTTCTTCCATTAAATATTCATTATTAAATATTAGGAAACAGATACAAGTAAAAGTGTTCGTTTAACATTTAGGAGTAGTTTTTTTTTATATGAAACTGATGAACCAATTAATAGTAGAACAGATACACACAGTCACTACTCACAAGGACTTCTGTTTCTGAAAATCTGTTCATAATACACTGAACTATGTAAAAAGGTAAGCGGGAACCTCCTCAACTTTGAATAATAGAACAGTATATATCACTGGAGAAATAAAAGGTTTTAAGTATAACAATTCAGCCACTGCTTCTCAGTAATTTTGTTGCTACAGTGAGCAAGGAGAATTTTTGGTAATAATCAGAGGTGTAGAGACTGAGACACAGCTTACAGGGTTTAACATGGAGGATGACCACATGAGAAGCATAAAGAAATTTCCTTGAGGATCTGTAAAAATAAGATGAAGGTTAGCTTGGCAGGCAGATCTTACCTGGGAAATGACATCTCAGTAACAAACAATGAATGGCTGAGTGGGTGGCAGAACCGAGAATATGCTATGAAGAGATCTGAAGACAGAAACATATATCCTCTTTGGTGTAAAAAGAAAAGAGAAAAATCACAGACGAAACTCTAAGAAAGGACAATACCCACCAAGAAGGTTATTTCAGAAGCATTTTGAAGGGATACAAGTAAGGCAGATTTAAGCTGTCATCCAGAGAGGAGTATGTGGAAACAGCAAGAGAGGAAAACAGTCTACATGAAAAAATTAGCTGGATATATAGGAAAGACTGATCCTGCATTGCTCACACGTATGTCTATGGCAGGAAAGAGGCAAGCAAACTGGCATTCTCTCCTGACACCCCTGGGTTTAAGTAGCACCGTGGATTCTTGTGTGTATTTGGCACTGAAGGCAATGTGATATTTCCTAGTCAGAACCTGAGATCAAACTCACATACCCTTAAATATTCATCTTGCATTGCATTATGCTCTGTGAGCAAAAGTTGTTCCTAATGTCAGAAAGTTTCTCCTGTATATGAATTGTCATAAATACAGATGGTAAAAAATCAAACTTCTTCATAACAAATTGTTAATAATCATATTCTATTAATAAAGTCATTGGATTTATTTATAGTTCAAGCACATTTTATAATGCTTTACTCCTTTTCCTGCTAGCAGATTAATATCTTCCATATACCTAATAAAGGCAAGGAGAAATGAAGAAGAAATCATTCTTTTTCTCTTCTTTTCTAAATTCTTTCTAAATGTCTGTTTTATAGAGCATAAGGTATTGTGGGCGCAGTACCAGTGAAACTCTGAAGTAAATTGCATCATTCCTTATGCTACTAGAACATGCTTTCTACTGTGACTGTTCAAAATTATTTCTATATGCAAAATGTCATCAAGCACAATGGACTTCTGGTTTCATAAATTAACATAAATATTCTTCAACAAATCATTTAATCTTCTGAAACACTTTTACTAGGCCATCAAATCTTTGTCCTAGGGTGGCCTTAATTTCAGTAATTACTGACCTTAGTGCCAGTAATTTTGCATAAGGATTGCTGAGCAATGTAAATAAATTCAGCTGCTCATTGTGTATGAATTCATACTAAATTGAAGCAGGAAACATGGGTTCTATGTATTCAAGTTCAATTAATTTTGAAACTCATATTCAACTGGAAAATAAACTAATAGGGTAATGATCACCATTTTCTTTGGTTTAGAGACATATTTATTTATAGTAATTGTGTTAGAACTGTAATTGTAAAGAAGCAAGGTGAAGGAAGTATTAGTAAACGTTTTAATAGTCCAATCTTGCTATTAGCTAGGTGAGATGCATAAATAAATTACAAAACCAATAATGTAAGCATTATAGCTGTCAAATATAGCCAATGTTATGAATTATTCTGCACTGTGTTGTGTTTGTCATAGTCCAAAATTGACCAAGTCATGGATAAGGCAGAAAGAGAAGACCTCACAGAAGATGTTAGTCTCTTAATCAGAGTGGTGGAAGATTCTGCAATGATGTGAGGCAAAAAATAACCTGATCATAATGGTAGTCACTTCACAACAAAGCCAAAACAATCATGGCAAAAATTGGCTGTCCACCTACACAGAAGTATATTCTATATTTTGGTTATTTTTCTTTCCAATTTAAATATGCATTTTTAAATGTTTTCATTAGCTGCAGTAGAAATGAATTAATAAATGGCACACAATAAAAATTCAAAGATCTGGGGTTGTCTTAAGACTGATCTTGAACACAGTACTACTTCTGAATCTTCAAAAGATCAATCCAATTCTTACTGAGATTATTATATCCTTGTTTCACTCCTATTACTCCCACCCTAAGAGCAGCACTGCTGAGCAGTGCACCGGATTCTCACCGTGCAAAGCCTTCTGTTTGCTCTCCATGGGTCCCAAGTTTCACCATCAGTCTCTAGTTCACACACATTAGATTCCGGTTACTCTTTGTCACTACTGTCAAAACATGCTTGCTTTGTCTGAACTGCTCCTCATGAATCGCTTAAATTGTGGTAAGGATGATGACACTGATTTTCTACTCCATTGAATACCAGATACTCTAAAAAGATATGAGGTATTTGCACTCTCAATGTTACCTTATTTTGAGTGAAAAGCATGATGTACCTGTGGAAGGTTGACACTCAGCAGCCATCTGTATACTACAATATATACTTCCAGAAGTACCTATGCAAAATCAGAACTCTTCCAAATATTCCAAGTGCTATATGCTTCTGTACAGTCTGCAATTATATTGATAACATACAGATAATTCACTCTGTCTTAATGTCAGTGTCACTAAAGATAGCAAAGAAGGCTGGAATGCAAACATACAAAATGTGAAGATACCACACAAAATAAGTGAAGAATGGCAAGATCTGCTACTTTCATGTGGGGCTCATCACTACCTTTATAGCCTTCTGTTAGTAAGCGCACTATTTTAATCTATACTTTCACTTTAAAAGATTTAATTATTTAGAAATGTATTTGTTGAAGGAGACATTCATTGTCCATGTTACTTACAATTTGGCTTTATGTAAAAGCTGGTATAGAGGTATTTTGATAAAAAAGATTTAGATTTTCAAATATCAGTTTATCTCCAGAAAGTCACGGACCATTTGATAGATACTAGAAACCTCACTTTCAGGCAGTGTCATTATCATGCTTTTACTAGAACCATGAAAACTTACACCTCAGCATAACACAGGTGTAAATAAACCCCATAATAGCCCAATCCTCAAAGAATCATCAAATGATTAAAGATTGAACCATCTCAGCTCTTGTATGCCAACATGAGGCTAACAGTGAGCTGGAAGACTGAATTTTAGCAGCAGTTTCTAGCAGAGACTGTGCTTAGATGATGTATAACCACCCCCAGAAGATGGTTTCTCACAGTGTCTAGGATCTCAGCAGATACATGAGGGTAAGTAAATTTATTTCAAAAGGGGTATGTATACAATCAGCACCATATAATCCCACCCACTTGTCTTCCTACAAGTCTAACTATACCATGGAAAAAAGCTTAGTTTTAATACACTTTCTATTTCATAAAATCATGTGATTCTTCAAACAAAACAAACAAAAAACAGAAAAACAACACTAAGCATTGACTATCCAAGTATAAGCAAAAAGTGTTAAGTAAGCAGGTCAAAGCCCACTACAGCTTTATACATGTATCTAGCAAGCATCTTATGGCATAATCATCAGAATAATAACAGACATCAATAAAGTATCTGTCCGTGCAATTCACACCTCTGGTCACATAAATTTCTTTTCAATTCTCATGATCAGGCACAGTAAGTACAATGAATGGAATGTAGCTACTCTATGTTTTCTCTTTCCCAATGACAGTAGGTCTAAGCTTCACTGAAAAGGCATTTACTTATGTTTATTTTCCTAAGGTTAACATAAATTGCATTGCTATTTTTATGTACTCCTCAGCTACTAATCTATCTTGATTGCCTGACGATGAATTCTTTATAGTGTGATGTTACAAATATTTCTTATAAACATTAATATGCCATTTTTCATGATGAATATATGCATTGTTGAATACATGAATTTAGTTTGAAATCTTTTGACTGTCTGATGCAACCTAATGCTGAAACACAGTTATGTTACTAAACCTTCAGTACGTTTATCATCCCTTGGAAAATTATGAATATAATCATCTCAAGTGTCTACATCATTATATAAGACACAGAAATACAGAAATGTTTAATCTCACTGATTTTAAATCAATTCTTCTGGGTTTATCAGCAAATCTTTATACATACTGCTTAAATATACAACCAAAATCACCTTTGTTTGTTTGAGCATATCCTTCACTGGTAGCAAGAGTTATGAAGAAACACACATGGGAAAAAATACAGAACCTTAAAGAAGATGTCAAAGTAAAATGAGCAGAATAACTAGTGGGAAATTTATTAATAAGGAGAAAAAATATTTTAAAAAGAAGGAGAATTATATGCAGACACGTGCCACAATAAAGGTATCAAAACATGATGACAGGAGACAGGAAAATCCTAGAACTTTTCAGTAAATTAAGGATAATAGAGATGACAGCCATATGGTCATTATTACCAAACATCAGCACTCAAACAGGCTTAGAAGAGTACTTATAACACCGATTTTAGATGTAACCCCTTCAATATGAATTACAGAAATACACTGTCGAGGTTCTCCATCTTTTAATGACATCGTGAAACACTGACACAATTAATAAATAAAGCATCTACCACCACAAATGGAAGCCATTTTTGAAGATATTTGTTTTCACCTTACTCATTACACACTTACCGTGGCTCCACGGCACACAGTTACAAGTCTGCTTGCTGCAAAATCCAGACAAGGCAGCAAAAAGATGTGAGAGGGGGAACAGCAATGCAGCGATCAAATGGCAAAGACGGGGATCTGACTGGTGAGACTGGAGAAGAGAGCCCTGAAAGAGGAATACAGCCAAAGAGTTGGCACCCTGGCACAAGTCTGGCCACTGTCGTACAGCACTCGATTTCAGTTGGAAGGGATCTACAATGATCATCTAGTCCAACTGCCTGACCAAAAACTAAAGCATGTTATTTAAGGCATTGCCCAAATGCCTCTTAAAACACTGGCGAGCTTGGGGCATCCATCATCTCTCTAGGACGCCTCTTCAAGTGTCTGACCACCCTCTCAGTAAAGAAATGATTCCTAATGTCTGGTCTGAACCTCCCCTGGCACAGCTCTGAACCATTCCCATGTGTCTGATCACCAGATACCAGAAGAGATCCTACTCAGATTGTCCCCACTCTCTTCTGACTTGCACATGCTCCCCCCCTTGTTTTTCACTCTTTGGCTTGTCTGACACTAAAAAGACAGGCGGAGAGCAAAAGGGAGTGTGTGGCCTGTGCAAAAGTCACAAGCATGTATGAGTATGATGGAAGACTTTGAAACTATGTTTTATTTGTCCTAATGAAGGAGTTATTCTCCTTATAGGGTCAGATTCACACTCTGTGCAGTCATAGCAATGATACGTAACAATGTATGACAGTTGTTAACCATTCATGAAATGGTATGTATTTAACTGTTAAATTATAATAGATAACTAGTAGAATTATATATGCAAAAAATAAGTACATATTTTACAGGCTGCTCTATTAACCACAGCAAAAGAGTAAAGTATCTCTGAAATACCACTAAGGTAACACGAGGACAAATTTGTCTAGTCCAACAGTAAACTTCTGAATAGATTCCCTTTAACATCACAGCCCAGTAGAGATGTAGCCCTGTGGATCAGGAAATTTGTTTTTGCCGAGTGATCGAAACAAGCCTTCAGTTTTGTAACAGTACCTAGTCATACCCTGTTGCAAGCCTTAACTGCCCTTATCTGGTCTTGAACTAACTCTAGCTTGACTTTTGCTGATTCTGAAAAAATTACTTAAGAAACTCTTGCTGCAAGTTGCTCTAAGATCAGGTAACTCTTGCCTAGCTTCTCCCAGCTAAAACAGCAAGAGTACCTAAAGGTCAGGCCTCTCCTCCATGCTTTTGAGCTCGCACAAGCTGTGGAGGTTATCACCTAACTCTTTTTTAAGATTAACTTTTCCTTAGCTTTCTACTTGTGTGGTTCTTTGCCAAAAGAAGTAATACCATATAGGGAAAAGACCAACATACCTCAGCAATCATGCTGTAAGAAGCCCTACACATCAACAGAAAAGTGAAAATAATAAACCATTACAAAATATGGAGTTGAAATTGATAAAAATAACCCTAAGCAAACTCCATATCAGAAAGGAAACCCTACACCACTGTTGAGACTGTATTCCTGGTGAAGAACTGGGATGCTGACAACTCACTAAACCATACTGCCCTTGACCCAGGACTATGGATGATCAGAGGTGAGAAAGCAGAAGAGAGGAGCAGATATTTGCAGCTATTGATTTCCTTGTGTTACTAATGAATCTCAATAGAAACTATATTATTTTGTTAGTGTTAGCATTGTTACAACTGAAGTAAAAATAAGTCGTTGTTGTATTCTGATTAGATTGTTAAAGCATTAATTAAAGCAACAATACATTTACATTCTTGGATTCTCCTACACAGAGCTTTCTTTTGATTAACCATGTGAAATTATGTAAATAGCAGAGGATCTCTGTGTTTCCTCCTGCAGACTGAGAACAAAAGGACACGTGTTAAAACATATGATGGAACACTGCATGTAAGAAATAAAATGAAATTCTAAACAGCAGCTTTGTAGATGTTTGAGAGAACATGCTACTGTTATAACAGTGGAATAACATGGCAAAATTTAAGGTGAAAAACAGAAATTAATACAGATTTCGGCTATGCACGTAAAAAATTTGCTGCATGATGGTCAGAAGTTGGGCCAGTTTTGTACTGCATGGACAGCCCACCTTCACAAATTTGTAACCCCCAGTAAAATCCTTTCAAGTGTTGTTTCCCTCTTTCACAAGGCACAGAGAGCGCACACACTAGCACGGAGGCTGGCACCACAGCACACCAGAGCCAGAGAGCCCCCCCCGACCAGTGAGGACCCGCTGCAGCAGGGAGCACCCAGCACCTGCACAGCAGCTTGCGCTGCCCAGGACCGCAGCAACGTGCACGCTGCCAGCCCAAGGCTAAGTGTCAAAAGGGGCATATGGGAGACAGGTACAAAGTAATTAGTAAGGTCATGGTCACTTTCTGTCCTCTAATTTGTAACAACTAAATATTCTCATTTTGTTAGGATCACCTGGACAATGAAAAACCCATGCTGTCATTGTTCTGCACTCTCCCTCCTTCCTGTTGTGCTACACTCACACAGATGCACACATTCACATCTGTACTGCACCAGCTCCTGTTGAGATTCTCATCAGCTAAAAAGCATTTGAGCTATCACTGATCAGGAACAGTGCTGGACTGAATTTTCAAGGATGCTGTCAAGATCATTTTTATATACACCACAATGGAATTTCATCATGCTGCAATTAATTGGAAATTAATTTAAAACTACTTAAAACTTATGGGCAAAAGATCATATATATCACAAAGTACCAATTTATTTTAAGGACATAAAATCCTCCCAAGAGTGTCCCTAATCCACATAATTTTTGGCTGATGTTTGCAATAGAACATTTCCATCAGCAGATATTCAAATGAAAATACACGTGCCCGACCATCTTTTTAATGAATTCACAGTCAGAAGTATGATACATACAGACTACACAGCCATTATCCCATATAAAGCTGGAAAAACTGACTACTAAGCTGACCAGCACACACCCAGGGTTTGCAGAATTAATTTACTGAAGTGCTCTCCAAGCTGCACTGAGGGGGCTGAACATAAGGAATCAAAGGTGCAGAGCTAAGAAGGAACAACTGAATGAAGAAAGTGCTGTAGTTACTGTAGTTTAAACTATAGAGGAGGTATATCTGTAAAAAGGCTACCACTGGAGAATGAATATCTCCCCAAAACAGCAGTGGCATAGAGTAACCAGGGAAACAGGTTATGCAATTTCCATCACCTGGCATTTTCAAGATTAATCTGGACAGAGGAATCTTCTAATAATGTAGCTGATTCAGTTTAGGGCATAGCAATATAGAGGATGTGACTTTCCAAAGAGCCTTATTTTTCTGTAATCCAACATATTTTCAGTATTTGATGTTGCTGAGACATTTTTATTTAGCCAAAATTTGCATCAGGCTTCCTGTAATGTAATATATTTCATGTACCATCATTGGACTGGAAGTAAGCCAACACTGGTTTACATATCTTTGATAAATCAACACATTCAGAAAATACACACTTGAGAAATATCAACTTGAAACATTAATGTCTACAAAGATAGAAGTCAGCTCTTCCATAGGGAAAGAATGCAGAACTTGGTGGAAATTTGGAACATCTAAGAATTCAATAAAAACAAACTGAACAATAAAAGAGAATCTCTGCATGCTCATTTAGAGAGGCAGAGTAACTTTATCAGTTTAATAGGCTGAAGTAATAGTAGCTCCCAAACTTTCTGAAGCAACATACTCCATCAGGGAACTGCCCCTCTCACATCCCCGGCTGCTCCTACCACCAAACCTCCTCCACTTCTGCCCGCAGACAGTCCCCACACGGAATTACCTCCAGTGCTTACCTTGTAACAACATAAGTATCCTGGAAGCTACTTAAGCATTTCTTTAAAAATCACAAACATATATTTACAACATACAAAAACACTTTTAAAAGAAAAATGACTAAAATATAGTGAATCTAGTACTATTCCTTTCTGAGGGACAGAGTAAGTAACAGAGGAAGAAACGTTACCAGAAAGTTGTAATTAATTCACTCTCTAAGACTCAATTTTGGAGTTTTAGAAAGCAGGCACTCTATTACAGCGCCGGACACACAGGGGATAGCTCCTCCTAATGTGTGTGTCTGAAAATGAAATCAACAAGCATTTATACTGCCTTAATCATACATATTCATTGCATTTTTATCACATTCATAACTTTTCCGGGAACTCATTTAGCATATGTTAATGTCTCTTGTGCATGTCAGTTGGAGTCTTCGGGTGGTCGTTGGGGGTCTTCAGATGAAGGCTTCTAGTCTTCTCCACTGTGCTCGCCAGCTGACCGTTACACTTCTGTGCAAACTCAGTCCTGTGGTCACGTACATCTTGTCCTTCAAGGCTGGCCTGGTCTGGTTTTGTTGATAATCTGCAGCTTCTTTATGTTTCTTCGCAGCTGCCACTACTGGGCCAAACCGTCTCTGATAAGACTATGAGTTCCTTATCCTACAGTTATTCCAACTATTCCTCAAAAGATCAGTATTTCTTCTACAGCACAATAGTTAAATGGCTAAAACATCTTAAATTGATCTTAATAATTCTATTCCTCAAATATCTATTTTCTAATAACCTTAGTTGACAGGTATCAGAAAGGCCATCAAAAAACAAAAGTATTTCTCACTGTGCACAACAAATAAATATAATTTAAAGTGGAAATTTATTAAGGGTAAATGTATTTAAGCATAAACAACTAACAGCAATGCAGTTATGATAAGTTTAAAAGTTAATTTTTCTCACAATAATCTAGAAGTAGTATTTATTTCCCTATATTTTCTTTGGTTATTATTATTATTAATATTTTGTATTTAACTAGATAAAGAAGTGTAGCAATAACTATGCATCACTCTTTGGCTGCGTTAGATAAAATTGTGAAGTAGCCTGGTTAAGTGTTTCAGGCTCTAATAATGCTATTGCCAAACTTAAACAGTGCTCTGCCGTTGGCTCTGCAGGCATTAGCAGCTTTACCAATTACTGCACTATTATGAATGCAAAATGAACACAAAGCAGTGCCCAGAAGTCAACAATGCTTAAGCTGTCCACCCTGTAGAAAGTAGTAGCCTTTATACTCTGAAGACATTAAAAGCACTCATTAACTACATAGTAAGTAAAAGTCAAAGATCCACACATTTCAAAACTGAGACTGAAATATGGGTGAGAATTAACTCTTCATAGTTGCTGAAGGCCAGATAGGCAAAAGAAAGTGAATGCAGTAAAAGCAATCACTGTTCTTACAGTTCAACATCTCAGTAATTACAGCACTCACATAAGATGTGGGAATCATAGAACAGGATCCACTTCTTTAAATGCAGGCTGCCTTGCTTTGTCTAAGCTCTGAGTAAGTAGGTCTGGAAGTGAATGTCCTAGAATAGGCATCTAAGTCCCCTCTCTAGTCAGCGGAAAGCAGCACATAAGATGGAATACTTGAAAACATGGGTACTCCACACAAATGAGACAACGCTCTTTTTCTATTCATACACTGCCTAAAGCAAGACAGAATCTGATCCACTGAATTTCAGTGCCCACTGCTCCCTACTGAGCATCTAAGGAACCAGTGTGAACTACATGCATCCCCCATGGGATATAATTCTGGGGTATGATAGCAGTGGTAACCACCTCTAATGTAATTTTTCTGAGCATTTATGGATGAGTGCAGTAACACTGGCAGAAGGCTTTCATACTTAGTAGGGAAGCACCCCTTGCTACAGTAGGGCAATGCCAGGAAGGGAGGTGTACTTAATTGTCATTCAGGACTTGGGAGGTTTTCAGGCAGACACCCTCATCCATTGATTAACTTCCTCTTCAGAGTGAGCGGATACAGATCTACATCTACTAATTCCAAGAAGAGGCTACTTTGGAACATCAGAAGGCATTTCTTAATATCTTCTGCTGAGGTCACTTCACAGCATTATATAATTTCTGTCTCAGTGAAGGAAGAAGAGTGCTATTCTTTGTAGTCTGCTCAACTGCACAGGGATTTCTTCTGGTGATTACACAAAGAGTAAGGTATAAAATGCATTTTGGGGAAGAGGCAAAATGGTGAATCCTTTCTAAAACTTCTGAAAATTAGGGTTTTTTTCCCTCAAAAGCTTTTCTACTAAAAAAAACCCCGACCATTATAATTAATGTATAAGGAAAAACAAAGAGATAAGTAAGGAGAGTAAGGACTAGAGAGCTTTCTTGGGTAGAGCTACATAATCACTGCATCATAAAGAGCTATTCTCCCTATATTTAAAATTATTAAATTAGTTTCCCTGTATGTTATACATCCAGGTACCTCAAACTCACATCATCGAATGTCAAAATAAAAATCAGCCTTGTATCTTTTCTTGTAACAAGGAGAACTATTGTATTACTAAAACTATGCTATTACTAGAACTATTGTATTACTGGAACTGTAGACTATACACAGGTAATTTTGAAGTTTTAATAAATGTAGCTCTAATTTAAACATGTCCTCTGGCAACAGTCAATCTGAAATAATCCAGAAAACAACACAGACCTAGTAGGCACTGTTTTTTAAACATCTCTCATCCAACTGAAAATGTGCAAGTCAGCTAGAGCTAGGGCACAGAATGCAATTTCTATAAAAACTGCAACATATTCAATGAAGTGAAAGAAACAAATATTTTCTTCTGAATTGTTCTGACTCACACAGAAGTTGCTCCAAACAAACTACTCCCAAATCTATTCTTAGTTTTCTGTGTGTTTATTTTACTTTTAAGTTTGCAAAGAATGTTAAATGATAGCTCAATCATGTACTATCCATGCTTAACTCATACATAACATCCTGCTGTCTCATTAAAAAAGCATTTCCTTGGGATTCTGTTGACACAAAAAGCCTTCAGCGTAACTGGTCAGTGTTATCTACAGTAGCTAAAGCAGCAGAGGCCAAACAACTTGTCCAACATATGTAGAAATAATAGTCAAAACCCAGGGTACTGTAACCATGGCATGCATAAACTCCTGTACTAAAGCACCACTGCATTCTGCATAATAAAAGCAGGGTTTAATGATGGATTCCAAGACCATAACTGAAATTAAAGTCCAGATAAACGCTATCTTCAGCCCAATGAGAAAGTTTATCATAGATCTTTTATCTTTCTGCAGTGTGACAATTTACAGTTCCTTTCCACATTGTGCGTTGACATTGAGAAATGACAATAAAAGAGAAAGCAGTCACAATAAAAAAATTACAGTGTTACAGTTCTAACATAGGTTGATTTCTCAATCCCCAACTTCAAATGGCTGTCACAAGACTGTAACTAACTGGTATCTCTACTAATTACCTAAAATATGTTAAACTACATTGCTCTGCATGGATTACAGGTTTAATGAAAATCCAAAAAATATTTCATATGAAAACCCACCTTGAGGGATCCATATCCTTTTAGCCAGAAGAAAACAAATATTTGTGATTTTTTCAGCACTAAGTAATTCCTCAAAATTGCAGTTGTCTGAACAACAGGTTGAACGAAACAAACAAGATTACTACATCAACAAACTCTGTTTTCGGTATTAAAAATATTAAATCTCTTGAGGGAAGAAAAAATGGAAAGCCCACCCCTTTACACTGATGAACTGAGACAACTCGCTTCTGTATCATGTAATCAAGAAAGAAAGGAATGAACAGACTGCCTCATCAAAAGTGCACATTCGGTATCCTTCTATCACAGAAATGACGAATTGCCCAAGATCCCTTGTGATCACAGATCACCTTCAGCCTGCCAGGCACCTTTCTCTTACTAGATTAAGTTTTACAACTGAGTTGTGACAACTTAGGGACAAATAGCACCTTTTAGATTCTTTTTTCATATCTGACTCACTATTCCAATTCATGAACTTAAGCATGTACACAGCCTCAGCAGACTAAGGCCTATGTATCTACCTCTCCAGCTAATCAGACTAATAAAAATATTTAAGTAATATAATTTTTCCAAATTGCATTCCATAATGAAGAATTACCTTAAACACCACCAACAGGAATGTTAAAGAGTTTGGAAAGTTAATAGAGTCACCAAGCTTGAGTGAAGGGAATGCTGTAACCCTTCTGAACAAATAGTAATTGATACCTATATATTTAATGAGATGCAGAGTGCAGATGGGTTGATGATGGTGACTGATATAGTTAAAACTGATAGTTAAAACATCTTTTAAAACATAAAGCCTAAAAGGGTAACACACATGTGGATAAGAACATATGAAAAAAAGTCAAGTTGCCCTAATCATAGAATTATTTAGGCTGGAAAAGACCCTTAAAATCATCGAGTCCCACAGTTAATCTAGTACTGCCAAGTCCACCACTAAACCATGTCCCTAAGTGACATATCTACACATCTTTTAAATACCTCCAGGGATGGTGACTCAACTGCTTCCCTCAGAAGAGTATTCCAGTGCTTGATAACCCTTTCAGTGAAAAAATTTTTCCTAATATCTGAACTAAACCTCACCTGGCACAACGTACTTTAATGTATCTCTTTCCCCTCCCCACCCCCCCAATCTGAAATGAAGAAAAAGGCCTGAAACTTCAGGTTCTCCTTGTTCTATTCTGTTTCTCTTTCCTGTTGATGACGACAACACAATCCTACATTTAGATGCCACAGTCCCATGGAAACATAACAGTCTCACATGTTCACAGCATTACTGATCTGAGAATGCCACTTATTTCAATGTATAAATTCAGGTGAATCAGGAAGAATACATCAGAGGGACAAACTTGATGTTTGTGTATGTTATGTGGTGCCATTCATGTTATGCTACTTCTAGATTCAGTAACTGATTTAAGGTCCGGTATTCTTAGTATAAAGACATACGTGTTGGTTGTAACAGTACTGTCTCTCTATGTAGGTCTATGTAGCAGCAAAGTGAGTAACACCAAGATGCTTCCAGTTTACTATTTGAGGAGTGATTTTTTTTTCACAGAAAAACCTATAGTTATTATTAGAATTTCTTTAATTCAACTATTAATTCTTAAGGGTCCATGACCAAGCCACTAATATTTCTCCCAAAGAAGCAACTCTTATAAAGTAAAGGCCAACTGGTCTCATCTTATGCTCAGTTCCTTCCCATTCTTTTCCATAAAACACTGAAAAACTACAGCCTTCTTGTCATCAATCTTTACAATGATAAACCTTTACAGGGTAATTTGTTTCAAGTAGGATGCCCACATTTTGTTTGCACTGAAAGCAAACTGTCTCTGAGACATTTCCTCTTGGTACTAATAGAATTTAAGAGATTTAAATAATATAAAGCAGTCTTGTGCAACATACAGAAGTTAAATTTGAGCACTATTTCATTGTATCTAGTGGTATTAAGAAACCTAAAGAAAAATTATGGTATATTTAGAGGTATCTGGAAACACTGAATTACGAATGTTGATACACTAGTTAAACATGTCAACAACAAGCAATAGGTCTCAGCAGTGCATAATCTACCTTTTAGAAAACGTGAGTTAATAGAAGCAGACATGAAGAACCTTTACCTGAAGAGTTAGTGACTGGCTCACTATTTTAGAAAAACTCATGAATGCTTTCCCTTCTGGATTAAATATGAATAAATTTCTTCCTCCCCAATAAGTTAATTAATATATGATTATAAAGCAATTTTCACTGCTATTGAGACCAGTATTAAACATTTGCCAATTGTATCTGCATTTTGTTTACTAGAATATGTTCCATTCATATTATCTTTCATTATAACAAATTTTACTACTGACATATACATATGTAAAAACTGCCCTGCATTCAGGATATTATTTTGGACAATGTGGTTGATGCTATTTGGGAAGTTTACCAAAACAGTGGCAATGAACAGTTAAGTAAAGGGTAGAGAAGAATCCCTTGTATTTTGAAATACAAGACTGCTCTAAGGTTTGATTTCCACAATTCAATATCAATTAAAACATTAGTTTTGCAACTCTGTTGACTTTTAGTCCCATAACAACAGAACGACAGATGAACTACAGTTGTTTTTCACAGCTCTCCTTTCTAATATTTCTGAGGATTTCAGAGTGTATGAAAGTGAGTGTCAAAAAAGAGCTCAAAATACAAGCATAGTCTTATGAAGAGGCTAGGTCTCTGTTGTCCAAAATAGCAATGAAATCTAATTTAGACTCCTTAACTATTTTGCCTGCAGAATTTAAAATCTGAATTTAATCTCCATTCTCATTTTTAATTAAAAAAATAATTAGATCCAGCTATGAATTTCAATAAGGCTTATCCATGGCTACTTTAAATCTTATTAGAAAGCTTAATACTACTTTATATTAAATCAATGACATAAATACCTGTCCACAGTATCAGAATACCAAATTCATGGTGATCATTCTGTGCTTCTCCAAAACCCTTTCGGATGTGTATCTTCTTTTGTTTCACCCTTTGCAAACCTCATTGATCCTATGAAGAGGTATCTTCAAACGTTTATGTCCTCTTGTCTTTCCAGCCTGAACTGCTTCGGATACATTGTGCTCGGTTTGTGTGTGTGTGGCAGGGTTTTTTGTAGTGGGGGAAGAGCTACAGCTGCAGCCCTCTCCGAGAAGCTTCTGGAAGCTCCCCTGGCTCCAAGTTGGACCCGCCTCTAGCCAGGGCCAAGCCAATTAGTGACATTGGCTGCACCTCTGCGATACCTTATTTAAGAAGGGGAACCTAGAAGGAGGAGTTGTGAGGAAGACACCTATGTGAACACCAAAGTCAGTGGAAGAAAGAAGGAGAAGGGGACGGGTGAGTGGGTGCAGAGATTCCCCTGCAGTCCATGTTGAGACAACAGGGCCACCCCCACTGGCACCCATGGAGATCTGTGGTAGAGCACCCCATGAGCAGCAGGCGACTAAACCCAAAGGAGGCCAGGACTCTGAGGGAAGAAGCCCCCGCTGTTGTAGTTCGGCACTGGGAGGACTACAACATGCGGGGGTGACCCATACCAGCACAGCTTGAGAAACGCTGAGGCCTGTGGGAAGGACTCATGTCAGAAAATTCATGGAAGACTGTCTCCCATGAGAGGGGAACCACGTGGAGCTGAGGAAGAAGGTGAGGTGGTGTGTGTGTGTGTGTGTCCCAAGATGGAAGAAACAGCAGGACTGACTGCACCCCCCATTCCCTGCCCCCTGCGCTGCTGGGGTGGGAGGAGAGAGAGATAGCAGGAACAAAGCTGAGCCTGGGAAGAAGGGGGGATTGGGGTTCCAGTGGGGAGAAGGTATTTTTAAGATGTGGTAATGCTTCCCACTGTCCTACTCTGTTAAATGTTGAATTAAATTGATGTTCTTTTTCTTCCCCTAATAAGTCTCTTTTGCCCGTCATTGTAACAGGTTGAGTCACCCCTCCTTGTCCTTATTTCCATTCCTGAGCCTTTTGCTTCATTGTCTCCTTCCTCAGCCTGAGGGGGAGAGGGTGACTGAAAAACTGGCGTGGTGTTCAGTTGCCCTCTGGGCTCAAATCATGACAACATACCCCTGATGTTTTTATTTTATGACAACCAACTTAAGAAATTCACTTTCTAAGTTTCGGTGGTAATACACTGAGCATCATGAAAAATCCTGACTAAAGTGTTTGCAGTCAGCACTGCTCATATGTTTGGTACCAGAACATCTGAGTCAACGTTGAGGAGGAACACAAAAGATGCATCACTTAAAGTGATGATGAACACCCTTTGCAAGACTGGCAGTTCAACAGGTTCCCAGCAGAGGCTTTCCTCTTGCTCCACGTTTGGTGTACTGCTTCCTCCCAGCCTCCTCTCTAAACTTCATGTGATCAAAAACTTTTCTCTCCTTCACCTTTTCCCTTCTCTGTCATTCCAATCTTGGCACCATATGTTCCCACCAATGTGTCATCCTTGGCCTCCAACAAGCACTTCCAAATATACATCATCATGATGCCACCTTTAAATTCACCTGTTCAATGAACTTGTCATTTTACCCAGACTGATCAATATAAAAGAAAGACTGAAGTATGACTTAAACTACACGTTAAGTTGCACTATTTTGTGAAAATTTCTGGAGACCTACTGGGCATAATGCTGCCCCCCCCCCCCCCCCCAACTCCCTCCATGAGAGCCTTCACAACTATGACAAGATTATTTTTTTGTCATAGTCACAATGGCTCGTACACAGGGGGAGGAGGGGGAAAGGTGAACACATTTCGAAGGTGATTTTGAAGATAAACACATGCTTTTGAAACTTAAGTCAGGAACTAGCTGAAGAGGAAAACGTTAAAGAAGATTCTTCTTGGTTATCATCTGAAGTAGCAGAAATGCTTTAAAAAGGAAGGGTAGCTTTCATCTGGTTTTGGACATATTTATAATGGTAACTAGTAATAAGTTTTGACCTCTTTAAAGACTGCTGTAAAATTGAATGGTTTAAACACAATGTATTGTTGAGTGTTTCAAGTGTTTCTCTTAATGCTGGTGATGAAATATGAGGTTCTTGTCACACTGGGGTCCACTAAAATTCTCCACGTATTTTTGAGATTTAAGGTCAGGTAAATCATGCTAATGTGGCACAAATCAACCATTTTTAAATCTGCTTATATGATCGTGTTCTGCTGCATTCTCCTACAATACTAACATTCTCTTCTCTGCTGAAGGTCTGAGCATCATTATTAGCCAACAGAGTTACAGGTAAGGTACTGGTCAGAACTGAGTAATGACATTTTATTAGTGAGTTTAACAAAGCTGCTGATGCCATACAGATAAAACAGTCCATTGGTGCATTTGTTTCAGCACTGAACCTCATTTTTTCCACAAAACTTCAATGTAGATCATAATTATAAAGATTCAGTCTAGCACTACAGATGGTCCCATCACTCTCTGATGACCAATTTCAAAACTTTCAGAGCCTCCAACAAGGAAACTTAATAAAATGGACAAACATTATTACACACAGTTTGAAAACATTCATGAATACACTTAGTTCTATGCATCATTTTAAAAAACAAATCCTCCAAAACAGAAATTCAAGTTTAATCTATTAGACTACAGAAGTAGCCGAAGTTGGATCGTTTTATTTATGTACTTGAACATTAAAAGGCTTGTGGTTATCTTGCACTTAATTACTTCACAGTGCCATAAATTTGCCTTTTCTGAAACTAATTTTAATAATTTGACTAATTAATAAAATTACTAGCTAACAATTTTATTCATGACCCAAATACACCTTTCATTAGAACTTATCTATAGAATCTTCAACAACAAAAAAGGAGAAAATACTCTTTTACCCAAAGACTGAACACCCAGGAAGCAAAGACTGAAAAAATAGGGCAACAACACTTCAATGTGTGATTCCTTTCCTCTTTTTAAACTTCATACAGTGTAAGGCAGCAGATTATTGTCATAAGGATGGCCACCCTATCCTGACAACAACCTCTGCTTATACAAGCCAGTTACTCGGACTGTTTTAAAACATGAACTCTTCTGTTTACCCAAGATATCACCTTAAAGTTTAGGGTCCCCTTAGCTCCTAGGCTGCCAGCCCTCAGAATAATAAAACATGCCAGCCTGGATAGAGCCAAAAGAGTAATTACCTCTGAAATGATACTGCGGACACTGCTATCTTAATTCATTTGAAGCTGTTTATCCTGGGAATTTTATCTTTTTCACTGTTTCCTTTCCTGCTAGTTTCTCACTTAATACTTAGTGGTTATCAGGCATGTCAGTATCAACACAAACTGAAGTAGCATATGGTGTTTGTTAAAAAAGAGCAAACCGCACTTCCTTATATTCATATATATTATTAGCAAGTACACAGGATAATTTTTGAAACAAGGTTTCATATATTATTCAATAAACAAATGAAACATTGTTTTCAAAAATTTTAATAGAGAGTTCACAATATAGGTTTTAAGGTAGATTTTACTTGAAACAAAGCTTAAAAATCCTGGTAGCCACAATTATGAGTTCAGCCTCCGATGTAAGATAAATTTTAAAAGTAAATTGCACTGTATAAACATTTTATTTGAGGGAATAATTATATAATTCTGGAATACAAAATAGCATCAACACTCCACTCCAGTTTTTGAACAGTTTGGTCACAAAGAGTTCCCTGGACTGGAATAACCATATAATATTTAACTGATTTCACCAATTCTCTTTATATGACTATCATTTTTTTTATTTTTATTACAACTCTGAGAAACTTACGCTATATTGCATACTCTGCCCCTCGATCAGTTGCTTAAACTTAAGACCCTAGTGCAATCTGAGATACCAAAGGACACCTTACCTCTCCTGAAGCTGCCAGTGCAGCAGAACGCAGATCTCCTGGAGGTTTCCATGTCTTACTTGCAAGCCTTTCGTAGATGTCTCAAATCCGAATGGAGTTCAACTTCACAGTAAGATACTTAGCTTTTGATGTCTACTGAAAATGTAAGGATTTGATTCAGTTACCTAAATACAGCAATTTATACTACCCGAGATGTCAGATACCCTGTCGAGCCTCCAGCTGCCACTCTGGAAGGATACAGGTCGCCCACAGGCCCTGTGGCACACCAGTACCTGTCAGATCTAGTCATGTCTCCGATACCACCGGACATGTAAAATGGCACTGGACCATGGTCAGTTAAATGAGCCAATCCCACCTGAGATATCTTATCAACAGAGATAATGAATCCAAGAAAATAGCTCAGCCTAGTGAAGCAGACATTCAGCTGAATCTCTCCCCGTTCCACAGATGGCAGTAACTAAATCTCCATCAACTGTAACAACAGCCTAGATATTATCTTGCATGTAGGTACATAAATGTATATGCCTTAGTAAAGTACTAAACAGCACCCAAATGTTACATATAGAAAGAAAAAGTACCATCCCAAACAACTCATTCTGTAAGGCAGAATGGGAATGGGTCATCCCCACTTTGTAGATGGTACCAGCATCAGAAAGTATTAGACTGGTGGGCTTTTCTGAGCTTTAAGTTATTTCCAGGCAGTACTATGCAGAAGGAAGAAAACAAACAAACAAACAAAAACAGGTTAAACACATCATGTAACATACAAAATGTAATGAAATACTGGTTTAAAAGTGCAAAACCAAGAGTGATAGAGGATTACAGTCACCCCTACTAGAGGCAGACAGAGTCTGAACAGGCCATGCTGTATTGACAGACACTGACTGGCACCTAATTCAGCAGGAAATGGCCATTTTAAACATATTGTAAGAGAGGGGTTTATGGCACATGGATCTAGTGGAATAGTTCAGAGTTTGATGAAAACAGTGGTCTGGTTAGTTACCCCTTTGAGTTGTCAGTTATTTTAAAAGTTTTAACAATTGGGGTTTTTCCAATTTATTTAAATACTTTACTGAAGCAAAAAACAGTATCACTTTTTTTTGTAATATAAAGTAAAATATATTTTAGAAGGAAGATGTCTTTCCAACTTTACTATTTTTAGCCTGATTTCTGCTCAGGGTTTCAAAGTTATCTAGAAAGTTCTCATAATCAAGTTGAAGCTTTTGATTATTAATATCACAAAGTAAATGCTACTACTCATAGAAAAATTCCCACTCTGTTTCCTAATACTTCAGTTAACCTGAAGATACGTTGCAGGGCAGTTCTTCTAAGCACTCTTCTGTAAAGCAACAGCATGTCCCTGAAAGCATGATGATTTCAGTTAATTTTTCATTCCCAAATTATATTTTGTGTATTTGTATACTTTGTATATTTGTATAGAAAATATTTTTTATATTTGTATGTATACAAAATATACAATATTTTGACATCTTTGTATACAAGATGACAACTTTGGGTGGCACCTCAGCTCCAATCCTTAGACGCAAACCATTAGTATCAGAAATTTCTTATCTCTGTTTCTCAAGATATATTCAGCATAAGATGAGCTCTTCCCAGTAAAGTCTATTTCATTCCAGCGCTCTGAATTATGATTCATATGCCAAGAGAAAGCATTTTTAATACAGTCTTCACAGTCTTTGTAATGTAAGACAAAAACATACATTTCCCTGTTCAACTTACAGAGAAAAGAACCTTGCTTTACCTTTGCACTACAGAGAAACATCACACCATATCCTTCTAAGGAAAAACATGTTTCTAGTAGCAGGGTGTTCTCCAGACTAACTTAATGCCTCAGAATACCTACGTTGCCATTCCTTGGTCTCCTAGATACTCAAAATTCATGAAATTTTAATAGGACTGTGGTAGCACTGAAGTTGGATTATCTGTCTTCACCGCTTTTACTGTTCTTGAAAGAGAAGCCAACCCCTGCAGACACAAACAACAGATACAGGGCACCATCAGACTTCAAGCAGGTTGGGAAACATGCAAGCCAGCTGACTGTCAGACAGGTGGGAGTTACCTCTTCATGTATTTTTTTAAGCATCAATTGTGACGTAATGTACTGTATTTTTTCCTAGTTCATTACATTGACTTGAACAAAAATTATCAGCACCAATCTGTTTTAATATACTAAAAGATTGGCCAATCTATGCAAGACTTATAAAATACGCTTGTTCTCAATTTTAGCAACACACTGTAAGTGAAGTATAATTTTCTTCCCATCCCTATCCCAAGAAACTGGTAAGTTCTCAGTGATTACAGAAAACAAAACCAAATACATTTACAGTTCAAAATAAAACTTTTTTAAAGGTTACTTCTCAACTTAAAAAGACATTTGGTAATCAAAGAATTAACAGTCTATTAACAGTCTATTACCATTTAACTTCTTTTTGTCTTCTCAGAGCAATATAGGTTACTGAGAGCTTTCACAGCAGCCTGTTCAAATTATATGACAATTTTCAGAACTTCCTGTTCTGTTTTTCAGGTACTGTCATAAAGAAGATTTTATTCTATGCTTCAGTTCTTAGTCTACTCACAGTGTCCTGGTAAATAATTTCAAATCAAAATATCTCCTTGGAGCACCACTTTGGCTCCAAAGCGAACACAGAAATTGATAACTACACAGAGAAGGGTGTGTGGACACCCCATCCATTTATTGCCAGGACAAAACCACCTTAGCAGCTGTTCAGCTCTCACAGCGCTTTTCTGGATCCATACCACATGCAGAACAGACACCTGAAAAGTGTGTCCCTCACCCCAAGCATCCTGGGAGCAGTTTGGATACAGAGTTGTCAGTATTGTAGTCAGTTCAGACAGATATAAATTAAGTACTCATGCTATGCTTAGTCTTCCAGGTGCTATACAAACTTTGGCATAAATAATATTACCAGACAGCAGGCAATGTACAGTGTAATACAATTATATCTGTATAAACGTAACCACAGAAAGTCAGGCTGTATTTTTCCAATTTTGAGCGTTTGATACTATTTTTAAATTATATTTAACAAACTTTATCATGTAAACAAAGATGCATAACAATATTTTCAGAAATCTGTGCTTTTGGAATAACTTTTTTAAGAGGTACAAGATACTGAATGTTGGGCTCTTGACTCCACATCAATAAACTGACCGCACCAAAAACTGATAGAAATTAGGTTCAGAACTGAGCAGTTGCTGGTGCTGAGCCCTGAACTGACTTTAGGAGGAAGAATTTTTAAGAATCTCTTAGCATGAGCAGATGAAGTATTGAAAACTACTTATATGGGTTATGCATGTACATTTCAACACACCTTAAAAAGTTAAGAAAAAAGCATGTATTTCAACAGCTAAATTTAGTGGATTTTCTGTTCCCTTGTGCTGCCACGTATACTCTTCTAGTTTGTTTGTATTTCAGAGGCCCTTAATTCCTTTAAATGCTGTCATCCCAGCCTTTCTGGCATATGGACAAGCACTGCTAAAAAAAAAAAATGCTACGGACAGCACCGTGTCTTGGACATATTGTTCATCATCAAATTGAACAGTTTGAAATTTCAAATCTCCAATACAGCATCAGCAGCTTTAAGCAAGCATAAACTCCCCAGCTTCTGGACCATTCCTTTGATGTGCAAACACTGAGATTAACCCTGTGTTCACAATCCAGGAAGCCCAAACAGTATAAAAGGGTGAAGCTCCTTCGCTTTCTTTTTGTGTGTGTATGCTACAGCCACTGTGATAACACACAACAAAAACAGGCTTTCTCTTCAGCCACTGTCTGGAAGGAAGTTTGAGAGTAGCTTTTAACTTGTGTTAATGGTTTGCAGGCAGTCAGTGGAAAGAAGCATACTGTTACAAGCATCCTACTCTATGGCTTACTGATTCTGAAGATTTAAATTACATCAAAATCACCTTTAATTTACTTTATTTTTCCAATATTTTCAACCTTTATTTTTCTTTTTTGCATTAAGGAACAGAACTTCGATATTTTTGAAGGAAGAGTAAATTGGAAGTAGCAAGACTGCTTTTTGCATGTAGTACCTGGCAGGCAGTTGGACTAGATGATCGTCGTAGGTCCCTTCCAACTGAAATAATCTATTCTATTCTACCATTTGAAGCTCTTCTCTAACAACCTGTTTATCTATTATTCCCTTCCAACACATAACTGACTTTTGCTCATCCTAGTTATAAATAATATGTATGGACAACTCTGTAGCCATCAGTACCGTTATGTCCTTAGAAAGATTAGCAGAAGCTTCTGTAAAGCAAGATGGTCCTATCACCATTTCCCATTACTCATGAAAAAAGTCAGAGCAAGGTACAGATGCTTCCTGCCTACAAAAACGATAATCTAAAATATAGCAAAAGTAAAACCATGTTAAAGAGTGTGCATGTAAGGGAAGAGGGGAGAAAATTATGAAACTAGGAGAGAGATTTTTGCTTTTTTTAAATTGTAGCAGTTCTGAATAATTTCTTAAATAACACAGAATAACTGAGGTTTTAAAGAGAGGAGCAAACATGGCAGCTCAGGAAAATAGGGTGGAAAGAATCACCTAAAAAGCAGAAAAAAAAAAAAGTCATGACTAATATGAAAGCTGTTTTGTGGAAAATGGAGAGGGAAAGCATACGATGAGGGCTGCAGGCTCATGATGGGGAGCTGTACAAACCTGACAGCAGGAGAAAGGACAAATGAAAGAGATCTAACATTATCAACATCTCAATTTACACCTACTAAGTAAATAAAATAGGGCCAACAACCTTTCTCTGACCCCAAGACCAGTTGTCACACACAACTCCCATCTGTTCACCTAAACTTTTATAACCAAGGCAAATGCCTATCCTGAATAGTGCCTAGCTTACACTAAACTCTGAACAATGCCCAGGCCTTGTCTGAGAGATCTCCAGTTAGAGTCCCCCAAAATCGCATTGGGAAACATCCCACAAATTTAACAGAGCGGACAAAAGTGCCCATCCTTGTGCCTGAGTCCTGATCCTATTTCATTTACTATTATAGATATAGCCTTTATGTATGGCAGGAAGAATGGGCAAGGGATTACAGAAGAAAGTGAACTCTTCAATTCCCTCACCACTTTCCCACATCCTACACAGGCTCCCTAGCAGAGATGCATTCCAGTTCACTTTAAAGTGTGGAGGCTTCAGATCCTTCCATCCAAGTCTCACACCCCTGCCAGTACATCAGGCAAAGATGATCCAGTGCATGGTGGTGGTCATTAAGAGTTATGTCGTCAGTCTGTTCTACAAAATCCACAACACTGCACTGAAGCTATGTGAATTCAATAAGGCATTACACCTTGTGTTAATATTTATATATATGTAAAGGTACAGGGAAATAACTGTCTCTATGTTCCTTCACAGTAACAAAGTGAGACTTCTGGAGTACAAAATGACCAGGATAATTTCATGACCTGCAAAGGCAAAGTAAATGTGGATATTCAGAGTGAACTTTCAGGAGCGTTCCAGCATCCCATTGTTCCCAGTGAAGTGACCAACTGAGCCCAGTGCTTCTCAGAAGTTACAATATGCTGGAAGACTAGCAGTTTAGAAGTCCCTACTCAAACTTGTAAACACAGTCTGGGCTTCCATTGATCATGAACCTGCTTAGTCATTTCCACCTGAGAAAAGAAACAGTAAAATATTATTTTCCTGATCTGAAAGCATTTTTTTCCACCAATCTTATACAGATTTAAAAGAATATATAAAGCACTCTGCAGTAGAGAGTCACCTTGATTTATGTGTTTCTAGGTATGCAGTACTTACAGAATGAAAGTCAAACCTCAGTTTTTGATTAAATGCCCCGTAGAGTTAATTAGTTTTGTGGAATGACTATAGTACATAATTATTTCATTTTATAGGTTTTTAATGTTCTCCTTAGTTTTACAACTGTCTGCTCTTTTTTTTTCTTTTTTTTTTTTTTTTTTTGAAAGGGTAAAAAGATACAATCAATTAATTTTCCAGAATACCTCACTAGAGCATGTCTTCAACCACTGGAACAACCTCCCAGGGACATGATAGAGTCCCCATCACTGGAAGCTTTCAAAATGTGATTGGACAGGGTGTTAAATAATCTCATACCGGTTCCCTTTGCCACAAAAGTTTAGACCAGATAATCTTTTGAGGTTCGTTCCAAGCTGGACTGTTCTATGATTCTTCAACATTCTTGTAAAATAAATTAAAGCTGTTTTTTTCATAATTCATTGCAAGTCAGTCATGTCATGGTTTAACTGCATTTTGTACTTCACTGGTTCATTAAATAAAAGAACTAAGCACACAAATTGCTTGTGGTAGAATTAATATATTTTCATATCTCATCCTTACCAAGTAAAATATTACAATAATACGTTAATCATTTTCTGTTGGTACTTAGTCACATAAACACAGTTGGTCCCTTAGTACTTCATTCTGTACTAAATATCCACAGCAAATTACAATCTCCTGTCCAAAAAGCCTTACCCATTAAGGTAGCTACCCAAATGTAGGTGTATCTGACTGTCACATTTGTAATCTGGAGTTTCATACAGCTCTATATAGCTGTTTCTAATCAGAAGTTACATATATAAGGAAATTTTGCCCTTGTACAGCCCCCTTCTTCATCAGAATCAGTTGTGTTCATTAACTCTGGTCCGACTCTTTCAGAAGCAGATGACTACAATTGTTTTCAGCATAATCAGTTTTTAAACCATACCTAACTTACATGTCTTCTTCTATTGCGATTCATTTTCCTTGCAGCCTACTATTAAGAATCTTATCAAAGGCTTTGTGAAAATCCTGGAACATTATGTCTGGCAGGTAACCTTTATGTGCTTTACCTACTTTTTTTTCCAAAGAACTCCAGCAGACTGAAAAAGCACAACCTTCTTTAAAGGAACTCTGATACTTTCACCCCATCATACTACATAAATGTACTATTCTGTCTTTAATTATAATCTTCAGTTTACCTGAAATTTTCAAGAAACCTCTTGGACTGTAACTCACAATCTCCTGTCTGCTCTTATAAGGACTGTATCACAGTAGTGATGCTGCAGCCTTCTGCAACAAGTACTAGTTAAGAAATACAACATTATCTACGAGTTCTCCATTTTCATAAATGCTTTCATTTGGAGTATTTAAAATTTTTATAATGCTCTAAAGTACATATGACACTTCACAGATACATAACAGGCCAAGTCTCTGTCCTGTGAAACTTATAACCTAGTTCATAAAGGTATTTAGAAGAAAATTATCCAGATCTAATTCACTTCTGCCTTATTTCAAGTGTGTATTTCTATAGAGTGAAAGAATATATTATTCCATCAGAAGTTTTATGAAATAATAATTTTGACTCTCACTTTAGGGAATCACAGAAAGTAGAAGTGAAATAATTAAAGCATACAACTAGAAAGCTGTATTATACGTGTGTTTATATACAATTATATCACCAATACAATCTCCCATAACATGAATGACTGCTAATTACTTTCTAAAAGATCAGGGAATTATTTAAAACAAAAAGGAAAGCATATACATATATCAGTAGCTGATCTTAAACTACTGTGTTGCAAACAAGACTATACATGTCAAAATACAGTCTCAAAGCTGTTTGTTTAGTACAATGTCATGGAAGTTCTCAAAGGTATAATTCAAATATCAGGCTTAAAACTGGGATTGATTTCGTGTTAGTAAAAATGAAGCTCATGCTCAGACCTTATTTCCTCTAAGTATTTGATGGGCTGAGGTACACATTATACTTAGAAGTAACACTCCAGATTATTTGTTTTGGCTTGGTTTTGTCATGGTGTTTTTCTGTGGGTTTTGTTTGTTTGTTTGTTTTTGGTTTTGTTTTTTCTTTTCTTACTGGCATTCCACTGGCCTATTATCATAAGAGAAAGTGGCTTGGAGCAGAGGCAAAATGACTCTGAAGATCCTAGCAGATTAGAGAATAGTGGCTTTCTCTAGCAGTCATTCTTGAAAATGCTAGCTGGGGGAAAACAAGCTGAAGCAGCACAGAAGAGAAATAAACTGGCAGTTTTACCTCCAAGCAAACGAATATATGTGTGAGTACTGGGGAGGAATCGTTTAGGAGCAAAAAGCTACAATTTCTGCATAGTTATGCCAAGACATTACTGCTCACTGGAAGTGGATTCTACATTTTTTGCTGGTGACTGACCGCTGAACTGTACTACCCCAATTTATACCATCTGCTATGCTGTCTATACAGAACTGATTTGCTGTGGGCTCTTTAGCAGTTGCTTGGCTAACAGCTGTTTCTCCATTGTTCTTTCCATATATACATACATAAAAACACATGTATGTGTGTACACACACTTTAGCATTCCCTCACTATTTCCAGAGAAAAAAGGGGGAAAATTGAATACAAAAATAAAAAAATTGGCTTGCTTTGGAAAAAACATTAAGCATGTGAAAACCAGAAATAGTTGACCATGTGGACAACACACACTGACAGCCCCCTCCTGTGTTCAAAGCAATGTAACACTGAATGCCTGCATAAGTTAGTAAAGCTTTAGTAACAGAGTTAGAAATAGGAAAGGAAACTTGGTGTTGGGAGCAGGTGGACAAGTATCTGTTTTATCAGTGTTGTATTTATTATATTAATTTTTATGACTCACCACTATTACTGTGGTTAACTGTATTCAGTATTCCACAGTGTTTTTTGTGGGTTGTGATGCAGAACAAATAAAACCACTTGCTACTAGTGTTGATTTCTCTTTGCAGTTATCTATGAGCCTATTTTGGTCTCAGCTACATTGACACTTACTTGCTCCTAAATGATGATGGTCTTCCAAGTTTCCTGATTGCTTGACATGGTCAATAGAGACTCCAGATTTGACAGGAGAGTTGCAAAGACATGTGAAGCATTCTCACTTACCAAGTACAAACCAGAAATACATCTCAGACACATGACTCAGTTTCGCAATCACTGTAAATTAATTGTAAATTAATGTAAACAGGTGCAGGGTGAACACTGGAAAAGGAAGTTGCGGAGGGAGCAGGGGGCTAACAGCATCTGCAAAACAGCAGATTTGTTTCCATTTGAATTCAGAACATAAAAAAACATTGTGAATTTAATTCTCAAAATTCAAAGACGTGTTTGTGGAGTAAAGTAGTTGTATTTGGGTAGAAAAATCATCTAAAATGAATACTTCATCTATGTTAGTTCAGCATTATAATTTTTCTTATTCATCCATTTTATACTGTAATTTGTTTTTTTAAAATATATGAAGGATGATACCTCCAAAGAATACAATTATCCAAACCCAAGAATTCATAGGTATATTTTTGTCCTTATGGAAGAAATCTAGATTTACTAGCAATGTGTTTTAGAAGTGGTGCTATTCATTGGATTTAAAATTCTTGACACCATAAACCAAGTCACACTTTTAGATCAAGATGAAATTTAAGGAAACACTACTAAGCACATTTCTGAATTAGCAAAAGGGACGTTAAAGCTAATAACAGATGACATCAAGACACCCAGAGCTAATGAGTTTGGGTTTTATTTCAGCCTTTGTTAAAAAATAAGTTGCTTTGATTAGATGATGAACACAGTAGAATTATCTTAAAGAGTGAAAGATCTTGGAATAATGTTTGTGTTAAAGACTACTTAGATCAGTAAGTTGTTTTCAGATTGGTTGAACCTCACAGAATTTATACCAAGCTCATATAGGTTAAGACATGGCACAAAGCTCAAGCAAACAATCCTGACTGAAGTTGTACTTGCTCCCCGTAACTGGTGCAGTTCACTCTCTGCATCATGGTCCAGGAACTGAGTATCAGTGACATCAAATTTTTCTAGTTAGGATAAGCATCTTTATATTGCTTCTCCAGTTGTCAGCAGGGCCTCTGCAACTGAGGCCAAAGAGATTGCAACTGCTTTGTGGCAGCTGGTAACAAAGGAAGAGGAAAGATGAGAAGGAGGCCAGGAGACAGTGGCAGAAGTCTTTGGGGAAGAAAAAGGAGGAAAGGAACTGCAGCTAATGGAACAATGGACATATCAAAGGGTTAGAAGACACCACTGTAAAGGACTTGTAAAACTGGCTGAGAAAACACTAATACTGCTAGCAAGTAATTTTGAAAATTCAAGATGAGATTTCAAAAGACTGAAAAAGCTAAAACACTACCAATCTTCAGAAGGAGAAAAGAGTAACAAATTAAAACACAATAATAAAACAGTAGTAGTATAAAAATATTTGTAAACATTAGGAAGATACTGAATAACTGCTAACTCAGATTTATTAGAAATCATGGCATGTCTGCTTTTCCAACAAAGTTTCAAATTTCTGAAGATCCTTGAAAATTGTTCAGCTTCTTAAACTAAGTATCTTTAAGATGAACAACGTTCATTTCTACTGAATATAAAATCAGCCTTGTACCAGTACTCTGGAAGTCTAATGGTACATCATACTTTCAGTGGGATGCCTGGGAAGATGTTGACAAAATATGTTCCTTCTATTTAATCTGTACAGATAATTTTTTCAATTGGTAAAACCAAAGGAGCAGTTTAACAAAACTGAACTGAGAACAATGCACTCAAAATGAGACAAAATACACAACAAATGCTAGTAATTAATTTTGTTTACTTGAATAAGAATTCTGCCAATAATACACACAGATTTAAGCTGAAATTTCATGCACAGAAGATATCCAGACCTTTTGGGCACACTATCAAGTTTTCAGTACCACACTTGAATTTGAAAGAAAACTTTATAGTATAAAAAAGTTTAAAGTTACATCCTTTCAAATCCTATTGTTCCTTTTAACTCCTTATAAATTAATCTCTGAATTATAGCCTTCCACTACCTAGGTGGGTTTAGAGATGATCTGATAGGGACTTTTCAGGCTGAAGATCAAACAAAGCTTTACTACTACAGTTTGTAAAACATGAAACAGACGTTTGACTTATTCAAAATGCAATTATGTTTTAGACTGCTATGAAAATGGGCTTATAGCTGGTATCCTTTAAAAGCTGAGGTTAAGGAGCCCGTATTTATTGGCGTCATTGAGATAATTGCATTTGATTTTCTTCACTGGCTATAAGAACTTCCAGTAACAATATTATCTGACCTAGATGTATAAACGATTAGCAAAATGTGACTTGGCAAGTGGCAGATTAAACCCTGCCTGCAGCCCATCATGCCTTAAAAGACATAATACATTTTTCAAATAAAACTCTAGAGATGAAATGCTGGCCTCTTTCCTGCAGGGAAGAGCTCCAGCATAAAGAAGTCAAGATACTGTCAAGAAAAAAAAATAACAATAAGGTACTGAATATAAAGACTCTTACGCCAAACAGGAACAGGCACCCAGCTGGCAAATACAATTATCACTAGAGATTAATGCAACTGCAACCCACATTAGTTTTAATATGAAACTATTTTTCAAGCTTCTGCACTAAGTTAACATTTAGCCTCACTGAACCTGGAGATGGAGTTCCAGTGTCATATGAACAGAAGTCAACACTGATCTCATTGTAAGCAAAAATTTATGTGCTGGAGGAAAGCAGAGAGCCCACAGGGGAGGCATCCACAATGTGGAGTCAGCAAACTGAGGCACTCCTCACTTCTGCAGCATCATTCATTATCTGGGCACGAAAAACAGCTGCAGTCACTCAGTGTTATGGTTCTTGGCAAAACTTATACCAGTCCCTTTCTGCATCCTTCCATATATATTACTGTGAGAGTGCTAAATGGCATGTGTTAGAGGTAGTAATGTTTTATTTGCTCTGCAGACTAGCAGTAGTCCACCTTCATCCAACATGTAACAAACATCCTCTTTATAGAGCACACAGTGGTGCACAGCTCTTGGAATTTAATCCCCAAGATGTTAACCCAGAATAGTTTTACAATTTGTCCTTTCATCTCCCTCACTTCCCTTTTATACTGCTCACTAAGTCCTAAACTCAGCTGCCCAACATTTCTGCACACTTGTATTTACCATTCACTGTAAAAGAAATAAAGAAACAGCTTCACAGTACTGCAATAACAAAATGTTATTAGAGGGTATCTCATTTTGATCTGCCTACTCCTTGTGCAGGTATATTTCCTATAAATTTCTATGCGTTTCTATTATTCCAAAGGGCTAATGTTCTGCTTGTCTTTTGCTTACTGCTTATTCTTCACTACACAAAGACATTAGTTCTTGAAAACTAGCTCTCTGATACCCAAAAAACCTCCTGAATCAGTCCAACATTGTAGCCTTGCTCCCAGGTAAAGAGAAAACAGTATACCTCACACAATTAATGGTAAGCAGATAGCCTTTAGCTAATACAAACAGTTACAAAACCTTATTTTACTCAAGCAAAAAGCAAGCAATTTGCAGGTTACATGTCAAGGTAAGACCAGATACTGCATTAACCAAAAAAAAAAACAAAAAAAAATAAACAAAACAGAACTACATAAAAAAAAATCCATAGTGACATCACTGGCAAAACCATCGAAGAAAATCAGAAGAAATTATAATACAGAAGATCAAGTTTTAAGAAAATAATAAATGCCAAAATAGGCTGCTAGCTGAATCCAGATGACCAGACTGAAACAATTAGGATTTTAAAAAAAGCCAGAAAAAAACTCATAGGAAAAGGACAAAATACAAAAAAAAAAAAAAAAAAAAACAACACACAACAAAAAACACCAAACACACCAAAACAAAACGAAAACTCGATAGGAAGTTAAACGTTTACTGTGGAAGTAGCATTTTAACTATTACACAAAGATGTATTATTAACAACTCACAAGGAACAGATTGTGTCAAATTAAGTGCACACAGACTCCTATTGTTCTACTTGTAATACTAATCATCCTGACTCCATTAACCACACAGAGATCATAAACAAGGAAAAAGAGTCTACTCACTTATCTTGACAATATTTGCATGTGTTCTCCATATTCTTAATATACTTGCATTTAGAATTAATGTAAGGGTAGCATTCAAGATTAAGACACTTAAATTAAGACTCTAATATTGGGTCTGATACCATTCAACATCACCTGGATGATGAGAGAGCGCTCCCTCAGAAAGATACACAAGTGGGAGGAGCGACTGATACACCAGAGGGTTGTGCTGCCATTCAGAGGCACCTCAGTCTGCAGAAACGCATCCATACAAACCACACAGTTCAGAGAGAAACGCCAAGTCTCACACCCAGAATAACCCCATGCACCACTACAAGCTGGAGGCCAAACAGCTGGAAAGCAGCTTTGTAAAACGAGACTTACCAGTTCTAAAAGACAAAAAGTTGACCGAGAACCAGCAACATGCCCTTGCTACAAAGAAGGCCAACAGCCTCCTGGGGTGCATTAGGAGAAGCACTGTCAGCAGGTCCAGGGGGTCCCCACTGGTGAGGTCCCATCTGGAGTGCTGTGTCCTGTTCTGGGCTACCCAGTACAAGAGAGTCACAGGCACACTGGAGAGTCCAACAAAGGGCCAGAAGGACGATTAAGGGCCTGGAGGACCTCACATATGAGGATAGGCTGAGAGAGCTGGGACTGTTTAGCCTGGAGAAGACAAGACTTGAAGGGATCTCAATGTCTATAAATAGCCACAGGGTGTAAAGAATACTTATCCAGACTCTTCGTGGTATTCGCTGAGGGAGGGATTTCATGGGAAGCTTCCATGGAGGCTAAAGGAGCTAGCAAGTGCTGGGAGTTTTTCTAGAATGCTCCCCTGCAAGCACAAAAACAGTTCATCTCCTTTAAAGGTAAGGGAAGTAGGCAGAGCAAGAGACCCCCTTGGCTTAACTGTGAGCTTCTGGGTCTGCTCAAAACCAAAAGAGAAGTGTACCAAGATGGGAAAACACAAATACCTGTTGAGAACTACAAGGGCACTGCCAGGGTGTGCATTCCTTAGTGAAGGGTTTGATTTCTGAAGGTGTAATTTGGTACTTGCCTTTGCATCCTATATTATATGACTGAAGACTTCTCCCTATTTCACAATTTGTACAGTTCTAGAAAAGTGATGTAAAATGCAACGAAGTAAGGATCCCAAGAGTGAAAAACATGGCTTTGACATTAATATATACTCAGCTTCCACTCTTCTGTACATGCTCTGCATCAGATGTTTAAAGATAGAATGCTGTAACGATCATGCTGCTAGCTTGAGCATCAACAGCAAATGTTCTAATAAAACAATGCTAAACTCTTAGAGAAGACCATGTTTTTCAGAATCAGGGAAAAAAAAAATACCCTATCTAATGTCAAAGTAAAAATTCCACCAAGACAAAGCCTTTCTTCAACAGCAGCTATGTAGCAGCCATACCAGTCAATGACAAAGAAACACACATGGCAGCCTGGTGCGAAAAGATTCCCAGCTGGGTCCTCAGTAAATCTTGCCTGAATTGCCCTTTCCCACTGAAAGAGCAAGTAACAGTAGAAGCATAAGATCACCAGGAATAGGTGTTATAAAACAAGCACCTGACAAATCAAAAAAAAAAAAATCTTCTATTATGGAAAAATCTGGAATATTAAGGTGTGATTAACAGTCAATAAGGTAACATAACAACATGACACCATCTCTAGCTAAATCATTTAACTTATCATGGAGAGAATTTAATGGCAGCAAAGTAACATTTTTCAAGAAAAGTGTAGTCCTGGCTTTTGTCAAGCAGCAAAAAAGTTGTGTCAGGTCTACCTTTGTGTGGCATGCTTCTGCACACCACTATTAGCATAAGATGCATTTTCAAAAGTCCTGCTGCTGTTGATGCAAATTAACTTTTCCCTTGCAGTTTCCATTACATTAAAGTACACATATAAAAACTTTCCTGCCTCTGTGACCTTACTGAAAGCCTATTTTTGCCCTTAGACTTTGCTGCTGCTACTATCTGATCTTTTGTAGTCTGACTGCAAACAGCAATAAGGATCACTCCTCTCCTATTCCTCGACTTTTTCACCTGTTCTCACTTTTTCTTCTCTCATAACTAATTTCAGCTATATGTTGTCTTGTTTTTGCTTCCTACATGCTTGTACTCTTACACTAGCTTCCCTTCTGATTACTTCAAGCTTAATTCTCTAGGTTGTCTCCTAGCCCTCTTACATCAAGCATCCTCTATTATCCCAACCTGTAGTAGCTGTTCAATGATAATTCAGACTATCCCACTACTGCCTTTCTGCATCTTTTCCTGTGTCATGGTTTGAGCTCAGAGGGCAACTAAGCACTGATGTGGGTGGACTCACTTGCTCGTCAGGGCATTCATTCAACTAAGTTGTGGTGCCTTAGACGCATGTTAGTTTTCTCTGCTCAAAAACTTCTGTTTCCTCAAAAGGAAACTGATATTATCCAGCCCAGCATTCTCCCTTCTTATCCCACTGCTCTGTGAATCCATTATCAGTCTTCTCTGCTGCAACCCTGTAAATTAATAATTTGAATACATTAGTGTTCATTTAACTTAAAAAAAAAAAAACAAAAAACAAAAAAAAAAACAACAAAAAACAAAACCACAGGATGTTGGTTTTAAAGATGTACATTTGATAAGCATGCAGGCTGATACTGTATCTTTGCTTAATTCTATGAGGTTGTTAAATTAGTACCTCATCTCCAAAAATACAAGCAAGAAGAGTGATGAGTGATTAAGATACCTGTTTTATAACTTAATCTGTTTGACATTTGTTGAAGTCAAAATACAATGTGTGGGAACACAAAAGGTAGAATTAAGTCATAAGTGGGCAGAAGCAGCTTGCTGCTTTGTTTCTGGTAAAAAACAAAGAAATGCCTAGAAAAACATGACAGTGTGTTACAAGAGGTACATTAAGAATGACTGGATTATATTAGTTTTTCAAAAGAGTAGTGGAGTCTAAAATTCTGCTGTGAGGACAAGGCGGCCTTCTTAACCAGGCCAGCGTGCACTAGGTATTGGTTAGTACACTTGGAGATAGTCAAGAAAAACTTCGAAAGATATTAATGGAGAGAACAGTTGGAGAGATGATAGGTACAATACTTAACTGGAAAAGACCAAAGGTTTACAAAGCAAACAGACCTATTACAGATGGCAATGGAAAGCATCTCCATGGACATGTCCACAGGAAAGAGCTCAACCAAATTGAAACTTTGAGTGAGCAGGTAATATGAACAGTGACACTTGGGCAGAAGGCATCTCCAAAACAGACTCCAAACCTTGCTGATAGCTTTTACAGGCAACTGTTCTTCGGTGATCAGTTTCCTGACAAACAAGTGACAAAACACATTTATATGAACTACGACATTATATGTACATAGCACCTCACACCTGCCTCCTAGAGCTTGTAATTTAAGTGAAACAAGGGCATCCAATGGCATAGGACAATTCAGTAATGGGAAAGTGCAAGAATTACGAAAAAGAACAATACAAAAAGTAAATATTAAGAACTTTTTGGTACAAGATCCTCACTAAAAGGTGCAAAATACTGAGTAACCTATTATGCAAATACACACTGATAGTAAGTAGCAGAATCTAGGACTTTTCTTCCCCTCTGTCTATTATGGAGCTTAAGTAACAGGATTCCATACATCCAGTTCCTGGGAAGAAAGCACTAAAGGGCTTTTGTACCCAACAGGCCCATGGAGTGAGGTACCATTAGAAAGATAGCACCCAGAGAAAATGGTTAGTGGGTATGGTTTATTCAGCCATTTCAAATGAAGCAGTATCAACAATCAGACATTATATATTTCAGTCTCCAAATAATACTTCTTTTGTTCACTAGCAGTAATTACATTCCTCAAACATGTTTTCCCAGATTTTCTCAAGGAGGCGCATGCAGCATCATCTCTCAGTCTGTTGTTCGTGCAATTTACTTACATCGTAAGATTAATTCTATACTTCCACAGGGCTAGAAGTAATAGACTTGAACAGGATTCATAACTCATGTTCAGGCACAAAAGAAAAATCTTAAAAATTAACTTTAAATTCCAAAGTGCTGAATCATCAGTACCATATTTTCTAATTACTGGTTTGCTTGTAAAGTTATACAAAACAGCTGAAAGATATCCCTTTAGGAATGAAGCAAAAAACATCAAAGACTACTTTTTTTCATCCTGTAGTTGTCAGATTTTCCTTAAAGTGATGGTAATATTTTTGTGATAGGTTTATCTTCTGACTCCTGCCTGCTTAAATACTGAGACACATTCTCATCCTGCAAGACTCCTAATCCTAGGCATCTAAGCATATTTAACTGAGATTAGGTAGCACCCAAAAATTATTTTTCAAAGGTCTCCAATCAATTGTCACTGTAAAAGGGTACTGTTTTTATTTCAGAGTAACTCTTATTCAGGATAAGATCATTATCTTGGCAGTACTGTGACATGCCTCTGGACCAAACATCACTTCCCAGTCCATGTACCTCAGGCTATAAGCATTTAAATTATGAGAGATGGAGAAGTTTTAGAATTCAGAGGTCATGAGCTTGTAATGGCATTTACACTACTTGGCATTCAAATGAGGGACTAAATTCCAGAGGGCCTTTAGTCAGCCATATCAAAAAGTACATTATAGAATACTATAAGCAACAGATGTTTCAAGTTATGAGACAGTTTTACCTTAATTCATTCACTTCTTCCATAGAATAAATGGATAGTGAGCTGCTGTCTGGACTGAAAGCTTCCAGGACAAACACAACTAAGCTGAAATTTTTAATGGTTGAAATTATACCCCCCAATAGTGAAGTAATGAACAAAGCTGGTGTTGAAAAATAAAAAGGCAAGTGATGAACTCAAAAACACTAGTCTTTCAAAATCTAAATTCTCTTTGGTATCACTAGCAGCATGTTGTACAAACTGTAGTTGAAGACAGAAGCAATACAATGCAGGTAATCTCAGCAGTTTCAGAGCTAAAAGAACTTGCTTTTACTGAGCAGTATTGTGTTATTTAGCAAAGTTTTATAAGTGATAAACCATAATAGAAGAATTTTTTAATTTTCCAACTTAAGGATATATCATTATTTAATATTGGTTTTGTTAAACTTTGGGAAAGGGTTTGTTGTTATATTAAAAAGGAAAGAGAGTTCTCCACATGATGGCAGAGACTTCAGAAATCACCTGTGCAATCAAATCAGGAGTCAAGAAAGTATTTTTGGAGACCACTGAAGAAGCCATGTAATTTTCAAACAAGTGGCAAATAGAAAAAAACATGCCCAAAATACCTTATTCACACACTGTATTTTCTACCCAAATTCCATTACTGGATGGAGTGTTCCTCAGTGGATAGCTGAGGCAGCCCATATCACACTGAAGTTTCAAACAAACAATAAAATAACACATTTAAAACTGAAGAATAAAGGACCAGACAGATACTGCAAATTTAAATTGTGGTGCACCTGTACTGCAATCCACAATATTCAGATGACTGCATACTGTACCGTACAATCCCCTTATGACCAGATTCTGAATCTATAACAGTATTCCTAGATTTAGAACAGTTTCATTTAGAAATGCCTTACTCTTTCTAATATCTAATAATCCTTTTAATATATCTAATAATTAAATTATTAACTACACATGGAAGAAAAAAAATGCTACACCCTATAAGTTACCCCTGATCTTCCTATTCCATTCTTTCCTCCTGGTGTCTAGTTCTACTTGTTAGGAGGAGATTGCTTATTTTCCCATAGAAAGCAGTTAAAACAATACAGAAATATATCAATGTAGCAATCACAAAGAAAGAGTTCATAACAGATGAAAAAAAAAAAAATGCTTTTCTTGTAGTCCTGAACCTTAGAAGGAATTTTTGCTTATACATTCACAGCTATGGAAGGCTGAGGCCCTTAGAAGTAGTGTATGAAATAAAAAGCAAGCACCTGCTCCTCTGCAACTGAATAGCTACATTACAGAATGAAAAGTTTACTCAAAAGCAATAAGGTAACAGGCAAATCCTTTATCTTGTGTGAAAAGGAGGGCTTATCCCAAAGAAGAGGAGATAAGACTGGGACTCAGGAGATCTGAACAGTTCCCAGTCTGATCACAGATTTCTATGACCTTGTGCAAGTAATTTAATCTCTCAGTGCCTCAAATCTTAACCTCTAAAATTCTAATTCCTTTTTCTGTTTAATCTGTAAAAAAGCATACATAACAAATGCCTATATAGAAGCAAAGATAAGTACAGTGGTATGCCTGTATTTAAGAACTGCAACTATACATAAAAAAAAAATGTGTTTATATATACTGGCCACAAAACAACACCAAGAGAATAACCTTTATTCCTTCCCTCATATTTTAGCTAAACTGAGGACTAGGCTATAGTTTCTGCAAACTTGTAACGATCTACAAAAACCTTTTAGTAGCATTTAGCTGAAACTAATACATTTTGTATTTGAATGTGTAAAAATATTTTTCTGTTTTGTTGTTACACAGACTGACCCAAAATAAATGGTGTAATAATCACAGAATGGTTTGGATTGGAAGGGGCATTCAAAAATAATCTAGTCCAACTCCCTTGCCACAGGCAGAGATCTTTCACCAGATGAGGTTGCTCAAAGCCTCATCCAACTTGACCTTGAACACTTCCAATGATGGGCATCCACAACCTCTCTGGGAAACCTGTTCCACTGTCTCACCAACCTCTTTGTAAAAAAATGTGCGCTCATTCTGTCCAATCTGAACATACCCTCTTTCAGTTTTAAACCAATGCCCTCTGTTCTAACACTACAGGCCCTGGTGAAACATCTCTCCATCTTTCTTAAAAGCTCCCTTTATATATGGAAAGGCTGCAATAACGTCTCCCCAGAGCCTTCTCTTCTCCAGCCTGAACAACCCCAACTCTCCCAGCCTGTGCTCCAGCCCCCTGATCATCTTCGTGGCCTCCTCTGGACCTGATCGAGCAGGTCCATGTCCTTCTGATGTTGGGGGCCCCAAAGCTGGACACAGCACTGCAGGTGGGGTCTCACGAGAGCAGAGTATAGGGGGAGAATCCCCTCCCCCAACCTGCTCATCACGCTTGTTATGTAGCCCAGGATATAGATGGCTTTCTGGGCTGCGAGTAAATGTTGCCAGCTCACATCCAATTTTTTGTCCACCACTATCCTGAAGTCCTTCATCACAAGGCTGCTCTCAATCCATTTGTCCCCCAGTCTGTATTGATATTGCCTTGCACTTGGCACAATGCCTGATGCCCATGTGAAAGTATATAATTGTTTGCTAAACGGATACAGAATTTTTATGAACACATTGAAAAAAATAGCAAAGTAGAGATTTCATAAAGAAACACCTAATATTGAAAGTTTTGTATTTTTAAAGTTGGACTTTGGTGTGGGGGGGAAATATTTAATGTAGTTGTAATCAAAATTAATTCAAAATAAGAATTTGTCTCAAATAACATGAATACCACTATAATATCTGTAATACATTTACATTTGCACTCAAGTTCAGGAAAGTAACAAAATATCCTCTAAACAGAAAACCCACAATATTCGATTGTGACTCAATTTATATTTCCTGACAAACTGTATTGTGGACTAGTAAAGTATAATATCTCACTTAAGAAGTACAGATTAAATCTTCCTTTTGTTTTTCTGACTTTAAAAAGAATAAAAACTTGTATTAAGTACTGCAATGTGGAAAATGGAAAATGGTTCAAACATTCAAATTCAAAGAGAAAACTAGCTTTAGCAATGCAGAAAAAATAACTATTAACAGTGTAATTGAAATTTAGCGTTTTGCTCTACAACTCAATTCTTCTTAAAAAATAATAAAAAAAAAAAAGCAGTTAGAGTCTATTCCCAGTGTACAGGCAGCCTGAACAGAATCCTCTCAGAAAGCTGCCAGCTATAAGAGCTACCTGGGACAGCAAATTAGCATGCATTAGCCATTTAACTCTGGAGTCCTGATTTAGTTTTTAGCACAGTCTTTCTTCATGCACAAACCCTACACATGCTGTTAAAACGTCCAATTGTGAGCTTCTTCCTTACAGTACTGGAGTGATATCTGACAACTTTGACACAACACACACTTGATAACCAGCTTTCCACCAATTTCTTCCTCAGGAATTTTAGTGGCATCTTTTAGAAAAGGTTTTTCCTATTAGTTTTACTAGAAAGCTTCAGGTTTTCTTATCTGTGCCTCCTGTTCTGAGCTAAGCAACATGTGAACTCATTTTTATTTGACATTTATTATCTTCTTAAACACTGTCATACTTAATTCTACCACTCCTAGACTCTGCTAGAACTCAGTGCTTTCTATAGTGCAAGAAGAATATCAAACAACTTTGAGGTAGGATTTTTTCCCATAAAATGTCAGTGAGGTCACAGCCCCCAAAACCCATCTTCAGAAGCCTCTGACATTTTTAAAAGTTTTCATTTAACTCAAGCAAAGGAAAGAAAACATAAAGCTGCTTAAAATAATAGAGAATACTAAACTCAGTTATATTTCCCTACACCATTTAAAATTGATTGACAATGTAGAACAATGTGAATATTACCTAAGGCAGATTTTTCAACAACAGAAAGACTAACCATCATAAGGTAAGAGAGAAACTGAAATTCAAATCTGGGGAAAGATGCTCAGAAAAAAAATTGTTTGAAGACTTAGTATTAGGTTTCAGTGAAACAGCTCGAATTTGGCACATAAATCCATCCACTTTGAATTGTAACTACAAGAAGGTGCTCTATGGAGAAGCCAAATCTCACACTGGAGTAGACCAGAGGTTAAATAAAAAGACCATGGAACTTACATGCTGCATCAAACAACAACCCAAGGGAGAATACATCCATTGGTGTCTCACAGGAAGATCTATTTTTATGTGGCTGAGCACAAGAAAATTTAGATAAACTACACAAATCCCCAAAGATGTGGAACATCCCTGAAAAGAGTTGAAGAGCTGGGTTAAGACTCAAGAAGCAAATGTAGGATGTTCAGAAGAAAAATTAACACAGTAAATTGAACAGAGATCACTAAGAAAGAGACAAGAACTAAGCTGTGTACCCCACAAGACAAATGGCAAGGTACAAAGGTGCCTTGGATAGTGAGCTGTGTAATGAAAACCCACCTCATCCAACTGTCTGAAGCAACCAGCAATGACCACTCAGGTCCAAAGTCAACCAGCAATCCAAATATGGAATAACAAGAAAACAAAACATGCGGTGAAACAATCTCCACTTTCTAAGTATTGTGGAATAAACATGACCAAAATGGCCACGCAACATCTTAGAGAGTACTGAAATAGCCCACCTATAACAGTTTAAGGGCCAATGGCTTCTCTCTTTTGGATGTAATGAAAACGAAGCATTATTATACGAAAACAGGATTCAGTAGGAGACAGAAATATCAAACTAGATGTTCTCATGGCAATTTCAGCTAAAAGTGATCAAAAAAATCAGTCTGGAAAGATCCGGCAGTTATAATTCCTCATAATTTGAAGAACAACACAGTGGTGCAAAATCCATAAATAATGTGGTTTCACAAAAAACAGGGACTCCTACTGCCAGTGTTACTCAAGAGAAAAATGCTTATCACAAGATGGCTGGCAGAATAAATTTTCACCTGCTATATTAAGGTAAAGCATTAATGCCAAGCACTTTAAGGACTTCAGTACCACAGAAAATTTTTGTCCAAGTTTCCAAGATCATGATTTTGCAAAAAAAAATGCTAAAAGGCATATATGAACATCACTATGATTACAGATCATGAAACAGCCGTTAAAATGCATCAAACTAATATATGTATTGAGGAAACCACTAAGGCTTGTAGCCCAGGTCAAAAATAAAGTCAAACTGAAGGAAAACACCTTTATTGTTGTCATATGAAAAATTATGTCTCTGGAAAGCCAGAGGCAAAATTTTGATTACATTGATTGAGGAGGGAGGTGAAAGGGGCAATTGAAATCAAATCATAAAGCTGTAAGACTTTGGGGTTTTTTTCTAGATGATTGTTCTCCCTTTCTTGAAATAACATAATGAGAAGATGCTACTATGCATAATATGATCCTGTATATTAATTCTATTAGGTTATTAAACTCCTGTACCTGACATAGGATGTTCTGTAGTAAGCCATAGTTCAGTTAAGTAACATATAATGAAGTATGACTTAAAATAGATCTCAAATAGTCAATATCCCTGACTTAAAGTGAAAAAAAAAATGTTAAAATAAAAATATGCCTCTTAAGTTCAGTTCTGATCCACAGTCATTACTGTTAAAGAATGGTACAAATCATGAAAAAAAGTCAGCAGGTAGCAATTCAACAAAAAATTGTTAGCAGTAAGGCTCACACTGGCAGGAACTAACGCAGCAATCCATCTCCCAGGATTTTAATTTATATAAGGAAAGAAAAGTGAAGAAACACCACAATCTGACTTAGAACGCTAGATGTGGTCAATATTTTATTTATGTCAAACTGTCCTTAAGTCCCAGCTCCAGTCTTCATCCAGCTCAATGCTGGGACAAGAGTACAACACTCAGCATCACCTCTCTCTATGCCAAATCCTGGTTTTCTTGAGAAACAACAACAAGAACAAAAAAAAACATGCAAAAGGGAAGAGCATAGCACTATACTCCAAAAGGTAGGCTGACCTACACAAGCTGGGGAAATAAGACTGCAGCACTTACGCTGGAATACACCTGCCTCACAAATGAGATGCAAGCAGCACATATCTACACGTCAATGCTAGCAACAGGGAGACAAATATTCTACCTGAGATTCCAGTTAGGTCACATATTTCATGTCTCTGACAGCTACAGTCTGCTAAGCAATCAGTGGATTGGGGGGGGCAGTGTGTGGATATAATCTTACTGCGTTGCATCTTTTCCTAATTTTCACTCCAATTTGTTTTAAACCAGTGAATGAACCTGAATTACCCTTTACTGAGTAATACTTCAAGTGCTAAAGCTAGCCAGAAAAGTCTTACAATAAATAAATTGCAACATAGCCTTCCAATTTGTTATGAAGTGTGTATATATATTTTTAAATTACATTACATATGATGAGAAAATTAATGTTAATTGAAATTTAAATGACCCAATTAGAGTAATCCCAATTGTTTTCTTTTACCATTCAAGCCACTAAAATGCAAAAACTGGTATTATAGCACAACAATCTTACCTTAGAATTGCCAGTCAAGTCCCCTTTTTTAATCCACTGCTTTATGCAATCTTTTTACTATTTGCAGTTTGAAGCAGTTTTTATCATCTCCAAGATTTTTATTTCAGTTTATGGATAGCACAGAAGTTAGTTTTAAAGACACAGGACAGTGTGCTACTTGTGAACTGGTACTCACATCACTGTGAAGGCTGGTGCTCTCTAATCGGCTGCAGACTCCACAAATGAACACTTACTCAATATAATCTTAGCATATCTAACCTTTCTTCTGTGAAACCCCCATAAGGCTGGATAAAACGTTCACCATTATCTCATCCTTGGCCTGAAAAGTTATTAAGTAATTCTAGGTGTGATAATACTCGCATACTTTGAACCCCACTTATGTCAGAAGATGAATTACATTTAATTTGGGAGATACAACAGAATACTTGGAAATTCCAGTACTTGAGTAAGTTTATCTCTATGAATCTAAGACATACAGCAGTCACTATTTCTGGAACAGTCAGCCTTGAAGCATGCATCACCATGAGAATACAATTTTCTTTCTAAAGCAGCCTTAGCAGCGTTATACTCAATTATCCATGCACTGGGGAATGGACAAATGGTTATAGCCTAAAACATGAATAATCAAATGATGGAAGTGAAGATTCTTCCATAAGATAGTGCACTACTCTACTGCTGTTGTATTATATACATCACTTTTTTTTTTTTTTTTTAGGAAAAAAATTTATGTCAAAGATAGATTAAAAATAAATACACAAATATTAAATAAAAATAATTATATATATAAAAATACAGATACACCCAGTAACTATTTATCTGCTTGTATGGATAAGAAGAGTATATAGCAAGTGAAGTATATCACTTAGATAAATATTATACCCTTTAAAGGTGAAAAAAAAGTATCCAACTTAATTTTCATTCTGACATCTTTCACATGCTTTGTTCTGACTTTCCGAGTTCCCCCACCAACCAACCCTCTTCTAAAGATACACTATCCAGTCACCTGCCTTCTTCCCTCACCAGAATGCCTTCTGCTCAATGTTTCTGACATCCTTCTCCAGTAAAGCTGCCACCTTGACTCCCAGTTCAAGTCTCCATGGAAAAATTAAAACACCTCCTCCTCTTCACACAGCTTCTGGGGACAGGAAAAGAATACAAAACAGAATGAAAGCGGCTGAGGGTGGGAAGTTCACTAATTATATTAGCTGCTTAGAGGAAGGCTGAGGGAGGCATCAGTTTCCAGTAGAAAGCAATGCAAAGGAACAAGCTAGAAGAGCAGCACTGAAATGGCAGAATCTAGACAATCCTTCTCATCTATAATGAGACCACTGACATAAATAAAATACCAAGTTCACAGCTCATAACACTGGTACACTCCAGTCCAAAATGTGAAGGCTCTATTATGTAAAGAAAGAAGGAAACTCCATATCTAAAACTTCAATCTGTTCAATGCTACAGTACTACCATTTAAAATAAAAACCATGAATAAAACATTAACTGTCTAACCATAGTATTCTCAAAGGACTGTATATGTTACTACAGGGAAGACGTCAGCTGCTGTTTAGTAAAAAATTGGGAGCATGTCTGCAAAATAATTGTTGTGTTTAATTACTGCATAATTTAATACATACATATATATGGCAGGCACCTATAATGTGTCTCTGAACACATGAAATACAACAATTTCAAAATTATATAATTGTCCACAGAAGCTTTTCAGAAACAGTTGAACTTCATTTTAATTTTTCTTAAATAACCAATAGCATTTTCAAATGCTTATTAGCAACCACTTTTATCTATCCATTTTAATTGAATAAAACTCAATTAAAAGCTTCTAGAAGACCTTATTAACGGTTCAATATTTCTAGCTTTCATCAGTTTCTCAGAGCTAAACTAACCAAACATTTTACCTGTTAAACCAGAATTTAATTCTTCACTTTACTGTTTTATTCTTCTTTTCTATATCCTTTTCTGTACAGATATCCTCGTCTCCACTTCACTTATGATCTTCCATTATTCTTCTGTCCTTTTTCCCCCCTTCTTCTCTCCCTCCATTCTACTTTTTCAATATTTATAAAAAAACCTTTAAAGGCTATAAGAAGGGACAGAGGTGAACTGTCAAGAACTGGAAATTTGTAGCAAAAAGTTGGTATTAGCTTCTAATTATTCTCTATCTATCTCCAATTCAGGACTTCTTAGTGTTTGGATGGATGAAGAATCACATCAAGCTCATGCTTTGTGTCCAAGCCAAGCTGCTCCATTTCTACTTTCTGATGAAGACATATCCTTCCACTTCCACCACAAGCAGCACTTGGATAGATGACAGTACATACATTTCTTATTTTATAAACTATTATCTCAAAATCTTTGTATCAATGGGAAAAAAAACAAAACAAAAACAAAAACAAAACAAAAAAAAAACTTAGTTTTTTTCCCTTGCACCTGGCATATAATTTCAGATTATTCATACACTTTGGGGCAGCAAGAGTATTTTCACGCTGGAACAGATGGTTTGTGTATTCCAACAAGCTGGTACTCTATGAACACCATTTTGTCATGCACAGCTCAACATAAACTATTGCATATCCACTTTACTTCACAGTTTAGTCTTCCAGAAAAAGAAGAGTAACAAAATAGGTAACATGAGCACCTGTTTTCCCACATTCCCTGCTTACCTACAGATCCCTTGGCTTTTCCACTGAACACTAAAACATTTCTCACAGGATTTTGCACAAGGCAATCTGTTGGTGTTTACACTAAACCATTTGTAGCAAGCAAAGAACAAATCAGCCACGCCAGTAACAGCAGCAAGCAGCATCTGGAAGACCCCTAACAAACAGAATAGAATTACAATAAATTACAGGACATTCTGCAGTAGTGTATTTAACAGAGACAGAACAATCTTCTTGTTAAATAGAAGTATCGAGGATGAGGAAGAGGAGTCCATATAAAAATTGAGCATGGCAGACAATGGCTTTTGAGCATAAAAATATAATTCATATATTTACCTTGATCTACAAGTAGGAGGAGGAAGCTCTTTCAAATTCTACAGTGGGCTAAAGTAAAGCCCACTAGTTTGCATACACATATTACTGAAATAATTGCAAATATTTATCTGTGTGAAAGCTGAAGGTATTAGATAGCTCTACAGTCCTATGGATTCACCAGGACAATAAACATCATTTACCAAAATTAACTCTCCATTTTCCTTTTGAACAACTATCTGAACACAGGGAGTCAGTAAGTCTCTTATGAGTTTGGTGCTGCTCAATTCAGCAGAACTGGGGGAAAAAAATCAGTTTAAGTTGCAAATTGTAAAGTCAGGGCACCAGCTTCACAGCTGCAGCAAATCAGCAGAGTCCTAATTATTTAGGAAAAAATGTCTCACTCTTTCCCCAGCTAGAGCTCATGCTCTGACCCAAGGATACGTGGCACAACCCCAAGACGACACCAAGAAGTTCTTACCACTATCTCAAAAAAGGCATAATGCAAGAAACAAATTTGATTAGAAATATTCAGAAAAATCAGCAATATGAGCCTACATTTTCAGAAATACAGAGCATAAAAACTTACATCATGAGAGGTAACAAGATAACTCTAAATTTTTCAACACCAAAAAGCCATTTTCAAAACATACACACAGAGTCCCTGATTTCATGGCAAGTTCTTTAATGCCAAGCATTTAAGAGAGCTTTGAAACATACATTTGAATCCTAGGGAGCATTAAACTAGGGGAATATGCCAAAAGGAGATTTGTTTTCTTTCTCCAGTGCTCACACCTCCTAGGAAAACCATTTTTCCTCTAATCCACTGTGCTGCTTTTTGAAGGTTGACTGATGATGAGTGAGGGGCTTTGATCCCTACTTTTGTTTTTGCTGAAGACATACCTGCCTTCACCAGTTAGCAAATCTAAACTGCTTCTACTGTAAAATAGTTCTTTTCCTTCTAGATCCAAATCAGAGCTAAAAGGAGGAATGCAGATTTTAATAAATCTTTTACAGACTAGCATGAGGTATTACTTTTTCCAATAGCTACATCAATTCCCAGAATTCAAAGTATTTCATAAATCAGAAGCTTCTGAGGTTTACAACTCTCAGTGTAACCTTTACAACAAGAAATAGATGCTAGAGTATCTGATGAACACTTCATCAGGTGCAGAGAAATTCAAAGGCAGCAGTGACCTGCGCTGTGTCTTTTAGGCTTTGGATCATGCTAACCCAAGAAGAACAAACAGGAATGCCCATTGCCAGCAGAGCATTTCAAGTTTTAAAGATGCCTTTGGTTATATCACACGCAGCCATATGACCATCAAAACTTTATATCGTCTTATTTAAATGTGGATGATCTTCAGTATTACCAGATTAGCATTATTATGAGTTTCATTTGATAAATTTTTCAGTATTCAAACTAAAAAATTCCATTTTAACAGCAAAACTTGCAAAATCAGGAACAGGCATAAATTATTCCGGGAGTTTTGGGGGGGGTGGGGGGGTGGGGGGGGGGTGGAGGTTTTTAGTCTGCCGAAAGTCTTAGCTAATTTTTCTTCAAAACTTTTATTAGTTCCAGTCCTTTTTAGGATAAGAAAATAGCTGTGCTCCTTTCCAGCAGAATTCTAATTAAAATATGACAGGACTTACAGAGGACTGTAATAACCAGGATTATTTTCGCCTACAAATTTAAAAAGAATAATTTTGTATTAAAATTAGTAATAATAACGCACATTTATATAAAGCACTTTTCACTTACAGATCTCAAAGATTAGAATGAAATTCATCATTAGATGGAAGTTTTAGAAAGTATTCCTTGAAATTATATAGTACAAGGAAGAAACAAGTCAAAACTCTACTATGCCCCTCAGATCTTTACCCAAGTGTCAAGGTGTTTTCCATTATTCTGGTCAGACTGCATAGTCTTTATTTGCTTATACAGCCAAAGACTACCCTGTAGCATCATTAAAGGTCCCTACTTTATGCACTTCATTTTAAAAACTGTCTGCTTCCTCACTTATTCTGATACAGTGCACTGATATTCCTAACCCTATGCTACAATACCCATCCAAGGACTGAAAATGCAAGGTGAACAAAAGATGAACGCATACCTTCACACTGCTTGGGCAGGATCAGCCTGCAAACCAGCATTTTTTTTTTTTTTCCTATCATGCATGCTTTATTAACACCTCAAATTCTAGAGGAAAGCACTTTTCTTATTATTTATTTATTCTCAAAAGTTTTTGAAAGAAAAATATGTATTCTGAAATTCAGTGTCCTCACAGCTGACCTTCCTTCAAATTCAGCAGTTTGTTGGAGAAAAGAGATTTAAATTGAGACAGTTAAAAACTGCTTGGTTTTGAAAAGGCACTCTTACGCTGAAGTGCCAGGTAACAGCAGTGACCCTGCAGGTCAAAAAGAAATGGTTTCCTCTAGGCAGCATGCTTAGCATATGGTGCAGCTGCAAGACACAGAAAAGCATGATACATTCCTACTTTTAATAAAGCCTGGAGAGTCTACCAAAAAACAGATACATTTGCATGTTCTAAAATAAGACCCAACACATCTCATACTTTGAGCTTGAAACCTGTTACCTCAGATGTCATGGAGGAACTGTTTTATTCTCATGGAATTGCTTTGGTGGTGTATGTAGATGTTCAGCCTTTCTTAGGAGACTTATGCACTGGTCACTGCTGATCAGATCAGATTGTATAGACTATTAAATAGTCCAGCACACTATAGCAAATCTGGTTGTCAGTATATATTGTCGACATACTGCTTAAAGGAGAAAGGTACACAGCCAGTGTAGGAGAATTTGATGCACCTGCTGGGCCAGACTAGCCTTTTCTCAGAAGGTGCTAGGATATGAAGCTCTACTTTGGCATGTGGAGCCCAATCATGCCACCTCCTGGTTAGGAATAGCCACTCTATTCGACACATTACGCAGGTGTTCTGTGCTTGGGAAGTTAACAGCTGACTGCGATTTTCTACTCAGCTCTCCAGCTATTCTGCCCTCTCTCCCACTGACTGCAAATAATATCAATTTTCCAAATTCCTGAGTTTAAAAATATCTACTTTGAGGCATAAAGGCAGAAAGATGGATGATTACAGTGGGTGTTCCCTGAATGAATACACCAAGGAGACTAAGTATGAAAGAAATCTACTAAAAGAATTCCCAGGACAAATAAACACTCTTCTCCTTCCAAGGAAGACATTCATGTTGCCAAACACCAGCGTACTATACTGATGAGGCTACGGCCATTTAGATAAGCCTCAGCAAATGCCTCTGACCTTCTCTTAAACAGCTGGTACTAAATTCTGCTATTCACACTGAAATTGCACCTTAAGCAGCTCCACCAATTCAAATACCATAATTCAAAGAGGGAAGCACTATTTTTCTTTTTCCTTTTTTTTTTTTTAAACCCAAGGGTATCAGAATCTAACCTTCAGTTATTGCATTTATATTGTTCCCTCTTTGCAAGAGAATTTATCAGGTCTCAAACTACACATTTTCTAAGATCACAGATCAAATGTTCCTAAACTGCTTCAGATGTCTGAAAGGGAGAGATTTTTATATTTTTTTTTCTTTAATCATATCTCTTTTTTTTTTTTTTCTTCTCATCTTAAGTAAGCCCACCTTCAATGACTAACAACTTTTGGTCAATGTAAACACCTACAAAGGTTGCTTTATTATAGTCATTCTTACATTTTATAGTATTTTGTTCTCCCTAAATGCGGTTATTGCCTGGGGCTTATGTGCATTACATTCTGCAAGGCAAAAGCACTTCCCAAGATTATGAATGCATATCATGTCGTCACACCAGAATAAAAAAAAACCTCTTCACCTTTAAAAAAAAACATTAAAAAAATCAAAATTCATCAGCCAGTTCTAAAACCTGCAGTATATGTTACTGATTTTTGTGATTACTAAGACATTGGCTGCATCAGTCAGTATATTATATTTGCATAAGGACAGCCTGATAGCCCAACAGTGGCAACAGAAACACTGACATTAACTTTAGTGAGCTCTGAACCAAGCCTGTATCGCCTAGTGCATCACTGCTTTATAGAAATTGTAAGTACCTTGTACTTGCCTAGACTTTGCACTGATATTATTCCTTTCTTATTGAAAAGTATCCAAATGTAGATATATAAATCAAATTTCTAAGGAAAGCAAGATAACTCAAATACATGCTCTAAACATTAGCATGTTTCCTGAGTCAATCTTCCAGTTATTTACACTGCATTTCTTGGGACAGCAAAGTAAACAATGATTAACACAAACTATTTTCTGACCACAGATTTCTTCTCACCTGATGTAAACATTGGGAAAAAAAGAAACAATAACCAGAAAAGTGACCACTTACAGATTAATATTAATGTATGAATTTACATTAATCTTATTTTAATTCAAAGGCTTGTTTAGACAGACTAAACTAACAAATTTGAAAGTATGTTTTCACAAGTAGTTTTCAATGGAAAACCTGATAAAAATTAAAATGTGTCAGAGCCTTGGCTTTAGCAGGTCACAGGCTTGACCAGCAGCCTTTTACATCTTGGGCGACGGATATGATTGTCATATTCTATACTGCCAAGACAAATAATTTTCATACAGCAATCTTACTGCATCATGGTTTTAATAGAAACATACACTTACAAACTAAACCTGCCTTTCTGTATGAAAACCAAACTCCAAGAGTCCAAGGAAATCCAAAACCCAAATAAGCCAGTATATTAGTTGAAATCCTGAACATACGACAAAATGAACTTGCATTACATCAACAGTTTTCAGACTAGCTAGAACAATTATTGCAGGCTTGTATGAAAGACTGCACTAATGTTCATTGAGTGTAAAGGCTAAGTAATTATCTACCTTTTGAATAATCATACCCTGTCCTACAAGAAGCTTTATGATGCTGAGCTATATAAGTCTAATTGACACAACTGAAGGTTTAACAAACTCATGCTATGCCACGTGGAATAATCTAGAGAATTAACTCAAGATTAAAGTTAAAGGCCTGATTCTCATTGCCTTCAGAATGCCAATTGAAAGTCTGAGGTCAATTGTACTGTCATTACATAGAGAGAAATTAGCTACCTCATTACCCAAGTAATGCTGATATTTCCATGGGGAGAGATGCTCTTACTTTGGCCAGCTCTTTCCAATAGGTCTTTTTCGTTTATGTTTATATTACAAAATGCATAACTGGCTTTGAAGTATGCTGCACAGTATATTATTAAAGCCATAGATATATAAAATGTGCTTGTCCAAAAAAGTATATAGAAAAGTAGCTGACACTTTAGCTTATTAACAATAACATTGATAAAAAAAGTTTTGAACTACCAGAGAGTTCCAGCTAGTTGTAGCTGTCTACGTCCTCCACATCTTCCCAGAAAAGTCACACACTTATTTCTATATCCCTAATCACAGACATCTTACACAAAGCAATAAATATTTACATACATGCAAAAATAACACACATAAGCAGCTCATCAGCTACCATGGCAGGAAGTAGCACTAGAGCAGAAACGCTCTCAGTTCTCACTGCAGCTTTAGAGTGTGCTGTGGCGTCAGCACAAGTTAGGTACAAAAGGTACTGCTCAAGAGCACATTCTTCGCTTTTGACATTTTTCAACTGAGCGAGCATTATCTGACCTCACACACTGATCAGAATATCTCCTGCCTAAAAGCAGTATCATCTTACCTAACAACCAACTGTAACCAGTTTACAATAAAATCATTTAAAACTACCCATGAAGCAGTGTCATTCTTCCAGTTCTCGTAACAGCCTGGTACACAAAATAGTTTAGTTAATAGAGAAAAGCCCTCTCCAACACATGGAGATTTGGCTATTCTTTAGAGTCTGGCTACCTATTACAATTAAAAAAGGTCCTTTGATTTTGTTGATGACTAGATTATATTATCAGAATAAATATGTTCAATGCCTTCCGCAAAAGTTTGAATAAACTAATATAGACTGAGGTAACCATTCACACTTCACAAGTTCTTCTAATAGATGACTTATAAATGGCTTTTCCATTTCTAATAGTGTAATAACCATGTAGGAGCTACTTCTGTATGAAACAGGTAATGATCCAGTGCGAAATAAAGTATCGTCTGTTTAAGGAATTAGTTATTTACAGACTGGGTTCATTTTCAGAATCCACCACAGATTCCCTCTGTGATTTTTAGAGAAATTATTTGTTTTATGCCTTCACACTTTGTATCTAAGAAGCACTAGCACCTTCTTCCGCACCTCTGTGTTGTTTGGTAAGTATGTAAATTCTCTGCCATGAGAAATTTCCCTTTTCTGTGGGTTTTACCACACACTGCAAAATGGAGGCTCTAACCCAGCTAAGGGCTAAAGTAAGTAATTTCTATTCATCCCTCAGTGGTATGGGGTAAATAGCTACTGAGTCAAGTATGCATTTGACACCGGTCAACCTGCAGGACACAGACCTACATATCAAAAAGAGAAGCAATCTGTTTTTAAAGAAGTACACCAAAACAAACAAATGAAAAGAAGTAAAGCAAACAAAACAAAAAGCATTGGTCTTTATCTTTACAAGTAAATTCAGTGTCATAAACTGAAACCATATTTCTGGAATGCTGATCACTTGTGTGCCCTTCTGCAGTTTCACACAGCAGCACGTCTCTTCTCAACCTTAGATTCTAGCAACTGACGTGAAAAATCACAGCACTTTCAAGTCAGAGCAGATGACTAAGGTTCTCATCTCTGAAGCAAACACCTTCAAATCTACACTTATGCATTTTATACAAAATCTACTAGCAATCAAAAAAGCTTAGTATACCATAAAAATAACACCTGGCTGCTATTATTATGGATGTAGCTGATTCTACATTATAAAGACCAGAAATCCAGAGTCTAGAAACATCGCTTCATGGCAGACATATCCTAGAAACAGAGTATTACAGGGATCCTTGCATCACTGTCCCATGTTCTTCCTGCACCCCCCAAAAAAATCTGCTAGTTCTATACATTCCCTTTCTATTTATACCCAGCAGCAACCAGTGCATTAATTCTTGTTTCCTCAAGTAGTTATACTCTTACCTTGATGAAACTGTTTTAACAGTCATCATATGTTAGACTCTAAAGCAAATCTCTAGAAAGCCTGACAGATGGTGTTTTGAAGGATAATGCCAGGTAGCTGGTGTGAATCTGACATTAGCATTCCCTACAGACAACTCACCTTCATCTTTTAAAAAAACACTAAAATATACGTAGTCCTAGTTATACTATGAAGGAATGAGAAAACTAATCATTTATTCAATCTTACAGTTTTCCAAAATGCAATTTCCACATGGACTTGATGCCTAGAAACACTTATTTTATTCTCCTTTTTTCAACTCTACTTTGCATGCTTTTGATTTTGTCCTTCGTGCATTTTCCTTCTTTCCCATGCAGGCACACACACTCTCAGTAGATACCTCCCCCCTCTGGGAAAAGATCGAATTGCAAGGTGCAAAAAACCTCCCTCTAAGAAATAAGGACTTTGTTTATATTATGTTTATTAGAAAAGGAACTGTAAGAAGTAACTTGGCTGCCTCTTCCGCAGCAAGATAGCTATGATGAAAGTGTACACAATGTGTTGTTATCCGTACTGAATTTCCAAGTTATCAAAGAGAAGCACTCTAACGAAACCTGGACTCCGTATCTTCATCCACAATCAATAAAACATATATTAAGGAAAGGCAATATAAAGACTGCTGACAGAGGAAGACACTTACATTGTTAGTTTGATCATGGTTATGATTTCTCATAAGACATAACATAACTCTGGAAGCTGTTCACCACCTCTGAATGTGAGTTTATTTGAATTTGTGACTCTCTCAATGGCCTAACCTGACATTTCTTTGCCTTTGTCTCATTTAAGGGATTAACAGGTTGGCTTGATTTATGCATCAGTCTTTACTACTTCTTTTTGACATTAGCTTCCAAGTTTTACTGGGATTTTTAAAATGAACATTACATACCTCAGAAAAAATAGAGGTGGAACTTGCCGGATTACACTTCTGCAAAAGTTGAAATGCCGTACCACAAGGCCCGCGCTCAATAACTGTACTGAGCAGTTATTAAAAGAGAGACGAATTTATAAACTTTTTAAAGAATCTTCAGTTGAACTAGTTCAGCTAATGCAAGGAAGGTGAGTGAATTACAATGAGTAACAAAAGGTAACGCACAGTACATTCTGGATCACCATACAAAACCAAGAGAAAAATCACCATGCCTCAGATGAAACGGTGTCTTGAAATTGATAAGCCATAGCCAACCCACACCTGACACTGCGTAGCCAACTAAACCAGTGCCACGTTAACGGCATAACGGGCATCACCGTATAAACCTTATTACTTAACCGCGGGAAACAAGACGCAACGAGTTGAATGCGAGACCAGCATCCACACCCGTGTAAAGACCAGCGGGACCCGCGGAGGACAGCGGAGCGCAGCAGGGGCGACGCGTCCCCGGCGCGCAGCGGCGGGCGCCCGCGGAGCGGAGCGGGCGCCGGGGCGGCTCTGGGGCCGCGCCAGCCCCACGAACTGCCGGCAGGGGCCACGCGTGTCCGAGTCCCGTCCCACCCCCCCCCCACACACACACACACCCCCCCCATTCGGCGGAGCGGGTGGCTGCCGGCCGTTTCCAGCGCCGAGGCGAGGTGGGAGCGCGGCCGCCCCGGCCCGACGCCCGCCCGCGGACCCGAGTTCCCCCCCGCTGGCGCCCGCCCGCGGACGCCGAGCGCCCACCCAGAGCGCGGCCCACGCCCCGCGGAGCGCCCGCGGCGTGCAGGGGGAAGGGGCCGTTGGGCCGCGGCGCGGGGGGGGGAAGCGGAGCCTTACCGTCGGCCAGGAGGCGCATGGCGTGAACAAAGGAGGGATCCAGGCTGTCCTTCTCTGCCATCAGCTCGGGCAGGTACTTCTCCTGCTCCATCGCCTCGGGGCCGCGGCGGCGCCTGGGCACGCCGGGGCGGGCGCCGGCTGGCTCCGCGCCTACCGGCCGCCTACCTCCTCGTCGCCCGCCCCCCGCGGCAGGTGCACCGCGCTCCAGCCGCCTCCCCGCTCCGCTCCGCTCCGCGCAGCCCCTCTCCACGCCGCGCTCAGCCGCCACTCCCGCGGCGGGGCGCTGCCCTCGGCGGCCCCGGCGCCGCCTCCCGCCCTCCCCTCAGCGCCGCGCGGGGGCGGGGGCGTGCGCGGGTCGGCGCGTGCCGATGCCCGCGCGCCTCGCGCTGCCCTGCCTGTCCGCCCGCCCCCCCCCCTCCCCCCCACTTCCCGCCAGTGAGCGGCCCCGCTCCCACCAGCGCCCTTAACCAGGGGGGCGGGGCCAGGGGCGCCTGGCCACGCCCTCCCGCCGCTCCCATTGGTGAGAGCGCCCCGCCCAGGGCCGGAGGGGGCGGAGGGGGTCGCCTAAACAGGAAACTCGCCGCGCCATTGGCTGTCGGCAGGAGGGCGGGGCGGGGGGAACGCGTGAAGGGTGGTGTGTGGGGGTGCGTGTCCGTGGGGGAGGTGTCTGCGCACGCCTGCGTGCGCGGGTGTCGCCCGTGTGCGTGCATCTGCGCGTGTATCTGTGCGCGATGTGTGTGCGATGTGTGTGCGCGCGCGCCCCACCCCACCCCACGCGTGTCCGTGTCTCTGGTTCTCTGGTGTCCGTGGGAGCGCGAGCACGGGTGGTGTGCGCGCGTGCGCGGGCGCCTCTGTGGCCTCGGATGGGCAAGTGCGTGTGCGTGTGTGCGTGACAGTGTCAGCGTGTCGCTGCGTGTCTGTGTGTCTGGGTTTGTGGGGGGGGGTTTGCGGCGAGCGTCTGTGGGAGCTCGAGTGCGGCAGCGCGGGGGCGGGTGTGTGGGTGCGCGCGCGCGCATCGTGTCGGCGTGTGTCAGTTTGGGGTGTTGCGTCTGCCCGTGAGAACGCGCCTGTGGCTCTGTCCCCCTGTGCTGTGTTCCCCCCTGTGGCTGCGTCTGCGCTGTGGCGCGAGTGCGCGTGGCCGTGGCCGTGTCTCTGCCTCCCTGCGTGGCCGTCCCTCCGCTCCGGCTGCACCGCCCCGCCCCGCCTGGCCCCGCCCCGCCGCCGCCGGGCCCCGCCCCCCGCCGGGCGCTCTCCGCGGTGCTGAAGCGGAGCAGGGAGCAGGGAGCGCCTTCCCCGAGCCCCGCCGCGCTCCCCGCGCCCCTCGCCCCCCACCGCCCCCCCAGGCGGCCGGGGAGCTGCCCTGCTAAGGGGGTGCCGCCTGGGCGGCGAGGACGGCGTCGCCCCTGCGGGTGCAATCGGAGCCCACAGCGATCGGGCACGGCGGCTCCAACAGGGCGACGAAAATGTCTGCCCGCGGCTGCTGCGCGCAGCGGGAGGGACCGCAGGAGGTGCCCGGCGGCCCCGGCGGGAAGGGCCGATCGCTGCCGTGGAACGCCGCTCCGCAACCCCCGGGAGCAGCTCCCACGGCCCCGCATCGCAGAATTAAAGCAATAAAATGCAATTAAATGTCTCCAGCTGGAGTAAATACAATTGATTTTAATTAGAATTTAGCTCCAAGTATACATTTACTATAGGTTATATTTACCCAGGATGTTCCCCCAACAGACAATTTAGTAACGCGTTTTGATTTTGAGAGTAAACAAAAGATGCTTAACTCATCTTAAGCTGTTAAAACTTCACTTGTGGGACCTCAAGAGCAAACACTCTAATACACAACATGGTCTGTTATGCTCAATCCCTACGTGAAATTCTTCCTTAGACTAAGACTATGACTACCAATTTAGTATTTATTCTAATGACATGGTTGCTGCAATAATACACTGTAAATCACCTACTACCATTCATCTCAAGATCAGGGATTTTTTTGGGTGGGTTGGTTTTTTTTTTTTTTTTTTTTGGAGGGGGCAGAGGATGAAGGAATGAAGAAAGGTAAAAATCAAGACAAAACCTCTGCAAGGCCATCCACAAGGTTTTGAAGACATTATACAGCCATTGCATAAAAATTTGGTCTGTGATGTTTTCAAAGTCCTGAGATACATGCGGACAACATTTATGCAATTTCCACCCAGTGTGCGGATAATTGAGGGGTTACAGATGTCTACAAGAATATGTAGGGAATGTCAGTGGCCAACATGCTATTACTCTATAGTATTTCCAGGGGAAGGAGGGGGGGCAGGAGAGGGAGGCAGGTGCAGATGGCAGAATAAAATATCTGAGAACTAACTTCCCTGATGAGAAAGAGTAGAAGCAGGAAAACAGTGTGATTTTAGAAAACTTGTGAAACACTTAAGTAGCAGAGACGACTGATAGCAGAACTGAAAGATTTCATTTGCAATCAGCTTTACTACACACTGGGTGTGGGGATAAAGGGTCGTCCTTTAAGTGCTCCTTTAAAAAAAAAGCAAAAGAAACAAAACCAAACCAAAAAAAAAAAAAAAAAAAAAAAAAAAACCAAAGAGAAGCATAGAACTAGGATATTTTATTAATAATTTACCCTGATTCAATTTACCGCATGAATAGTTGTTCTTCTTTCCCGGTTAGCAATGTAGCAAGAAATGGCATGCTGTTTGCAACACAGCTCAGGTCTGCCTTGCTTGAGAGATCACCTTTGTCTTCAGACCGTACTTCTGCGGCTCTGTTCATCAGAATAATTCAGGCTGGTGCCCCTCAGTTCAAACAGTGAGAAGACGGGTGATAGGTGTAGTCTCCTAAAACACCTTCAAGATAAATCTAAGCTGTCGTCACTGGGAAGCCATCCTGGTCTGGTAGCTTGCAAAACACACCATATGGTCACATATATGGAAAATTAGTTTTGGAGGCTTTCCATCTGGGGTGTTAGAAGAACAGTGTTACTTTAGTTTCTTTAACTGTACTTAACATACTTAGACCAGAGGAAGCTTTGATTTAAACACCTTTAAGTTTATTAAACAGTAGGAAGTGCTACATTCATTAAAATAATTTTTTTTTTTTCCTGGTGGAAGGAGTAGAGAGCAGGTTCGCTCGCACATCTTTTTACAGCCAAGTAGACAGAGACAAGTTTCCCATAAGTTCATTTTTTCCAAAGTTATAAAGTTAAATTGACTTTCAGTGATACTTAGGCTACAAAACCATTGAAATGCTTTTCTGAATTTTAACTTATACCTCATTTAAAAAAAAACACATTAAAATCTGTCAGACAGGAAATATAGACCTCTAATGACATCAAGCATGACTTCATTGGTAGTTGGAGATCAATTTTTTTTCATAGCCACTAAAAACCAAAGACACATTTTACAACTTTTTAGTTTGAAGTGTCAAGCCAAATTAAAGTTTATCTGTACTATATTTTATTACTAAGACTGATATTGAGGTGGATCCTAGCTTACCAACCTAGAGCTTATTTGAAGACAGAACAGATAACAATCATTATGTATTTTTGCTGGTGTCAACTAAATACACATGTATTATCCTGTAGCACTGAAGTCAAAAGGCAATGGAAACAAACAATTGCAGGGAAATCTCCAAACTTTCCAAATGCTTATTTAAAAATGATGAAATCTTTTGAGAATATGCAGTAGAATGAGTGGTCAGTGAGAGCACAATGACGATGATTTACCCTTCTGACACATCACATGAAAGTCAATATAATAATTTAAATCAGTACAGTTATTTACGGCTGTGTGAGTAGACCTAGGACCTCATACACCAAAGATCATATTTGTCAAGAGTTTTCAATTTCAGAAATTCCATTTGCTTTCAAATTTCTTCTGTTTCACTTGCTTTAGCTACAGGTAAGGGTTATCTGGTTCCTGAACTGACTACAGATCAGGATAAAACCTAGCGAGTTTCTTCTACCATTTATGTTAACCATATCCTTCCCTTAACATGGAATTATAATTGACAATATAAGGAATAAAGAAGCGTCAATACACGTGCAAGAAAGAGGGAATGTCCCCACCTCCTTTAGTTTATTTAATTCTTTCTTGGGATACTGTCTGTATCCAGACTCCATCTCATCTGTGCACCCTGGCCTCTGGATACAAGTCCTTGGACCATGTGGCTTCACTGTGATAAGGGGGCACCAGAACAAGCCAAAGCTGTCAATGCAAAGTTTGTTTCCATGTAACAACACTGGGATGACGTATTGGGCTTTGACCAGTGGTAGGTTTGGCTGAAACTGGCTGTACCCTCTCCTCATAGAGGCCACCCCTGCAGCACCCTGCACTGCTGACACCTTGCCACATAATCCAGGAGGGAAGTGTGCATCAGCAAGAACACAAGTCACTGTAGATCACCTTCAGAGTACCCCAGGTGCAGCAAAAGACCCAGCCATATGGTCCAACCCACAGCTGACTGATCTCTGCAACAAGTCCCTGATTTCAGTAGAGTTTTGAACTCTCTATTCAGACAACTAAAAAGCCACTCATTTTCTTAAATAGGGACAAATCATACAGATTAGTCTTTATTCTATTTGAATCATGTAAATCAACTTCAGTTAAAAAAATGTATCAGTACTTATTTCCTTCCAAAACATTAAATAGTTCCATATACTTGGTGAGTCTAGGACTCCAGAAGAGTTCATTGTGAGTTCCAGGTGTACAACAAATGCTAGTTTATGCTATGACTGGGTTTATGATAACCACAAGTTCTTAGTTCATCAATAAACCCATCAAATAAAATCTTGTGTGTTACAGCTCTATTTCATATTTAGCATTCTTGAGAAGTTGTAAAGAAGGAGTAACTGAAAAGGTAACCCAGGACAAAGGCCATGAAAGGAAGTATAACCTCACTGAAAGATGTCCTTTATCATTAATTTGGGATGATTTTAACCAAAGTAATAAATTAAAAAACAGCAGTTGAAGGCAGAAAAAAATCTTAAAAATAAATGAGCAGCAAAGAATAAAAGTCTAGTATGTCTGTGTCTCTGGAAGGCTCAATGTGCAAGTGGAGAGCAGTGATGAGCAGTGTTCCTCAGGGGTCGATATTGAGACTAGTGCTGTTTAACATCTTTGTCAGAAACATGGACAGAGGGATTAAGTGCACCCTCAGCAAGTTTGCTGACAACACCAAACTGTGTGGTGTGATCAACACGCTGGAGGGAAGGGATGCCATCCAGAGGGACCTGGACAGGCTTGAGAGGTGGGCCCATGTAAACCTCATGAAGTTCAACAAGGCCAAGTGCAAGATCCTGCACGTGGGTCAGGGCAATCCCAAGCACAAATACAGGCTGGGCAATGAGTGGCTTGAGAGCAGCCCTGCACAGAAGGACTTAGGGGTATTTGTGGGTGGGAATCTGACTGTGAGCCAGCAATGTGGGCTTGGAGCCCAGAAAGTCAACCACATCCTGGGCTGCATCAAAACAATGTGTGGCCAGCAGGTCGAGGGAGGTGATTGTCCCCAACTACTCCACTCTTGTGAGTCCCCACCTACAGCACTCTGTTCAGGTCTGGGGCCCCCAGCGTAAGGACACAGACCTGCTCAAGCAGGTCTAGAGGAGGGCCACGAAGATGATCAGGAGGCTGGAGCACCCTCTTTATGAGAACAGTCTGAGAGAGTTGGGGTTGTTCAGCCTGGAGAAGAGAAGTCTCTGGGGAGACTTTATAGCAGCCTTCCAGTACCTAAAGGGAACCTACAGGAAAGACTCTTTATCAGCGAGCTTAGTGATAGGATGAAGGGAAAGAGTTTTAAGCTTAAAGAGGGTAGATTTAGATTAGCTATAAGGAAGAAATTCTTTCCTGTGAGGATGGTGAGACACTGGAACAGGTTGCCCAGGGAAGCTGTGGATGCCCCCTTGTGCTGGGTTTCTGTGGCGCAGTTTTTTTGGTAGCAGGAGAGGGGGCTACTACAACGGTAGCCTGCTGTGAGAAGCTTCTTGAAAGCTCCCCCCCTCTAAGTTGGATCTGCCTCTGGACAGGGCCAAGTTAATCAGCAATGATAGCTCTGCCTCTGCAATAACATATTTAAGAAGGGGAACCTGAGAGGGAGTTGGGACTTGTGAGGAGGAGTTGTGAGAAGGACAAACACTGAGGTCAGTGGAAGGAAAGGGAAGGATGTGGCAGAGGTACATCAGAGCAGAGACCCCTGTAACCCATGGTGAAATGATATGGCCGCCTACCCTGCCATCCATGGAAGTCTGCGGTGGAGTAGAAATCGACCTGAAGCCTGAGGAGAAAGTCACTCCAGGACAGGCATCTGCGCTTAAAGTAGGCCAGGACTCTGAGGGGAGAAGTCCCCCACCGTTGTAGCTCAGCACTGGGAGGACTGCAACACACAGGGGCGACCCACGCTGGAGCAGCATGGGAATGGCTGTGGCCCGTGGGGAGGACTTATGCTGGAGCAGGTTCATAGACAACTGTCTGCAGTGAGAGGGGAGCCACATGGATCAGGGGAGGAATGTGCAGTGTCCACCTGACCTCCTGAGAAGGAAGGTGTGGCGAGCTGACTGTAACCCCCATCCCCTGCCCCCTGTGCTGCTGCTTGGGGAGGACATAGAGAGATCAGGAGCAGAGCTGAGCCCAGGGAGGGGTGGGAGAGGTGTTTTTGGATGTGGTGGTGCTTCTCACTGTCCCACCTTGTCTGTTAAATGTTGTCTTTGCTAGCATTTGAATTAAAGTGATGCTTTCTTTTTCTTCCCCTAAAGAGTCTGTCTTTTGCCTGTAACCATAATGGGTGAGCTACTCCTTCCTGTCCTTAAATGGTCATATTCTCCTTCCCATCCCTGATGAGGGAAGGAGTGAGTGAGTGGCTGTGTGGTGCTCAGTTGCCCTCTGGGCCTGATCCACGACACCCCTCCCTGGAAGTGTTCAAGGCCAGGTTGGACGGGGCTTTGAGCAGCCTGGTGTAGTGGAAGGTGTCCCTGTCCATGGCAGAATGGTTGGGCCTAGATGATCTTTAAGGTCCCTTCCAACCCAAACCATTCTGTGATTCAATGATTTTTCTTTCTTTCCTGTGATGTTACTAAAACTGAGAAGCTGTGAGTCTATTGTGGAGACATTTTACATCAATGAAGGCCATGACGCTCTTGAAGGCTTCTGAATAACAGAAAAATCTGGTCACGATAGACCTTGAAGGTTTGTGAATAACAGAAAAATAAGGTTTCTGAATAACAGAAAAATAAGGTAACAACAGACCTTGAATAACAGAAAAATAAGGTAACAACAGACCTTGAAGGTTTTGGAATAACAGAAAAATAAGGTTTTGGAATAACAGAAAAATAAGAAAGTTACCAGTGAACAACAGAGGACTTTGGAAGAACTCCTGGAGCAAAAAAGTTATTGTGACATGGGAAAATAAAAGACATGCATAGTTAAGCTAGCCAATCAGATGTTAGAATAGGTGTGTGAGTAATGTATGTTAACCAATAAGCACTTATGTTGAGGGGATTGACAACTTTGTAGGGGGATAAAAAAGCAGCTTTTTGAATAATAAAGGGTCTTCCATCTTAACATCGGAGTCCGTGACATTGATCTCTCCAGTCTATGACATAATTTTCTCCTCTCCGCATGCAGGTAAACACCAGATCTTATATTTTGCTTACCCCTGTTTGAAGTTCTATATCTGCTGTTCCTTCTGACCTTTCTATTACAACTTATCCATTGCAGTAGCTCAAACACTTTAACAAAAATCTTCTCCCTGATCGTAGCACAGTCTCTAGTTCATCTGTTTCCTCTAACCTTACAACAATCAATAAGTACTAGATGTCTGAGTTTCCCTTTCATCTTTACCTCCAAGATTTAAAGATGTTCCTTTTCATAGAAAACCCCCAGTTACATTGCTTTATAATTTTCTTTTTCACATGATGTAAAATAATTCCATGTGTACCTTTCCTTTACTTTTTCTCTTTCTGCTTATTGTTTCCACCATCCTTTCCCCATATGCAAATCTCCCTTTAATACAGATTTCTCTCTTGAAGGATAACAACTACAATAATAAAAACTAAGACAAACTGAAGTAGAAAGAATGTAGTATATGATTTACAATAATCGAGTTACAATTTTCAGACTCTTAGGACTCTTCCTTGAGCTAATCCTTCAGCTTATAGTTAAGCGCCAACTACTCAGCACAGCAAGTTACAGAAGTTCATAGCCTCAACTAGCTTTAGGCATGCAAAAATCAGATGTCTAAGTCAACTCTGGTCACCATAGACACCATAGACACCCTTTACAGTCCATAGGGTGAAATGGGCTCTTCCAGCAGTTTATTCATCTCACCTACAGGTACCTATCTCTGGTTGAGATGAGTCATCCTATGTAAAATTTGATTTCTCTCCACTGGGTACGAAGTCAGTAACTAGATTAGACATAAACATCTATCTTGTACATAACAACATTAGCGCAAATGAATTCCAACAGATTTCAGTAGTGTATGACAATAAAGAGGACAGAGGAGTTTGTCATTATATAAAAGATGATGGAACAGAAAAATGTCTTCCAAAAAGTGCATGTGATTTGCATGGAAAAATGTATTCTACTTCAGGCATACAGAGATAGAAATTCAGACCATGCTCAAAATAAAATGATAGAGTTTATTTGAGAAGAAAAGATGAGAGATGTATACATATAGTTTGTCTAAGATGTAAGTACATCTACAAATACCTGAAGGAAGTATTATACCCAAGTGAGAATAAAATTCTTTAGAGGATGCAAATGATATAATGCAGAAAAAAGGAGATTAAATTACATATGGGAAAATGTAGACTGAATGTAACAGGCTAGTTTCACCCTTTCATTTAGGAAGTGAACTTTCATCAGAATTAGAATGCAAAGAAAGGCAATCTTGTAGGTATGGATACAATAAAGCTGATAGTACAATATAGTTCTGCTTCTTGGGGGATTCGGTGGGGTTTTCTTTTTGGTTTGTTTATTTGTTTGTTTGGGGTTTTTTGCAATGCATTTGTAGCTTTTTATCCAGTTTGGCTTTAAGTTTTGTTCAGAGAATATTTATCTGTAACTGATTAATTAGCAGCTTGATTTTGTTAAGAAGGATACAATGGAGACAACTGTCTGAGCCCAATTAGTTTATTGATCAGGAACACAAAGCCCATAGCCATATAACAAGACAAAATTATACTTTATTAATCCATTGGTCTATTGCAATTTTAAAACAACTGAAATGGAGCAAAATCAGCATATGATTTAATGTGTGCCTATTTATGCATTTACAATATATAGCTCTATGTAATTTAGCCAGTTCTCACTTATCAGAAGTGTAGAAGTACACAAAGAAAATCCTAGAATCACCTGTGAATGGTATCCACCTAGCAATCTTAAACTCAAATATATAAAACTACAGAACATGCAAACCATCAACAAACTGGAACAAAAAAATAAAATTCTTCACCAAACATGTTTCAAGATTCTTCGCAATATTTAAAGGTCAGAAAGAGTTCAACTAACTCTGAAAACCATAGTCAAACATTATGGATATTTTGTTCAAAATGAAGCATGACATGAGGAAGGGTTTGACACTATACAGCAACTTTATCTGCTTTTAAAGAAATCATAGAATCAATACTTCACATATGTTTCAGTCTTACTGGATCATAGCACAACCATTTTCTGGAAAAGTCACTGAATGATTTTAAGGCTCTTAGCAGTACACAAATGAAGGTGTGTAGAAGACAGAAAATTATTTTAAAATCTTGTTAGCATTTTATTAACTGTAAACCATGGAAAAGTGTTATAAATTATTTCACAATTTATTTGATCAAAACCGAGCATATCTGAATGCAATTTTTAAATGGGTAATAGGAGATGTAGACATTTACAGCTCAGAAGAACAAAAAATATATCAGCTTTGAGAGTCAGTTTTTCTTAGAGAACAAGTCCTCTTTGAAAATGCTTTTAAATTCCTAGTTTCTCTTTTTAGGTAAGAGCATGCTGACTCCTAAAATATCCTTAGTCCACACTGAGCATCCTCATCCATAAGATTTAGAAAAATCAGTGTGGATCCAAATTTTAAAATCTTCAGATCATGAGTAGTTTAAAAACTTTTAGCAAGTTTTCCCCTCCTTCTTGCTTCTTAACTTTAGCAAAGCCATTTAATGCTTCCAGCAATTTAATTTTGGATAAGTTGTCAGTATTTAGTTTTTGTCATAATAGTCTCTTAGAAATGTGCATAATAAATAGAGAAGATCAGGAAACTTAGAGGAAATTTAAAAAGCATGCAAACATTTAGTAAGTTTGTGAAAAAGAAAAAAAATGTTTTCAGTGTCTGACCAACTCCAGTTATAAAGTAATACGAATGAAAATGTTAAAAGCTCAGCAAATGTTAAAACTGCTCATAATGATGGAGTTTGCCATTTGTGCTAGAGCAAATGGATTTTCTTTATTTCAGGAGCTGTGCTGTATTATCCTCAACTATTGCAAAGCTCAGTTCACCCATGGAGCAAATGGATCATGAGTCATTCTTTTTCTGAACAGAGCATTAAGTGCAGTCTCATCTTGAAATTATTTAATATTCCAAAGCTCTATGAACTCCATGATTATAAAATTTTTTTTGAAGGGGATAAAAATGAAGGATAGATTATAACACTGTTACCTACATTTAAGTGCTGTCCCAAATCAGTCAGTATCATTTAATCATAATTTAATGTAATGACTGAAGAATAATATTGCCTTCTGATCTTAATTTTATATGATTTTGTTCTATTATTTTAATCTTTGACATCTGAAGGGCAGTTCAAACTTACAGATTTACAAAACATTTTTAATAATTACTATGCATTTCTATAAAGTTAGTGTACCATATACAAATGGGAAATCAGCAGCTGTTAAAATAAAAACTTGTGAGAAATCTATACTACAATAGTACTTCCCAAACTATGTAAATGTTGGCTACCTAAGAGTACCTAAAATGTAATTACACTCATTTTTTGGCAATATCAAAATACAAAGCCTGATGGCTTTGAGGAGATTTATTTAAAATTTTTTTTTAATAAATTATGCAAAACTACTTTTCTCTGCTCCTGTATTTGCAATTTATTTTTTCACCCTCATATACCTTATTTTAAACATAACTTGGTCATAACAATACAATAAAATATGAATATTTTAAATACAGAATGGACATCTATTGAGGACCTTTGTAATCATTTCCCAGAACAGACTGCCCACATCATAAAAGACCTGCACAAGCACAAAGTAACTATAGTATTTACAATGTTATTTGGATCCTTTAGTGTTTCCAAACCTTTTCTGATGAAATCCATGAAAAAGAGAACAATAAATGAATTGTCATGAATGCAGTTTTAAAGATATAAAACTTTTTTTTTTTTCTTCCTTACCTGAATGCCCATTAGTTTTAATATGAGTATTGTCATTGACAATAGACTTTGAATCAGGCACAAGGACACTGCAGCAGATGTACTCCAATCTGTTGAAACTGCTATCATGCTGCCCACCAGCACTGCTTTCCACTGACTAGAGGAAGGTCTAGTTTTGTGCTGGTCTTTCAAATGGGAGGAGGAGGACGATTTCTCTGCCATAGAAAATTAAATAAACCTTTTTTTAATTTTTTTTTTCTGAGGACAGACTTATTTAGAAACTTTTTGGGGGGGCCTTAAGTCTTTCTCAAAGGAAAATGTTGATGCATCAGGCTTTGTCAGATTGGTAATTTTTTTTTTAAGATATTTGTTTTCCAAGTAATTCAGAACAATTTTCATTCCATGCATCCTTTTCTCTTTCCTGTTATATACAATTCATTTTATGTATCTGATGACTGGGGTCATGTTGTATGTCATCTTGACTAGTGATTTTTATAAATAATTTCATGTGTCTTCTAACTCTTAGCAGAATTACAAAGTGCTACTTTGGTGGGTTTTTTGGTTGTTTTCTTTTGGTTATTTTAGTATAAATTAAATAACTGGACTTCTTATGTTTATTCTCTGCACTTCTGTCTGTCTTCTGCTGAACATCTATCTTCTGCTGAACCAAACTGACTTCTATCCTCTTGTATAAATCTATATCCAGAGAAATTTGTAAAGAGCAAATACGTATCTGAGAGGGAGAGTCTGCTGAATGTTGAATGCATAATGGAAATATATCTTTGCACCTACCTTTTAGTTAATTTCTGTTTATATTTTTCTCTACCACGAACAGTAGTTTTTACATTCAATTACAAGAAAAACTAAATAGGCACAGGGACATAAGAAATGAACAGGAAGAAGGTTTCTTAATGAACTCAGCACTTAGGTAGGTAAACAAGCTTAAGTTTGAGGCTGTACTAAAAACTGTACTGGCAGTTACTCTTCATGAGAGGGTAGATGTCTTACCAAACTAGTCAATTGTTTCCTGTAAGACAGAGAACTTGATCTGTCTCAGTTGATACTACAGTTCTCCTAGGTCACTAAACCACCTGACAGAAAAAAGAAAATGAATGCACCTTCTTTTGTACCAACGTTATGTGTTTCTGCTGAACCAGATGTGGATATCTCACCTTACAAAGCCTATTATCTGATCACACATAGCTGAAAGCAGCCACTCACTTCGGAGAAAAGCTGCACATATTTCCATAAAATAGATGCGTTGGAATAAAATATGTAAATTTTGCCTGGCACACTTGTTTCTGGTTAATAAATGTAATGGTTTAAGCAGAGAGAGTCGTGTTGTCTTAAATACAGTGTGTTTATTATAAGGAATGCTTCATCAGGTTGGATGTAGGCAACTTCAAGAAAGACCACATGCCAAGTATAGAATTTCTCTATCAGCTCGATTACCTTTGCTCGCTGTTCCCCCAAGGCACATGGCTTTGGACGTATGAATCAGATGGCTGCAACTGATCAGATGATAGAGAGAAAATCCTTTCATAGTAATAGGACAAGTTATCTGTATTTCTTATTTAGGACTGTAGGCTGTGCTCTGATTATAAAACACATTATAATTTTATAAATAATATTTTAATTACTTAAGGAAGAGGTTTCCAATTGTTCAGAGGTTGGGGTTTTTTTCCTCCCAAATTATACTTACTACAAACCCAAAACCTCCCTACTCAAGAGACAAATCTACGCTACAATGATCAAATTATTGTTACATTTCTTAGGCAATTTCAAGGAAATTTCTCACTTGGAAAAATAGTGGATTTTTTTCAAATCCTCTTAACCTTATCAAGTTCCCTGTTCCTGTAAATTGATTTTATCTGTGTTGCCTTCTGATCTTATACAAGAAATTTATTCTGGTTTGATGCATAGGGAAAGGTTAAGTAGCAATTGTAACTAACAATTACCCAACATGGACTTCCTCTTTTCATCAAAGTTCTTTGTAGTTTTTTCCACACTCCTAATGAGTTTTTTCAGTACTGCGGGAATTCAGGTTGATCAAACTAGACCGTGGGCGAAGTTGGTGGTTTACATCAGTAACCTGGTAGATGTTAGACTTGACAAGTGCTGTTATCAGACTCATTTTAAAAAACTCCTATAAGATTGATAAAGCCACATCACTGCATGTAAATGGGGGAAGAGAATTAGAGGTTCAGAATGGGATGAGAAGAGCTAGAACTCATGTGAATTTTTCACTACAGATCCATATGAACCTTTCATGTGTACCAGTGTTGTTCTACTCTGTGCTTATATATGCTAAAGGCTGATCAGGGACTGTAAATTCAGCTTTGGGGGAAGGAATAAGCAATTCCAGGGAGGAAGGAGTAGAAAATAGACTTTACCCAAAATCTCTACATACATAGTAGGGAAAAGGAAAATAAATAACAGCACAGCAAACAATAGGTGTCATCTCGTTTTTGTGGACCTTCCTTTGAATGTTTGACAGTTTTTTTCCTACAGTTCTATGCTTTCCTTTGGGGTTAAGAATAAATTGTTTTAATTTAAGAAGCAGCTGGTCTGACTGTGTTATTCTTTTGACTTTCTCAGATACTATTGGTTCAGTGAATTACCATATGATGTTGATGTCCAGCTAGAAAGGAATTCAATAACTGTATTTATGCCAAAATAATTTATTTCAGCATCAGATAAAAACAATTAGATTTAAAATAAAAAGGAATTATCTGGTACCTCATCAGTCAAAACAGATAAACACAGGTTTCTAGTGAAAAAGATGCCAAAAAAAAAAGACCAGTGGTTTAGACCATAAAATTACACTCCTCAGAAACTAAATCAGTCCCTTCTTCACAGGTATTCTACAGTCATTCAGTTCTAGGTTGTGTACAAAATAGTTTAAAAATATGTGCATTGCTTTCCTGGTTAAGATCTACCTTGAGCTCTATTATCTTATTTTTTTTTCAGTGGGTCACCTAGGAACATGTATTCTGACAAGATGTAATCATACACAGGGTCCCTCATGTTCCTCCTATACTTAAAGCCATCACTGATAGGTATTCAGTGGCTTTGAAACTTAGCAGAGACTGCTCCCAGTCTGTCCTTCTAAATATATTTTTCTTTATGCTTCCACTGTGTGCTGCAGACCCAAATTATTCATATGCTATTTACTGCACTGGTATTCAAATAGTTTTGTAAGAAAGATCTTTACATCTGCCAGTGCTTGTGGCAGCAGTGAGAGCTGTCCCTATTACTTGGCAGACATGCTTCTTTAAGCGGGGGAAACTAAGTATGTGCTATCAGTGACCTCAGCATGATTTGAGAGCCCCAGTTTTCTGGATGCAAGTTGTAGTTCCAAGAATGCACCTAATGTAAGTATATATGTAGAAAACACTTAAAGAGTCATGCTGCAAACCTACAACCGCAGCAATTTGACAGCTGAGTGTACTGTCAACACTGCAGTTGAGAAGAATGACCCATTTCTGCACAAGTACAGGTTCTTTGAACTGAAGATTTTTGTCCCACATAGCCAGGGCTATCCCCTCACACAGTTCTGTGGCAGTCTATTTCCTCATTGAAATTCTGAAGTCATGGTTGATCACACATTTGAGATGATAAGAGTCTACCCTGCGGAGTGGAACTGCTTCACTCAGAAGTGTTATTGTTAGATCCTGTCAGAGAGCTAGCATTAACTTGTCCTAAGATCCTCGTCAAGGCAAAAGCAAGCTTTTCGTGAAGAATATTATGTTGGTGGAGGTGAATTAAAGCCTAGGAGAAAACCATACTTCAGTCACTGAAACATGATTAAGGAGATTAGCTTATGGGTAAAAGTAATTTTTAAATTTAATCTGTAGGTAGTGAGACATTTTGAAGTGCCTGAACTTGAAACCAAGACAGTAGCTAAACTGTCTGCAAGGGACACTGACAGAACATCAGTTCTTTAAGTTGCTGAGGAGAGAGATGTCTCAAACATCTGTTAAAAATCAAAGAGACTTTAATCCTGTGAGGACTAGGAGAGAAGCAAAGGCTTCTGGGTTTCTCATGAAAAAACCTCAACCCTACTGCTGGATAAGAGGACTCATCTTTAAAACAAACAAAATTTGCTTCCTAAAATGTAGAACTTTCCTGGGTTCCGGCCCTTTAGGGTGGTTTGCACTACATTTCCATCTGGCCTATATACCTTGATTTCCAAGGTCTGGAGACCATCACTCAGTAGGTGCATACTTTGGTTTTGACCTGATACAGATGCAAGGAGCAGCAGGGGCAGACAACTGGACTCAGGAACTGTGAAGCACTCACATATGACATCATTTAGTTATGGTTTCTGAGTGTAGGTATTAAAGCAAGAGTGAGAAAATTTCTGTATTTCAGGTTGTTTATTCTGTAAACTGAAGCCATCATTTTTTCGTGTAAGTGTGGCAGAAGGACTGGCCTGATTTTCAAAATCTAAACAAGTAATTTCAGAGCCCTGCTACTCTACTGCATGGAAAGTGCCCTCAGGGTACTGGAAAACTTAATAGTAAACTTCAGTGATATCTAATATTGTAATATTAGAAGTTTACCATATTAATTTGAGCAATATCACGTGATCCAACTCATTATAAAACCTATTAATTTGATTAGACTTGTGAGAAGTAACAGAAAAAGACTCCTGAAATGAGTAAAATTACTACATCAATTTACAACATATGACAAATTAAGATTACTGCAGTGTCTCACAAGTGTCTACAAAACTAAGTAAAACTTAATGGTAAACAAAAATGTGCTCCCTTTGTGGTTTATTTTCATCCAGCTGCGTCCAGCTGTGAAAAGGCTATCAAACAAAACACTAATTAGTAGTCAGTTCAAGACAGTTTCAGAAAGTAATCCTTTGGCTTTCAGTGTCTTTTTGATACTGCCACAATTTCAGGAAAGTGCCTGGAACTACACTACTCAAACCCTGTTGCTGCTTCAGGGCGGACAGTCAATCATGAGGTACACAGACTTCCTGTGCAATAGGCGAAGGATAAAGCAGCTGAGAATGACATTCACACAGATTAGCAGTCTGAGTGAGAGCTGACCGCAAGGCTATGTCTTATTCCCTGTCTCCTTATGGTCTTTGGCAACTAGTTCCCATGCTGCAGGGAAGCCTTTCCAAAGCCTTAAAAATTCTTTCCTTGAATAACATCCCTTTCCCATGGAGAGTCAGTTGTGGTGTCAGAACTGCTTAGTCACTTCCATGTTACTTACAGCTACCTATCCTCCGTGATGTGGTATATGGGGTCCACCTCCTGTTCCTGATTTTTAGGAAACTCGTACAAACACTAGTCTAGACATCCAAACGCTTACCAAGTTTATCTTAGTCTCTTTATTGTATTCCACGGTAAAGCTTCCTTAGAATCCCTTCTGTGGAAGCTTTTTCACTGTTTGGAGTAATTACATATCTACCAGTCAAAAAGAGAGCACATGTGTGTGACTGTAGCCTTGTGATTAGGGCACTTTCCAGAGAACAAGACAATACAATTCCAACTCTCACATGAGCAAATATTTAACATCTAATACAGAGACAGTCACTAAAAGAGGGACTGCGAGACAGGTCTATTCTTTCAAATGAATGATCTAAACTGTTGGACTAGAAACTAATTTTCTTTTGGCCTGGTGTCGTGGTTTGAGCTCAGAGGGCAACTGAACACCACATGGCCATTCATTCTCTCTCCCCCACTCTCAGTGCACCTTCTTCTCTTCCTCCTCCTTTCTTCCACTGAACTGGGGTTTTGCATAAGTGTCCTTCTCATAACTCCTCCTCACAAGACTCAAGCCCCTCCTAGGTTCCCCTCTTAAATATGTTACCACAGAGGTGCAGACACCATCATCAATTGGCTCAGCCATGGCCAGAAGTGGGTCTGACTCAGAGCTGGGGGAGCTTTCAAGAAGCTTCTCACAGGGGCCACCACTGTAGCCCCTTCCCCAGCTAGCAAAAACACCACCACAGAAACCCAGCACACCTGGGAAATACTGAAGATATTTTACTGTTCTGGAATTTTTAACAAAGCTTGTCTTTATCTGTAAGAGCTTAGAGTCTACTGACTACGTAAGGTGCAAGATGCATGTTCTTCAAATAAATATAATAAAAACATGTACTGATTTCATGTATTAGCCACCCAGCTACTGAAAAAAAAAAAAAAAAAAAAAAAAAAAAAGACAGCACTATCATGCCTGATTTCTGTATTCATTTTCAGGTGCCAAGCACCAGGAAAATATTTGTGAAAAGAACACTTCTGTTTTATTCAGTTCTATAAAAACACTTGAGAAGGTGACAGCCTTTAATATTGGTTTGCTTTCCAATCATCATATTAGCTGACTTGGTTCCACTTATGAAGTCCTTATTCATGGATTGTATAAAAAACCTAGGTATACTGGTAAGACCTGAAGACTGTTGTCAAAATACAGATTAGACAATATAGAAAATGTTTTTTGTAGGTGTAGATTGTGTTTTAACATTCTGGGATTCATTTCAACAGAAATAATAGAACTCAAAGGCAGCTACCTGACTTTAAGCTAGTTAGTGCTACATTCTTTTATAGTTAATGGAGAGAAATAAGCATGTCTAGAAGGGGATGCATCTCATTTACCTTGTGTATCTATTTATCTGCAAAGTGAGTTTCAGCTTATTGAAACAGATTTAGGCAACCAATTTTCAGATACTGCTTTAGGTTAGATGGGTCTAAATTCAGTAACACTTCTTCAGATCACGTGTGATTCATTTTCACAGAAAGATCTTTTCAGGTCACTGTATGCTACGATTCAGGTAACTTTAGGAAGAACTGAGGTTGACCATTGATGATTCCGCCTAAAACCATTTTGCAAACATACTCGTCCTGAATATATCTTAACCTGGGAACTTCAGCACACCTTCCCCTTCTTCCTCTACAAATCCCACAAGTATAAATTTCAACCTGTGAAACAAAACCACAATGTTAATAGATCAAGTAGCTCAAGGAAGAATTATTCTGTGGTCCTGATCTTGAAATTCAGAGCTCTTCTCATTCTCTTTTAGTATTCCTTTAGAGTTTTAGAGAGAGATCACTTAAGACATTCCAGTGATATTGATCCTATATCCACTTAAGACTTTTACACCTGGATTTTTGCCAAGCAAAATAGAGTGTCCTTTACTTCAGTGACCTCAAGGTCCATATCAAGCCTTTTACTGTAAAAGTAGAGATTTTCTTTTTTTTCAGTTTTGTTTCTTTTCCTCAAGCTTTCGTAATTTTGTTCTAATGTTATATTCTGAAGCAGATTAATGCTTAAAAATGTTACACAAATAGACTAAACAACATTGTTTCTGGATACTGTGGTTCACCTGAGAACCAAGAGAATTAGAGCTTTTACCCTGCTTGGCTATCTCATGGACCTACTCACTAACTTGCTTTGTTCACTAGGTCTCCATGTTCCATCCCAGCAGGCAGATCAATGTTGGCCTGGGAATCTCAGGCAGAAAGCTGTGCCAGTCTGTGTTGTGCTGCTCCTTGCACTTCTTCATCACCTTCTTTCCTGGTCCTCTTCTTTCTGAGACCACTTCTTCTCATGAATCCTTAATTTTCACACCAGCTCTTCTTTCTGGAATGCCACACCTCCGCTTTTCCCAATCTAAGTAGTCTATGTAGAGAAGCACAATGCATGATCAACCCTCTGACTAGTCGTTCTTTGTCACGTCTCCTCATTATCTGGAGGATTTAGTGTTGTAGTTTAAGCCCAGAGGGAAACAGCACCACACAGCTTCTCACTCACTCCTTCCCCCTCAGGGATGGGGAGGAGAATGTAAAACAAACAAGGGGAGGAGAATACAAAACGAAAGTCTTCAGAATAGGTATAAGGGCAGGGAGGGATGATTTACCCATTATGGTCACAGGCAAAAGACAGACTCCACTGGAAAAGAAGAAGAACGTCCATTTACTTTGAACACCACCACCACCACCACTTAATTTACCAATCAGAGTAGGACAGCAAGAAATGCAAGCACATCTTAAAAACACCTTCTCCCCCACCCCTCCCTTCTTCCCAGGATCAACTTCACTCCAGATTTTTTCTACCTCATCCCCTACAGCGGTGCAATAGCAGGGGATTGAGGTCATGGTCCACTCCTTCACCAGTTCTTTCTTCTGCTCCTTCGTCCTCAGGGGAAGGACTCTTCACACTCTTCTCCTGCTCCAGTGTGGGGTCCCTTTCATGGGAACCAATCCTCCATGAACTTCCTCCAAAGTGACTCCTTCCCACAGGGCTGCAGCTCTTCATGAACTGCTCCAGTGTGGGTCATTCCTGCAGGTCTCAGTCCTTCCAGCGACAAAATCCTCCAGCGTGGGCTTCCCTCAGAGCCCCAGCCTTCTTCAGGCACAGACACCTGCTCTGGTGTGGGGTCCTCCATGGGCTGCAGGTGGGCATCTGCTCCACTGCGCACCTCCATGGCTGCAGGGGGACAGCCTGCCCTCTCACCAGGGGCTGCAGGGGACGCTGGTCTGGCACACCCTCCCCCCTTCCTCCTCCTCTCTTCCACTGACCTTGGTGTTTTCATAGGTCTCTCCCTCACAACGCTTCCTCTCTGGTTCCCCTTCTTAAATACATTATCACAGAGGTGCAGACACCATCGCTAATTGGCTCCACCTTGGCCAGAGGTGGGTCTGACTTGGAGCTGGAGGAGCTTTAGAAGCTTCTCATAGGAGCCACCTCTGTAGCCCCCTTCCCCACTACCAAAACCCCACCACACACACACAAACCAAATACGTTTAGGATATGCCACTTTTGTCTAGTCCACATATTATCAACATTTACAACTAAACTAAACATTTTCAGCTAACAAGTAGCGGGATTTTTAATAGTTAAAACTAATGATAAAATAAAATTTATGTAACCATTTAAAAAATGTACATGACATAGTAGTTAATGTACCAAAAAGTTCTTTATAAAATGTTAGTGTATTTCTGAATTTTTAACATAATTTATTTTCAAATTTTTGAGAAATAACAGAAAGATTTCTTCTTGCTTTTATGTGTGATTAAACATATCTTGCACATATAATATCACAAACTTCTTGTACGATAGATATGTATTAAAGGGAACGGAAAGAAATTAAGTTTGTTTAGTCTTCCGGTTCCAAGATGGCCTTGTATTACAGAACTAACAGTAAGTTCTCATTTTTCCCATCTGTATAGTGATCTATTGTTTTGGCTAAAGACCATTTCCATTATGAAACATTATTGGAGCCTTTTTTGGGGGTAGCTTGTATACCTACTTTATTTGTAGGAACCCTGACAAGGGAAAAGTTCTGGCGCCAGGAAAATACCAATGGCTGATGCCAGGAAATTATCTTCAGTTTTGACTGGGCAATAAACTACAGAGAATTGCCATTTTCCTGTTGGGGTTTCCATTATTGCTTTTTGATTGGCAGCATACCAAAGCCACAAACGATCTAAGCATGGAACTGTGCTCCTCCTGTAGTCACATTAACATCCACTGCAGTGAGAAGTACTGGGAGCAAAACCTCAACCCTTTGCTTCTCAGGGCAAAGGTAGTTACAAGAAAAAGCGTTGTAGGTGTGATTATAGAGATGTGGGAGGGAAATCTTGAGTCTCCTACTTGCAACCTCTTTGCTCCTGAAGATTAGGAGAGACATAATGCAGACATAGGAAAACAAATGTAATTGGCAGTAAAGCATGAATTATAGCTCATTACATTGGACAACTGACATGAATGAACATGGATCTTTCCCAACCTGGCTTTCATAAGGCATTTCATATTCTACTCAATTTCATAAAATCATAGAATCATAGACTGGTTTGGATTGGAAGGGACCTTAAAGATCATCTAGTCCCAACCCTTCTGCCATGGGCAGGGACACCTTCCACCAGACCAGGTTGCTCAAAGCCTCATCCAATCTGGGCTTGAACACTTCCAGGGAGGGGGCAGCCACAGCTTCTCTGGGAAACTGTTCCAGTGTCTCACCACCCTCATACTGAAGAACTTCTTCCTTACATCTAATCTAAATCTCCTTCAGTTTAAAGCCATTACCTTTGTCCTATCACTACATGCCATTATAAAAAGTCCCTCTTGTAAGCCTTCTCTGAGTACCAGAAGGCCGCTCTAAGGTCTCTCCAGAGCCTTCTCTTCTCCAGGCTGAACAACCCTAACTCTCTCAGACTGTCCTCATAAGGGAGGTCCTCCAACCTCCTGGTCATCTTTGTGGCCTCCTCTGGGCCCTCTCAAGCAGGACTATGTCCTTCTTATGTTGGGGGCCCCAGAACTGAACACAGTATTCCAGGTGGGGTCTCACAAGGGAGACAATCACCTCCCTTGGCCTGCTGGTCATGTTCCTCTTGATGCATCCCAGGACACAGTTGGCTTTTTGGGCTGCAAGCCCACATTGCTGGCTTACAGTCAGTTTTCCCACCCACAAATACCCCTAAGTCCTTCTGTGCAGGGCTGCTCTCAATCCACTCTTTGCCCACCCTGTATTTGTGCTTGGGATTGCCCCGACCCATGTGCAGGACCTTGCACTTGGCCTTGTTGAACTTCATGAGGTTTGCACAGGCCCACCTCTTAATCCTGTCCAGGTCCTTCTGGATGGCATCCTTTCCCTCCAGCGTGTTGACAGCACCACACCTTGGTGTCAGCAAACTTGCTGAGAGTGCACTCAATCCCTCTGTCCATGTCACCAACAAAGATGTTAAACAGCACCAGTCCCATTACTGACCCCTGAGGAATGCCACTCATCACTGCCCTCCACTTGGGCATCGAGTCATTGACTGCAACTCTTTGAGTGCGACCATCCAGCCAATTCCTTATCCATCGAGTGGTCCAGACATCAAATCTGTGTCTCTCCAATTTAGAGACAAGGATGTCATGCAGGACAGCGTCAAGTGCTTTGCTCAAGTCCAGGTAGAGGATATCAGTTGCTCTTCCCTTATGCACCATCACTGTAACACCATTGTAGAAAGCCATCAAATTCATCAGGCACAATTTGTTCTTAATGAAGCCATACTGGCTGTCACCATGCACCTCCTTATTTTCCATGTGTCCTAGCATAGTTTCCAGGAGGATCCACTCCATGATCTTACTGGGCACAGAGGTGAGACTGACTGGCCTGTAATTCCCCAGGTCCTCTTTATTTCCCTTCTTAAAAATGCAGATTGTGTTTCCCCTTTTCCATCCAGAAAGAACTTCACTGGACTGCCATGACTTCTGAAATATGATGGATAGGGGTTTATCCACTTCATCCACCAGTTCCCTCAGGAACCATGGATGCATATCATCAGGTCCCACGGATCTGTGTGCCTTCAGGTTCCTTAGATAGTCTCAAACATGATCTTCTCCTACACTGGGTGGTGCTTCATTATCCCAATCCTTGGCTTTGCCTTCTGCAACTTCAGCAGTGTGGCTGGAGCACTTGCCGGTGAAGACCAAGGCAAAGAAGTCACTGAGTACCTCTGCCTTCTCCATGTCCCAGGTAACCAAATCTCCCATTTCTTTCTGGAGAGGGCCCACACTTTCTCTAGTCTTCCTTTTATCACCAACGTACCTATAGAAGCTTTTCTTGTTGCCCTTGATGTCCCTTGCCAGATTTAATTCTATTAGCGCTTTAACCTTCCTAACCTGATTCCTGGCTGCTCAGACAATATGTCTGTATTCCTCGCAGGCTACCTCTCCTCACTTCCACCCTCTGTAGGCTTCCTTTTTGTGTTTGAGTTTGTCCAGGAGCTCCTTGTTCATCCATGTAGGCTTCCTGGTATTTTTGTTTGACTTCCCCTTAGTTGGGATGCATCACCCCTAATCTTGGAGGAGATGAACCTTGAATATTTACAAGCTTTCTTGGGCCCCTCTTCCCTCCAGGTCTTTATCCTATGCTACGCTGCCAAGCAGATCCCTGAAGAGACCAAAGTCTGCTCTCCTGAACGCCGGGGTACTGATCTTGTTGTGCTCCCTCTTTGTTGCCCTAAGGATCTTGAACTCCACCATTACAGTCGATGCAGCCAAGGCTGCTCTTGAGCTTCACATTCCCCACCAAACCCTCCTTATTGGTGAGTACAAGCTGAAATTCAAAGTGTACTTATGATTTCCTATTACTTCTCAGAGATAATACAAATTCTGTTTGTGCCAACTTTTGCAAAACCCTTTTCTAGTGGTTGATTTATATCAGATGTCAATCTTTTCCCCCTACTTGTTAGCACAGATAATCCTATACCTTCATTAATAGAGATCAAGGTCAGTGGCAAGTGTCAAATCTGAATTGATGTTGCACGTGAAAGAGAGGGGAATTGTCCTGGGTTGAGTGAGTGGTGGAGTTTTTTGGTGGCAGGGGAGGGGGCTATCGGGGCGGCCCCCTGTGAGAAGCTTCTCAAAGCTCCCCCAGCTCCATGTCAGCTCCACTTCTGTTTGGGAAATTGAGCCAATCGGCTGCACCTCTGCAATAACGTATTTAAGAAGGGATGTGGTGACGGGCAGTCGGACTTGTGAGGAGGAGTTGCTGCAGCTGCATGAACCAAGGTCAGTGGAGGAAAGGAGGGGGGAGGTGTGCCAGAGCAGAGACCCCCCTGTATCTTGTGGTGAGACGGCAGGGCGGCCCCCCCCTGCCACCCATGAAGATCTACGGTGGAGCAGACACTGATTTATGGCCTGTTGCTCCTGCTCGGATAATCAAGGTTCTGTGCCCGAAGAAGGCCGGGGTCTCATGGGAAAAGGTAGCCCTGCTGCTATAATTCAGTGCTGGGAGGATTGCAGCATGCGGGGGAGTCCCACGCCAGAGCAGCTCGGGAAGGGCTGCAGCCGTGGGAGGGAATCCAGTCGGAGAAAGTTAGTGAGCCATGATGGAGCAGTGTGGGGAATGCTGTGGCCCATGGGAGGAATTCAAGTCGGAGAAAGTTTGTGGAGGACTGTCTCCTGTGAGAGGGGGACCACGATGGAGCAGGAGGAACAAGTTTCAGACACTCCCCTCACCGAAGATGAAGGAAGTGGCAGCGCTGACTGCACCCCCCATTCCCTGCCCCTGTGCCACTGGGGGAGGAGGTAGAGATATCGGGAGCAGAGCTGAGCCCGGGAAGAAGGGAGGGGTGGGGGGAAGGTGTTCTCAAGATGTGGCAATGCTTCTCACTGTCCTACTCTGTTATGTGTTGTTAGTGTCTGTAATAAATGTATGTTCTTTTTTTTCTTCCCCTAACGAGTCTGCCTTTTGCTCGTGATCATAAAAGGGGGATTTTTCCCCATCCCAGTCCTATCTTGAACCCCAAGCCTGGCTCTCTGTCCCTTCTCATTGCCAGAGGGGAAGGGAGAGAGAGCTGCTGCATTGTGGTTGGCTGCCAATCAGGCCTAAACCACAACAGGAATTATTACAGCTACACGTGAGAATATCTGTCTGTGCTGGAATTCTGTGGCAGGGTTTTTTGTAGCAGGGCAGGGGGCTACAGAAGTGACCCCTGTCAGAAGCTTCTTGAAAACTCCCCTGGCTCCAAGTCAGACCTGCTTCTGGCCAAGGCCAAACCAATTAGAGATGGTGGCTATGCCTCTGCGAGAACGTATTTCAGGGGAACCTGGGAGGGGGTTGGGACTTGTGAGGAGGATTTGGAAGAAGGACAAACACTGAGGTTGATGGAAGGAAGGAGAAGGAAGTGGGGAAGGTGTGCTGGAGCAGAGACCCCTGTATCCTGTGATGAGATGGCAGGGCCGCCCTCTCTGCCAGACATGGGGGACCATGGTGGAGCAGAAGCCAACCTATAGCCTGTGGATGAGCCCATGCTGGAGCAGGCGGCAACATATACAGGAAGCTGGCACTCTGAGGGGAGAAGTGGCCCCCACTGTTGTAGCTCAGTGCTGGGAAGACTGCAACATGCAGGTGTGACCCATGCTGCTGCATCCCATGGAGAGGACTCACTGCAGAGAAGGTTCGTGGAGGACTGTCTGCAGTGAGGGGAGCCACGTGGAGCACAGGAGGAATGTGTGGCGTTCACCCCACCTCCTGAGAAGAAAGGTGTGGCGAGCTGACTGTAACCCCCATCGTCTGCCCCCTGCGCTGCTGAGGGGGAGGAGGAAGAGAGATCAGGAGCAGAGCTGAGCCCGGGAAGAAGGGAGGGGTGGGAGGAAGTTTTTTTGAACATGGTGATGCTTCTCATTGTCCCACCTTGTCTGTTAAATGTTGTCTTTGTTAGTATTTGAATTAAAGTGATGTTCTTTTTTTATTTTCCCTAGTGAGTGAGTCTGTCTTTTGCAGGTGACTGTTATGGGTGAGCCACCTCTCCCTGTCCTTATCTGGATTCCTGAGCATTTTACTTTATTTTCTCCTTCTTATTCCTGAGGGGGAAGGGGTGAGTGAATGACTGCACGGTGCTGGGTTGCCCTCTGAGCTCAGCCATGTCACTGTCATGGTTACTAATTCTTACTTATCTGTATTAGCATGTGCTGCTGAGATCTTATGTAGCCATTTATTCATCCAAAAGTTTGTAAAATATCTATGGAGAAAGCATGTTTATCACTGAAAGGTCGTAGGAAAGCTTCTTACATTTTTTGTAATGTCATTATTTTTCTCTACAGTGCTTCACTGAGCTAGCTGTAATAAGGCCAAACCCAGTAGTGATTACCAGTAGCAGGCCTGGCAGGAAATGGAATATCTGGCCCAGAGGGGAACAGAACAGTGGCCTCTCCTTGACTGTTATTGATCCAGTCCCATTGAGGTCAACATTCAGGAGTTTAAATTCAAATGGTTTGCATTTATTACATCTGTTCCAAAAATGTCCTGACCCGAAACAATTTCTTTATTTTAGCTTGTCCTCCCCATAATTTTTAATTGCAAGTTACAGAGGTTTACTTCATGCTGACCTTTTGCAAATTGAAGTCTACCTGTAGAGCAGTGGGACAAATTAGTAGAGCTGGTATTGTACAATTTCACTGATTTGTATTTTAGAATTGATCTATTACAGAGATCTAAGCTATTTCCACTATTTAACTTCCCTTTCTTTTTGTAATGAGAAAATATATAAAATGGCTACTGCAAACAAAAATATCATTAATTTCCTTTTCCAAAAATGTTGTAAACATACAACAAGCAGTTTTTATGAACCAGTTTTCACAGGCTGTTTTGAACATCATATGAGGAACATTTAAAGAGGTAGTCTGATTCCCAAGGTAAAAAAGTTTAATATTTTTACTCATCTATCCCTTTAGAGTCCAATAATTGTGGATGGCTACAGAATGAACTTCAGAAAATAAGCCAGTTTTGGTTTAGGATATCTAATGATAGGGAATCCACTGCTTATGTTAATAGTATGAATTACTAACTTTCATTTTATTTTTAATGTGCTGGTATCAACATTATGCTTTTTCTCTCTAAGTTATACTATTTATCCATGCAATGTATGCAAAAAAATAGAGGAAAACAGCTGTTACATATCATCCTAATTCAAGCTGATCAATTTATACCAACTGATAGGCAAATCTGCAACATTACAAACAGTATTCATCTAAAGCTATGTTGAGAAGATGATGTCATGCTGTGCTGCACTATGTTTGATTAAAGCCACTTCTTCAGAAAGAGAATTCAATTAAAAAAGAAAAATAGAAAAAAGTGCTGTGATTGATTAAATTAGAAGATAACAGAAGAGAAAGATTTTTTCATTTTGATTGGAATAACAAAAAAAAGTGATGGACATGCATATTATATGTGTTACAATTGCCTCTTGTATTTAATATGACTTATGTCTCTTGTCTCCTATTCTGAAATATTTGAATTGTAGAGTAATTTAATACTCTTTTACATGCAAATGAACACAAAGGTCTTTGTTAGAATGAAAAGTCTGGCTAGCCTGTGGGCGTGACAGGAAGAATGGAATGTCTAAAAATGATCACGTTAAAACTGCCCTTGGGGGAAATAGTTTGAACTCACTTTAAGCATCAGGGAAGACTGGGATGAAGAGAAGAGCAAATCCCCTTCAGTGTCAAGACATTACATGATCAGTCACATTGTAATTTCAAATGTGAATGTTGGAATGCCAAGTAGTTGGAGTAGTTCAGTTTATTGTCTTAAGTATGTGTGTCCTGAGACAGGGACAAATAAGGGATATTAACTGTTAAACAGTTAGACATATCTTGTTACCCTATCTGGAAAAGACTTGTGATGTCGCACAAAAAGCCTATGTGGTAATGCTGAGACACTGAAAACTGTGCTTGTGAAAGATAAAGACATCTCTAACTGCATTGCATCCTGTAACTATGAAATATATATATTCAGTTATAAGGAACACTAAGGCTTTAAAAGCATATGCGGCAAATTAGGATATGTATACTTGAGGACTTAAAAAACCAGATTTGATTCTGCTAATAATACATAAAAAGAAGTTTTGGATGATGTTTATGTATATTCAGTATGCAGAACTACAACATCACTTACACATGTGCATGAATAAAAGAAGCCTCATATAGGTCTGAATGCTATACATTTCAGGAGATTTATAAAATGTGCTGTGGGTTGACTTTCATTGTTAAGCATGAAAATAGTACTGCAGCATGCTACCCATCAATGATCAATTCCATGCATTTAATAATGAACCTTTTTCTTCTTGTTCTGTATTATGATGAGTTATTGTTTTGATGAAAACCTCAGCCAAAAAAAATTCAAGCACTCTCACCTAAGAGGCAAATTGCTGAAAATCCCTTACAAAGCAGTAAACCAACACAATTCTTACTGGCTGTGATGATCAGTGCTTACTGACAATACTGAAAACCTCAGAGAACTGTAGTCTGTGAGGAACAGACCAGATAGTTCCATTTTAATATGCTATGCACTTTCCTCTTTAGAAAAATCTCATTATTAACCTCAGCTTAAAACATAAGTTCCAACGCAATATTGTCCTTACTTGTTACAGCTGTGGCTTATATTAAATATACTGGACTTTTATTAGTCCTCAATTGCTATTTAACAAATGTTCTTTTTCTTTAAAAGTCCATCAGTACTACAAGTCAGTAATTATGCTGCAGGAGCTGCATAGCTTACTGTGCACATAAATGCAGTGTGTGTACATACATGTATGTATATACATTCATACCTCCCCACCCCTTGTTTGCTCAGGTTATTTAAGGAAAACTTCCACTCTTCAATAATGCTTCATCTGATGTCTGAATAGGTTTTATCTCTTTGTCATTATTGATTATTTTTCTGCATGTGGGAAGTGAACCGTTCCTTTCATGTACTTTCAGTTCTCATGTCTTCAAGATGGGGAAGAGGATTTTGCAAGTGGATCCAATATTTTGGAATGTTCCGAAATGCCGTAAAAAACATGGGATTAGTGGGTTTCTGCAGCAGATCTTGCATGTACAGGCACAGTGGGGGCTGCCAGCTGTCCAGGCCGGGCGCTGGTAGCAGCGGGGGCTCCCCACGGAGGGTCCGTCAGGGCAGGGCCTGGCAGCCGGGGCCCGTCCCCCCGCCCGGCCAGGAGCCGGGCAGCCGGGGGGCTCCGGGGCAGGCCAGGATGTTGGCCTGTGGGCAGGATGGGGGGAGGCCTGGGAGAGGCGGGCAGGCCGAGACCGCGAGGGCTGGTGGTGTCCTAGCAGACCCCAGAGTACAGCTACAGAGAAGCTGCAATTCACAGCTATAGGATTTATTCCTGAAAATTCTTATGGCTTCCTTGCTGGGATTATACATGCCTCGCGGATAACTTCTGCTGAGATGTAGGCCAACGGTTTCCAGAAATGAAATACATATTGATCTGAAAAAGCAGTGAAAACACTCTCATTTGTTTGACTTGGCAGAGACTGATCAGTATAAATGTCCTGAGTCACTGCTTACGTACCCTGAATATCATCTCTGTCTGCTTAAAAAGCCTGTTAGTATCATAACTATTTTATGACAAGGTAAACATTGTGTCTGGAAATCTATAGGTTGCCAGAATACTGCACTGCCAGGCAGTTGTTTGCCCTGTTAGACTGTGAGAAGAGTTTGGGGCAGAGCAGCAAGCCCTCTCCCAGCCAGGCAGGGATCTGCAGGGGTGGGGGCTTGTTCTAACTTCAAGCTTGCATGAGATCAGCACCTGGAGTGTATATGTTTAGTAGTGTGATCACAGGCTCCTCAATGTCAGCTGCCCTCAGTGCCAAAGAATGGCTTAGACTGCTTCAATTTACTGGTAGGGATGTAGCTATACAGTCTATGAAACATATTTATCTCCCTCACTCTAAACTGTGACCTCTTATTCCCTTCATATAGATTCATCACATGTTTAATATTTTCAAGTGTTAATGAAGTTAAAAATAGGCAACTTTAAGAATTTGTGTTATGTTCAAGCAGCACTATGTAATGCTTTCTTTGCTTAGTTGAGGCAGAAGAGGTAGACTCTGTCTTTGAAATTGCTGTGTAGTTGTTAAGGTGCTGCTAAAAATGTCCCAAGAACATGACTTTTCTTTGCTGTAAGACAAGAAATTAAGGGTATTGTTAGTCAGCATGAATTAATTTCTGTTATGTTTTCTTTTGAGAAAACACATATCTGCTTCACTGTCTGGGGTTTAGAGTGAGTGGTGAGGTTTTTAGTAGCAGGGGAGGGGGGATACAGTAGTGGCCCCCTGCAAGAAATTTCTTGAAGCTCCCTTGGCTCCAAGTTGCACCCACCTCTACACCAAAGCTGAGCCAATTAGCTGAACTTCTGTGATAATGTATTTAAGAACACCTGGGAGGAGGAGTTGGACTTGTGAGGAGGAGTTGTGGCAGCTGTGTGAACACCAAGGTCAGTGGAAGAACGGAGGAAGAAAGGAGGGGGGAGGTGTGCCGGAGCAGAGACCCCCCCCTGTATCCTGTGGTGAGATGGCAGGGAAGCCCCCCCCCCCCCCCCCCCCCCCGCCCCGTAGAGGTCTGCAGTGGAGCAGATGCTGATTTATGGCCTGTGGGGGGCCTGTCAAATTAAGGTGGCTGTGCCCGAAGTCAGTTGGAACCCTGTGGGAAGAAGCAGCCCCCACTGTTGTATTTTGGCGCTGGGAGGATTGCAGATTGCAGCATGTGGGGGTGTCCCACACTGGAGCAGCTTGGGAAGGGCTGCAGCCGTGGGAGGGACTCCAGTCAGAGAAAGTTGGTGTCCCATGCTGGAGCAGTGTATGGATATGCTGCGGCCCGTGGAAGGGACTCACATCGGAGAAAGTTTGTGGAAGGACTGTATCCTGTGAGAGGGGGACCACGATGGAGCAGGGGGAAGAAGTTTCTGAAGTTTCCCCCTCCCAAAGTTGGAAGAAGCGGCAGCACAAACTGCACCCCCATTCCCTGCCCCCTGCACTGCTGCGGAAGGAGGTAGAGATATCGGGCGCAGAGCTGAGCCCATGAAGAAAGGAGGGGTGGGGCTGAAGGTGTTTTCAGGATGTGGTAATGCTTCTCATTGTTCTACTCTATCTGTTAGGTGTTGATAGTGCTTGCAAAAAATGTATGTTCTTTTTTCCTCCCCCTAATGAGTCTGTCTTTTTCCCTTGACTGTAATGGGTGATTTATCCCTCCCTGTCCTATCTCAAATCCCAGGCCTTTGCTTATTTTTTCCTTCTCAGCGCTGTGGAGAAGAGGGGAGTGAGCAGCTGCGTGGTGCTCAGTTGTCCTCTGAGCTGAAACCATAACGTGCACACACCAGGTCATTGAGTCTGAACTTTAAAGATTCAATAGTGGCTCATCCTGTGGGCTGCTTAATGTTAGAATTTGTAAATGGTTCATTTAGTGTGTTTGAATATGAACTTGCACTGAAAATGACAGGAAAAACCACAGAACTATTTAGCTATCAAAAAGGTGTTTTTACATTTGCAAAGTTAAAATAAGTAGTCAAATGCACAGCCTGATTCTTTTGTTTTCCAAGTTGCTTAAACCTGTGCTTTAAAGACAAATACATTGGTTTTATTAACTTAAAGTACAGTGTAAAAATTCTCAATTAATCAGCAGAGCTAAATTAGGAATGACATACAACAGTGTTAGAAGTTCCTCTATGCATGTTGCTTTCAAATGAGGTACTGTGAACACTAATCACAAATGGGTACAAAATGGAATAATCGCATTAAGTAATCAATATACCATAACTTGATGTTTTCTTATTTGAATGCATGGTGAACAACAGACACAGTAAAATATACTGCAGCTGTCTGATAAATAATTTTACCTCCCTTAGCAATTATTATGCACAAGAATACAACAGAACTGTCTCTCACTGCTGAAATCTCTTCACGACTTGTGTAAGAACGAATACAAATCAATAGTGCTGTTGTATCCTTTGAGTAACCAAGATGGATGAGAACATGGTGACAGTCTGTCTAGGTAACACAAGACAAATGTCTTCTGTGAGTAACAGGATACATATCACAATGTTTTCCTTTGTGGGGTTAATCAAGTACATTTCTTCATTGAGTTTGGTAATGTTATACATGTTTTTGATGAACTATTTAATCGTGCTGTTAGTTTTTCTATCAGTATTATTTAATTCAAAACTGAAGGTATTTATTTTATTATTATCTTCAATTGTTGAGTCATTTACTTCTAAATATGTTCTTTCCTTCAGAAAACCTTTCCTTCACACTAATACCAAAATTTAGTTGTTTCAGAGTGCCTATTCAAATTCAGAAAATATAAATGACTCCCAGAATGTTAGGTTTTAAACAATAGATATTTTAGTTTTCGGCTTTCTAGAATTAAATCAAGTAGTATTGAGCCTCTTAACGTGCCGACCTATGGAGGTAATTCTGAAGTTTTGAGAGCATAGACACACGTCAGCCTCAATGCTTCCTTTTGGAGCCCAAAGTATGAGAGTCAGCCAAACATCTTAATTACATAGGAATAATCAATTGCACAGATAAAAGATGAGGAAACAATTTTTTTCAGAGTAGTTTTGGGAGTTGTATGGTAGCCTGAGCTGAAGCTGATGTCATGCTTTCCCAGAAGGGGTAATCAAGAGGTAAGCAGGAGGGTGGGAAGCGGTCTAGCTGCCAAAAATGCCTTTGCTGTAGTCCATAAAAGTTCAATTTTTCAGTTTAGGCCTTGGGTAGACTGTGGTGTGCTGTACTTTGAGAAAGACCTGGATTAATTGAAGAATCTAGAGAGCACTGTGATTTATAAAACATGATTTTTGGGGAAGAAAAAAAAAAAAAAAAAAAAAAAAGATGAGTGGAATTTTTTAAGTCTAGGAAACAAAACTGGGAAAAGGGAATAACTTATCAGCCTTGTTTGTGGAGAGCAGTAGCAGAACTAATGGAATCTAAATTTTAATTACAAAGATTTTAATTTGAAATTGAAAAAAGGAACTGTATTGGTTGTAGGTGTCCAGGTCTTGCCAGCAGGGATCTGCAGGGTGGCCTCTGTGAGGCTGCCCTATGCCAGACATGTTCTAGCCAGCTCCAACTGACCCACGGCAGGGCACAGATGAGCCCCACAGCTGAGATGGTGTTGCCTTAGGTAAGAGGTATTTAAGAAGGGGCAAAAATTCCCCCCAGGCAGAGGAGGAGGGAACAACAAAGTCAGAGGAGAAAGTGGAGGAGGTGTTCCAGGCACCAGGCAGAGATTCCCCCGCAGCCCAGGGACGAGCCCACACTGGAGCAGGTGGTTATCTCCTGAAGGAACTGGAGCTTGTGGAGAGCCCGTGCCTGAGCAGGGGAACAGTGTGAGGAGGAAGAAGTGGCAGAGAGAAACCACTATGTACCAGCCATAGCCCCCCATTCCTCTGCACTGCTCAGCAGGTTGGGGGTTGTATAGGAGTATGGAGTGAAGGAGTGAAGCTAAGCCTTGGAAAAGGGTGAGGAAAGGTGTTGTTCTAATGTTTGTGGTTTTGTTTCTCACTACCCAAATCTATTTTAACTGGCAATAAAATAAATATATTTTGTACAAGTCAAGCCTGTTTTGTTCATGACAGTAATTGGTAGGTGATCTCCTTGCCTTATCTCAACCCACAACTTTTCTTATCCTATTTTCTCCCTCCAGCCTGCTGAGTGAGCGAGCAGCTGGTTGGGCATTCTGCTGTTATGCAAGGCTAACCCATCACAAGAACAAGCAAACAAATGTTCTCTAATGAAAGAGTGAAAGGGAATGACCAGGGAGGCTTTGGCAATCTCATTTAAGATCTTTAAAAGAAGGTTAAATCAATGTCTATCAGAAGGAGATAGGTAGAGTTAATCCTCTCTCATAGGAGGACAAACTAAACAATGTCTCACAATTCTGTATGTTACTTTGCTATGATTTGGTAGGAATGAAACACTAAAAAAAATATATAAAATTGTATATTTAGATTTTTTTGGGGGCCAAGGAGAAGATTAATTTTTTCTGTAAGAAGCACAATATAGATCACTTTAGAAAAGATAGCTAAACTAAACAGCAGCAGTGCCATAAAATGTGATGAAGGTGAAATAGAAATCAGTCACATTGAAGCATAGCATGGAAATACACAGAAACACTATCATTTTACATTTTTCTTTAAATACCAAGAGGTTGCTGACTAAACAAAAAATAACCTTAAAACTTAGAATAATGTTGTTTCAACAAATGGCCTGTTACCCTGCAATTTCATCCTTCCTATGCAGTTTAAGAAAGTTAAACTAAAAAATGGAAGGACTTCTGGAATAGTGATAGGAGTAGAAAACCCACCTGGAGAAAAATGACCAAAAATCCTGGCTTGTTCAATTTAACATGACAGCTGAAAGAATTTACTAAGCTGATGACTCTTAATAAATAACATATGTGGTTAAACATAAGGGTAAAAACTGAGTCATTAGAAGTAAAATACAGCATTAGTCTAAGAACTATAGAACAGGAACTTAAGAAATGAGTGTTAATGATGCATTCCATTTGTGCTGGAAATGAGAAGAAAAGTTTTAACCATTAGAAGATTGACAAAATCCAAATACCTCATTGTAGGCCAGAACAAACCCTATGGCCTGTGTCCATAAGACTTAGATTGAATTACTTTGCTTAGATACTTAGAATACTTTACAATTTAAACATCAGTAGATAGAAAATATCTATCTCTGCAATGTTAGTCAGAAATATTGCAAATTGCATTTTTAAAACAAGCATGCAAAATTGGAAATTTGATATTCACAGTACATAGAAGCAGGGAAAGTTCTATTTCATAGGTTCTGAAGAAAGACACCATGTCTGTTTTGTTGTCTGCTGAGATGTTATGTTCCAGTATAAAAGAGAAATGTTGTCCATTAAGAAGATGAGATGTACCTACTGTATTTTTTCCAATTATTACTTTGATTTAAATATTTATAAAGCTGGACATTCTCCTGTGTGAATCAGATGTAAATCATCAGTCATAGTTTAACTGGAGAATAGACCTTTAAGATGAGGGTTTTTTTATAAAGCAAATGGAATTTTAAGCAAAATTTTTAATAATGATTCTTTATTTTGTGTTTTGTCAGCTGTTCATGGCTGGACAGAAAAAGTTGTAAAGTTCAACAGTAAATAAAAATAATGTAATAACTTTAGGTGAAATAAATCTCAGAAAGAGTTGTGGTTTTTTTTTTTTTGAATGGAAAAATAACAAATACACCTGAGTCCACAAATAGATTTCAGAAGAACTTGACTTGACTGTCTTTCATGTACGCATAATTGCAAGTTAGTTGATAACTGACTGATTCCAGAAGAACTCTATCAGTTCATCAGCTGGGGACAATATAATCTAAATTTGTTAAATCTGAATCATACAAATTTATTTGCATAGTTTAATTGAGCAACAGTCTCTCCATAGTAGCTTTTCCAAGATTGTTGCTGAAATGAAGATATTCTTATAAATGTCAGGCTTTAAAAAGTCATATACAAATCACTTCTCTGATTTAGAAGGTAAAAAAAGTTCCTTTACTTCAGAATCATTATGCTGTTATTTTTGCTGACTCATAAGAGGCAGTTAAGTATACCAGAAATGCTTGTGATGGTATTTGACAAGCATGTTTCAGTCCTTTGCAACAGCTCATTTTCAGAAAACATGATCTTTGTTGAAGTGTGTATCACAGAGTGGTGCTAAAGACATGGTAATAATGCAGAACTACCAGCATACATGAATTTGTTATGTGGGTGTAATAAGCATTATGGTAATGGTTCTACCTCTGAATTGCACCTTTTCCAGGACAAACTGGCCTACAGACACTGTTTCCGCGCATGTTTACCACCTATCCAAACATCCACATCTGCTTGAAAGACAGATTCTTGGTTCAGATTAGAAGTCTAATTCACTTAGGCTATGCCTTTAAATGGGACAGTTTATAATGATAGTAAATAAGGATTCACAGCCAAAGAGTATTGAAAACTGTAGTACTCTAGTACTCTCTAACTGCTACGGCTAAAAAAGTTGTGTTGGACATCTGAGAAACATGGTGTAACTTTAATCAAAATCTTATAATCTACAGTTGTTCAGGAGAACTGAAAGACTAAACAGATGATGAACAACTGCACAAGGTAAGCACAAAGATGGTTGGTTAGACAAATCTCCTGTAAGTGTCCAAGTGGAATGAAGCTCTTCCAAAAATGCACATACCATCAATATGCCACATCAGCTGTGTATCCATATCAAATTATTGGTCTTGGAATGGGAAAATAAGAGAAAATAACACTAGCAGGTCACTGAGAGAAATTACAAAATAAAGCCCTCTATGTAACAGAAGACATTCTATTTTAAACTGAGAAATTATTGTTTTGAGGTAAATTATTTTAGATTATTTTACAAGTAAGCAGATGTTAATGTTATGTTACATGGACTATGTACTGCAGATTGTGGATACAAAAGCAGTTGTAATCAGTGCTGAAGACAGAGATATCTTGGTGGTTTGTCCTGTGTTCATCAGTCATACATTTTGACTGATGTATGAGAAAGTGCAGGCATAAGCTGTCAATTCATGATATTTGTGAAACAGTATGCTTCCTTGATGTTGAGGTAGATCTAATACTGTCAAGTTTGTGTGCCTTTTTGGAATGTAACATTACTATTTCTAAAATAAAAGCTGTAGGTTAAAAACTGATGAAAAAGAAACACTGTTATTACTGGGTGTTTTCTATGTGTCATGGAAGCTTTCATTAGCTCCTTTAGAAAATTTCAGGAATATACTCATCATCTGCATGTCTGTAAAAGTCAGCTGATGCCAATATATGAGTTGGTGAACTCTTCTAGGATAAATGACGTGAAACTGACTTTAGCAAGTTTCTGCCAGTCAAAGTCTTTCTATTTCAACAAGGAATATAGAGGTGATCTCTGTAATGTGAAATGTTCTGTATCCAGTAAATTACGGATTTGCATCTGTCAGATAGGTCAGATTAATTATTTCTTACATAGTTTTCCAATTATAAGAAGATCTCAGGGCCCTGCATAGCATCATTTGACCAAGGGAAGATAATGAGGTATTTGTTAATGGTACTCTTACACAATGAATATATGTTTTGATTCCTAATATGTGTTAAAGTTCTATTCTTATCAACAGATATGAAAAGCTTGAGTGTTGTAACATGAAAACATATGGGAGGTATTATAATTAAAAACATAATTATTATTACTATGTTACCACTACAGTTTAGCAGAGGTTATAATTTATAAAAAAAATCTACCTAAATTCTTTTAAAAAAGTATAATTATAATTTGCTACCCCATGTGGCACTACTAGCTTAAATATCTAACTCCTGATTCACTGATTACCTCTGTGAAAGAAAAGGTCTTACAAGGGAAAATACTAAGCAGCAGAAAAGGGAAAGACACACAATGCATATATAACTGTAGTCCACTTGAAAATTAAAGATTAATTAATGAGTTTTAAAATCAGAATCAGTATAACCACTTTTTTTTTTTTTTTTTAAGTGAGAATTAAGTGCTTGTGTTTGTGTGTTACACATTTTCACTCAAGAGATTTCTAAGGAAGGTAATAGGCCTTTATTCATTAATTATTTACAGAATTCTAACTCCAAATCACAGTGTTTCATTTTGTAAGATATAGTGGAACAAAATGGGGAGGGAGGATTTAGAAGATTGCTAGTGCTATACTTTGCCATTTACTTCCCTTTTAGTTTGAGTGGCCAAGACATCTCTGTGATCCTAAGCAAGGGAATAAATAAGTTGCATTGTAATCTCCCTCAGGGCAGAAAATGTTACAGATCCTTAGGTATGCACCAACACATTTCCTGAAAACATCAAGTCAACAGAGAATATGGGTAGAAATTAGGGTTTTCTGTGTCTGAAAGTAAGGGAATAAAAGGAGTTCAAGCATCATGGCAAACCTGTAGTGGTTGAGCTAGAAACTGGTCACTGTCAAAATGACATCTAATGACAAATTCATGGAGTACTATTAGCCATTAATAAGACAGATTTATTGTAGGAATAAGAGACTGCAGTCACACAGAAAGAAAATGGCTATAATCCTTATAAAGGAAAGAAATTTTATCTCCCAGTTTCTAACTTCTTGAAAGGCTTCAAAGCATTCAGATATAGCCATAAAAATCTTTATTATGTGGAAAAAATTGGATTTCATGATTTTGAAATTCAGTTATTATATTTGTAAAGGTTTAGAAGCCATTTATTAAAGGTCACTTTCTGTGCTGAGTAGGTTTTGTTGGATTCACAGGAAAAAATACTGGAAACGGGTAGCTCTCTGGAAATGTAAAATGAAATTTCTCTGTAATCTCCAAGCACATGTTTCTTAGAAACTAAGTGTCTGTGTCATTCTGTAAAAGAAAACATTTGACACATTATACATCAAAATTCAGCAATATTTGCAATCTTCATGGATATTTTCTAATATAGTGATATGACTACTTCAGTTGTGTAGTGCAACAGTGAGTTTCAGTGACGTCTTGTAGAATTAAAGCAAATGCAGTTGTTTAAATATACCCATTACATGTTTTGAGAAACACAGTCTTTAAAAGTATGAGATGGTCATGCACATGTACACATCTCCCATTCACAACTGAAAATCATGGTAAGACATTTTAAAGGGCAGTGATGAAAACATTGGCTTACGACAAATTTCTGGTTTTGATGCACATAAATCAACATCTGCAAAAAAGTAGCTTTCAGCTATCTCTTCAGAAGACCTACTGTTTTGCCAATTGACGGGGTTAACACAAAGGACACAGTCACCAAGCTAAATAAACTCATTTTACTTTATTTTAAAGCAGCAGAAAGAATAAGCAAGGTAATGCACCTAGTCATTACTACATAAAGCTGGCTATAGTGATTAAGAAAGATACATCACCAGTTGCCCTCATACTTTACCATCACCCAGACCCATGCATCAGCTGGGGAGCCCCGTCACAGCGAAGGGTCAGAGAGCCTTTCCCGGCAATTGGGAAGTCCCACGCAGGGCATCCACTCGTAGGTGAGGTCTCCGTCTGTGCTGTGAGAGGGTCCGGCTTTTATACAGTTTAACAAACAAGTCTAAACAAAACGCACAGGAGATATCTGGTAGATTGACATGCCTCACTCAGGTGTGTCCGGATCTGGCCAGGATCTGGGCACATCTGAGGAGTTTCTGGTTTTCTTTACATTTGGGATTTATAGTTACTTCCTGTTCTTTATTTACAGTTTTCAGGGATTGTTCCCAGGGTTGCATTTCATGCTGATAAGATGCTGGTTGCTTCATGCTGATGATAAGATGCTGGTTGCTGGTCAGGGGTTTCACTCAGAAGTCAACCTTGGTTTGAGGCCTATTGTTTGGGGCCCTTTTTTTTTGTTTCACCTACCTGTGGCGTTGAAGAGAATCTATGTGTTTCAGTTTTTCATTATCCTCAAACTGCAGACATAAGGATGATTTATTGGAAGCCTCAAAGAACATTCTAAGGTGGACTGCCATTAAAAGTCACTTAGGTCTCATCAGCTCAAGTGGAGTAGAAGTCCGACTTCTCCCACAATTTGACTTTTTCATGGCAAGATATGTATGTTCATTTGGGAACTCTCTACCAGGTATCATTCACAGTCTTTGTCTCTCTTATTTGAATCAATTCCTTAATAAATTTGGGGGTTTCTCTTTAATTTTTTTCTTATCTTATCTTTCTTAGTATAGGTTTTTTTTTGTAATTAGATTGAAAAATCAATAGAAAGAAAATGTGACTTCTGGTTAGTATAACTGCTACACATAATTTATTTGAAGGTCTTCAGATATGCTTGATATGACTTACCTTTACAGTTTAAAGATCCCAGTCTGACCTAATAATCCTCAAGGTTAATCTTTATGAATTAAATCCAAGAAAAGGACTTTAAATTGAATTGAAATTAAAGTTTTTTTCATAAATACAGAATGCCTGCTGCTTTAATTCCATATGCATCTCAGGTTTTGAATATAAAGTTTGTATTGAAAGACAATTGTGAGTTCTGCTTCTGCACAGGTCAGCACCTAAACCCATTTAAGATTCAGAAAATAGATCTGCTCTACTTAGTAGGTTTTCTCAGACCCTACTTAACACAATTCACAAATGGCAACATCCCAATTTTTAAAAATGTAATTATTTAGTGGCTAACACACATCTAAAGGAAACTCAGCCTTATGAAAACATTCATCCTATGTCTGCTATTTCTTGAAACTAGTCTATAAGCTGTTTTGCTGCAACTGAAATTATTCACTGCTGTTGAAATTTGGCTGATGTGTAGCAAGGAATTAAAAATTTACTGGAGAAAGAGAGAAAGTGAAAGGAGGTATGGCTGAAGTCTATTAACAAAAGTCCATGCCTGAGAGGTAAGACCCCAGGTCACATCTTTTCCTAAGAAATTTTTAAGTAAAATATGGAAATAGTACTGGAAACAGAGAACAGAGATTTCCTAGGTTACATGTCCACTGCACTATAAAGCGGTGTTCTCATTTCTGTTCTCACACTAGCCACTGAAGAAGAAATTTCATAGGATGACATGGTTTGGAAACATCTGGTTTTCCTGTGGTTCACATAAGACACCAACACTCATATTCTACGTTCCTGTTTTCTGTATTTCAGGCAGGAGATCAGAAGCAGACAGAAAAAAGCAATAAACACTGTAATTCTTCACATCAAAATGTCTAGCAGACAAGCATCCAGATTCAGAAATGGAATTTTAATTCTGAGCTGGGAAATTAAGTCACTTTCCCAGGGAATTTGAGAAACCATCAAGCAGCTCTCTGGATATAAAAATGTCCATAAACTTAGTCTTAAAATTGTGATTTTACACTCTCACCCCAGAGGAGGGTCCCCAGACTGAGAACTGAAGAGATTAGGCAAGAAAAACTGGCTGCTGACTGCCTTCCAGCCCACTTGCCTACACTACTGATTCCATGGAGTTTTGACAGAGTTGCGTTTCATAGAATTAGTAGTAAATAAATAGTGTGGCTATCGGAACACATCATGGAAAACAGGAATTGTAGACTCACATTGAGTTCAGTTATAGTACTAAATTCAGTCATTTTCTAAGTAAAAGTAAATGTTTCAATGGTTAGATTATTATACCAAATCTTAGTCATCACTGAATGAATTTTCACTGAAAATTAAGTTGTATTGTGTGTAAAACTCAAAACTATTTCCTAATTTGTTGTGGTTTGGGCCTGATCGGCAACCAACCACCACAGCTAATCACCCTCCCTTCCCCCTCCCCACCTGGGAATGGGGGAGGGGATTAGAAGGGTGAAGGGAGACTCGCAGGCTGAGATAAGAACAGTTTAATAATGGCAATAAAATGAAAACAATAACGATGATGGGGGGAAAACAAAAAGAAATATATAAACAGGCAATGTACAGCGTAATTGCTCACCACCCGCTAACCAATATCCAGCCCGTTCCTGGCCAGTGACCCTGAGATACCAAGATCCCACAATCGCAATCCCAGAAGCGAGAGAGCTCCTTCCCAACCACCCCTCCTCTATATAGTGAGCATGACATTCCATGATATGGAATATTTCACTGGCCAGTTTGGGTCAGGTGCTCTGGCCGTGCTCCCTCCCTGCTCCCTGTGCCCTTGCGCACGGGCAGGACATGGAGAGTAGGAGAGTCCTTGAAGTCTCGGCAGCAGCTGAAAACACCAGTGTGCTACCAGCATTCTTCCCATACCAAACCCAAAGCTAAATCCAAAACACAGCACTCATCTAGTCCCTGAAAAGGAATATTAACTGTATTTCAGCCCAAACTAAGACATAATTATACTCAGAACATATCTACCAAATTCCTTAGAGGCACAAAGACCCTGAGTTTATGAATGTCAGATGGCCTTAAAAGGCAGATAGGAAGAAAAATTTATGCTCTTGGCATACATGGAACAGAGTTTTAGACGTCTGAGGAAATTTCATGAGAAATATAGGTATTAGGGACATTTAAATATTATTTTGGATTTTACCCCAGGTGCATAAGTGGTGGCTATGTCCTAAAGTGGATTTAGCTTTATGTCTGCTTTATGAGTGGCATGTTCTACAGAAAATAAAATAAATTGTTTCTAATCTAAAGATCTAAATGTTGTAGAAGGTATAAATGAATACATAATTATTAACTATTTTTTTTGGCTAGGATCCATCTACATTTAGTGTTTAGATCTTATTCCGTATATGAAAGAATGGCGTCCATGATGCAGTGAATTTACTGATGGGAACAATTATTTTGAATCAGAGACTTGTTGACTATGCTGTCAATTAAACTGTCAATTCATATTGTTTAATATACCACTATAAATTTTACTTTCTGTAATACCTGCCAATAATATTTCATGCTTACCAATGGAAGATGCTAAAATAGGTCTTAATATCTTTCAACATAAAACAATGAATGGTGGAAAAACTATTTTGTGTAGTTACCATTCTGGCCAGTGTTTATATTTCAATTAGTTTATTCACTTGCTCTTTTGCTTTATTTAAGGCTAACTCCTCATCTTTATAGTTTTACTTTGCATAAAATGAGTCCACCTCAGCTGCTTTATTTACATCCTTCAAATAAGCTTGAAATCCCTTCATAAATAGAGTCTTATACTGAATATATCACCTTGATGTCATTTGTATGCTTGAAACAGTAATCTTTCAAACATACCTAATTTATGTTAAAGAAATGCAAGTGATGTTTTCTTGTAATCAGTAGTAAAACTCAGAACCTGGAGGGACATTTTCATAATTTTACTACATAGAAAATGTATATGATGCTCCTAAGTACTGGTCACTTTTTACGTTAAATTTACATTTACAGAACATTACATTCTGATGCATTCAACTGAGTGCCTTCCAGGTTTTTCAAAAGATTATTTCTAAAAGTAATTTTTTGACACAAAAGAGTGAACACTGATATGTTACCATGGTTTTGACTGTTACAAATCAATATGAACATACTCTTACAATTCAAGTAGGAATATAGATAGTAGTCATATTATATTCTCAAGTGGGTCACAAAATCAGGATTTATCTATTCCTTGTAAGATTAACTTCACACTGTGAACTGCCTGCTTTGAGTTAATTTGTGAATCAAAGACTTACCATCTTCTCCCAAGCTTTTTGCATAGTATAGGAAACCTCATCAAATGAAACTGTTGACATTAGTCATGAACAGAACAGAAAATGAAAGAAGAGAGGTTCTATTCTTTCAATAATAAATAAAATTTTGAAAAATCTTAATTTTAGTACTGAACTTAATGCATATAAAGAACTTTTGATTTTGAAAGCTTTGTTTAAAAATAAATGTGAGATTTGACTGAATTAAATTTTCACACTACTACTCAGTAACAGAAGTCCGAAACTAAAATTCCATTTTTTTTTTTTTTTTTTTTTTTTTAGATAGAGTAATAGATATATTGGATATCTGATGTTTTGCATCAATGAATTGACACAGGAGAGTCACCTGTGATGCTACATATTTTTGATGGGTCTGTGGCAAGAGGGTGACATTCTAATCCCTCTAAGATAAATAGCACATGCCAAGCTGATTTCCTACACTGACATTTTGAGACACAACTGCAAGCAAATTTCGTTTTCAATTGAAGTCACTGACAAAACTCCCACTGACAGGTTTTCATCCTTCACACTTAAGTGTCTGGGCTACTCCTAGTCACGTAAGGTGATGACAGCAAAGAAGTGAAAACCTATTTTCAGCAACATTTTCTTAATATTCTAATTTCCTGTTTCCTCAAGTCTACTAAATATTCAAGAAATATAAAGAGGAGTTCAGCATAAAATTGTATGTCCCGTGCTGGTGTATCTGGAAGTTCAACACATTCCTTCTAGTCATTTGAATAATGGATTACTTCACAACACCTTTCTGATTCACTGTGAAAGAATGACTGACAGTGATGCACAATCTAGCAGAGATATGACAGACTTATGACATCAATTTGCAGTATCTAGACTGCAAAAGCAGGCTTATTCACCCTCTAGAACAAATCAGTGATGAAAATTTCACAAATATGGAAACAGTTGTGGCAGCAAATGGAAAATATGAAAGCTATATCATGTTCAACCAGTTTTTCTCATGATTAAGAGAAAGACAAAAGGTAGAAGGGTTGGACTGGTCAACTTGAAACCAATGTGGAGAAAAGATGAAATATTCATAAATATAAACAAACAAATAAAACATCTGCTTTAGCTATAAGTATCTATACATGTAATTGTACTCTTTGCAGGCTACAGGATGTTGTTTGTGGGCTGCTGTTAATATAACATTAGAGACAAAAAGATCAGAGAAGTGTCAGTATGAAAGAGCTGCTGCCCTAAAAAGGTTCAGACCTTTGGACATCAGTGAATAAAGAACAGCCATCTGCAAATAAACAACCTAGTGAACAAGGCAGCAAACTTATGTAAGAATTGTTTAGGTAAAACAGTAGAACAGGAAGGTAAATATAAAAACTTATACACAGTAAAGAAAAACCTAAAAATTATTAATTTTTTTATAATTTTACACTGACAATTTGGCTCTTGGCTTATTTTCCTCAAATGCTGAGATCTTCTAACAATTCATCCTATAAAACACTACTTTACACCTGTGATTTTCAGAGAACCAGTTAGTTTTTCTCGAGAAATAATCTTTGTGGCTGACCTTGAAAATCATTAACCAGAGAAGAAAGGAAGGAAAGAAGAACTGCTGATTTAATTTCGGTCTGGTTTTAAAATACTGTCTCATTAAATATTGTTTTATTATTTTATTTTTGGGGGTTTCTTTCCTATGAATTGTCTGTATCTTGTGGACATTTTCCTGCTATGCTATTTACAGCTGAATGCAGTACCCTACAAATTGTTTTGGCAGAAAAGCAAAGAGAGTTCCTATCTGTTTGTTCCAGATTGAGATGTTTCTGAATACATACTATGTAAGAGAATGCATCCACACATTTTTTTTCTTCTAAAAATTTCAATACACTTTTTGAAAAGTGAGAGAAAAAAGCAAAAGTCCAGAGCTTTTTTTTTTTTTTTTTCATCTTTGGTCTCAGTAATTTCTTAGGCTGGTGCTAGTTATTTAAAACTAATGGAGTTTTAGAGTTTTACAAGAAAATTTATTACTTTAATATTATACTCTTGAGCCGTATCTGAAAGCTAAAATTTTACTGCTGTAAATGCTTGGTTCAAAAGGATGCATAATTAACCTTAACTATTTTAATACTATTGTGTTATGTTTTGACAACCAAACAGTAAAACTTCAGCATGAACAACTCCTGTTTTTATTAAAATCAACAGACAGAAACCATAAATAATTGTTACATGCCCTGCTGGTAATACCAATTGACCAGCATCATACAGAAACTACTGTAAACAAGTATTGTGTGTTGTACCAGGGATTCAGAGGTTTGTACTACAAACAAAATATACAAGTTTGAATCACAGTATCATATAATGGTTTGGGTTGGAAGGGACTTTAAAGATCATCTAGTTCCAATCCCCCTGCCATGTGCAGGGACACCTTCCACTAGACCAGGTTGCTCCAAGCCCCGTCCAACCTGGCCTTGAACACTTCCAGGACACAGTTCCTCTGGGCAACATGTTCCAGTGTCTCACCACCCTCACAGTGAAGAACTTCTTTCTTAATGTACCAGTGAGAAAAATTTTGTCTTATGTGATTTTCAGGGTTATCAAAATTTGTAATGTTCAAAAGCAGTTCTATTAGATTACTTCATATTTTTATTTCTCTGTACTCAATAACAACAGTAGATAATGTCAAGCACGCATTTCAAGAACAGTCATTATAGTATGGAAGGCAAAATGCAACGGTAAACTCTGGAATACTCTGTCATGGTGCAGCCTAGGTAAGACCAGGAAGTGTAAGTGAAATTTCATCTAGAACAGCAGCTTAAGATTCCCACATCACATAAACTCCAAAGAGCATCTCAAATTAAGATTGAACTGTGAAATGGAAGCAAGACATGGCAAGTGTGCTGAAAGATATGTTCCACTTTTACACATGTTCTTTGCCTCTTGTTCTGCAAGGAAAATAAAAGATAGTCTAGATGTCAGGTCATAAGCTCAGTGCCTAGGAAACCTGGCTGTTTTCCTCCTCTCAGTTTCAGTTGGCAAGTAAATCACTTTCTTTGTACCTACACAGCACAAGACATTACCTAGTGAGGATAACTGTTCTAACATCTAGTGTGTTAGCACCCGTTGTAGATGCTTCACCTACATTATTACACTGTGCTTCTCAGTCGAGTTTTGTAGGCTAGGTTAGAGCATCTTTTCAGCAGATTTTGGTCCCTCCCTGTTCCCCAGGCTACCTTTGGTACTGTCAAGACTGCACTGTGCCATGCAGATAAACTGCATCTGTGTCTACAATAACGGACAAGTCTTCCCCAGTGCCTGAGTTATTGAATCTTTGAAGTAAACAGCTCTTCATTTCTCCTGATGGGGCTTTTCTGCCCTTTTACTACTTTCCTAGTAGTTTCAAGGAATCCTTCAGTCTTGCAGTTGTAGGCTATGGAATAGAAATGAGCCAGCTATTCATAAAATACAGGAGCCTCCACTGGATTTTTTTTTTTTTTTTTTTTTTTTTTTTTTTTTTTTTTTTTTTTTTTTTTACCAGCAGTCTGAGGAAACCACTATAGCAAAACAAAATGTTGTGTCCTTGTTTCAGCTGGGATGGAGCTATTTTTTTGTCCTAGTAGCTAGAACAGTGCTGTGATTTGGATTCTGTATAGGATTTGGTATAAGAAGAATGCTGATAATATACTGGTGGTTTTGAGTTGTTGCTAAGAAATCAGAGACTTTCCAACTTCCCATGTCCTGCTCATGTGTAGGTGTTACAAGAAGCTGGGAGGGAGCATAGACAAGGCAATGGACTCAAATTGGACAGTGAAATATTCCCTATCATATAATGTCATTCTCAGTATACAGAGGGTTGGTCAGGAAGGGGGGGCTCTCTCTCACTTCCACGATTGTGGTGTCAGGATCTTGGCTTCTCCAGGATTGGTAGCCAGGAACAGGCTGGATATTAACTGGAAGGTAGTGAGCAATCCCAGTGTGCATTATCCATTTGTGTTTTCTATCATTATTATTGTTGCTTTATTTTATTTCAATTATTAAACTTTTTGTATCTCAACCTACCTTTACTCCTCCAATTCTCTCCCCCATCCCCAGGCAGGGGAGGGTGAATGAGCAGCTGAGTGGTGTTTGGCTGCTGGCTGGGTCAAAACCATGACAAGTAAAAAATCCAAAACAAAAAAAAAAAAAAAGCAACAGATATAGCAGCTACTGCAAATGTGACTTATTTTTGAATACTTAAGTCATTTAAAAAATCTGTTATTTATATAGATATTATGTCTCTATGCCAATCTAAACAAACATTTTCAATGCTAGTTGTCACGACCAGTGGTCATCAGTTAATGGCTGCTCATAGTCATCTTTGAAGTCAACATACTGAGTGAGCATTTCAGAAAATAAAACTTTTTAAGATATCGAAAGTACTTGAAGCTTGTTATCGTTTGTGAAAAACTCTAACATACAATTTTGAATTTTTCCCATATTATCACAATCTATGTCTATACAGACTACTCAAATCTGCTGCCCTTTTCTTTGGCTCAGAAATGATGGAGGGAGTTAAACTAGCTCTAAGCTATCTTTATAGTCTACTAGATTCATAGCGTAGGCATCGAACCAACATAGTTTACGGTGACCATCCACATTTCCATGACTCTTTTCAAAGACATTTTCACAGGCAGGTTTCCTGACAGTTGATCCTATGAGAGCATTTTAAAAATCTACATTATAATATTAAATTGTAAAGATGGGGCACGGTCATGTCAAAATGGTACCACATTTTTAGCTGTCAGAAAGCCAATAACTAAATTCACTCTTACAGAAAACTGTTCACTGGGCACCTAACATCAGCTTTCACAGTCAATACTACTAACTTACTAAATTCAGCCGTGTCATAGAACCCTGTTCCTTTTTTTTTTTGTTCAGAACCATAAAGATACAACCAAGGTTGAGTTCACTTGGTCAGTCCTAACATTGTCACAATCCAGCACCACGAATACTCTCGATTAAATTGTAAGAAGGTCCTATTTCTTCAATTTTTTTTTTTTTTTTTTTTTTTTTTTTGTCAATTCTATTTTGGCTTCATACCTCACTATGTATCTTGAAAAACATAGTACACTTCTGAGTTCAGCTCTTGCTCACAAGAGAAAAAATTCAAGGGAAACCTCATGGAACTTCTAAGAACTTAAAAGAGGGAACAAAAAATCACTGGAAAAAAACCTGATGCATGATGATAACAACTTACTTTCACATTCTTAATCAGAATCACTGCCAGAGGTAATACGTGTGAGCAAAACAAACATAACTATCGCGAATTTCTTAGACAGAAGATCTATTTTTAAATTTCTAATAACTCAGTTTCAAAAAAGCTTTGCCCTTTTGCTCTACAAAACAATGTTTTATCACCTCTAGGGTTTTGCTGGTAGTAGATGTTCTGTTACTCTGGTCAGAGCTGCAAAATCTTGTGATTCATTCCATACACTTATTTTTAAGACTTGTCCTACATATGTATGCAAACATGGCACACATCAACAACTCTCTTGATGCCCTTTTCCAATCAAATCACCTCTGAAGACCCATTTCTGCTTAATGCTTTCTCTCCAGCAAAAAAACCAGTTAAAATATACAGTGATTAGAGGTAGTAAACAGCAGAAACCACACATAGTCTATGACTTACCACTGCTGCAGTCTTAGGTGGGTTTAATTTTCTGTGTGTTTTTTTTTTTTTCTTTCACACTGTGAGCTCTCCAGGCCAGGATACATTGCTAAATTTATAATTTGAGGTCACCAGAAACAAATCAAAAGGAGAATAGCTATGCTGTGACTGGAAATCAGTATCAGTGTTCTGTTAAAAAATGTCCTCCCTGTACCCAGGCAAGGTACAGGTACTAGATGCGTTCTCGTTCTTCAGTTTTTCAAATAAAGTTGATAATAATCTTTCCCCCTTCATCTGTCTCCTCGACTTGCACAGCTTGGGACAAGAACTGCTGCTTCTGTATTTCTGAAAACCACTTGTCAGAATGGGGTTGATAATGTGGTTGGGATCTCTGTAATGACTTATTTATATTATAAATAGTCAATAAACATTTATACAACTGTATTTTTCCTTGGTTTGGTAGTCAGTTATTCAACAGTTTTCATCTTAAATTTTAGACTAAAGCTTCCTGTTCCTTACACTTCTTTCTTTTGCTCTACTGATTTAATTTTTAATTAGGATTTTAAACATGGAAAGATTTGTATTTATATTTAATTTTATGTATTTAAGAAGCATCAGCAGAACTACTGTAAATTCAAGCAATCAAGTAAAGGTTCAGGTTCTTGTCACAGACAGAAGGGAAACAGTATTGCAGTAAGGGTGAAAAAGGCACAGGTGTCTACATTTCAGGAAAGAATTCTCTACTTCTTGTTATTGCCTATTATTAAGATGTTTAAATAGTATTCAAACTTAGAAGTAAGCTAATGATAAAGGCATTTAAAACTTTATAAATCAATATTTATTTTGACAAAAATTCAGGAAGGCAGCACCATGAAATTAAGTTAATTAATTATTCCCAAGCTAGTAATGGCCTTTCAAGCAACTAAATATTTTCCAGCTAATAGACACAGGAGAACAATTTCTCTGGGGCTGGCAGCTAATTGAGACTTGTTTTTATCTCCTCACTGGTGTTTTCTCTGAGCGTATTTGTCCACCCTTCGCTGCATTTGCATATTAGTGAAGTGTGTGGCAATGGAATTACAAGGCTGAGAGCCATAATCATCCCTGCTCTGTTGTGAGCTCAGGGACAGCTCACAGATCTTCTCATCCCCTGTGGGTTGTGCTTCTCACCACAATTTAGGGGTTTTGAGATGCCTTGCTGGCATCGACGGCTGCTCTCCCTTCTGGCACCGTTATGCTCTTCTTTGTGCCCAAGGTTTTCCTCTGTCTGAACCCACCAAGCAGGCAGCAGTGGCATCCAGCTGCTTTCCTGAGTCTTGCTGGAAGCACTGCCCATGGGAGAAGAGTCACATCTCCCAACAGGCCAAAGAAAAGGAATCATCTGGTGACATTAGAGAAGCCCTCAGATGTCCAGAATAAAAAAAAAAAAAGACAGAGGATTTCTCTGTGTGAACAGTCACATTCTCTGTGAGGGTGACTCATTGGTTATCCTCAAATAAATCACGCAGTGCAGTCACTTCTACATGAAGTAGTTGAAACCTCCTGTTTCTGTTCGCTTAGTTTGACAGACTTTGTCAAAAATGTTCCACTCCAGAACAAAAGGCTACTTAACAGATTTCCAAATAGCGAAGAGAAATGTCAAAGGAAAATATTTCAGCTATTTATTTGTTGCTTTTTTTTCCCATTTGGATTGCAAAACCAGAGAGCATTTATGCATGAGGTTAATATTAAATCTTATACATGTGATTAAACGCTATGCTGAACTAAGTCCTGGCTGTCCTTTTTCGTAGGAAGTCTTGCCCAAACTAGAGTTTATATGTAAACAGTTTCTTACTTTTTTATAACTGTTATCATTATTGTGGAAACTAATAATGAGTATACCATATTTACTCAAGTGCTATTGCGTTGATTTTTAAAATAAGAATCTAGTTTAATGACTTGGAGCCTGATTTTTTTCCTCCATTACACTGATACAACAGGATGAAATAATAGAATAATTAAATCTATCCACAGGTAAAAGGTGGGAGTGCCTTTCCAAGCCTCAGCACAACTCCGTATTTTTTGCCAGCTTGGCCAGCAACCACACACATTTCAGTTTGGTGTCTGTGAACACGAAGCCCAGAAGCATGCTGGAGAAGGAAAGAGCTGTGTACATTTGCCCTGTCTCAGATCTGGCATATGGCAGGGTTGTAGGAACCACTGGCTCTAAAAGCAGCTTCTCTGGTTGGTTTTAGCTATGTGGTGTTAGGGCTAGACACCTACCGGTATTCAAGTTCACTAGTTTAAGGCCATCAGAAGTTTGTATATACACACCCTGCTGAAGTCATTTCTTCACTGCAGTTTGGGCACATGCTGAAAGACAGGATGATCATAAGAAGGACTAAGACTAATTTAGATTCAGTCAAGTAACTCTCATTGAAGGCTCATCACTGTAAATCCTAAATACGAAATTCGTGACTGAGACAACAAACATTTCATTGGCTAGGTTACAACTGTGTATTCAAAATCATATTTTATTTAAATTCAACTTTACGACTGTGAAATAAATTCCTCCATTGTTTTTTACCAAGCTTCACAGGAAAACATGACTCTAAAATATTGTGAGGCATTAGCAAGAGGGATTTTAATGAAGAGTATGAGCTCTGAAAATTAGGCCTATATTGGGAAGATGATTTCAACTGTATTTCTGTGTTTATTGCTATCACCTCAAACCAAAGTTTGTGGTTTAGCTATCTTTTAATTAGGCTTTTGTTTTCATTATGTTTGTCTGTAGTTTTAAAAAACTGTACTTTATTCTAGTCCTGAACATTTAACTGGAATTCAGTGGGCCTGTGCATGAAGAAAGTATTTACAGGATCAAACATCTCTTCTTTTGAAAGTTGGCTCTGTTTTTAATGGCATGGGACTAAAATTAAATCCTCATTAATAAAATGTTACCACAATGTAGAACATAATAATGAATCATTTTTATAGTTTTCATTGCAAGAATAGATTAAAGTAATTGTAAAATAATTTGCACATTCAGGCAGAAATTCTACCTTTGTTTATAAAATAACATGATTTTACTTCTTTTTTTTTGGACTGTATTTGGGATACAAATATATTTTAACCTGGTTTTATCCTTTTTGGGAAAAATACTTTTAAAAAAGATTACCTTTTGTTGTCACTTATATTAGCATCTGTAAATGTTCAGTGGTTACTGAATTCTTCTAGTTGACTTCCCATTTAGTATGTCCCTTACTATCTGTCCTTGGCTTTTGTTCAGTATGTCCTGATTAGTGATCTGATATCTTATTTACATATTTTTCATCTTACAAAATTCATATTTTGTACTATGTAAAGACATCTGTGCAACAAAAATAGAATATCCCTCATTTTATTTCTACCTCTCAGAAAAATAACATATTCTGATCCAGCAAATACTATTGAGAACTGAAGTCTTTCCCATACTATGCAGTCATCAATAGATCCAACAGGTCTTCTCTGACATTACTGTATCACCAATAGAGATTTATTTGACTGTGCTATAGGGCCCTTTTTTTTTTCCCAAGCTTCTAAAAAAACGCATTAAAATTGATGTTATTTTGGTAATGATCTGCCGTACCCCTGGCTCAATTTCTAGACCACACAACTCTGAAATCTAGTAAAACAAAATTTTAAAAATTATATCACTTTCTTGGAGGTTTTACTTTTGCTGAAGGAGTTATTTAGTTAGGCATTCTGAAATGGTTCTTCTACAGGTGTGTGCACTCATATAAGCTAAAGTAAATGAATCTGGGACATGATGACACATTTGCTACTCTGAGTGTAAGCAGTTGTAACTTGACAATTTATTGTGTGTATTGGGTCTCAGAAAATGACATTTTTTGCCTGAGAACATAGGCAGCTCTTTCTTCAAATATACTCTTCCTACCATTGTTTGTTTTTTTGTTTTACTAGTCACAGATCAGTGTTGCATCCAGGACTGCATAATTCTAAGCCTAGTACAAACACCAAACAGATGATTCTTTCCCCACATTTTAGGAATTATGAATTTGAACATAAGAAATAGTGTACAGAGATAGACAGAGAATGAAAATCTGAGGAAACAAAGAAACTTTAGAACTTTACACAGTACTAGGACCCAGATATTGTGAAAATCCTGCAATAATTATGCCAAAAAGAGAAGCTAAAGGGACTTTTAAAGGAGGTCAGCAAAGTTTTATTGTAGGCATTGTCTGGGAGTTCATTTGAAACACTGGGAAAGGAGGAAGGAAGATATTTTGAAAGAAAATTATTTGAAAAATGAGATTGGTGAGAGACTCAGGGACAGGACTGACAACTTCATGGTGAATGTGAAATGATAGATAGGATAGGAGAGATCATGAAAGACCCTGAAAATGAAAAAGCCTATTATGTTTTACATTATAAAGCAGGAATAATGACTGAAGCAATACACTGTAAGAGATGATATGGTCAAAAGGAGGAGTAACACTATTCTTTTCATTGCTGTTCTAAATAGATATGAAAAATATTCGTTGGGCTTTTGGCAAATCAGAGACACTTGAGATTTCTAAAGATTTTGCTTAGTGGCTAAACTTTGCAGATTTGTTCAGTGCAACATACACTAGGATATCTAAAGAGATTTTATTTTAGTAATGATCCCTGTATTACAGTACCAGGAGTTCTACTGAGAGCAAAAAAGAAGATAACAGACAAGTAGGGGGAAAGAGGAAAATCTATTTTATCTATGCTCATCTCTGACTAAACATCTTAAACATCCTGCTTAAGAAACATGTCAATTAAAATCTTCGCATGCAGGGAGATGTTTAGAATAGAACCAATTTTGAGAATTATCCACATATAGATGCCAACTGAATATGAATGCTAACAAATACAGCTTTGGCCCTAAAGGGATGTCTGCACTTCGTTGCAGATCACCAAGAAATTATCAGCACGTCTTTCCTGATCCTTGGTTCTTGTTCCTTCTCCCTCTTCACAAAATAGTCTAAGTATGGCAATGCAGTTTTCTTAGAGCTCCTTCAGCAATTGCCTGCTGCTCCACCTGGAGTAAAATTCAGCTATGAGTAAAATGTCAGACAATTTAAGCCACTTGGGGGAATTAGAGAGGAGTTTACAGAGTGCCTGGACTTTCAACTAGCCTTAGATTAAAAGGAAAAAATAACTTTTTTATTCCGAACAAACAATCCCTTCTGGTATTTTGTGAAATGAAACAGCAGTGCTTATGTTATTCAAAGGGATATACATAGAGTCCTAAATGCATATAGACAAGAGCTTGTCAATCTTTGTCATGAAAGTCAAAATCTCATAAAATTTTAAACAATCTTATTAGTGCATTGAATCCAAACATATAATAACCTATGAGAAGACCTCTGCAGGCCTAGTTCTAATTTTTCATGTCACTACCCTTGCGCATTCTGCCCTCTGCATTCATTACCTATAAAAAAGGTAGTGTAGAGATCAAAGTTAACCCCACTTCTAGCAACAGATACAGCACAGTAAGGTAAACACACCAATTCCCTCTGAGCAGAAGCTTAGCACAAACACTGGAAAAGTTTGATTGATTTATCTGAACACTGGTTATCTTGAAAGAGATCAGATCGGTACTTAAAGCTGCAGCCAAGCAAAGCCATATATTGTTGTTTTAGGACGTCTTACAGCAGAAAAATATTTTTCTTGGATTACTGAGGATCAGATTTTGCCAACTCCCAGAAGAAAACTTCTGTGAAACTAAGTCATTGAGTACCTATTGACAACAGTGTAGACTTTTCAGAGGTTAGAACTGATTTTGAGAGTTACCCACATATAGATGCCAACTGAACAGGAGTGCTAACAAATACAGATTTAGCCCTAAAGGGATGCCTGCACTTAGTTGCAGATCACCAAGAAATTATCAACACACTTTTCCTGATCTTTGGTTCTTGTTCCTTCTCCCTCTCCACAACCTCTACTGGGGTTGAATGGCTACCTTGCTTCCTAAAAACCATGAAGTACTCTCATTTTGTGATAGCCTGACAGTGCCTTCTGCTAAAAAGTTTTCTTAGCCAACCTAAACCAGAAACTTTTGACACCAGACATTTTAGTGTGTCACATGCACAGAACATGAGCCAGTGTGGGATCAAGCTTCCTGGGCCTTTTTGAGCCTGTTCCTTCAAAGTACTCCACAAACCAAGGGTGTTTTCTCAGACAAGACATTTTTGACTTCGCAGGTGTTCATGTGGCCATAAAGAGCTCCCTGTCTCTATGCCAAGATCAGAGTCTTAGATTCCCCCTGCTCTCTCCTTAGGACACAGAGCATTTTTACTTCACTTTCCCCTACCTCACCATAATCACTGATGATTACATTCTGCGTTAAAATAAGGAACCACTTAAAGTACAAATCTCTTGAATGGATAAATTAACAGTACGACATCAGTCAGTGAGCTGGCATGAACTTGAATGAAAGAACTTGGCATACTGGTTATACTTTCTGAGCCAACCTGTTCTCATAGGTTTCCATGGATTAATTACACATTGGTGATTAGGTAAATCCTTATTAATCCATGTGTTTGAGATGGCCTGATATCTGTGGATTTTCAGACATTTCCATACTTGGTCTTTGAGTTTATCATGAAAAAGCAGTATAAAAGTGGAAAAAAGAAGATTGCAAGGCTGATAAAAGACTTAACAATATGATTAGAAATTCCTGGCACATGATGACATTTAAAGATGTATTAAACATCAAACAGTTTAAAACCACATCCTTCATTAACTTTACAGCAGAATTTGACACTGTCAATTTAGGATGGAGGGTGTGAAATGGAAAGGAATTTAATACAAGCCAAAGGAGGAAAGCAAAAGAAACCCTGCCCTTCTCTGCTTGTCATTGAGATGCTTTTTTTCCTTCCTTCCACTCTCCTTTTCCCCTGAGTGATCAGAAAGAGCATGTGTGTGTGTCAAATCATCCTGGTTTCGGTTTTCTTTGCCTGTTCTTTTCCTCTGTCCATTTTGCTGGTCGTCATAGTTACAGTGACCTCAGTCCTCCTCATCTTTCAGGGTCTTACAAGGATTTTTTTTAAGCTTTCTCTTGTAACAGTGCTTTGCAATGCCAGCTTGTCCAATTCTTTAACTGTTACTGCTTTTCTTTCCTGTGTTGTGCCCTGACAGACTCCTCAGAGCAAGCTGGAAGTGTTCAGTTTTCATCTTCACCCCAGTACCAGTTTCTTTCTGACAAGACTTCCCAACTTTAATGTTTCCTTTCCTAACCCTTGAGTAATATTTTGGCCTTGTCTTTGTGTAGCTTTAAAGTGATATTTTTATAGCGCTCTCAGACTGATTTAAACCAGACAGTCAGAACTGTTGTATCTCAAACAGCTTTTGCTGTTTTTTTTTTTTTTTTTTTTTTTCACTTCAGTCCCATCCTCTGACTTGTGGCTGTGAAGGAGTCTGACCAAGAGGCTTTTGCAGTACTAGACAGGGCCAAGGTCAGCCTTGAAACCACAGAAACATGAGATGGCACTTGACTTCTCCTCAACACTTAATAGGCTCTAGCAGAGGGTCTCTCTTGGTCAGGCTGCTACTCTTACAACTCCTGCCCGAAAAGGGACTAATCACTGGCAGGGAGGAACAAGTATTGTGCTAAGTCAAGGGTGAGTGGCTCTTATCAGATTCAGGGCTTACCTCAGGGAATGTGAGTATATCCCTTTTGGCACAGAAAACTGTGACTCCTTGTTGGGCTGGCTCTGCTTGGCAGATTTGGCCAAAACTTCGAGTAAGGACTGAGATCTCTATGGCGATTTTCATATTAGCACTCAAGTTTCAGAAACAAGTTTTGCCTGTATCTTCTGTTGGTATTAATTCAGAAATGGACACTAGACCTGAGGATAACTAATTAGTTATACAAGCATGTGCATTATACTTATATCAATAATGCTATAGACGTCTTGAACAAGAAAATGAGTATTGAACAGTGTTTACTTGGTAGCCTTTTAAAAGGCAATGACATATAATGTAACTATTAATCCTCAAAACCATTATCCAATCGTAGACTACCTAGTAAGCAGTCTTTTCCTTCTTTTCTATACATGCAAAAATATCAGATCTGAGCTTGCTTATACACATAGCCATCCTAAAGGGTTTTAGTTATATTGTTAGCACCAAAAATCTACTTTTTAAAAACATGTGTGGTATATATATTAAAAATATATCTGAAACTGAAATACTGATGGTAAATGTACACAACTGCAAGTTCAATGGATACCTGCAGCACTCTAGTGGCCATTCTTCATAAATGCAACATCAAAAGCTGCAAATTATTTTGGACAGTAGATTCAAAGGAAAAAAAAACCCTAACAACAAAAATTAAATGGCTACAGAGTTAGACGTGAAAGTTCTGAAAATGAGCAATAACATACTGTGTGCACACTGATTAAATTTATTCAAGCAAACCTGTTTTAATTTAACAGCATTCTTGCTCTGCATTACAAATATAATGAAAGTAGTTTGGAGCGGAATGCATTATAGTTTGTGGTCATTTTATCTTTTGATGCACTAGCTCACCAGTTCGAGACAACTTAATTACTGGGAGCTTTACATAACTCACTTTTCCTTCATCCCACTGACTGTAGGAGGGAAATAATAGACAACATAAATGCAGAAAAGACTCTCTCCAGTCCTTATCAACTCCTTTCAAACAATAAAGATGTTTTTCCTTGCAGTGCTTTCTCTGTCATTGTGGGATGTCTATTTTCAGTGCCTGAAGTAATAGATTTTACATCTCTTCTTGTGGCAGAGTAATACAAAAATTAATACATCTCTCAGTGAGAAAAATGATTTTTATTTGTTTTACTTGAATATTCATCTTGTTTTACTACTTTATTCACCTCATTTGTTTAATTTGCATCCAGAAACTGCTAAACAAGAAATCATGGAAGTGCTTCTATATAAGGAGCTGTGACTGTCAAAATGATGATAAATAATAAATTATCTTCTATATGCATATTCATATATTTTCTTTCATAAGAGTGCCTATGTATCAAATACAAGAATTAATGCTTGCATGCTATATCAACTTTCATCATATTTTTATGTGTTTTATCAGATGGAACTCATCTAGGATAAGGAAAACCGCATATGGATATTTTATTCATATGATTCTTTTTTTCAAGAAAGTTTGTAAACAAAAATATGTCAGTAGTTTTGTGCTAGGAGAAACATTCAAATACCAAGATGCTGGACATGAAGAGAAGAACCTTAATCAATTAGAACGAAAAGGCAAGACACAAATGTTAAGAAATTATGAAGTCAAGGATAATGGAGTTGGGTCTCTGCACTCTAACCAGAAGCAGGTCTTGAGCACAAAGATGAAGAATAGGGCATATTCTACTGACATATTCTCTTACAGCAAGTGGAGAGATAAAGGATGTTAGAACATTAACATTTCTCAAAATACCCTGTTGGAATAACTGGAACAATGCTATGTGATGAAACAAAGAACTATTATGATGTGTATGTTTGCCTCCAGAAATAGAAGACACAATTTCTTTGCTATAGAAAGCCTCAGGGAAATGTGTCCACCATCGATCTTTGACATTTCAGAAAGAAAGGAACAAGTCAGAGTTCTGAGATTTTCCAGCACTTTCACAATTCAGGATGTTAATTGGAGGGATCTTTGCTTACCTCCATGGACAAGCTTTGTTCAAACTTTCCAGCTTTACTCAGTAACTGCTTTCATTCAGCTGTGGTTCTTTTCAGACAGTTTGAAAGAATGCAGAGAAAACAACACTTTAATAACAGAAAGAAACAAAACTAGAATCCAACCACCTGCACTGAAATTTTAAGAACCCAGCAAAGCTGTCCTCCTCAAGGAAACATCCACAGTACTTACATATAGTCAAGACTGAGACACAGTGCCCAAAGAAAGATCCCATTTGCCCAAGTGACATACTTGAACACCTAACTAAAGTGGAAGCACCCACTCAGAAGACATTCAAAGCTTCCTCCTCCTCTTTACTGGTTATTTGGGGAACTGAAGTTGTGTTTCCATATACCCTTAATTCAGCAGCACACTAACTTAGTTGCTGATCCCTTATTCCCATCACAGTGCTACCACTGAAGCTGCAGCAACACAGCTGGGTCAGGGAAAATACTTGGCTTGCATGGATGGGTTCAATCCCACTAGCAGTTGAGAGGACAGAATACGAGAATACCTTAAGACAAACATTAACAAACACTGTGGCTTTTAGCAGTATGGTTGAACAGGAGCTGAGATTTGAATAACTGGTTGTCAGGTCATTGACTCAAATAGACATTAGGAATTGTATGAAATGCATTCATATCAATAACATTTTTCTTTTTTCCATGGTTGACAACCATATGTTAGGTACAATACAAAACAGTATCAGAGCTGCGAGTGCACAAGTTTTATCAGAAAAAAAGGAGTAGTTGTTCATCATGATGCTCTGGGCATTATCCAAAGCAAACAGGAAAACAACTGTATTGTACTTCCAAGGATGGACCAGGAACTTGGCCTTTAATGAGAAGTGTGCTGACAGCACTGGTGATCAAAAGGGTCGATCACAGCTGTCTATCCATGACCTACAGCTGGGGAAATCTAACACTAGAGTAATCAAACCCTTCACTGGTTGAAGCCTAATACAAGCACCTACAGGAAACTGGTGGAGCTCAAATATTGTTAGTTAGACGCTGTTTAATCACGTATGTAACTAAACAATACCAGCTGATGTCTTTCACTAGTGCTGCCATCTTTTGACCAAAATGTATCTACACAACTGTACATGGATGTAATGATATTGGAGATTAGTTTCTCACTGGAAAGCTTTAAAAATTGATCTGATTGGGACAAAATGCATCTTATTTTTATTTCTTCTTCTGTAAAACTGTATGAACACCATGGGGTCTATCACCAGTCATAGCCACAGAGAGTATTGGCAGCAGTCTGAGGTCAAGATACAGGCAGGACTATGGCAGCTGGCCAAGAATGTATGAACAGAGAGGGCAAGAGTAAAAGTAAGACAGTAGGCACTAGGAGCTCTGTTTAAGTATGGTGCTTCCAATCGGAAGGATAAACAGAAAATTTATTTCTGTCTGTCGTTACAACATTCAAGGTAATTTCACATATCATTATAAAGACTGTGGAGGGGTAAGCAGAAAGAAGACCAACGAAATTAGCAATGGTCAGTGTTTAACTAAACTTCTAGAATTTTAAAATTGAGGTGTACATTGATGAATATCAGCTAAGACCCTTTGGCTTTGATGGACTTACATTTGCTTACATCATCTGAAGAAATAATATTTTCACAGGTACATCTTTATTCATTTGATCCTTTTCTGTCAATTTGGATGTCTAATGAATAATAATTTTATTTGAAAAATAAACCTTTAATAAAGTTCTACAACATAGTTCATCTCCATTAGTCAATAGATACGTGATGGGAAGAATGTATAATATACATCTCTGATCAACAGAGAGAGTTACTGCATGTGAATGTGCTACTGCTTATTTGTAAGCAAGATGCTACTGTCCTAATGCAAAGTAAAATGTGTCTGGCAGGAGGGGATTTATCGTAATGACTTCAGAGACCCTCTCCAATTTTAAGTCCTAAATCCAGCTATAGGTACAGCACTACTCTTCAAATTTGTGTGCATGTTTAAAAGCATACTTGCTTCCCCCTTCCTTTCCTTTCTCTCTCTCTTCTACTAATTACAGGCAACATTAAGTACACTGTAATCAGGTCTTGAAAAATACACGTTAAGAAAAAGGCTTCTTCCCCTTGGCAAATGGCATCACCTCCGCAAAGGTCAGGTTTTCATTTTAAAACGTACTTTTCACCCCCTTCCAGTTGTGAGGATAATTGTGTAAATGTGAATTAAGTGGGAAGAAAACTGTCTTCCTAAGAGCTCAGACAAACAACTCCCAAGCCTCTGTGGTTGCCTGGATGTGTCGGCTTTTGCTGCTGTTACTGCAGAGCCTCCGGTCAGCCCCGAAACTGAGCTGGATCAGGTCATTTCCCCTGGCTGCTGCCTGGGAGGCACTGAGCGCTGCGTGTGCAGGCAGAGAAAGCCATCCCTCCCAGGAGCAGCACACGCACTCAGCTGCTTGCCAGGCAAGCACACATCAGCAAAGAGCCTGTGCCACTACTCTGCCAGCTGCCAGGATGAGAGGGAGGAACAGAGAGGGATTTCTTCCATTTTTTTTAGCAGGTAGAGGAAAGGCTGATGGCTGGGAAAGAACTTTAGGTTCATAGGAGCTTGCAGAAGTCATCTTTCTTACATCTTCACAACATGGATGTCTCTCCTGTATCCATTTTCTCACTGTCCTCTCTTTCCACAGCAAGAGAAGAGCTCAGAAAAGACCACTGCTGCATAGGCCCTTCTGGCATATTTTGTTACAAATCTCTCTACTTCCAGAAAAAATCTTTGTGATCAATAACAAAGAAAAAGGTTTCCACTGTTTAAAATGACATATCAGATAAGAAAAAAGGAACAAATGAAACTCTGAAAAACATAATTTTTTTGTGTGATGGCCTGTCATTTTGTTGAAACAAAAGACAGGACCTACCAAGGAAAAAAAGCTAGTACAGAGGTAAATAGGCTATATTTTTTTTACATGTTCTTGCTATTTGTCTTTGAAAAATCCCCAAAGTATAAACTTTCTCCGTAGTGGCAGGAAGTGCAATACCAGCTATATCCATACTAATATTTCATCCCTCTGTAGAAGGAAGGCATGCTCCTGAAATGTATTTTTTCTCTTGGGTTATATCTTGTCTTATACATTTTGGTTCTGTTCACTCAGGGGTAGTAATCTTTTGGGCTGTAATTCCTACAAAAAGAAAAGCTGTGTTATTCACCTTATACTGGAATTCAATCCCATCTATTAACCCAATGCAAATCTCATACCACAGTATTTTCCTGTACAGGTAATGATGCTCAAAGTAGTCTTGTTATCACAAAGATTTTTTTCCCCGTATTGCAAAAGTTTCTTTTATGAACGAATCCACTGGGTGGATTTAAGCTTCCATTCCTAGACACAAACCTGCCATGTGACACAAGCCACATGATTTGCTGAATGTATTATCTGAGCTAAAGCATAGTTTGTTTCTCTGGGCACTTCTGCAATTTCCATACCTGCTTCCACAGGGCTGCAGAATGTGGCAATGAGAACTGTGGGTGACAAGCTAAGCGGTTGCCTCCCCTTGTCCCACCCTGTCCACACCTGGCATGTGCCCCACCACCCTTGGTTCATGGAATGACCAAAGGCACATGAGCAGTGACCCTTCTTTGTGGGGGGATTTTAGAGACAGCTTCACCCAGGGAGTCTCTGATCTTAATCCTTACTCTCAGAATAACACCTCAGATTATTATATTACTGAGTCAGAATAAAACAATATGATCATATGACATTTTTTTATTTGAGGCTTTAATTTATAAACAGATCTGAATTTAGGAGAGGAATGTTCTGCTAAGGTTCAAGTCTACCCAGCAGAACTATCAGACCACATTAAATCCACAGCACTCACTTCACAGAAGGGCTCAGACTTAAAGTTTCCATTATTACCACAAAACCTAAAGACTACAGCTTGCTGACGAGGCTTACTTCTTTAAAAAATCTGGTGCATATGAAATAAAATTTGACTTGTGGTCCAATGATTAAGTTTTTGTCCTTTTTTTGTTTGTTTTTGTTTTATATTTTTAAATTATATCATTTAACTAAGCAAAATACATACCATTTTAGGTACTACAGTGACTGGTTCAGATATAAAGTTGAGTGCAATGAATCCTTTTCCTTACAGTCTGTATTCGGTGCAGAGATGGAGACTGACATTTGCGGCAGAGCTGACTGAGTTGTTCTATAGACAGAGCTTCAGAAATTTAGCTACAGTGTTGGCAAGGTCAATGGTTAGTGATGATGCTGGTCAATGGTCCTCAAAGTTCCTAATTCCTAGATGATGGAAATGCTAACTACCTCTTGTCAAAGGGGAAAAATAAAGGCTGGAATATGGTCTACTGCATCTATCATCCTAACCTCTTGGTCACTTTGAGTTTGGCACCTACATGAAAGTGTTTATTGTTTCATCAAATATTTCAACGATCATATTAACGGAGGCATTCAAACAAATTAATTAAATTTTTGAGAGGCTTGCTTAAATGTTCTGTTATTTGTTAAAGCTGGCATAGACCTTCTTATATTAAGTGTTGGTCCTGGTCATAAGATTGAAATAGATATATGATGGGATATTTTCATATAAGAAAGAAGAGATTGATAACATTAATGAAAATAATACAAGACAATTATTTTTGTAAAATGCTTGTTAATAATAAAGTAAAAATTAATCTGAATCAATAGTCAAGAGCAGTTTTTCAGGATACTTGCAACTTTATGGTTGGGATTAATCTAATTACACATAAAGCTGGAGAGCCTAGATGTCCTACACATTCCTAAGCTCGCTCTACTGGAAGAGAACTTTTAGCATTACATTAATTTCATAGTTAAATACTTGTATGCTAGGACAAAAACATTTGATTGAACATTATTCGATAATTAGCAGAAGTTTTATTTATTTAATTATTATCTATAGGCAATTTATTCTCGTTTTACTTTGAACAACAAGCAGATATACCTGGACTGCAAGTACACCACCTGATTGTTGGAAATGACTTATATATGTATAGCTGGGACTTGGGGGGTAATACATCTATTCAAATAGCAACATCTACATCTAAGCCAGTCACCTGTTGCATGCTTAAATTCAACTGGACAAATGAGTACTTTTTGGGTCTAATTCATCTCATACTAAAGCAGTCACTGAAAATAGATCAAGATGACTGGCACCCTAAAAGTGCTGACTTCTCTCCACGGCTATAATAAGAGTCAAGGGTGAATGGCTCACACACACACATACATAAAGTTTGACAAATAAATCTGTCCAGTGTGAGTGGCATTCTAATATGAGTAATGTAGGTGTAATGTTAACCAATAGAGTATGTTGTATTAAATAAGATATAAAATGCACAGCAACAGAAATAGTTCAGAAATAACAATATAAATTAGATGACTTGGAAATTTAAAATAAGAAAATGTTCACGTACATATTTATGAAAAATTTCCAAAGACAATAGATATCCAACAGATTGTATAAAAGACTTAATTTTACCCATATAATTTAGAAATTGACAAGAAAGTGATATTTTATTCTTCCTTGTATAAGAATGTGTATTATAGGATGATCTAAAAATGTATTTTCCTATTTGTAGCTTTCTTCATGTTAGTTGGATCAATCATAGTCTGTTCTCACAGTTGTGTAGTTCTGAGAGTGGACGTGGAGAAACAAAACTGTGGTCTTTGCTGAACAAGCTTAAGAGTCTTATCTCCTTGTTGCAAAGATAAAACTCATCTTGATTTTTTTTTTTCCCTGCTAAATATCACCAACTTATTTTGAATATATAATATACTGGATTTGTTATATATGAATAAAAACATTGAAATATCTCCAAAGAACTTTCTTCTTGGTGGGAAGAGTGAAGAGAGGTTTCTCAGATTAAAACTGTTTATGATGGATGCAACATTCCTTATAGAAAGAGTGGAGTAAGTGTTCTTTGCCCCTGTGTTACATAGGAGGTAACCTGATGCATTCTGTAAAAAAATCATCTTGCTTTTCAGAGCTGATATTTCCAAGCCTAAATATATTGTATTGCAGTGATCTCTCCTGAAAGCATGTAGGCTTTCAACTCTAAGATACATTATTAAGGTATGCATCCTAGCTACTTGAAGATAAAAGATGCATTCTTTGCAAATGCTGTGGTAACATATACGGAATTTCTAATTGTGATATAAGAATGAAATCCAAAATTTTTTAAAAATCACAACTGTAGTTGTGTTGGGTTTGTGTGTGGTAGAGGTTTTGGTAGCAGGGGAGGGGCTATCATAAGTATCTCTTACAAGAAGTTTCTCCAAGCTCCTCCATCTCCAAGTTTGACTCGCCTATGGCCAAGGCTGAGTCAATTAGTGACAACAGCTGGGCCTCTGTGATAATGTATTTAAGGAGGGGAACTTGAAAGGAGGAGGAGTTTTGAGGGAGATGCCTATGCAAACACTGAGGTCAGTGGAAGAAAGGAGGGGGAGGAGTTGCACTGGAGAAGACACTCCCTTGTAGGCCCATGATGGAGCAGATGCCCATCTACAGCCTGTGGAGGACCCCATGCCAGAACAAGTGGCTGCACTTGAAGAAGGCCAGGACCCTGAAAGAAACCCATGCAGGTGCAATTAGCCACTGGGAGGATTGCAACACATGTTAGGGACCCGTGCTTGAGCAGTTTGTGAAGAGTTGCAGCCTGTGGAAAGAACTCACATTGGAGAAGTTCATGGAGGACTGTCTCTTTTTAGAGGGACCCCATGGGGGAACAGGGGAAGAGCGTGAGGAGTCATCCCCCTGAGGAGGAAGGAGCAGCAGAGACAATGGTTGATGAACTGACCACAATCCCCATTCTTCATCCCCCTGTGCTGCTGGACGGGAGGAGGTAGAGAAATTGGGAGCAAAGCTGAGCCTGGAAAGGAGGGATGGGGGGAAGGTGATTTTAAGATGTGGTTGTATTTCTCACTGTCCTACTCTGTTTAGAAAATTAACTATTGGTAGTAACGTTTAGATTAAATTGATGTTCTTTTTCTTCCCCAGTGGAGTCTGTCTTTTGCCTGTGACCATAATGGGCGAGTCATCCCTTCCTGTCCTTATCTGGATTTTGGATCCTTTTTTTGTATTTTCTCCTTCCCATTCCTGATGGGGGAGAGGAGTGTGGGAGTGGCTCTGTGGTGCTCAGTTGCCCTCTGGGCTCAAGCCAGGACAGTAGTGAGGACAGTTTTTAAGGGTTTGTGACCCTGTCTTTACCCACAGTGTGCACCAGTAATTCCCCAGATAGCCTCTGCATAGATGAGGCAGTGAACTAATTTAAGGCACTGAGCATTACCCCATCCAAAATCCCATGAATTATATATATTTTTTTTTTTTTTTAAATAAACTGTATGTGGGTTTCTGTGCAACAAGGCCAAAATGCTGGGAACCCAGCACCAATGGAGAAATTTGCACTGCTGTAAAGTGCAAATGGACTTGATACTCACAAGGTCATAGGATAATTCAGGCTGCAGCACAACCCCTTCTCAAAGCAGGGACTACTAGGTTGCTCAGGGCTTTATCCAGTTTGGTCTTGGAAACCTCCAAGGATGGAAGGAGGCTGCACAACCTGCTCTCTGGGCAAACTGCTCCACTTCTGGGCTACTCTTGGGGAAGTTTTTTCCTATATCTGTAATAATGCACACATTGAGTCAGTGAAGGCAGTATCATCCCATCATCAGACTTCAAGGTGTATGTTATGAGAGTGCTTGTTTTATGACAGTTTTCTCCAACTGTTTTTTCTGGTCAGCCGTTTTGGATCTCAAATGGACATTGGGATATGTGGAAGATAATAATATTGCAGGCTGTGAACAGGGTGTTGTATTGAATCCCACAAGTTAAATACAGGCCTGGGCAGGCTTAACAAAATCTAGAAGCTGTCATGGATGCATCTGTTTCAGGTTTCAGTTTCAATTAACAAGTTTTATTCCATTGCTAAAGTCTTAGAAGATGATCAGTCTGGAGCAATGATCTCTCTAACAGTTTTGGAAAGCAAGCAAATACAATTTAACATCTCTGAACCTCCGGAACTAGATGGTCAAAATTCTCCTTGGGAAGGTAGCATCTTGACAGCTTTGTATAGATATTTGTTGTGTGGTTTTTTGTTTTGTTTTGTTTTTTAATCATAAGAATAGAAAAATCTGTCCATGAGAAATAAAAATACCATTCTTTTCCTTTTTTCTTGAGTACCTGAAGTGTTAAACATATCTAGTCTTGTAACGGATGGAGCCAGGCAAACTTTATTTTTCGATACTTGTACCAGGCTTCCCCATTTGTCTGAAGAGAAGTATGTTTCCATAACTCTCATTTCTCTGATTTTAGGAGAAGAAAGAGCGCTCAGAAAATCTCATCTGAGATAGATAGAAGTGAAATTATTCTTATTGGACTCTAGGTGTTCCAGCTCTTGAAACCTCGAGAGCGCAATTTCACATGACACAAAATGTCAGACTACAGAACACCCAGGTTTAACAATAAATGAAATGCCTCCCCACAGCCATTTTTTTTTTTTTTTTGAGACTAGGTGAACATTTTTGAGAGTTAAGGGGCTGTTAATGTGAGCTTTTCAGAAGGTAATATTTCTACTTTACTGAAAGTGTTATTAAAATCTATCATGATTCTGATCAAAAATACAAAAGGAAAAAAAAACAAACAAAACAAAACCCAAAACAAAAAACAACTCACCAGCTTGCTATTTTTACTAAAAAGCTGAAAGGAAATCTCCTACTACTAAATGGTTAAGAGTACTACTAGCGAGAATGATATTTTCTAGTTTAAGATCTTTCTCTGCTAGATTCTTTCAAATCTCTATTGATTACAGTAATCTGATCCAAAGAAATAGTGGATATCCTGTGTAGAATGGAATAAGTCAAGAGAAGAGACTGAGAGAAAATCCTCCGATGACATTCAATAGTCCTGTAATCAGATAATCAATGTGGAACATACTGCGCTGACTGTACTAGGGGATTTGAAACTTCATCACTGCTTTCCAAGACTTTATTTTAAATCTTGAGACATTTCTCTCTGTCATATTCACCAACACTTCACTTTTATCCATAGGATCCTCTTCGAAGAAAGATATTTTCCCATTAATAATATGATCCCAAAAAACTATTTTCCATTTGAGGTAATTTTGTTGAAAATATATCCACCAAACTACTCTCAATATTGCCAGGAAATGTCACTTAAGTGCCTACAAAAAAGTCAAACTACCCCTCCAACAGTCACCAAAATTATTTTTCCTACTTTTAAACTAGATGTTTAGAACAAGGAGATTTTAACTTAATGGTCAGTGAAATCTCCCTTGATGATGTTTTTATGGTTATGCACCCATATAAACCAATCTATTACATGGTTTTCATATGTTAATCTTACTAAATTTTTTTTTTTTTTTACTTTGTATTGAGAACATCAAAAGACTGTTCTATTACTCTAGAAATACAGTTGTCATGGTTTGGGCCTGGTCGGCAACCAACCACCGCAGCTGGTCACCCTCCCTTCCCCCTCCCCACCTGGGAATGGGGGAGGGAATTAGAGGGGTGAAGGGAGACTCGCAGGCTGAGATAGGAACAGTTTAATAATGGCAATAAAACAAGAACGATGATGATGGGGAAAAAAAAAGAAATATATAAACAGGCAATGTACAGCGTAATTGCTCACCACCCACTAACCAATCCCCAGCCCGTTCCCAGCCAGCGACCCCGAGATACCAAGATCCCACAATCGCAATCCCGGAAGCGAGAGAGCTCCTTCCCAACCACCCCTCCTCTATACAGTGAGCATGAAGTTCCATGATATGGAATATTTCACTGGCCAGTTTGGGTCAGGTGCTCTGGCCGTGCTCCCTCCCTGCACCCTTTGCCCTTGCGCACGGGCAGGACATGGGGAGTCGGAGAGTCCTTGAAGTCTCGGTAGCAGCTGAAAACACCAGTGTGCTATCAGCATTTTTCCCATACCAAACCCAAAGCTAAATCCAAAACACAGCACTCATCTAGTCCCTGAAAAGGAATATTAACTCTATTTCAGCCCAAACCAAGACAACAGTATACTACTGATAGGGTTTGTGTGACAAGGTTTGGTAGCAAGGGGGGCTACAGGGGTCGTTTCTGTGAGAAGCTGCCAGAAGCTGCCCCTGTGTCTGACAGAGCCAGTGCCATCCATCTTCAAAATGGACCCACCACTGGCCAAGTCCGAGCCCATCAGTGACGGTGGAAGTGCCTCTGGGTTAATGTATTTAAGAAAGGGAACAAGTTGTTTCATAACCGGGCAACTGCAGCCAGAGAGAGGTGTGAGGATGTGAGAAACATCCCTCCGGCCCCAAGGTCAGTGAAGAAGGAGGGGCAGGAGGTGCTCCAGGCACTGGAGCAGAGATTCCCCTGCAGCCCATGGAGAAGACTATGGTGAGGCAGGCTGTGCCCCTGCAGCCCACAGAGGTCCACAGTGGAGCAGGTATCCACCTGTGACCCTGTGGGAAGCCCATAATGAAGCAGGCTCCTGGCAGTATCTGTGGACCCATGGAGAGAGGAGCCCACGCTAGAGCAGATTAGCTGGCAGGATTTGTCACCCCACGGGGGACCCACGCTGGAGCAGTTCGTGAAGAACTGCTACCTGTAGGACAGACTCATGTTGGAGAAGTTCATGGAGGACTGTCTTCTGTGGAAGGGACCCCACATTGGAGCAGGGGAATAGTGTGAGGAGTCCTCCCCCTGAGGAGGAAGGAACAATAGAGACAAGGGCTGATGAACCGAACACAAGACCCATTCCTCACCCCCCTGCACCTCTCGGGGGGAGGTGGTAGAGAAAATTGGGAGTGAAGTTGAGTTCAGGAAGAAGGGGGGGGGTGGGGAAGGTATTTTAAGATTTAATTTTTATTTCTCATTATCTTACTCTAATTTGACTGGTAATAAATAAAACTAATTTCTGAAAGTTCAGTCTGTTTTGCCCATGATGGCAATTGGTGAGTGATCTCTCCCTGTCCTTATCTCAACCCAGGAGCCTTTCATTAAATTTTTTGTCCCCTATTCAGCTGAACAGGGGAGTGACGGAGGGGCTTTGGTGGGCCCCTGGCATCCAGTCAGGCTCAAGCCACTACAACTACCTTTTCACCCCAAATCGTCACAAATTATCTATTCCCAAAATAAGACATGTTTTCTTTACTACGCATTGTTCAGTGTCATACAGTCTACCATTCAGAAAATTTATGATTTCAGAGTATATGATATGCCTCTATGAAAGCCACTATGAAAAATAAATTGCACTGAATTACATTAATGCATCTGAAGATCCTGACTGCACTGCTACATAAGCAGTAAAGCAATGTGAATCAGAGATATAAACAACAAAATAAATAAAGTTTCAAGGGCTATTCAATTTTATTGAATTTAAGATTAAATAAATATTCTTATTTTTCCTCTGGAGTACATAAAGCTCAGATTCTGGGTTTTGGGGCTGCTAAAAATGCAAATATCCACCCAGTGAGGTTTTCAAAAGCACCTGGCTATTAAATTCCTGATTAGTTTCTATGAGATTTTGTAAATCCTACTACAGTACTGTCTGCATCTTAAAGTGTCTAAATACCTTTAGAAACCTTGACTGAACTGCTACTTGTATTTATCACAGAATAGAAAAGATAAAAGCATTAAGTCTAAGTTTCTAATTAAAGTGTCAGAATGAGATATAACCAAGGTACCATAAACTCTAGTAGCAAAGAATGCTTCTCTAACCAAACACTCTTGTGTCAAGTGTGGGATTTTATTATATGAGACACAGATGCAGGCTCTTAGTGTGAATAAACATGGTCAAGTTAAAGTACCCACAGCCATCTTCTTCCTGGTAATATCCAGTTTTCTGAATGACTTGTGGGATACTGAGGTTTTTTTGTGAATCTGAGAGTCAGTGATTGTTTGTTTCTCTCTAAAAATAAATTTGAGGGCATTATAAAAGACCCCTTTAGTGTAATTTACAGTACAAAATATATGTTACCTAATACCAGCTAGTGGATCTGCAGAAATATGACACACCCAGAGAGTAGGGGTACGATATATAACAGAAATGCTTTATATCATCACTATAGGTTTTTTGCTCCTGCTATATCAATTTTCTGAACCACCAACAGCTAGCTTTATGGCAAAGTAGAGATATTATAAAATTACTAAAAGGTATAAATGTGAATTAAGAGGAAGAATAAGTTGTTATTTCAAGTTGCTTCTATAGTAACTAAATATATTATCCCCCCAAAGTAATTAAGTTTTTATATAAATTTGCCAAATATTTCAATGCAGATCCTTTCTTTTCAAATTTTTGATCATTTGTGCAGTTTTAGTGACAATCTGGAAGAGATTATCTTTGTTTTCTAGAAAATTTTCAGCGATATTAACTAGAAATCTTCTCAATGTTAATATTATGATATGATAAATTATATCAATAAATTTAGACTAACTCATTCTACAGTGTTTTGCAAGTACTGTTGCACATCTTGGCTAATCTAAATATGCACGGCCTTACTAGACTTCACATCTATGTAATTTTTAATAATGTATATACAGATGTCTTAGCTTGAATTTTGTTCATCTTCTTGTACTGGCAATAAAAACAGACAAGGATGAAGTCCAATCACACAGTCTCTCCTTGCACAAAAATTCCAGTAACCACAGAAGTAATCACAGATTTCAGATTATGATCTGCTGCTTGATCATACTAGTTAGATCTGCAGTTATTTGTTTAATTTGAAGCTCACTGAACAATTATTATGGGAAAAGTTAAGTTTATCTAAAGAAGATACTGGAAAGATCACCAAACTGTTTAAATTAAAATACATTCTGTCTACTACCAATCTGTTTCTCTCCTCTTGAGGATGTCTAGAGGTCCAATGGGTTCTTTATCACGAAAGCCTTCAGAAGTGGTATCTCTGAAAAATACGGGTCAGCTCTGCCGAAGCTGTGAACCTGATACTGGAATCATTTGATGTGATCTGTGACCTAGGTAGTATTACATTAGCTGCATGCAATTTTGCCTTCTGGCTGTACTATCCACAAATATCCAATAATATAAAAACTATATCATTGACTACAGCTGGTAAACAGTTTATGGGATTTCACTGTATTTGTCAATTCCGTTTTAGGTAGCTGGTCTGAAGATACCATCTACACAAATGTCTGATCTGTTTTGAATCATAACATTGGAAAGATCTCATGCCAGCAAGTTCCATCTGTCATATTTATGTTTATTGGACCATGAAATTTGTCTAACATCTTGAGCTTTTTGCAGAGAATATATTCTCCACATTGAAATCAATCAGATTACCACTGACAAAGCAAGTCATTGTCAGATTACTACTGACAAGACAAGCTATTAAATACAGGCTTTAAGCAGTTAAATTAAAATAATGCCCACTTATGAAGGAAATATCACTACAAATACAACAAGTATATACAATATGTGAAATATATAAATAATCTCTTCTTTACGTATACTTGCAAATTTCTTTTGTTAACAACTACTCATATGCAGTGAGTATACACTTTAGGTGACTGACTGGATCAAGACCTAATATCAAACAGTTACTACAGAAAAGACCCCATAATTTTCTCTACTTTGCTATATTGCAGCATGAACTGTAATAATTTTGCAAATGTTCTGCAAAAATACAGAATGTCACTCTTTGTATACATATACATTTCCCTTGTGACATCATAGCAATATGATTCACAAATTTTATTACATTTTAATCTGATCTTTAAAGATCAAAAGACAAAGCAATACCTCCAAATTCTTTTATATAATGATTTTTGTAAAATTACAACCCAGATGAAATAAAATAATATGCTTCATTCTTGTTAACCCCCTACAAAAAATAAGAAAGATGGAATGAGACACCATGAGTGGATACCGTTCTAAAGGAATTCTAAAAGTTTAAATGAAGAAAAAATTCCGAATTCAGAAACTTATTTAAATGTCCTCTGGAGCTTTTTCTCATTCATCTTACATTAACTGAGAGAAAGAAAGTACGAGATCCTTCTGAATATGTAAATTACCCTGTATTAATAAGCTTCAGCAGCTATATATTCTAGATTTAACTGTTAGAACTCAGCTAAGGCAATAAGACCAAATCAGATCCTCGTAATTTACATTTTTATAGTTCTTGCTAAAGCATTCTAGAATTGACTTTTACTGCCAAGAGAGGGCATAAGATAGTATATAAAAATGTACTTAGTACACTTGGTTTAGACTTTGCTTTCAAACATGAGTTTTTTCTTAAAAATAATTAAAGAAACAGAGAATATTCAGTAGCCACAATAGAAAAACAAACAAACAAATGAAATAACTCCTGTTCAGCTGAGAAAGAAATTCAGAAAGGGCTGTGATACAGCTGAGATTAAATCCTCTGAGGAAAAAAAAGGGAAAAACTGGCAACAGATAACTGACAGAGAAGGAAACATGCAATGGATAACGAAACAAATGTCAGTGGAAAAGTTCTCATTAAAAATGAGTGTAGGATAATCGCTGTATATATACGGAACTCCACCTCTTTCTGCCATATTTTCTAGCATATAGAGGAAGAAATAAAAATATTTAAATTCCTAATAGGTGGCATGGATTTCTTTATATTGCAAAGGCCTTTCAAAACCTCTCTTGGGGAGCAAGGTCAGAATATATGTATTAGTTACACAGGTTTCATTACTGGGGCAGTTACATTTCCATCTACCGCAATGATTTCCAAACCAGAAACTTTAGGTTAGTATTGCAAACTGTGTAGATGAAAAGGTTTTTATGAGTTAAACCAAAATTCTCAATGCTTCATATAGCTTTGGTAGGAGTACAGATCAGACCAACAATTGCTGTCAATGATGCATTCCTATGCACCCACCAAAGATCTTTAAGTGGTTTATATTAGACATAAAGGTTACAGGCTAGTCTGGCCTTTCCCATCTAATGTGCCTATCCTATGTAAGGACAGTATAAAAAATATTTTTTTTTCTGTTAACCTCCTAAAAATAATATTAGATTTATACAAGATTATAATCTGTCAATTTCCATGTATCTTTTTGTGTAAAACACATTACTGAAAAGATCAGGTTTGTGTCATTTAGTGGCATGTAGAAGACATTTTTAAATTTTCCAAAAAGAAATAGATGTCCAGGTGATGTACAGAAAGAACTATCCTCAAATTGTCTCCTTTCAGAGATAACTCAGACATTTCCTGCAGAAGGAAGAATGGTATTGCTGTTCCCCAAAACTATTTAGTTTGTATAATAATTTAAAGATTATAAATCATGTTTAGTCAGGCAAGTGCATGGAAGTCTCACTGCAGTTTACAAACCTTGAATTATAAGAAGACAGACATGGAAAAACTTGCTTGTCATGAACAATGATACTGTTTCTTATGGTGGAAAGGGGTTTCTTCCCCTGTACTTATATAGTCTTATGGCATGAAAGTCCAGGTTCATACACCATGCTGACTGCAGTTCCTCAGTCTAGGCATTAACTCATGTTCTTAATTGCTAGAAAAATTACAAACCCTAATGCTTTTTAAGCTCATGGGTATTTTAACAAAAAAATGTCATAGTAGCTGTCTTGCGTGCATGAGTGCATGAACAGAACACAGCAGAGGTTTATAAGTACAGTATCATACCAAAGAAGAACAGGATAGGTTATTTATTGTCGAGATAATGTTAAAAAGATGAGAATATTTAGTTGTTATATGTGAGAAAATAGAAAATAAATAGCCATAACATGGCAAAGGCCTTTTTAATATCTTGCATGTGCCTTTCTTTCTGCTTAGCTTTTTCTGACACATACCCACTCCTCCAAGCAAGAGGACAGTCAATAAAATCCACACTGATGGCTACCGTGCAGATGCACAAAAGTTCTGTAACTCATTTGCTGAAAATGGTTTTCTTCACAAAAAGTCTAATTTGTTCACCTTCACCATAGAAAGGAGAGTTGAAGCACGTGGTTATAGTAATGCCAGTCAAATCACAAGGGAAATATCAAAACAGTTGGGATTTGTGGATCTTCCAGCATTCTCCTATCTCCTATGATTTTGTCCTCCAGCTGAGCTGTCACACACAGATCTCTGTGTGTGTGTGAAGAATAGACTTTAGCCCATAACATTTAAGTCTGATATAAATCCTGTGAAATCCCCTCTGAGGACTGCTGCTCAGGTGTGATGTGCTTTCTGCGGCAGTACACATGGCTCCCAGATTCCAACGCTTGGAGAGGTTGTACAAAGGTAAAAGGATAGAATCTTAGGCTAAACAATGCCAGTTCTGCCAAAGTTTCCTCATAAACCATGTTTCCTAAACCTCAGATCATTTCCATTCCTCTTTTCTTGATTTTCCATGCTAAACCCACATCTATCTTTAAATGTCATGCCCAAAACCAGATAAGGATTTCTGGCTGTGACCAAAGCAGAGGCTCGTGACACCTATACATTAAAAGAATCTTAATTGAGATTCTTGTCTCAAATTAAAATGTATGTGTACTATAATAATGTAAACAAGAACAATTTCTAAATATTTGGTAACATTGTGATGGCATTGCTAAAGACAGTGCATGTGCGTTTTACTGAAGACTGTGAGCAGTTTGACCACTAAGCTATCAAATAGACATCTGTGCAGTTGCACATAGCAGGCATTGGAAAATGTGTAGACAGTGACCCAAGCAGTGGACTTTACAAGATAACAAAGAACAATAAAAGGAGCAGGTTCTGTAAATAAGCCTGGAAACTGAGAACCACCCAGATCCGTAGCTATCGCTGCTAGCTATGCAGCATCAGCACTCTAGTGCTGTATACTCACAGCTAATGTAGGACACAAGTGTTAAGAAACAACAGTTTTACATAGGTAGAGATAAGTACTGATAACGTAAATGAACTGTTAGGACAAAATATATTGTTAATCAATGTCAGTTTGGTAAAGTTTTGTTTTAAAATTGGTTTGAATTTGTCAGACTTCTGAACAATCCAGTCAAAGCAACATCAGATTCTATATATTGATTTGCAACATACCTGACGCCTTATCAACAATACAAAGACTTTGTTTCACACATCCAATGGGTTATATATAAATACTGATTAGGATTGCCTCCTTTGCAGCATGACAATATACAACTCTCACCTTTTTCTTAACAACCACTGAAGATCCTGTTGGGTCCCATCATGAATATGCATAATTAAGTATTCTTGTTTATATGTTGTATCCTGAATTTCCTTTCCCTGATTTTCATTCAGTTCTTTCAAGATGATTTCAGATAATTACAAGGTGCCTTTAACAATGTAATTCTACATTATTTTACAACAAGCATACTGATCCCTCCAAAATATTTGGGTCTATGAGTTTTTGTAAACATTTTTATATAGATATTGTAGAAGAAATCTGCAACAAAGGACAAACTACTAAATTTAGACTAATTTGCATAAGGAAGTGTACAAGACAAGAAAAAGTTTGAGATGAATGTGAACATTAGTATGTTGCAATTTAGAATAAATATAGATAAAAGTTAATGTTTTTATCAATTTACCATTCTAAGATCAGCATACTCTGACTTTACAGATTTTTAGAATACAACTTACAGTGCAGCTGCAGGTATATGTGATTCTCAAGAACTATAAAATCCTATCCTAATACATTTGTAAAGAAGTAAATACTCTAATATCCATGGTTATTCTGCTGCATGAGTGAGGCACTGTGTATACACTTCACAATACTATTGCAGGTACTACCCACTTCTACCAGCCACCTCAAGATCCTCCACTACAGCACAACATTGTCCAATTAATGTATATTACTGCCATTACAGTAGTCAAATAATATACTCCATTTTCTCCTCTTCATTCATGTGCAAAATGTTCCAGCGTGTTATTATGGAACAAAATACAGAAGTCACAGCATGAATGCAGAAACAAAGAGCGATGGTAAACATATTTTTATACTGCCACCTGTTGGAAAGTGCCAGGGGCTTAAGAGATCAGAACAAAGCAGACATTTCCCCGTAATTGCTTCAGGCATTTGCATTGTGCCATCCTACTTTGTAATGTTACACATTTTTTCTTCCATATCTCAGAAAATACACACACAGGCATTCTCCAGTCTGAGGGCATGATGTAAATAGAGTCAAAGTTTGTAAGAGTAAAAGTAAAAAAACAAAGTTCACATTATCAACATGTATATATTTGCTATAAAGACATTTTAAGTGTTTTTAAAAACACCTTAACAAAGCAGGTGATTGCTTTTGCTGTTATTAACTGCAGTGCAGAATCAAAGCCCATGGATGCCTTCTAGTGAGCTTCAAGGGGTTTTAGGTTGGATCCCTTAGTGTCCCATCAGCATTAGCCTTAGAAGCCGATCTCCTTATAGACAGTATGACCAGGAAAATCAGCATGATCAGGACTATTGTATCAGATACCTGAGCCCCTGACAACATAAACTTAGTGACTTCGTCTTCTTTTCTGCCTCTTTCCTAAACTGTATGAGATAATAACAATTAACCCATACGAGGGTCTTGGTAATAGCTTCAAACTGTACCCAGATGTAATGGGACATGTCTCAAAGTTTCCTCTGGAACTAGAGTGGAAACAATTTCATTGGAAGCTTTAATGTTTAAAAGGGGTTAAAAAAAAAATCTTTTTTTTTTTTTTCCCCTCATTAAAATCACAGAATGCATCATTTCTGTGACAAGCATAGAGCCCATGTGTATTGTAGAACTGATTATGTCTTTGGAGATTTTATATATTCCCTGCTCAATAAATAATTAACATTTCATGCCATTCATTTAGTGAAAAAGGATGGTGAGAAAGGGCTTTTAATCAGGATGAGCCAGCAGTATAGCAGCCTGCTTATGTGAAAATTCCAGGAGAGGAGAGATGAAGGAGATGATCCCTTTTAAGGTGAAAAATCCTGGCAGCCATAAGATAAAAAAAATTCCTTACAACTCTACTCCTTCCTGAATGTTCTTTATGCTGATACTTCATGTCAAAGTTTCAGAGGATCACAAACAATAGTACTGAGTACAGTCAGAAATAAAACCAACAACAATAATATACAACTCTCTAGTAAAGGTGTTTTAAAACAGAACCTTTTCCTTTATATCTTCAGAATCCTTTTTGTTTTTTTTCTCTGTTAGAAAAGGGATACAAAATCTTAATCCCTTGTGTGGAAGTTATTTCACCTTGCCTATGAGAACCAAAGATGAATTGGCCTAAAGACACCTCTCTGGTTTACAAGTCAGGATATTCATTTGAGAGGTCAGAGAAACAAGTTCCAGTCTCTGCTCCCAGGGCTGTTCTGTTTTGATTTGTTGCTTTGCTGAAAATACAGAAAGAAAAATAACCCAGAAGGAAGATACAACACTGGAAAGCATTGTCAAATATAAATTCCTAAATGATTTGTTTTTTACAAAGCATGTTCCACATATAAAATAGCATAACTGTGTGCAAGTTATGTCATAGCATTTTTCCAAATTATTAAGTCATAACTAATACATGCAAGTACAGTGTGAAATACAGATTTGATTTGGAGATTTTAAATTTTGCACTGGTTTGGTTGAAATTCTTAATTTTTATATTTGTTTGTTCATTATATTGGTGTGATATTAGAAGAGAGAGGAATTCATAGCATTTTGTTTAAGATTTGGGAGGAGTATTACAAAGCTTCTGCTGAAATTATGATCCTAGTGTTGGTATAAAGGACTTTGCTTGTCAGAGGAACAAGGCTCTCACACTCTGCTAGAAACCTAACACTTAAAAATTGAAAAATTAGTGTGTAAAGAGCTAAGAACTCTCACACTTACCCAGGGTAGATAATGTACGCAGTGTATCATTTGTCATGGTCACACTCTCATAGTTAATACATGAGTGATGTTCTACAGATACGTTTTGCCCTTCAACATAATTTCTTTGAAAGTAGAAAAAAAATTGGTCTCACTGCCTTCTCCTAGTTCCTTGACAGGAGAGTATCATGGGTTTAGTGCTTATGTGCCAATTAGAAAAATATTTTTCACTTAACAGTTGAAGTGTAAAGTAATGATATCATTATTTATTGCACACACAGTCAGCCACAGAAAGAGATGGTGCGTGTGCTGCAATCATCTACCAGCCCCAGTGTCATTATTGTCACTAAATACTCATACTGTTTTCCAGAATAACTGCCTCAATGAGACTAGAGCTCCAAAATGTAATATGCTGTCAGAGATAGCTGTGGATTTCAGTTCTGTCAGTTAACACAGCTGTTTTAATAAAACAGTGTCTCAGAAGAAGTGTGTGGCTTGCTTTTCAGTCCCATAGTGTCAACAAAACTAATGGAAACTACCAGAATACATCTGAAAGCTCAGGACCAGTTTAGCCTGAAGTATGGCAAAAATTTCAGTTATTTGTTGCCTAAAAAGTAACAATGCTTGCACAATTTTAGATGGGTGGAAAAAAATGTTAAATGACTTACAAGGTACATTTACCCTTCTCTACCTGTATTTATATTCTTAGAGCAGGGTAAAAGGTAAAGATATAGAGAGTCTTATCATCTATGAAACATTTTGTACCCTTCCAATACTATACTTTTTTGTTTCTAATGCAAGAACATTGTGTGAATTCTGTACTCATTTCCATATCAAAATGATAACTGAATAGAAACCCACGCCTTTTAAACAAGACATACATTTGAAAATTTCTTTGGAAATCTGGCAATTTTAATTGAAGGGATTTTTTCTGGAAATCTTAGGGGACATGCACAATATCCATTGTGACAAGAAATGTAATGATTTCATGCATACCAATTAAATTGTAGCTGACAAATGCAACAATATGAAATGTGTTAAATATGCACTTAAAAGTGTTCTTAAAGGAATGGAAACCAAAATCAAAATATTACACAGCAATACCACAAGTCAGGATTATTGTAAAATCTTTCCTTTTGGTGAAAATTAAAAATGTGATTTATTTCCTTTAGCAATAAATGGCTAAGACACCAAAACCTAAGATTATTTGGCTTCCTTACATTTCTTTTTAGTTGTGCAAAAGTTGCCTGAATCAATAAATAATAATTATCAGAAGTATGTAATTCACTGTAATTCCGCTGAGGTACTGTTCACTAAATAATAGAGACCACAAATTATTGTAAGTCTTTAAAATACCCCCATTTCTCTCCTACTTTCAGCTTGCTTTTCTTTCTTTTTGAAGTAACAACTGCATTTTAAGTGCCAAAACAAATTATTCTGATGGTAAAAAGAGCTCACTTATCCAGGCAGTCACACACATCAGATATCTTAGTGCATTTTTCAGAATGGTTTTATTTTAAAGGAAGGAAAAAAAAAAAAAAAGTAGCTTAAATATAATTTACTACTTCTATGAGAAAATATATGAACTGTACCAGGTTGAACTGACCAGTTAACACCTTTGAAATATGTCAGTGTTTCATGTACTATGCTCCTCTATGTTGTACTTTTTTTTTCCTGTAAACTTTACAAGCAATTAATAACACACAATTGCAGTTGTGAGATATCACCTTAACCATAGTTAACATTAGTGATTTTTATGAGTTTGCTGTATTTAAAAGCAGACTTTGGACAGGTAAAACACATCAAATGAACAAAAGAGCCTGTAAAAATTAAGTTCTGTGGTGCTATCCTTGATCCTCCCCAAATACCTGTACTTTGTTGTGTTATTAAAGTGAGGCACAGAAGTACAGAAAATAGAATAGAGAGGGAGGAACAGCAGCAACATTTTGTCCCACTCTTGACTGTGTGCACACTAGAGAGGCAGAGCATGTTTTCCAGGCATATGATTGGTGTGAAAAAGTTCTTACCAGGGATGATCTTAGTTCAGATTTGTCATTTACCCACAAAGGATAATTCCCAAATAAGTGCATTAGGAAAAGCATATGATATATATATATATTAGAAAAATGTAAAATATCTTTTACTAATACAAATAATTCTCAAATCCCATATGAGCCATTATCTTAAATCTGGTGGTAACATTCTTTGCAACATTAGCTCATAAATTATGTCATAAATTTCATATGAGCTGGGGAAAAATATTCAACTCTGAATAATCTATAAAGATTATTCAATAATTATCTGCATTTTTACTTAGTTGTAACTCACTGTGAACATTAAAGACAACGGGATGAAAGATATAGTCATATGTTTTCTAGTTAATTTTCCGTCATCATTGGTTCCTATGTAAGTTCATTACACACTCTTGGGTGAGCCCTTAGAAAGATCTTTGCTCCTGCCCTGAAGGGGTTTATCCCTATTACACAGAATTTCAGTGTGCCAGAATATCAAAGCTGATAACCATTTCCTCATCCGAGTGTCAGAGCTTCTATGAAATACAAGCTGTCAAAGTTCAACATGTCTTTCTTTCATTTTCAACCAAGAATATTTCCGCAGTTGAATAATCAGGCAGTTGATTGCAATATTATCACTCATTTCAGTGTTACACATTACTAATGCATTCACCTTGTGCAGCTATTTGTTCAGAAAAGAGAAACAGGGGGTTAGAGAAGTCCTTGTTAAAAGGAAAAAAATCCTCAGTTCTGATGCTGATGATACAACACTTCTGAATTTTTAAAGCCATTAGAAATGAAAGATACTTCTCATGCCTATAGTATTGTGTATTTTCTTAAAGTTCAGTTAATGATTTAATTCAATTTTGGATGTCAGCATTTACCAGAAATTGAATATCCATGAGAACAGAATGACAGGCCATGTATCCCAGCTAAAACAATGAATCTGGATTATTCCATTGTAGCAAAAAATACTAAGCACAGGAACTGCTAATGCTGAGGGCCAAGTTGAACCGAAGTATAAATGGCTATCAATGAACACAGCGTACATCTAACACGTGGAATACAGAGTAGTACTAGTAAATCCCATTTCCTACTTTATGACCAGTTTTTTTAAACACCTTGGTAAAAAAATATATATAGAGGTATGTATCATTACCTGTTCTCACAAACAATTGACGTTTGTAAGATGCATTTCTCTTAAAAAAAAGGAAAAATCCTTTCAAGTTAGTTTGAAGTGCTAGTGGTTTACTCATTTTTATTTTTATTTTTAATGCTGTTGTTGCTATGGTGATTTGCTACTAGCTGCAAGCAGGTACTTTCAGCACTGGTTATATTCCTACATCTTACCTGTCAAAGGGGTGCCACGCCAGCATGCTTGGTGTGATATGCTTCTATTTTTCTACTGTGAGCCACAGTTCTCAGGTAATGCAATTCTGGCAATACTGTCACCAGTTTTGTGATATGCCTTCTCTCTCACACTCACCAATGACAACAATTCCACCGAAATTATGTGCTCCAGAATGAAGGCTACAACCTACTCAAATCCTTGTGGGTTTCTTGTTATTGTTCAATTTTTATATCAGTCATATAGCTTTGGTTTTTCCTTTTTTTTATACTTCTCCATGTCACAAGGAAGCCATTAGTAAGTTAGTAAGCATTTAGGCTACTTTGCTGTATTTTAAAGCAAAAATCTGCAGTAGCAACTCAGAGAAAAGGATCTGATTTACATAAATGTTTGTGTAATTAAAAGAGTTACATCCTAGAGCTCTGCTCAGACACATTTTTACTGAAGTCAAAAGGAAATGAGAATTTCTTGACTTCTTGAAGTATTCATTCATATATACATAAATACAGGATACAGAAGAAAGCAAAACACCAACGTGACTTTTTCTTATATAAAGAAATGATGGAGAGAAGTGAGTTCTCCATGCCTTTATTTTGTTTGTTTTAAAGTGTTAAGGATGAACTACCACCTGTGAAATTAAGAATTAGTCTTTTTAGCAGTTACTCCATCTTGTCTCACTGAAACCATTCACCAACATCCTTTCTGGGCATATACATGCAGTGAAAAACAGGAGGAAAAATAGGATAAAAAAGGACTTGCTTAAAATCAGAAGTGAAACAAAATGAAATTCTGTGATCCCACTTTTTTGCAAAGAACATCTAGTACCGTGTTTATTCAATGTGTGATTGAAGTTTCTTGGACTATCTCTCAGGGCTCCATGAAAGAAGACTAAGGAAGAAAAGTGTGGTTATGAGAGGTATGTACAGAGAATAAATTGTTCATCCCTTAATCAAAGAAGCTAGAAACTTGCTGGCTGAATAAGTGAGAACAGACAGGAACATGCACTCATGAACCTCTAGGCAGGTTGCAGAGTCAGAAAGTCATTCTGGTTTCAGGGAAAAAACAAAGACTTCACATAATGAGGACAGAAATACTGGAAACTAAAAACTGAAAAAAAATTACAGAAAGATGGGTGAGTAGAAATCAGAAATATTCAGAACATCTGTACCCAGTAGCATCCTTCCACTCTACAGTTGTTCAGGAGGAGACCTGCAGTATTTACTAGAGTTTTGAGGTATCAGTCACAGGAACGGATTTCAGATCAGACAGCAAAGATCACAGACATGCATCAAAATTAAAAGTTATATAAAATGTACAAGCCACACTTGAAAAACTTTTTATGAAATGAGGAAGGGTTTTTGTGCATAATTAGTGGCCATAGTTGGATGAAACTGCAGAGTATGAGTTAGTTTTATCATAGGAAGTGTTAATTAGATTTTTTCTGTGCAGCCATAAAACTAGTCAGAATTTTTAAAATTTCACCAAACTGCTCATTTCCTATACTGCTTAAAACAAGTCAACATCAACATTAACAAAATAGGAAAATCCATTATAGTTAAGATGTGGAGTGTATCTACTTAGAGTCTTCTGATTGATCAGGTAAGAAACCTTTCTTGTCAAAAGCCATTGTTCTTCAACTGAAATAAGGAGTGTTGTCCTTTTAATGAAGGATTATTATTTTAATGAAAGATTAATGAGAGACAACTATTGACCTTCAAAGAAAGAAGCAGCAACAGAAATTGGTATTTCACATTTAGTCAGTTGCAAGTGTTCAACTATTTATGTCATTCTCTTAAGGTCATTTCAATACAAGTCAGAGACCATGTTTACAAGATCCACTTGTAACAGGTAATACAAAGCTCTCAGAAGGAGCTGATCCTAAACTCTAGCATCACTGTCCTTAAAGAGCATCAGGTTGAGATATAGATCTCTAAAATCAAAATTATTTTGCAAGGCCCGCATTCTCCTTCCTCGCTCTAATAGCGTCTAAGTGCCTGTACAATTACCTATAGCTAATATAAGAACTTCAACTTTTCTCAGTTCCACGTTTCAGTAGGCTCTACCTTGGAAAAGTGTCTTACTCAGACAAAATTTTTGATGACAAGAATACGGTTAAAATTGGTTTTCCTAAATCTGTGGTTTATGATACATTTTCTGGATCTTCTAAATAATTATAGGTTGAATTTGAACATGATTTATTATTCCTGTTGGGTTACAGTTAAATCAGTAACTGGATGTCAGAGAATTTCTGTTTACTGCCTGACATGGTTGTCTGAGCTGCATTAGTTGAAAGAAGACTGAAGTGAAAAAAGCTGATGGTTTTGATTTCACTCCTTGCTTACATATGGACTTAGTCTTTAACTAACCTTCACAGAACTGTCATATACTAGCCAAAGAGATTTACAGCCTTAGAAATACAGATGCTCAACTATGCATTGTGAGAGCTGACAAGTGACTTAGGATTTCTTTTTTCCTATATTCAATTTTAGACGTTTACTATAGGATTATATAAGCCTCTTTTATGTTGTTTCATACAAAGAAATAGTTTTTCTGGGCTAACTTAGAATCCCACTGGCACGTATTTTACTGAGTTATTGTAATTCATGTCCCTTTATTCCCAAATTAGACATCACAGGATTGCTTTCAAAGTTTAGCATTAAAAGTAGATGAACACAGACTATAAAATTGTATGGCAAGAGTCCTCATTGGTATTGGTTTAATGAATCATATTCTAAAGCCAATAGTTTGTTGCTTATGGGTTATGCTGCTTTGCTGATAGGATTAGCAAACAAATTGATAAATAAATCTCCCTTGAAATAAGAATGTATAAACTTACAGTAGTGCATTATTGGTTTGTTTCTTCACTATTTTAACTTCTGAAATTTCTTCATAAGAACCTTCTCTAGGTAAAGAGAGCTTTTGTTTGTTTTTTTTGTTTGTTTTTTTTTTTTTCCAGCATAATAGACTGATCTTTAATTTAAAGTATGTTCATTTCAAAAACAAGGGAATAGATTTTATGCATGAACCTGCACCAGAGAGCAAACTGGAGATAAACCCATTATTTTCACAGGGGTTGGGCATTCATTCAACTTATAGACCACCAATGCACAGGAAGTATAAGAAACATCAAATGGTAGGCAAGGTGTTAATACTAACATAATCCATTTCTAGATCTGTGAAGTGTAGGCTTAGTGATCTTGACAAGAATGTATTGGAAATGGATTGGACCTTCACTGGCTTAGAGGACTTCCTTGTACAGTTGCAACAGTTCACAGTGGATTTAGCACTTTTAACTCTAAGAAATGCAGTCCTCCAGTATTTAGAAAGACACTGCTTTCCCTGCCTCCATTGTGGACTCTTGTTATTTAACACATTGTGCCAACTCACAGTGCAAGAAGCAAAGTGAATAGAGAGGACTGAGTGAGGGAAAACGGCCAGGAGATTTTCTTGTCCATGGAGAGACAACAGAACAGAAAAGTAGCACTTTTGGGTGTGTGGCTCAAATGCTGCAGTCAGAATTACTTGGCCTCTTTGATGAGAAGTTTATTCATACTTATATGTTTGTTACCTAGTAGAGAGAGTGGCCTACGTAGTATCTAGTAATGTAAGATTTTTGTAAGTCATAAATAAGAAATTGCTTCAAAGGGATAGATCCCAGGTAGAGAATAATAAAAAACAATTGTGCTTTCTTTGTGTTTTGCTTTTTTTTTTCCCCTGATGGAGAGGACTTAATGAAAGCATAATGTATATGGGTGATGTACTTATTTAATACCCTCACCATTCTATCTCTGTTTGCTACAAACCAAAAATGAAAAATCAGACATCTGTATAGTCTTTGAGTTCAATACATGGCCCACAAAGAAGAACTATCAGCCCACACAACTCTTGCCTTTCCAGTTCCTTCAAAAACTGCAACAGGTTGGGGAACACTTACACAAGGAATTTTTGGCAAACTATAGAGGACATCCCCAAGTTCTCCCAGTCAAAGTCATCCATTGGCCTGATCAATTCTTTATTGCATGTAGCAGAGCATGAACAGTGAAATATTTTTCCCTGGCTCAGACAAAAGGAAAATAGTGTTTTATGAAAAGATACCACTTCTACATGTTTGTCATTGTGATATACATTCAGTTGGAGGTTTGCCACCATGTATAATGTATCAGCTATCCCTTAAGCAGTCTTGTTGCCATCACAACAATATTTGCAGTCACAGTGACCCAGTGGCCCAAATACTGGCACTCAAATACTAACGTAACTTTCCAGAAGAGAAGATAAATGGTGTACACCTACTGTGTAAGGTCAGAAAACTGCTCAGAAAACCTAAATTAGACTCCAAGGCTCCTTATGGAGACACAGGGCTAAATTAGATGCTTCCAAGTGGAAATCAGGGAAGGCTTCATGATGAAAGGAGAGGAAACCAGTGTGAGTGAGAAGAAAGTGCTAAGCACAGGATGTATTTTATTGTGACCCTTCTGAGAGCTTGTGTTTTGTGAGTCAGGCTGCATTTCTTACAGTCTAGATCAGGCCGCTGGGCCTTTCTACAAGAATAATTATCCAACTGAGAAGAGAGGAAGCTTTTCAAATCCCAGTAGCCATTTTTCCTAGAGAATTATCCCCAAAATGGATGACATGGATTAAATTCCTGTCACAGTCTGTTCAGAATTCACATACTGTGACAGTGCTTTAACCTTTGTCTCTTTTGGTGGAGTACAAGGAAAGAGGGAGGGAGCCTTATTAATCCAGCCAACACATGAGCCAAAGGACAACAGCGAGGAAGAGCCAATTGCTGTCCAGTGAGAAAGGTGCTCAGGGTCAAAGTGATAGCCCTGCAGTCCCTGCTATTAAGCCTGTGTGTGCATGTATGTTCACCAGTCCCTAGATAAAGAGCTGGTCTGTGACAATGTCCAGCCATAAACTGTTTCTAGAGTGTGGTACGTTACCCTGCAGGGAACACAGAATTCACTTCAGAGCAGTACATGTATGTAGAATAACAGAATCATAGAGTGACTGATGTTGGAAGGGATTCCCGAAAGTCATCTGGTCCAACCACTCTGCTGAAACACTTTCACCTTGAACAGATTGTCCAGGACTATGTCCAGACAGCTTTTGAATATGTTAAATGAGAGAGACTCTGCAGCCTCTCTGGGAAACTTGTGCCAGTGCTTGGTCACGCTCACACCTAAAAAGTGTTTCCTTATGTTCAGATGGTTCCTCCTGCATGTATGAAAATATATTCATCAAGTACAAAATATATCAGATTTAGTTCAGTGTCAAGTTGGCTAAACAATATAGGACTGACACCCCACATGATTTGGAGAGAGTCATTTATCCCAAAATGTCAATATCAGAAAGGTTCAGAAAAGTCAGGTTCTTTCCAGTCTTCCTGCACAATAGGGTTAACTGCTTCTAATACCCTTACATGAAAAATTACTAAAATGTGTAAGTGTTAATTAAAAATATTCTTCAAGTACACATAGTAAAGATAAAGTTTGAACAACTGTGAGTAGAATAGAGATTAGAATGAAAATTTACATGAAACCTTATTTGCAGTAGTTACTAATACACTTCTGATGATTAATACTATTAATCAGGTAAGTCGCACAGAGAATAACAAGGAGATTTTCCCCTCAACAAGAAATTTACACATTATGGTGGGTTGACCCTGGCTGGATGCCGGGTGCTTACCAAAGCCTTTCCATCACTCCCCTCTTCAGCTGGTCAATGGAGAGAAAATATAACAAGAGGTTCATGGGTGGATATAAGACAAAGAGAGATCACTCTCCAATTACTGTCATGGGCAAAACAGAATTCACTTGGGTAAATTATTTTAATTTATTGCCAAACAAATCAGAGTAGGATAATGATAAATAAAACCAAATATTAAAAAACACTTTCCCCCCACCCCTCCCTTTTTGACAGGCTCAACTTCAGTCCAGATTTTGTCTACCTCCTTACCCCAGTGGCACAGGGCAATGAGAAATGGGAGTTACGGTCAGTTCATCACCTGTTGTCTCTGCTGCTCCTTCCACCTCAGGGAGATGTCTCCACACTCTTCCCCTGCTCTAGCGTAGGCCCCTCCCACAGAAGACAGTCCTCCACGAGCTTCTCCAGTGTGAGTCCTTCCCATGGGCTGCAGTTCTTCATTAACTGCTCGAGTGTAGATCCCTCCCATGAGATGCAGTCCTTCAGGAACAGACTGCTCCAGAGTGGGTTCCCCACAGGGTCACAAGTCCTGCCAGCAAACCTGCTCCAGCCTGGGCTTCCTACAGGGTCAGAGCCTCCTTTGGGCACATCCACCTGCTCTGGCGTGGGGTCCTCCATGGGCTGCAGGTGGAGATCTGCGCCACCGTGGACCTCCCTGGGCTGCAGGGGCACAGCCTGCCTCACTATGGTCTTCGCCACGAGCTGCAGGGGAATCTCTGCTCCAGTGCCTGAAGCACCTCCTGCCCCTCCTTCTTCACTGACCTGGGTGTCTGCAGAGTTGTTTCTCTCATTTATTTTCAATCCTCTCTCCAGCTGCTGTTGCTGTTGTGCAGCAACCTTTTCCCCTCCTTAAATACGCTATCCCAGAGGCGCTACCACCATGACTGATGGGCTCGGCCTTGGCCAGCGGTGGGTCCATCCTGGAGTCGGCTGCATTGGCTCTGTCGGACATGGGGGCAGCTTCTGGCAGCTTCTCACAGAAGCCACCCCTGTAGCCCCCCTGCTACCAAAACCTTGCCACGCAAACCCAATACACACATGAAAACAATCATGGACACGTTCTGTATTCATCTTTGAATGGTAGATAACTTGAAGCTCTGGCATTTCAAGCCCTTTTTTCCTGATAAATTTAGGATGGCTGGGGAATGTTCAGGATGAAATCCAGGTCTTTGTTTTATCATTTAACATATATTATACATTTAACATATATTATACATATGTCTCATCACAGAAGAGGGTGGGAGAGAGAAAAATGATAAAAGAATTAGGAGAGAATGATTGTCATAAGGAAATGAATCCGAGTTTCCTCACTGACTTGTAATTTCTGAATGTATCTTAATTTCAGTGGATTAATTACTCAAATCAAATTGAATGACAAACTCAGTATAATATAAAACTGCAGAGCACAGTAGTTTTTAATTTTTCTGCATTTCAGTCTTTTATAGATCTTTGTCCCAGAATAGACCTATTTCATTTTCCTCTGTTTATGAGAACATGAACAAGGCTGGGGAAGCAATAAATAACAGTAGCAACAGTTGCTAGATGAAGTGTCATGATCCACCTTGGAAATAATCTCCAATATAAAATTTTCTGAAAGAACTAGACTGCAGTCTAACCACAGGCTTCAGTGCCTTTGAATTCAGAATTTGAAAACAAAGATAAGTGATCGCTATGATTTTTTACAAAATTTGGTCATGTTAAGTAATTCTCTTGTACATTGGGGTATGTAATAACCCAGACTCTGATTTAAAGCCCATACAACCCTTCAGGCAGTTAGATACATTAAAACCTCTTAATGAATAAATAACTGTTACAGTATGTATTTGTAAAAGTACACATTGGTTATGAAGGTGAGTAGTCCATATGGATACTGACACACATATCACATACAACAACCAACTCCGCTTCAATACCATTACAAGCCACATCAGAATGCTCTTTCAAGCATTATCTTTTTGCCTTAGCATAACATCTCACTTTGCAGTACAGCACAGGAAACGTTTTTTATTTAAAAACTAACAAGTCCCTGTGATGACCTAGTTCTGACAAGTTACCCAAGTTACTGAACTGACCTTTCAACAAAGCCAGACAATGAGAAGCGCAAGCTAAGGTCAGCATTCTTATGTTCTGCACACTGTTCAAAAGGCCTCGTAAGACTCATATGAACATCTCATGGACACAGTACAAGTGAGAAATCAACAGATGAAGGAAACAACGGGGACAAAAATTAAATATTCTATTTGCAGTTTCTTGAGGACTGCTTCAATAAGATATGAACAGTTGTTATTCTGCAGATTGTCTTAGCTGCAGCTAGGCCATGGGACAACAGGATATCAGAAAAGGGGAAGGATTTCTTTATCTTATGCTACTACCCATGTGCATGAGTGATTCTTCAATAGTTTCTGCTTTCCAACTCTTAATTTTCTTCTGACTAACCCCTACAAACTATCAAAGCTTACTTATTAGTAAGACTTGTTTGCTCAAAGTTTAATGCATGTCTCACCAGGTGTTTTTTGTTTTATAGCAGAAGGAAATTGTTTTGCTGAAGAAAATATTTATATTTATTATGCAGACAAGTGATGGAATTTTGTAAGTTGTAAAGAGAAAAAAAAATTCCACAAATTATTTTCTTTGAGATCCAGAAAGTTTAAGGTCCACAGTAGTAGTTTATTGGATTGAAATTATGTGCTGGTTTTGGCTGGGAAAGAGTTAATTTTCTTCCTAGTAGCTAGTGTGGGGCTATATTTTGGATTTGTGCTGAAAACAGTGTCGATACAGGGATGTTTTAGTTGCTGCTGAGCAGTGCTTACAGAGAGTCAAGGCCTTTTCTGCTTCTCTCCCCACCCCACCGGCAAGGAGGCTGGAGGTGCACAAGGAGTTGGGAGGTTACACAGCCGGGATAGCTGAGCCCAAGTGACCAAAAGGCTATCCCATGTCATATGACATTATGCTCAACATACACAGCTGGGGGAAGAAGAGGGGGACATTTGGAGTGATGGCATTTATCTTCTCAGGTAACAACTACGTGCTGTCCTGGAGATGGCTGAACATCTGCCAGTGATGGGAAGTGGTGAATGAATTCCTTGTTTTGCTTTGTTTGTGTGTGCAGCTTTTGCTGTACTTATTATACTGTTGCCCTTCTGATTCTCTCCCTCATCCCACTGAGGGGGGAGTGAGCAAGTGGCTGTGTGAGGCTTAGTTGCTGGCATGACGAAAGCATATCAACAAAAGTACTCATACAATATTTGTTTATGTGTGTAACTTTATAAAAATAATATTTTCAATGTTCAGCACAAACTGAAATAAGAACAAATATATCAATTGCAATGATTTAACCTAATGACTAGTTTCCACTACTGTTTACATCATGTTTTAAGACCTGCAAATTTTTAAAATTTGGGTGTTTTCTCATGAAAGAAGAGCTAAAAAGTAAGTAGTTAAAGTACAACAAATAGGCTAATCATGTCTTGGTTTGCATACCAATTTGTCAGAAACAAAATGGCTTAACTTCCTTCCTCTCACAGTGTACAGATAAGCTTCACTATCATCAACAAAGACTCAGTGGCTGGTAGGTGGTACAACTGGGACCAATGGCCCATGAGAAAATTGAGATTGGAAGGAAATGACCTTATTGGAGAAAGTCCAGTGTGGTGAATGACAACCCAGAAAAGGAGTCAGGCTGTCTGTGCTCTGCCCCTGAAATAAATTAAAGTCATCTAAGTGTTGCCTCTTGGTGGACACTCAGGAAAAGACATTCCCAGTACTAAGTCATTACTTTTATGTGGTATTCATGGGTGAATCCACATGCCTGTTGAGGAGGTTACCCATCACAGGCCTCTTAAGGGAAAGTCCAGTTGTGCACTTATGGTTTTATTCATGTGCGTCTGTTTCATATAAGCAACCATATAAGTAGGGTTGTAATGTAGCCAGCCAAATGACCAAGCATGTGTCTGGCCAGTGAGGTGAGCCGCTACACTGCAAAGTCCACAAAAGCCAGAAGCTAGGTTAGTACAATCCTTGTTATTCATCTGAGAGCAGATGTGGAGGCAATTGTTGTGCTCCTTTCCTTTATCTTTTCTCTCTCACCATCCTCAAAGCCCAACAGATCAGAATCTTGGGAAAAGAGCAAGCCATTTAGTAACAGGCATATTAAATTTCTACAAAATACACTGTGTATAACCATTAGGACATTTTATAGCATTGTATTGCTACTTTACTTTTCCTGGGCATTGTCCAGCTGTGAATTAAGCATACCTCCCAAAGATCAACAAATGAGAGTCCATAGGCATGGAACATATAATAATGCAGATGAAAATGAAATACATCACTCTGCAGTATATGCATACATCAGCTCAAATATTGTTGTCAGATGCATCTCTAAACTCACTTCTTACCATCTGTGGCCACAGGTACAAAGACTGCATTTCCTTCAGTCAGAAAGATCCTCTGCTATAAAGGAATAAATAACTAAAAAATAAATTTCAGAACACAAATGATCAAGAGATGCAGGAATATTTCTGTTTGTTCAATGCATCTCTTTTGAATGCTTTTCCAATGGCTGGTTGCATGCAAGTACACAGGGTAATTCTCGTTTAGGAATTTTGCCTGTTTTTCACTAAACTGCCATTATTAGAAAAGGAGACCTGATTATGGGACCCAGTGAGTTAAGTTATTATTTTTTTTAATTTAATATTCTACACTGGTACTGCACAACTGGCTCTAGGCAGCGCTGCTTGAGCAACAGGATTGGACAAGACAACCTCCAGAGGCACCTTCCAACCTCAACCATTCTGTGAAATTCCAAGGTTTTTCCCATGCTGACCTACCTGCAACACGTTGGCTACACAGATATTCCTTCACACAAGTGCAGGGTTATTTTGTCAAGTGCATTCTAAGAACAGATGTTCTTTTTTATGCTCTCTTTACAGCTATTCACTCTAAAGGAACAAATTGCTTTTCTTCTGTCCTGCTCACAGAGAAAGAAAATCCCCCCTTTGATTCTGCCTGTGCCATTTTTGCCCAGTTGCTTGTCAATAGAACAAATTGCCCTGTTTTCTCTATTTCTCCCCTTCATGTCAGTCCTCAAGGTCTTTGAAATCCTTTTCTCTTACTGAAATTATATTCCAAATGTTGTCAGTAATGCAACAACCTCTATTTGAACTCTCTTTTCAGTTCCCTAGCATGGTAAGCAATTCTCACTTGTTACAGGAAAAGAATGCTGGCCATTTTCGCTGCTGGCAGCATTAATTTAATAAAAAAAAAAAAAGAGAAAGGTCCAGAGAATAGCTAGTGCTCTCTTTGCACTTTCTTCTCCTTGCAACTCTGGTTACACTTTTATTTTCATTTAATTGTTTCGATTCAATTTTATGTCTTTTTATGCCTAATTGCACTGCTGATACCAAGGCAGATACTATTATAAACAGGAGATGAGGTGGATGTTAAATCAACCAAGATGTCAGATTCCTGCTGTCCTTACTTAGGTCCTGGTCTTGCCGATGTGCCCTATCTGATGTATCTTTGATGTAGACACTACTACCCACGGGGTAAAGTATACCATTTCAGGTGCTGTGTTGGAGCAAATCCAAGCTCTGTTTGATAATCAAAGGCACATACAGCTGCACAGGCAATAGGCACAACTTGGAAGCTGTCTGCAATGCCGAGAGTAAGTGAAATGTATGACAGAGAAAAATAGGTGTTGGCAAAATTGCTTGATCTGCGTTCTGAAAGGAAAATTGAAATCACACTTCCATAAACTTGAGATATTAGTCAGTGAAGGGATATTACTGTGTACTGGAGGCAATCTTTCTTCCACTAATTCCTTTGGTAACCAAAGGAATTGGAGCCAATTCTTAAAATGACCAAGATTGGAAATGGATTGAAGGAAAAATAAGCTTTTCTTTTTCTTGTTGAAATTTGCTGTTCCTCCATTAATTTTCAGGAAAAAACAAACAAACAAACAAACAAAACTTCAACAGCTTAGTTTACTTCCCCAAATAACCATGTTCAACAGCTACAAAACTGGTGTTAATGACAAATTTCATTTTTAAAAAAAAAAAAAAACAGATGCAACTAAAAAGAGGAAGAAAAAATAAAAGGAAATTGAAATCTACTAGGGCATTACAGCAAGAACAGAGGCCACTTTTGCATTAACTATAGCACTAAAAGTGATAATTACTGTTCATGCGTTTAACTTAATATATAGTGCTAGTCAGGCTATTTAACTTCTGTATCTCAGTTTTTCCACCTGTAAAGTATTTCTAGGGGAATGTTGTAAGGATTAATATGTTTGTTCACTGCTTTGAGATCTTTGGATATAACAGGCTATTGGACTGAAGTTGCTTCTTATGAAACATCACACAAAATGAATATGCAATACGGAAAGGCATATCCTTTGGGCTGTTTGTTTTATTTTTCAACGTCTAAACAAGTCAGTACACATTTATGGTGAGACTGTCGCCTTCTACATCTTGGATTTTTTCCATGATCACAAAGGATAAGGAGCATTTTAGGAAGAAAACTTAAGCAGAATTTTGATTTAGAATATATCTTACTGTTGAAATTAATGTATCTTTCTGTGGGTTTATGTGTAAAGATGTAAACTATTTCTACAGATGAGGATCAAAAAACTTTACACCTCAAAAAATTCAATCCCTTCCATCACTCAGCACTGAGAGTGGGTGAATTAATATCAGCCTGTGCCTAACTGGGCTCAGAACATCATGCGCATGAACTGTAGCCACTAGCTGGTGGTAACACAACCAAGAGTTTAAGTTAGGAAACTGTCATCTGAAAGCTCTTGTCTATCAGTTCCACCTGTTGACAAATATTTGGTTTGTGTTGAAAACACAGACAATATTTGCAGAACTAGAGACTGTCAGTGTTGCACAGGACCTTTAAATAACAAACAGCAGCAAGGTTTTTCAAATCAATTGGACTGAGCGGCAAGAGTCACTATCAGCTTCGAACTATCACAAAGTCGGGTCTCTGGTCTCTGCAACCTCAAAAGGAGAACAAGCTTTCAAAAATGATTGCCTTTGCAACTTTCTTATTAGGGATTGTATTGCTGTAGATTTGCTATCAAGACAGTAATATTTCCCAGCCACCTAAAACTGCTTTTTTGTGGCATGCTTGATGGGTGTGTGTGTTTCAGCTTGACTAGAATGGGTAGCTCAGGGTCTGTCTCAAGCCTAAACTCGGTCAGGACCAAGAAACTTGAGTGCGTACTGAATGAGAGACTTAATAATGCATCTGTACAGTCATTAAAACGTTAGCTACTACTTTATCCTAAAGTACTTGGAGAAGGAGATTGTGCTGATCCACACCTCTTCTATTTGACCATCTATCGAGAAAGAACCTGGAGCCTGGGGGTTCCTGTTGTAGGGACTCTGTGATCAAGACACATGAACCTAACAGCAGACTTCTCAGATAGTTCTACAACTTCAAGATTTTTGTGGGGCTACTTCCACCTGCTAATACAATTTGAATAAGATATCAAAGAGAAAGAATGACAGTCTTGTAGGTGGAGACTGTCACCCGGCTTCAGAGAAAGTCACAAGTTTTAGTCCTGGATATACAGCCTATTCCACTACCATAAACCCTATATCCTACACTTGTTCAAAGTACAAAAATATAAACCCAATTCAAGTCACACAGACACTATTTTAGCCTACAAACCACCCACATATTTTGAAAGAAAGGCCTTGAAGAGAAGATTAAAACCTTTAAATCCTGAGTGGAGAAAATTACCTGCTCAGAGCATTTTGTAAAGCTCTAGAAAAAGAAAAGGAAAGGTTTAAAATGTTTTTCCTCCATATATTCATCTGGCAAGGCTGGAAAGTTAATGTTATGTTTAGCTGGATTGCGACCTCTCAATCAGTAAAAATTCTCTCTGTTCATGGTATTCTGCATTTAAGAAGGAGCATATGCATTCGATTTTATGGCTGGCAACTTAAGCTATATGCATGTGTCTTAAAAAAAGTATTTCAGATGATAGCTGTGCCTATGCCCAAAAGCCATGTTACAACTATATAGTCTGTATCAGTAGGAGAGCAAGTCATTCCACAGCCAGACTTAACCTAAATTGTTTTCGTAGTTTGACTACTGACCTTACCTTGAGTTCTCTCCCTTCTGTACCTTTTATTTAGTGCAATTAACCAGATATGTTTGCTAAAGAAAGTCTAGGAACTTTCTCACCAGCCCTATAAAAATCCTGTCTAGCAGGACAGGTCAATGAAAACAGCCTAGCTTCTTTGTGTGAGCTGATTTACTTTCCACCTTATTTCAAGCAATTTATAAATATTGCAGAATGTTGATGTTTAAAATAAAAATTAAGAAATACTCAACATCCCCTGAATGATTGAATAAATCCCTGCAGATCATCAGCCAGATAAATTTGTTTATTACAGAAAAGTCTCTAAGTAGTTAGCATGGAGATAAATCTGCATTTAGGCAAATTTTATACATTAATTAATTATCTTAAATGCATCCTTAGATACTCCTTTATTGTTTTCTACCTATGGGGTTGACACCTCAATCAGTAGTGAAGAAAACAGTAGAGGAGTTAATAAAATTTACATATTGACTTCCAAATTTACATATTGATCTAATTTTTAATTTAAATAAATCAACGATAATATTAACAGCAATAAGTAATATATTTGTGATTTTAAGTAACAAGAGAATTTGTTGACAATAATCCTAATAGTAAGGCACCTCTATAATGACTGAGAGAAACGGTGAGAATTGCAGAGCCAACAAGGCCTGCCTGATGATTTCCCTACCAGGGTAGTATCATTCTCCCCAAGATACACACCTATTAATCTTGGTCCAGTCTAGATTTGTCTCCTAAATGATGCGTTTTCTATGTTTCTTTGGAAAACTTGCACAGCTAAATAAATCACAATATTAGGATTATCTAATATTAGGGTAACTTGTAATGCAAGAGAAGACCTAATCTACCTCATTTTAAAGTTCCTTTTACAGCATTACTACCCATTGAAACAGTCCTAAATTATTTTTGCTCTTGTAGATATCAATGCCACTGGAAAGACAGTGGCCACATTGTATATTCTTTTATCGCCCTCAACCAAATATTACAGTTTTAAATAAATGGAGTTTTGTGCCCTAACCTAGCAAAGACTTGCATGTGGTTTTAGTCTTTGTGCTCTGGGACATCAGTAGTTTCTACATACACAAGGTTTAAAAGAAAGTATATAGTAAGGTATATGATAAATTAAAGATTTGGTATTTCTTACAAAGCTACAGAATTGCCGTTAGGTAGGACACTAACAACTGATTTAAAATATTTCACTATAAGGTTGCTTATAATTTCTTTTATTTAGTGTTTTACTCATCACTTAGAATGGGTTGAATGACAATGGCCCAGAAGCTTGCATAAACAATTTATTGAGCCCAAAACATTAAATATGATATTACTTAAAATGTATCAGACTATAATATAATCTTCAACTTCTTAACTTTGTCTTTGTATCTATAGCTTCAAATTATTGTCAATTCTTTGTTCTAAGAAAAGAGTCTATTGAATATTCACTAACTAGCAATGTTATTGCAAGTTTCTGCTCTCTTTCTTTCCAAAATTTTACTTACGCTTCCAGATTTATTTTCTTCTTCAAGTCACTCTTATTTTATCTCTTTCTGACAAATACTCTGCTGAAATAACTCTGTTGGCCTTGGTAGAACTGCTTTTTTTTTTCTAATCTCTCTAGTCTTGCCTCATTTAAGTTACTTCTCTAATACAAATAGGGTAGAAATTGGAAGATGAGTTGATATGAAAAGAGAAAATAGCTTAGCAGTATTTTACAGAGAAAATAATGGAAAAATCATTATTTTATAAGAGCAATGATGAATATCTTGTCTTTTGAAAGTATTAGTGAAAAAGAAAAAAAAATGAGTAACAAGTGGGATGCAATTGCTGACTGTCAAATACTTCCAGCAGTTGCCACAAATCCCTAAGCAGTCCATGAATGCCAAGTATTTACAAGCACAAAATTCTCATAAGGACAGCAATGCTATTTTGTTTTTTTTTTTCTTTTGCTGTAATAAGGTAATTATCTTTAAATTAATGTAATCTGTAACTTGAGTACAGCTGATCCACTACAAATACAGAACATAGCAGAACAGTGGTATGGAACATTAGCATGCCAAGGAGTTGAACACCATGTCCTCTCACACTTTCACCACCTTGTAGCAAGAGATTTATTTTGCCCCTTTTGTGTCCTTTACAAAATCATGACTTTAGAGTAAGTTATGATCTCGAAAAAACACAGTTAGTTATGGATTGCTGCTTAACTTGTCAAAACAACTCAAGGCAAATGAAGCCTAACCATAGTGAAATATTGGTCTGCTTCATCACAGTACAAGCCTATATATAACCACAGATGAAAACTGAAAAATGATAATTGAATGCCAGAGCTTTGTCCTATTATACAAAGATCAGGGATGGCGTCTAACACAGACTTGAATATTTTTAGGAGGACAGGACCTTGATTAATGCCTTGTCAAGATATTCAGTACCTTTCAACTCTTGTTGGAAGAACCCTTGTCCTCTACATGACTCAGGAGAAGGCATCTGAACACAGATTTCTGTGTCTGAAACTTAAATGCATAAGTCTCATTTAATCATCACCTAACACAGACTTGCTTTGACTTTACTCTAGAAACAGTTCAGCTCTGTTAGTATTATCTTATGCCTCACCTCTGTTGGATTCACAAATTTATAGATGTTTCTTTACCTATAATCATATCTGGAGTATACTTAAGAAAATATTCTTAGAATACAAATTTCACAGAACTTGGTGATACCCTATTTTCACATAATAAAACATTGTTTGGTATAAAATTATAGCGTTTTCTCCTCTCTGATGAGTTTTGTACAAAGGAGTTTGCCCCAAGAATATATCAGTGATTATTTGTTGCTAATTCCTCATTTTTAAAAAAATAATAGTAATAATAAAATAATTGCTGCACTGGACTTCAACCTTTTCCTTACCCTTTGGGTTTAAGGAGTGGGAAACATTTCTTGATTTTGAAGGCACTTGAGGGCTAGAGGCACAAAGACTTCTTGCAATTGAAGTCTCTCATATTTGAAGAATTCCCTCAGTCCAAATTAGATTCTCCAGCCCTTTGCACAGCTGTGAATCAGTATGTGAATGATGGTCAGATCTTTTACATATTCCGTATTTTTTCTTCCATAAGAACATTTCACACCTTAATGAAAACAGCATGTCAAATGACAAACTTGTATTTGCATTTTTTGAATTAAACCCAAGAAATTTAAAAGGAAGATGAGCTCTGCTAAGGTTGTGTTTTGACAGCACTGTGTATCCCTATTTGCTAGATTAAGACAACATATTCTATAATGTCTTCAAGGTTGAAACAGAGGTTTCAGAGAAGCTACAAGTTCTTTTGAAAATATTAAATAAAAGTGTAAGAACAGTTTATGCCTCCATTGCCTTATAGCTTACATCCTTGCATCTCTTACCCTCCAGTCAGATCTCAAAGGGAGAGATAAACATTTAAAAGATCTACTAAATGTACTAATGACCTATGTGAGAAAATAGCTAAAGTGAGAAGTTGTTTGGATAGAAATAAGAGCAGCCGCTTTTTGGAACTAAAGCCCATGACAGGTGTGGAACCATATCAGAGTTCAGTCACAGCAGCTACAGAAATACTATTCCACACTACAGTAAGTCTTAGATCATTTCATACCTTTCTGTGTAGCTCAAATGCAAAGGAAAACAATAATGAATATTGATTCAGTGAAACCTCTGGGACTAGTGCTTATACTTTTGTAAATATATGAAGTTGAACTCTATTAAAAAAGAAGTCATGCTCTTTGAATGCTCCGTGGTGCAAAATTGTACCTTCCAGAAAACAAGACACCCTTTGCAAGCAACATAGCATTCCTTCATGCACATACTTTTGTTGCTCAAGGTACTTTCTCATCTCAGAAAAGGAGGCAAAGGGGATGGAAGAGGTTATATTCTCTTTTAATACCCATGAGGAATGAGAGAAACAAAGAAAGATCTGGGTTGCAGCTGTTCTTCAAAAAGTGCAGAGCCATAACCCTAATGTCTGCTGGAGAATACTGTCCTCAGCAGTTGCACAAACACAAAACATAACCTTTTTTCCTAATACAGGCCAACTGTAGATATCAGAAATTTAGCCTTCCAACAGCTTTTTTTGCCAATTCAAGAAAATTTATAACAGGGAGAGACTATGTTAACAAACTGTTGTTTACTTTTTTGTTGCTGATTCTGGCAGTAAGAACTTTAATCATGCTCTGAAACGACTGTGCAGCAATCTAACTGAAATGCAACCAGTAACAGCAAAGAGCAGCACTAATGAATCTTGAGTTAAAGTTGCAGTGTTCAGCCACAGAGCACTAACATTACAGACCATGATGATGACATGACAGGCCCTGAATATTCAGTGGGTACTTTCCATTGATTCCAGGAGTGCTGGGATTTTAGACAAGAGCTGTACCTTCACACAAAACAATTGTTTCTATCCAAAGGTACTATATGTCTTGAATAAAGGGCTATTAGCTCACAGAAAAAAGTTGGAAGGGGCTTTTGGAGGTCATCTAATCAAATCCCCTCTCAGAGCAGGCCCACTTAAATCAGGTTGCCTGGGGTCTTGTCCAGTAAAACTTTGAATATTTCCAAAGGTGAAGACTTCCCAACCTGCCTGCACAACCTGTTCCAGAGTTTATTTAACCTCATAGTAAAAATATTTTCCAAGCTGCCAGATCAACATTTTCAGCCTCCAGAAGCTATCCCTCACCAGCAGCACCAGCCCACCAGAAAATACAGCTTCCTGAAGTTGTCCCTTGGTGTTCAAGCCTGGAAACCACTGTGACAACTGCTAATTAGTTTTCTGGAATCTCAATCTCCAAATGACCCAGTTAATAATGAGAAATAGGAAATCAAAGTTGTCATTCATGATGCTGGAAAATTCTCTTATGTTTTCATAGTATCTTTTTTATTACCTATGATAAAGTTAGAGCAAAAATCTTACAATTTAATGAAAATCAAACCACAACTGCTTTTGAAAACAACTACTTTTGTTCCTCCCCCCATTTTATCATATTTCTGAGGGTAATTCAGGGATTGAGATTACTTTAGAAAGCTATAATTATTTATTTACATCAAATTATCTGTGTTTCTCAGTGCCTTCTAGAAGAGGTATCCCAGAACATGAATGCAGTCACTGCGTAAAGAACCATTTTTATTACGTTGTTCAGTTGATGTCTTAGCTATGACATATGGGGAAAATCTTTTCTGTTTGACACTGTTTGGACCGAATGTCTCTCAAAATCATTAGGTAAAGACAGGTGTACAGAAGTATGATTGTATTTAAAGGTAAACTCTTGGGGGCAGGCAGGGCTTAAACCCTTAAACAGGGTCTACAGGACTTGCAAAGCCAGGATTATTTGTATGTACTTAGTGATAAGCCAAAAAGGGTGACTTTGGGCTGCAACATAGCTTGATGCAGAACAGATCTGAAACCAAAGTCATTTATTTATCTTGGTGTGACATTGTTCTGAACTAAAAATGTCTGCTGAGAAACTAGGCTTCCTTAGTGAAATCACCACTCTCTATTAACACATGTAAGCAGTATCTGCAGAAGTGCATGCTCCCATCCAGTCAGCTCAGATTATGAGAAGCACGAGGTAGATTTTGTCCGAAACTAACAATGCAAACAGACCATAAGGAACTTTTCCTTTCTTATCTCACACTGAAATTTGTGGGACTGTGGTTGTGAAAAGTAGAGCTGATGGCCAGCAGGCACCACTCTATCTGTCACTATCACAAAATTAGAGAAGGACCGAGCACTTTGCAGAGTTTGTTAATTCCCTCAGTAGTGTTTTATTATTTAAAAATAAATGAGAACTATAGTTGGCACACTACTGAACTGCTAATGGCATATCAAAGGTGAAAAAAAACCTCACCAGAGTCCTAAATCACTTTATAGGAAGTTGCTTGTTAAGATTCTCTAAAGTATGGGGAAATAAGGAGATCAAGAACTTTCTATATGTCCACTGAGGCAACACCTCTCCTGTCTGAATGCACAGAATTGCTTGCAGTGTACCCAAGACATGCATTAAAGAATTGTGCCATTACAGCTCATTAGTGAATGGAACAGGGAAGTCAGTACTGTAATCTGCCCAGCTTTTAGTGAATTACTGTCATATGATTACAGTACTGTCTCCCACAGTTACGATACCATTGTAACCCTTGTTGGGAGAATACTGCCACTAGAACTTTTAAAAGATTTTGCCAGCATATGATCTAGTTGCCGTAGGACAAGCAACTTATATATTCTAGGGCTATAAAATCTGAATTCGAGTTTGTGCGTGCAGTACTTTTGCCTGAGTTACACTTCCTGCATGGATGAAAGCACTTGGCCTTCAGTCTCTGACCTCCCAGTCTGCCTACGAGTGCACACAGGGAACAGCAATGAAAGCACTGGTGCATCCTGTTGCTGTAGTACATGATTAGGTAGAAATCAAGTAATGTCTATTTTTTATAATTCTTTTGACATATTGGGGAAACATTTTAATGCTGGGATAAAGTGCTACCTTAGCTATGGGACCTTCAGAGTAGTGCAATTCCTCCTGAATCAATTTTCTGCCTTTCAGTAACTCTGGACAAAACCATAATAAAATTTCAAGGACTCAGTGTACAAAAAATATATTAACAATAGAATGGTATATAACAGTGGTATAACTTGATGACATCAACACAACAGCAAGAATCAATGACAGTAGAAAAAGACTCAGTGTTGACTGCATCAAAGGTACTGACTTGCAAAGGGCAAAAAATTTACTGTCAGTCTTTAGAAAGTGCTTGGAGGCTATTCTATAATTCAAAGAAAAGAATTTTCGTTAATAAGTTTAAAGTGCTATAAAGATCTTAGCATAGATTTATAACCATTGATTAAGACATAGTTCTTTTTGAAGTCAAGTTACTGGTAATTTATGCATAGTATATGTCAAAATAAAAATTTAGGTTCAGAAAAAAGGAACACACTGTAACAATCAATAAAACAGACTCTTCATACTGCTAAGAATCTAGGAAAAATGTAACAAACTTTTATTTTCTATAGATGTGTCTACACTGATTAAGGATGAAGAAATTATAGTCTGGGGAAAAAAAATGGAATCATTACTTGCAAAAAATCAAAAAGATAAATCTTGAAGCTCAAAAGAGATTTTTTTTTTTATGTGTCTGCTTCTGGCTAAAATAAAATGGCTTTTAATTACTTTTTTGGTACTTAATAGTAATTACTCTTGAGATATCTTTACACTGATTTGTAATCTCAGAGATGTTCACAGCATGAACCACAGCCATGGACTGTGTAGAATTTTGCTGTGCTTCTTTATTCACTTTGGCTAGACTTCTCTTGAACTCTGAATCTAGGCAAGCTCAAATTTACAAGAAGAGCTAGAATTTTCCTCTTCCTTTTCCTCTTACTCAATTTTTAAAGGAAAGGTGAAGAGTCTACCTGTATTCTTGAGAATACAATGTTGATGATAAAATTATCATTTTGCAATAGATTCTCCACAAATGAACTTTTGCATAATGTGCAATTACACTTACATTCCAGATGGGCATGGGAGTGTTCAAAATAACTGCGTACACAAGAAGGTAAGATGTGGTGCTATGCATTTCTTCTTAATGGTGGAGGCGGTCTCTGAGAAAGGAAGAGAAAGGTTTAAAATATTTTTTTTAGCTGTGGTTCTGCAGCCACCTGCACTGTGTATGTTGGGTTCATTTGAGATCAGCCTATGAGCTGAGACCTTGTTCACCTTAATGGTGAAAACGAAGTGCAGAATAAAGGATATTTTCCAAGGGGTCTACTCCTTACACAAACATAAACATAAGCAAGTCCTTACTCTGTGGTTGGTGGAATCAAAAATTGCATCCTAATAGAGATCAGGTAGATATATCTATTATACTGCCAAATTGCACAAGTATATTGAAGCTGAATAAAAAAATATTTAACAATCTTCACAATTTTTGAGATAACTCCAATACAGATAGAACAAATGAACACCTGCTGAAAGAAGGTCTGCATCTTCCTAATTTGGCAATGGTTAAAAATGAACCTATTTTGTTTAGAAATTAATCTTTGCACATCCAAACTGAAACTCTGAGCCTAAAATAGTTCTCCTATTACACAAGAAGACAGCTGTCAGTGGTATTTATGAATAGGAAACACACATTGGGAAATGTTTTGCTCCTAGTTGAAGAATTTCTTCTTAACCTACAAAATTCTCAAGACTCCAAAGGGTGAGAAAAATGATAAATTATGTTTGGCTGCAAAGTCATAAAGGCAAATAATCATGTAGAATATATATATTTTTTAATATCTATATTTTAGAAATAAACATCTTCACTTTCTACTACTTCAGTTGTATGGCCCTGAATTCAACAACTTATTTTTGTGTTAACCATGTGTGCATCTTACTGTGGTTAAAAGTTCTCAAGTTCTCATTTTTCTGACCAGCACAGGGCAGTTTGCAACAATACGGCAATCTGCTGCAAAGTGATGTATATGCCCACAGAAAACAACAAGAGGTAGTGTAATACAAAGTGGTGCTGCGCGATGTTCTCTAAGGACAGGCACAATCACTACAGCAATAATGATGAATAGCAGAACATTGTATTAACTGAATGCATTTTACCCATTTACGCTGAATTGTGGTGCAGAGAACATAACCACATCTTTATTTTTCAACTTGTCTAGGAAGAAAACTTTGTGCAAAATAAAAAAAATAACTGCATGGTATTAAAGAATATGCCAATACTCTGATAATAAATCATCACTCTGCTGAATATGAATGCATTAGGGTTCAATAAAGCAGAAGAAGGGTTTTAGATTTGAACTCTAGACATCTGAGTTTCCTCAGCTTTGACCACTAAGTCAGATGAGTGCTTCTGAAATGAAATCCTTGGTAAACTCTCCTTCTGAGCTACTTGGACAAACACAAAATGTTAACTTAATGACAAGGTAAGTTTTCCTAGCCTGTTAGATATGTTGAGAGAGTGCAGCAGCAACAACATGACAAGAAAGAAAATGGATTGGTTACTGCTGCAAGATATGTTATCTCTAGTAACTAAAGGATTTATCTTGTAACTAGAAGATTAATTATTAATTATCACCCATGTTTAGATGAATACACGTGTGCTGCTGTGGTCAAATAGCTGCTGTGCTTTCACTATCTGGAAATCCTTGAGATACTAAACTGGTTTATTGTTGCTGCTGATCGTCTGCCCTTCATCTGTTTCATCAGCCTGGAAGTGAAGGTGTGCATCGCTCTGGTGAGGAGGCTGCTGGAGAATACTGCCTGCCAAGCACACTGTGCTACTTATTCTCTCATTCTTTACATTTTCCTTTTTATATTCCAATACAAATTTTAAAACATTGCAAAAATTAAAAACTCATTAATACTGGGAGTTATGAAGGAGCTGATTTAACATGAAGAATTCCTCTTGTTTGTGGGTATCGGACTACAGCTCATGGCCATCAGCAACCAGAATTGTCAACGTGCTGCTATGCATGATCAGTCTGTGGGAGACAGAGATGAACTGCCATTTGCGCTCTTTACTGCATTAGCCTATTTTTGATTCAGCATGGTGTTTCTAAGGAAGCCTGAATGCACAAGTTGTATTTCTTTAACATTGCCCTCTATATAAAATCACTAGTTTTATTTTCATATACATTCATCACTCTTTTTAATGTCTGTAGATATTAGAGGCAGAGAGAATGAGCAAGATTAAACACATGTTTGAAATAATGTTTGTTAAAGTTGTATAACCAGTCACGCTCTGAAGTCACAGTACTTTATATCTGATCTTATCAAAGAATGCTACATTCGTATAATTAGCTATATGGCTGAAGTAACACTTGCAAGGAAAAGTTTATTCCTGTGTAATATTTAATGGAGCTTTTTGCTAACATCTGTGCTAAGATTCTGTGCTGCTCTAGTATTGTGATAACTAGGGATTACATTTCTACATAAACCTACATACATAGGCACAAGCTAAAGGAAGTTCAGGCTAGAGAAATGTAAATCCTTTGACTTTCTCCCAATCCATACTGTTCTTTGAATAAGGAAAAAGTAAATGTTGCTGAAAATTTTTATTCTGGGTACTGTAATGTTGAATAAGAAGGATATTGCTGACAAAAATAGACACATTTTTAGGTCAGTAACATCAACAGAATAATTCTTTATAACCAGTGCTCCTACAGTGTTTTTATGACCTTGCTATGGACCCCGCATGACAAGTCACCTGAGGATCCCAGGAGACCTTGATGATCCCTCTGGAGCATGGTCCTGCTGTAGCACCAAGGTGGAAACCAGGGGGACGTGGCCATCCATGGGAAGCATGCTGCCTGTGTGACCTGCACCCAGCGCTCCCCACTCCCTGCTCCAACATGTCATCCAGAAGACGAGAAGGCCTGGGCTCCACCAGCCACCCTCCACCCATACCCGGACGCCTACACGTGGGGTGTGAGCCTTCCCAGTCGCCACAGATGAGGAGCGTACCACTTTCACCTGTAGTAGGAAGTCACAATTCGGACAGAGGCATGCCCCAGCCCTGCGCTTGTAGGCTGCAAGGGCATGTAAAGATGGAAGTATACAGCACTCGTCCCTAGCTCAACAGATAATTTTGGAAAGGCCATCCATATAACTACATCTCTGCAGAAAAATTTGTCCAGAGGAGGCAGCTGTGAAATAGGTAGAATGGAGACCGTTGCAGGGACTTGTGGTAGTTGCCTACTTAGACTTCAGACAGACCTAGGCAGAGCCCCGTGTTGTTTCTTCCACAGCTGCAGAGGGATGAGTCCTAGGAGGGTGGACAAGAATAGCAGAGACACAGTGCACTGCAAAAACAAAGAAGATATGCTTGCTGGGTGCAGGCTCACATACTGCAGCGTCCCATATAGCTATGAGCTGGGGAACATGATTGTTGTTAAAGTTGGAAAAAAAAGTGGCCAAAATTCATTTTGAAAAGAACATGTGCTTCTGAGAAATATATGAAAGAAGAAAAATGTGAGAAACATTCAAGAAAGGGCAACCCTCTCCCCCTCCCTTCCCCACTAACAAAGTAACTTTACTGAGAAGCAGCAGTGAATTCACAGGGGAAGAAACTTCCCTTTGAAACTTGTTGTGAAGAGTAAAGGCTTTCTGATTCAAAAATCAGTTCAAATGAGGATAAAATTACACATCTTCTGGCTGCAATTCCCCCAAGTGAGGTGATCTCTTCCCAACCCACTCATTGCTGCTTCCTAGTCAGAGTTGTCTCCTCCAAGCTGTCAGTCACTTTTATCAGAATGGGCTGTGTGGGAAAGACCTGCTATTTAAAATTCTTGAATTACTTTAGGCTGTTTTGAGTCAAACAGAGGAAATGTCCCCTATTATTTTGGCACTACTAGACCACCTTGCAATCCTTAGCACAAGCCTCCTTCCTAGTTTCTGTAGCCAACACCTCTTTCTCAAACACCTTTAATCATAACAATGTGTATCAGGTGGTGTTGAATCTCTTTCTTTAAAAAAAAAAAAAAACAAAAACACCACAAACAAACCTAGAAAAAAATTACTTTGTACTGCTACCAATTATTTCTTTCGGTGCTACTGGGATCTCCTACTTGGAAAGCTGATCTAAGAGCATTCAAATCAACATCCTAACACTCATTAATTCCTTAATGTGCAAGGCATTTCACTATGGGCAAATTACTTTGGAACAAAAAAAATTGTACAGGAGCAAACTTAATCAGAACAGGTGTTTGGTACTGCCACAATGTGGGCATTTAAGGTTTGGTTTCTGCAATTTGCATTTTGTTTCAGGCTGCTTAGCAAGAAAGTAAAATAAAGTATGAGGAGCAAAGCTGGAAGAGGATAAAATGAAAGTTGGGTTGCATGTATGTGATTTTATCTTACAAATCCCTGTCATCACTAGAAATTTCTTTTTGATAGAATAATATTTATTAAAACATGAATGGAATTTATGGTGAATAATCAAAGTATAAAACCACTTTAAAACAGATCTCTTTAATAATTAGAATACTTAAATAAAATGAAATATTTCAGGATTTATCTCTTTCTTCCATTTTCTTTGTAGTAGTGCTTACCCGTGATTTTTATTTCTTTCCTGTTTGATAGTTTTTATGTCAAAGTTTCTGTCAAATCTTTAGATTTTGGAAACTTACAGAACAAACTTTTTTGTTTGTCTTGGTTCATCTGCTTGTCTTTCAAAGATTCAGAAAAACAGTGTTAATACTTTGACTTCTAGCTTTTGAAAAATCAGGCTATGACAGACTTTTCAAAGGATGCAGCTCTCAAACATGACAACAGAGGTTGATTCCTCTTTCATTTCAGATGTTATATGTATCATCATGCAGTAACAGCTGCGTTGTAAACAATGGATATTACCTTCCTTATTGGAGTTCTTCCTTATTAACATTTCTGATGCAGAAAAATCCTGTGCTAAATGAAGAACGTGAATTCCTTCCTTTGTTTAGTCTCTAAAAATTGTGTTTGTTTGGAATCAATTTTATATAATAATAATTTTATGAGGAAAAATAGTCCTCCACTCTAAGCATACTGTTACAGAGATAATGTCTTTATTACAAATGCTGTCATCCAAATAAATGACTGAAAAACTATGTAGTTTCCGCACCAACGTGGATTTCAACACTCTTTAATACTACTGAAGTTGGGGATAATCATTAGGTTAAACTACTCCAAGTCCACAAAGGTTTAAATGTGGATGTTATGCAAGGACTTCAGCTCTATCAACAGTGATTTTCCAATTAGTCAACAAGAGTTGATGGCAGTTTATCACTTTGACTCCCATTTCTAATCTGCTGAATTAAAAATACTGATCCTAATGTACAGGACACTAAATGCTACATGTTAAAATGTGGATATTTCAAAGTGAAGACCTAGATTCACATTGCTTTAGGCAGTAAGTTTAGATGATTCAGAGCAATTAAGGTAGAAGCCTTGATCGGCTATGCAGATGTCATGGTTTGAGCCTGGTTGGCAGCTAAACACCACGCAGCTGCTCACCCACCCTCCCCCCACTTGGGAATGGGGAGGGAATCAGAGGGGCAAAGGGAGACTCACAGGTTGAGATAAAACCAGCATAATAACAATAATAGAATAATACGGTGATAATATAAACAGGTAATGTACAATACAGCTGCTCACCAACCAACACCCACCTGCTCCCAGCTGGCAATCCCAAAACACAAAATCACCACAGCAACACTCCCAGAAACAAGAGCATACCTTCCTGCCCACTCCTTCCTTTATATAGTGAGCACAATGTCACATGACATGGACTATCGGCCAATCGGGGCCCAGCCCTCCAGCTGTGCTCCCCCCGCCCCCGCACACAGGTGAGGGCACTGGGACCTGGGGAGCCCCTGGGGTCTCAGTGTGCTGCAGCACTCCTCCAGCTACCAAAATGAACATGAACTCTATTCCAGCCCAAACTAGGACAGCAGAGCACTTGTCAATGGGAAGCAACTGGGGAATGCCTGCCTAAGGTGTATCTATCTCGTTCATTGGCTGTGATTAAAGGGGACTGCAGGCACCTTTGGAGGCCAATTTGCAGTTTGGTACATATGCACAGCCACCTAGAACTGTCTAAAAGAAAATGTCAGGCTCAGGGCTACATTTACTTACCTGACTCAAGTCTTAAAATCAGTTGACTATTTATAGTCAGATCACTCTTGTGGTAGGGCACCTGCAGAAAGAAATAGCACAATTCTTCTTACACAAGTGTTTCAAGGCACTTAAAAAATAGGAGGCAGGGTTTCTACGTTTTCTTGCTTGACCAGAGTGGATTTGATTTATTATGTTTTGTTTCTCAACCAACCAACCATAGCTTAGACCCAAGCAAATCAAAAGGGCACTCTTTGCTCTATGTATGGAAATTGGTTAAGGTTAATGTACCCCTTGACCCTCATGTAATGACAGGATCATTACCCTGGGAGGTGGACATTCAAATACTTTTAGGTAGCTGAAGGATGAAGCAAGTGGAGTTGGAATTCCAGGCTCCTGGTTCCTGCATGAGTGCACCAACCACAGGGTAAGTTATTGTGCAAAATATTTTCTTCCAATATTTTCTTCCTCCTTGAGATTTTTCTGCCCCTCTCTCCCTATTTTTGTAAAACAGCCTCTGTGCTTTGTGTTAAATTTACTCCTGTTTCTCTGTATCATTTACAAATTATGTTAAGGATCTAGAAGGTTAACGCTCATCCCCACCCAGCTCTAAATTATCACAAAACTTAGACAGCAGTTGCAAGTGTAATTGGCAGAACAGTATGCTTTCTAAAATTGGCAGAAGACCAAGATTTTAGGCTCCTAGGGAAAAATTTGTACCAACAGAAAGGCAGCAATAAATTTCTAGCACCTTTTGGGAAAAAGCAGTATTTCAGAATTTACCATCTGAATCACTCTCAAAGGATGTGGTTACATGTTCTGTTTTCCTGAGTGGAAGAGCTGGCTCAATAAATTTCTAACTTGCTATAGTGAAAGATCCAGATCAGATTTTAACCCTGTACCATACTAAAGGATACCCTTCACCAACACACAGTGAGTAAACTGCAGAATACTGACAGGAATGAGAACCAAGATATGATTTTCCACCAAATAAAATGTATTGTGAAACTTTAAACTTATTTTCAGTTTGCTATTGCAAGTCAGATTTGGTATGGCCATGTGATAGAAAGCACAGATTAATTTTCATTCACCCGTCTAAAGCTATGAAAGAACAAACCAACAGCAAGACATGGTTACCAGCTAAGGAACTGCCATTGCATCTACAGAGAAGACACATTATTGCCCTGTAGTTCAGAGGACCCAATCTAAAACATAGTGAATGCCTCAGATTCTGATTTGACAACATGGTAAATCTAGCTTTAGGGATGCAATTACTAAACTGAAATACTGTATCCATATATACACAGTGGGTCAGCCTCGTATAAATTAAGAAAAAAAAAAATTGTCAGGTTATGGTTTTATTGTCAGGCCAGGCATCTGTGACACATTTATGCTGTGAATGACCTGCTAAGTGAGTGGCACTGCCACCTTAAGCAGTTCAAGTAGGATTCAGCTCACCTGTTTCTAATAGCCTTCCCTCGCTCTTCTTTTTAATCAGTGGAGAGATAAGGCCATTCAAAGAAGCTATCCTTCTAATAAAACTTTAAATCTAATTTACAGTGAGATTCACACACAATGACAGCTACTCCAATGAAAGTCTAGAGCAGAAACTTTAGGAGTAGACATCTACATTGTAGGTATCTCTCCCATTACAGCCTACTTGCACTGGAAGTTCTGTGATATGAATGTCAATATTCTCATTTACAATTCCCCTTTAACAATGTCAGGATGATTTAGTTAAAGAATGCCAGTTTTGGTCTAGAGCTCTAAGTGGGTAATTTGCTTGTCTGACCAAATAAGATATTTTTTTAAAAAATAGGACTCTTGGATTTGAAAAAAAAAAAGAAAGAAAAAGAAGGAAAAAAAGCCCCACTGTGGTTTTCAAGTTTGAAAAGTGAGATTTTAAAAACTGTTCTGACTTTTCAGTCTTTTTGGTCTAGGCCCAGGACCAATTTGACAAATATTTTTCATTGTTCTTAACCTACATTTTCAGAGACATAAGTTATCCTGCTTATAAAAAGCAAGGTAGAACCCCATAAACAAAAACCAGTCAACTCTTGATGAAAAGTGTTTTTTCAGTTATGTCACAACATATGCAACAATAATAAGTTTATAGAGCAACATGTTTCCATTGGTTTTATACGTCCTTACATAGTCCCAACAATTTCAGTGTGCATGTCCAGATATAGTTACTAATCAGGCAGTTATTTTATTGAAATATTTGATATGATTTGATTTCTAAATGTTAGTCGATGCTTAATGGTCAGTATTTTTCTACTGGATTATTTTGGTTTGTAGGTAACTTTTTATTGATTTATTTTTCATGTATCAGATGTTATTACTGCTAGCCTCCAGACACATTCAGAATAAAACCATTTTAAAGTTTAATTGTGTATTATTACTTTCATTAAAGTAATTTAGTGATAACTTTATCAGGTCTGGTATTTCTGACAGATTTGATGTCACTTTTAAATATAGCTGCTGTTACAAATGAAATCATTAAGATCAAAGCACTGAAGTAATCAAAATTTGCATTACATACAGAGAAAATTAAACAGACAAAAGTAGTCACCAACATTACTTTGCCAAACCACATTCAAATTAGCAACACAAAAAACCCCTTCCCACCAGATTTTGACTCAAATACATTCATGGTGAAAGCAAATAAACTCACTCTACAAATCATGCCTAACTGTAACCTCAGGGAAGCTTCTAAAAGCAGTGCCTGAAGTTCCAGTATTTTAATAAGTCTTTCATTTTAGCCAGTTTTTGGGTTAGCTCAGCAGGTACAGCTCCTGCTACATCAAGACAAACTGTCATCCCTGCTGGCCTCCCATCTGCAGCCCAGGGCACACACTGCCTCCAGCCTCTGAAACTAATGAGGGGAATTACTACGTTTTGCAGACTCCACTCTAAGCTTGCAGTAGATAGTATACGATGGCTATTGTGGTTTTGGACTAAAAATGCAACTGCATGCTTTCAGTCTGAATATCAACTGATAAAAAAAAAAAGCCAGGGGTGAATGGACAGTAAGACTTTTGAGAAGATGTTGTATGCTCTTGAACAGATACTGCTTTACTTTTCTTCTTGTCCAGTGCTCTCAGCTGGGACTGTGCATCAACCAACAAATTGCAAACTACAAATGCCACTGAGCTCAGAAACTGGATCCCCCAGAAGATCTGGTTGCAGACTGCGGATCAACTTACTTACCTTGCAGCACTTGTAAAACTGTAGTTTTTCTTTCTACAAAAAATGATCCAAGCCGTTGCCCTAGAAAATACTTCTAAGGATATAAACATACTACCATTTATTTGCTTGTGGGTTGTGTTGGGTTTTTTTTTGGTGTTTTTTTGTTTGTTTTTGGGGTTTTGTTTGTTGGTTTGTTTGGTTTGGTTTGTTTTTGTTTTTGTTTTTTTTTTTTTTTTTTCAGTTTTCTTCCTAGAGTTTAGAAAAAATAGGGCAAATTAGTAAGTGAGCCTCTTGAAATGGTCACCTAGGAGTCTCATTTACGTGAAAGTTCTCACGTCTACACTCCACTATGACGATGCATGTCCATATCAGTGCATTTAAGTGAATGTCTAATAGCTGAAGCATAAACCAACTTGCATACATGATATCATAGAGCTACAGAACCAAGGTAGATCCTGGCATGAACTGGAGGAGTGGTGCACAGCTCTAATGTGGTGCAACACCATATGTGTATTCCGGCTCATTTTGACTTGCCCCATAAAATTTTCTGAAATGCTTTTGTAAAAGAAGCAGAATTACAGTTTGAGAGTTTCTTTCTAAAAATATAAAAGGATATAAAAATAACAGCTTATATTTATTTACATGTACGAATGAAAATCAGTGAAACTTTGCTCACAAAGTTTCCACAGAAGATGTCACTTAAAGAGGACCTACAGGAAAGATGGGGAGTCACTCCTTATCACGGTGTATAGTGATAAGATGAGGGGTAATGGTTTTAAACTGAGGGAGGGTAGATTTAGATTAGATAGAAGACAAAAATTCTTTACTTTGAGGGTGATGAGACACCGGAACATGTTGCCCAGAGAAGCTGTGGCTGCCCCCTCCCTGGAAGGGTTCAAGGCCAGGCTGGACAGGGCTTGGAGCAACCTGGGTGGGTGGAAGGTGTCCCTGCTCATGGCAGGGGGGTTGGAACTGGATGATCTTTAAGGTCCTTTCTAACCCAAACCATTCTATGGTTCTGTGATTATCTGAGAGAGAAAGGAGTCTGTGTCAGAGAGGGAGAAAGGTAAAGGACACAATCAGGCATTCAGTAGTACCTGTGCTTCCTTTCAAAGGGGAGCCCCTTTGTGGGATTACTCATGTATAAAGCTGAGCATGGGAATAATAGAAGGTCACTGAATTTAATGGAGTTACCAGATAAGGAACTTCCATTGTAGCAGTGCTGAGAAAATGTGTCTATAATTTCCCTATGTCTTCTAATAAGTTTTCTTCAGAGGACCATATTTGAAATCTACCACTAGCTCAGACTGTTTCAGCAACATGGGAAATCCCTTTTAAAGGCTCCTGCTCCCAGTTTGAAAGCACTGCAATCAGACAATCTAAAGCGCTAATCTGTTATAATCTCTGCTCACTCTATGCTGTTCAAAAAGGATGATGACAGGTTCATTTTATAGCAGCAGACTTCACGCCAGACTAAGGATTGGCACTTTATGCTAGATCAGTTATTCTCTATCCTCCCACCAGGTACAAAAACATAAAACTGGAATAAATGTCATGACACGTGCTCTGGTTCACCCAGCAGATACATGATGAAGGGGATCAGTCACATCCTGCTGTGATCTGGTAATGCACAGTTCTGGTACTAATGACTGTGGAGTCATGGTCTTTGAGGTGTCAGGACTGGTGTGCCTGGCTCCACAGTGAAAGCTGGAGAAAGGTGAGTCTGTGGAATAAAAACATCCAGATGTTGAAGATCTAGGACTCACATTTGAAATAAATAGGTATCTAAGCAGCACACAGACTTACAGCACAACAGGAATTGCTGAATAATAGCATGAGTTCTGGAATCAGGGCACTTTGTCATGGGTTGAAAAGAGCTGTCCTTTCCGAATAGAAATATTCATTCATTAGGTTACTCAGAAACAGATCTGAGGAGTGCAGAGAAACTCTCTTCTGTTTTGACAGTGTTTAAACTTTGAGAAATATTTAAAATATTGACACATACTGTTCTCTGTTTTGCCCCTTGTGTGATCATCTATGTCTTTATAAAGTAACTTGCCAACAGTTTTTTCCAAATTACAAAACAAGTTTTAAAAACAACTACAAAGACATTTGGGAAATCAGATTCTGAGACAATCAGTACAGCTATATAGCTCAGTTGTAATGAAAAAAGTCTGTTTCTATGTGTTCAGAAAAACTCTTCAAGGGGACCTGTAGGGGACCTACATCCATCTCAGAACGATGATGGAGTAGGCTATGCTGATGCCCTTCGAATAAGCCTCACTGTTCTCCTCCCACATTTCCTGTTTTGTCACCTTTCATAAAGGTACATACCTAGACAGGAAAAAAATGGTTTAACCACCTCATACTTTTGTGGAAAATTTCAAGGTCATCTCCTTTTTCTACTGAAATAAATCCCATCTCTAGCAAAGACAACAAACCTATAGTGATAACATTGTTTCATGACATCATGAAAATTTATGGAAGTTTAGTTATATCTGGGAATTTCATCCTACTGCTTTAGCAAGTATATAGCATTTGCCATTGGTATCACTAGCTTATTGGTGTCTCCAGCATGGTAATGTGAACTAGTTTGTGTTCTTTCATTGTCCTTTCACAGACTAATTTTTAATAATTTCATTATGCCAGTGAACAAAATTATTTTTAAGGTTAACTCTTGTTTATTTTCTTCTCAAAATCACTTGCCAGCAATGACTACATAATGGATTTGTGAAAATGTTAAAGTTCAATGTCAGTGTCAAATACCAATTTTATAACTTTCAAAATTATTTCCTGTGACTTTTCACACTATCAATTATTTGAAAATTTATTTAAATAAATGGATAAATAAACCCAGTTTGCTAAAATATACTACTTTAATAATAGTTAACATTGTCTGTTATTTGATACTTTATAAAATGAATCACCATTTTTGAACTCTCAGACACATTTTTAAGTAATCATCTGTCCTAAAATTATGTATGTTCTATCATAGAATACATATAGTATTCAGCATTCTAAATAACGAGCAGTTCAAGTAACATACCAAATTACTTCTGTGTTCACTGAAAAAAATAGTTCAATATTTGCCTATTTGTATACATGAAGAAATATGTTACCATTTCACTTGTGCAGCATGATCGATTAGAAATCTTTCGCATCTTGAAATGCTAAATAGCAATGTGATTACTGGGCACTTTTTTCCCATTTCTTTTTGTGCTGTGGATGACTTCGTGCATAATTTTTTTTTAATCTTGACAGATTGTTGTAATATTTTAAAATACAATTCTGTTCCTACAGCATCTAGATTTAAAAAAAAAAAAAAAAAAAATCCCAAGGTTCATACCCACTGTGATTGAGGTGCTATTGAATTTTTACTGAATTATTCAGTTATTGATATGATGGTGTATTAATGCTTAGATGAACTTGTCAGGAAAAATTAAGGATTGGCCACAAAATAATTTTAACTTTCAACTTCTGCTCCTTCAGGTTGTTGTGCACATCTACAAGTTCTACTCACATGGAAATGTCTCCAGGTCTGTTTCTTCTATTCTTTAACATTAAATATAGGGTTATGTCTAATTTTATAATTACATTTCAGTTCAGTAACTTGAAAACTTTACCAGACATCAACTTTCCCAGCAAAAACTCAGAGGATGTACAATCTCCTTACCAGAACACCAGATGTAACGTCTAATGTTAGGTAATTTATGCTCAGTGTCTTCAAAAAGAAAAATTGATTTTGACAGTCCAAAAGGAAATGGACAAAGTGGTATGACTGGCTCTTGTATTTCAGCTGATCTTCCCCACACCTAAACAAAAGCCCAGAATACCTGAATAAAAATTTTCAAATCCTTTTCAAATCTTTTTAGACTGATATACAGGAAGATGAATTTGATAATGATAATATCATAGCAAAACAGGCTATCTGTGCAATATATATGAGTACCTCCTCAAGATGTTTTGAAAGGACTTTCCCAAACATTTGTGTAATTGCAATTTTCTGCTCCCTGTCATTTCCAGGAAATAGAAACAGCATAGGATAGATTGTTTTGTTCCAAACAGCTTACTATTTGTTTCCAATGGACAGATACCAGTTAAAGAAATACAGATAACATGATGCACATGCATGATACCCAAAATCATGCAGCCATCTTGCAGTTGCATGATCAGCTGCTTAACCTGATGAGCAGCTACACCACAAAATTAAAGATTCATTTTCTGACCATAATGGCAAGCTTGTCCAAACTAGTACATCAGAGGAAGTGGGAACACATGATCAGAGCAGAAGAAAACAATGGTCATGTCTTTGACAGCAGGCTGTAGATATAAAAATTCTGTATAAAAATACAAATTAACCAAGGAAAATCTGCAAGGATACAGACTTCCTACCACTGACCTGAGCTGTATGGAAACCAAGGAATTGAGTGTATTCCTCTCAGTAAAGGGAGATTTGTATTCTAAACCTTTTATAGAGTCAGTCAGTTCCTATTCAGTGAAGGCCAAGAAATTATTTTTAACAGCACGGAAAGTTTTTGAAATAAAAGCACAAGTGTGCTTGCTGGATCAAAGATGTATGATGAGCTATCAAATAACCCCCCACAACCATTTTATCACAGCAGTTGGATAAAGAAAATTGTTTGACATTAGCTTGGTGTCACCCAGATCAAGAGCCTATAGTTAAATTGTTAAATTGGTTGTTAAATTGTTGACCAGTTCTGAGTAGTACAAGGTAAGAGCTTGCATACTAATCAGCTTGAAATATAAAGAAAATATTTTTTTTTTTTTGAAACATGAAAAAAACCATATGCTAGTACAGAAAACGATTAAAGTATGATTCACCTCTGAAAATCTGTTTTTTACTTCTGTTATTCCTTCTAATTCAATCTTTCAGAGTCAAAATGGATTCTTTATATCTTCTGTATAATCCTCAGCAATGCAGTAAGAGTAGGGCAAATTTTGCTCTCAGATACATCTGTACAACTTTATACAAGTCAATCAAGATGCAACCAACAGCTTAGCTCATAAAGTTACACTGTACTGTAAAAGGTAGACTATAGCTACCCTGACACAGCAGGGAGCCAAAGAAGAAATTAATACCCTTTCCACAAACTATTTATGGCTGTATCACTACTTTCCAGAGAATAGTTTATTCCTAACCAGCTTTTGGATAGTTGGAGTAAGGAGTGATTCATGTCCTCTCCCTGATCTAACCTGGACAATTGCTTGTAATGGCAAGCTAAGAGTATTTCTTGCTTTTAAGTGGCTAGTGCTTAAGTTGTGGCTCAACAATGTTGAGCAGTGAAGAGAGCAGCCTCATTTCTCCTTTACAACCTCCAAAGCCAACAAGACTGCCATGATGATAGACTGTTTTGCAAACACTTGGATACACACAAAAGAAGAAACTCAGACATGTTTGCTATCCAAACCTAAGCAGCGTAAGAAGAAATATGGTGATTTCAATAAATGAATGGTTATGATGTTTATCAGATGGAAGAAAATGATTTATGGAGTAAGAAAGTGACAGCATTACAAAGTCACATTTCAGTGTGTAGAATTTTACGTCATGAAGAATGAGGAAAAAATGGTCCAGAAAAAAATTTAGTAACTTAGGAATCCCAACCTATTTTTTAAAAAAACATCTTCTTTTTGTCTATGATTGTTCATCTTCTCTCCTTGTGCTTGATTTTGCAAGGGTAAATAAATGAACTCCACAAATTTGGAAATAATTAAAAAAATTACACTCTCAGAACTATAAGTATTTGCAACTCTTGTATATTTCTGGTGTTTTTTTTTTTTTTTTTTCTTGTTATTTTTTGCTATTCTTGTTGCTTTGCTGTTTACACAGCACTTTTCATACACACGTCTAGATCTAGATATTTGTCTGTGCCTAAAGAGATTAAATAATGATAGGATTATCTGACTTCAGGCAAAATGTAAATTGTTTACAAATCTGGTTACTGAATGATAATGAACAGAATCAGATTTATATTTAAAAAAAATCACAGGAGAGAAGGCAATTTCTCAAAGCACTAATACTGGTTCTTTGAACAATTTACTGATTCTAATCTGCATACGAAACTGTTGAAATGAATTGTTTATGTAGAACAAGGATAGTGTATGGCTTTTAATAAACTGCTGACAATAGACTGAAGTTGTGCAATGCCACTGTTCTCAAAAACCTAAACAGACTAAAACATGTTGCTTTGACAGTTACATTGTGGACATTTTTGTATTTTTTTTTCAGCATTGCCCATTTTTGTACCACAGTTGACTATGGGTTTTCTAGTTAGGCTGGTAGATTTAATAGGGAGTTTTAAAATAAAGATTTACAACCATCCTATATTTCAGAGGCAGAAGAAATTTGATCACTTGCATAATTTGATATATAGCCTCATCTCATTCTATAATTCTCGTTTTCACTGTGCTTACTTTGAAGAGCATTATTTAGTGTGCTGGTAAAATGGATCTCAGCTAACCTATGGATCATCAAATTGCTGTTAGAACAGAGGATGTTTTGTTGTTGTTTTTGTTTTGGTTTTGTTTGTTTGTTTTTATAATGAGTCATCTATGAATGAAGGAGGAATACACAAATTAATTCTTGCCTTTGACCACATAGTTGGTTTTCTTGCTGCAAAGTTTAGACAGCTATCTACCATCATGTGGATTTTAAAGGTCATCCATAACTACTACATAAGGGAAGAACAAAGTTCCAATTTTCAACTGATTTTAAATAAGTGACAGCCAACACCTTTTCAAGTGTGAAAAAGACTTAAGAAGTTAAATGTAGTGTAAAGGCAACAGTTAGAAGATTAAGCAATTAAATTTGAACTTTTAAAGGAAGTTTTTATAAACATTACCAGAGTTTTCTACTGCCAAATTAACAGCATGAATATTATCCAAAATGCATATCTGACCTTGTTGCTCCCAGTATGGATTTCCTCTTTAGCTCTTTTTGCCTTCATCAGGAAGCACAAACAATAGCAATAAAGGCCAAAACCCATCAATTTTTGATCCATACAAGGATCAATGATACAGCAATATTCCATGGTGGGTAAAAGAGACTAAATTATGTAGGTCCTTGAGTAGGTTATTTACATGTGTACTGTGTATTGTGCTCCTTAGTGATGCTGTAAAATTTCTCTAACCTATTTTTCAGATATTTTAAGGACATCTAGAACAGAATAATGTTTTAAATATGCATCTAAACTGATAATATAAAAATATAAAATAACATTAGACTTAATTCACAAAATGTAGTTTTGTTTTATATTTTCATTAATACGGGCTTCAGCCTCCCTTTTTCTTTTTTCTTTGGTTTGTTCTCTGATGGAGAAAAGGAATGTTCACCTAGGGAACTGCAGATTGTAAGATCACGCTATACTGAAGCAGATGCTACTTTATTATTCCCAAATTTTACTTATAAAATAATGTGAATTGTCATGAATTAAGGGATCAAACAAATAAGTACAGAACAAAATTCTGAATTAATTATAATCTTTCATTTCAGTCTTAGAGACACAACATACACTAGTGTCATTTTTGTACAAGCAAATTATTTCTTTCTGTCTTCATTAAGAAATAGAAATTCAAGCAGAAGTCTGACCAATCTGCTGGTGTTCTTTTTTCCCTTTTCAAATACACATTGCCTGTTTTTAAAGCTTAAAAACCCTCTGCACTACCAAATATCAACCATCTCTTTATAGAAAATTCACAGTTATGCATGGTGTACAGTCTGACCTACCTGTCACATCACCTGGGTTTACCCTAAATTACGCTAATTCCTTCGCACATCTCCTAGCTGCCTCTGCCTGAACCAGCAGGTGAGCATCACAAAGAGCATCTCATGGCTGGTTCAGAGCTGCACGTGGGCAGACAGGCAACACAGGATCTGTGTTCACCAGCCACTACCCTGAGCAGCCCAGACAAAATCCTCTGGACTTGTTCCTCCTTTTCTGTCAGTGAGAGAGCCACTTTTAATTTTCACAAACATTGAAGGCCCTCAGTGTGTTTGGAACCATCACTTTCCTGTTTTGTGTAATTGAAACTGATCAATCAGTTCAAATGTTTCTAGGGAGGAGTGGGGTAGATGCTTCAGCCTGACATCTCCTGTTTCAGCCTCTCAACCGTGATCAGTTTTGTATTTCACTTCTCTGGGGACATAGATATGCTTTCCAACAAAGACCTAAGGGACTGTTGATAACTAAAGTGAGACTGTCTTCCTCTCATTGTTGGGGATTTCTGTACCTCACTGATGGTAGGTCTACTTTGACTTTTACATCCTATCATCAATAGCTAGGTCAATGTGGTTGTTGCAAATCAACTTTTGAAAAAATATTCCTGTTCATACCTTATGCTTACTAGTGGAAGACACAGGCTTCCTCCCAAATTTTACTTATCACATGAACATTGAAGGTACAGCTATGGTAGGACCACAGTACAGTGGGCAATGTATGCTTTGTAATTTTTAAAATGGTATGCCACATACACAAATTCAGAGGTGGAGAGCAATGAAACATGGTAATATAGATCACAGCACTTGGTCTTGTGAGATTTAGGATATTTTGAATTAGGTTTTCCCAACAAAGGAGTACAGAAAAAATAAAACATAGAACAAGTAGAAAGAATCAGTAGAAAGCATGGATGAGCAGGAAATTTAACCTCAGAGCATTGTCATAGGTCATAAGAAAAGCCTTAGCCTTTCAGGATAAGATATAGTCTCTTTGGTTTTGTGTGACCAATTTTAAAGTCTTTACCTATTTAGTAAATAATGGAAAAATAACACTACATATCTAACTGTATATTCCATTGCAGATTAAACAAGGTAGTAACATTAAGTTTGGGTGAACAGTGTTCACTGAGCATCAAGATGAGAAGTAATTATATTTCAATGAATATCATAATTGAAAGTAACAGATTTTATTTTATGATATGCTAATATTTGCATTTTAAAAGATACACTTGTCTAGATAATTTTAGTTTAGTCTGGAATGTGATCCAGACTGCACAGAGATATCTCTTCAGTCCTATCGACTTGTGCTGCCTAAGTTTTTAAAAACTTCATGAACTGCTTTCTGTTAGGGGAAAATGCCAATAAATTCACAATTTCAATTTAAACTGCATGTTATTAATCTGCATTTCAACTGTTTAATTTATCTTGGCAAGATGTAGAATTAAATACTAGTAAAACCCAGCAAAAACTGGTTCATTCCTACTCTTAAAGTCTGTGATAAAATGTCTATTTTTTAAATGGAAGAAGAATCAAACCACAGTGTTTCCCATCTTTCCCTTAATTACACTCACCACAATTCACTTTTCATTCAATTCTAGTGCTCATCATATGTTACAGTCTTGCCTTCCAAACATATACATCAAATTCCAGAATAAATACTCAGTTGGACTAGTTCATTAATATTAATTTGTAGTACTTCTTTGTGTTTACTGGAAGCAATTCCTCAGTTCCTCTCAGTTTTCAGATTCTTTTCCTTGATGTATTATAAAAGTGTACGAAATGATATTGTCTAATCTGACGTGTTCATTCTTAAACTATATGTAATATTTCTGCCTAGGTTTTGTCATAGATAGGATTCCTCAACTGTATTTCAGGCACATGTTCTGTTAAAGAGCTCAGTTGCAACTTTTGAACATTTGAAATACATCACCAGAGAAGAAATACAGGATAATATCTCTAAATAATAAAAAGCTGAAACAGCTAACATTTTAATTTACTGGTAAGTCTCCCAACTTTTAAATTTCTGTAAAATGAGAGTAAAATATTAAAGGCTCAAAGAGAAATGCTGTGTAGAGGGACTTGTTAGTGGAGAGGGAGCCCTGGAGTGCTACCTTTCTGATAAAGATAACACTCAGTAGGGAATCTGTTTTGAATACCTTAGGCTGAATGAATAGATGCCATGGGGAGGAGAAAATAAATTCTTGCTAAACAAATGTACAGAGAGTGTAGGAGTTAAAGACCAGCATAACAAGCACAAGAACTAAGTGAGGATCATGAAGGGAAAGATTTGAAGTGTGGGAGGTAAAGAGAATAAGAAATGAGTATCACATTAAAAAATCCAAGCCAAACCACAGATTAAGTATGGGTTTGCAGCAAAAATGGAAAACATTTCTGAAAAAGTACAAGGAAGGAACTTAAGTATAAGATTTAAAAGCATTAAAAATAAATTCATAAGCAATGTCTAGAGATGATCAGAGAACCAAAAGCTCATACCAAGAAAGAGTCATTACAGATGATTGATTAAAACTGAAAAAAAAAAAAAAAAAAATAAAAAAGAAAAAATGTTTAGAAAACAAAAGCTCGTGTATGGGAAATAAAAAAGAAGAAATTGTCCACTGAAAAACAGATACACAATGTAAATAGTTTTACGTGCAGTATAATTTTTAATAGCAGGACAAAAATTGCCACTACGGCTATATTTTGAAGTTTATAATCTGTAGTTACCTTTCATTTCCATATGATGACCATGTATGTATGCTGAGATATTTAAGAACTCAGTTACCCGTGTGTTATAAATGTCTGTTTCCATTAAGTGTTCTGCACCAAACTGTTATCTTTGTAATATCAGTAGTTTTTCTATAATATTCCTGTTGGATCTATGTATGGACTGACAATGCAATGGAAACTACAAAAACAGAAGCTTCATTGGCTTAGTTTGTCACTTGAAAACAGACATCCACAGTATAATATTTTTCCTTCTTCTTTTAAGTATTATGTGAAAGACTGTTAAAACTACTGTTGTCCTGATTTATACCTTCTCTGATTTTTACCATGTATCTACATTTAGGATAACTCATATCAAAACCTCATGCTAAGGTTACCCTTGTTCTCACAGAAGCAGCTCAGAATTATTTTTTAACTTCCACTCCTGGGCAAGAGAATGGATCAAACATTTAATTGGCATTTTTGTGAGGTTGTTCTTGCCTACCCTACACTGGAAAGGAGTAGGAGTCACTTTCAAGATTTAAGTGACTTTGGGATATCTCTGAGTATAATGGAAGTATTTTATGAAATTGTTTATTTCTTCCACCCTGTCTCCTCAAAACACCAACACTGAACTCCAGCTATATTAACTGAATTTTGTGTGTTATTTTGTGTAATTCCACAGAGACATAGGTGCTTCACACAGCTCTAGTCAAATATTTGCCCTAAGGGACAGAGCAAATCTTGAAGGCAATACCTGTATTTGCCTTAAAACATTAGGAAGTTTTTGAAATGTGTGATTATACTAACCTTCTTCCTTATCCCATGAAAATTATCAACGACAGGCAGTGGTGTGAGCTTTCCCTTTCGCATGAGTTGAAACTAGTTGTAAGAGCTGCTAAACCATGTTGCCAAGCAGGCAGGTTAAGGATACCTTTCTCTCTCTCCCCACAGTTTTCTTAATTTTTTTCTCTAATTTCCAAGTACTGAACACTGATACCAGTTACAGGCAATAAAACAATTTTTATGTTCAAAGAATTATAGTTTACCAAGTATATTTGGAAAGGAAACAGTAGTTTTCTGTTCCATTCTCCAAGGCTTTTCATACTTTTATCCTCAGAAGGAGCCCATCTCTGCTTTCTTCTCTAGGCTATCTTCATTACTAGCAGTGACACACAGTCTTACTCCCCTCAAAAGCTTCCTCTAAGAATGTTACAACTCACAAGTCTCTGTCAACCATTCCTATCTTCTGCAGGTATATGTTTTCTTCTCTGTCTTCTCTTTAATCAGGTATTGTGAAAGCACTGTGCCTGATTATTTTTCCTTTTAACAGCACCTTTACTACCACTGTTATTATTACACTGATTCTTTCTGGGTGTCTGATCTCCATGAAATGTTGGACTGTGCTGTGGGAAAGTGACCGTTTCTCCTCCCGCAGTGATGGTTACATAAATCCAGCCCCTCTTCAAGAGAAGCCTGGTCTACATACAGACTCTCAAGACTCTGGAAGGGACTATCTCTTGTCCACCCTCAGGCATATTTACACACAAAACAGTTTATTGATAGGGTTAATATGCTTTTTCTCCCATTTTTAAAATCAGTATAGCTCATCTTGTGAAAAACTTCTGAACCTCAGCAAAGCTCCTCTGAAACCAGTTTAAAGTTTACTGAAGAAAATAAATATTGGTAGCTAGCAGTGGAATAAACACAAAGTAAGTGTGTGAGAAATAAAATGAATGATAACAAGCATGAATAATTTCCCAGAGTGGACATGAGTGCCACACATAAACTGGACAAATAGAGGGGTTCAAAGCAAAATCAGAGCCCTGAGCTGTAACAGAACTGAACAAGAAACACTTGGAGTTTGGTGGTGAAGGAATAGATGCATGACATTAGTAGAAAAATAGCAACATAAAGAATGAAGTTAAAAATGTCAACAGATAAGAAAAATCCATGTTTTACACTGCAGAATAAGGGCTGAGATAAAGGCTTGTTTTCCCTTAGAAACTCTCTCTAGGAAAATAGATTCTAAAAGCAAACACATAGGATAGTGAATACAAGACTTAAATTTCCAGGGTCACATATTTAAAGATAATTTAAGGGTATACTTAAAAGGAATTTAAATCAATGTTTGTGTGGAAAATTAAGTAGCCCTTCCCTTCATTTCTATTGTAAACTGAATTTATGAATAGTAGCTGAGAAATGTAAAACCAAAGACATCCAGTTTAATCACATGTATTTTGTGAAGGGGAAACAAATACATCTGTCTCAGTACTAATTATCCAGACAATTTGGAAGTTAGTATCTCTTTCATTTAACATGAAGATAGTATAGAAGTTATCTAGTTCCTTAATCTTCTCAAAGTTGGTGCAATATCACTACTTTCTTCCTCACCAGAGTGTCCACTGTAATAACTGGAGAAGATCCTGCCTACAGGATACTACCTAATACTTCGGTCTAATTTCACAGGAAGCTTAAAGCAACAATTCTACCTTAATCTGAAGAGTTTTATATTAATTGTGAACTTTAGCAAACACGCTGATTGAGCAAGTAAAAAGATGCTACTTCTTTTGTCCATTCACAACATAAAGCCACTATGGATTCAGAGAATAGCTGTGGAATTTTGATCTTAGGCACCTCTCATAGAGACCTCCAAGACATGTTAGGTCATCAGCTTCATTCTGCTAAATCACAGTAACTAATCATCCATACACTATTTTTAACCTTGACATATAACATTTGTTTTTTGGAGCTCTTTTAAAGACAGATCCTGCTTCTCAAGAGACCGAAATCTGTGCATAGTTTTGAATATTCAGGTATTCAACTGACCTTAAAAATAAATTCCATGACCATAAGCATGTACATGAATGATTTTCTGGACAATGCTATGGTGCTCACTACCAAGATCAACCCTCAAATAAAGAAAGAACAGAAAACATTGGAATGTGTTCTTAAAAATACCTGTAAAAGCTTCCTCTAAAAATAACAAGTGAAACTCTATCTATGCTAAAAAACAGTATCAAAAGACTCATCAAGATCCCCTCTATTTATTTATGTTAAGAACTTATCATGACAGTCTTTGAAATTCAATGTCTATCATATTCTCTATCAAATATATTTTATATACTTGATAAATCAATATATATCCTTGATTATATTTCAAAAGGAAAACATATATACTGAAATTAAAAAGTCGGGGGAAATAGAAGTTTGAAAATACTGAAAAAGTATATCCATGGATACACAGTGAGAAATAAAAGTAAACAAAGAAACTTTGGGCTACCTATGATCTTTACAAAGAAGTTCATAGTAAAGGTCTATTATACATCCAATTTTGAACTTGACTGTATTTCAGTGAAATCTGTAAGGAGTTAGAGGGCTGCACCACCTCTGAGATGTAGACCTGAGGGTGCAGTGAAATTGAGTGGTTCTTGTTCCCCCTATAGAAATCTCATCTTTCTTTTCCCTTTCATAAAGCTGGCCAGATCTGCTGACTATTGTGTAAGGCTGCTGATCACCACCTGCCCATCCTTTCATAGTCCTTTGATATCCATGTTTCTCAAGAAAGAAGAAAAAAGAGCAATCTCCAGGCAGCATGCAATGCAAAAGCTTCAATTTACTGAACGCTTAAAATGGCCATTCTCATTCTCAGTACTTAGTGTGCATTCAAAGGGGGGCAGGCCAAATTTCTCCCTGGTTTAGGAGAAGTGGCCCCCCATACAGCAATGTGTGAATGCTTCATGACTGTAATGGAGACAGGTGTCTGTGTAATGCATTCATATAGAGAACTTAAATAGATGTGATAATAAAACATATACCTTTTTTTTTTTTTTTTTCCTATTTCCATTTTTGCCAGTGCAGTTTTCCTTGAATTAAAATCTTGTTGCAGAAGAATTTACAGAGTGATGTAAAAGAATGGCATCCTGAACAGGAAGTTGATTACTTATCATAGTTCAGAAGAAAACAAAATTTCAGCTACTCCTTGATTGACTCACACATGTCTCCAAGCGAAGCCAGTAGGAATTGTATCTCTTCAAGGGGAATAAACTGTGCAAAAATGACAGAATTTGAGAAATACAAATGTATTTATGTATTTAATGCATTTAATTCTTTGCTTTCAAAAAAAAATAGACAATTTTACTTTTTACAAGGAAACATAAAACAGGATAAGGGCTTTATATCCATTCTGCATGCATTTTTATTGTACCTTATGTCTGTAGAATTGTGAATAATCCTTTTGTGTAATGAAAGCAAAAGGCATTGTTCTGACTCTGCTAATGTTCTGTTTTCAAAGTCCTGTTCTGGAAACAGACTTAAACACAGTTTTAATAAGATTTGCTTTACTCCAGCCAATTCAGTCACACTGTGCACAGAGCATGAGACAGTCAGATGAGGAATGATAATAACTCTTTCCCTCCACGGGAGCCCAGAATACACAGTCCAGTGCCAATAAAGTACGAGCTCCCCGAATGACACCTTCCAAAGGATGACAGCTGAACCTAGATTCCTTCCCATTTAAAGCACTCATAACCGATGCGTGGTACATAATGGCAGTATTTTAAACCACAGCTTTCACTCTCATGCAAAGAATATATTTCTGTGTTTCTGATTTTTGCCTATTTTGCTCTGCATTTAATTATCTGTAAAGTAAGCATTTATTTTCCAATGGAATTTTGCTTCTGTTTCTAAATGACTGAAAACAATGTAGCTGTAAAAGTCCCAGAACAACACATCAACATGATATTCCATGGGCAGATGGCATGCTAGCCTGACCTTGTTTATCACTAGACCACATCCTGTGACAACATTTTTTTATAATGACTGCAGCAGTCACAGGCTTTCTGTGTATCACATTCCTCCCTTCTTATTCTGATAACACAACTGTAAGGTCATAGTGGAATTTCTAATTGTTGACTGAGTATTGTAGTACATAATTCTGCTGGAGACCTCTGAAATTTTAGAATACCTATTTTGATCAGTTCATCAACAGATTCTTTTTGTAAAAAACATTCTAATGAACAATATTACAATTATTGATATAGACTTTGAACACAGCAGAATTTCTATTAAAAAGAAGATATGATTTTTTTTTACTCCTTTCTGGTTAATAAAAAATTTCTTTAAACCATCTGGTTATTTTGTTTCTATTTGAAATGTATTTAGAATTTGTTGTCCCAAAAGCTTCAAGCCAACTGTATGTGTAGCAGGTATAAACATATTTATTTATACATTGAAAATAAAATTAACTTTTATATCACACACATTTTTTTTCCCTAAAAAATGAAGTAGAGGTATTATTTACTACACATAACAATTTCTTCTGTACAAAGATTTTTAACTAAAACTATAGATATATTTTAAATGCAAATTACATATATCTTAATGTTTCCATCATTCTTGTCATATACTTTTATTAGCTTTTAGAAGTTTCAGCCTCCTCCAAAATTCTACCAACTAAGTAAGACTTTCAACAGAAAGTAATTTCTGTTCATATAGTGATAATAAATCTAGGGGAGAAGAACATTTATCTTTCTTTCTATGAAAACCTACTTTACAGTTTGGCTAGTCCAGATGCTGCCCTTTAAGAAGAGGGAAAGCTGAAGCTCAAAAGCTGGCAGATCTTTGCACATGGTAAGGTCAGCAGAAATTTCAGCAAACTATACTCTTTATTTTGGCAGTGCTTTGTATACAGATATGGTTTCAGCTGAGGTTTATACATCTGCACTTTAAAAACACAATGTAATTTTTCATCCAATCGCTAGTCTGTATAAGTGTTAGATTTTAAACTTTGTGTCAATACATAGTGCTTTATTTTGGCTTCAGAGTACAGATCCAACTCCCTAGCAACTGTGATACATGAAGACTCGCTTAGCAACTTTCAGACTAGGAATAATACATAGAATATATTTATTTGATAATAAAGGATGAGTCACAAATCACAACTCAAATGATGACCCTTACAGAGACTATTTTGGGCAAATTTTGTCAGAAATGTTTAATATTTAATTGTTGTGGTTTAACTCTAGCCATCAACTAAGCACCACACAGTTGCTCACTCACTCCTACCCTGCCCCCGTGGGATGAGGAGGAGAATCAGAAAAAAAAAAAAAAAAGTAAAACTTGTGGGTTGATATAAGAACAGTTTAATAATTAAAATCAAGTTAATAATATTATTAATGATAATAATTGTAACAAAAAGGAAGATAATAAAATGGGAGAGAAATAAAACCCAAGACAAATGACGCACAATGCAATTGCTCACCACCCACTGACTGATGTCCATCCAAGTCCCTGAGCAGTGATTGGCCCCTACTGACCAACTCCCCCAGTGTATATACTGAGCATGATGTCCTATGGTATGGAATATCCCTTTGTCTAGTTCCGGTTGGCTGTCCTGGCCATGCTCCCTCCCAGCTTCTTGTACACCTCCTCCCTGGCAGAGCATGAGAAATTGGAAAGTCCTTGACTCAAGACAAGCACTGCTCAACAACAACTAAAATACCAGTGTGTTATCAACATTATTCTCATACTGAATCCAAAACATAGCACTGTACCAGTTACTAGGAAGAAAAATAACTTTATTCCAGTTTAAAGCATTACACTAATATTTGTGCCAAACACATGTAACGACAAATTTTATATATAATGCAGAGACCTCTGAATTAACATGGTAGGGTGATAGGATGTTCAAATGCTTTTTGTAGAAGATATTGGGCTCCATCCTGGAGATTCTCATCTCCAGCAGGCACTCGTATTTCCTTCAGCCTAGTAAACCCTGCAGTCCCAAGTCCCTTCTTCAACCCCGTGCACCCGGTCACACTGTGATTATCCTTACCTATACTGTGAGACTGTCTTGGCCTCTGGCAGAAGCTTCCTACACCCTCGGTGCCCCTGGAGGGGGTCCAAGGCCTGTGTTCGCTCCTGAAGGGCATCAGAGAATTACCTGGGGACAGTGATATGTAGCTGGTGTTACAGTCACAGCAGAGACTCTTCTTACAATTTAACACTGTGAATGATCAAGTCTCAGTGCTCATGAACATGTGCACTGTTTTATTACTAACATCAATGTTCTCTCAAAGTCTTACTGCATAAGGTTCTATGTAATTTTTGCTGAGAGTTCTTTATTTCTACAATCATAGCCTTTTTTCTTCTAACAAATGTCTTCAGCACGATTCCAAGTCAAGGGGCCTGATGGTCTAAACAATCAACTTCATATAACACAATCCCCTGCCCCGTTCAGGAACTGGTTTCTTCTGACCCTCACAAATTCTTTTTCAGGATATGCAATATATACGGGGAAAAATAAACGCATAATGCTTAATCTTTATTATGCTGGTAGGTCTATAGTCTCCAAGTTGCCACAGTCACCCCAGTATCTGCCCCTTCTCTATACTACTTTACTATATATTTTGGTAATTTAATTTAATGTAGAATTCACCTAAAACAGTTGTTCTATATTTCAGGGGAATTCAGCAGTACAGAATGGATAATGATAGAAACCAACCCAACCTGAGCAAGCTCTCTAGCAAGTTAAAAGGAATAATGCGTATGCTGGAGAAAAGAAAAATTCTCTCATCATAAGAAGGCACAGCAGAGAGCTGCAGAAGCAGAACTCCTTACTTTCATCTACAGAACTGAAGTATGACATGCTATTAACTGTTTATGCAATGTAACTTCTGTTTTGGTTGCTTAGTTCTTCCTGTCCTATCATCCTGCTTTCATTTGTACTCTACTTTGCTAATCCTTAGCTGCTCAGGTTGAAATTTCCTGTGCAGGATATGTCTCAAAATGGAAACTTTTAGGAAAAAAGATTTAACAGTTTCTAGACTCAGATTGGTAAAATGTGTTATTTTCCCAAGCTAACAAATTATTCAGCAATACTTATACTTAAGAACCTCTAATTCCTCCAGATTTTTCAACAGAAACTTGGATTTTGCCCTTATATCTTGATATCTAAAGCTTTCAGTGAAAATCACCCTTATATGACAAAATTATTTTCTTCTGTAAATAACCACATTCCTCACATAATTTACTGAGACTTGATTGAGAACAGCTGTTAAATTACCCAATGATTACATCTCTACTGAAAGTACTTTGCGCCAAAAGGTCCCTGTCTGCAAATAGACTGCACATGTATTGTCCTACACACTAGCTGTGCAGAATTTGACTGGAGTCGTTTGTAGACATTATTTTGTGTTTTACATGGTTTAAATACAACGTTTAATTATGTGATCCACAGGGTGTTTTTTAAAGTGGAATGGAGGCTGGACAGTATCTCAGGGCCATTATATAAGGCACCTGGGGAATTGTTAGGATTGTGCAGTGAATGAAGCTACCGTGTAGGGAAACATCACCTCAGTAGCTGATGATGATTATGTATGAAGCAAGGTTTTGCAAGTGAAGAAAACAAGCTGGGAGAACTTTACCCCATCTCTGCTTCAGAATTCCCACATGATGCATGAAAAGCCCCTCAAACTGAATGTTTCATAGCTGACCATTAACTGTTCCTTATCTCTGGTTACCCTATAAATACCTTAGGCTGTGATTTGCGGAGCAGATGACTAGCTGTACCTGCAGGTAATGTCAGGGAGACACAGTTTATCTTAACACGTCAAGTTGTTCAACCCTGAGTAGTAAAAATCCCTAATAATTTTATCACCAGTCCTGTCTTGTCCCTAACACCATTTCAAGAGAAAGGATGGTTATACAGAATACTTAGTAGAGATGGTTGAAAACTCCCCCAGGGAATTTAATGCAAAATAGGAATTTGACATGGTCAAAATAGTTTATGGAAAAATGACAATTCCATCAAAACTTTGAACAGGAACTAGGTTGGCCTTCCTGTATACAGTTTCAGAGAATTTCTTCTGAAATTTAAAAAGAATAAATTGGGGTAAATTGAATATTAACTAATATAAACAATATTGGAGAAGAATTACATCTTATTGTGTTATAGAAGAAAAGGCTGTACCTACATTTCATTGTAATCCAATCTTCATATACTGAATATCAGCAAATAAAATAAATTACTAACGTCACATTTTTCTCTCTTGATCTGTTTTTTTTTTTAAGTGGTGTATGATGAAATGGGATGCTTTTCTTCACTGGATCCAATTTTTAAACTATTTCATCTCATACGGCAAGAGTGTCCCCTTTTCTTGTCCCAGTAGACTGTGCATTGGTCAACAGCCCCAAGAAACACGTCCCCTACTTGAGACAGCTGAAGAAAGGAGTGTTTCAGGAACTGCTCACACAGACTGTATCTTCAGTAGGTGTCCAGACAGGGCTGAATCAGGAGTGCATTAAGGTTCCGGAGCAACCTGGTGATGCTGGTTTCAGTAGCTGTGTCCATCTTCAATTCCAGTATAAGCAGGTGAAGGCTTTCTACTGGCCTTGCTGCAGGTTTTATGATGCAACTCCAGCATGGGATCTACAAACAAACAAACAAACTCTTGCATCACCTGAGTTTCACTGGTTTTCCTACCTGAAATGACTTGTAATTATAAATGACTCTCCTTAAATAAAAGATTAAGGTATATTGTAAATGAGTCTATTGATAAAAGAAACTTGTTACTGAAAATAATTTAACACTTTTCAGGTCATAGATCACTGGATTATCTCCAATTTAAGTATTATCATGCTGTGGAGGAATCTGCCTACATGTTCCCCCAGTACATTACTACTTTCAGTTACTTTATTACAGAGCAGTACTAAATTAAATATTTTGTTTATTTAATTTATGGTAAGACACACAGTAATTTGGGTTAGAACTATGTAAAAAATAACTTTTAGAGGAAAATAATACAAAAAATATTGATACTGCTCATCAGTCATTAACATGAAATATATGCTCAGTATTCTTCACATGTCTGTCTCACTAAGAAAACCACCCTGTAGTTTTAAGAAAGTTTTAGTTAGTAGATATTCAGGTTTGGTTTATATTTGCACTTTTTCTATTTACATTTATATATATATGTGTCATCCATATATTCTAGAATACTCTTAAAATTGTGAGGTATGTCTTTCAAGTGAACATGTATATATCTAGCCTTGGTCAGCACTGAGAAAATTTTAAGGGAAATATCTGCACCTCTATTCTTTTCCAGTGGGTGGAATAAATACTACAATAGTCAGTGATATGAGGGAGATGGCAGTTCTCTAACAACACACCTGACAGTATTTATGACTAAGCTAGTTCTGTTAAACAGTTCAGTCTGTCATAAACAACAGATCATCAGTCTGGAGAGGTTATATGAAGTGGTTTATTAAATTGAACAGCAAAAAATGTGGATTATTCATTACATTGTATGGCAAAAATGCGGGTTATATAGACATTACAGCAAGCTCATATACATTTGGATGAAGCAATATTTTTAAAAAGGCAGCTTTATTTTTTGCTTTGCTTTATAATGGGGCAGTATATAGATTTACCAATTACTACAGCATGTGTTCCCACTGTATTTTATAATAAACGAACATTCAATTGAGAATCCTACAATAAACTATTTTATGCTCCTTTTCAAATGCAGGTATTGGAGCATAGAATGTTTTTGTTATGATAACCTACCTTTGGAACTGAAAACTGAAGTTACTTTAAGAATATATCTTTAATATATCTTACAACCTGTGTATCTGTATATTATTCCAGCCAGCATGGATTCAGAGAAGATAAATTTGTGGTTGTATGAACTCAGCTGCTATCTGAAATGCAAAAAGATTGATTTTAACATTATTATTTGAGTGTGTTACTTAATCTACATAATTAAAGACCAGACTAATATTTTGCTAATCTAAAAAATATTTTGTCAGTCATAAGACTTCACACAGGAATTCTGAGTATTCAACTAATCTCATTAACTGGGAGATTTGACTAGTTTCTTCTCTCAGACAACAGTTCAAAACCTTCTGTTTGCATAGTCTTCTTTGAAATTCCCTTCATAACAAGTGTACTGCCACTCATGCACACCTAAGACCTCAGGATAGTTGTGGACATAAAGGGTTGCATTAATCTTGCCTAAATTTTCATGTCTACAGCACTCATCTGCAGCTAATCTAATCACTCCAAGCTCTGTTTGTAATCAAGGATAGGAACAGGCACTTCCGTAGCATAATTTGTCTCACCGTAAAATGAAGATGAAATAGACCAAATTTGCTGAGATCAATTTTGTTCACCTAAAAGAGTGCTATGGCTTAAAAGACAGGCAACAGAAGATGGAAAGACAGAGTTGAAGAGGAGAGTTCATAAAAGACTGTGGCAGGTTAGTGTTGGCCAAATGCCAAAAGTCCACCCAGCTGCTCACTCACTACTACCCCCTCTCAGAGAAAATAGGAAGAAAAGGAACAAAAAAGCTCATGAGTCGAGATAAAGGCAGGGAAACTGCTTACCAATTACTGTGGTAGGCAAAAGAGACTCAACTTGGTGAAAATTAAATTTAATTTATTGCCAATTAAAATACATTTGGACAGTGAGAAAGAAAAAGCCAAGCATAAAACCAACACGTTTCCTCCTCCATTTCCAAGGCTCCCCTTCACTCCAGGTGTCCCGGAGAGGGGATGAGGAATGGGGGTTGTGGTCAGTCCATAACAGCTCCTCTCTGCCTCTCCCCCCCTCTCACACTTTTCCCCTCCTCCACCGTGGGCGGCCTCAGCTCCTTCAGGAGATACCCACCTGCTCTAGTATGGAGTCCTCCATGGGCTGCAATGTGGATATTTGCTCCGACATGGACTTCTCCACAGGCTGCAGGGGAATCTCTGCTCTGGTGCCTGGAGCACCTCCTCCCCTCCTTCTTTTCTGACTTTGGTGCTCACAGGATTGTTTCTCACTCCCCTGCCTCTCACTCCTCACTCTACCTGTGCAGCGTTTCACCCTTTCTTAAAGGCATTTCCCCCTGAGGCACCCCCACGGTGTCTGTGGGGCTGAGCCGTGCCCTGCAGTGGGTGGGTTGGAGCCGGCTGGAACCGGCCGTGTCCGGCGCGGGGCAGCCCCGGCCTCCCCTCACAGAGGTCAGCTCTGCAGCCCCGCTGCCAGAACCTTAAAGCCTACTGCAAATACAAAGCTCAAAAAGCAGCTTGCATTACTTAAGTGTAAGGAACCTAAGAAATAATAATTCAAACCCATTTACTGCTTTTAGCAGAGTTCTAGCAGTATATTCCACATCTCAATGTCTCTTGTACTAGACTGATTAGGTATTTTTTTATATTCTAATAAAATGACACTCATGATTTTACTACACCATTTTTCTGTTACTTACTAAAGCTACAGGGCCTGATAAAATTATGGTCTCTCCTAGAGAACTCTAGTAGCCTTTGTTACAAGTCAACAGATCATTTTTGTTATATTTTGTTCGCTGTCTTTTTATTCAACCTAAACTCAGACTGTCTTAGAAGAGGGCTATCTTTCTCCACTGACTGTCCTGAGAGAAAAAATTTAGGTGCCCTTCTGGCTAAAGTTGAACTTGCTTGAAAGAAATCTCCTTTTGTGTATATCCCTAATACATTTTCACTGCCTAGTAAGGATCAGAGGTAGGTTTACATTGGGCTGTGAATGTAAGTCAAATAGCATTGAAGGACAAGTGAACCCCCAGACTCAGATATGAATTCTTTCTCTCTCCAGAGCACTTTTGTTCCAGGTTGAGATTGTGCCCAGACTGTCAGCTCAGGGCATGAAGAGGGTCACCTTCACCTCTTCTGGACTCAGGAAAAGCAATGGATTTGCTGAAACAGGTTAGAACTTCTTTGCTGTGTCACCAGTTTAGCCTAAAATCTCAAATTTACAGCAGTAGGGTACTTACCATACTGCTAATCTCTCTTACTTTGGTCTATTATAGTGGCTTTCAGCCTTTTAAGGCTCTTCAATTTAACACAAAGCCTTGGGAATATATTGAGATCAGGAGTGTGTGGGAGAGTCTACAGGTTCCTTTTTTTAATTACAGACACCTGCAATTGAAAAGGCTTGAAACCAATGACCCAGGTGATTCTCTTCCTACCTATGGGAAAAATAAATAGTCTGTAGAGTAGGACTGGAGTCAGTTTATCAGGTTCTTCACCTTGTCAGTGATGTTTTCCAAAACCAGGTGCAAAATAATTATCTTTCTGTTATTTCATGGCTCATTTTAGTACATAATTATTGACGATTATTTGTTGAGAATGCTGCTGTTCCCATGCAGTCATATAAATTCTGGCATGCTGATGGTCCAAAGAGATTCGGTACTCTTGCAGTGAAACATCCCTCTACATTGTATAAATAAACAGTATAATTAATATGATGATAGACCTCTTAAGACTTTGTATTAAAAAAATAAAGTTACTTTTAGTTGTCTGTGTTTTGAGTAAACATTTATGTAGGCTTCAGGAGTTCTGCAGTTATCTGACATTAGAACAGTATCCTAAGGGAACCACCAGCATTGACATTTGGAATTTCACGTATAGGATTGTTACTTTCTGTTGTCATATTTCCTTCCTATTTACTCTGCTCTGTAATAGCCCAATGGACTACGTTGCATAGCATATTATCTTTCATTTGGAAGAGGTATGCCTTTCCAGACTACTGGTATATTTTACAACATAGTGAAACGAGTCTTCCACGTTATTAAATAAGTCCCTCCTTGTAGCTTGTACTTCCAATTTGTCTGATGTGTTATCTCTCAAAGACAAATAGGAAATACACATGGGGAAAATAGCAGTAGTGAAGAAGCTTAAGGGAGCTTTTAAATAGCATTCATATGATTTGACAAATTGTGTAGCCACAGCAACACCATGAGTTACATCCTTTCAACACTCTCATCACTGGTCTCTTTCCAGTACATATAAGCATACTGTGGATTTCATAATCTTAAAGTGCTGGGTAATTTTTGAAAGCTCAGTTGTGAAATTGCTGGATTTCCTAGTATGGACAGCACCCCGTTCAGGAATTGTAAGAATGGCTTAGATGATGAAAAAAGTAACAGCAGTTTGTGAGTTCTCTTTCTTTATTTCTGAGCTTTTAGGTCTTCCTGGCCCTTTATGTTAGAAATTTACTTGTAATGTACAGGAAAACTGAAATTCTCATTTTAATAATTTGATTATAATACCTTTGATTTTATGAAAATAGTAATGTTCCAAGAGCTGTGTTAAAATTGAGCTAAATGAGAACACCGTTTTCAGACAAATATACACCTGCATATGCATCTGCTAGGAGCTAGGTATTATTAAGAATCATTGATGAAGACTATAAGTTGAGCAGCAAAAATTTGTAATTGATCTTTTTCTTGATTTTACTGTATGCAGAATAGGAAAATGCCTCTTGTATTCCCCTTTCCCAGTCAAATTTGCTCTTTTATACCTGTTTTTAAGTCCTCAGCAGCTCTGTATGTCCATATCCTCAAATTTTTCTTCACCTTACTTCTATACTGTGGATGCTAGTTAGCTCATGTAATTCTTATTTTTCTCTTGAATCCATAAGAGAGTCAGCAGAAACTGAAAGGCACCTTCTGTTCATTTCCCTCTTGCTGTAGTGCCACTCAGCAATTGTCCCAATACTGACTCGGCATTCAGAGCTTCAGGAACCAGGTAAGACAGAAAGAAAAATGGTCTTGCCTCTTCCAAGTGCACAATCCCAAGATCAGTAAAATTTTGAAGGGAAATATGAAGAAAAATCTTTATATTTGAGGCCACAATTTTACATTCTTTGCTTCCAGTCAGATCTTCAATATGATTGTCATACCTCATTTTGAAAATAACATGTATAATGCACTTCAACAATCGTCATCAGAATTGTTGAGGGATGTTTTCCTCTTAAGACAGTATTTTGATCCCTTTATAAATTGAAAATTGTCGCTTGCTTGTATGACCTTTCTTCAGGCATGTTTTCAATGCCAAGGTTATTTCTTTTCTTTCACTGAAGGAGGGGTTTGATAAAATTAAATGTTTCTGGTTTTGAGCTATCTGAGTGGGGAAAAAAATGGCAGCTTGATGCTTTGGAAAAAAACGTTGAGATTCTTATTTGCACTGAGTACTGCAAAATGACTTAATTTTATCTTCAAATTTGTCACTCACAGAACAGTAATTACATTGTAAAGAAAAGCTGTTTAAGGAAAAAAGTTTTTGCTTGAAAATGGTATAAAGGGCAAGATGGAACAAGTCCCTGAGTTTCCAAAAGAAACCAGATATGCTTTTAGTGACATTTAAATGCATTTGTATGTAAATGCCTGCAAATAAATTCTTTATACTGTATACTGGTTTGTTGTCAATCACCCCAATGTATTACTTTGAAGCTACTCAATGTATATAGAAGGCAGATCTAACAGGAAAAGAAAAAATTGTACTAGAGGTTGTTACATTTTTCTTCTTATAATAACTTGTCCTTTGTTGCATATAGCTATACTATGCCTAAAACATTCAGGTTGAAACTGCCTGACCCATTCCCAGAGCATAATCTAGCTCCTGTTCTAAATGAGGTAAGAATCCAGTGACAAATATGATGATGTAATTATGTAGTATATCATCTTATAAAGACTATTTAACAAATTATTAAGGTTATCAACTGTAACAGCTATCTCTGCTCTAGCAGTTCCTAATTTCTGAGTTTTCTACTTTGTAGTCCTATCATTCTTTTACAATTCTGTTACAATCTCTTGTGTTTAATCTCACTACACATTGAAATTGCAAAGCTGATATAAGTTTTCTTTAGATTCCTTTTTTGCATAGCAGTTTTTTAGTTCATAGTAGTCCTTGAGGTATATAAAACTTGAAAAAGATGTCTGGAACCATGGTAAGTCATTTAACCTAAAATACTCATGTGGTAGTATTGTAAGTGCATGATAAGGATAACAGAAATCAGAAATAATTTGGGTAAGATCAGAAATAGTTTGGGTAACATAGTTTTAACATTACAGCTTTGCACTGCTTATATGTGTCACTAAGCACCTCATCTTTCCTTGTTTGAAGATCCTAATTCCACTTTCTATGACCAATCTACATCACACTTTTTTTCAAGCTTCCTATTTTTACTGGAATAATATCTTAATCCTGCCTGAACTATTCAAAGTTCCTTCTTCTCTTTAAAATTCCTTTCAAATTATGCATTTTCCATCTCTTCCACAGTGACACTTCTTATCTAAAACTTACTTCCAAGTGATAAAAGCATGGCACTGAAATTCCACCCCATTAAAGTCAATGGAAGGTTTGCCACTGCCTTCAGTGACTACACCAGATTCATCTGTAATGCATGCAAATGAAAATTGAGCACCTTCATGAGACTTTTAGAAACATTCTTCTGTCTTGCCTAATGCCATCTATCTCCATCCCAAGTCATGTCTAGTTTACCAAGCTAAGACTAGGACAGATTTAGTGCTAAGTATATAATGGATTTCAAGATCCTGAGAAGCAGTATTGCTTAATTCTGCCAGTAAAGTACCTTATCCATATGCTGTACATGAGTTTTATGAAGATATGAAATGACTGTTCTGTCCATAATACATGTTCTTTATAAATACAAAACTCCACATTTAAATGCAGAACTTCACTGAGAGAAAAGCAAGTTCTGACTTTGGTTTTGATCACTCAGATTTTTCTACTGAAATGACATTGATAAGAGTGAATTGCTTTTCTTTGAGAGAAATACAGTTTTCTGCAGTATGCCTTGTCTTGGAAACAGTGAAAGAAACAAAGGACTAAAAAAAGAATTCTTTTAGTCTATCAAAGGACCGTATTCAGCAAAGCAACTAATCACAAGCTAACATTAAAAAAATAAGAGGGTAAATGTATAAAGTTTGGCATGTTCAGCAATACTTTGGTGAACAAGGGGCACGGTGAAGATGTCTATGTTAATTTATACACTAAAGTTATTATTAGCAAAGAAAGTATCCCATAATGGGAGTTATTAGTGCACTGCTGTTGAAACAGAAAGTTAACAAACTTGGCTGTAATAATAACCACAAAGTATACAGTTAGGTTCCACCTTTGATCTGTGTTAAAATCAAGTAATTCTTGCTGGAGAAAATGAGTAATTTTTTTTCGGTACCTGTCTGTCAAAGGTACTACTGCACTGTTCAGAAAAATATGATAACTTCTATGTAAATGACAGTAACCACTTTGTAATCACTTTTTTTCCTATTTGCTTTTTTTCCCATGCAACAAATACATATGAAATATTGTGATAGATGATCATTATCTGTGCTTTTAAATTGTCTCCAAATTCTAATGTATCAAAATGTTTTGATAGTTGTAATTTAATTAGGACTCACTATAACAAACTGTTTAAAGGGAATAAACCTAATACCAGGTTATGGTTAGGCAGAATTTTCTATAATTAAGAGACACCATATTATGGAGGTATTTTGTTGGTATGATTCTCACCTTATTTTCCCAGGCAAATTAATGCTTTTTCTTTAGGAGTTTGATATTCAAGTGAAAATCTCATTAAAGCAAATAAATCAATAGTGTTTAAGAAACAGTGAATAAGTTATTAAAAAGTCTTAAAGAAACACAGGTCTGCTGCTGACAAAGAAGTTCAACAATTTTCCCTCCAGCTGAGCCTAAAGGCAGTCAAGAAATACAGGTTCTATAGTTCCTATGAAGCCTTCTGATGCTGCCAACCTGAATACTATTGCAATGTTTGAATGCATAGGAGAACCATTAAAACAGTTTTGTTTTACTGAACTGACTTTAGCATAGTACTTTTGAGATGAAGCAAAGCACAGTCAACTTCAGTCACACCCAAACAAAATATACCAGTAAATGTACCACGTAATCACCAGCATGGAAGTGTCTGCGTTAAATAGTAGTTTTACAGTCTAAAACTATTTTACATATCTTTGGACTTTAACTCAACCTTTGGAAGAGGAGGAAGGGTGGACCAAAATCATAGAAATTCAGGACTATGACTAATTTTTGTGCCACTTTAATAAAAATGTTTACGTGACAACTTTAGACAGCTTGTTTAAATGGGATATTTGGGAACCGCTAGATCTTTCTGTATTTCATCAGACAAATTCTCTTTAAATGCAATGAATTAAATTCCTGATCCTCTTTCACTCACTCTTTTGCCCGAGTGAAGTCTGTGTATATTTTAAGGTACCCAGCATTTCAGAGCCTCTCAGCCTAAGACAGAAGGAAGCGGAGGATCAAACTCATGAGTCCTATGATTAAATTATGACAGAGCTCTACTAAGAACATAAGTTTAAAGCAGGTTAAGGTAAGGAGAGAGTATTCATACAGCATAATATGTAGACACCTAATCAGCACCCTGGATTCTGTGTATAGCCAGAACATAAAGCAGGATGTAAACTACTGCCTTTGTCTATTAGTGGCCTAGGCTCCTAACTTCAGCTGTGTAATGTAGGTGATACTCCTCCAAAGCATTAAACAGTCTTAACTGCAAGTACTATAACCACTTCCACAAGTAATATTTTGAAAGTATTAGAAAAAAGCAGAGATAAAGATATCAGAATCATATCTCTGATGAATAGCCCTCTAAATTTTGCACACAAGTTATTAGGGGGGGTTGGGACTTTTAAAATCTATATTATTACTACAAAGATTTTGCTCTTCTGAGTCAATTTTAAAATCTACTAAAATAATAAGAAACTTCCCATTTGACTTTTCAAATGTCCTTCTTTCTTTTTTTTTTTTTTTTTTCCCTAGTACTTCTGAAAGACAACCATGCCAGCTGTTCAATAACGAGATTAGCCAGACACAGCAAGTAGATCTCCAAAAGAAAGAGAATTCACTTAGGTTTTTCGTGTAAGATTGATATAATTAGAGGAAAACAGAAAAAGTAGGAAAAAAATCCCTGATCTTAGAACATGATACCTAGAGTACCAGGAAACTCTTTGGCAATTTTATTTCAGATTCTAGAGTAATGGTATTGTCTTCAGTGACGTAAAAAGCAGACTTGAAGACTAAGAGGTTAAGCTTTCAACATTCTCTCACACTGTTTCACTGTGTGATAGTAACCACAGATAAAATAAAACTACACTGTTTTTACTGGCTTATCAGATATTACAGGTATTCTGGTAAGATAAGTACAAAAAGGTATATTCTAGTATATGATAGAAGTTATACTAAATAACATTTTGATGGAGATGTTTAGGAATAACAAATGCAGTTAGATAAGATTTCCAACATTAAGCACAAGTGGAAGTTCAGTGAAGACTAGGGAATCTGTAAGTCTTAGAAGGTATTGCTGATCATGGTGGAACTTGTAATGGCATTTTAAATAAGAAACTGTTAAACACTCCCAGTCGTCTTAGTTTTGATATTTCCATAATAGTATGTCTCTGAAGTTATCTACATTTTGTGATGATCTCTTACCTTTCTTCTTAAGTGTTCCTGCATCGATGCACAAAGATCTTTATTTACACATTTCCCATGGAGCTGGGTCAGTGCTGCATGCTATGCTTCTTCTTCATGCTGCTTAGTAATTGCAGTTTTAAAAATGCTTACTTTTGTGTGGGTAGTAGCGAAATCTATAGTTAAGGGTTTCTTTTTAGCAGATATTCCCTTGCTTTATATCAAGGGTAATAAAAATTTGAGGCTTCCCAATGTCATCTCAATATCTTGCAATTCAGTTTAAGGATTTTATTGTTTGAATTATAATACTTAGTAGCTTCAATCTACAAATAATAATAAAAAAAATCCTGCTGATTGCTAAGTACATAATACAGCCACACCTGCTCTAATTGATCTGGATAAGAGGATCATCCATTTGCAAATGCATATGAGCAGGGACTGGTGTCTGCTAGAGGGATGTTATGGTTTTCTCCCTAAAAACATGGATAAGGCTTAGAAGAACCGGATTCTGGTCATTTTAGTGGAGTTTGTAAGGTAATGGAAGTGTCATGTAAATGTCTGTTACTGGAGACTAATTTAAGGTGTTACAATCAAACTTGTTTGAGCTAAGAAAGAACTATATGCCAGAACAGACAGCAAAATGAAAACTGAGCCACAAGTGAGTTCTAATCACATCATCATGTGATGTCATATCATCAAATAAAACAATAGATCTAGTCGGATATATTTTGGATCTTAGTGCAGCTGGGGTGAGTTCCTATTTGACATGTTATTGTGGAAAAAGTTGTTGAGCCTTTCTAGGACATGGTAATAGAAGACTATCTCATTATGGTATACATCAGCTTCAGTATGTTGTCTGCATTGGTGTATATGGACTGAGACTGCTCAGAATGACATCTCATACTAGTATTAACAAGTTTGTTACTGGAGAAACTGGAAAGCAGAAGAGGGAGGAAATGAGAATGCAAATACTGAAGAAATGCATACTGCTCTTTGAAAAAGCTCTACATGAAAGTTTTAGACTAATCTGGGTCTGTAGTGAAACAGGTTTTTTAAATACACCCGACCTTATCTTATTTTATCCACCAGGAGAATAAGTGTACTCTAGCAAGGCAGAGGAGTAAATTCTTTGTGATAAAATTAGAAGCCAGTTATAAAATAGAACCATAAAACCAAGAAAATGCAAATTGAGATCTTAATGAGATTGACATCAAGTATACTCTAGTCCCAGTTGTTTCTTAGGCATTACCTGAGACACGTCTCTGTTATGAGAGTCAAGGACCAAACCAGTACCACTTCTTGAAAATACTGTCATTCAGAAAGAGAACCCCAGCCTGGGTCAACTTTCCTTCAGTTTTAAATGGGGATAATTTTATGTCCACAAACACAAAGAATTTTCCAAACATTTCCCAGGAATCTTCCCTTTTCCTTTCTCTAAATTATTTGGAAAGAACCCTATTTTCTTGAGACTATGGTTACTTGAAAAATTCAAATAAAATATTGTTTAAATTTTTTACAGATGTTTGTCTTTTAACATCTAAAGATTCTTTGACATGTTAATTTTTTATGCTAAGTTTATCTTCCTACTTACAAGCACTACTGAATTACAATATCTTTTTCTTCCCAGTGTGATTTGCATTTCTCATTCTTAAAATTAAATATCATTAAAAATAACCTGCATAACTTTGTGATAGTCTCCTAATATGTGGTCTCCTGCTGTTTTTCTAATGAAGATTGTGGATGACCACTGATGACTGATGTGACATTTGGAGTGGTTTCTTTTAAACTATTTTCCAAGCTAACTCCCCCAGCCATCTCCTGTCAGATTCAAAGGTTCAAGCTGCCACAGCCAGGTAGCTACTTAATTGTGTGGTGACTGACAGGCAAAGTAATTACTAAAAGAAACCAGACATCTATTGGGGAACATGCAGGAAATTTTTTCTGTGGATTTATCTCACAAACCCATTGGAGCTGCTGCTAAAGGATAGGTCCTCCTGCATCATTAAAAAAAAAAAAAAAAAAAAATTTAGGCTAAAATGAGCTGGAAACTTCAGCAGGATGCAGTAGTATAGAATCGTAACAGATGTGTCTTTGCAGCTTTCTCTGTTTACGCATGACTGAAAAATGGTATATTTCTGAGAGATGCTACAAATGGTCTAGATTTCATGTAGCCACAGGGTGTGATTTTTTTTTTGTCTTTGAAAATTTAGAAATGCCTCTAAAAGCATCCTTGTATAATGGCTATAAACCTGAAATGTGAAAATGTCATCTTTTTCACAACATTTGGCTTAAGTACTGTTATTCAGTTTTTATAGGGTGTCTCTAATAGCTGAATTTAATTGAACCACAAATAATGGAGGTATACACATTCCCTTCTACACTCTTTGCCCAAAGACTCTGTAAGCAGACAACAATTTCACTTAACACGAGACAGCTGCCCTTTGTCAGGCAATTGTGTGTGAGAAACTCTGTCCCTGTTGTAGCTTTCACCTGTCTCATATTTTTCAATATAATAGATTAACAAAGACCTTATTTTTACATCCTGAACTGCTGTTCATCTAAATAGGCAATAAAAAAAATCCCCCACAGAAGCAGTTTATCTGGTTAAATATAGATGATTTCAGATCACAGCAGAATTTTGCTTTTTGTTTCCCAAATATTTAGTAGATTAAATTCCAGGACAATACAAAACAACAAAGCAACAAGACAGTAAAGAAACAATGTCATATACATTCTAAAAAAAATGTAAGTAGTATTAATATTGACACTGCTTTTCTACTGTTGCCTGCACCTATCCCACAGACAGTCTGCACTCCTTGTTCACCTTCTCTCTCTTCCCTACAAATCCTTTTTTCACATTTTCTGTAGCAGTTTTACATCTTCTTTGTGTTCACTCCTCCACACACTGGAAGAGAGATCTTTTGGAAATATTACTTTGTGAAGATTCAACAAATCTGAAAATCATGAGATAAATTGAGGAGATTAACATGGGACCCCCATGAACAGTCACTGAAAAAAAGCCCAAAAATAAAAAAATTCCTTTTTTGAAGGCAGCTCTTCATTTGTGATTTGGCATTTTATCTTCAGAAGTAATACCACATCTTTCTATCTTCCTCTTTACACTTTTTCCTTCTCTTCTTGAAGTTATTCTCCCTTTTTTTCTCATTTGCCCTTGGTATCTCACAATACCAATCCTTTTTTCTTAAAGATACCATTCATATTTTTATGTGAAAGCTATTAATTTTTATTTTTAAAAAAGGACATTTCTGTCTGGAAAGCACTGAAATGTGAATTCAATGATCTCAAAACCCATATGGCATATTAGAGAATATCTTATTTATTATATTGCAAATCTTTGAAACCAGAAGACTACTCTCGATTTACTCAGAGGACGATTTCCTGAGCCTATTATTGTTTCTTTCTCTTGATTTTCATATTTCATCCACTATTTCTACTCAGTATAAACTTAGTCATATTTTCTTTCTCTGTAACCTGATATTTCCTCCTTTCAGTCTCTCTCTTCATCCCTTATCTCTTTTTCTCTGTCAGTAATAGCTTCTCTCCATTCTTCACTGGTCCATTTTCTCTCTCCTAAATATCATCCAGCTTTTGGGGGTTTTTGTTTGTTTGGTTGGTTGTTTTTTTGTTTTGTTTTGTTTAAATTAAGCCTCTCATCTTTTACTTCAAAGATGTTTAGCATTTTAGAGAGACCTGTTCTCTGAGAAGCCTGATTTTTGAAAATGTTGATTCAGCTGAGGTGGTATATGGTAGCTCTGTCTAACATTTTAGATCAAGATGGGCTCAAGAGTTGAACAGACTGAAGATGTGATGCTCAGCAGGATATCTTACTAGAAGTTGGTTAAAATAATTTTATTTTTTAGGGAGTGGTTCCTTTCAAGTCCTTATTTAACAAGGTGCACTAGTTTAATTTATTTGGAAGTTTTCTAGGAAACGAGTATTAAATGAAGTACAATATGAATTTGGTAGTAAGTTTTTCGGTGGGATATCATTCAGGGCCTTAAAAGTGCAACAACAAATGGGTGTGTAATGAAATATTTAAAATATGCAATGACTTTTTAAATTTTATATACCCTGAATATTAAAGACCTAATGTTTTAGAAGCATTTGTCTAGAATTAACACTTCCTTCACTAGTGGATGCATTGGCCTGTAACATACAACATAGGAACTAATATTAAAATAACCAAATCCTACCAAATAAGATTAAATAATGGATCGACGGGCAACTAAAATCAGGATTAGAATCTGTTCCATTATGCTGACTTTACCTGTCCCTTATGAACACTTATCTTTTTATTTTGTTGCTTTGTTAAAGTACTCTTTTCATCACTTAGATAAATTTGTGAGTAGAAAAATAATCATCAGTAAAGTGGGGATAAGGTTAACAGTGGAGATCAGAAAAAATGCTGTCCTGAATCTACTCTTTTGATGGAAAGCAATGCTGAATCAGTGGTGTCAGTAAACTTAACTGCCCTTACTTGAAATTGTCAGTCAGGTAATATATTACTATTCTAGTCCATCCCTTTCCTGTATTTTTCTTTCACTTTCCTGTCTGTTTACTGTGCCTCCCATAAGTTCACTGTCACAAAATCACAGAATACTTGAGGTTGGAAGGAGCCTCTGGAGACTGTCTAGTCCAACCTCCCTGCTGAAGAAGGGACACCTAGAGCAGCCTGATGACTGTGTACAATTGGGTGTTGAATATCTTTAAAGATGGACACTCAGCCTTTCTGGGCAAACTGTGTCAGTGGTCAGTCACCCTCACAGTGAAAAACTGTTTTCTGATGTTCAGATAGCACCTCCTGTGTTAAAGCGTGTGCCTGTTGCCTCTGGTCCTATCACTGAGCATCACTAAAAAGAACCTGACTGTGTCTTCTATACACAGTCCTGTCAGACACTTACACACTTTCATAAGATTTTCCTTGAGTCTTCTCTTCCGTAGGATAAACAGTCCCAGTTCTCTCGGCCTCTTCCTGTGACAGATGCTTCAACACCTTAGCCACTTTCATGGCTTAATTTTCTTACTTTCCTTACTTGCTCTACTTTGCCTATGTATCTCATACTAGGAAGCCCAGGCCTGGACACAGCACTCCAGATGTGTCTCACCAGGGCATAGCAGAGGGGCAGGATCACCTCCTTAGACATGTTGGCAATGCTCTTCCTAATGTGTTACAGGAGGCTGTTGGCTTTCTGTTCTGTTGGCTGGTGGATAAGGGAAGAGCAACTGGTGTCATCTACATGGACTTGTGCAAAGCTTTTCACACTCTCCCACACAACATCTTTGTCTCTAAATTAGATAGGCATGGATTTGATGGCTGGACTACTTGGTGGATAAAGAATTGGCTGTATTGTCACACTCAGAGTGTTGCTTGATGTCCAAGTAGAGAGTGTGATGAGTGGTGTTTCTCAGGGGTCTGTGTTGTTTAACATCCTTGTTGGCAACTTTGATAGTGGGACTGAGTGCCCCCTCAACATTTTTGCTGATGACACCAAGTTGTGTGGTGTGGTCAACACACTGGAGGGAAGGGATGCCATCCAGAGGGATCTGGACAGGCATGAGAGGTGGGCCCATGCAAACATCATGAAGTTCAACAAGGCCAAGTGCAAGGACAAATACAGGCTGGGCAATGAGTGGATTGAGAGCAGCCCTGCAGTGAAGGACTTGGGGGTAGTAGTGGACGGAAAACTGACTGTGAGCCAGCAATGTGCACTCAGTGTGTTGCGTGCTTTATATATACTCTTATTTCTATGTGCTTTGCAGACAGTGTATTTATCACTGGCAATCATAAGAACTTCTATATCTGTCATTTAAATAAACTGTACCATTTAAGTAGCTAGTCATTTTGGTTTCTCACTGAACGTGACCAAAGAGTGGCCATGCTAGTTCGTGAGCATGACTAGACTGAAGGTGCAGTTCACTATTAGTGTATCTAAATAGTAACAGTTTAATATATTGAACTCAATCGGACTGATAGTGGTGAATTGGTTATCACTCAGATTTTCTGCCTTAACCATTTCATGTGACAGGCCCCCAAGATGAGAAGGACATGGACCTGCTGGAGAAGGTTGAGATGAGAGCCATGAAGATTATCAGGAGGCTGGAGAACCTCCCTTCTGAGGACAGGCTGAGAGAATTGGTGTTTTCCAGCCTAGAGAAGAGAGGGCTCCAGAGAGACTTTATAGTGGCCTTCCAATACTTAAAGGGGGCCTACAGGAGAGATGGGGACTCTTTATCAGGGAGTGTAGTGATAGGACAAGGGATAACGATTTTAAACTGAAAGAAGGTAGATTTAGATTAGATATAAGGAAGAGATTATTTCCTCTGAGGGTGGTGAAAAACTGGCACAGGTTGCTCAGAGAAGCTGTGGCCACCCCCTCCCTAGAAGTGTTCAAGGCCAGGTTGTACGGGGCTTTGAGCAACCTGGTCTGGTGGAAGGTGTCCCTGCTCATGGCAGGGGGGTTGGAACTAGGTGATCTTTAAGGTCCCTTCCAACCCAAACCATTCTGTGAATCTCTGCCACAGGAACACATTACTTGTTCATCCTCAACATTTGTCCACTAGAATTTACAAACCTTATTCTGCAAAGATGCTGTCCAGCCAGCCACTTATTGCCCAGCATGTACCGGTGCCTGGACTTATTCTTCCCTAGGTGAAGGATTTAGCATTTCCCTTTCTTCAACTTCAGATTTCTGCTGTCCTGTTTTTCCAGCCTGTCAAGGTGCATCTGAATGGTGGCACACCCATCTAGTGTATCAACCACTTCTCCTAGTTTTGTATCATCTACAAACTTGGTGAGGGAGCACTTTGTCCCATCATCCAGATCATCAAGGAAGGTGTTAAAGAATATTGGCCTCAGTATCAACCCCTGGAGTACTCCACTAGTGACTCACACCCAGCTGGACTTCATGTAGTTGATCAAAACTCTTTAAGCCTGTCAGTTCAGTCAGTTGTCAGTCCACCTCACTGTTCACTTATCTAGTTCATACTTCTCAGTTGTCTGCTTTTTAAAAGTACGTTAGTTACATTGTTGTGTAGAAATCTACCATTAGGGTTTTGGATTTCAAACTTTACGTAATTTATGGGGAATAAATTATATCAGATTTATAATGAGATGAGCTTCTTCTCAATTTGACCATGTTTCCTCACTTGATATATAATTTATATGATACATATACTGCTTGTCTAAAACTATTAGATATACAGAAGTGGCAACAAATATAGTTCTAGGCAGGATATGGTAGTCCGAGCAGTCAGGCTGCAATGAAATTGTTTGACCTTCAGAACTTCAGATGAAGGGAGATGCGAAGGGACTGTCACCCACAACAGCAATCAGAAAGCCAATAGACACATTTGAAGTGATGTTTTTTCACAGCACAAAAAATAGACAGAAAGCCAAAATCAAACCTCCAAGAACATTCAAAGATATGTATTAAGTTTCAAAGTAAACTAGTCAATCAGCTAAACACTGTGACAATAGCTGTAGAAGCATATACATTTCTAAATTTTTAGAAGGTTCACACTATCCAAGAATTAAATGTTTGTCATTCAGTAGGAAAAATCTAATGACTTTGGATCTATCCTTAAACACAAATGCATCTCCCCAACTGATCTTTGTTATTGACATCTGACCTCAATTATTATTAGGTTTTGAATAAATCAGTCTCTGCATGCCCATGTGATTCTCTGACCTCTTGATTAACTGACTGCATGGAACCATCACTTCTTAAAAAAAACAACACGTAACTCAAAATTGTCTGTTTCCTGTTGGTTTAGTTTCACAATTTATATACAGTTTTAGGCATAATAAGCCATGTTACTCCTTCACAAAAAAAAATCAGTAGGAATTTAGATCTTCAGTTGTAAATGCTGTCAAATATTTTGAAAGAAAATGGTGAACCTGTCAGTTAAGCACACTGTGGAATCCTTTGTACTGCCAGAAATTTCCTTGAGTATTTGAATAATAGATGTAACTGAAGTATTCAATATGCAGAAAAGTTGTCACAAATTCAGATAATTACAGCTGCAAGTTTCTTTAGACATTTACTTAAGATAACTAAATAATGGCAATATCTAAATTTAGCTTTTCATTGAAAGTACAGGAAAGTTTTAAAAAATGCTATGTATGTCACAGCAAATGAAGACACACAGCATTCATGGGTTAAATGTCCACCCTTCTCTGTATACAGGGACACAGGAATTATTCTATTCTCTCATTGTGAATGTGGAGACAGCCTGTGCCAAGGATTAAAGTTTCTGAAGAATTAAAACTGATCAAACATATAATGGAGGTCTCATGTGAGCCAAATTAAAATAATATACTAGAAGAACTCAGTGATGTGTTTGATTAAATTGGTTGCATTAAGGACACACTTCACATTTGTTTAAACCCTGAGGTAACCCCATTTTCTACTCTAGCTGGGAAAATTCTGTTGGTAGTGAGAGCGTGTTCTGCAGAAACTGAAATGCAAGCTGAGTTTATAAGTTATTAAGTCAGTTAGTGAACCACCTGGCTGGCTGCAGTCAAAGGTGGCTGATGTGGATAGGAAAGAGGAAGAGAAGATTGTCTGAGAGTATGCCAAGAAATAAATGAAACTTGGTAATGACCCAGTAAGAACACCTTCATATACTGACTGTAGCAGAAATAAGTATAACACTGGCAGTACAAGCTCAATCTTCTAAGTGCATGCATTTTGTCCAATACGTATTCCCAGAAAAAAAATACTTTCACAGAATATGTCCTTTAATAAATGCTATTTCCCGTGGTTGCCTTAAATCCAGCAGAGATGTTTCATGAGCACCTACAAAAAGATGAAAGGAAACAGGAGCCAGATGCAAAAACAAGCCTGGACAGCTAAAGGAAGACGGTACCTCAGCCCAAGCATACAATTCCTAAGCCACTTGCCCAGCTCATATCCACCTTTTTAAGTGCTTTAGTTTTCAGTGGCAAATTTTCATAGGTATTCAATGATATGTTGTTGCTTCTATTAGCACCAGTTTTTTAGACAGTGACTATACCATATTTTGGGAGCCGGGATAGGACTCATGATAAAATGACCTAACCAGTTACCTACAGAATCATTTAATCTCTTCCTTCTTCACCTCATCCACATTCTCCAGACCACTTTTCTACTGGAGTGTAGGTCTTATATCATCAGACTATTAATATTAATTTGGTGTGTTCAGCACCAGGATCTCAAAAGAAGGATGTGGCTCTACTACCCCTTTCACCTACACTTTACAAGAAAAGCATGCCTTTTACACATACTTCAAGTTAGCTTTTCAAGTTAGTGAGACTACGTCTTGGCAACCCTGAGAAAGGCAATCTTAGGACTTCTCTGAAAACTGTAAAACCAAACCATGACAAACCAAAAAAAAAAAAAAAAAAAACAACAACAAACCAACCAAACAAAAAAAACCAAAACCAACATCATCAGGTAATTTGCTTTTGGTCTCCAGCTGGCTCACAGCTCCTTTTCAAATTTGCACTACATTTGGTAAATTAGTGCAGACTAAATATTTTTCATAGGTGAATCTGGCACTTCAGTCAGACTAGGGTAAAAACTAAAATCTGAGAGGAGTTTTCTAAAGTATCTCCTGTAACTTAGGAAAGCTCTTCTTTGAAAGCTTTTGAGTGATTTCAGGGCAAAATTAAAAGCAATCTGAGAGTGTTCATGTGACAAGGAACCTTAAGAGACAATTTAAAAGATGCTGCTGGTTGTGTTTAGCTGTTATTGCAGAATGGGAGGTGAGATTTGAGAACTGTCTGTGTAAAATTCTCCTCTCCAGATCTCTGGGTCAGTTCTCCTTCCATCTATTTGGCACAAGGAGGCAATCTTAGTCTCTTGGAAATGCCTTCTGGAAATGCTAGAAATCCCAGGCTTCAATATGTTTAGTGCTAGAGCACTAAAGTTAGTGAATAATTTTTCTTTTTTTTAAGACATGAGTCTGAACTTGAGACCATATTAAACTTTCTGTGTAGAATTACCCAGTGTTCCCTAGGCAGTGTATTCCATCTTGATGACTAGCTGTAGCTACAGATGCACAGAGCTTCATGATTTTCAGCAGCTTCTTGATCCATGGGTTGGCACTTTGTGATTTATTTTAAGGCACCAATACTCCCCATTGTAGGATACAATATAGAATATGTGTAGTGCAGTACATAGTAAATGAGCAGTCATCAATCAAAAGTGTTGACATGTACTTCTTATGTTGCCTGAGATACCCAAGGACAAGAAAACATGCTGTGAGGTTTGGCTCAGTACAGAGGGAGAACTGCTGCAGTTATTAGCAGTGCTGTGCCTTATAGAAATAGTCAGCTGACACTGACAACAATAAAGCTGTGTTAGCATAATTCCCATGTTAATCAACTCTAGTAATAAATCATAGGAGAAAGAAATTAAGCCAAACAAAACATAACACAAGTAAAGAATGTTGTGTCAGTGCCAGGGCCTTAAGATAATCAAGCATTACAAATTTATTCTACTGGTCTTTTGCCGCCATTGCAAGAACTGTCCACTTAATTCTGAAATCTTTAAGACCTCTGAGAATTAGAGCTTAACCCAGATCCCTTAAACTCAAACTGAATTAAATTTTCAGGACCGTAATTTGTTTTAGGAACAAAAGTAAGCTGTAAAAGGAGAAAGGACAGATGTAGGACAGATTTTTGTAGGATAGATTTCAGACAGAATTTCTTTAATAATTATGGGCACATGCCTCAGTGAAAGGTAAGACACATAAATGCTTTGGTTCAGGTTAACATCTTCGTACCTTTAACTTTTTGCCACTGCCTTCTCCTCAACTTATTTTCAGAGGCTATTTCCCCAGGTGTTTTTCCAGTTTAAATAGTTCTTCTGCTTAAGCAGTTTATATCACTACATACCTACTCAGTTAGCCATATGTTTGTGTAAAATACACAGCTGATGCTGGATATTGCTACATTGTAACTTGCTGTGACAGCTCCAATTCCCAAAGTTCAAAAATCTGAATAAAAAAAAGCCTTTTATTGTAAATATCCTCTTTCTCTAAACCACTAGAATCTATCTCCAAATAATCCATTGAAACCTGTTGTAATAATAATTTATTTATAGGAAAAGAAGACTTTGGTTTGCAAACACACCTCAACTTCAAAAGTATTTAAAGTAACAAATTCCAAAGCTATAGGGAGTAGTTATTATAGAACTGATATAGCACTACAAAAGCATAATTAACCTGAACCCCTTAATTTGTAAAAATTTTGCTCAGGATTTAGCATGCAGTCAAAAAAGTAAGGTACAAAGTGAGAGGGTAAAATAGCCAAAAACTTTACAAGACTGGGAGCTCCCGGTCATAATAGAAGTTTCACAGATAAAGCACTACCTAAAAGACAATGGTTCAGGCTGCAGAAACAACATGTACCTGATAACACATGATGAAAGGCAGAGGTGCTTTTCTGTGTTTTAAGGAAAATACTTTCAGCCATTCATGATCTACTAGAAACATCAGAACTATCTTTCTGATTTTGATCACCCGTTCAGATGCTGGACAACATCTGACTCGATAATGTGTCATTTATACTCTTTTCCTCTTCATCCATAAGAAAAAAAAAAAAAAAAAAAAAAGAATTGTAAATACCACAACCCACTTTTGTTCCAACCAGCTCTTGAACCTTTCCTGTTACTGAAATCTGTATGAATCTTTCTCTTCATATACATACAACTCCTGCACTTAGCACATTGTAATAATAAGAAAATACGTTAGATTTTGAGGGTAATGGAAGGGAATAGACAGAGTTTGAAAAAGTTCTCATGGAAAAAACTGGGAAAACATACAGACTGTAAACTCTAATACATGAGGAATTAATACACAATTATTTAAGTGTGCACTTATATACAAAACACTCATTTACTTAATTATCAGTCTACCTCCACTGAATGGTAAACACTTTTGTTTTAGTAAGGGCAAGAAAAAGTCAGTAAAGCATAGCCAAAAAAAAAAAAAAAAAAGAAAAGAAAAAGAAAAGAAAACCAGCAAGCACTTTGTAATAACAACTCAGCAAGTTCAAACCAGTTATGTCTGGAAAAATTTTCTGCAAAATTCTGAATTAAATTTTCAATGGAAAATTACACATTACAATTTTTGGTTTTCTATTGTTCAGGCTATTGCCTTTTCAAAAGCTTCCCCTCATAAGATAATTAAGAAAGGCCAAAGACTTACTCTACTTGCTGTATGTTTGAAAATAAAATTTACTTCATGCAGAGACTAAGAATTTGGCTGGAAAATTTAAAGCTTTAGATTGTTTGAATAATTAAAAAGAGAGAATTATACTATAAATTATTTCCCAGCTAGTGTTAGCTGCTTGAAACAAAGGGAAGAAAACAAACAGAAAGTAATAATTTGGGGGGTTCTAACATAAACATTTTGCTAGGGTGTCCATTATCGTGACTGCCTCATATATGTGGCCTTATTTTGCCTGCATAGTCATACAGTAGCAAAAGTACAATACAAAATCCATGTTCTTACCAGATAGACAATTTGATCCTCAGTTCAGATTAACTCATCAATATGAGGATGGTGTCTGAGGTTTATTCAGCAATGTCACAGATCATGAAGTTTCTAAAAACTAAATAAACAGCCATATGTGAGATTCTCATAAAATGAGTTTTATACATAAATGGGCAAGCAGCCTTTAAGTCATAAGGAAACCAATTAAACTTTTCTTCTGTTGACCAGAGCAGCATTATAAAAGGTAATATTAAGGAAAGACCTCCAAATTCTGTAACTTCAGATGTTATACAGACCAATAAAATAATTTCTCCATTCACATTTGGAAAATATTGTTTAATATTTACTCCAGTATGCTTGTAAATATAGGCAAAGTTTTTTCTTTCCTTAATGTAAAGATACTACACATTCTTAGAACATCCACATCCTTAATTAGTATATCAATTAATTCATGTCCACACATCATTGTCTCCTTTATCAGACATCCAAAAACCAAGGCCCCAGGCATCTGAGATTAATCATGTCTTTGAACTTTTGAATTATAGGATATTGGATTCTGATATCTTTATCAGAGCAAAATGAACAACAGCTTGCTCAGTCACTGTACATAAATTGCTGTGATTGGGGCAAAACAATGAAGATTTGACAATTTTTGTTCAGTAGATTTGCATTTGAAAGTTTGGGGTTTTATAATGGGTGCTGCTTTATCCCCATGGCTTCTACTCACGTGCCAGTTTAATTATCTTTCCATTTTAGCCAAATCTGTATTTTTATGGTGAATATTTTTTACTATAGGTCCGATTTTAGAACTAAGGTAATTCTATATGTTTGCAAATAAAGTTTCCAGGGAAAAAACCTCACTTGCATGAAAATACAGATGTGGAAACAATGATTATCAGTAATTTGAGAATATTTGTGAATATTGTACTTGTCATGCTTTTTTTTTTTTTTTTTTAATACATCTACTGTGTATCGAAAGATATGACTGCAACTCATTGTAATGACCCCAGCCTCTGTTATGTGCAATTTAGTAGATAAATTAGGTTTATTTTAGCAGATTTATATTAGATACTGGGGGGAAAAAAAAAAAAAAAATGGTCCTGACAACATAATATCCAACACTGCCTGCAAAACTACCCAAGATCCTGAATCCAATATTTAACATTCACTGTATTCAATTCTAGTTTGACAACCTAGCAAGTAGGATCCAAGCTTATTTGCAAGCATGTTTATGTAAATCATAGTCATTTCTTCAGATTGCAGCTAGTAGCCTATGGATTCTAGAAATGTGGGGAGGTAACTGGACTGACTCAATGTGGTCTTCACACAGAAATTTGAAAGCAATCACATTTATTACCAAAATTCCACTATTATTCCTTTGTCACACTGTAGATGTCTGTAGGGTATAAACTGAGAACTGCAGGGATCATCAAGCCCACAGGAATCACCCAGTCCAGCTTCTTCAATAATAGAGGATTACTTTGCCTTAGATATCCCTAACAAATGTCAATTTAATTTGTTTCCAAAATTTCCAATGAAGGTTTCAGCACCTTTTTACAGTAATTTCATATAGGATAGTTCCAAAATCATTCAAAGGCTTTTGTTTCTCTCTATACAATATCTACTTCCTATTCCTTTCATGTCAAAGAATGAATTTAAACTCATTTGTCATGATCTGAAAAAGCCTACATTTTCTTTTTCTTCTGTCACTTACTTAACATTTAGTTTTTTATAAATGTTTTCTCATTGGTTTAAGAATACTTCAAGGCAATTAAAGTATACTGATTTAGCCAGAATTCCCCAATGTGTCTTTTGTAGTACCCTTTTAGATATATTTTTTCTTTTTCAGCCCAGGGATACCTCCTCTGTTACTGGAGAAATTTTAAAGGTATACTTCGATAGTTCAAAGAGTGCTTTGGTTAGTTTATCAGACACATTCATCAGGGTCTCTGAACTTACATATTTCTATGTTATCTCAATATTAGTTAAACTCTTCTTTCTGGTCTTTGCCCTAAATTTCTACTCAATTTTTAAATTAACTTAGTAAATATGTTCACAGTCCACTTTTCACAGAAAGATTAAACAAAAAATAAAATTATTCTTTATATATTTTTTTAAATGCATTTTTTGTTTCCTTTTGCTCCTTTCTTAGTTCCACTATATTCTTAAGGTTCTTATTACTTTTTATGTCTTGTTAATTGAAACGCAGTTTTCAGTCCTTCTGATTTTATCCCTGCCTACTTGCAGTATTCCTTTATATGAGCATTAATTATGTTATATATATGAGTTATGCAATCAGTTTTTCCTTGTACTTGTTTTATATAAATATCTGCACTGTTACTTCCAAAATATCTATTGTTCACACATTGCTGTAGTTAAGCAGGGTAGTATTTCCTAACTGTTTCTTATATGGTAGCATGATGAAAACTCTCAGTTTTGCTTATTTTATTTTGTTTGCAATGGGTGGACGAACACCTAAGCTATTTTTCTAATTAGCTCAGATCTAATTAGAAATTCTAATGATTCTAATAATAATTCTAATAATTCTAATTAGCTCAGAGGTGGATGACTTCTAGGTTCTAAATAATCTTTTGCTTTAATCCAGTGATTTAAACCAAAAAGACAAAATGGTAATTGCAAACCATAGTTTAAGGTGAGCTCTAAGAAAGGAGAATGGTAGAAATCTTGAGGAAGAGCTCTCTTCTTTTTGTAGGACAACACATGCTGAGACAATTATAATGATTTATTTGGTAAAATTGATGCATTTTTATAAATGTCAGGAGTGGCTATAGAAATTGCTAAAATATTCTAAATTGCCTGCTAGCAGAAAACTAGTAATAAGAACATTCTATTTCTTAGGGGAACAAAGAATAGAATACAGTTATTAAAAATAGGAAAAGAGCCTCCAAATAAAGGTAGAAGGTCACATTTAATAACAGACTTAATGGAACATAAAACATTGAGAGCAAAGGCTCAATGGTTATGAGAGCAGAATTAATATATTGGCATAAGTTTTATTCAAGTATTAGATTTGGTGTGATGGATTCTAAGGTAAGATAAAAACTCAAGAATAAAATTAGAGATCTGAAATTAGTAATTAGGGCCACATTCTACTCATGGGCTAAAATGCACAACTCATACATACAGCCAAACAAATGAAATGTCTCTCTTTGTATTTGAATGGAAAATATATCTGATATTACAGCCTAGAAAAATAGCAAAGTGTGCAGGAAAGAGGAAGAAATTACAATTCTCCCTCTCCCTTCCCTTCCCCTCCCTTCCTCTCCCTTCCCCTCCCCTCTCCTCCCTTCCTTTCTACTGCCACTTCATCATGAAGTAAAGTGTAAAATGTCTAAAGAATTACATGTGTATAAATTCAAGACAATTCTTTGCAGTTGAATTCATAGTCATCGCTAAACATAAAGTACTGAGACTGTAGGACATATTTAGGAGTAAGAATCATAATATTGTAGGTTTTGGAATTTCTAAACAGGAACACAATTCAATTCCTAACATTTTTGCACAGTAACCTAGAAGTTTTGTTAATGTTTTTTTTTTTTTTTCAAGGAAAAAATCAAATTAACAGAAAACAGTCACAAATATTTCACGTTATTCAATTAAATTGTGTGCCAGTACGTTTCTGGCTATCTTCACAAATAGTGAGTGGTCTGCAGTTAAATTATTTTTCACATAACATCAGCCTAGCAACAACTGGCAACTGAAGAGAAACAAGCTGCTGAAAATGGAGGTTGTGATGGGAAATAGACAAGAATGTTATTATTAACAGACATCTAAATAATACGAGTATATTATTTATGTTTTGTAAATCTCCAAGGGGTTTTTGGTTGCTTACACATGTTTACACATATATGTTTATATGGATATGCCTACATTAGCTTTAAACAGCGTTAACAGAAGTGCAGCTGCAGCGATATGAGACTAAGCAAAAGCTCTGAACTTCACTCACCTCCTCCACACCCTCAGTAAAAAAGGTCCCTGCTCCCCAGCTGCTCCAGGACAGCTACATGGCACGGGATAGCAGAGGTCTGCCCTACACCGCTGGAGTGACCTCTCTCTCTGCCTTCCTACATTCTTCATGTACCTCTAGGAAAGTTGGGCTGAATTCTTTGGAGTTGGACGTTCAAAACTGTATTTGGAGAATGATGATGAGTACAACTGTAATCTTAGGGTTACTTATAAATATATTTTTTTGCAATCTTAGTTACTTCAAATGTTGATGGCAGTATTGCTTCAGCACATGACAGCCTCTATGTCAAGCTCCTTAAAGGTAAATAAAGGAAGCTCTGGAATCATGTGACTAATTTGGAACATACTGGGCAAGTCCATTTATAGTCCTTAAATGATCTTATCAGAGCCACTGACAGGGCAGTAATAAGAAAGTAAAGAGACTGCAAATATAATTCTGATACTAAGATAAATTGCAAATAGACATACAAGATAATGTCAAGTAAATGTGTTTTGCTGAATGTCCCTCTTAGCTACCATATTACACTAAAAAAATATTTGTGTGAGGTATTATAGCATAGCTATGTTCAGAAAACTGATTGTAGAAGTGGTGTTGTGGTAAGTTTAAATTTTCCCAGAATGTTTATTTCCCACTAACACCAAGCTTAGAAAAATCAACTAGAGGTAACAAAAGCTTTGTGATCTCAATCTTTCTTGCAATACAACTCCATCATAAAAGATCTGAAGACAAATTACACTTTATCCTGCAGTTATATAACAACATTTTCTTCTACAAAATTGGCCTCATCATGTCCTAAGATACACTCTTGTTTCTGGTGTGTAACTGAATGGCCTTGTAAGTTACAATTTAGGTACAATACTACTGATGATAGAGGTACTTGAAGAAATAGGATTTAACTAAATCTTTTCTAAATGTGAGGTAACAGCAATAAAAAAGCAGGAGAAAAAAAAAAAAAAAAAGATGTTTTTTGTTTTTCTCATCAAGGTACACAGACATAACTTCGAATACAACCCAGAAGCTGAACTGATGGGTGAGAAAGAATAATAATAGCACCTGCCATATCATGGCCCTCCACATATATAGATTTCATTAGATGTATCTGCATGCTATTTTTTAGAAACATATTAATTTTTCTGACAATTGTAAATTTAATATTTTTATTTATATTCCTCATTCTTTCTTCAAAAGATACAGAGCATCTAGTTTATTAGGAGATAGGACATTCTATGTAAGTTTTTAAAATTAGTAGATAACTATGCTGTTGAACACTCTTGTTAAAGACAGTTTCAAGTCCAAGCTTATAATTATGAAAACAGGATTTCAGTGAATATTCTGAGAAATTATTTCCACTGCTTAACTCTTATTGGATTTGGAAAAAATTTCTCTTAAGTGACAATATGCTGAAAAGAGCAAGAAGGCTTCCTTAGAAAACCAGTGAAGAATTGTTCAACTCCGAAAGTATAATAAAGGTTGCCCAGATTTTTGTTCCATTGCACTTCAGTGTCAGAATCAAAACATTTTCTCTTTTAATTTTGATAATGAGCACATATATACTGATAAATGCAGCAAGTCACACTTTCACTTTGCCCACATAGCAAGTGGTCTGGATATGTGAAGATAATTTGTTGTGTTTTCCTGACCCTGAACCAAGATGATTATTTGCAGCAATGGCTATAGCCATGCAGCTGAAAAGGAAGAAAATGATAAGAGAAGCAGTAGGGAATCAATCCATTTCCCCAGCTGGAATTGAGGAGATTTAGTGCCCCAGTAATGCAGCTAAACAGTTTCTACACTGAATCTGGCCAGTTTCCAGAAATCTATGAGCAGATTTATGAAAGCAGAATTCAGTTTGAGACTAATGTAGGTAAACTTAAGAATGGAATTCAGTTAGAGGTTAAGGTACATAAATTTGTGTGAGGCTCCTACGCTCCCATTAGAGTCAATAAATAGTGGGTTCATGATTTGGTTGAATGCATGTGTGTTCCTAGAGCCATTTGAGATTAAGCAGAGTGTTCAGGATAGCCAAACAAGGGTGGAAGAAATGAAGCAAGAGTCCATTTCTGCCGTAGTGGTCAGAGGCCAGATGCACTAACCTAGGAGTAATGGATGGCCCTGAATGACACCTGATGTCAAGGTTTAGGCAAGAGGATCCCATCCCCAGTCCACACAGCAAGGAGAGCCACAGCCAGCTCCTCTCTCTCTTTATTTCTTCCTCTTTCTTGTTTATTCCTTTTCTCCCTCTCACCTTCTTTCTCTATGTCAGAGGAGCCAAGTGGTTTCAGATATGGCAGTATGCAGTCATTGTTGAATGTCACATGTTCTCTCTAATTGAGTCAAAGGTGAGAAAAAGCAAACAGATGTGTTAGTCTGTGGTGAGACCCATGGAGGAGTCACGCAGTATCCTAGTGATCCAAGATGTGTAATCAGTATCTATTTTTTTTAATATAAATATCTGAATGCAGTAGGTTGACCTTGGCTGATTGCCAGATACCCACCAAGGTGCTCTATCACTCCCCCACCTCAATAGGACAGGGGGATAATTGAAGATGGAAAAGCTCCTCAATCAAGATAAAGACAGGGAGATCACCTACTAGTTAGTTATGGGCAAAATATATTTGACTCGGGGAAAATGAATTTAATTTATTGCCAATTAGAAACATAAAAATAGAGTAGAATGGTGAGAAACAAAGACTAAAATAACCTAAAACACCTTCGTCCCACCCCATCCTTCTTCCCAGGCTCAACCTCACTCCATTCCTGATTCTTCTTCAGGATTCATTACTGCATCATTTTTAGTCCTTTCACAAGTACTTTAATTTGCAATTTGAAAGGTTCCAAATATGCCATTGAGAGAAACAAACACTGGAAGCAGTTAAAATGCTCTAGGATCTTGAGTGCCTCTGATAGCAGTTGCACAGACAGACATAAATAGTTCTTGAATAGTGAAATTTCTACATTCTAGGAAGGGAATAAAGAGTACTATTTTTTTTTTTTCATGTAATAAGCAATATAACAAGAATATGGCACTACTTGCAGAAAATAATATATTTCCGTGTCTTCATAATCTTCATTGATCCAGGATTCTTCAGTGATTGTTAGGAATTCACCCAAAGTCTTGGCCAATGCAGTTGTCCTTTGGATACCTGATTTAGCTTGCAAATACACAAAAATCTGCACTCAGGATCCCTAATGATCAAACACCTGGAAAAAGTCAAGCACATGTACCACTCCAGTAAGGACAGTATTTGATTTATGATGTATAAAATTTCCTCATATAGTGCTTTCTGACAGAAAGTATTATTCCCTCTCTCCATCTCTTTTAAAATGTTTTTGCTCAAGTTACTCTCCTTCCTGGGGACTTTTACACTCCATTTATGGAACATCTGAAGATAAACATCCCTTCCAGGAGAGGACAAACAGATTGATGAAAATTCAATTAAACCTTGTCTTCTTAAAAACATATAAAGGTATTTTTTTAAAGCTTTCTCATGCCTACCTGGTGGTATCTCATAACCAGAAGAATTCATCTGTTTCTCCTGATTATTCCTCACCTGAGGTCATAATCGTGTTTTTTGATATGATAATAATTTTCACAGCAACTAATTTTGATGCCAGAGACAGACTGTGATTCATATTAGAGAAAAAGTATCAGAAAGAGTTAAATTTGCAATAATTAAAAGCTAGGACTTGTTTTCATGTAAACACCTCTCTAACAAAAAATATAAAAATTAAACATTTCTACCTTAAAATAAAATAGGACCTACTATTCCAAACTACCTTTCAGCATCAATGAGCTTTTCCAGTTACACACGAATCAAAAGCTAATATTCCCTTTTTATCAAATAAATATTTGTAAAAAGTTAAATTCTCATTAGAAGTAATGTATTTCTAATAACGTTGATTAAACCCTTCAGTAAATGCTGTTGAAAATAAAAGACTAATTGCCTATAACAGCAGTAACAAGAATAATTTACATACACTGGTGGATCTAGAAGACTTTTATCATTTACAATTACACTGTACATATATTTTCAAGTATGCGACACACCTTGATATATGTGCCTATGGGACACCCTAACAGGATGTCATAAGTTCGTAGTATATTTTTTCTACAATCACTCTAATTTTCAGGTGGCTTGCAGGTGCAAGTAGAATTCTTACTTGATAAGTGGTTCTGTAATACCACAGAATAAGGAATTTTCACAGCATATATAACAATGGAAATATACTAATTTAAAATACTAGAAAATATAGTCATGACTGTGTTTGTCTTAGATACCAACTCATATTGGAATTTACAGGAATGAAAGATCTGATTAGATTGCTTCAGCTACTGTTTTAAAGGAGTATCAATCATGTTTCTATTGTAATCTGAGACAAAAGCTCTGCTTAATCAATGACCAATTCAAGTAAAGTTGCTTGTCAAACTAAACCAATAAATAATATGGTGGTTTTATATTCAGTGCCTAAGAAGTAATTCAGAAGGCAATTCTTTTCTTATCAAAACTAAAAGCAGCACACTGCGTTATACAAAATATTGGCTGATTCTCTGAACTAAATTAGGGATCGACTGAATCAGCCTGGGTATCAGGTTGATATACAAGTTACTGTCTTTCTGGTAAAGATATCTTCTTGATCATCAAATTATAAAAAAAAATTTGCCATCTAATAATTAGTGTGGGATAGAACAGTGAGAAAGGAAGAACAGTTGGAGATGTATTTTTGTTACCTGCACAGTCCTCAGAGCATTTTTGTGTCCCTTGCAATGATCAGAACTTCCTAAGGGGCACCTATCCTACGGGACATGTCACAGGGCATCCCTTCAACTCCTTTTCTCATGTTTAGGATTTAAAAAATATATGTTACTTTGCCCAGCAGAACTACATCACTCAAACATTAAGTTGCACCAGATAACCTCTCTCTGAGTTGCTCTGTCACTGCAGAGGTGAGTACAGAGGAGAGACTCCAGGGAAACCATGTACCCAGGAGGGAGAACTTCTTGCAAGCCACCACGAGACGCATCGGCGTGGTGAGTTGCACATTTAATGAAAACTCTTGGATTTTGTGGACTAGTGAGTCCACAAAAAAAGAGTAATAATAATGAATCACAAGCACTTATTCAACTGACAACTGCAGCTTAGTTTCAATTATTTATAACACTTCATAATGTGCTAATAAATGTTCTGTAGTAGCATGTCTTGAAAATGTAATGAAGTCTTAGTAAAATAAAACCTCATTACAGCATTTAGCTATTAATTCTGTGTTTAGGAAAGAAAACATAATCTGTCCTATGAACAATATGTTTCCCAAGTCTTTTAAATGTTTTTTGTCTATCTCAATTCTTTATCAACATTGTTTCTGACATTTCTGGGTTGTAAGTGTATTATATTTTCCTCACTCTAAAGAAACACACCTTTCTTCCTGCTCTGCCTATCAAAACCTTTTCATCTGAAAGTGATAAATAATAATTTATAATACCTTGAACTACCTCTGCCCCTTCTTTATGCCTGCTAGATCATTACACTGAACTTTCTTCAATGTATGCTATCAATGAATTCAAAAGTAGTATAGACACAAATAGTTATATACGTGAGTGTGGAGTCATAATTAAGTTTGTGTAGGCACCATAACTCTAATTTCAAATTTATAATTTCAAATATATTTCAAATGCATTATACCAACAGTCCTTCAGTTTGAAAGTTCCAGTCAGAATTTATGTTGGGCTGCCCTGCACAGTCTTAATTTTCCAACTATTTGTTTTGTGCCTGGATATAACCTGGGAAGAATTTTAGAATCAGTAAGAAAACCTAGCTCTTCAGAGTGTCACCCTAAAAAGCTTTAATACAAAACATGGAGCCGCTGAATTCAGCTGATAGGGAGCATTAAACAAAAAGTGTTATGCTCTCCTTTAGAATATCTTAGATTCTTTTGTCCAGTCAAGATCCATGTCCTGAAGGTAAGTACCTATAACTATTTTTCTGAAACACAAGGTCAGATGTCCTTTAATATTTTTTAAGCAAACAAATAATTGAGGTAAGAAGATGACTAGACTTTCATGATACTTACTGTTACTCTGTCTACGCTGAAATATGGTAATATTTAATCACTTAAGTATACTAGTCATCAGTTTGCTTGAAATACTATATGATGTTATGAAGTCCTGCAAGAACAATCTTCAGCACCTTCCAACGCGATAAGAACATTTTGTCAACCCCTTATTCTCTTATATGTGCACACCAATAAAAATAGTCCCTACTAATGCCACTGAACAGTTATGTTCTTTGTAGGATGAGAAAAAATTAAAGATCACATGGTATTGAGATTGCTTATTGTATGACTAATACAAAAGGCTGCATACAAAGATATATAGAATAGATAGACTCCTCAGTAGGTGTAAGCCCATTCTCTTCCTTTGGACTATGCCAGTACACCTCAGCCAAATCTCAAGCCCATTATCTATTGTATTTGCACGGTGTGCATCTTCCTTATTCCTTTGTCATCTCTTCACTGAAAAAAATGAAGTGACAGTTCCTACAGAAGGCTTTTCTGCCTCTTTTCTGTAAATATTACAAGCTAGTCTGAAATCCTAGAGTAGGAAAATTAGATATAGATTAGAGCCTTGCTATAACATAGGAACATGTTAACAAAGACTTTTTGTATAGGTAGAGATTTTATCTAAAATGTTTCTTTTATGGCCTGTTAAGGAAAGTGTTAGTCATATGTTCCCAACAACAACTGAAGTTTTTGTCAGTTTGAGAAATTTTAATATAACTATAGATTCTCTGTGCTTCAAAATAATGTATAATCAGTCAATATCATATTCCTAAATTATTTAGTAAATGCACAATGATAGATCAGACATTTGATAATACCAGAAGCTCAGCAGTGGGTAAAATTGATTGAACGCACTTTGAGCATGAATAAAAGAGTTTATGGTTTATTGACACTTTGTAGATTAATCTGAGGCCACACTGAGCAGTGAAGCAGAATAGTAAGCCTGATTTGCAGGTATTTTATGAACACTCCTACAGCAAGGAAAAAGAATTAGATCACGCTTTTTGACATAAAGTATTTTTAGCAACTTTCAGTGATCCTGAAAGGTATCATCTGTAAACAACAGAGGGAAAACCTGTGTTCTTTGTACCAAACATTCTAACAATTCTATTATTTCAAGTGACAAAAAAAACATTGAAAAAAGCTCAAACAAATAGAAAATAAATCAAAGGCAAAATAGCTTTGATTTAGAATGCTATGCTACTAAGTTTTTTAAGTAATTAGTAATTTATCCACTTCTTATAGACTACATGTCTATCTCACAGATTTACCAGTCCAGTCTTCTTTGATATGTGATTGCTTGTTTTTTATTTTGTTAAATAATTTGAGGTTAATATGTGATGCTGAATTTTTGGATATTTGATATTGGGATTTGAATTTTGCAACTTGAAGATTTTTTTTTTTTCCTCACGTTAAGTCATAGGTCTATTTTGCTCTCAGTGGAAAATAGTGAGAAGTTGGATTATTTTTCTGCTGTATGCACAAAAGTTGCTTAGATGACACTGTCAGATTCTTTTGTCAGTTTCCAATGAATTTTAGTTTTTAGCTTATTTACTCAACTTGTATTGGTCTAGTAGAAAAGTGTACAAGTGAAATCCCTTGTAACAAGTAATGTGGACATAAAGATCCCAAGGTCAGTCATGCAGCAACACTTATTAAAATTGTTTGTGATAAATATACTTTTTATCTTCTCATAATATTGTTGTGTGACCAAGTGCTGAAGCACTTTTACTGTGCTGATAGTTAAAAGAAACCCTCACTATGTATGTATATATATGATATATAAGAACATGAGATACAAAATAGTATCTGGGAATTACACACTTAAAATACAGAGTGGGAGTGTTCTACCTGGGGTGATTTGTTCAGCATGCATGAAGCAACAGAATATCATGACCAAAAGTCCAGACAACAAAACAGTAAACACTTATTTCCTTTCTTCCTTTTATACAGACTATCAAGAAGGCTTGGAGGACCCTTGACTCTGAAAAGAAATACTATACAAAATCCTAGATTATATTTCCTTCTACTAGGTCATTTTGACAGATGATAATTTACTTAAATAATTCAGTGCTCTTCATTTCCATTAACAAGTGATACAAAGCAACATAATCTTTCAGTTTCTCTTACTGGAAATAGTGAAAGAGTTTTGACTAGAAAAAAAAAAAAAAAATCACTAGCTACTACAAGATGATTCAACAAACTGACCTAACATACTGTTTTATATGTGGATGCTGGCTGTGAAAGAAAAATCTAATTTATTTGCAAAGACAGCAGTAGAAGTTGGCAGATTTTTAAGGTAATGTATGAACACAAGAATATTTAGAAGTTCAGAGAAGTTTTTATTTTACTCAGAAAGATTAGAAAGAATTCAGGCAAGAGAAAAGACAGAAATCTTGAAAGGCAACACTTTAAAAAGACAGAGAATCAATTAAACACAAGGAGGCTATTCCAAGTGATAGAATGAGAGAATGTTACAAATGAATTATTTGCTGCTTACTGTGGAAAGACAGACAGAAGAAGAAAAAAGACAATCACATACAATATGGAAAACATGAGTAGATAAAGATCTAGAGTGAAAGCTGAATCAAAATAAGTTAGTGGTAAGGGCTATATTCAGGTCTAGGGTGAGGTATCCTGCCTCTACTAGAGTGCATTTCACTGCAATCCTCAAATTCAGAATCTGCCCTCTGGAAAAATGTCTTTCATTGGGTTTGTAAATTAAATAAGAATCACTTATTCCTGGATAGATGTCTTTTAGTTTGGGGGAATGAACGATGTAAGAGGTGCTCACTATTTTTTTTTTTCTTCTAATTTCTTTAATATAAAATAACTATCACCAGGGGTAGTGTGGTGGTAAAATTATTAATACTTACGATTTGAGTAATCTGGCTAAGAAGTTTACTGTAACTAAAAGAACATGCTGTCAACTTAAAGCTAGCAGTTTCTGATTTTTTTTTTAAGTCCCTACTTCTGAGCTAAGATGGCACTGGGTGTGTCATTCCTATAGGCTCCACTAAAAGCCATTAATGACATAGACAGTGGATTGAGTTTATTCTCTGTAAGTTTACAGATGACACTAAGATGAGTGGTGCAGATGATACACCTGAGGGAAGGGATGTCATCCAGAGGGACCTGGACAGGCTTGCAAAGAAAGCCCATGTGAACCTCATAAAGTTCAACAAGGCGAAGTGCAAGGTCTTGCACCTGGGTTGGGACAACCCCCAAAATTAATACAGGATGAGGGATGAAGGGATTGAGAGCAGCCCTGCAGAGAAGGACCTGGGGATAAAAATCTGAACACGACCCATCAATGTGTGCTTAAAGCCCAGAAAGCCAGATATATCCTGGGCTGCATCAAAAGAAGTGTGGCCAGCAGGTCGAGTGAGGTGATTCTGCTGCTCTACTCTGTTTTGGTGAGAGCCCTCCTGGAGTACTGCACCCAGCTCTGGAGTCCTCAGTACAGGAAAGACATGGACTTGTTGGAGTGGGTTCAGAGGAGGGCCACAGGAATGTTCAGAGGGCTGGAACCCCTTTCCCATGAAGAAAGGCTGAAAGAATTGGGATTGTTCAGCCTGGAGAAGAGACAGCTTCGGGGAAACCTCACTGTGACCTTTAAATACTTAAAGGGGGCTTACAAAAAAGATGGGGACAGACTTTTTAGCAGGGCCTGTAGTGACAGGACAAGGGATAATGGTTTTAAACTAAAAGATGGTAGATTCATGCTAAATATAAGGAAGACATTTTTTAGGATGAGGGTGATGAAACACTGGCACAGGTTGTCCAGACACCCCACCTCTGAAAGCATTCAAGGCCAGGTTGGATGGGGCTTTGAGTAACCTGATCTAGTTGAAGATGTCCCTGCTTATTGCAGAGGAGTTGGACTAGATGACCTTGAAAGGTCCCTTTCAATCCAAACCATTATATGATTCTATGCAATTATACTTGTGTTTTTACGCACAGAGTCCCCACATTCTCCAACAATAGGAATCATCTTGTCTGACTTCAACGTTTGTGTTCAAAAGATGTTGTTGGAATATCTTAAATAGGAAATGGTGCAATGTCCTTAGCGTTTTCTTCAGGTTATTTTAGTTATTCAATCCAGACAAAATTTGTATAGTACCATAAATTAAGAGGAATAAGCACCTCAAAAGTTGTTAAAATTTAAATACTTTGATGCTAAAACTAAACTAAATAGTTTGAACTTTATTTTTGTATGGGACTAAAATAGAAAACAAGACAACATGGAGTTGTCAGTACATGAAAGAGAAAATTCCACTGAATTATGAATTTTTAGGAAGTCCTGAAAAAAATCACAACTTAAAGTCTACATTAGTTCTAGTCAGATGGCTTTTGCCACAAAAAAAAGTCAATATCATCACTCAAAGTGACACAAACTATGGTGATTAGAAGAGAATTCAGACTGCGAGATCATAGAATAGGATAATAATGGATTTTTTTTTATTTAATTGATAGAAAAAGAATCCTAGTAGTCATGAAGCATGATGAAATGAAGTAGTAATGAAAAGAATTCAGAAGTATACTCTGTACAATGCTAATTCCTTTAGGGTCAAATTTCAGTGTCCTATCAACGTCTATTCTTTTAAATGTCTGATCTTTTTGAGGTAGAATTAATTAAACTTCTGAACCCAGAGTAAGCTCAGGGAAAAGGGAAAATTTATTCATCTTTAAAATATCAACCAAATGTAAGCTAGAGAAGTTTATAAACCACTTGAGAAAACCTATATGCACATGTTGTAATGATTCAGAAAACTAATGAACTTTTCATGGCTATCTTGGATGGATAGCCAAACCATAGACTGGATGAACTTTAAAGCTCTGAATACTTTTTTGAACAGAAATTTTTAGAAACTCCTAAACGGAACAGAAAATGCTATAATGAAGAAATTGAAAAATTACACAAATGAACCAAGAATATCAGCCATATACCAAAACTGTACATATATTACATGTAAATCAATATTATATACCACCATTGCATCAAGGCACCAGAGTGGGGGAGTAGTTATTAGTGAATGCCCTGAAATCTACTCTTCTATGATTCTTCCCAAATTCAGGTTTACTGATTAGCTTTCTTAAGGGTACATCTGAAGACATATTCATTCATTCTGTTTCCTTCCTAATTTGCACCTTTAGCCAGAGGGTATCTCATCAATAAACTAGATAATTGCTTTGCATTATTTGTTAGAAAACATTGTTGGTTTTAATTTCAGTAACGTTCTTAAGTATCATGAACATAGCTACAAACTACACACAAATAAACAGTTTAATTCACTGAAGAGACTGAAGGACACTGAAGTCCTTTACTAATATCATAATTGTGTCATATACATCATGTTAGGAAAAGATTTTTTTTTTCCTCCATTTAATGTTTTACTTATAGGCTTTAACAAGTTTATAGATATCAGCCCCCAATGTTATGATACAGTTTTAATTTAGAAGAAGATGACCATTATTTCACTGTAAGTCTTTCTTGCAGATTTATGGACTCATAAACCTGATGGTGCTTTAGGGATGCTTTCAAAAGAGAGCAGCAGTAACAAGAAGGGAAATGCTGGAAAGCAAAGTGTTGTTGGATACTCTAGAAGTTTTTTCAGTTCTGAGGGGAGAATCAGGACACCTATGCAACTAACTGATACTTCCAGGCTATGGCATATTTTGGGTAATATTAGTGCAAACTTTTCCAGTATTTCTTGCTATTATACTGGTTTTATGACATACGCTCTTCTTGTCATTTCCTGCCTCCCTTTGTTGTTGGCACAGGCTAACAACTGTGCCATGGTTTTCTGATACACTGAAAAGACTCACCAGTGTTGAGTTTCACTGCAGGTGGTAGAAGGTTTGAAAACAGTAGTCTGTAACACATTCTATCTTGTAATAACATCCATGGGAATGTGAATAAGGCAATACTTATTTTCATTTAGGATTTTGGCATTTTCTTAGTAGATTTTGTACTTTTATTTTCCCTGGTAAGTTAGAACTCTTTCTGGATTCAATTAAAAATTATATTAGTCATGTATGTAGCTTTGTATTTAAACAGTGCCGAAGGGAGTTTATGTCTCATTTTCAAATATTCCTCCAAAGTCAACAGCATAGAAAAGGATTAGAAATGCAACATAAAATTTGAACTTATCAATAATAATTTTTATGTGATTTTGAGAGTGGTCATACTTACATCCATAAAAAAAATATTATAAATATTTTTCTCTATTGCTAGTATTATTTTATGTTCATCTGTGTCCTTATCTGATTACCTAAAATGCATAAAAAAACCATCAGTCATTAACTATGAAAAAAAAAAAAAAAAAAAAAAAAAAGCATTGCCAGGCACTTTAGAAACAAGATAAAAGCTTTATGACTCAAAGAAAACAATCAAATGCCTTTTTTGTAGCCACAAGCATCATATTTACTTAAAGGATTGTGACTATAAAAGCAAATATCTCTTACAGGAAGCTAGGACAAAAGCTGTCAGAGAACTGGGTAATAAACAGCCCTGAAATTGTTTTCTCTGCTTCATTTCAAAAGCTTAAGGTGAAGAATGTTTGACCTTTCACAAATGGAATGGTTTCCTTCAGGTCATGATGCAGTTCTGAGTGCTGCTGGTTATGTGCAACTTGATGCAATCATAAATGGTTAAACTCTTGCTTCCGGCACAGACTCCTGCATAAGGAGGATTCCTAAACCAGTGACATTTGCTTGTTTCAGTCCCAGAGAAGGTGAAATGTGTCTTTCTGCTTCCTCCATTCAGTTGTATTTCCAGAGTTTCTTGACAAGGAGAGCAAATTAGATGGTGTGATTGTTCTACATGACTCAGAAAGTGTAAAGGGGTCAAGGAGAGAAATGTCAAACAGAACAAAAAAGCTGTTCTCAAAATTGTGATATCTGTAATATATATATATCATATATATCTGTATCACATAAACTGTAGGCTAAAGCTTGCTTCCATTGAGAACCATGGGAATTTTTACTATTAATCTGAACAGAATAAGACTTGAGCTGACTTTACAGTCAATTTGTCTCCTGTAGTTCATTAATAATTCTTGTTTGGATACTGCTTTTTTTTCACATAGTATTGAGGTAACTAGTTCACTGAAGCCACTTTTTTTTTATTTTCATTTTTTCAGGCTTCCTTAAGATTCACTTTTGCTATGACCACTATAAAAGTCAAATAACCAAGTTGTGCAATAGTTGAGAGCAATTGAGAATATATATGTATGTACTCTACTACTATTAGGAACTATAGACTTACGCAGTACATAATCAATGCTGTCAGTCAACATATCTTCCAACATTTTGTCTATTCTAACTATAATTCTGTTGCAACATCTCTAGAGTCACTGTGGAAATTTCCAAGACTGAGATACCTTGTGTTACATGATCCTAACCCTTAAACTCAGCACAGGATCTATCATAATAAGCTCCATATTGGTAAGGATAATGCCAAAGTAAAAAGCACATGATAATAATTTTAAAATTTACTGTAAAAGTTGGTTAGTTGATTCCATAGAAACGTGCTGTTAGAAATTTATAAGAACTAATTACCAGTGAATTTCAATTTTATATCATGACAGTTTACTTATTGATCAATTATTTTAAGAACTGTTTGTGAGACCACTATGAGAACAAGAGAATTTCTGCTTATGCAACCCACTGCTTAGGTAGTAACATAGTAATTACAGCACTTACACAAAAGTGGAAGAAAAAATTTGCTGTGCACAGTGTGAAAAGTACAATAAAAAAGGACACTGTCCTGTTGATTTGTTTGCTGTTTTGCAGCAGGTTATGAAAGCAAACTTGCTAATGGGTTTCCTTATTGAGCAAACCAAACCCCCTCTCCTGCTACCAAAAAAAACCCACCAGTCACTGAAACCCAGAACATCCATGCTTTCACATTCTCAGAAACAGCAGGAACATGGCTGCCCTCCCTGCCAACACAGCCATGAGATCCACGTGCAGGTCTGTGTATGGCAATCCTGGTCTCATTTAATGCCTCCATGCCAACGGGGAATCTAAATGTGATGAGTGGTCACACAAAGTCTGTGAGTGCTGCTGAGGACCACTCAAGGATCTACAAAAAATCTTTGTCTTTCACAGTAAAGAAATCTTACCGTAATTGAGCCTATGGTACACACCAGCCCTTAAATGGCTGGTTTGTAAAAGTAGTGTGTTGGAAAACTCAAGAGAGAAATGAACACCTTCTTGGTAGTTTTGGGCATTCTGGACAACAGCTCCCATATCCTGAAGATTTGAACACTCTCCAGGATGCCTAGATTCATTTAACTCATCTCAAAGGATGAGGATAACATAGTAATGGGCCTCAGGTACTATTATAATTTCCCAGTCACATGCATGAGGAGAGCAACAGAAGTAGCATCAGGGACAGAAACACTGGAAGTGGCAATATAAATAATAGGCTGCACATGTTTTGCAATGAAGGTTAAACAGAATTTTTCCAGCATGTTTTGAGTATGTTAACCTCAGTGCTAAAATGATCACATACTATATGTTAGGCAGACTGACATGTAACCCTTCTTCTCTAGGTCACCTATGTTCCAGTGTCCTTTATTTACAGAGGGTCCTTGAAAGTAAGATATTTATTGACAGGTTCACACAGTAGATACTCAGGGCTAATCCTCACTAAAAAACTCAATAAATGACTCAAGCAATTGAAAGTCAGATGGTGAAATGTTGATCTCCCTTGCATCTTTCTGACCTCTGTGCTTTTTTGGCTTTGTTTTTTATACCTTCTCTTGTTAGTATTTTTTCTCTTGCATCCTGTTTTATCACCATGTCAACAATTACACTTTGTATCCTGCTTTTCTTATTTTATACGGTTTTAGCTCATGTACTTATTCCTTCATACCAAATTTCTTAGGAAAATTAAGTCAAGGTCCCACATTCAGGCTGCACTGAATTAAACCTTATATCAACAACAGCTGAAACTCAGGGCTGAGGTTCAACTAGTGAACACGGTGTATGCTAGAAAGGCCCCAGACTATATAGATACAAGGCTCACTGGAGTACTATTCTATCCGTCATTCAGTATGGATGGGACCAGTGTGATCTGGTATATGCTTACCTTTGGCAGTTTGTACCTACTTCATTCTGCATCATCATGCCTGGGAATCAAGCCAATGTAGTTGAAGTTGTTTACTCAAAGTCTGCCTTACCTTAAGGAGGCTCAACGCCGTTCATCTTTCCCTCACTTTGCTAGACACTATAAAAGGATTGTATACTTAACACACTCCATTTGTTGTTTAGAGCACTGAAGTGCTTCAGCACTGTGAAGAATCATTCATTAAGTTTGGCACTTAACTTTTAAGTGCTGCTGTGCTTGGTGTGAGAATAGGCATTTATATATATTTAAAAATTCTCTTGTGTGTCTCATTGGTGAACATTGATATTCTATGCAATAATGTGTCAAAAAATATCCTCAGTTTAACTGTATTTTAATTCTTGTGCCTTGGGACCACATTAGAGAGGTTCAGAAATCCAAATTATAAGCTGTTACTAAATTCCACTAATTATGCATGAAATTATAATTTTGATAAAATGGAAGAACATAGTTACACCCCTTAACAGGGTAGAAAAATACATTATTAGAAATTGCAATGGTTGAAAAAACAAAGTATTATAAAGAATTTTACATATATGAAGATTTAATTTAAAAGACTAGGTAAGCAAAAAAATTAGAGAGTAAAGTAAAGTCTTACTTTTCCTAGTTCACAGGAACAGAATCTCAAGGCTGGGATTTCTTTCTTGTCTTTGTTGTTTCCCTCAAAAATTAAAGCATTTCATCCCAAGTGATATTTTATCCCTTGCAAATTATAATCTGGTATATTGTGACAGTCCTTTTTTATTGTAAATGAGTACATATTTAATCTGAGTTATTCTATTGATTCTTGGAAAAATAATGTATGTGTCTTTCAGAGAATCCAACCCATGAGTTAAAAAGACAATTTATTTCTTTTTTTTTTTTTTTTTCAAGTGAAGAATCTCTAGAGGATAGAACAAGTTTTTTAAAAAAAATAGCAAAATAAAAAAGCATTTTTATATATACTGTCTCTACAATATTTTTTGTATAGATAAATGCATACCAACCATGTGTGTAGTGAAAAAGATTGTCACTGAAATTAAAATGTACTCCAAAATATCATGTACTCCAGTTTCATCTCAGTTCAATACACAGTATAATTCCCTGGACAAATGTTGTAATTATAATCAGAGTAATTAATTGTTGTTTTTATTAACGGTAACAATCTTCACCACTTTCTGCTCTGACTACCTCCATAAGTTCTGTCTGATGCATGAGCTATGACAATAAACATTAACATGGAGCTATCTGATAGACAGTCTTCTCAGCTTTCCTCTCAAATGGGTTAGTTAGAATAGGCACTTAAGAAAAATATTGCTCCCACATGTAACTGGCAAAAACAATCTTCATGTAACTCCTAGAAACAAGATTGTTACAACTACCAAATGGAACTAACAATTGACCAAAGAAAAGATGAACAGTCTGGTTGTGCTTTTGCGGTGTTGCAAAATACATGGGTAGAGTGCTAAAGACTCTATACTTCTTATTTAATTTAGCTTACTATAAAAATAGTTTTTCAGAAAACCATAATTGTAATTACGACAGTACTATTATGCTTCTGTAGTCAAAAGGCTTTCAGCATTTTCATTAAATACTTCTGTTTTCATGGTTTTCAAACTGGGCTACAACATGGAATCTGGTCATAATCTACCACATGTAATACAGGGGAAAAAACCCCTTGTAACTGTAACAAAAAACATCAAGAAAACACACAAGATTTCTTAGTTGCAGAAGTCAAAAGGACAGAAATATCCACAATTCTCTTGCTTTTTATATCCCTTTTGTAGTTCCTTCTCAGTAGTTGTCAAAAAACCCAATCAGAAATATCACCAAATAAATGAAACTGTATGGCCTTTAACCCACAAACTAATTTAAAGAGAAAGCACCAGGGTTAATATTCAGGGTTAAATGTAAGTCCACTAATGGCAGTGAAACTTTTTGCCAATAAGTTGGTAATGTCATTATTTCATTCAGATCACACCGTTTACATGACTACACTTAGTATACAAATTTTATATGTTGTAATGTGCAAGATCGGTCTTAATATGCTCTAATTGTACCTTAATACTACATTCTTTTTCCCAGCAAATATTATAGTGAGAAATAAGACAGGAAAGAAATCATAAAACAACAAAATCTTTATACATTATTGTCCTAACTCAAAACTGGCTTTAAATCATAAAGTTTTATCAGTTCTTTCTGACATGTTTACTCCACTAATTAGTCATTCTACTTGCTATTCCATATGTTGGAAATGTTTTCCTAGCCTTCCGCATGTCTATGACCATTAATAACCATGGAGTTTAGTATTTTTACAGATCATTGGCATATCCTATAGGCACATTCCATGCCCATCATATTCTATCGGATATGCCAATAATATAGTTTGCTATATTGGAATATTTTTGATAGACTGATATGCAGTTGATGCATATGCTGAACAACTTGATTTAAAGCTATTACTCAAGCAGAAACAAAATATTTCTAAATAAGTCAAATAACAGTAGATTTTATACTGGCAATTCTTTCACATTACTTTTGTGAACAGAGATGTAAAAGATTGGTCTATATTTATAACAGAAAATGAAGCCCTGTGACAATACTTATTGCCTTGCAGAAAGCCTTAAGGCCCCATGTATCTCTGTGTTCAACCACTTCTTTCTGACCCCTTTTTCACTAATCGTCTCTGGACAGAGAACAACTCTACCAATCTCTAGTACATCAGCAACATCAATGATAGCACTGTCTTGGGTATATTTACCCAATTTACTTATAATTCTTACATCCTAAAAATCACAGAAACATACCTGGTGAGCTCTGCTTTTGTACCATCCTCGCCGTGCTCTGGTCTTCTATACTGATGAAATTTCTTTATGCATAACATTCAGTGGAAATGGGCTGAAGACCTGCTAAGAGAAAATAGAGGACCTTGCATCTGCTTTCTCAATAGTTTGAACATTTTCCTCCTTCAGAATAGTTTTTCTGTCTCTGAAAAGCACATATGCCAGCCTGGAGCCAGGGCCAGACCCCAAGGCTTCTCTCTCTGACATCATCATTCTGACTTGGAGGATACAAAGCCACGAGGATATAGCCTTTTTCATGCTTCCTGTTTCTGTTCCACTAACCCTGAGTTTTGGCTGGGCATGACACCAGTGAAAATACTGAAACATGACAGGAACAGTGAAAAGTGCCCCTGTCAGGGTCTTAGCTGCTAGGCCAGTCTTTATGAACAACAGGAGATTTGGGTTTGGAAAACAAGTGCTGCAAGTCTTAGCCTGCTCAGAAGGAAGGTGTCTGACAAATCCCCAAATTCTTAGGCAAGTATTTGTTAAACAAGTTTATTGTATAAAAACAACCTAAAATCCCTGCCCTTCAAAACATTACCGAATAATTTTAAAGCACCATGGGGTAGATGTGTAATGAAGATAGGATTATGGGTTGTGAATCAAGTAGGCTAGTGTAAGAGGTCTCATCCATTCAACAAGTAATGGAAAAAATACCCTCTCCAGGAACTTCCGCAGATGATATTTCCACTGGCTGTTAGTTCTTCCAGCTAGCCTGGTCTCCATATCTAAACCAAGTTCAGCAGTAGGAGGCTACTCATCCTGAAACAATTACAGTTTGGTAAAAGAGTATAAAGATCCCACACCCATCTGGAAATGAAATGAAATGAAATGAAATAAAATAAAATAAAATGAAAGGAAATGAAATGAAAGGAAAGGAAAGGAAATCAATAAATAGGTGTGGGTTGTGGAAAGTAGGAAAGAAGAAATGTATGGAAACTGTGGGACAGTGTAGAGCATTCATACCTTGAAAGTGAGAATTTAAGAACTCCCACAAACTATTTGGGCACTCAATGTGGAAACTTCACAAGACAACTGTTGAAATATCTGAATTGAACTGAAATATTTAAATCCTGTTTTGGACAAATAGATTTTTTTTTTTTCCCTTAAATTCATGCAACAGATCGTCTTGGATCCTGTAAAACCATGAAGGATAATTGTAAACCAAATCACAGTTAGTATGTCAGATTAAGACCAAATCTGTTTCAGTTTGGGTTTGGTTAGCTTTGGGGGTTTTTTTAAACATTTTTTCTGGGGAAGGTGTTGATTTGAAAATTTAAATTAATAATGTGGTTAGTTTGACTATTTGTTTAAATTAGTAAGTACTTGAAGCCAGTCTGTGTAACACACTATTTTATATATGCCAGAGATCTATTTTCAATATTTTAAAGAATTTTTTTTTGGATAGTTTATTATTTGTTTTCTTTTAATAGAATGCATCCTGATATGCTCTTTGCATTCCTAAGAAATTTGTCTTAGTTTGTATTAGTACTGCTGTAGTCTAAATTTTAATTTGTAAATGCTTGCCAAGAAATTAATGTAAGTAATGGTGTGAACTATATTCTGTACCAATAATTAAAGAAAAGACCGCAACAGCTGGCATCCTCTGTGGCTATATTTGGTCTGGACACCTCAAATCTGAAAAATGGAAGAGGAAAAAATGAACATAATTTACACAGAATGCATACAGAAACCTTAGCCTATCAGTGACTTGGCAGAGAAGTTTTTCTGTTTTAACTTTAAAAAACATTTGTCATTTCTGATCAGTTATCAAACTTCATCACTTCTTTCTACTAATTATCTGCAGAGAACCTGCCCTGACAATTAAAAAATAGTACTAATAATTCATTCAATAATTAAAAAATGCTTTATTGTATTATTTTAGATTCATCTTTTGAAAAAATTCCAGAGACTTTAAAAATGTCACTTCTGAAGACATGCCATCAAACCTTAAAAAGCAATTTTGAAAGACTATAACTTAGTGTGGAACATCTGCTGCTATCAGAGGCTAAAAATATTGATATGTATATTTTCTGGCCCATAATTAAAATTCAAACATCACTATAGATATATAAATCAGTTTACTTCTTTCAACTTTATAATTAAAAAAATCCTCAGAGAAATCTTGATGTATTTTTTTACAGAAAATGAAGAATACATTTTCTTTACATCAAGGGTAAAAGAATAATTTTTAAATTACTATGTACAAAATTCCTCTTCTATGTAGGATTTAAAAGCACCAGCTAAACTCCACAGAAGAGAATCAGGCATATTAGGCAGAAACGATTGGAATAGCCTGTAACTGTTTTTCTTGAAGCAGTTCTATAGTCACTAATTTTTTATTTCAGATCTTTTTCTCTATTATGTAGTTTGATTCCCATTCCCAAATGCCATTCAAAAAAAAAGCAGTGCTGTTTCAGTGACATATTGGCCTAGGATTTTAGTTTGCAAATTATATGTAAACACTGCGAAATTCTTTTTAGCTGCACTGGAGCTTCTTCTGAGATAAGCATTTAGATACTGTATTTGGTATTACTCAAGAGGATGCAGGCAATCTGCATAGATTTGCTACTGACTCTCAAAAAAACATGGAGACAAATTTAACTGCAAAGTCAGCAAAGACAGTCAACTCCCTCGGTGAACTTCTGACTTAAATTTATTTATAATTTGGCTTTTCTTCCCTAATTTTTGAATAGCTTGAATAAAACATTAAGGGAAAATAAAGATTTCATTATGTAATTTGATTCTGTACTGTTAGATTTTCAACTATTCCTGTGTTTTTAGAATCTATGGTAGGAATGGTAACCTGTTGTACTCAAGCCACCAGAGATCTCTAAGTGTTTTCAGTATGCTTAGGCAGCATTAAGTGACAAAAAGTGTGGTGTGCTAACAGTAGACTGTGCAACCCTGTTCCACAATGGAATGGGTTGTGGATGGCTGTTGCCTTTGGTGTGTGAACCTTCTGAGCCTTCTATCCCACTTTTCCTCTTAGATATGGAACATTGCCCTGTGGAGTTTGACTGCATGAAGATATTCATGTGCTGATATGGTAATTCCTGCTGTACTACCATGAAGCCTGATATTTGTCATGTGAAGGCTCTTTCAATGCTGGTCTTTTGCCCATCAGCTATTAAATTGATCAAAAAAAGCCCCAACATCCCCCTACCTCACCTCACATTTAGTGTATTTAAACAGCTTGGTTAAAGTGGTGGTGTATGTGGTTGGTTGGGGCTTTTTTCATTCCTCCAGTCAGACAATAGACTCATCTCTGATGATTTTTTTTTTTTTTAATTCAATTGAACTATTGCTTCTATGAAGCCTAAATTAGACTAGCAAACAAGTGAGGAGGAAAGTTAAATTGTGGGAAATATTTACAAAGGCAACATGTAAGACTACATGCATAGATTGAGTTCTAACTTCCAGGTTTGGCAGATTTGTCTATCAATAAACTTCTACAGTGTATAGCAGTTTTCACCAACCTTTAAGAATGGTATGAATATGGGACTCTTTTTTTGTTGTTGATCTATGTTTAGCTGAAAGTTCACAATTTGGGGTTTGGTTTTTTTTTTGTGTTTTTTTTTTTTTTTTTTTTTTTTTCATCTGAAATAAAGATAGCTTAAGCCATAATTTATTCCACACACTTATTGGCATTAATAAGTAGAGCATTTTCTGCTGTGTAGCCAAGTGAGAAATGCTTGACTGATTAAGTTTTTAGATACTCTTCCAGCTGAATCAAGATCCAAATACTTAAAGACATAATAACATAATACAAGTTTCTGTCAAGGGGACTTTAAGTCTGTAAACTCCTGAATGGAGCATATATACCCCTGCCTGAATGATCCAGCAGTACTTATTAATTATCCCAGTGTATAATTATCACTCAGGATTTGAATGCCGAGAAAAAACAAAACAAAACAAAACAAACCACTAAAGACACACAGTACTTTAGGTATGTTCTTATGAGAAAGGTGGAGATTACCTTTTGTGTTAGCAAATGCTTACAGAGGTTAAATATTTTATGCACTTCATGAATTTTGAAAGAGAGATATCTCTGCTACATATTTTTCCTTCAAGAGGTAAATCTGCATTTAAAATTTGACCAGCTGCTAAACTGTCTGCTTATTTAAAGCCTGATGTACCCTTCGAGTTTGGTTACTGACATGTGTAGAAAGATGGTGATAGAATCACATCCTTTCAAGCTGTTTTCCAAACCAGGTATGCATGAGGTTTAAAACATGTACTTTGATTCTGTCCTATGAGGAGTTGAAATCTGTAAAAAAAATATCTGATTTTAATCCCCTCATACACTATGCAGAGAAAAACTATGCAATATATTTCAATTTTAAACAGATTTTCCTGGGGTACGCAATTTCCTTCTAGCCCCCAATTATTACTCTTTCACAACGATTTCAGTCTATCCCATCACTGATTCTAATAATATCTAGTACCACTTAAATAAGAATCAGCTGAGTTATAAGTATTACTGAATAAGTCACATATATGCACTCAACTTAGGTTTGAAAAAAGTATTAGAAACAATTTTAAAGGAACATGATCAAGGTTAAGCAGCTCACATTTTGACAGCCCAAACCTGAAACGAAACATTCTCTTTTATTAGAGAGTATTTTAAAGACATAAAATACTGTTTGGAGAGGGAGAAGGGTCAACCTTGCAATGTCCCTGTAATGTTTCTTGGGTAGTTTACATTAATGACCCATGTCTAACAGACTTCCCAATAATCCTGAATAGGAACCTTGGTTAACTTTCTGTTTCATTTTATGGTTTTCAGTTAAGCACCATTTCATTGGGTAAGATTATATTCTGGTACATGTGAAATAGCTATGCCAATGCTTCATAAAAGCAGTATCTTCATCTCATTTTGTGTAATGGAATGAGATCTTCTTTGTTAATTACATGCAGCACAAAATGGACTAATCAAATTAAGTTCTGTATCTTGGTCAGACACCTCAGAGAAAATGCTGGGAAACCAGAGGATTAAATTTTCCAGTATAGCTGGCTTAATTGAAAGAAAATTCAAAGGTCTTTCTTCTGCATATAGAACCTTTCATTCTCATGATTGGTTTAAATATTAATTACCAATAGGCTCTGCATTTACTTCATATTCCATACATATTTATTGTTGTAATATGTGTCAAAGACCAAAACTTTGTAGTGACTTCTATTTTGCAGATTTTCAATTCCATATTTCTTCATATGTAGAACTTTTAATAAAAGTTAATTTTTATTGAGGAGAAACTGTTCATACTTTGCTTATAAATAATACAAAAAATAATTAAATAATGTAAAAATAAAATTCTTAGTGAATGTTATTAAAACTGTAGTTCAGAGTCCTCTGTAAAGTACTTTGAAATTTCTTAAATAAATTAAAGTTGCATACAAATGCTCACTCTTGAAATGTATATATAAAAATAGAGACTTTTTTCTTTTTTTAAAAAAAAGGATGAGGTATTAAATGATAAAATGATACAATGGTTTTCTCAAATGCTATTGTTCTTTTGTATTGGTATTCATCCGAGCTAACTTAGACATCTGAAAATTATTTGTCTAAACTTAAATAGTTAACTCACATCACTGTCATCTACAGGAAGTAGTGACCTCCAGGACCACAGAAAGTAAAACTGCACCTTTAGAGGGCAAAACATTTCCTGCAAGGATTAGCGTACGAGACAGGTTTAATGAACTGGAACTGGAACCATCTTTACCTCCATGAACTGTATGGATATTTCTACAGTGACTAATTTAGATTTAGGCAACTAAAATTTAGATGCTCAAAATTAAAAAATTTCATCCTTACATTCTGGTACTGTACTTTAAAGAATGTTTCCCATGCATGATGTCTTTTATTATGTAAGAGTGATGCAGAATTGATGTGATTTAGTCCTCTGTCATTAATGGAGAATGCTCTAGTCTTCTCTGATCTGCACCTCTAAAGCAAATAATTTTGGAAGTTGTTACCGGTCCTGAGATTTCAGGCATACGGTTCATGTGATATGAGGACTGAACTTTTCAAATTTCCCGTGCAAGCTCAGTCACTGAAGTAATCCCAGAACTACAGTAGTTATATACCAACATTTGGTATCTTTCTATTCTTATGCAGGTTCAGTCATTCAGACTAATAGAACTTTCATTCTGTCACATAAAGTACAAATACAAATGGGCCAACTACAGAAATTGTGTTTCTACTGTTTGTAAAATCCATTTGCTCCTTGTGCTAAATACTTGAGATTGAATTGTGTGGTGGGCAAAGTCGAAATGACCTCTCTGTGCTTTGTGAATTTGCAGTCATTAGAAGGAAAATACCATGAAAAAAATTTGCAAGAAAGCTTTCAATTTACTCTTCTTACCCCTTTCTCTCACTGCTGTTTTTATCCTGATTGACAGAACAGACAAAAAATACCCTTCAAAGACAAAAGCTGTTTCAGCAGACTTTCTTCCATGTGAGCAGGTGAAATATATCTTGACTGAAGACAAACACTAATAAGAAAAAAAAATAAAAGGAAAAAAAAATAAAGAGGAAGTTCAAGCCCTAGGTGTTACTTATGGGACTTACAGCCTTTTTAAAAAAGTCTTGGCCAATACTGGATCACAAAAAATGGCATCATAGAACTTAATTTCCCACAGATATGAATCATTGCTCTTCTCCCTGCTATGCCTGAGCAGAGCAGTCATTTCTCTAGTCCCAGCTCAATTAGATGGAATTCTTAGAGGACAGTATGTGAATTCTACTGCTTTCTCCTCTCAAAGTGAAAAGAAAGCATATTTATCTTTCATGTTTGAAGAATAATTGCTAAGGGAAAATATCACAAAAGACATGCTCTTTAATTAAATTAGATTTTTGGCTCTTTCACTTAATTTTTTCTTTTGTTTTTAAAAAAGGTCAATGTTAGCAAACAATTCTTTATAAAACAGGATGAGAAAACTATTATTTCACAGATTTTCCTATTCTACAAAAAGTAAATATGGAAAAATACATAAACAAAGCTGAAACAATCTTGCAGTCTGAGAGCCTTGTTCCCAAAACTGACCTAATTATCGTAAGATTTCCTAAGAAAACATCCAAATCTCAGGGGAAGTCACTTAATCTTGCAAAAAGAAAGTGATTCTTCACTAAGAAATAAATTCCCAAAGTTTAAGAATTATTGTAAATCCATTCCCTTCCCTTCCCTCTGCTTTTATTTCAAATCGAGAAAGCAGAAATTGCCTAGAAATGCAATAGACTAAGGATATGTGACATATTTCTGGATACTTGTTGCTTGCAAAAAAGGCTTTGTCATAGAATCATTTGTCAATGAATAGCTGAGGTTGAACAGGAGCTCTGGAGATCATCATCTTGTTCTATGTCCCTGCTCAAGCACGGCCATCTAGAACAGGATGCCAAGGTCCATGTCCAGATGGCTTTTGAGTACCTCCAAGGATGGGGACATCACAACCTCTCTGGGCAATCTATTCTGTTACTTAGCTACCCTCACAGTGAAAAAGTGTCTCCTGATATTCAGAGGGTACCGTCTGTGTTCCAGTTTGTGCCCATTGCCTTTGGTCCTGTCACTGGGCACCACTGAAAAGAGCCTGGCTCTGTCTTCTGTACGCCCTTTTTTCAGGTATTTACATACATTGATGAGATTCCCCTCAAGTCTTCTCTTTTCTAGGTGAACAGTCCCAACCTTTCCTCATATGAGAGGTCCTCCAGTCCCTTAGTCATCCTTGTGGCCCTTCAGTGAACTCTCTCCAGTAAGCCCATATCACTCTTGGACTGGGAAGCCCAAAACTGGACATGGTACTCCAGCTGTGACCTCACCAGGGCTGAATAAAGGGGAAGGATCCCCTCCCTCAGTGTTCTGGCAACACCCCTCCTAATACAGCTGAAGATACATTTAGACTTCGTCTCTGTAAGGGCATTTTGCTGACCCATGGTTAACTTGGTGTCCACCAGGAACCCCAGACCTTTTTCTGCCAAGCTGCAAGTCAGCTCCCAGTATATACTAGTGCATGGGGCTGTTCCTCACAAGGTGCAGGAATTTGCATGTCACCTTGTTGAACTTTGTGGGATTCCTGTCAAACCATTTCTCTAACCTATCAAGATTCCTTTGGATGGCAGCATGACCCTCAACTGTGATATCAGCCACTCCTCCCACTTAGGTGTCATCTGCAAACTTGCTGAGGGTACACTCTGTCCCATCAGTCAGATCACTAATAAGGATGTTAAAGAGGATTGAACACAGTATTGACCTTTGAGGTACACTGGTAGTTAGTGGCCTCCAACTAGACTTTGTGCCACTGTTCACCACACTCTGAGCCTGTCTGGTCACACAGTTTTCAATACACCTCATTGTCTGCTCGTCCAGGGCATATTTCATCAGCTTCTTGATAAGGACCTTATGGGAGACAGTTTCAAAATCCTTACCAAAGTCTAGGTAGACAATAAACTGTCTTTTCTTTTACTTAGTGTTTCTTCCCATGACAAGCAAGGTCAAAGAAAACAGTATCTGTTGGAAGACAGATTTGATAGTAAATTAGACCCTTTTTAAATGATGTTTCTATAAATACTACAAGGGATAGGAGGACCCTATGTTTGCCTGGTAGCAGAAATTGTGTCCTAGACCTCGTATTTCATGGGTGAGTCCTAAATACACTTAGATGTGAGATAAATGCTGCTTCAGAAATACTGTTTGTTCAAGGTATGAACAGAAATGGAACTGTAGCTGTACAGGCACTATGACTGATGAGAAGTGTCTTGAACTGTGATTCCAAATACTACTGCAGTTAATTATCTGGTTTTGAAGCTCTGAGTCTCACCAGATAGAAATTAGGTGTTGTAGTGCTGAGACAGTAGACGTTGAGGACTACCCCAGAGTCACTTCAAGGCCCAGAGAGATAAAATATTGTACTCTAAGACAAGACAAGCTGGCACAAATCTACTATGATAAGCATTTCTTTATAACGTATAGCTCTTTAGATGTCAGCTACTGTGTATAAATTGCCAGATAATCCACTGTTTTCACCACAAAAAGCTCTTTCTTTTCTAAAAATAGGGATGTGTAAAGTTTACTGAGATCTGTTTAATTCCTTTTGTTAAAAAGACAGTAATGTAAAATCCTGCACCTATATTTGTGAATGTATTCCTAAAACTTGTTAATTAACCTGGAAAACATAGGCATGACTTAAGAGAAGTTTGATTTGTAAAACTTTGTTAAGTTCTAGCTTTTTTATCAGATCTACTGTGAAATAACAGACAATTACAGCTTTAAGTTAACCACTTCATAAATACATATATTGGAAATATATTCATCTATATCAAAGGCTGAAGTAATCTACAAAAAAAGGCTCAGCTTTTAAAAATTGTCCTCTTGTCTTTTTTTCCTAACCAGTGTTAAATAAGGTGTAATTTACCACGAAATGGTGGAATGTATAGATATCATTAGAGCTAGCTACTGGAATAAAAATAGTATTTCGTAATTTTGACTATTGTATTTAAATAGAAGGTGTATGTACACATTTCCTTCTGGACACAATGAGATTTAAGGATGTTTCTCCTGTCAAAGTGACACAGATACTTGTTTATTGTTATCTTGTGTAACTCCTTTTCTTGTAGCTGTTTTAAGGGCATGAGTACAGTAAGATAAGAAATATTGACCATCTTACTGACATAATAAAAACCACAAAGCTTTTGTTCTCAGAGTTCTTCAATATGATTATACTTTCAACACTACTGGTAATGTACTCAAAGATAATTTTTTTTTCCCTTATTAGTACCACCTTTGGGGAACATTAATCTCTGAATAATTGAGAAACACTGGCTCAGCTGTTAGTTTTAAATGACATATTAGGAGCTGTCATTTAAATTGATAGTTCAGCTGTAATTGAGAGTAACGGTCAGAAGGTAACTACTCTGTCGTTGAATTTTTACTGCTTTATTAAATTACTGATCTGATGTGACTCTGCACCTGGCTGCTGTGTATAATCATAAACTATCAGAATCTTTTTAGTACATAAGGGCAGAAATTGTGGTTTTAATCCTTCCTATCATAAAGCTTCATATTCTGTTTTGTTTTGTTTATGCTGTCCAATGCTGGATGGAAATGTGGATGGATATTCTTTCTTTCAGTCTGCCTGTCAATCTGTCATCACGCCTATACAATTTGCTGTATGACCTTCAATGTGGGACTCCCTCAACTGCTTAGGCTTGCAAAGAATCAATAAAAATTTCTTACACAAAAGGCAAATACAAAATATTCTATATGGAAGACCTTTCATATTATGACATAAAGATCAATGCTTTCAAAATTTTTTCAATATGGTTTTGGTTTGGTCTGGTGTTTTGCAGACATGATTATGTAACTTTGAATTATTTGAGTTATTTGAATTATACTCTTGTAAATGTTGTGTAAAATGGAGGAAAGGACACTTATTCCTTAAATTCCGCATTGCTTCCATATGACATTAAAAATGACCATTCTTGAACAGCTCATCATGTTTGCTCTTTTCAGTGACTATCTATGGACATAGTATAATTCTTAAAACTGTTATATTTGTAGACATTTTTAGTGAGCATTCTGTCAAAATTTGGTATTTGACCACTGTGAGTGCTGACATTTGAATGCTTTTACTGAAATACTAAGATTGACTTCAGACCTGCAGTTTATAAACAGAAACACCTGTAGAAATCACTAGGTTACTGAATTGACTGAAAACATGAGCTCTACCAATTGGTTCTAGCAGTAATGGTCTGAAATCTGCTCATTAATGTACAACTAATTGTTGTTAGGTAGGAATAGAAACAACAGAAGAATTTGATTTAAAACTTGGGCATAATTTTAGCATTAAATGTATGTTTCGTAGCCCTCGTTTCAAATTTGTTTTGTCTGCGCTAAGATTCTCTTTTTAGGACATTTAGTTAAATAGTACTAGATTTTCAGATCTCCCTACTAAATTTGTTGTTATTTCAACAGTTAACAAAAAAATGTCTGTCATGGTTTGAGCTCAGAGGGCAACTGAGCACCACACAGTTTCTCACTTCCCCCTTCTTCCCCAGCACTGAGGAGAAAACAAAGCAAAAGACTTGAGATTTGAGACAGAGTAGGGAGAGATAAATCACCCATTACGGTCACGGTCGAAAGGCATACTCATTAGGGGAAGAAAAAAGAACATAAATTTATTACAGACACTAACTACAACACTTAACAGAGTAAGACAGTGAGAAGTATTACCACATCTTGAAAACAGCTTCCCCCTATCCCTCCCTTCCTCCCGGGCTCAGCTCTGCTCCCAACATCTCTACCTCCTCCCCCCAGCAGCACAGGGGCAGAGAATGGGGGGTGGTGGTGGTGCAGTCAGTGCTGCCGCTTCTTCTATCTTAGGTGGGGGGAGCTTCCGGAACTTCTTCACCCTGCTCCAGCGCAGTCCCCCTCTCTCAAGAGACAGTCCTCCACAAACTTCCTCTGACATGAGTCCCTCCTATGGGCTCCAGCATTCCCCACACTGTTCTGGTGTGGGACACTCCCTCATGCTGCAATCTTCCCAGCGCCAAACTACAACAGTGCTTCTTCCCACAGGATCCCAGCTGCCTTCAGGCACAGCCACTTTAATTGGATATATGGAGCAATCCGCAGGCCATATATCAATGTCTACTCCACTGTAGCCCTCCATAGGTGGCAGGGGGGGTCCACCCTCACATCTAACCATAGCATACAGGGGGGTCTCTGCTCCGGCACACCTCCCCCCTCCTTTCTTCCTCTGCTCCTCCACTGACCTTGGTGTTCATGTAGTTGCTGCAACTCCTCCTCACCACATCCCTTCTTAAACACATGATCGCAGAGGCACAGCTGATTGGTTTGACCTTGCTGCAGAGATGGAACCAGCTTGGAGCTGGGGGATCTTCAAGAAGTTCCTCACAGTGGGCCACCTCTATAACCCCCTCCCCTTCCACCCAAAAACCCCATCACTCACTCAAACTCAAAATAACGTTTAATATAGAGTCTCTAATTAAAAGCAGCAACATAATGTAGTAAGTCTTACCAGATCTGCTCATCTTGTGACATTATTTACACAGTGGAATTTCTCTCCATACCTGAATAAATCTGTATTTTTTCCCCCTTTGGGTTTATACAAGAATAAAATGTGCACATCCCAGGGAATTTTTAGCTCAATAATCTCTGAAAAATGTGGTATAACACAAGGGATAGTTTAAATCTCTATCTAATAAAGCATGTTAAAATTATTATTTTATTTATATTGATGTGTTAGAACCATTAAACAAGATCTTTCCTATTCAGTGCACTAATTTCTAGGGCAGGGTCCCATGCTCTGAGGCTCCAGACTTAATGTATCATGTTTGCTTCACATTAATTTCAGTAACTGAAATTTGAAAACATAATTAAACTTTTTTATATTAAATCTGTTAAACAGTGCAGTAAATAAGTATGTATATCTGAGGAAGAACCATGTTGTAATTTTATAACATACAGGACCTGGATATTAAAACACAGTTTTTCTCTGTCATATTAAATGTAGGGAATGTATGCTCAATGCTTTCATAGGAGTAATTTTTGGTTTTATGATCATAAGTTTTCTTCTGTACGAGTAAGTATCAAAACTAATAATACAGTTAAATGTGGGTATCCATGATGAACTGGAATATATTTTACATGAACTGTCTCTTGGTCCTTCAGAGTTTTTTGTAAAGATTGAGTTGATCTCGAAGATGACATGATCCTCACTGTCTGCTGAGGAGGTCATAGTTCAAAGAATGACTGAAGGTGCTCAGGAGGTTGGAATTTTGTGTCCTTATTTTTTTTGCTTGTTCCCCACTGGCATCAGTGTTCATGTATATTCTGCTTCTAGTCAACTCAGTGATCCTTCCCATTTGTGCTGCTGGGCCACAGGTCCAGGTGCTTGCTCAATGCAGGACCCCTCTCTTTCCTGGTCCAGTGATGACTCCACATGAGACACTGAATTAGATGATCTTCAAACCAACATTTCTATGATTATATCACTTTATTTTCTTGGGATTAACGAGGCAGTGATAATTTTAGTTGATTTCTAATGAAAAGTTATGAACATTTCTTCTATTAAGAGATACCTGAGTCTGACGAGATTACATTTATTTTCAATCCATAGACCAGACTCGTCAAGATATTACAGTCACATTTTGCAAGTATTAAAAAAGAATAATATTATTTGGACCCCTTTCCTACTTCCAGAATGGAAATGTGAAATGTCACTGAATAACAAGCTGCAGTGTTTAAGTGATTTTCTTTTTGAGTATGGTTTGAGGTATGCTGTCTGCCATTGTCAATACTTTTTCATTCAAAAGGAATGGAAAATATGAGCATTTTGTGTTTTGGAAATGCTGTGGTCAGAGTTCTCTAAGAATAGCTGTGGAGTGGTTTTAGATTAGTTCCCTTGTCCATCAGGATACCAAAATTTTGTGATTGGTGCATCATTGTACACTGTGTATTGCTGTGAAGAGAAGTAATTCAGGGTCCGCATTACTTCTGTGGAAAAACATTTAAACAGTAGGACTGGTGAAGTGCGTGGGTTCTTAGCAATTCCTGGTTATTTAATGAATATTTTGAGATAGTGTCATGATGTTCCTGTCCTTTGTCTTTCTGCTGAGAGTCACTCTTTCTATTCAGTTTGAAGTTCTCAGTATATTAAATCACTCCTCAGAGTTCTGGGCAATATCTAGAAGATACTAAAAACTTATCTACATATTGTAAAGAAGGATATCATATCTGAAAATCTTTTAATATGAAATGTAACTTGACTGTTCTCTATGAATCTGAAGTGATACCTTAAGGTCATACGGTACTGTGATGGTGACTGTCAGGGAAAAATTAGAAATAAATTAATCATGTATAAACATATCCTGACAGTTTACATTTTATGTCTGGCCGTCTGGATTCTAAGCACAAGGCCTACTAGCTGTTCTAGAACTAATCAAGGTAATGCAAAGGGAATATATTAAATTAAGTTGAAAGAAGTTTTGGGTTTATCTGTCATTAATATGTTGAATTATTTTCTGTTACATCATTTATACATAGACTGCTAACACATTACATCTTGGATCTGCAAAAATATTAGTTACTTGGATACAAATGTTACAGCTTTTCTTTATTTTGAATGATTCTCTTGACTTTCCAGAATAATTTCGGCAAAGGAGTATAAATACCGTGTTAACACAGCACAGGCCTTGTAACTGCAAGACATCACAGCAGCTTGCATTTATTACCAGCTGTACACTCACCATTTTCTCTTGAATGTTATGTTCATAATAGACAGACACAGAGAAAGCCTATCTTGCACACTTTAATAGAACATGACAGTAGCAGTTAAGCCTGAATAAGAATAACTATTTTTACCCAGCATCCCACTCAAGTTTTTCCTTTGAATTGTAACTAAACCGATAGCCATTCTGTCCATTTTCAGCAATATAGGTCTACTGAGGCCAAGACATCTATGCAGTCGAAATTATTTGGCAGTATTCCACTTTATATTTTGGTTCAGCTTAGTACTGCATAGTATTTTGATAAAAAAAAAAAAAAAAAAAAAGGAAACACAAACCTGAACCATAAAGTACCAATAGGATATTGGGAAGGCTGATTGATAAAAGAATGTTAAGAGGGATTTTCCCTCAAGAGAGATTGTTTGTATTTAAGTTCTATTGGGGTTGGTAAAAGTCCCATTGCTACCCAATATCTTCAGCAATCAGCTAAAATAATGGAAAAATATTAAATAACTTCTGATATACCTAAGCAAGTAGCATAAAACAGTGAAGGAATGATAAATAATATTGGAAGAACAGCTGATAGACAATAAACAGAGTGATATGACCATTCGATAGCTGATTAAGGTGTATTTTAACATTGCCATATGCGCAGCAACACATGTAAAAACAGTTCATAGGATATATAAACTGTGATCAAATAACTTGGCATGTGTTCTCGGCATAAAGCGTTGTCAAAAATAAAGGATAGTTATAATAATTTCAAATAAAAATAGAATACTGGGGTTCAAGAACAGAAAGCAGGTTTACTGATATATACAAGTACAGCTAATATTGGAGCAGTATATAGTCAAATGTGTCCATTCTTAGAAGGATGCTAAAAACCAAAAGATATAATCAAAGGAGAGAATCAGTTATACTTTAAAGATGTTGAAAAGCTCTTAAACTATGATACTTTAAAAACTCGGTTTGTCTGGTTCTGAGAAGAACTGGAGAACAAGATAACTAGATTATGTGGTGCCTATACCTTTACAAGGAGAAAAGGCCAAATTCTGAAATCTTAGTAGTTTGTGAGGAAAAGACATATCAAGAACCAAATTCTATCAGCTAAAGACAGAAAAAAAAAAAGAAATTTGTAATTAAGAAACCTGCTTTGAATAGTGAGGGTGCAAAGCTGCTTATACAAAATGCCAGGTTAAGTGGTGAATTCCCCATTTCTTGTCTTTAAATCAAAGATTTACCTTTCTAGAAAAAATGTTTTGATCAAATTCAGCTCACAAGACTGAAATGCAATGACTTATAAATCTTCATGGTGCAACACATTATCAGTATTAATCTGTGGGAACTGTATAAGTAAACATGACCATACACATGACTTTATCAGTGTTTAATATCATGGAGAGACTTACATTTCTCCCCAAAAAGAAAGACATAAAACCACGATGGAGGCAGGACAGCTGTTAGTCCCTTGTTGCTGATATGGCCAAAAATCTTAGAGCATAAAATACATGACACTATCAAGTATAACAACATTATCTCGGTACAGTGTTAGACTAATTTTCTGTCTATGCAAAGAGGTGGCTGCAGCAATATGTGGACTTCCCCAAAGTAAATGGAAGTCAGGCAGGAGGGCTCTGTTATATGTACTGAGTTTAGCCATTGATTTATCATTTGTGGTTGGTAAATGTTAGTCAAATTTGACCCATATAAAGGTCATCAACAGTGAGAGGTCCTCAGATTATCATACTATTCCCTGTCCAAATATACTACAAGTGACTGCAGCACTGGTGGAAGCTTCCCACTGAACACATTGTTCTCTGTGTCCTATCCTGCATATGGCACACATAACTAGAAAGGGTTTTGAATTAATAAGGAGCTGATAAATCTCACATAGAAAGATTTAGATACCATAATCTGTTATTGTGTCTGTCTCAGGACAATGACAGATTTTAGTTGGAGATAGTTATGCAGTAGAAAGTGTGCCATATATCTAATTATAGTTTAAGAATAGTCTAAAGCAAGAAAAAAAAGATGCAATTCTGAAAATCCTTCTGTTCAGGTTCCTGAACATCTAATGCATAAGCCAGATAAGAGTCTTTCTGTTTGACTGGAAACTACTGATGCCTGTTATATCACTGATTTACCACAACTGTTCCAGACAAATATCTTAATAATGGGCTTTTTGCCTAAACTTGATTTTGAAAGCCAGGAAATCAATACTTCCACCTGACTCCCATAATGCAATAAAGGTGCTCACGATATGCATAGCACACATCAAGATATTTCAAGATGTTGTACTGACAACTTCTTTGACAAGCACAGTTAGCATTGGCTTTGATGGGTATGTGTTCTGTACTGCTTCTACTGATGTGACTTAATTTTGCAGCAAAGCATGAAAATGTTATAGCACCTGTGAGAGAAAGATGGAAAATTCTTCTAGCCATTTTTATTCAGTGTTTATGTATTTTAAACACTGGATAATAAACAGTGAAAAACAATTCCTGGACCACAGAAAAGAATACAGAGTTTCCCTCTCCATACTGGTTGTCCCAATAATAGGGATAAGGACAATATTCTCCTCATTTGACTTTTCTCATTCCTTTGACTCATGAATCTGCCGTTCATTTCTCCTCAGCAGTATAATTTGAACAGGAAAGATGGAAATTAACCAGTCTAGTATTTAGGGCTTGTTCTTAGGAGATGTGAACTGTTTGATGAAATTTTTCATAAAAGGTGCATGACCCTACACAACAGCCACATTTCAAAAGAAAATGCATTAAAATGCCTCTCAGCATCCATGACTCTTCAGGTCTGGGATAAAGGTGCAAAGCTAAAAGAAAATGGAAAAGAAATCCTTTATCTTGCACTGAATGCAAGAAGAAATTGGAAAATTATTTTTTTCACATCCCTTCCCAAATTCTCCTTTTCGGTTCTTTCCATTGACATGCTTGTGTTTAAAACTGTGTTGCTCAGTAAAAATGAAATAATAGTTGAGCATTATTAAGAAGTGATCCATCATAAGATAAAATCTGAGCATGGTGTGACAAGCTAGTTATGGTCCATAGCAACAGGCAGCTTAACTAGCTGACAAATGACAAGTTTACTGTGGCTTTTGCTGGTCCTAGATTTTTTTGTGCTTAAGAGATTTATGAAAAACATGGTCCTCTGTAGGATATTCTCTACAGTGCTCTGTTACTACTGAAGTTTTGACAGCGGTGCATCTTTTTGCTGAGTTATGCAGCTACTCTGGAATCCCATAATTCAGAATATATCTAGGGTTTTTTTCCTCTTCCCAGCACAGGTTGCTTCTAAGATGACTGAATTATCAATGTATTTCCATTAACGATGCATCTCTTTTCTTTAGAGTCATACCATAGAGGCTTCATGGTACCTTTCTGGAGCCACATCACTACTGCTTATTTCTGTCATGTCCTTATTAACTTCTTACAGTTGAGGAATCCTTTTTCTTGTCTGTGTTCATGATATGTGCCATTTACAAATCACAGGATTCCAGAAAATAGTTTCAATAAAACAGAGTGTTTAACATGACAAAACTGTAAATGATGTAAGTTTCACCCCTGATTATCTTCACTGATCACGTTTTCTGTGCCTTACTCTCTGTTCTCCATTCTAATGTGAAGTGAAAGGAGTGTGCAAGGACCATACATCACATTACACACCACTTAATGGGGGAATGATTATCAGCCAAGAACTACCTGCAAAACTCAACTAAAATGCTAACTAGTCTTGTTGCCTAAAATTTGATGCCTTCAAAAATTAGCTGCACTACTCTGAAGCAAGATATTGGCATACATTAAAGAAAAATGTAGCCATTAATTTTTCATTGCACAACAGAGCACAGCAAACATCAGAACATGCTCAAGTAGTAAAATTCTGCAAGTTTAAAAATAGATGTAGAGCAAACAGGAAAGAGGTCTGGTAGAATCAGAGTAGTCTCATAGAATGAGTGGGATGAAAACAAAACCAAGTCCTTATCTGAAAAACTTGATCAACTTCGTTGGAAGCAGTTGAGATCCTCAACCTTTCTTTGGAAAAGGAACTGGAGAACATCAACCATGAAAGAGCTAAAATGGAGAAGTCATTTACTCTCTCCTTCCCTGAAGAGCACTTCAACCTGGCCACCTCAGCCTGGAGGACTAAGGCCATTGAAACTGTCACCTTCGCTGCCAATCAGAGCATCAGCTTTGATTACTGCTCTGCATGTGACTCTGAATGCACAGCATCAGTAATGTATACTGGTGGTGAGCACAGGGCAAGATTGTTAAGGACTAATTATTAGAATACATAGTGATAATGACAGATAATGAGTAAGAACTAAGCCTTAGTAGCAAGTGTGGAGTTGATGAATGTCAGTCCTGTAAAGTGCTATTGTGAAGTTTGAAACTGGCCTGATTTATAGATCTTTTAATTCTTCCATCACAAAGATCTCTAACTTCATGGGTTTTTCTGATATGTATACCCATATACTTAATTGCCAGAAGGCTTTTGCAGTAGGTCTGAGCTGTCTCGTCACTCCTGTGTAGCCAGGAATAAAAAAGATCTAAACCAAATAAACTAGGCAGCTGACTAAAGCCAAATAAATGCATTCTAGAAGTGGCTTCTCCTACCTAAAACACACACCATGACAACTAGGTTTTTTCAAATTAAGCTTCTTGCTTGTCGTGGTTTGAGCCTGGTCAGCAACTAAACGCCATGCAGCCACTCACCCACCCTCCCCCCACTTGGGAATGGGGAGGGAATCAAAGGGGCAAAGGGAGACTCTCGGGTTCAGATAAAAACAGTTTACTAACAGTAACAGAATAACATGCTGACAGCAGTATCAGCAGGTAATGTACAATACAGCTGCTCACCACCCGCTGACCGACACCCACCTGCTCCCAGCTGGCAATCCCAAAACACAGACACCAAGACAGCACTCCCAGGAACAAGACCCCCACCTCCCAGCCCACTCCTGCCTTTATATAGTGAGCACAATGTCACATGACATGGACTATCGGCCAATCGGGGCCCAGCCCTCCAGCTGTGCTCCCCCCGCCCCCACACACAGGTGAGGGCACTGGGGCCTGGGGAGCCCCTGGGGTCTCAGGGTGCTGCAGCACTCCTCCCGCTGCCAAACCAATGGGAACTCTAGTGCAGCCCAAATCAGGACATTGTTCTAAAGGGCAACGTAAAAGATGTGATGGGAGCTGGATGAGAGCAGAGGAAATTATACAAATCCAGGTGTTGGAAACACCAGAAAACCTGAGAAGCTGTGGAGGAGTTGCAACATAATCACCGAGGGAATAAACAGGAAGCACTCATGATAGAGCAATGGAAATGCATAAAATCAGGGATCAGCTTCAGTCTAAACTCTTAAAAGAAATGCTGCTTTTCTTCCACTAGAATCTGAAGAAAAAAGAGACAGATAGAGAAAATGCTTTCTTGTGGGTCAGGATAAAGACAGGGAGATCACTTACCAAATACTGTCAAGGGCAAAACAGTCTCAACTTGGGAAAAACTTATTTAATTTATTGCCAATTAAAATAGATCTGTGTAGTAAGAAAAAAAAAAAAATAAAACAACACCTCAACACCTTTTTCTCCCCTCTGTTCCCCAGGATCAGCTTTACTCCTTGTCCTTGTTTTGGTTGGAATAAAATTAATTTTCTTCCTAGTAACTGGTATAGCACTGTGTTTTGGATTTACAATGAAAATAATGTTGATAACACACTGATGTTCTAGTTGTTGCTAAGTAGTGATTATACTAAGTCAAGGACTTTTCAGCTTTTCATACTGCCCTGACAGTAGAGTCTGGGGGTGCACAAGAAGCTGGGAGGGGACACAGCCAGGAGAGCTGGCTCAAATGGACCAAAGGGGTATTCCATACCATATGATGTCATGCCTTGTATATAACCTGGAGGGAGTTAGCCGGGGGGAACAGCAGCTCAGGGATTGCCTCGGCATCAGTCAGTGGATGGTGAGCAACTTTATTGTGCATCACTTGTTTTGTATATTCTATTATTTTTTATTATTTTCCCTTTCTTTTCTGTCCTATTAAACTGTCTTTATCTCAACCCATGAGTTTTGTGGTTTGGTTTTTTTTTTTTTTTTTTTTTTTTTTTTCAATTGTCTCCCCCATCCTGCTGCAGGGGGAAGAGTGAGCGAGCAACTGTGTGGTGTTTAGCTGTCGGCTGGGATTAAACCACAACAGTCCTTCACTCCTGACTCCCCAGCAGTGCTGGGGGCTGAGGCCAAAATATGGTGAGCATGCAGTGGTTCCCCTCTGCCGCCCTTTCTCTCTCACACTTTTCCCCTGCTCCAGCATGGGCTCTCCATGAGCCGCAGTTCTCTCAGGAGATATTCACCTGCTCCAGCATGGGGTCCTTCATGAGCTGCAGCCAGACAATCTGCTTCTCTGTGGTCTCCTCTTCAGGATTCAGCCCCTGGATCACCTCCTCCCCTCCTTCTTCTCCACTTGCTTACTCGTTCTGTTCCCTCTTCATCTCTCTGTCTAACATTTTGCTATTTCTTATACTCATTTTCCCCCGAGGCACCCCCACGGTGTCTGTGGGGCCGAGCCGTGCCCTGCGGTGGGTGGGTTGGAGCCGGCTGGAACCGGCTGTGTCTGGCGCGGGGCAGCCCCGGCCTCCCCTCACAGAGGTCAGCTCTGCAGCCCCGCTGCCAGCGCCTGTGCACAGGAACCCAATACAGCCCCACATCTAGTTTGTCTCTGCCTTTCCATAGAGACCTGGTCTGAAGTTTGCCGTTCAACAGAACAACTATGATTCATTTAAATGGTGTTTTAATCAGATCCTATAAAATCCACCCAAATAAGCTAGACTGTTTCCTTACATCTTGCTCTGCCTTTTTTGTAAAATGTAGTAAATATCTAAAGTCATTCCACAATGAATAACTGGATAATTTGTATTGTACTGCATATGATTCTTGTTGATATTTTATATGAAAAGTGCTAGCTACATTTCTTTTTCTGGTACATAATTTTGACACAAATGCACTTAGAGAAAACATTATCATATTAGCTTGCAACCTTGAAAAACAACAACCACAAAACAGAGAAAATCCCATAGTCCTCTGGAAGCTCTAACAGCAAAAGGTATTATCGATAAAAACTAGAGGGACTGCCAGTTGTGCAGGTAAGGGTTGAACAGCCATCATTAGATATGAGATGCTGAGAGGTTGTTTTACTGACAAAACTCATGTACTGTATCGTAGCTACAGCTTTAACCACAGATGTGCATCAGAGGTTATGGATCATATCACCAAACATAATAGGCAGCCAGAGGTCACCTATCGTTTCCTCTTCAGTCTCACTGGTTAGCTGAAAGAGGCTAGGATGCTACCTACCAAATTCTAAATCTTTTGTGTTAAGAATAACATTTTGGCCCTTATTGTAATGGATATGTTATCCTTCTTCAGTAAAGCTTTATAAAAGATGATTGGGTTGTTATGGGATTATTACTAGGGACACCACCCACTTGTAAGGTGGACCTTCAGGCTGAATCAATAATACAGTATTTCCAAAATGCAACTTTTATATTTCTGAGTTTTGGAAGTTAAATAAAATGCATCTGCTAGAGCTGGAATTAACATTTTAGTTTTAATTTAAATTCTCTAGAAACAATAACTTCATACCCACAAAGTAGATCATTACTTTAAATACATGGTTTTTTTATATATATATATATGATATAGAAATTGCAACGATTGTCAAAACAATTTTAATATCTAGACAAATGTACTACTCACAGAAGAGGTCTGTCCTGGAAGGAGAATTTCATGGTACAGTTTAGACACAAGTCAAACAGGTGCAGTAGAATGTGTTCTTCATTCACAATTTCTAGCAAATGGACCTTTAATTAGACAAATTCTGCAACACCTGTGACCCAGACAAGCCTTCTCACCTTTTAGAACATTGCCATGTAAACCAAAAGAAAGGTGATTTGGCATCAAAAGCTAGTCATATCTCCAGGAACTCTGATTTATTTAGACTTTTATGAAAGCTAAAAATGAGCTCACCATCAGCCTTAAGTACCCCTGACAAAATAAATCCTAAGGACAGGAATCTGAAATAACCCACAATAAATTGCCCTCTTTTTTTTGTACACCTTCATATGTGATTAGTATAACTACAGGTTCATTCCTTCTATTGCAAGAATCATGAAAGATAAATCTTTCAACAGTAATGCTAGCTAGCTGTGTGGTACAGTAAGGATATAATATTTGTAACTCCATAGTTGCAGTGCCATTTCAATAATTCCCTCCATGTCAAAAACCTCTCCCTGTTTTCTCTCTATAGGGCTACTGTTCTCAATGTAATTAGAGAAGGGAATGGGTGAGTTTAAAATCTGACATCACAAATGGTATTTAAATTAAATCACTCTCCTGTTTTATCTGTAAGATACAATGATTTTTCTGATTTCATTTGGAGCAAATATTTGCCTTTAAGATTCTTCTCCTCCTCAGAGAGGTATGAAGTGCCTGTGATAAACATGCATTGAAACAGTCTTGGAAGTGGCAAAATGGCATGCAAGTGTATTGCTGTGAAGGGCAGATGCAGTCAAACCATGGTTGAAGAGACTGTGGAGCTTTATGATCATTACCCACCTTGTGACTGGGAGCATGTATACTTCCCCAGCCAGCGGTAAAAAGAGAATTAGAAATCTCTTGGCTACTTGTCACTCTGGCTGACACTGTCTCCATTTCTTAGAATTTGTTCTGAATATTAAGACAAGAAAAACTGTACTAAACACTTTTATTGTTCTTGGTTGCAGCCATTCAGGCATGTATTACTATCTCACATGGTTGAGAACCTGAAACAGAGTGCTTTTTTGTTGCCCTAACATTAGTGACTTTTAGATAATCTGTCAAAATATTGTCTTTTGTGTTGTTGATGTTTCTTCATCCAGAAGCACAGTGTACTTATGCCTTTGCTTCTGAATACAAACAAATCAATCTGTCTCTCACAAAACAGTAGGGAAAAGCCAGTAAATTATCCCTTGTGAAAGAAACTTAAAAATAAGAGACAAGTGAAATAACCTAATAAAGCATGAATTGATATGAAAAAAATAATGTTTTCCCCTTGTATTGGAGCTATCAGCAGAAAAATGAGAACTTTAATGAATTGTGTTCAGACCCAAATGGAGGATGTCAGTGATGGAAAAGCAAACATATTTTTGTTTATATTTTTCACCATGGGGTAGTAATATTGACTCAAGCTGAGCAAAAAGATACTATAAATATATATGAAAGACTACATTTAAAAGAAATTCTAGGTTCCTGTCATCACAGTGCAATACGTTGCAAGTTGATTCTTCTTTTCTGTCTCTTCTCTTGTAATTTATTTAGACAGCAAAGCTAGAAACTTCCAGTTCCTGCCTAAGCTTGAATCTTACCTGGATCAAAAAATAAAATGAATCAGTGGGATATGGCTACAAAGAAGACCACAACAGGCATTCCCATTCCAGCTTTAAATTAGCTCATATGTAGTGTTGCTGCAGCAGTGTGGCAAATTACACCTCCCAGACTGGCATGAGCAGTGCCTGTATTGACTCTAATTCTTGAACTAACTCACTTAGAGCTAGATTAGGTGTCCCTGCACAACATTGCTTACTTGAGGTGCTGACTTCTTATCACTGACTTTGTGAAGATAGTGATTGCTGCTTGCCCACAAAGGAGAGAGGTCCTCTCTGACCCATCCAGAGCTCTGCCAGGCAAAGCACTAGGGCAGATGGTACTCCTGTTCGACAGCTTAAGTAGCTGAATTATATCACTATACAGCACCCAGTAATCTCTCCAGCCGAGTACCAAATGAAAAAAAAAAAAAAAAAGAAAATTAATTTTCTGATGGCAAAAGTCAAGATAGCACCAGCAGTGCTACAGAGAGGTGCTACACTGTTTTGTGATATAAAGTGTCTTGTGGGATCAGTGAACACTTACAGGGATACTGTGGGTCATACAGTAAAAATTTTTAAAAATGGAAAATTGTTACATTTCACAGAACTGGGACTTTGAGACTGTCTCTGAATCTTTGTGACAGCATGTCAATGGTCATTAATCATACTTTAATTAAACATTGTTGTGATATAAACCTGACTCATTAAGTCACCCACAGATCAGTTAACTGAGTGTTCAAAATCACTGTCACTAATATGGCTGAATACGATACAAAGAAGTCAGATAATTGGAAAAAAACCCAGTATTATTCTCTCTGATTTTTCTTTTTTTTTTTTTTTTTCCCTGGTGTTTTTAAAAGATAATCCATCAATATCCTACACAAGTTTTGAATATGTTAAATCTATTTATCATTTTAAAAAAATACTGGTGTTGTCATATGGTAAATATTCCTTATATTTGTTCAGGCAATCATCTATAAAATAGGTTAATATTTTAAAGTGTAACATACTTAGATACTGAAGATCTTACATACTGAAGTAATGAAGATACTTACATACTGAAGATTTTGAAGTATTATTCAATAGTGAAATGTGGTTATATCTAACATGGATTTTGGCCCAAAGCGTCCCCTAGGCAGTAGAAATCAATATAGAGCACTAGATTTTACAGGGCTCATGGTGTGAAGCAGTGGCTAAGAAAGAAAATATCATTCTTAGATAAATAGAAAGAGGAATATAAAATGGAAATACAGAGCTATTTTTGATTCTTTATGACATTACTGAGACCTGTACTGTGTTCTGTTTTATGAACTCATTTTAAAACAGTGTTGACATATTGGAAATGGCTTAAAAAGAGCTACTATAATGATGAAAGTTCTGAAAAAAAGCCTTTACAGTGAGATACTAAACTAGTTCAATCAATTTAGCTTAATGAAATGAAGGTTAAAAAGTGACCTGATCATGGTCTGTAAATGCAGATACTTCCAACACTGGCGGGAACCTTAATTTATCAATGACATTAGAAACCTAGCACGTGAACATGGAGCATAGGTCAATTGAGACTAGAAATGAAACATGCATTTTTACAGTGAATTATCACTAACCAACAGAGTAAGTTATCTAGATGCTTGATAAGTGTTCAAATAAAGATTAGATGTCTTTCTGAAATAAGTAATTTCTGTGAGCTGAAACAGAAATACAGGGCTTGATGTGGCATCCAGGAAATTCAGATATGTTAACATGTAGGTCTTTTAGAGCTTTTGTATTTATCCAGTTCTGCTTTTATTTATGTGATGGGACTCTGGGCCCAGACTGAAATCTGTACTATACAACAGCACAGATTTCTTGGACTGCAAATGAAGGTTGCCTGTCCTGTGGCCCAAGGTCTTGAGATTGCTTCTGGGGGCAGACTCATCCCCTCACTGCTGCTATAGTCTTTGATTCCATCATCAAGCACAAAACTGAGAAAAATCTTGATTGGCATCAGTAAGAGAAGCTGTTGAGCTAGTCTTTAGGACTCAGGATGTACCCTGTAAAATTGTCATGTGGGAGGCTGTTGTGCCTATTCTTTGGGCATGCCCTGATTAAATATGCTCAGAATAAACAACCTCAGTCTCATATAGGTGATGACACTAGGCTGACAGTGGAAGAGAAATATCTCAGTGGCAATCAAGTCTGATGCAGAAATGACACACCCTTCTGATGAATGAGACGGTGAATTACTCTGTCCTAAGTTCCACAAACTGGAATGGCAAAAGGCAAGATGGTGGTAGGCAGGAATGATGGACCCAGCAAAGTTAGGCATAACTGAATCTGTTTTCAAGGAACTGAGTAAGACAATGTCAGTAAGCATATGCTGACACAAAGAATAGCCTGTTAATTACCTGGTAGTCTGCATGTGGAATAAGACCTTATTCTTATTTATGCTGACATCCCTTTACATTCTTCAGATAAAAAGAGTCTCAACATGGGATAATTCTTGCTTTAAGACTCCCTTTACACTAGTGAAAGAGTATAAGATCATTCATGTAAATGAGAATCTGAATATTGTAAGCTCTAACTTTAGCTCTTTATATAGCATGGCTAAAGACAGCTTCCTTTTTAGGGCAACACATCCTATTAGTGTCCCTAATGATGATTTCTGGTTTTGATTTGCCATGAGCTGTGGAGCATTAGAGATGCAACTTATTTAGGCTGTATCTAAAATTTGGGACTTAGGGGCATTTTCAAGTTCAGCCCAACTCTATCTCAGAATGACACCCAAGCACACATCATCATTCTCCACGTATCCCCTGCCCTGTACCCACTCTCAAATGGGAAGAGTCACGCTAGACTTTTATTTTATCTTTCACATTTACTGTGGTAGCATAGAATTTCTAGCTAGACTTCTTTCTTCTGAGATGCACTGTCTGTCTTAAACTTTTTTAGATCAGAGACAGATGAACCAGGAACTTTGAGAAGACAGATACCACTCCAATGCGTATTTATTACAACAGAGTAAAGTTGTTCTGCATATCAAGCTTAGCTCCCAATATAGTTTGGAAAAAGGTACTCACTTGAGTAACATTAGAATAGAATGTCTGCCATGGTTGCTTTCATGAGACAGAGGGAAAGATTGTCTTTTGTTTCACATACTAGTGATGTGTTTTAAAATCTACCTCACACCTCTCTTTTACCTGTATTCCTTTTCGCTTTACAGGTTTCTGTCTCACTAATTCTAACTTGCAATTTTCAGTTCACATCCTCCTCGCTTCGATTTCCCTTATGTGTATACTACTTCTCATTCCTGTATTTCCTCTTCTGCTTTTCTTTAATCTTGTCTTCTCTCCTACTCCTCGTCTCCCATGGAATTAGCTGGTTCTTTTTCTTCCTACAGTTCAGTCTTTAAACCTTCAAAAATTACTCTGGTATTGCACATTAATATAAATTATTTACATAATATGCCATCAGCGAGTGAAATTACCAGTGAAATTCTCTTGTTATTACTGAAGTTGTACCTATATGCAGCAACAAGAGGGCTGGCTTCTTTAAGTATCATAGATACTCTCACTCTGGAGGATAACAAAACATGGAGGCACCATTCAAAAACTCAGGAGAGAAAATGCAGGTTGTATAATTAAGTGATTTTATTTAATAAACAAGATAAAGACACATGTGCCAGCTGAGTTCATTCCCACTAGTACAAACATGAGCAAAGCAGAAAAAATCATGACTTGTTATGCTTCTTTCTTTTGATCCCCCCAGGCTATTATTTCAACAATTTTTTTTTTAGGGGGAGACAATGTGGATTTTAGTATGATTTATGGATAAACCGGAAATGTGGGAATTAGGTTGAAAAGTACATTTATTTAAATTTTAGACAAACATAAGACAAGAGATTCAAATTTCCTAATATACTGTATCATAAAGTTGACAGGCTGTTGAATCTTGGAATGAAACATTTAAGATCTTTAAACAGAGAATTAAAGAGAGCTGCTCCTTAGCTTACAACCAAACATAACTCTGCTGGTCTTGTTATTATTGTTCCAATGAAGAAAAGAAACAGAGGAAGAAGTTTTCTGTGTGCATCTCTTAGTGTGAACAGAATATATTTTACTTTTTTTTTTTTTTTTTTTTTAGAAAACCATATATGCCTTTGTTAGTATGGAAAAAATAACTTACTGGATATCTGCACTGTAGATTTATACCATTACTATGGAAAGCAGCATTTAGGAAAAGCTCTTGTTAACAATTCATGCCTCACAGTGCCAGGGAGACTGAGGCTACTGGTACAAAATCAGTCCTCTGTTTTATACAGCTGTTGAGGAATCTTCAATGACACCAGCAGCAGAGACAATTTTATCAGGTCTTCTCCAAAGCCTGCTCTGTTTGCCTCACTACAAAACTATCTTGTATAAAAGCTGTTGGTTCTAAGAACCTTGGTATTTCAAAGCTTTTCCTGTACTCCACAGAGTCATCCCCTGTGCTTTCACACTCTTTACGTTGATTGTCAAAAATGCCTTATAAATTATTCAGAAGGTGAAATGAAAAAAAAAGAAGTTAGGATTCATAGAGAGCATTTTTTGTTTCTCAGAGGAAAGGGAAACGGTATGGTATTCCAGCCCATTAAGTTAACACAAAGGCACATATAGTTTTTTACCTATTTAAAGGGTTGCAAGAACAAATAAATTAGTAAAAGTAATGAATAGGCCTGAAAAATCATCAGTGCTCACACTAATTCTAGCCTTTACGCTTCATACACCTTTTGCTCCCTCCAGTTCTTTCCCTTCGCACTAATAGTATAACCACAGGTGTGCTGTCCCTCATTATCAGAGTTTAATTTCTGATTTCTGGTTTTCAGAGTCAGGAGACAGTGAATGTTGATTCCAAAATCAGTGAATCATGCAGGTTGTGCATGTACTTTTCAAGCGGTGGGTTTCCTTGTCTTGGACTTTTATAAACACAGTTGTCCAAAGCTGTAGTTTTCAAGCTGTAGTTCCTGGATCCTAAGGTTATATCTTATCAGTAAATTAAACAGCTTCAGGGCCCAGGACTAAACATTGGTATATGCTTGTTCATGTTGTTAAATTGTTTGTAGTGTATTAGGCATAGTTTGAGGTCCCTCCATCAGGGACCTTTCCCAGTAGGCAGCTAGAAGGTAGCTACCCTATATGGAAGGAGGATGAGAATATTTTGCTTATGGATGCCATCTGACTTCAGGCCAACAGGCAGTCCTTGGATCATTTTATGTATTGGTATAGATTTGGTCCAAGGGCTCAATGACTGTTACTCTATGTATGCATATGAAGTGTAAGTAACAAAAAGAAATTTATTCCTAGAAGAGTAGGATCTTCCATAGATTATTGGGAGATGTACAAATAGAAAAAGACAACAAACACTAATGAATAGAGAGTTAGAAAATGTATTAACATTTTTGTTTCTGTTTTTGGAATGTTTTCTCACTGTATGTAGGGCTTATCCCTCACAGCATCAATATTGTCTAGCTCAGATAAATTGTGTGCACATACAGTGTCTCAGACAAGAGACTTGTTGACAAAATATGTTAATAATATGTGCACACATATATATATATGAAATATAAAACAAATTAAAAGATGACATATTAGCACAACAATCTCTATTCTTTGTTAATGATCAATTTCTGTGTCAGTGAAACCGAGATAATGCTGGTCATTTTTTTCCCTTTTTTGACTCTAAGGTTTTGCTCCTATATGCCAAGTAATGAGGAAAGACTAAGAAGTATCAGTAATGATGTTGGAGAATGAAGCAAAACACTATTTTTTTTTAATAGAATACATGGACTTCATTTATATCACTCATATTTTTAGTGGAAGACCATAGAAAAAACTAATTATAACAGTTTTTTTATAAAAGTCAATATGAGCTTAAAGTGAAGCTATATTACGATGGTATGCCAGACATGGTGTTTGATACATGAAGGGTGACAGAAGAAAAAAAAATGCTGTGGCTCAAAGATCCAGACCTTGGAGCCATTAATTAAAGAGTAGTTCTGCAAAAGGTAAATCACCGTCCTGATAACTATAGAGAAGTCTTCCATATTTGATCACTTGCAGGGCAGAGTTACAGAGTTCCACAATTCTATAAAAAATAAGGTAGGTCGACGTAAATTTGAAAAAGGAAGAGAGTGAATACCAGCATTCACTGAAAGTTTTTTAATTATTCTTGGTACAGTTAAAAGCTTCACTGAGATCACAGGAAGAGAACTGTGAAGTAAGATCTGAAGTTAGGAACAGGCTGCTGAACATAAATTGCTCAAGTTTTTCATCAGCCATTAACATTTACAAAGTAAAATGCTCCTGATATAGCTTGTGCATGTAGCAAAAGCCATTATCTCCTCATGGTTATATTGTGATCTTCAGTCTTTTGGTGTTAATGATGTTGTTCACCTCACCTAACATTACACATCTAGCAGACGGGTATCTGATTGTGCTACTTGCTCTACTTTCCCAATGAAGGAGAGCAATAGACATCTCTGGAGTATGGTTAGTTTTATCTTAACATGAAGTAAGTCAAAATAATGGGAAGATTTGTTGGCATTTCTTCAGTGGCAAAGGAAGTCCTGGCAAGAATCCAGTACTATCTCCACAGAAACATGGTGTACACTGGGAGTTCTGCATTTCTCACCCTTTGTTCCCACAGTGTTCCCAGTAAGAGCTGTTCTCTGCAGGCTGGAAGATGCACTTTAGCTCAGCACTCACACTGACAAGGATCCTCTTTAGCAGAGGGAGTCAAGAGGAAAATCTGATAGATAGATAGATGGGACTGGAAGACAAAGGTAACGTCCCTGAGCATGTGTCTTCCCATATAAGCAATGTGAGAACCTTTTAGCTTGATCTGATATAACCTCTGAAGAGTCCTGCAGTAACTTCATCCAAAGCCCATGTCCTTTCTCCCTGATGCCTCAGTATCACCATGTCTGAGGGCCTCTCCACAGCCTCTGTCAATCAGGCATGTATTTGTTGTTTTCATTTTGAGACTTCTGGAAGAGGACATTGAGCAATCGCATTGGGTTTGCTCATAATGGGAAGTATGATTGTTGTGGATGAGGCTTTTAGAAAAAGAATAGAAATGCCTACTGAGCTTATCAGACTAATTGTGAAAAAAGAAATACATTCCGAGGAGTCTAAGGTTGCCATTTCTAATCTTAAACTTGCAATCATCTGAAGACCATGACATAATTTTATTCCACTTTAAGCATTCAGAGGGGGAACAAGATTCAGTTCACTCATTTGTGTGTTGATCCAATGTTTGCAGAGTATTGTCACTCTGGCTGATGTCAGCCTCATTAACGTTAACTAAGTCCCACCAAAACAAGTCAGTAAATCTTGTGGAAGATTTCTGTCAGTTTTACTCTTGTCATGATGTCTACTACCTGTTGAAATTCCATAGAGCTACAATTAACATACATCCTTCTAAGGCCTAAGGGCAGGCATGTAATTCCTACCAATAGGAAAGAAAACCTATAGTACAATCCATGCTTGTAATGACTGTACATTACTCACACAATTATGGCATTAAGACATAATGTTTGATCACTGAACAGTAGTTACAATAAGAGGGAAAAGGCTGCTTTTATGTCCTTCTAACTACTGGCTACAAAATTTTAAGAATTAAAACTCTTCATTATATTTATGTATCTCTCCTAATTTTTTTCATTTTTATTTTTTTCCTTGACAAGTTTATGGAGAGCCCACAGGTACTTGTGGTTTGAGCCTGGTCAGCATCCAACCACCATGTAGCCACTCTCTCTCTCTTCTCTTCTGGCAATAAGAAGGGACAGAGAGCCAGGCTTGGGATTTGAGATAGCACCAGGATGGGGAAAAATCACCCTTTATGGTCACGAGCAAAAGGCAGATTCATTACAGGAAGAAAAATAAAACATAAATTTATTACAGACACTAACAACACTTGACAGAGTAGGACAGTGAGAAGCACTGACACATCTTGAGAACACCTTCCCCCCACCCCTCCCTTCTTCCTGGGCTCAGTTCTGCTCCCGATATCTCTACCTCCTCCCACGAGGTGCAGGGGCAGGGAATGGAGGGTGCAGTCAGTGCTGCCGCTTCTTCCATCTTCGGGGCGGGGGGGGCGGAGATTCTGGAACTTGTTGCCCATGCTTCATCGTGGTCCCCCTCTCACAGGAGACAGTCCTCCACAAACTTTCTCCGACGTGAGTTCCTCCCATGGGCTGCAGCGTTCCCCACACTCCTCCGTCATGGGTCACTAACTTCCTCCGACTGGATTCCCTCCCACGGCTGCAGCCCTTCCCGAGCTGCTCCGGCGTGGGACACCCCCACATGCTGCAATCCTCCAAGCACTGAATTACAGCAGCAGGGTTACCTTTTCTCACAAGACCCCAGCCTTCTTTGGGCACAGACACCATGATCATCCGTGCAAAACAAAACACAGGCCATAAATCAGTGTCTGCTCTACCGTAGATCTCCATGGGTGGCGGGGGGGGCCGCCCTGCTCTCTCACCACAGGATACAAGGGGGTCCCTGCTCCAGCACACCTCCCCCCTCCTTTCTTCCTCCATTCCTCCACTGACCTTGGTGTTCACACAGCTGCCGCAACTCCTCCTCACAAGTCCCACTGCTCATCACCACATCCCTTCTTAAATACGTTATCGCAGATGCACAGCTGATTGGCTCAGTTTCCAAACAGAGGTGGAGCTGACTTGGAGCTGGGGGAGCTTCAAGAAGCTTCTCACAGGGTGCTGCCCTATAGCCCCCTCCCCTGCCACCAAAAGAACTCCACCACTCACTCAACCCAGAACAGTACTAAACAGAGGCAATGAGGGAAGGAGGTGAGCACTGAGGAGGAATAGGGGAAAGGATTGAGCAGAACAGTAATGTTTCTAGTGAAGGAATGAGGCTGGAGCAGCAAACTAGAGGTTTGGGGAATTTCAGTCTTAAATTAATAAGTAATATCTTCTCTCCATTCCTTCCTACCCTGCATGTGAGAAGCTCCTCTCCAGGAGCCTCATTAATTTCCAAATAAAAATGCATTACAGGGACCATTCTGTAGCACTCCTTTTATAGATTCACCAGCATGGGAACATGACATCAGAAAGTTTTGCTACAAGCTCTGTGATAAAGGTCTAGTGGGAAAAAAAAAAAAAGTGAATATGGTGATCCCAGTTGTCAGATCATACTGATCAGTTGGACTTTGTCCTGGGTTTGAGTGAGTGTGGGGGGGGTTTGGTAACAGGGGAGGGGGCTGCAGGGGTGGCCTCTGTGAGAATCTTCTTGAAGCTTCCCCAGCTCCAAGTCAGCTCCAGCTCTGTGCTAAAACTGAGCCAATCAGCTGTGCCTCTGTAATAGCATATTTAAGAAGGGAAGTGATGAGGAGTCAGACTAGTGAAGAAGAGTGGCAGCAGCTGTGTGAACGAGGTCAGTGGAGGAACGGAGGAAGAAAGGAGGGGGGAGGTGTGCTAACGTAGAGACCACCCTATATCTTGTGATGAGATGTGAGGGTGGCCTCCTCTGCCACCCATGAAGGTCTACAGTAGAGCAGACACTGATTTATGGCCTGTGTTTCGCACAGCTGATTAAGGTGTCTGTGCCCGAAGAAGGCTGGGGTTTTGTGGGAAAAATTATCCCCCCACTGTTGTAATTCAGTGCTTGGAGGACTGCAGCATGTGGGGGTGTCCCATGCTGGCGCAGCTTGGGAAGGGCTGCAGCCTGTGAGAGGGACTCCAGTTGGAGAAAGTTGGTGTCCCAGGCTGGAGCAGTATAAGGAAATGCTGCAGAACATGGGAGGGACTCACGTCGGAGTTTGTGGAGGACTGTCTCCTGTGAGAGGGGGACCACGGTGGAGTAGGGGGAACAAGTTCCAGAATCTCTCCCCACACACACCCCCCCCCCCTGCCCCCAGTGATGGAAGAAGCAGCAGGACTGATTGCACCCTCCATTCCCTGACCCCTGTGCCTCTGGAGGGAGGAGGTAGAGATATCGGGAGCAGAATTGAGCCCGGGAAGAAGGGAGGTGTGGGAGGAAGGTGTTCTCAAGATGTGTCAATGCTTCTCACTGTCCTACTCTGTTAAGTGTTGTTAGTGTCTATAATAAATGTATGTTCTTTTTTTCCTTCCCTTAACGAGTCTGCCTTTTACCTGTGGCCATAATGCATGATCTGCCCTTCCTGGTCCTATCCCAAATCCCAAGCCTGGCTCATTTGTTCCTTCTCATCACTGGAAGAGAAGGGAGGACTGAGCAGCTGCATGGTGTTTGGCTTCTGACCAAGCTCAAACTACGAAAACTTTATTTCTGTCCTTGTTTAAAAAAATTCAGAAGCTCCTTAATAACTTAGGTAGCTAAATATAATTTTCTAAAGAGATTGAAAACCAAGTTCACATAGTGTTTATAACATTAATGAGGCAGGAATATTTACTAGCTCTCCTATTAGGAATTATAAAATGAAAACATGATTATTGTTGTCTAATCATATAATCAAGACATAGTAACTATAAATATTAACTAATTAGTTGAGGTGCTTGTATATATATTTATATATTAACTGTATACTAGAAAATTTTTATGTGTACATTTAAGTATATATTCATCTATGTATGCATGTATAGAACACCACAAGTTGAAAGGGACTTCAAAAGTCAATCTGGGGTGTGTGTATATAAAATTTCATACTTTATTGTATAAAATATATATACATTCTGTTTCCAATACCCTACATTTCTTTGAAAGTCATTGAGCTTAGTTTTCTGTTGGTTAGGAACTTTGAAATTATAATCCTCGACAGGTTTCTATGAAAGGTGAGAACCACTGCTTCGTAAATTGAACTACATTGTGATGGCTCTATCTTCACACATAAAGAATACATATTCTTGTACAGATGGATAAAGTGAGACAGTTACTTTGAGAAAGAAGCACTTAAAGGGCAGGTTGTAGAAGAGGCTGAACATTCCTGAAGGCAGCATCCGTTAAAAGGTATCTTCTCTTCTGTATGGGATAAGACATATAATGTCTTGCAAATCCAGAAGTTGAAGGCTTGGATACTAAAATGATAAAAGGAAGGATGATCTTGTAGCATTTTTAGAGGATGTTCAATAAATTGCTTTAGACCCAGCACAGTAATTTTGTTACACAGGAGGTATTTGCTATTTCAAATAATTTTAGGAAATGCACATAGTCAAGCACGTAGAACACGAGTAAGTCCTCAGCCATGGACTTATTCCCAACACACAGAACAAACATGCACTGGGGGAATGAAGTATTTTGCATAACACTGTAAGCTTAGTAATAATATAGCTCCAGTTTGCCTCTAAATTACATGCATTTATAGGATCCATCCAACCATTATTTTCAAAGATACGTAGTGGTTCTTTGACTTGGTCTCATAAAATACAACGCTTTCATTTGAGCTAAGTAAAGCTCTTATTATAAGCATCTCAAATTATTAAAAATATGAATGAATGAATGAATGAATGAATGAATGAATGAATGAATGAATGCAGCTTCAAGGAAGTGAGATTAAGACCTTGGACCTTGTCCTGGCAATATTTCTGCAAGTAAAATATGTGCATCATTCTACATATTTCACAAAGTTGCATAAGGTTGAGTACCTAAGTCTACGTAAAATCAAGAGCTGAATTTATTAACTTGGGTACTTAACTTGATGTAAATAGTCTGTGAGATATTCTAAGATCTGCAGCTCCCATAATTAACTCTTCTTAATATGAATATCTCACCTTAGGTCACACAGGAATGCAACTTGACTACTTACACTCTCATCTCATGCTTTAAAGTTCAGTTTTTCCATTTCTGATGAATCAGAAAAGTAATCAATTCAAAGAAAATTACATATATTTCTGTGATGTAGACAAATAGATCTAGTGACATTTTAGGCTCCCAGGTTCTCCTGTCTGGATTTCAGTTGCCAGTCCAAAAGTGTATAGGTTTATTTTAAGTCTTGTTTCTTATCTGTCAGACCCATGAAGATATTTCATGTATGCTTAGGTGTTAAAAATTGTACTAATGTATTTAGACTCCTGAGTATTACTGAGTTTAAATATATAATTTATAAAAACATAGAAATATAAACCATGGAAATTCAAATTCCTACTTATACTTTCTAACACAAAAGGTTTGTTGTTTTTTTTTCATGTCACATAATGATCACCAAAAAACCCCTTACGCAGAAGGAGGACTTACTGGATTCAGCTTTATTGTAATATATAGCAGTAGAAGTCCCAAAAATCTTGCCTTCTTTTTTTTTTTTTCAACTAAGGATGGAAATTCTCCAAGCCACTGTGTGACAGTCTGAACATGTCTGTCTTGAAGCAACTCTAGGTCTTTCAGTATGTAACATGTATGGCATATTGTTTCCTGGTTATATTAAATATTTACATTTTATTACAGTTCAGGCTGTCTGTTTTGATGATGGAAATCTTTGTTACATTTGCTCACAGTTGGCACTCCAGGGACTTTCTTTTGGTTAAGAGTATGAAAAAAATCATCGATCCTGAATATATTTTTCTTGATATGGTCCATTTTGGGATGATGAGAAAAATAATAAGGCAAAATCCCAAAGTAATAATAATTTGAACTGCTTTAATTGTCTCACCACTTACTGACTGAGAGTTCATGACTAAGTGATATATGATCTAGGCTGCTTTTTGGTTTGGAACAAAATTCTGAAGTGTTGTGTAAAAGATTTCAAAGATTGCTCATGAAATCTGTTACCTGCAGATGAATACATTCAACATGGTATCAGCAAATATTAGATCATCAGTTTCAGCAGGCAACGGGTAAAAGATTTTTTCTTTCCTGATGAGTGGAATAAGGGGCTAAAGGAAATAAATATTCTGTGGCACATTGTAAGAATGGGTCTGCGGGTCTTGAGAAACCATCATCACTTTATCCTAATCTCTATTATATTCTGCCTTTTTTTAATCCGATTATGTTTATTTAATGATGTAGTCAATATTGCCAGAGTCTTTTAATTTATTCTAATAGAAAATAAACCAGAAATACATGACCATAATGTTCAGTACAAATGCTTAACTCTGTTTTATCTGCAACTGAAAGCCTATATTTTCTTAGGTCCTGTAATTGGCAGCTATGTTCCTTAAAAATGGATGTAGAGTAGCCGCAGGTTAAAAGGAAGGTTATAATCCTTAAGGAAAACTGAAAAGAATAATTTGACTGATAAAACACACCAGAACTCAATCGAACAGATGAATCGGCTGCATCAACACAAAAGTGATAGAAAAGAGATATCAAGTCTATAATTTAAAGCAACTGAAAGGGACCCAAGGTTTTACTATAGATTAAAATTGTGAAGTGGAAATCATCAATGAATTTTTTAATAGGTACAACTGGCCTTTTTTTCCATCTTTCTAGTTCATGGTTATTGTTTCCTGCCAGATTGAACTGAGAAGGAAAGCAGAAGCTTTTTGTTATGATGCCTTTTCAGACATCGTCATGTCTGGCTGAATTCAGATACCACATTCTCAGCTGTAATACTACATGTCTGTTGCCACCTTTGCAGAGAATCACAATGTTGTTATTAATAGGCTACTCTAGCGTAATAAGCTAGTAGTTTGCCTATTTTTTGTGTTAAAATTTGATCTGGTGAATGGAGAGGTATCCAAAGTCAATACTTCACTTATGCACTGAGGCACATACATTTCTTCAGAGATACCAAAACATTAATTAATATTGTTTAATCAGAAAACAAAGTCTTAACTTGTTAACAAGGCAGAAGTAAAATTGAGATACATTGCTTTTTGTATCATCCATGGAATTATAATGTCACTTTCAGCAGGCAAAATGCTGATAAGAATACCAGTAGGGTATACTTGATTATCAGCTTTGCTTAGATTTACATTCATGTAATTTTTAATCAGTTAAACTTCCAGGATAAATTGGATGAGATCTGCTTTATTTATCATGAAAATCTGTATTTTCTAAAAATAAAAATAAACAAAACCGCTACCCTGCCAACTCCCCCCACCCAGTGCAAACTCTTCCACTCCCCCCCTCAAAAAAAAACCACCTCAAAAAACAGAAGGCTTGTCAGCTAGTCTCATGTCAAGAAATCTGAAGAGCTATATCTTTAACAAAATGTTCTTGTTTCAGGTGGTTTTTTTCCTTTTAGTTCAGTCCCCAGTGAACGGCACATGACTTAGCCTAAGTGTCCTTGGGCTGTTTCTCTTCTGTTTCTTGACTGAGAAGATCAGGTACATACACACTTTTTTCATTGGTGGCTCTTTTGTCTGTGATGTCTTCATCAAGGTCCCCTTGTCCCATTGTTGTTCAGATTCAGAATTAAAAAATTAATTTTCTCATTCCTGAAGAAGAAAATTGAATTCCTGTTTATCTTTGAAGAGGTGTTAACAGATTTTTCCTCTACATTTTCTCATATTTTTATATCATTTGCTCATAGATTATCTTGAAATCAATAAGTTATTACTGTTATAATAGTTTACATGTATTATTATATACATTCTTGTTTGCTAAATAACAGTGACATGCTTCTTGTTGCATAATTCACAACTAAAGCAGTTGCTTTAAAGGCCTTATGAAAGTGTGACTGGCATTTGCAAATTTAAATCCCTCTAGGTAGAGAAGATTCCTGAAGAGCAAGTGACAAAACTGTGTAACATGCAGCTTCATCCCAATGCTAACTACATAGAAATTTTGCCTAAAGATTTGTTTATATTTAACCTTTTATATTGCTTAGATAGAGCATATATTTTGAAGCTTTTACTAGTACTTTCAAGTCCTAACTACTTCATGAAGCGCAAGTGACCCCCACAACACATGGTTGTCAATTTGCATGAAATATCACCTTCAGTCTAACTTCTCACTAAGAAGACAGGCAGCAGTGCTCTGACAAATAAGATTACATGTCTTTGACACTGAAAACTAGATTTTCATGTCTCCTATAAACAGTAAGCTTAAAAAATGTCTGTAGCAAGCCAACTGACTAGACAAAACTTGGAACTTTGTTCTTTGAGTTAGTTTGCCCTTCAAATTAAAATAAGACGCATGCCTTCATGTTTTAACAGTTGATCCACAAAACCATTTTGAACATATTTTTAAGACACCCAGGTATATCTGATCCAGAATATTAGACAATTGAAAAGTCACCGTGACTTTGATATCTTCTGTCTTCTTCCCATATGTCCTCTAAGAAAAATCTGCGTATATTTAAGAAAAGTGCAAGCTCCTTTAACCTAAAAACTGGGAACACAGAGTTGCTAAAGTTTAATGAGAATAAGAAACAAGATTGCATAAAGAAAGAGAAATATTGGTAGAAGTAAAATAATCAAACTTCTTAATGCGATTTAATATATTTAATTCACAATGGATGTGGATGCATACATGTGTGGATAATCAGGGGTTTTAACTATTAGTATATAAATGCTGATTTTCAAATAGGGATGGATTCATTCATAATAAGCATTAATTCCCATTATTTGATTACTCTGTGCTGCTGGCTTCCTCTCTTTTTGAAAATTTTACCCTTGCCGATATTGGATGTTTCAAAGCCTCAGTTCTCAGAAATCCACATCTTCCTTTTTTTTCCTTAAGTTCAAGTTCTTGAGATCTGATATTAATTTTTAAAAATTTGGATTTTTAAATAATCTCTATAAAAAACACCTGTAGTTCAATAACTGGCACCACATGCAAACCTAGTTAGACAGAAAGGAGTAGGAGTACGGGTGCTATAAAGGTGGAAGGGATGAAGTGTTAAGCCAAATAAGATTCCAAATAACCATGTATTCCTTACTTTGTTAAGCAATCTAAAAGAGATTTGTTTGAATCCAGGTTACATGACAAAGCTACAGTAATCAAAGACACTAAATAAAAAATATATCTTTTTATCTCCTATAATTTTGACTTCCTGTTTTATCTCCTGTATGTTAGCTCTAAAATGATACCCTAACATATCAAAACTAGAGCACTAACAAAAGTCCATTTTGTTTTGGATGACATCTGTAATACTGAGGTATTAATTCATGTAGTTATGCAGCATCTGAACCTTAGTCACATTAAAGCTACATAAACACCCTAAGTCTTTCACTTACCATATTTCAGATTTTCTTACTCAGAAATACCTTCTCCCCACTTTTTTCAGACACTTTTGATATTTTGGTTATACTTTCCATAGTTATACCATCCATAAGATAACAAATTTCTGCAAAAATCACGAAAAAAACATATTCATTAAAGAGTTCATAATGTCAACTAGAGATAGTTGGAGACAGCAACTGCTAACTTTTAATGTTATACCTGACACTGATGAGTGAATTTTGGAATGAAACAATTTACTGTTTTCTTTGCTCATGGATAGACTGACAGCAGATCCTAGCCCTGAGGACATGATGACATGTAGTTGTCCTCTGGCCTCAAGTGTACGGTTTGTTACTGGACAGCCATGAACAGTGCAGCATAGTTCCCCAGCCATCTCAGATTGGCTGCTAGAACTGTAGGCACACATAAAAAACTTCTGGCCACTCTTCTTCATTGACAACTTGTTTGTACAAGTTTGTTTTCCTTCACACATTCTTTTTAAGTTATGTATGCAGGCTTGTCCTGGTTGGGGCTGGACTAGAGTTCCTGTTGGTTCGGCAGCGGGAGGAGCTGCAGCACCCTGAGACCCCAGGGGCTCCCCAGGGCCCAGTGCCCTCACCTGTGTGCGGGGGCGGGGGGAGCACAGCTGGAGGGCTGGGTCCCGATTGGCTGATAGTCCATGTCATGTGACATTGTGCTCACTATATAAAGGCAGGAGTGGTCCAGGAGGGGCTCTCACTTCTGGGAGTGTTGCTGTGGTGGCTTTGTGTTTGGGATTGCCAGCCAGAAGCAGGCAGGTGTTGGTCGGTGGGTGGTGAGCAGCTGTATGGTACATTACCTGCTGATACTGCTGTCAGCGTGTTATTCTGTTACTGTTAGTAAACTGTTTTTATCTCAACCCGCGAGTCTCCCTTTTCCCCTCCAATTCCCTCCCTGTTCCCAAGTGGGGGGAGGGTGGGTGAGCGACTGTGTGGCATTTAGCTGCCAACCAGGCTCAAACCATGATAAGAATTAATCAAGATATCATAGAATCATAGAATACCAGGCTGGAAGGGACCTTAAGGATCATCTGGTCCATCCCTTCTTGGCAAACCGTGGTCTAGACAAAATGGCCCAGCACCCTGTCCGGATGAATCTTAAAGTTGGGCAGTGTTAAGGAATCCGTTCCTTCCCTCATTATTCCAATGGCTGATTGTTCCCATTGTGAAAAATTTTCCTTTTGTGTCATATCAGAATCTTCCCAGGACTAACTTGTACCCAATACTCTTTGTCTTTACCATGTGACTCCTTGTAAAAAAGGAGTCTCCATCTTGGTTTTAACCACCTTTTAAATACTTGAACATGGTGATAAGGTCTCCCCTAAGCTTTCTTTTCTCAAGGTTGAAGAAACCCAGTTCTCTCAGCCTTTACTTGTATGGTAGGTTTCTGAATCCTTTGATCATCTTTGTGGTCCTTCTCTGGACCCTCTCCAGCCTGTTCACATCTTGGGTCTGTGGAAACCACAGATGAGGTGGGTTCTTTCATGACTGCCTAACACCTGTTATTTTCCCTCTGATAGTGATTTATATTCCACATTTGTCACTGAGGCCAAAAAGCCAATGAGATATCATAGAGAAAAATGTGCTTTTCCTTGTGTAATTGTAAGTTTGAGGGGTGGAGAGGGTAGAGAAGAAAATTTGACAAGTTTGTAACCTTAGGATTATTTCCTTTATCTGAAGATGTATTCATCTCACCAGTTTCAGTCACGTGTTCAAAATGTCCTGGGTTTCTCAATGATATTTCATTTCCATATAGTGGCCAGAAATAATGTCCAAAAATAATGCTTTCTATTGACTCCATCTGGATAGGAAAATTTGATCCATCCTGGCAGATTTTGACTTGGTGACAGCTACACATGTCTTTTTTCTGACTTGGCCATTGCAATTGATTGATCCAGCTAGCTATGAAGCTTGGGAATTCTGACTCATTACTAGTACTACTACTGAATCCAAAGGGTGCTACTCAAGGCATTTGACAGCCTGGTTTCAGCTTATCTAAATACTAAAAACTTGTAAAATGAAGACTTCCAATGATGTAAAATTTAATTTGTATAGCAAAGACGGCTTTCTCAGGAGTCTCCAACTGTAGAAAGCACTCATCTAGAAGCTAAGGCCTATCAAAGAAGAACTTTTATTTTATTTTATTCTAGTCTTCTTTACCTCAGAGTAGTGTTTATGTATGTCCATGTATAAGTGTATATGTAGATACATAGATGGATATAGATACACGTATCTATGTAAAAATCCAACATTATAAGACACTAATCTCCTACCATTCATGGTTTTGAAAAGAGAAAGAGAATACCTTAGAGATGTCAATCATATTATTTAATATACCAGACACAGATTCTTAGATATTATGGTGGTACTGATGATGAATGAAGTAGGGAAGAGGAGAATGGAATAAGAAGGGTGTCAGAACCTGGTCTTTAGTTGTGATCCAATAATTTGCCCCAGTAATTTGTCCAGGCATGATTCCTCTTGTGCTTTCTCTCTCTTCTCTGAGTGGAAAGGAAGGAGATGGAAAATATTTCAGCCTTTATCACAGACAATACAGGCAGAGTAACGACCCTGGATAAGATTAAAGCCAAGGCTTTCTGGTCTATATTCTTTCTAACTATCTACTGTATGAAGAAAACAACTCTCATTTATACCGGTACAGATGGTACCTAGGACCAGGAAAAGAACACAAAGTGCCCAATAAGGATCTTGTCATCCCTAGTACAGTCCCACAACCAGTGGTGAAAACTAATCTCAAAGCCTGTGTACTCTTTGTCATTGATAAAAATGTTTATTGTGTTACTATCATGTTAGATTTTTCTAAACGTTAACAAATACATACATGTCACTTGTTGACAGACAAAAAGTAACATTTTAATGCATAGTCTATTGATTTATCAAAAAACTTTCTATTAAAGTTTTTGAGGGGTGGTTATGGTATTTCCAGGTGACTTTTTTTCTCTCTGAATAGAAAATCAACATGTAAATGAATACAGATCTTCACCAGCTAGCATTCTGACATGACAGTGTTTCACTGTCAAAGAACTATCTTTTATAGTATTAACCATCACTAAGTTTACTAAAATACTGAGGTAAAGTGAGCTAAGAACATTTGACAGATTTCAGGTAAAAAAGAGCAGATAGTGTCTGTTTATGAAAGTGAATTGCCCTGAAAAATAAATTGATTCTTGAGTGTTCATAGTGTTTAATCAGCAGACAGAATAATTGATAGTTTTATTGCTCAAGTAAATTATCTTATATGTACATCCATATTTTACAAAGATATTCATAACTCTTCAGTCCCTGCACTTAATAATACAAAGCTACAATTAGATAATGATAAAACCAGCTCTCTCATAAATTGCTTTCCTGAGCGCAGTCACACTCAAATGTATCTACAGTAATATGCAACTGCAAGGCCATGCTTATATTGGTGTTGCTATAGACGACTGAATTCATTCAGAGAAGTGAAAATCATCTATGTCTGCAGAATAATGTTCTTGATCTTGACTTCCCTGCTAGCATCTTCCTCTGTTTGATCCTGTCCTTACAAATCTGTAATCATCAAGTTCCAGGCAGCATGCTCTTTAATGTGAAAATTGAAATAGTCTGAGAAGATTACTTGGAAACCCAGGGACCACAGGATTGTGCCCTGCAGTGTGATACAATACAATTCAGAGACAGGCAGCTGTAGTGCTGCTTAAATTGTGGACATATGGAATGGAATCAAAACAGTCCAGCAAGCATTGTGGGAATGCTGCCAGGAGGATCTTGCAGGAGAGTGTTTCATTGTCACCTTCACTTCATGGAGATAAAAACTTAGCAGGGAGCAAGTGAATACTTCTGGTGCTGATTACAGAAGGCAAGAAGAGCTCCTGGAGGGATGCTGTAAAAATAGTAGGTTTAAACTCCTAAGTGACACTCTGCTAATTTGGAGGCTTTCATCCCCTGTCTAGATTTCATTATTGATGACACCCTGGTAAGTAATGTATTTGTGCAAGGACCTGTCTCTGGATGTTGGAAACTCAATTACACACTGTGTTAATGTAGGCTGACTGGCTAACAGCCTTCCACCAAAAGGCAGTGGCCCTGAATATTTTTTACATCACTTGAAGGTGGCACTTTGCTGTGGATATTCACATACTAAGAAAATATGCTCAGCATGTTTTTTAAACTGTGTTTCAATGCCAAATTTAACTACTCTTATGTGAAAAGTTCTAGTGGGACATAGTCCAAAAATACTTTTTATTTTAAATGGAAGACTTCATATGAATATATATTCAATATCTAATAAAAATAATGCTATGATAATCAGTTACTTATTTTGTTGCACTTAGATTTCAAGCATAATCAATTTCTGTTATTGTATCTGATTGAACAGAGCAAACAGACTAGCTGTGTGATGATTTTAAGCGCTCGTATTCTTCTGTCCTTGACTATGGCTAAATAGCTAATGGCACTTGAACTGGCATTCATATGATCAAAGCACATAGATATTTGAAGACACAAATATAGAAATTTAAAATTATATTTAAACTTCTTGATGTGTTTCAGATAAGATAATTCTATATTACAAGACACTGAACACTGAAGTAATGCCAAACATAAATATTAAGGTGAATTGTCTCCTACTATATGAGCAATGCATGTGACAGCGAAAACAGTTTGAAATGAGCTGTAAACTTTCTTCTTTCTGTGTGTTCAATGTATATTAATATACAGGCTGTTTATATATTACAGAAATGTTGACTGACTTCACTGTTTCTCACGACATGAAAAAAAAAGCCTGGAAAGCTGTTTGATGGGAAAGATTGAGAGGAGCCACAATACTGACACTTCCGTTTTATCATACCTGTATTTACAGATGAAAGAGAGAATGTACAACAGTAAAAGTATTATAGAATTCTGTTGACCTTCACTGTATGCATAAAAAAGGTGTGATTAGTAAGGTGGATGGAGAAAGGCTTCTAAGAATTCTTTAAAAATACAAATTAATTGTATTTCTGTAGGCTAAAAGTTTATAGGGAATATTTTCCTCCTTCAGCTGTAGCATGAGTTTGAGACTACTTTAAATAAAATGCAAATTAGCTAAAGTAATGACAAGCTATTTAACTAGGCAGAAATTTTTACAAGTTTTATTGTGATGCACTGACTTTGAGAAAAAATGGGACTCTTAAACTAAGTCATCTGTTGGGCAGTTGTTATTCTAATCCATGTGTCATCTCTAAGTCATGAAGAGGGTCAGTTTATTAGCAATACTATACTTGTTCCTTGGTAATAAAAGAAGGCAAGCAGTATTGCTTCTCCATTAAAGTCCATCCTGAAACACCTCCTTACTGTATTTTTTTCCCTAAAACTTGAAGTCCTAATTTAGATCCTCGAGAGAATTCGTATTTCCTTAAATTTTGTGGGCATCTTGTATAGTTGTGTTTATTATTCTTCAATCTTAACAAATTCTTACTCTTCTTGAATGGAAAAAGACAAATGAAGTTTGACAAGGCAATCTAAATGGTCCTAGGTTAACCAGGGCTTTGACATCTAAATCCTACCATCCTCTGTGCATCCAAATCCTTCTATATCTGAAGGAAAATCTATGCCCTAATTCCAGGTTCTAACTGGAAGTCCAAAAGCTCAGTTTCACAGCAGATAACACATAGATGGAAAATATAATATTTGTCTTTCCAGTCATTTTTAACACAAATATAAGTTCTCCAGTGCCCTAACACCCAATCAGAATTCTAATATCTTTTCCAAATATATCAAATTACATGTTAGGCCTTCACCTCAATTTTTCTTAAAGTTATACTAGGTTTTTTCACCAGCTCAGTAACAGTCAAAAAAAAAAAAAAAAAAAAAAGATTAAATGTTAAAAATCATTGAAACAAGAACAGAGAACAAATCTGAGGATATAATATTTTGTACCTGCTGTTTGAATGCACATTCTGGTCCCCATTTCAAAAAAATAGTACAGTTGAATAGTTGAATAGTAGTACAGTAATATAGTTGAATTGGAAAAGCTGCAAAGAAGGCCTATGAGAATGATCAATGTATCTGGACATTTCTGTTACAATTTTACTCTAGTTTATAAATGTCTGCTGTTTTGTAATTCAGCAGTTTTTGTCTGTCTTTCAATGTACTTTGAATAAAATTAGCTTGTATATAAATAACTTCCTTCAAGGTTATTTTATTTAACTAACTCTTCCTTAACGTCCTCGCAAGGTATTAAAATAGCATTGCCATTTTTAGGTCACTTATCACACAGAGGAACAATTTAAGCAGGTGCTTAAATTTAAGCATACGACTGCACTTTGGTGCACTAGAACATTGATGAACCTCTTTACAATTAAATAATTAAGTCACATGAGCTTCCTTCTTTCAAGTGAAAGCTAAACCACAGAAACTGAGAGAGTTGAGCTCTTTTAGATGTCCCAGTACTTCGTATGGAGTGAAATAATGAACAAATAAGAATCAATTTATATAGCATCTGTCTTACTAATATTATATCTTTATGTTTTTTTCACCCTGTTAAAGCAAAATTGGGTTTTATCTCAGTGAGAATGTTGTACATGACTTTGGTCTTCTAATCTCTTTCCACATCACTATATTTATCAGATAGTCTTCCATATAAATATCTCATTGCATATTTTAAATAATCACTACTGGTAAACATTACTTTAAATGTCAATAAAATTCAGTTACTGTGCATACAATGCCTGTGCCACAACTATATGAAAATTACAAGGTAAAGTTTTAAAAATATTGTTTCTAGGGCACCCCATCATGTAACTGTATAATATCAAAATTATAAAACAGGAAAGGTGATTCTCATTCAAATGTATTATGTTTTTCCATTGACTTTAATGGTAGCCTAATTTAGCAAGCAAAGGTGTAGATGTCTATAAATTAGAAGATAAAGTTTATTGAAATTAATTCCATTCAGGGGTCTCTTATTTGAAATTGTTGTGAAAATTTCACTACCTTACCTGGTGTAGGAAAAGAATGTCTATGCAGTTCAGTTAACTTAGTAACTAAACAAATAAACAAAATGAAGTATGTTAATGATTAAATTCATTCTTAAAAAACACATACACAACCTGAAGTGTACTCATCTGTCAGTGGTATTTGTTTATTAAAGCTTTCTGTTGTTCTTTTTTTCTACCTGCTTTTGAGCATATTTTAGTGCACTTCAATCTTTAGTATTTCATCTCCTCTGGGAACCTCTCATAGTGCTGCAGCGTGTAGCCGTCTCTTTCCCCTGAGATGCTCCTGATCTTGCTGTGACAGCCCACCCTCTGCCTTGGCAGGACAGTGCCAGCTGGGAGGGGGCACAGAAGGAAGGACTTTCTTCTCTTCTGTTCTTTATTCCTTCATTCGGTGCTCATGCCTGCTTCACCTTTGGTATGTCCTTTTCATTCTACTGCTTTTTCTGTTTTTCTCCAACACGTGTTTGTCCACAGTTACTGATACCTGCATGATTTCTCCAGCACAGAACTGGTACAGCAGGAAAGAAATGAGCCATTACTGTTCATCTCTTTTTGTCTCTTTCATTTTAGTTTGTGTTTTCCAGTCAGTGTTTTCCCTATACATTTTTCCTCACTCTCTCTTCCCTTGTTAAATTCTTTGTCTATCTCTCTGATTTTCAATTTATCCATCTTTTTCCACTATCCTGTTTGTGTACTTAATGATCTCTATTATTTTTTTGTGAACAGATTGATCTTTCATGGATAGTTTGTATTCATAAGGGTCTGAAAGGCACTCAGCTTTAGTTCTCTTTCAAATGAAAGCTTGTGTACTTTCCTGTTTATCTTTGTGGGTTTTTTTTTTTCAAACTGCTTGTTCTCATTATTGAACATATTTATAAACTGTGCAGTGTAGCATTAGACAATATTGATCTATTTTGCTTACAGATAAAGCAGGCTCTTCAAGACATGACTATTTAAATGTCAACAAGATCAATAACAAAATTTATAAAAACAAGACAATTTCAAATTTTAAAATCTCTTTAAGTGATAAAATATATTAAATAAAGATGCAGTAGGAAAATCAAGTAGAAAGTAAAATAAATTTGTGGCTTAACTTTCCTTGGCTAAATTCCATGGCTCAAAGTAAAAAAAAAAAAAAAAAAAAAAAAATCATTAACTAGTAGGATCCATCAAGGGTCTGTACTTGGTCTAATACTATTTAATATCTTCATCAATGACATAGGCAGTGGGACTGAGTGCATCCTCAGCAAGTTTTCAGATGACACCAAGCTAAATGGTGTGGTTGATATGCCTGAGGGAAAAGATACCATCCAGAGGGACCTGGACAGGCTTGAGAAGAGAGCTCATGTGAACCTCATGAAGTTCAAGAAGGCCAAGTGCAAGGTCCTGCACCTGGTTTGGGCAACCCCCAGTATAAATAAAGGCTGAGGGATAAAGGAATTGAGAGCAGTCCTGCGGAGAAGGGCCTGGGGGGACTGATGGATGAAAAACTGAACATGACCCGTCAATGTGCACTCATAGACCAGAAAGCCAACTGTATTCTGAGCTGATCAAAAGAAACATGAGCAGTAGGTCGAGTGAGGTGATTCTGCCTCTCTGCTCTGGTGAGACCCAGCTGGAGTAGTGCATCCAGCACTAGGGTCCCCAGCACAAGAAAGACTTAGACTTGTTGGAGGGGGTCCAGAGTAGCATCATAAAAATGTTCAGAAGGCTGGAACACCTCTCCCGTGTTTCATGAGTGGTAAGACACAGGAACAGGTTGCCCAGAGAAGTTGTGGATGCCCTGTCATTGGAAGTGATCAAGTTCCGGTTGCATGGTACTCTGATCAAACTGATCTAGTGAAAGATGTCCCTGCCCATGGCAGGGAGGTTGGACTAGATGGTCCCTGAAGGTCACTTCTAACCTAAACCATTCTATGACTCTGTGATTCCTTTAAGATATTTGTCAAAAATAATTCCAAAACATACTGTAAATCCATTCAGATAGTTGCAATTTAAATGCACTACTTAGAGCTTCCACTGCTTTCTATATTTATTGAGAGGGTAAAACTGAGTGGTATATGGCATAGTCATGAAAACTATAGGTGCAGATTTCCTACAAGTCTGGCCAACAGTAGTACTTTGTGCCACTTTAACAGACAAGCCCTTCACTAAGATGCACATTATTGAAGCTAGAATGAGGACTTCATTTTCAGTGAATAGTATGTCTAATCATGAAGGATTTGAGTCTTACAATTTTTCATGTACCTATACTGATTTCTGCAGACTGGCTTATTATTTTAATCTTTTTACTGAAGTCTGCCTTCTAGCATGCAAATGCCCTTCAGCTGGTGAGATATTTACAAAAGATTCACTTTGTTAATTGACTGTCAATTATTTGTGATAGACATTTACTTTCCAGGGAAGCTGAGAGTTGTAATCACTTTTTTGCCAAATGCGCTATCCTCCATGTAACCAGGGTGTCTTAAGAAAGATTGTGGGATATGATCTTATGTTCATTATGCAGGCAGAATTCCTCATCATTGCAGAAAGGTTAAAAGCTTTGGTCTGTTGTTATGAAAGTAGTGTAAGCTGGTGACTGTAACATTGTCCTGGGAGATGCAAGTTCAAGTCCTAGCACAACCACTATCTTGCTTCTTAATCTTTAATAGCTCACATGACCAGTGTTTACCTTCTTTCTCTTTCTTTTATATTTCAAGTTCCTTTGGACTGAACATTGACCTAAATTCTCTATATAGTCTGACAAAAATTGTCATTTTATGTTATCATGTCACGTAAATGAATAATTATGGTCTTTATTCACATTGGTAGTTTGTTTTAATGTTCAGTCTTCTTCTATATGACCTCTAAAATCCAAATTTTTTTTTTTTTTTTACAATTTTGTTTTTGTTAAGTAGTTAACAAAAGAACTTTTTTATTTTAGCATAATTCATAGTGAAGAGATATATTTAAATCTTTAAATTTCATTTCACATTTGTTTGAGTTTTTCAGTTCTTTGCAATTTAGTTGTATCTTATTATTTTAGAGTAGAAAGAGGTATGGCAAACTGTACATATTGCTCTTTGTTAAACTTACATCACTTTGCATCAGCTTTTACCAGCAAATCTCCCTCTAAACCCCTACAACTCTTGACTTCCAACACTTTTTCACATTAGACCTCAAAATCATTTCTAATGTAATGGTTATATTTTACTCCTTTTCATCCTTCAGCTGAAACATTATTATGTATGCTGTGCTCATTTCATTAAAAATAAATGAATAAATAAAAAAGCAGCTGGCAGTAAAGCTCAAAGAAATTAATGTACTCTGCAAGTACAGTAAGACTTATCATAAGTTCTTATTGTTAAATGTGATAAAAAATTTTGGAAATTAATATGCCATTCACAATCTGGATTATGTGGAATGAGTGGGGAAAATGACTGAAAGTTGAAAGACAAGCTTATTGCGTGAGTAAAGATGTGTGCACATATATAAATATATATATGCACACACATATATAAATAAAATGTTCTGCGTTGTTGTGGATTTATCCACATTTATTTATCCACATATAAATTATCCAACAATTTTCATAGTTCAGCCAGAGTGTTCTCTTTACACCATGTTGGCATAGTACTTAAAACTCCAGCTTTGCATGTACAAACGTGTATCTTTTCTCCACTTAGAGTCGAGTGACTTCAAAAAGAGTGAGCAAATTTAAAAATGTTTTTTCATGATAATGACATTTTGATCTCTATAAAATCATAGAATAATTCAGGTCGGAAGGGACCTCATGACATTTTTCATCCAAACTTTTCCTCACAGCAAAGTCAACAAAAAATTGAGACCAAGTTGTTCAGGGCTTTAACCAACCAGTCTTGAAAATCATCAATAGTGGAGACTGCACAATGACTCTGGGAGACTTGCTCAAGTGTTTAATCATGGTCATAATGTAAATTGTGTCCTTATGTCAGAATCTCCCTTTTCAAATTATGGTCACTGCCTCTCAACCTCCTGGTACGCACAGCTGTGAAAAGACTGATTGAATCTCCTTGCCATCTTCCCTATAGTCAGTGAGGGGCTGCCTAGATGCCCTCGAAGCTGCCTCTTCTCCAGGCTGAACAAGCCCAACTCTCAGCCTGTCCTCACAGGGCAAGTGCTCCAGCCCCTGACAGTGTTGGATGGAGCAAGTCTGATTGGGGGTCCCAAACTGGACTGCATATCCTGGATGTATTGTAATGAGGACTTGGTATAGGGTAATAGCTGTTTTCCTCAGTCAACTGGCCATGTTTCTGTAGACACAGCTCAGGATGCTACTAGCTTTCAATGCTATCTGAGCACATTGCTGGCTCATGTATAGCCTGCAGTCCACCTGGACCCCCCCACTCCTCTTAGTGGAGTTACTGGTAATATATTTATAGATCAACGTTTTCCATATATTCACATTTTTAGGTTTGTTTTTTGAAGCTAAATTAAAATGAGAGATCCTTTGGGGGAATTATTTTGTTTGGAGAGTGGAAGGTATCTTGAATGGCATTGCAGAGTTATGTTTTCTGCTCAGGTTAAAATTCCTGTCAACAATTTTCTCCCTCTGTAGAAACATCAGTTTTGGATTTTTCTGTGCTTTATCTAAAATCTTTTACACCTTCACATGTTTATAAAGTAATTTAATCCACTTATTGGCTAGCAGTACTGGAAACATCTATTCAATAACTTTCAGTTGGCTCAGCACCATAAATTTCAGGCTACATCTGTAAAGTGAGTTCTAGTGCTTGATTTCACTTTCTTATATGAATGTATTAACATCTGGTCTGTGAGTATGAGAATCTTGCAACAGGCCTTTGGTAAGCTGTGGGAAGCTTGAGGTTGTGTGAAACAATTTGGTTATTTAATGTGTTCAGTGTCTGTACACATTGTTAACAACTCTGTGTACCAATATAACATTTATCCTGTACATTGATTTTGAGTGGAAGAAATTAATTACAAGAAACTATTTAGAATTACCTTAATTCATAAAGATTTCTTGCTTAAAATAAAACCTAGGGTTGAATGAAATCTCATAGTCATTGACAGGAAACTAAGCTTTCTTTCTGTGTCAGGTTTGCCCCTTATCCAGGGACATGTTCCTGGTACAGGTCACATAATTGAAGTACAGTCATGCTGTGCAGGGTTACTAAGGAAGGGAATAGGCACTAAGAAATAATCCTAGCTGATGAGTAATTTTATAGTTTTTATCAGGTAGAGAGAAGTGTTAGCACTGAGCAGCAGCTTTGTGTATGTGTGTGTGTGTGCACATGCACATGTGTGTATGCAAGAGATGCAAGACTGAGAGCTTGACGGGGAGCTAAGTTTGCTGCAACCTTTCCTCTTCCCTTCTTCTCAGCAAGGTTATGCCTAGGAAATTGTCCTGGGTTTGAGTGAGTGGTGGGGTTTTTTGGTAGCAGGGGATGGGGCTATAAGTGTGGCCCCCTGTGAGAAGCATCTCGAAGCTCCCCCAGCTCCAAGTCAGCTCCACCTCTGTTTGGAAATTGAGCCAATCAGCTGCACCTCTGCAATAACGTATTTAAGAAGGGACGGGGTGAGGAGGAGTTGGACTTGTGAGGAGGAGTTGCTGCAGCTGTGTGAACACCAAGGTCAGTGGAGGAACGGAGGAAGAAAGGAGGGGGGGAGCTGTGCCGGAGCAGAGACCCCCCTGTATCCTGTGGTGAGACAGTAGGGTGGCCCCCCTCACCACCCATGGAGGTCTATGTTGGAGCAGATACTGATTTATGGCCTGTGAAGGGCCCATATGTCCAATTAAGGTGGCTGCACCTGAAGTCAGCTGGGACCCTGTGGGAAGAAGCAGCCCCCGCTGTTGTAGTTCGTTGCTGGGAGGATTGCAGCATGCGGGAGTGTCCCACACTGGGGCAGCTCAGGAAGGGCTGTAGTCTATGAGAGGGACTCAAGCTGGAGAAAGTTTGTGGAGGACTGTCTCCTGTGAGAGGGGGACCATGACAGAGCATGGAGAGAATGCCAGAAGTCCCCCCACCAAAGATGGAAGAAACGGCAGCACTGACTGCACCCCTCATTCTCTGCCCCTGCGCTGCTGGGGGGAGGAGGTAGAGATACCGGGAGCAAAGCTGAGTCTGGGGAGAAGGATGGGGTGGGGGGAAGGTGTTTTCAAGATGTGGTAATGCTTCTAACTGCCCTACTCTGACAAATGTTGGTTTTAGTGTCTGTATTAAATTTAACTTCTTTTTTCATTCCCCTCATGAGTCTGTCTTTTTCCCGTGACCATAATGAGTGATTCATCCCTCCCTGTCCTATATCAAATCCCAAGCTTTGCTTATTTTCTCTTTATCAGTGCTGGAGGGGAAGGGGGAAGTGAGTGGCTGTGTGGTGCTCAGTTGCACTCTGAGCTCAAATCATGACATACAGTAACACATCAAGTATGAAGATAGTAAGGCCAAAGTGTCTCAAAAAGCGGGTGATTTATGGGGTGAGGAGTGTTCAGAACTTCATTCAAGGAAACCTTCTTAATGATAAATCATCTGCTGCAGTAAATCAGACTATCTTTGACATATGAAACAGTGCTGTGTTTTATATTAGCTGATGATATGATTCTGTATGACTTTACACATTTGGCTTGTGTAGGTCATCATGAGGATGTCTAATGAATAATAATCACAGTAATTTGTTAATCTTGGATTAATATATTTTATATTTTTCTGGTGTATTCATAGAAAGTTATACTATTTTTTATCCTAAATACAACACTCATATTTATATATATATATCTCCCATTTTTTTGTTTCAAAGAAATTTCAAGCACTTTTTCAAAAGTATATCTGCTTTACGTATGTGTATATACATTAGTCATCATGAATGAGGAATGTTTTATTACATTTCATAAGACATTTGCTTATATCCTATTTCTAAAAGGAAAAAATAAATAATACAAAAGTGTTTAAAAGCTGTTTAAAATTCTAGACTTTTTTTCTTTGAAATCTGAGCTTCCTGTACTGATTTTACTGCATACAAAATTCTGCAGTCTAAGACGTGAGAAATGCAGCGAATTTTCTTTTCCAGTCACTGCCTAAGCTGCTAGTACAACCTTGGGCTTTGGGTAAGAAACTTGACCTCAACCCAGTTGGAAATTAAATAAAGCAGAACTTTAGGATAATCAGATGCAAAGTATGTATATATGCAAAATATTGTGATCTTGGAAACTTTTGAGTCCAATGACGGAATATAGACAAAGGTTGTGTTTTTGAAAGATATTTAAGGTCTTTGGTTCTCACTTCTACAAAGCCTTAGGGACAGATGCAAAATGTGGCACAGGCAACGAAGGTGAGAGTCATCATTGTGAGTGATATGTCTTAAAATCAGCTGTCCAAATCCAGATGAATCACCATTAACGACTCCTATGGCCACAACAAGCAAATAACGAGAATGATTAATGTTCATTCTTAGGTCCTTTAAGCCAATCATGTAATTTGGGATATTTTATCTTTTTTCAATACTTGAAGTTGACTGTGCAACAGATGATAACTAACGGTATGAAAGAAAAAAGTACAGCAAGAACTGGTAGTGACAGGAAATGCCTTGAGTTCCTATGACAACTGAGGACAGTCTGGAGGCTGCAGAATTCCATCCTAAATATGTGTTACTTAAAATGATCAAAGAGGTTATATTCCTTTAATTCCTGAATTTTCATTCAGAATTAGTTGCTTACTTAGTATCAATTTGAATACCAATAACATACACTACCATGACAAAGGCTGTGACTGTAGCTTGAGAAGGCTTTATGAATAAAGTAAAACTTATATCCCACAAAAGTAATTAATAAAACTACCATAGGGAGAAAAGTTCTGCATGTTTCTTCAATTATTTTAGCTTCCTTTTGTTTTAACAACCATAGATTCTAAATAGTTCACTGTACAGAGCATAGGCTAGGCTGATAAACTTCATGCATTTGTCATGGTGAAAATATTAAATTTCATGCCTTGTCACAGATTAATAGGAAAACCATATTAATACTGTGCAGACAATTTATATAACTTAAACTGAATTTTAGGGGCATGCTTAGAAGAAAAACAGAATAAAGTAAGAATTTACATAGGAAAAGAATGACAATACAATGCTGAGACATTTTGGAACCTTGTAATATACCATGTTTGTCTCTATTGTACATACATACTGAAAAGAAACAGCATTAAATCTTCTCATGCTTTCTCTGTGATTTATCTCCTCTAAATGCCTAAATGTTTCACATCTAAGCTAGGCATTTCCTGAAAGTGATTAATCTCCCCTGACTCAGACTCAAAATTTAATATGAAATGATGAGCCTTCTGGATTTTTCTTGAAGAATCTACTCCAATAAGGTCAATCTCACATTTTGTGTGGGTCTGTGGGATGAGTGGTGATCTATTCTTAGATATATTTTTTATACAAGGCCTTTAGAATGTGTTGAATAAGGCAATGGTAGAGTACAAGAACAAACCACAAGGAATCAGTCTTTTTTTAGTCAGGATAACAGCATATAGGTGTTTGTCTGTATCTAGATACCTTCAAAATTGTAAATGACTCAGAAGATAAACTGTGCTATAAACATTGTAGAAGAACATTATCTTTTTTGTTACAAAGACTTATGGAAAAGACCTCAATGTGGCAAAAACTGAATTCTGTATGACTGAAAAATATAGCTCAGTATTTCTTAAATTATTAAGAAGTGTATGTTTCATACATAATTTCTCTGTAAAGAGCTCTCATTTTCCTTATTGGGATTCATCAGCATATCACAATAGCTTTTGCTTTTCTAGTCACTTTGAAGTCATACAAGAACCAGCATGTATTTTATCTCTATTTCTTTCTACCATATCCTTGTGATATTTATTATTTTCATGTCTTGCTTTCAGAATTACTGTTCTCAGGGTACTATCATGCTCAGCCTCATCAGTTGAAGCAATAATCATATCATCAGCAATTATACCTGCACTGGAAGTATCACCAAGTGCCTCATAACTCTCTTTCTATAATATTTCACTGACACATTTAATCTCAAATGTTAATCTAGAAAATTGATAATGTCTTCCTGGAGAGTTAGAGGTACCTAAAAAGAGACATACCTATCTAATTTCACCTGCCAGATCCCATCTTTCTTATAGGAAATTGTAACAAGTGGCTCGATTGCTAATTGATGTTGCAAATCTTCTGATGTCAGTACTGAGCAATGGTAAAAGGCATGGTGCTATTTAACCTTCTGGTGTTAAACATAGTCAGACTTTTTTTGTTCTTTGTTTTTTACTGCTCAAGTCAAAGTGCTGATGCATCGTCTTGTGATATCAACTTTCTCTGTTCTTTACTGGCTAAGGAAAAAACGTTGATACTTTTAATCACTTGAATCATACTTTATTATACAGCTGTTGACCTAACTTAACTGTTGACTATAGTGAAACTACTCATGCAGCTTAACAACTGGATTTTAGGTATTCCAAGTGTAGCAGATATAATCTTACTACAACTACATATACCTAATATAACATTTATCTCTATGAAAATATGCCCAGATTTTCCAAATCATTTAAATATATCATGGTAAACTACAAAAATATCTTCTCTAGATGTTACATTTATCATTAAATATGTACCACCTATATGCTCAACTTGTTCTAGATAGTCACTCAGTTATGAAAAATTATAATTTGCCTTTTATTTTTTGGTTGTCACATCCAGCTTCATCACTCCTCTTGATTAAGTGGGCTACATCCCCTGATGTTGTAAGTGGATGAAATACTACTGTTTGCTTTACCTTACAAACAATTAGCTTTGGTAGTTTCAGAATCTGCTTTTTTTTGAGGATAGGAGACTGCTGTGCTATTCTGAATGCTGGCTTCCATTTAAAATTTGTCAGAATAGGGACAAAAGGGTCTGAGTTTAGACTTATGTTTGGTTTATTTTCTGCTTCAGCCCTCCTGGTTGTTCCAGCAGGAGTTATATGTCAACTCAGGACATGAAATGAACTGTAATTCTGCAATAGTATAGAGACTACATGGAATTCAATATTATAACTATCTGTGTTCTTCTCTTTATTAAGAAATTAACCTTTGCTCTCCTCCACCTCCTTATGTTACCATGAGGCTTTTCCAACAATACTGCACATGATATGTCTTCTAAAATCACTAAATTCTGTATTCCTGTTCACATAGAGTTAAGATTGTTTAGGTATATACATTACATATGTATGACATACTTCCAAATACAACAGATAAATTAATAACTCTTCATAAATGTGACTAGGTATGGTTTTACTGAGAACAGAAGTAACTGAGGAGAAGGAATATTTTTTTAAAGAATTTAAACTTTTAATCCTATTATGAAACTACTTCTCAATAACAGTAAATGATTTTCCTCTCAATAGCAGTAAATGATTCTCCTTCTGGGCCTTAAGTAGAAAGAAACAATACTTAAAATCTGAAATGCAAAAAATAATGGCTATTGATGGTAACAGATAGCAGGCAACATTAACCTATTTGGTAAAACAGAATTTCTTTTCTCTTTAGGCTGTTTTAGAAATCATTGTAACACTTGTCTGATAAGTGCTACATTCACTTGTTTCCAAACAAACCTCTCTCTCTGATGATGCCATGGACAGTAAGAAGAAAACATGGTCAATTTAGGACCTTTACAACCCTGGAAGGCACATACACTGTCTTTTTGGAAAAATTGAGTAACTTTACTAAATGACCCCCTGCAAAAATTTTATGGGAAGTCATATTACATCACCAACCTCACATTTACTTATTAAAACAGTACTTATGACTTTAAGTTGATGACAAATACATAAAATTAGAAGCTAAATGCAAAGAAAGAGGTTTATGCAACAAAGAGGTTTACATACCTAACAAGAGGAAATAAAGCTGAAAAAAGAAGACTGTGCCAAAACATTGTATAAACAAAGATGGAAATAGATTAACCCTGCAAGAGCAGAACTCTTTGTTCAAGGACTAACAACTCACATCTTGCGGCAGGCTGTTTTTGTTGTGGCAGGCTTTTGCCAAGTTCACAATGATGGAGAACAAGGTAAAAGTCCATTGCTGTGATGGAGAGATGTAGGCTGAAAAAAAGGTAGTATCTTTTGAAAATGTTCTCAAATTATCCACAGTTTCCTTCACCCCTGTTCTGCTAAGGACAGCAACTCTAGATAATCCTTTTATCTCTGGCAAGGAGCTCTCCTTGTGTTTATCCTCAAGGAACACATAAGTTTTGGAAACTATTGATGTCAGCCATCAACTCTGGTTAGTAATACTGGCCTGGCTGGCATATGTAGAGATTGCTTTAAAGGTACATTGGAAACTTGGGATCTACTGAGGCACTGGTAACATTAGAACCCTTTCATTTTTAGCTTTGTTTCTTCTCTTCTGTGGAAAGCTCTGTGGTTTGTGAGTCATTCAGAAGGTCTCTGAAAGCTTTCTGTAAAAGGTAGCTGCCAAAAAAAGCAACTTTCTATGATAAAACAACCAGAACCAGAAGCCCGACCTTGCATGAAAAGATGTTAAGGATCGTTACACTTTTGTTGTGGGGTGGCTGACACTATAGGGATTGGCTGTTGAGTCTCTGGGTTATAGCAAAAAATGCTAGGAAGGTTCACAATCAAAATGTGAGTGTAGATCATTCTAATGAGTTTCTACAGAAGTGAGGCAGTTTATGGTTTTGTTAGCAGATCATATTTCTGCAATAATTTTCTTAGGTTTTTTTTTTTGTTTGTTTGTTTTTTTTTAAAGAGAAAGAACTTGCTCTCGCATAGTCTCTAATGCATAGTTATTTGGCAAGGGGGGGTAACCACTATCATCTGAAGTGGCAAAAACTGTGTCAGTGTGCTTTATGTGTCTAGCTGAGCAGAGGTTTCATATTTGCTCTCACTGTAACAAAAACTGAGCAATCCAGAATCACTTTTGTTTGTGTGTCTGCTGCTACTTGTTCTTATTCATATGATGCTTATGATGTGTTGTTTACCACACAGGCAGTATTACAGAATTATTCCAGAGATGTGACGTGTTCAGTATGACATATTATGTGACCATTGGGCACCTTTTCACAGAACGTTCACAAAATTTCCAAATGTAGTATTCAGATTTTCAGAAGATCCAAGCACCTGTGTAGGGTTCAAACACATGCTGCTAGACTACTCTGATGGCAGACACCTATGACCAGCCAGAGATGTTGTCAAACTTTAGATAAGAGCCCAGTGCTGTATATTCAGTAATATTCTAGAGTATGAACACAATGGAAATAGCCAAGCTCTTGGAAGTGACTGTGGCAAAAAAAAAGCTGACAAAGAAAAAAATCTAAACCACCAAGGAAAGCTCTAAATACAACAACATGTGAGATACTGTATCTTCACCTAAAGTAAGTCAAGTAATTGAAAGAGGACTCATTGAGTGGTTGTTAAATGTGACTGTGATATGCAGATATTTCTATAAAATGGTACAACACAGAAGATGGACACTAGGATCCCATCTTCATCAGAGAGACTGCAGCTGTAAAAGCTCAGTCCTCCCAGAACAACACAATGAAATGAAGAGGACAAACAACAGTGACCTGTGTTCTGAGAACTGATATCTGCTGCATGCTCAAAAGCAGACATTCATTTACTCTTTCAGAGGTGGTAACAATGACTGCATAACAGAGCTGGTTGCACCTTTATAGTACCATGGAAGCCACTAAATAAAAAAGGGTAATTTTTCTCAAGCTGGAGGGCATGTTTAGAGACAGACTGCACATGATGAACAAGGCAAAGTTACTGTGTTGATAGATGACTTGTTGACAGATAATGTAAAACTAAAGACAAAAATGGAAGAAGTCAGATCAAAAGCAACAAGATGTCTAAATTGTTTTGAAGCAATCAACTTTACATATGAAAAGAGACAGCAGAGATTACCTTATGAAAGAATTATGTCTTCCTTAACCTGCAAAGGTGAATGTTAAACAGGTGCACTTAAGTCACATGCTTTCTTCACAGTACCAGTATCTCTCAAAGACATTATCCCAATGAAACCATTATCAGTCTAATTTGATACTCAGTGTCACTCAAATGATGGTAATAAGCTTACAGTATTCATATGACTGGGTATGAAATTAATCTCATCCTAAATCATGTTTAAAATAGAACCTGCTTCTTTTTTTCTGAATATAAAGGGAGACAGGGTTTGATCAGAGGCAAATATGCACAGTGTAGATGTCTGAAGTGACTGTCTGGAGAGGTAAAAATGCTTGTGTGAAGCTTACATTGCTCTGAAGGTCTAACATTTTCAAAGCATGCAGTAGCAAAGAGTCTGAAAGAAGATATAGGCACATTCTTGGTTTTTTAAGTGAATGCTAAGTGTTTAGTAGAGGTGAAATATTTGAAATATATACAAACTATTCATAAAAGAAAGCATATCCAAAATTAGACTTCCTTCTGAGAACAGAAGTTCAGGTATAAGAATCATGTGAGTGCCCAGGATGGCTGATAAACATGATTTTATTACCTGGATTATATGAGGTGAAATGAATTTAGACAGATGAGTTTAACGTTACCTAAATAAAGGTTTCTTTTCATATATATGTATTTATCTTATTAAAACTACAAAGTCTGCTGACTATTTGAGATTTGATAAACATATTAACTTTTTTTCCAATGTAACTGTAGTTGTGTTTTAAAAGTAGTGAGCTAGCATGAGAGAATTTAAAGTGTATGTTCAGTTGAAAAAAAAAAAGAGTATCAAGTTTATTAGTAAGTTTTCTTAGGACATTATTAAAGAGTTTCTGGAAAATTTTTTTAAGCTGCATGTTTAAGTTCAGTTGACAGTTAGAAATGCAGATGTCTTAGGGGTAGAAGTCTCTTCCAACATCCATCAATAACCAGAGAAGCTCTCTGGAATACCACAAAATAATGGAGCCCCAAGGGTCTTCAGTGAGTGTATGACTCATATAATGTGGGTGGGGCAGGAGCACAGTTAAAACAGAGATGGCATAATTCAGTGGCCCCAAACACTGTGTTGTTCTGCCAAAAAACATTTACCTGTGTGTGCACAATTCCCATAAACAGTATTGATAGATTGGAAGAAAAAGAAGTGTGAAAAAATTAGCAGCTTGTACATGGACAGGCTTTTCAGAGTCTCTGCCCTGGATTACTGGACATAAATTTTGTACTTCATATGGCAAAGAATAACGAGACAATGATCACTTCTGCCAGATCATAGAGTCATAGAATCATAGAATGGTTTGGGTCGAGAGGGGCATTTAAATGTCATCTAGTCCAACCCAGCTACTATTGGCAGGGATAAATGAAATGCGTTCAGGTGACAGGTTTTGAAAGGGTTGACTTGCCTGTGTTCAGGATAAAGGCAAGCACCACCAGAATTTGAATAAAAAAGAAGAAAAATCTGGTGAGGACTTTGTCCTATTTGTGTAAGAGAGTGATCCAAGCTGGAGTGCCTGCAGCCCTGATACAGGTAAGAGATTAAAATTCTGTTTTTATAAATTATTAAATACCCAATTATTTATCCTTACTGAAAGAACACTAGAATACATGGCATTTGTAAAAGAACAGGGGTGGGTTTAATCTCATTTAACTTCAAATATGTACAGTGTTTGTACTTTATAACCAATGGAGAGGAACAAACACTTCAGAGATCCTAAGATGGATAGGTCGGAAGACCTATATTAGGTCAAAAGAATTACACCTTAGCAGCAACACTAACAGCACGAATATATAAAATAGGGTAGGAGAATACCTACCTTATAATTTATACTGTAATAAAACACATAAGAATATTATATGCAGTTTTATAATATACTATATTATTATTATATAATATATAAAATTGTATAACATTACTAACATTTTTTTTCTCCCATTTTTCATTTAAGTAATTTTTTAATTCATTCAGCCTTCAGTAATTGATATAGGTTTGCTGCTTTCTAAGTGGCTTTCTAATGCATGTGCGTTCACTGATTTGGCAGGAAAGAGTGAAACTGTATTTGTAAATTCTGGGATAGCTTTGGGTGATAATGATCCAGCCTTTCTCTGAATATCCAGATACCTTATAGCATTAGTTACCCAGCCATAACTTTTTGGATTCAACAGGATGAATTCATGCTGCAAAGATTATCTCCAAATTCCTGTTTAACAGTTTATGTGCAGGGCAAGATGGAACAGATGGTCTTTTCATGGCAGGAGCTTACTAGAATCAATTTCACCTTTTTTTGCCAGAACAGCTGACAACAGCATTAATTCATATCAGTTGTTGCACTTTTAGGAGGGGATAGAGAACACATAAATTCTCACAATTTCTAAAAGAGATCCATGAAATCTTTCATGCTTGCACAAATTCATAAAAGATCTGTTGGGAATGGTGCTCTTTTTGTGTGAGATTTTTTTTTTAATACAGTTCCGAGCTTTCCCTTGCCAGGAAAAGTATAAACTCTGTTGCATTGTAAAGAGACATGCAGATCTGTCAGTGCTCTGAATGCATCATCAATCTCATGGAACTGACATAATTTACAGTGTTTACATATTTTACCTCTGCCCAGATATTTTTACTGATAGCAATATAATGTCCATTGTTGAAGTGTAAGAAAACCAATGTGCTATTTGATTTTTGTAATTAAAATTGCTTAGGTAACTGAGGTTCTTTTTCAAATGAATGACTCTTCTGAAAATAAAAGAATACTTAGAAAGCATCAAAATGTATATGGCAGATATCATCATAAGCATTACATACATCAGTTCCTTTTACAAGTGGATATCACAGGTTAAGAAAGGAGATCTTTCCAAAGGACCTCATATTTGATTTTATGGAGCCCATATGGAGAGTTATGAAGTTGTCATTTCATTAACTCTTGTTTATTTATGATGCTAAATTCTACCTACAATTCTGGAAAACCTGTACCTTGAAATATTTGCCAGTAACAGTTAGAATGGCATTTGGTGTAGGTATGGATGGGAATAAGGTTTGAAACATTGTCATTTTCCACTCAAATTTGTAATTGCTAGTGCTGAGGTCCCACGATTCCTTGATTTCATGGGAAAGGAGCAAGAAAAAAGAAGTTTGAGGGGAAATATGGGACAAGCACACAGATTTTTTAATGAATTCACATTAAATAATTTTGTCAAAAACTATTCAGTTTGTTATACATATATTTGACGTAGATTTTGAATCAGTTCGGTGTCAAACATTTGCAATCCAACATTAAAATATGGTCATAGTTCTTTGCTAGGTTTCATGAACTATGTGCCATGCAGATGATGCAGAATGAATCTATGAAGTGCCCTGTTATAAATTGCAGTCTTGCTATATGTTGTATTTGAGGTGATTAATTAATTTCATAAGAGATGAATCTCCTTGTGTTCTAGCCAGTCCTCAGAGATTAGTGTTAGGGGCAGCTGAACTTATCTCTTAATAGGTATGACAATTTTTACCATGACTGTAGGCTTGACACCAGATGCACGAACAGCCTCTGTGCTGTAGGTCTGGTTGCATTCAAGAGAAGCAGTCAGGTTCACAGATAGTATGGTTTATGCTTATGCAACATCTACCGTTTCTTTGAGATTGTCTATGGTAAATGCACAAACAGTGAGTTTGTTATATAGCACAACACACAAAAATGATTATAATCACACATTTAATTCACAGGTAATCACTCCATGTAACCAAGGGCATAAATCTTACCAAAAGGCATCCCATCTTCTATAGATGTTCTGTCTTCTATGTCAGTAGGTGTGGAATTCAAAGACTGGTTGATTGTTAGAAATCCTTCATCAAACTTAGATTGCATGTATATAGTTTGCATGTTTTTTTCTCAGTTATTTTGATGAAAGTACAACTTAATTTAGTGCATTAAAATCTTGAGCCTCTAAATTAGTTGAAGAAATTCTCTTCTAGATGGGACACTGGTGGTCCAATTGCATGGTGGACTCTAATGACTGTGACAAAGAGGATGGGTTGTGATGCTTAAAAGACTTTCAGAGTTCAAAGAGGGATATAAAGGTTTTAATGAAACTGTGCAAGAAGTTGATCAGATGAGATTCATCAGAGGCCAGAAAATAGTTTATTCGTTTTCTTGAATTAGGAAATGTTGTGGACTATTAAATAACATGAAAGTAGCTGCACATTTTCCTACATTATTCTAATAAATATTTGGAGTAGACAATTGGGTTTCAACTTCTGAAAAAATAATTCTTACATTAATAATAACTGATATAATGGTTATTATTGATTTATTTATTTATGACCCATGAAACAATTGATGTTCTCAGCCTGTCAGTCATTGAGATGTCTCTTCCACAGATAATATCTGCTGGCTTTCATAGTTTATTTTCAGGTTGTCAACTTCATAGTTTTCTCACAATACTACACAGTATTACAAACTATGTTTTAAACTATGATTTTCTTAAAATTAAACTTAAATTTAAGTAATCCTCCATACATTGATGAGATTAGCCCCAAGCCTTCTCTTTTCTAGGCTGAACTGCCCCAGATGTCTTAGCCTTTCTTCATATGTGAGGTGTTCCAGTCCCTTAATCATCTGTGTGGCCCTTCAGTGAACTCTCCAGTATGTCCATGTCTCTTTTGCACTAGGGAGGACAGAACTGGACACAGTATTCCAAATGTGGAGTGACTAGTGTTGAGCAGAGGGGAAGCATCACCTCCCTTGACCTGCTAGCAGTACTTTGTCTAATGCATCTGAGGATACCACTTGCCTTCTTTGCAGCAAGGGTGCATTGCTGGTTTATGTTCAACCTGGTGTCCACCAGCACCCCTAGGTTGTTTCCTGATAAGATGTTTCACAGTTGAGAGGCCCTCATCATATATAGGTGCACAGGGTTGTCCCTTCTGAGGTGCAGGACTTCTCACTTCTACTTGTTGAACATCAAGGGGTTCCTCTTAGCCCATTTCTCTAGCTTCTCAAAGTCCCTCTGGATGGTAGCTTGATCCTCTGACATATGAGTCACTCCTGCCACTTAGGTTTCATCTGCAAACTTGTTGAGGGTACACTGCTGAGTTTTGCTGGAGGAGATGACAAAGAAAACATGCAATACTCAGCTATAGACCAGTGAGGGGAGCATGTTTTCTAGGACAGAGATGAACAGGATGGGATTAATCACCACCTATTATCCAACCTCAGAGACAAGGTGCCTGTGATGTCCCACATGGCACATTGTTAGAAAGGGAAAAAGTGATGATCTGTCCTGACACTGTGTGTCAGGGCTCTAGTCCAACTAGCAATAACAATATTACTGTGGATTTTTTTTTAGAAATTTGTAGATTACAGCATGCTTAGAAATATGGCTATCTACAACATCCATGTTGATCTCCTAACAGCACATCATGTCCATAATCTAGATCCTTCATTAACTTTAGAACAACTAGTGAACCATGCCACAGATACATTAAGGATTAAAAATTTCTTGACGTATTGGTGACAACAGCTATTCTGTTCTGTGTCAAGGCTGATCTCCAAGTCCTGAGGACAGACCATTCTTGATAAGAGAGATTAGTTTTGGGAGGGTCTTCCAGGACTAAGAGGATTCCAGACTGTGGACATCTATAGCGAAAGCTGTGAAATCATACACTTTCAAAAAAGCTTTCCAACATTCCAGTAACCCTGTTAAATGAAATTGAGGAAAGCAAATAGATATTTCTTTCTATCAGCTATGGAAATATAACAGTTTCTACTTTATATATGTATCATATATATAGCATATCTAGCAAAAGAAATTTTCATTGTCTGTTAAAATCAGCTTTCATTTCGTGGAACTGAAAAATAAATAGAAATGTCATGAAGTATCTTTACCATTCATTCTGTTCACAAACTATCAATTCAGTTGTGATAGATAAACTGCTAAGATTTAATAGATAGATAAATAAGCATGCTGAGACGTATTGTACCAACTGACGCTAGAGAAGCGGCGTACCTGATATCAGTAATCTCTGTAAAAGAGTATTTGTCTTTTATCAGTATTCTTTCCTTTTGTGTTTTATTTCTTGTACTGCAAATCTTTCACTAAAAGTAATAGGAAATGGGCTACACCAGGATAACACTTATATGCCTTTAAAACTCTGCTTGCTGTAATCTTTAAAAATAAAAGAGCCTTTTAGACCATTTTGCCAAACAAACATGGCTTTTGTATTTACACTGTCCATTTGTCTGTCTTTTTTCACATCTGCTCACTCATTTGTCTTCCTCGTGATAAATTGAATCTTCTAGTAGTCTGGTTCCACTAAATTTGACTGATGTCTCATAAATTCACTTGAGTTTTCTGATGACCAGTGGCAGGATAGATGTGTGTGTGAGGGAGGACAGGAAGAGGAAGAGGGTCAGGGACAAGGATATGGAGACTGAACTGGGACTCCTATTGAGTTGAAAGATGAACTGAGAGTTGATGGAGGTGGGAAGTGGATAAATCTGGAAAAGGGTATGGCTAGGACATGTTGTGGGATTATACAGGGATATAAGGAAGTATATAAACACAAAGGAAACAAGAATTTGTCCATGTGACATACCAGCCATATCCATCTAGTCTAGATATGTTTCTTAAATAGCACAGTATCATGATTTGAGGCCTTCACTTAATTATAACTCTTTAACAAGAGGTAGAATATAGAGTATACTATGTATGTATACAGTGTAATTGTTACTGTGTGTGTTCAACCAATGAAGGCTGAAAAAAAAAAAAAGTAATGAACTGCTGTCCTTTAGGAGATGAAAGGTGTAAAATTCCTATGTATCATAACGCAAAATTTCAATTTAAAGTGCTAAAAACTCTCTCTTAATTTGTACTTTTGTAGTAACTAAAACTTATAGCATTGATTTATTTTAATCCTTTTGGTTTTGATTAAGTTTCAAATGGAATATTTTTGTACATTTGGACCTGCAAATATTTTGTACTCTTTATGGGGCTGATATACACTGTCAGCTACAGCTGAAAAGTCAAATAGAAACATAGATACTGTTTCTTCAAGGAGTTATTTCATATGTCATTTAAACATATAAAATACCAAAGTGATGTTTAATTCCTTGGAGTGTGTATAAATGACAAATGACATAGTAAAAGTGTTGACATCAAAGTGTCACCAAACAAATGTCAAGTGAAAATCAGATCATTTAAAATGCAAACATGTCTCATAACTATGAAATCTGAAGATAAAAGCAGTGGAAGTGCACAAGCCTACACATCCTTACAATAAAGTTTCAAGTATCCATATGTTACAAGGATAATGTGGCACCACATGTCCATTCCTCCATGATTTATACCAGAAGTAGCTGAAATACCTATCGATGCCTTTATAACTAAATCTCTGGTGCAAGTCCTTAACTGTCTTCAATAATACCACTTTTACATGATATTTAACGTTCAGGGACTTGTTTATTCAAACCAGCTTCCTGAACATGCTCACTCTTACAATGTTTTGAACAGAACCAGGACAAGGCTATGCACAGATATTCTTATAGTGCCAGATGTGTGTGCTTGTTTGTTTTCCTAATAGGTACAGGGATGCAGTTCATGACGAGAACTGCACCAAGATAAGTGCAACATTGCCTTGAAAAAGGAGGCAGAAATGCTGACATAACACTCCATGTAACTCTCTCTTTGTTTCCTCACCTTAGGCTAACTCTTTGATGAAGAAAAGGCCAGAGTTCTGTCTTTTGGGGACTCTCAAATGCATTATATTGAATTAAACCCTAAGGCTATTCCTTTAAAATCCAGAATTAAGTCTTCAGTAGTGCTCAGTCAATTTCATAAAGAGCTGGTTTCTTGTAAGCATGTATGTAAGGCACACAGGGTTGATACTGGTTAATATTGTATTAAGTTTGACACAAAAACTATTGGGCACTTATTGGCATTCTCTGTGTTTTTTTAAAGAGGGGTCCAATACAGCACTTTCGCTGATTTTTAGCAGATACAAGAGCATGCATTTTTTTCTTCTCCCATTGATATCTGTCTTTAAAATGTGATCACTCTGCTATGTTTTCTCTGATTTTTCAAGCTGAGAAGAAAAGCTTCAATGCTGACCTTTTTCAAGCATTTAATAATTTCCTCAATATATCAGGCATGGATTTAACAAGTGATCAATCTACTTAGTTTCTGGTGAAACAAAAATTAAGAGTCTGCAACCAAAGTGGTCCAGGTGTTGGGATCCACACCTGAGATGAGTATTTGTAGGACTCCACAAGCAGAGCAGTTTTCTCCAGATATGCGCAACTAAAGTTGGTAAGGAAGTGATGAAACAGACTGTCAGTCAAAAGCAATCAGATGTCAGCTGTTGTGCCATTGCTGGTAACAATCTACATCATCTTCAGCTTTCTATTTCATTCCATAAACCAGTTGCAATGGGACATAACCATTATCACAACGGAAATCTATTCTATTAGAATAAATTGCAGTGATGCTTACCTTTATGCAAAGTGATGTACTTGATGAAATGTAAGCCTCCTAGGAAAAAAGCAGCTCTGGTTGCTACATACATTAGTCACTCAATTAAGAGACCTGTCTTTAGCTTCTGTGTATACAGCCTTCCTAATTTACATTCCAGTTTTCACTCATTCGTTTCTCAAATGGTGGGTACACAATGGATGTCTGGGGACTCTCTGACTTGCTTTGCCTTGCAGTTTGTACATCTGAGGTTTGACAGACCATATCTATGCTGCAAAAATAAGCTGAATTCAAGGCCAGTCACACCCATAGCAGTACACTGATTATTTAGAGAGCAAACCAGTCAGGCTGGGCTCAGGCACAGCCTCCAGCACAAATGGATATTGCAAGTTACTCTAACATCAAGCATCTCCAGTTAGCCTGTTACAGGTCTCCTGCTGCAACAGGCAGGTGGAAGGATGTTAGGGACAAATTTGTACAAAATCCTTGTTCAGAGCAGTCTATACATAGTTCCTATGTCCTCCCTGTGCACATCCTTTCTGGGGAATATATATATATGGCGTTACTTTGTAGTAGAAGAATGTTATGCAGGTAAGAAACCCACAGTGCCAGTCCTTATCTCCTTGGGCAAATGCAAAGCAGGGAAATTGTTGATTGTCAGGCTGCTTTGCTGAATAATTACCCTCTTTACACACACCTTATATCAGCCCTATGTTAATGTTTCCAATATCCATAATGATTGTATGCACTGGCTCCTAATTCATCAGGAACTGTTTACACACAGTGGATGTAAGGACAGTCCCTCAGAAAGGCCATTGATTAAACAGGCACATGAGCAAAAGCTTATAGAGCTTCCAAAATTTTTTCCTTTTTTTATTTATGGTCTCTATTAATTTTAATTAAACTCACTCAAAGTGAATCAGGGCATAGAGAAATATTAGCCATTGTTAACTGAGACTGGGATTTTAAGTTAAATATTTGTTGGAGATGTTGAAACACAGATTGTGTAGGGTAACTGTAGGCATCCAGAAATTGTTATGTGCCATGATATTTCTTTATGCTGGTTCAAGAGAGAAGCAGAAATGCTGAAATATCACCAACAGGTCTATTTCCAGAGAACAAGTCAGAAAGTTGCTGGGTCACAGCTTTGCTCTCAGGCTTACATCTAAGGGGTGCCAAAGTCATGCCTACCGTAAGTCATCTTCCCAGTGTCACATCAAGTATGAGTATAATCTGTTCAAATATAGATTTGAGACTACCATATCCCTTTATGAAAAACCAAGGGAGAAATATTTAAAGTAGTGATAATTTAATTTATTCATTTCTTTGGGTTGCTTAAATATTCATACATCCAAAGCTCTGGGTGCACATACAAAATATTAATAGAAAATCCAGAAACATAATGAAGTCATACAATACATGTCTCAGAGCTACTTTGTCAGAGTAAACTACTGCATTCCAAAAGCTTTATTGCCTTCCAGAGTTGTTTGATTGTTTCTTTCTTTTTCTTTGACCTAAATGTTAATAGAGAACTTTAGGAAAATAACTTTAATTTTTCAAATACTCTGTGTACCTTTTAATGGAGGAAAAAAAGAGAGAAAGGAGAGGTGAGGTGGGGGAGGGAAGGCAGAAAAGAAGAGGGGAAGGGGAGATGAAAAGGGGAAAGAAAGGAAGAGAAATGGAAAGTAGAAACAGAAAAAAAGAGAAAAAGAAAAAGAGGAAAAGAAAAATAAAATAGAAAAAAACAAGAGCATGTGCTTGTTCAATATACATAACAGGACAAAAATGTATGTTCTAAAATACCTTGCTATTAGGATACATCTTTATTATCCATTAAAATAGTTCAATGAAAAACATATTTATTCTAAAAGCCTTTAATCGGGAAATTTGAAAAACAGTTTACCATCTCAAGCCTCCTCAAAAGAAATTTCATGTGACCTGATGAGACAAAACAGGACCACAGTGGAGATTTAATGGAGCAGTCAGCAATGTGTCAAATCTGATTGATGTGTCCCTTCAGAAACAGGTGATTTGATCCCCACCAGCATAGACAAATCTTCCCCAGAAGACGCTATTGTTAACACAAGCTGTGGAAAGATTTTTCCAGTCAACTGTTTTTCATTTTGCCCTTGAATTGAGGTGATCTTTTTTTTTGTTTGTTTGACCAACCCCTTTTCTTTCATCAGATTTGAATAGCATTGTCCTGAACAAAAGATGTTATTTATGACAGAACGTAGCTCTTTCTTACCTTTCAAAATGTCAAAGGTTTTATCAGGTTGTGAAAGTCATCTCTCTGCTAAAGCTGAATTAAGAAATTAATTAATGTAATTTGCACAAAACACTAGTTCTAATAGCTATAGATGTATTTTAAAAACAATTAAATTCACACTAAGAGTCAAGAAGTATAGCTACATTCTTTCTGGATTTTAAGTGAGTTACTGTAGAATGACTACAGAGAAAGTCAGAAGGCAAACAACAGGCATAAACCACTTAAGGGCCTCATTTTATTTCAAAACAGTTACAAATCATTTCATGTTAAGATATTATTTGGCTTTATAAAGTGTGCTTTTTTGAAAGCTTTCTTGAAAAATACTATTAAAATTATGTTTTAACTTGTGTCAATGGAAAACTACATGAGTTGCCCTGCTGCTTCCAGATCTTTTAATCTAAAAGGTCTCTGTCCTCTCTGCTTTACAGCCCATTCACAACCTTACACAATGAAATCAGTTTTTTAAATCAGACCTTACTGTTATTTGACATACAAGGCTGCAGATATAGTGGTTCTGTGTGTATTAGTAGGTGTCATCCTTGCTAAGGCCAGGGACATTGAAGGCATTATAAATAATTTACTGTGTCAATTAATAATCAATGAAATATAATTAGGAAATTAGCATACACTGTTTATGTGATGCTGGGTGCAGTATGAAAAAAATACAAATAAGTAGAGTGTGAACAAACTGTCAGCAGAACAAATGATATGACCAGGCCTCTTCTCCCTGTCAGGGCAACTCGGTGAAGCTCTGCAGCTCTCTGTGACAGAGGTGTGCATGCAGAGGGAGATTTCAGGAATGCAGAGGTAAAGCGACGGTAGCAGCAGCATTCTCTCTCGCAGTGCTGTCCCCTAAACCCAGCGCTGTGGGGCAAGGGAGAGACAGCATGTTGCCAGCACTGGTGTGCAGCCATACACTGCCAGGGTTGTCCAGCAGCACAGTTTAGTCACCTGCCAGGTCATCTCGGGAACAGACTGAAAAAAAGCATCTCAGGATCTGGAGGGTTCGAAGTAGGAGACATCTTTTGCTCCTTGGTCTTCATGGGTGCTCTGTGTGCCCCCAGCTTTTGGTGGTGCAGCTTTTTCAGCTGCAACCAAGTCAGGAGCATCAACTACAAGTGTATATGTACTAGAGTGTGATCAATGACGGATATGAGTGGGTAGGCAGATTTGCAACAGAAAAGAAAAAGATAATCATTTTAACACACAAATTTTATTTATGTAAATTGCTTCTCCACATAAGATCTGCAAGTAATTTCCATTAAAAAGCTTGAATGGAGAAGTGGGAAGAGAGAGCAGAACATAATTTCTTTTAGAAAAACTTAGATCTACATGATGGTGTTTATTTTTCTTTACGAAGAATAAAAAAGTCTGTTTAACCTCTGATCAGTTGAATAAGTAATTATTTGCAACGCATTAGCAGTAATATGAGATTTCATATAACGTATGCGTGATCTGAATCAAGAGCTTGTAAGGTAATTTATTTTTAATGATGTCAGTTCATAATTAATATCAACACAAGGGGTTTATTTTTGGCGGATAGGATCTAATCTTTTACTGTGTCTGTTGCAGATCCCGTGTCCAATCCCAGCCTGACTGCTTTATTAAAATGTATTTGGTGTGCTTCTCTGACAAAAATAAATTTTAACACCTTTCTGCAAACAATTTCCTTCCTGTTAGAATCATTTTCATTAGTAATTATAAAATCATCGGTGTAACAAGATATAGTTGGAGTTTGAAGAGTATAATTTATTTTTTAAATTACATTTAATGAATAATTGAAAATTATATTAATCTAATGAAAATAAATTTGAATTTATGATTGTTTCATTTTAATTTTTATTAAATCCATTTATAAGATGTTCATCACAAGAATACCTGTACATGTCCTACAGCTGGAACTTGTCATTAAATATCCAAAATAGGATCAAAACAATCTGATCACTTATTCCTGTTATCTCCTACATTATATGCACATGAATGTAGTCAGATGCCTGCAGTGAAATGCAGTTTCTATTAAAATTGAAGACACAGTTCTGAGTGATGTAGAGAGGTTAATACTTTGTCCATGGATATGTACAGCATAATCAACTATGAAGGTCTTTGAGAAGAAACGCTGCTTTCATCTCCTTCAGTCTATGCAGCTCCAACCTGAAAGATAATGATGACCTTTGGCCCTCATTAGCTTCTGTAGAGTCTGAGGATATTCAGCATTTTCTCAGCAGCTTCCAAGAACCATGGCATAGCCCCAAACCAAGAGCCTATTAAAGGTGCATGTAGGGCTCTTGCTGGTTCTCTGGACATGAGATCAGATTTGTTCTATTAGCCCTGAAGGTCAAAGGTAGACTTAGCCTTTGAAGCTATTCAAAATCATTCTTTGATGATGAGTAGAAAATGCTTTACAAGATTCATCTGACATAACTTTACTGACCCAGAGGTTGAGTGTCTAGCCCAAATTTTCAAATTTTTTAAGTTTGGCTGCTGCATCTACCTTACAAAAAAATATTAGACAAAGATGATACAGTTTTGGAGGTTTCCCTTTTTATATACTGACTGAAAGAAAAGCTTAAATGAGTGGTTAGATTATATGACTATCATGGTTTAACCCCAACTGACAACTGAGCACCACACAGCCACTTGCTTACTCCACCCCCAAAAAAATGGGAGAAGAGAATTGGAAGGGTAAAAGTGAGAAAACTCATGGGCTGAGATAAAGAAAGTTTAATAATCAAAATAAAATATAATAATGATAATAAATAATAATAATAAATAATAATAATAATAGAAGAAGAAGAAGAAGAAGAGGAAGAAGAAGAAGAAGAAGAAGAAGAAGAAGAAGAAGAAGAAGAAGAAGAAGAAGAAGAATGAAAAGGAAAATAACTGAGAGAAATAAAACTCAAGGAAGACAAGTGCTGCAAATGAAAACAACTGCTCATCACCAACCAACTGATGCACAGCCAGTACTTGAGCAGTAGCCCCCCTGCCAACCTTCCTCCATCTGTATATGCTGAGCAGGACATCACATGGTGTGGGATATCCCTGTGCTCAGTTGGGGTCGGTTGTTCCAACTCCTTGTGCACCCCCAGCCCACTTGCTGGTGGAGTGGGGTGAGAAGCAGAAAAGGCCTTGGCGCTGCATAAGCACTGCTGAGCAGCAACTAAAACATCCCTGAACTACCAACACTGTTTTCAGCACAAATTCAAAACATAGTCCCATACTAGCTGCTATGAAGAAAATTAACTCTATTCCAGACAAAACAAGCATAGTGACTAATTTTTGGTAGCCTTGATTATAAGAGACAAATTTACCATGAAGGCAACTAAAATTTCCAAAATATTTATCTGTTCAGGTGCTATCAGGTTTCATCTGTCCAGCTTCAGACATCACAAAGTCCTGTGGGTTGCAAAAAACTACTCTGCGGGCTTTGGGGGTATGTCAGTTGGTTAGAGCTACTGATGGGCATGGTTTTACAGTATTTGGAAATGCCACATCAAGGAAGGACATGCTACTCAGGATGTTGAACTGAGACCAACTTCTTAAAAAAAAAAAAATTCCTCCCAGCTGTAATTTCACAAAGAGTAAAATCAGGAATGGTTTTGATTACAGAACTGAGATAGAAATTGTACATGTGTACCTCCAAGTTAGCTATTCTGGCCATGCAAATAGTCATTCAGGACTATAAAAACACTTCCAGTGTCATTTTGAGTCAGATTATAAAATTATTCTGATACAGATTAAGGAAACAAACAACCTGACTTCTGAGTAATTTTAGGTTTATAAACTGCAGGATGCTGAATATTCATCCCTGATTCATCAAAAACATCTTTAAACTTGAGGAAGCCAAGACTATGTTCCTAATTTATCTTGATTTTAGGGAAAATAGGGTTCAATTTTTATTTGAACTCTGTTGGTAATGAAAAACGGATGTTCCATCATAAAATTAATGACCTTACTATGTCTGTCTTGAAACTGTCATTAAACACACTTTTTATTTTATGACTACATATCAAATTAATGTCCTTGCCTTGGAAAATCTGTCTATTTGAGAGAAAAAAATGATAGAAGATTAGGAAAAAAGATTTATTTACAACTTTGGTAACTAATATACTATGGAATTTGCAGCAAGACTGTGCAGCATAAAATTTTTGTGGTAAAACAGTCTGCATACTGCTAGTTCACTACTGCTAAAATTGTAATCCTGATTAATGATATTGTATCATATGGAATGCTTTCAGTTTAGAAATCTATGTATAGGATTGACCTATGTTTTATATACAATTAGCACCGGAAATAGAAAAAAAAAACCTCAGAAAATTCCGTTAGCATGATATTTAAACGCAAGCCTAGAAGACAGGGCATTTTCTTTCTTAAATTAATTTATTCACTGTTTTGATACTGATGGCATTTCTGCATTTATCTAAATCCAAAAAGATTCTTTTTCATACTTTTCATAAGACATCCTCCTTGGACACATACAATTTAAACATGCCTTTTTACATGTAACATCTCTGTGAGGTTTACTTAAAGTTTGTGAAATGTTCTAACACGCTCAACTGATAGGAAAATATAAAACAAGATAATAGCTGTGAGTGACAAGGTGGATGCTCATATTCATGTCCATGTATTTGGCTCGCTAAAAAAAAAAAAAAAACCAAACAACTCAGTTCTCAGTTAGACATAATTAGCAACCACAGTTGGGTAGAAAAACAGTCACAAACCCCCTTAAATTTATACTAGGTAAGCAATGTAATTTTTCAAGTTGCTGACAAGAAACAAGTTCAGAGATCAGTTTGTCATATCATTTTACAAGATAGAAGGAGACATTTCTTTCTTCAAGGTTATCATATGCCATATGCCTTGCTCTATGGGTTTGCCAAAAGTCACTTAATGCCATATGTCCTAAGACATTTGTTTTTCAAATAGTACCTCAGCTGTTGTAGACACTATTTGATGAAAATAGTCAGAACAAGCTAATGTCTGTGTTTTGCTACTACCAGAGACTCCATTTTTCTGTGTAAAGTAGGTATCACGAGAGACATGTACATTTTAATCATTAATATTGACTTCTCTGTAAGACAATTTTAAGTGACATACATAGTTTCACCTCCTGTAGCACTCTCAGCAGAGGTGCTAAGTTTGTCTGCACAGGCAGGGGGATACCAACCCAAACAGGCAACTCCATCTTTCCCTTTTAAATATGTTAGAACTTCAGAAGGTTGAGAAACCTGTCAAAATGGTGTTTAAGAAGCAGTGATTAATCACAAAATGTTTACCAGTGTAGTGAATAGCTGGAAGGAGTGGAAGAAGGACAAAGCATCCTTCCTCTGTAATCCTTCCTTTCTTTCCCATAGCTGTTAGACAGCTGCCTTGTCAAGCAGTTTCTTGAAAATTCATAAATGCCAATCCTTCTGAAAAAAGGTTTGTCATGTGCCACTGCCTAAGATTCACGATCCTGTAAACAAGACCTTAATTTAAGGCAGAAGAAGTGCATCAGGCCACACAACTCATTAGGATGTTCTTATTAAACTAAGTACTGTCTTTCTTAAGAATCTAAATCAGGGATTTGTGGAAGCAAGGAGTGTGTTTGGGAAACTATATTATTAAATATTATTAAAAATCCTAGAACTTTAAAGGTTCTTAAAAGTTATCATATTTAAGTATATTTTATTGTAAGTTTTTTCTTAATTTTTATGCTACAAATTTAAATTTTATTACATTTCATAATTTTATTTTATATCTAACTTTTCACTTAAATATTTGTTAAAATAACATTTAAAGAAAAGCTAGTTTTAAAACCTTGGAAAAGACATATCATGAAAGATAGGTACAGCCATTGTAGTTGCCAGTGGTCTAATAATCAGAGCACAACAGAGATCTCCACTTACACCTACATTATACTAATTCCTTCTTTGGTTTAGGCAGCTTGGTTATAGTCTTTGAATTTAAAAAAAAAGTTGAGACAACGTTGCTTACCTCCTTTGCAGGATGCTGTATGGATTAATTAGTTAACATTTGTTTAACTCTTTGAAGATGGAGAGCTCTATTTAGGTACTAAGTATTACTTTCATGAAGAAAAGTATGTTAAATGCATACTAAATAGTAGTGCTGTGTCAATGCAGTTGTTCAGCTTGGAGTTACAAAATCATTCTTTCCCTCCCATTCAATGTCTCACAGCATCCATAACGTTGTCTCTCCAGAGTGTGAAAGCAGCAGGCATGGGTGGCCATCACTGGGGGCATCATGGTTTTGGAAAGGCCAAGATTACCTTGAAAAAATGCAGCGAGCCAAATACTGATCATTGTTTTCCTATTGCACAGGTAGGAAAGCAATTAGAGTATCAGAAGAGAATGAAACTGTGACTAAAGTTGTGGTATCATTTTAATGCATTCTCGTGTACTTTTGTCCTATGCTTACGGTGCAACCAGCTGTCTGGGCAGGGCTGAAAGTGCAAGATCAGAAATGGTGCTCTCCTTTTAGTCTTGTACTGCATATAGGAAGCTGCTGTAAAAATTTTACTATTTTCAGGTTGAAATTTACTATTTTCAGCTCGAGCTGAAGAGCAAGTACTTACTGTTTTACACCCTGGAGAAAATACTATGATAAGAGTTGGACACTGCTAAATATTACCCTCTGTAATGAATGCATGGACAGCATATGTTGTTCCAGTCCCAGAACTGCAGTTTTCAGTGTCACACAGTGGCTTTTTTTTAATAAATTAGGGACAGAATTCAGTTCTATATCAAAATATCTGAATTTAGATGCCCTTATGTATGAAAGACTCCCCTATTACAGTCAGTGAAACTTTGGTCAACATGGCCAGAGGAGCCTGCAGAGAAATTTGGTCTTTCAAATTCACTGACTTCATTGACTAGATTTTCACTGATTGTAACAGGAATTAAAACATCTAGTGTACTTGTAGACTTTTACAAATAAATGTGTAAATCCTAAACAACCTCTTTTCATAAGTTCACAAATCAGTTCTGTAAATTGAGGTGTTCTCAGGTGTCCAAGAGGTGGTCTTGGAGATCCTATTAGACTTCAGATGCTGCTTCAGAAGGGTTAGATGGCAGCATCAAGACAACTCCAAAAAAAGCTTAAAAGTTCCAAAAACTCAATGAAACTGTAAGTGACAATGTGTTTCTGAGATAACATTGTATAAAACACTTACAGTTGATTTCATTAGAAGTATAATCAGCAAAAAATTAAAAGGGAAACTATGGTGAGATTTCATCCAGAATAAACTTGAATCCTCTCTGAATATGGGAATACATAATGTTTTGTGGGTATTTAAATAGGGACAATAGTTCTTGTAATGTTGTTTCTCTTTTTATTCTAATGGGAAAAGCCTTCAGGTGTCAACAATAAGCCATTAAAACATGCAGTTTCTCACCTCCTAAGAAGTCTGTTGCTGACAATGTAGATTGAAATATGCTACCCTGACACAGATTTCTGTAACAATCATAGAAGGCAACAAATCTGAGTTATTTTGATTTCGAAACTACTGAAGAGGGGGGGGGGGAAAGGTGAGAATTCAAAAATCTATATTTTCAGTGCTACATCTCTAGTTGTACAAAATCATCATAAGTCGTGTATGAAATCAGAGGTGTCAAACTTCAGGAAATGCAGCTTTGTTTTATAACACATCTTGTTCTATACAGAGAAGAACTTAACAGGGCTTTACAAGGACAAGTCAACAGAAAATTTACCATCTTTTAAAGCAGAAAGGTCTGAAGACTGTATGAATACACCTTCATAAATCTTGCTAGAAATCTCTGTTAAGTTACGACAGGTGTTCAAGAATCAAAATCATCTATTTAATTGAAAGTGACAGAATATGTTCATCCCTATACTACATGGTACAAAATGCTTCAGATATCTGTAAGCTAGCAGACTTCTGATTAACAGACTATTTCTGTAGCAGCAAATTCATCAGTGTCACAGTAGCATCCCGACCACAAACAGGTAATTGGTGGTGATTTTAAATTGCTGGTATGATTTTGACCATCATGACTATCTCAGGCAACCGATTGACATACTCAAAGTTAGTGGTCTGTAGAATGATTTCTAGAATGTCAGCTTTCTAAGTTTTTGAGAGGTTATTTTTGCCTTTTTTTTTTTTTTTTTTTTTTTTTTTTCTGGAATCTGTGTAAAATGAAAAAAAAATAGAAATTAGTGGTCTGACATTTCATTTGCAAAGAAATTTGAATTCCCTTTATTTTTGAACTTTTTTACCACTCACAGCAAGGAATTCTTAAAAGAACATTGAGTTAAGCATCTAACTAAACATATAATTAAAAATACAAGGCTGCAAGACGAGCACAGTTACAGTTTCAAAAGACATACACTGGTTAAAGGATTAAAAAAAGTTCTGAGGCTACCATCTGAATTGCCAAGTTACAGCATTTTGGAGAAAAAAAATATAAAATAAACTTTCTGGCTGAAAAAAGTTTAATTTAAATATGCACATATATAAACCCCAAAGAAACAACCGTATGAGAATTTACAAATAGATCAGACAATAAATTGTTTGTATTTTTTTAAAGTTGAAGATGATATCCTGAACAGCTACGGAAATTAAATATGGAACCCTGATGCTTTATAACATTAGTAAAGATACAATGAAGTAATTAAGATCACCTGGTATTGTTTCTCACTGAACAGAAGATATTATCCTTGAAATTGCCTTAGCTAGGCACAACTTTACACAAAAATGTTCATAACAAGTCTCTAGACCTAACTGTGAAGGCAAAAAGAAATGTTAATTTCTTCCTGCTGGTGAAGAAAGGAGTGCACAGGTTGTGGAACCATGCCATTTGGCTGTTGCACGCAGCCAAGGAGTGTATTTAGGAAAAAGGCATGCAAGCTATCTATAATATCAGGGTAGGAAATTCTTGAAAAGTAGTGACTCAGAGATACATTAAGAATTTTTATAGATAACTGATTAGTTTAGTCCTTAGATACAGTGGAAATATCTGGTACAATCAGAGAGATGATCTTGAACACATACCCGGATTCCCTAGCTCACTGGTAACTTTAATGAGATTATTTTTATTGCCACTTCTTTGGAGCTAATAACAGAGTTTAAAGGAGAGTTGAACACTGACAGTTCGTGTGCTGGAAAATAAGGCTTATCATTTGTGATTAAGAGCTTCTTCTATTCACTTTCAAAGGAAAAGGTTGTGAGAACAAAGATATTTGGTGGAAAGAAAAGACATCCAATGTGGATAGAATGAACAGAAAAGAGAAGTAAACAGAAATGTTTTAGTTAAAGAATAAGATCATGACATCCCATCAATAGGTCAAGTTTTACTCCATTTGACCTATCAGATCTGGCTGTTCTTGAGTTGCATCCAGAATCTTATGACCAGAAGGAAAAAAAGACAGCTTCAGGATTGTTTCATCCAAAGCACTAGTTTATAAAAATTTAAGAAACAAAAGCAACTTGTTTTGAAACACTGAAATTCTCCATGCATTTTTTTCTGGTTCAGGCATGTCTTATTTATCCTTAAGCTTTCACAGTCTGAGAACATGCAATTACCAGCTTCTTTCATTCCCTCAGACCTCAGTGGGTTTTGGATGTTTTTGTGAGAATTGGCATTTTTTATTTTAGTTTATCATTGTAATCTTTCCTGTGCCATTGCACTGAGAGCAGGAGTTGAGCAGATGTCAAACTATAACTGAATTTTTTTGCTGACTACCTCCAAAACTACTTATTTGAATGAATTACTGGTTTCTGGACCAAACTTGACTCTTGCAGGTTACAAGTCTTTGATTTTCACCAACAAAGTAGTGCCATAACAATCAAATAAACATGGGCAGAGCATAGTAACAAAGATAAAACAGCTTTCCTACTCCCTGCCATTTGCTGCAGATACCACTGGTGACAATAAGGTATATGAGAAATGGAACTGCACTGCTTTGCATTTTTTTTGCCAGATCTTTTAAAACTGAAACAGCTTTGACCTTTCTAATGGCAATTTCAGACCAGTTGCTCCAGAAATATTTAAAGAAAGTTCTGCTCTTGGCAGTCCTATTTGAGCCAGGTCACAGAAACATAGAAACTCCACTGAAGTATGATACTGGAGCACTATTTCATTTTGAGTATGATATGAAAGCAATGGTCTGACTTCTTTTTGTCAAAACAGGGTAGTGGTTTCACAAGAATAGAGTTAAACTTTTGTGTTCTGTTCAAAATTTTGCCTTGTACTTTCTGAGTTCTTTGGTAGTTTACATAAATATAGTTACTATTCTTTCTTCAACAGTCACTTCACAACTCTTAGAATCACAATCAGGCATTTGTACAGCAAGACTCATTTTCTGAGTTAAAATTTGGGGTTTTGCTTTCTAACAATTTGTTTTCCTAAATACGTTCTGTGGGTGGAAAATAAGACACTGGACCAAATCTCTGTGCAATTGTCCAGCAGGCCCTATTTAACTCTCACCATATATCTGTGCAAGGATGATTTTCAAAGTGAAAGATCTAATACCATGGCTAAATTTCAATATATCCATTTGTAAATATGACCCTTTGCTCTATCTCACACAATAGTGGGTAGTAGTAGAAGCAAGACACAGAAAGCAAATGATTTTCCTGGTAAAATCTCAAAAGAACTTATTCCTTCTTTTCCTTTGTCTTCTTCACCAATTTTGTTTTTAGGCATGTTGGCCAAACTTAGACCTTGTGAAGCCGAGCTTGTTGCTACTATATCAGTCAAACAGTAAAATTCCCATGGAACTATTACAAAGCAGATAATGTGAGTTAGGTTTCCTTCTGTTGTAATATAGTTCACCATTAATAGACCGTGAACATGTATGAGGAAGTTCACAGATTGGAGAATTATTCCATGCTTTCAACAGAATTGGACAGGGTTGACTACTTGGTTACATCTTTATGTTTTTCTTGGCAAACAAAACAATGGAATTGCTTTTATACTTTTTAAAATGAAAGGTAAGACTCAAAACAACAACAAGATTTTCTTTGCAATGAGTCCTAAGCACCTTAATTAGCTAAATTTTGCTTTGACTGTGGTAATGTTGCAGTGATTATTCTTTGATTCAATGATATGCCAAGTCTGGAGTGTAGAATAGATACTGCATATGAGAAGAAATTTTGTTAGTCTAAGCAATTAAAATATAATTATTTCACATAACCTTACCTCAGAACAGCCTTAAATGACAACCTACATTTCATTATAGACTAATCCTACATCACTGAAGTTTTTTTAAACATTATTATTTCTCCATGCTTTTGCAGTATTTTCAAATTTATTTCCTTTCTATATACATATTGTTTAATACATACTATTTTCATTAAGTTGTCAACATTTTAGAATTAGTGGAAATAATTCGTCCAGGTTTAGGGGAGATTGAACTAGCAAAAGTCTAGTCCAGGGCTATTATCCTTGAGAGCTGTCAAAAATAATAATAACATGCAAACCACTGAATGTAATTATTCTCAATATTTTCATAATCTGAAGGCACTACAAAGGCTTGCACCATGTTTGTATCAAAACAGAATAGCAGATGGACTGCCTGCAACTGTTTGCATAGCTGCAGTAGTGTAATCCTTCTTAATACTGTAAAGCTTTGCTGACTTTCTGTGGTAAGTGTAAGTACACGCAGTTCAGATGTACAAAGCTATCTAGGACTGTAGCCTGTATTGAGGCCCTTGGTTCCCATCAATGCCTAGGGGGTCTAGCCATCACAATACAGCAGGGGACCTGTGCCTGCATCCTTGAGGGGTCATTTTGAAAGGGCTCCCAGTAGTCTGGAGGTTTACTAAAGTACTTTTACAGCACTTCTGATAAAGCAAGGGGTTAAAGAAAGATGTATTTCTTTGACATGGAGTTCCTTTTTGCAATCTGCAGCTGTCTTAGGTCAACATAGTCAGGCTTATTCTTCCTGAAGTCTTGCCCACACCACCAGCAATGCAATCATGTTACACAATAAAAGGTTTCAGCTTGACTTCCTTACCTATAGACTACAGGTAGGGATACACAGCCTTTTGTATATTACGTCCTTTGAGATTTCTGTTATCACCATGGAAAATTTGTGTTCCTTGGCCCTTGCTCTCATAAGAAATGAGAATATATTTGCTCTGAATGTAGTCTGAAAGTCTGTGGACAAAGTGTACCTGAAAGTCTGTGAACAGAGTGTACCTGAGAGTGTAGAATATCATTATTTTGATCTTTAGTACATTTAATACCTTTGCCACAAAAATAACAAGTATCTGCAGTCGTTCACTAATCCTGAAAATAAGAGGCTTCCCACTTAGATTGTAAACTGTATTTCCTCAGCACCTGACTATCCTAATTTACAAGGACTCCATGAAGTTTCTGCAATATAAGAAGAAGCAACAGCTAAAATTAATATCATGCATAAACAAGTTTATTTAGTTCCTTTTAGCTGAGAATCAGTTGTACTGAAATGACAGTGACTTTTTTTTTTCAGTGTAACTGTTGCATTGCCACAGCAAAAAAAAAAAAATGAGATGCTATAGACCATATTCAGTACCAGTAAGAAATTATGTTATTTCTTCTTGTCTTAATTAAGGTTGATTCTGCAAGTGGAGTTCCTCACTATGAACACAAAGTTTTTGTCAACAAATAATATTTGAATGAAGACAGACTTCTACTGACAAAGCTTACCAGTGGTAGCAGAAAAGAAGATAAATATCAGTAATATGAGTTTATTTTACTTAGGAAAAAAAAATCCTTCACCAATATATTTAAACAGTACCATCTTTTGCAGCAGAGCACACATACTGTGATTCACTTTCCATCAAATAATTTGATTTTTCTTTGTCCTATAGCTACATTTTTTTACTGTTGTTGATGCTTTTCTGACATTTATAAAATTTGTTTCTGTTTTTAGTATTTGTTGTTCAGCATGTGACTATTCCATATTGCTTTTGCTCTGCAACAAGTTGTCTATCTCAAGTTACCATTGGAATCTATTCCTTATCTGTTCATTCCTTTTAAACTGGACAGAAAACATGTCTGCTTATCCTGAAATTCCAATGTAATAAAGGTTCTCCAAGCTTCTCAGACCTTGCAGCCACTGGAGATAATTGGATTTGATCCAGATTTTAGTCTTCAGCATGGTGATTGATGCTCCATTGTCTGAGTCTCATCATACTCTCGTGACCTGAGCATCCAAAATTTATTTGACCCTAAGCATGCTTTCTGTGCCAAGTCCCACATCCTGGGAGCATCTTGGTTTCTGCTGACATAGATGTTTACTAAGAAACTGCAGATTTCTGTTACCGTGTAAAAGTAGTGCCACCTACAGTGTATGGCTGTTGTGATTTAAGCCCAGCTGACAATTAAGCATGGCACAGCTACTTGCTCACTCCCCTCTCTTGGGATGGGGAGAGAATCGGAAGGGTGAAATTGAGAAAGCTCATGGGTTGAGGTAGACAGAGTTTAATAGGTAAAGCAAAATCCACGCATGTAAGCAAAGCAAAACAATAAATTAATTCACCACTTCCCATCCAAGGCAGGGGTTCAGCCATCTCCAGGACAGCAGGGCTCCAACACACATAATGCTGATTTGTGAAGACAAAATGTCATAACTCTGAACATATCCGGCTTCCTTCTTATTCTCACAGCTTTTTACTGCTGAGCATGACATCATATGGCATGGGATATCCCTTGGGTCAGTTGGGGTGAGCTGTCCTGGTTGTGTCCCCTCCCAACTCCTTATGCACCCCCAGCCCACTCACTGGTGGGGTGGGGTGAGAAGCAGAAAAGACCTTGGTTCTGCTTAAGCACTGCTCAGCAGTAACTAAAACATCCCTGAATTACAAACACTGTTTTCAGCACAAAGCCAAGACATAGCCCCATACTAGCTACTATGAAGATAATTAACTCTATCCCAGCTAAAACCAGCACAATGGTCAAGAAAACCATTCTTCCTCCTGGCCACTCCACTGCCCTCTTAAAAATCCTGTGACAACCTGTCAAAATTTATATATGACATGAATTCCCCCTCACACAGGCAATCTAAAAATCCAGAACTGGTGGAATAGAAAACTTCCTGAGAGAGATTAGTGAGGAATATTAAACATTCTCAGGAAGTGTCTGTGTCACCCAGCTGACTGTAGAGGGAGTGCAAATAGTTGCTTTGCCTAGCCACAGCTTTTAGATCACTTAAATTATATGAGATAACTTCCATCCTTACTTAGATATCCCATTTTGCTCACTATTTTCTGTTGCCTTTGTTGTGACTAATTTGTAGAACTGGATGTGAACATTTGTGGGTGCAGAATCTCCCACAATTATGAACTAATTCAGTAATGAATTAATGAGTGCATTCTTCTGCCAATAAGATGGATCAGATACTTGTTGTGGTTTGAGCCTGGTCAGCAGCCAAACACCACACAGCCACTCTCTCCCCCTTCTCTTCTGGCAATAAGAAGGGACAGAGAGCCAGGCTTGGGGTTTGAGGTAGCACCGGGATGGGGAAAAATCACCCTTTATGGTCACGAGCAAAAGGCAGACTCGTTAAGGGAAGAAAAAAAGAGCATACATTTATTACAGACACTTATAACACTTAACAGCGTAGGACAGTGAGAAGCATTGCCACATCTTGAGAACACCTTCCCCCCACCTCTCCCTTCTTCCCAGGCTCAGCTCTCATCCCAATATCTCTACCTCCTCCCCGCAGTGGCGCAGGGTCAGGGAATGGGGAGTGCAGTCAGTGATGCCGCTTCTTCCATCTTTGGTGGGGGGAGATTCTAGAACTTCTTCCCTCTGCTCCATCGTGGTCCCCCTCTCACAGGAGACAGTCCTCCACAAACTTTCTCAGATGTGAGTCCCTCCCATGGGCCGCAGCATTTCCTTACACTGCTCTGGTGTGGATCACCAACTTTTTCCAACTGGAGTCCCTCTCACGGCTGCAGCCCTTCCTGAGCTGCTCCGGCGTGAGACACCCCCACATGCTGCAATCCTCCCAGCACCAAACTACAACAGTGGGGGCTACCTTTTCCCACAAGACCCGAGCCTTCTTCGGGCACAGACACCTTGATCATCCATGCAAAACAAAACACAGGCCATAAATCAGTGTCTGCTCTTTCGTAGATCTTCATAGGTGGGGGGGTCTCCCTGCTGTCTCACCACAGGATACAGGGGGGTCTCTGCTCCGGCACACCTCCCCTGCTCCTTTCTTCCTCCATTCCTCCACTGACCTTGGTGTTCACGCAGCTGCAGCAACTCCTCATTACAAGTCTGACTCCTCCTCACCATGTCCCATCTTAAATACGATATTGCAGAGTTGCAGCTGATTGGCTCAGTTTTCATAAAGAGGTGGAGCTGACTTGGAGCTGGGGGAGCTTCAAGAAGCTTCTCACAGGGGGTCACCCCTATAGCCTCCCTCCCCTGCTACCAAAAAACACCCACCACTCACTCAAACCCAGGACAGTACTAAGTAATTCCCCATAAGAAAAAAAAGTTATCATCATCAAAGGTGCCTGACAGAAAGTATTTTTTTGGGGTCATTTGAATGAGAATTTTTCTTTTATTATCCCTTGAACTATAAACTAATGAAATGAGTAATGAAATGATAATGAATATTCTATTCCGTATGTTTTAGAGTTACCAGCAGCAACTTTTTGCTATGCTATGATATGATCAACATGGTGACAAAGAACTTCTACTTTCTGTTCTCATTACTAAAGGATAAAAAAAAAAAAAAAAAAAAAAAAAAAAAGGAGAAAACTCCTTGGTTTTACATAAATATACCTTCTAATTTAGAGAATAGTCTCAGAATAATTCTACTTTTATTTCCAATAAATAAGTATTGTAATTAACAACATTGTTTCTGAACACCTTTAAGCATAGCAAAAATTTTAAGGAACGCTGCGGAGCCGCGGACGAACGACACGCCGAGACGGGTTCAGTGTGGGTGATAGAGCATCAATCAACGTGTGTGTTTATTGGTCCAGGGTACATATATTTATACAGACAATGATAATTTTTATGCCTACGAGTCACTAGCTGATTGGCTTAAGCTCTAAAGGTCGTATTCGCACGGTCCACCTACTTGCAGTTAGTTTACAGCACAAGCTTCTCATAACACTAAGTTTCTCATGCTACTTGTTTTCGATACACGACAGTTCCGTAACACAATGTTTCTCAGACCACCGTTATCATAACACTAGGTTTCTCAGACCACTATTCCTAATTCCCCTTAACCTGTTTTCGACACACCACGGTACACAGGGCTGAAGCGTCCTTGACATTCCTCCTGTATCAGCAGCTGCGAGCAGCTGCAGGCAAACCCTAGTGAGGCTCAGCATCAGCAGCTAGAGCAGGCTCTGATCATACAATTGCTCGGTGGGCTCAGGACCCTTGTCTCTGAGCCATTCTCCAACAGAACGCTAATATAAGTGTGAAAAATTCTGTTTATGATGTATTCTATAAGTGCTGCAGGCAGGCTTTAGCACGTGCACTTGTAAAGTTTGTGAGTATGTTTTTGATGTCTCTTGATCATTAAGCCCAGTGACTTGGCTTCCATTCATACAGATATTTATTTTGTGGACCTTATAACAGTATATTGTGTTTCCTAATCAAGGCTGTTGAGTTTTTTAGATGTTATGTTGAAAAGCACTTTTCCAATTTTTATACTGCTGAGAAGAACAATCTTTTTCCAAATAAATGTTTTTTAAAGGTAAAAGACATATATAGAGTTTTACTGGGACTTCATGAGAATGCTGATAAAGTTTTAAATTAAAAAAAAAAAAATCAGGAAAAATATGACAATTTATACTGTGCATAGCTATACTAAAAAGGAAGTGATATTTATAACTGATGTCCATAATGTGAACATTCATGAAACTTGTTTAGATGCACATGGCTGATGTATCACTGCAAAAAAAAAGTGAATTTTGCATGTAGTGAAGGGAAAACTGACAGTTTTGTTTCAGGTTGGCTTACTTATTGACATAAGCTAGGTTATCTGTAATCTCCAGAAAATTAGAACAAGACAGTCTTGCGATATCTGAGAAATAACTCTTTTTAAAATAACACAAAGTAAAACAAAGTAAAGCTATTGAAATATTTACTATGATAGGTTTATCATAAGAAAATTAATTGATGTTCTCTTCAGGCTCTTCACACTGGCACATTTGAATACAATCCTTACTGGAGAATGGAGTTGGAAAGAGTGTTCATTGGAGAAGATAAATGTCTAATAAATAGTCAAACAGTGCATACACAGATGGACATAAATCATCTGCTCTTTGTAAACAAGTTCAAGAGGATGTGTTGACAACAAACTTCATAGTGTCCCTACAGCTCTACAATAAAGGAAACTTTGGGGAACTACAAAGTACTACCCCCGGGAAAATCACGGGGTGTCCTCTTGGCACACATTTCTGTGCAGATAAAGAATAATCAGGCAATTGTGAACAGTCAAAATGGATTTACCAATGGTAAAACATGCCTGATCAACCTGATTCCCCTCTTTGATAAAATGGCTGGATTTGAGATTGAGGAAAGTGCAGTAGATGTCATTTACTTCAAATACAGCAAAACTTTTGACACCGTCTTCCACAAATTTCTTGCACACAAGTTGGTACATTACAGTCGAGATGGATGGATACCATTGGTTATGGCTGTGGTTAATGCATTGTGTTCTATCTGGAGACCAGTAGTAAATGCAGGGAGCCTGGCCTGGGACATGTTTTGTTTATTATCTTCATTAGGGACCTGGAGGAGACAAGGGAGGGCACTTTCATCAATTTAAATCATTCAGAGGGATCTAGACAGGTTGGAGCAATGGGTCTAAGTGAACATCATGACATTCAATGGGGAGAAATGGTGACCAGCTGGGGAGAAGCTCTGTGGAAAAGGCCCTGGGGGTCCTGGTAGGCAGTGAGCTGACCGTGAGCCAGCAGCGTGTCCTGGTAGCAGAGAGAGTCAACAGCATTTGGGGCTGTACTAACAAGAGCATGACCAGTCAATTGAGAGAAGGGAGTATTCACAGTTTTGGGTCCCCCGGCATGGGAAAAATACTGATAAACTGGAGCAGGTTCAGTGGAGGCCACAAAGAGCTCAGCATCTGGAGCACTTACCCTGTGAGGAAAGGCTGAGGGAGCTGAGCTTGTTCAGCCTGGAGAAGGCATGGCTTCAGGGGGATCTAACAGCAGCCTACTGGTACTACAAGATTATAAAGAAGACAGATCTAGACTGTTCTCAGTGTTGCATGGTGGAAAGATAAGAGACAGCAAATAGAACTTTAAACAAGAGAGATTTAGGCTGGTGACAAAGAAAAGCCTTTTCCCCCTGAGGAAAACACAACAGTGGAACAGGCTGCCCACAGAGGTTATGGAGGCTCCACTCTTGGAGGTTTTCAAGATCCAGCTGCAAAAAGTTCTGAGCAAATTAGCCTGACCCATATGTAGCCCTGCTTTGAGGAAGAGGTTGGACTGGAGACCTCCTGAGGTCCCCTCACACATGAATGATCTAATGAATTGGCCATACTGAGTCTTTAATGAAAACATGTCTACCAGGGCATGCTATCTTCTTCCATATGGAAAAAGGTGAAGCAAACATGACATTGATGCATGCATCCACACTACTGAAACATTTATACAATGCCTTTCTAGGTTGTTACAACAGCAATCCATTTTAACCATGAAAAAAGGAGATGTCCTCTCACAAGACAAGCACAAAAATTGTGAATGTTCAGAGCTCCCTATTTATTCTTCAAAGAGGCTTCTAAAGCCTGACAAATGAGAACATTTTGTACAGAAAGATGAGAAGAATGCAAAAAGCAGTGTCTAAAGAAAGAGAATCATACTGTGCTTACCTTAGGAAGCTGCCAGTATATGAACGATGAGTTTGGAAAAATAGTTCAGGTCATACTGAATGCAGTGATGAAGCTGAGGAAATAGCACCAAAAATGGAGGAACTTTAAATGGAAGAGTCCTGGAGATCTGTTTCAGTCAGGGCTACAGTGTTATATGTGATATCTAAAGCTAATGTGCAACACCAGTCACCTTAAATATGTGTTTAGGAACAATCTGAAATCAGAATACCCCAGTGATATTGAGAGAGAGGATGATGGTTCATATTCATTTGAACAGGAGCTGAAATTTTATTATGGTTATAGTAATTGGCATATTTTTATGGATTCATTTTTTAATTTGGCACCCACTCAGACTTCGTTGCTCGTGCTACAGCAGTAGTATGATGGATTGCTGTGTTTTTTCCATTATTATTAAATTTAATTATTTTTGCTCATGTACCCAGATGTGAACAACGTCAAGAGTTCTAATCTAATCATACAGACTGTTTGGAAAATATGTGATGTCAATTACAGACATTTTATAATAGAAACGATAAAAAGAGTCATTAATGAAAAGTAGTTTGCCTCCCTATGTACTGACTTCAGTTAATCAAAGGTGCTTTGAAATTGAAATCATTAATTAACTTTGCCTGGTTTTCTACTGATCAAGCACTTTCAGAGTTGCTGGAAATCTGTGAAATTAAGTTCTTCTGTAGAAGAAAACACAATGAATGTGGATTTCTTTCCAAACATATTTTACTGTTTCCTTCCAATAATGTATTAAACATACATTCCTGTCAATGTTTAAGTAGAAGAAACAGGCAAAATTAAGCTGGGAAATTACATTGTTGCACTCCATTTTTTAATTGAACCTTATTTATATTTTAAATGACTGTGCAATAGATAATGAAATACATCTGTCCAAGTATATTTTACTTTTTTCTTATTTCCCTGTAATATTTCAACAGGCACACTGAGCTCAAAACAGATTTAAAATTAAGACTCTGTAAATAATTTATTAAGAAACAGAAAAGTTATATGACCAAATCCATGACATGATGATTCTGCAAATGAATCTTTCTGACAAAGGTGTGTCCCCCTCATCAATTTCTCCACTGTGAATTTTACACAGGCAAAGAGTGACGCAGGTCAGCAGAAAGTGTTATGTTAGCTTCCCTCCTTGTGCAGCAGTTTCCCAGTCAGACTTTCTAGTGGCTGAAAACACTATTGTACCTGATGCATGGATTTTGCTTCATTTTGACAAAGTTATCCTCTTTTATTTTTATGGAACAGGTTTATCATGAAAATGTTTTTATTTTCACCAGAGAAATATAGGCTTACATTTTAAATTTCATGGGTTCACATGTTTAAAGATTCATATAAAACCTGTTTTCTTCTTTATAATTTCAGTCTGAGAGGGAAAATTTCTTTCTTATTGCTGCAAAGTGTTTAGGAAAAAAAATTAATCAATAATTCCTAGATACTAAAAGATAAGCAGCAGAATTACACCAAATTACACTGCATAGTCCAGCTTTTAGTTAAAAAAAAAAAAAAGCAAACATGCACAGAACTGTTATAAATATTGCCAGTTAGAGTAAAGCGAAGTTTAACTATGTGTAGCATTAATTATGGAAAATTAAATATGCCAAAGAAAAAGTCAGAAAATTGATCCCAGGGATACAATTATACATCCCTTCACTGGTAAGGAGTTTTTTCTGGGTCTACACTGCACAACTTAGACTACAAGTATCTTCATGTAGGACCTATTTCATAGAAAGCGCCAACAGTCCTTGGTTTCCCCTGACAGAAGTTGAAAAGGGCTCAGCAATACGACAGGGAAAATGTGTACCTTTTATTTCTCAGAGTAAAACATGTTCTGCAAGGTCACAGGCCGATAATAAAAGATTATTAAAACCTTTTGGCAAAAGAGATGAATAAAATGCTTTTCAAAATTTGTGTTCATTTCAACTGTCATAGCTGTAACATAATAGTAATTGCAATAATTTCCTGTATTTCTACCATCTTGGTAACAGTATAACACAAAGGAACAATGACAGATACATTTTTAAAATGTCTATGCATTTACTGTAAGCATATCTGTGCTCTCCATGGGGAATGACAATACTGTTCGGTGTGAGTGAATAAACCTAAAACTGTACATAACCTTGGAGTCTTTGGGAATGAATGGCTAATCTTGATAGATTAAAATGAAATGACATATCAGTCATTTTAATCAGTTTTTTGGAATTTAATATAGTATTGGATTGTCACTATGGAACCCTATAAAATGGCTTTAATAAGCTACAGTGAATCTATTATTGACCATTAAGTACTTATAGCTATTTCTGTACAGCATTCTACTTTCCTTACTACTCAGCTGCTTTACTACTAAACTCTGCAAAACTTCTTCATAAGGTTACATAATGTAGTTGTAATTACATGTGATTTTATGACTGACCATATCCAGATGCAAGTATGTTTAGCACAGTTTTATTTATGATCTTAATTGGAAAGAGCATATTATTGAAAGACATAGTAATCTTACCTCTGATATTATGAGTCACATCTTCTTTCATTTTTCAGAATAGGCCTATCATCAGGGTGACATATCAGCTCTGATTCTGTCAGTATGTCAGATTACACAACATAAGTGACTGTGATATGTCAAACCTGGTAGGACGGAACAAGGCAGGACTTACTAATATAGTATAAAAGTTTTCAGTTTTTTTCCTTCTACCACAAATGTGTCCTGTTGTATCAAAGCCCAATATAAACAGATGCAATTATTACTTGCCAGCACATGTAGGCACTTACCAGTCTCCACCTTTTTCTGTGCACTGTGAGATCCTTCCTCGGTGCATGTTTTCTATGCTGTTGATAAGGAGACCTAGAAACTCTGAATCATAAATCCCCAACTCTTCCATTTTGTGCTTAGGTGAATACCCCCATTCTGTGCCAAGGCATAGCCCTGAATGAACATCCTCCAGCATTAAACTATGTTTTAAAGGAAAAAATAATTTTAAACAGTATGGGTAAGATCAAAGATGATGTTTTCCAAAGTGAGTCAGTTATTTAGGAAGGCAGATCCTATTTCAAACATGACTGTGACGTTTACAGTCAGATTTTCAGAAACTGTACTCAGAAACAGAAGTTATGTTGCTTCTGTACTACCAGTTTCTTAGTTGTGGTGTCAGAGTTGAGATTTTCTTTGCCTTACTTTGGAGGATACCTCACCTCTTGGAGGTTAGCGTGCTCGCGGAGGGATGCGGAGATTAAGAACAGATGCATGTTGAAGCAAACTGAAGTTCCCACCTTGCTTATGCTGTTGAGTTTCCTCCATGCCAGAAGCAGGTTTTAAGGAAGATTGATACATGCTTGAGTCTTTCAACAGAGTAGACTCCAGACACTGTTATGGAATAAACTGTCAGGTGAACTAATAGCCACTTCCACTCCCTTTTATTCAGAATTTGAATACTGTAAGTCCAGGAGCATGATCCAGAGTTTAATAGCAGTTCTTATATAATATATGAGCACAACAATTAAAAGCCATGTTTATACGTTTTCCAGTGTATAGTAATACATTGCCTTAAAAATAAAACGAAGTGTATAGTCTGCAAACATCCTTAATCAAAATTCAAAAAAACAAACCAAGAATGAGAATATTGAAGAACCAGATGACTTATTTTATTTAAAATTAAATATTCACTCATTTATATGTAAATATTTAACATCAAGCAATTTCTTTTAACTCTGAGAAAGCCTATATTTTAAAATACAGATTTTAAACTCAAATGTGCGAAAGAAAAATAACCATAGATAAAGTAAAAATGGAAACTAGAATACAACACTCCAAGCATTTTATTCCAGGCTATAATAGTTTTGATTTTGACATTGATCGTAGCTCAAATTAAAAGCCAACTTATTTTCTCTCTTCAATTTTGCACTTAATATTAAATCAAAGGAAGTTTATTGCCTTTCCAGGTATATAATAAGTGTCATCACAGCTAGATAGTATGTGCAAGAGGCTAACTTTGAAAACTAGATAATCTTGCATTACTTTTTGTTAGAAGTGTTATAGATTAACAAACAATCATATTGATGAATATATTAATACAGCATACAGTATTACAAAGAGAATCTATGAAATCTAAACATAATTAAATACAGCATTGATAAGCAAAAATATCATCATAAATAAAACATCAAACACAATAAGGGAATGATGAAGAGCCATTTTAAATATATAGGAAGCAAATAATCTCTAAAGTCTGATACTTCAGGCAATTAAAGGGAACAAGGAGGAAGTTTGACAGGTATTTATATTAATATTACTAAGTGCTCAAGTGAAGTTTTTGCCTTCAGAATGGAAGCTTATTATCAACACTTGTAGTTTGAATATAATTTGCTGGAGGGAAGAATTAATGTAATATCACAAAGGCAAGTAGCTCAACACAGTTTACTGAGTTCAGTGCAAAAGTGGATTTAAATTCTCTGAAGTCCAATTACAATTACATATTTTTACAAATAATACACTTGAATCTGGAGCTTATCAAGTGGACAGGGAGCAAGGAACCAGTATTTGTAGGTACTTTTCTTGTCTGATACTCTGTGAGGCAAAACATTGATGTATATAATACATTGCATAAAAATGTATGAAGCAACAAGTTAGCCTTTTCCCACATTGTGCTGCTTCTGAGACCATTCCCTAAAAAGAACAACCAATCAAATTAGTTCACACTACATTAGTTTAAATGTAATGATGAACATTGTTCCTGTAAATTGGAGACGTCATCTGTAATTCTGCCTATAATGTAATCTGTTACACATCAAAAATTAATTAAAAAAAAAAAAGGGGGGAGGGTTGTTTTTCACTGCAATGAACTTTTGGAGATGTTTTGATGTCACCTTTTAGCAGTAAACAGTTGTATTGCAGAGCTAATCCAAAACGAGTTATTAAAAAAAGCACAGTACAAGACTTTCTAGAGTTCTACAGAAGCAGGTAAGGTCAGATGTTTCAAGAGAGTTAAGTTCTCAGTTGTCCCATAAAAGTCTAGTACTTTTTAATGCTTTATATCTTGCTATCATTTGTTCTTCCTATGAACAATTCAAAGCAAAACTCCCTTGACAATCCAATCTATAACCCAGTTTTGCTAACATCCAAAAATGAAACAAAAGATTTTCTCAGAATTTGCAATATGCACTCTAAATAACTGCTGACAGCAGCAGAAAAAAAAAAACAAAACAAAACAAAACAAAACAAAAAAACCCTACAGTTTGTGCACAACCTGCTAGGTCTACGATTTAGATGAGTTTTCTGAGCACTCAGACTGTTTCACAACTTCCATGAAAAGGAAACCAACAAAAAGAGGCACTGTATACCCATTGGTCTAGAAGTCATATATTTGAACTCTATAAATCCTGAGCCTGAAAGTTTACCCCACATGGAGATTAATCATGTGTCAATGTTCCAGTACTACAAATGAGGTTTGCAAAAAAAATATGGACAAGATCTTTCACAGGCATTTTTGACTTGCCTATATCTCTTTATTTTTGCTTTTGAGAACACAGAACTTGTCTCACTGGCAAGTTTACCATTCACAGTTTGACTTAGATGACACAGTTTTGTAAAATTCTCATTTTTATTATTACATCTGAAAAAGAGAAAATATAATTTGAAGCAATGATTGGAAAACAAAGAATGAAAAGATAACACTATTGTCTCTTCAGATTATAGGATTTTGTTTTTAGAAGGAAATGTTTGCCTTTCTCCTTTTAAAAAATGTGGCTTGGATTCATGGAGTTGCCTTTTCTTCAGGAAGTGCCTGGTTAATACAGTGGAAATGATCCATCCTATTAGAGACCCAGTGGAATCGTCACAGCATATGGATGCTGCCAAAAGAAGATGAAAAATTTCCCAGTATATATGGGGTCTGATCAGAGTCACTCAAGCAACTCAAAGGAGACCCTTCAAAAGCATTCTTAATTTAGTCAGATCTTAGTGGATCTGCTTACGGTAGGACAGCAATCACTTATTTTGCTGTAACAGCAATTGTGGACTCTAGACTATAAGTGTTCATTTAACAATATGGCATTGTTGCACCACACACATGGCAAGCGCCTCTGGAAGAAACACATCATATAACTCTGTATTAACAGTGACTCAAAGATTCACTCAGAAGTTTTCTTTCACTCCTATCCAAAGCAGCTTATTATCTCATACCAAGTAAACAACATTTGCATTTTCAACAAAGAACCTATTTGATCTTCCATCATCCCTCAGATGTTTGCAGCTTGACAACTTTATTCCTCTCTCTGAAGTTTTTCTGGACCGTTCAGTCAGAAAACAACTCTACTCTTTCTCCTGTTGTATTGGGTTTGCATGACAAGTTTTCGGCCGCTAGAACCTTCTCCAATGTCCATGTGTTGGGTTTGTGTGTGTGTGTGTGTGGTGGGAGTTTTGGTAGTGGGGGATGGGGCCACAGCAGTGGCCCCTGTGAGAAGCTTCTCAAAGCTTCCCTGGCTCCAAATTAGACCCACCTTTGTCCAGGGCCAAACCTATTAGGGACGGTGGCTGCACCTCTGTAATAATACACTGAAGAAGGGAAAGCTGGAAGGAGGAGGAGTTGTGAGGGAAATACCTATGCAAACACTGAGGCCAGTGGAAGAAAGGAGGAGGAGGGAAGGAAGTGCACTGGAGCAGTGTCCCCTGCAGTCCATGGGGGTCACTGGTGGAGCAGATACCCACCTGCATCCTGTGGAGGACCCCAGCGAGAGCAGGTGTCTGTGCCCGAAGAAGGCTGGGACTCTGAGGGAAGCCCATACTGGAGCAATGTATTGCTGGGAGGACTGCAGCCCATGGGAGGGACCCATGCAGAAGCAGTTTGGGAAGAGTTGCAGCCTGCAGGAAGGGGTCATATTGGAGCAGTTTGTGGAGGAATGTCTCCTGTGGGAGGGACCCCATGCTGGGTAAGAGTGTGAGGAGTTCTCTCCCTGAGGAGGAAGGAGTGGCAGAGACAAGAGTTGATGAACTGACTACAATCCCCATTTCCTGTCTCTCTTCACCACTAGAGGGGAGAAGATAAAGAAAATCTGGAGTGAAGTTGAGCCTGAGAAGAAGGGAAGGCTGGAGGGAAGGTGTTCTAAGATTCAGTTTTTATTTCTCACTACTCTACTCTGATTTGTTTGGTAACTAAACTAATTTCTTCAAGTTGAGTGCTTTGCCAGTGACAGTAATTGGTGAGTGATCTCTCCTTGCCCTTATCTCAATCCATGAGCCTTTTATTATATTTTCTCTCTCCTGTCCAGCTGAGGACGGCAGTGATAGAGCATCTTTGGTGAGCACCTAATGTCAACTCACCACACCTGTCTTGATCCAGAAAAATCATTATGTCTTCCTGTCCTCCCTGACTTAACAAATCCATCAAATAAATCTTTTGACTGCTTTGCAATTTTCTTTCTTATCTAGATCTTTTTGGCTGCCTAACAGTTCTCAAATATCTCTAGGAAACTGCAGCAACTCTCTGCGACAATGGTTCTATCAAGTCACTGCTAGTTATCTACCTTCTCCACATCTGTCCAAAACCCAGCCATCTTGTTTTGTCCATTTTTTTCTGTGCTTAACTGTTGTAGCTGCCAGCAGGTTACTTCAATCCAATTGAGTCATATTGCTCCACCATAGGCACACTGAGTCCAATTTATTAATAAATGGTATCTGTCTATTGTATATGACTATGGTAGTGACAAAACCGATGCGAGGAACAGAGCCACGGGGAGCTACCAGGTCTCTCCAGGCATTACTAAGTGTTCAATGGAATGTGATTTATGTTGGTAAAGAGCGCTAAACCCACAATCTGTCTGTATTGCTTTAACACAGTTGAAAAGAGATCTTTAGCAAAAGCCCTGCAAGTAACAAGCTCATGTGTGATTTTTTCCTATTTAAAAAAAAAAAATCTTATTGTACTTTTCAGACACATCAATCTTTGGGACAGATCTGCTTGCTTTTACGCTTTGTTGACACTATATATTTTACATCATATTGTAATGATATAAAGCAGTCTAAATGTCAACTTTCAGTTTCACGCTGAGAGATAACTCAGGGTGCAGATTCTTCCTACTCTGTTCCAACCCAACAATGAATTCCAAGAACCCAGATTTCTGCTCCCACTCAAGCATGTTGCGGGATAAAGACCTGTGTATTTGTCTTCAAATCCTTCAAACTTGTATCAGTACTGACATTTTTTTTGTTATTGCCCTTTTAAATCATGAAGGATATTATCATTCAATGCTGGCAACAGCACTTTGCCAAAGCACTGTCCTGAGCTATCAGACAAAATTATAAGTGAGAAAGATAATAGTCTATCTCAGCTACTACTGTGAGAAGATGTGAGGAACATCATTTGTTACATGCCCTTATGATCCTCAATTCAAAAGAAGTTATTTTCTTATTTTCTTAACATTCTTTTGGGTAGAAAACAAGAGTGAATACTGCTTGTGCAGCAAAGTGCTACAGCTGAATTGTTTCTAAAATTATTCCAATTCCAAGACTAGTTCTGCTTGATAATCTCAGAAATATATCTACAAAAATAAGTGTTGGTAGTGTTTTCCTTTTAATTGCTTTTTTAAGAGACAAGTTTAGGAATGTGAGTTCTGCAATTTCCAGACAATTAAAATATTGGGGTTTTTTAATATATTCCAGCTGAGGATTGTTTTTTAACAAGGACTATTATGAATTTTAAAAGCAGAGTTAATTCAATCTGACAATAACAAAATCTATTCAGCCTTGTAAAACTGATAGTTTTCCTTGAAGGACTAAAAAGTGATGATATTAATTCACTGTGCCTGAAGTAACTTCTTTAAATTAAAGCTGTCATTTGAGTAAAGCTGAAACTATTTTGAAAAACAGCTTAAACTGTTTGCTATGGAGAAATACAAGGCCTTTAGAAACAAAGATCATAACATTTGCTTAGTTCCGTTAGAATTTATGTGAAAAAAAAAAATAAAAACAATATGATTTATCAGAAAAATCTGAAAAGGGCCATCTAAACACACCATCACCACCACCTGGCACAGGAGATAAAGGTATCAGACTCCTTCTAAGAATAAGAAAATTATTTTCTCAGGAAAATCACCTAAAGTGTATCTCACCTTCTATTCAAGGTGCATATTTTGCTGATGCCTTTCCCAGGTTTGACATAGCTTTCAGAGTCACACTAGTGACATTTAAATCAATGCCCACTGAAGATTGCTCCTACAAGCAGCAGGCTGACTGCTGAAGAGGCAGCCTGGCCCCTGACAGACCTCATCCAAAGGCAGGTTCACCTCCATCTGGGTTTGCCTAGAGGTTATCAGCTGAAGCCTGGACTTGCTTCCTTGTTCAAAAATCCCATGTTTACTTACCCTAGTGATAGTTAGAAGTTCCTTCTCCTCACCCACCTTTCCTGTGGGATTTCTCTAGCTGAGGGTGAACAAGCCAAGCTGAATATCAGAGAGGCAGAGATCAAGCTGCTGGAGAGGGAGTAACAACTCAGGCTGCCAAAGCCTGCTTAGGCTAGCTGTCTGGGACCCCAAATCTATGGGGAAAAAGGTGGCATCAAAACTTTATAATAAATCAGAATCTTCAGGCTGAGTCTGATGAAGAGGACATTATGTTAACTGAAGGGAATTTGACAGAGGGAATGTTCTTCCATTAGTAAAAGTAACAAAGAAGGAAATTTCTCAAAACTAATTTAATTCTCTTTCCCCTCAGTCAGAACACTGATTTGTACAAGAGATGCAGAAAGATTAAGATCACTCCATAAGGAAAGGACAATTTTAAGTCAAAAGAATAGATTGTGAAACAAATTAAAAGCATAAATCAAATGGGACCCTGCTTTCTATTAACATATATATGTGCTATGTTTTTAATTATTTTTTGTATGATTTCTAACTCCAGAAGGCATATTTCAGGAGAAACCACATGCAAGATACAGTCTGAGAGTAGAAGTGTACTGGCAACTTTGGAGAAGAATCTATTTCCTGCTACACTGCCTGTAATCTTGTATATACCCATAAGGCATTTTTGTTGACTGACATCTGATAAACAGAAATGGTGACCTCAGAAAACTTTTACTTTTCCTATTTTGTCCTTTTTATATCCATCAGAGATTCCTCTTCCATGCATGCAAAAGCACTTTTGATGGGTTGGAGTTGTCCAAAACTAATGGCTGAAACTAGGCTTTACATCTTGTTTAGTGGCTCAGAACAAACCAGAACACTTTCTCAAGATTCAAGCTTAATAGGGATATAGAAATTAATTACATTAGCCATTTCCTTTAATTAATATCTTTATTCATTCATTGTGTTTGGTACACAACATATCTGTGCTCATATGTACATGGATATCTGGGATTTGTTAATAACAACTACATGAGCTCACCAGAAAAACAGGGTATCACTAGTGTCACTGGTCCCTTAACAAGGTCAAATCCCTCCTTATATAATAAGCAGACATTTTGTGTGCCTTCAAAGACTATTATTCACACACAGCTTTTCAGATTCAAACATGAAAGTTCACCTTTTCATTTCAAATTTTCCTTCACATACATCTCCTTTAGGGCGGATTAATGGGAATATTTGTCTGCTGCCTTGAATTATAGTACCAAGAACAAAATCCATAAATAGTATACTGTAGTAGTTTTATATCATCAAAAATACAAGTTGACTTTATAACCCAGATTATTTTTGCTTAATACATTTGTGAATTCCAGACTGCATCAGTTTTGCACACAGTAAAAATCTGATAGCTGTTTTACTAACATTGGTATGTACAGGATTCTGTCTATTAAGAGAGGAAGGTGCCAAGGGATGTGTGATCGTTTCTTATGTTCAGCAAAATGGCATAAATCATTCACAGGATTGAGAAAGAACAACAAAATATCTCACATTACCAATTCAAAAGACTTGTGAGTGCACCTATAGAATAGTGCAGAGATTTATGCTCATGTTTCACTGATTTAATCAACAGTTATGGTTTTGGCAATAATATAGTCATATTTTGTTAGGAATTGTGTACATAGCTGCACTGCAGCATTTAAGTATAAAGGAGCAGTTATTGCAACCTATTAATATTTTCTTCAAGTTCAATATGCTTTAAAAGTATGCCACTGTTTTAAAGAATCATAGAACGAGCCATATATACTACACTGCTGAGAAATTAAGGGTTGGCAGCAACAATTCAGTGCAGGCAAAATTGCATTAACACACCCCCCTGCCCTCAAGGGATGAGATCAAAATATCTCATGCTGGAATATAGTATCTCTGGAGCAGATAACACACAACTTTGCAGTAGGAGAAAAATTCATGAAGGAAATGGGGAAGACAGGTTAGAGGGAATGTGAGATCAAAAGATTGAGGATGTTTGAGTTTAGGGAATCTGTGAGGCTGTGAGTCACGCAAGTTTCCAAGATGCAACTGATGGGGAAACTGGGAGGACAGATGATGAGGAAAAAGGGTCGAGCCTTAATGTTGGGTTATTTCCTTTATCAGCAAAAATCTCCATTTTTTTCTTCCTAGACTAGCTTTTTCCAACCTGAGTCAGCCTCAAAGCATCAATCCAGATGTCTCTTATTGCACTTTGCATTGTCTGTATAATTAAGGTCATTGGTGTTTTGCCCTGAAATGTTCTTTTTTGGAAACTGGGAACAAGCTTCCTGTTTGCAGATCCTCTTGCACCAATCCTCTTGTATCTCTGGGCTCTTTTATCTGAGAATTGTCCTTTGTTTTAGTGGTGGGTTAACCTTGGATGACTGCCAGATGTCTACCCAGAGGTTCTCTCACTCCCTCTCTGCACCAGGACAGGGAGAGGAAATAATGTGAAAAATCTTGTGTGTCGAGATAAAGACAGGGAGATCACTTACCAATTACCATCAAAGACAAAACAGAATCAGCTTGAGGAAAGTTAGTTTAATTTATTGGCAACTAAAAACAGAGTATGAAGGTGAGAAAAAGAAAAAACACCTTCACCTCACCCCTCCCTTCTTCCCAGGCTCAACTTTACTCCTTCACTCCTGAATTTTCTACCTTTTCCCTGCTCCACTCATGGGGCAGGGCAGATGCAGAATGGGAGGTTGTGGTCAGCTCATAACATCTCCTGTTATTCATTCAGTGTGTTGAACTTCATAGATGTCAGTAAGACTCTTGTGTGTGAAATAACCACAAGAGGAATGACTTCAGGAGAAAGGACACAGGCTGTAAGTTGAAGAAGGAAAAGAAAGCAAAAAAGAGTATTATTCACAGGGCAAATCTGGTGGTTATATTTATTGTTATGATTTTTTCAGAGAGATTGAAAAATCAATACTCTAAAAAATCAATTTTTTGAAAATTGATGAAATTATGCTGTGCTATTTCTTATATGTATTTTCATGCAGGTTCTTTAGAGTGTTGCTTTTGTTCTTGCAGGTAAAATGGAAATTAATAAATGTCAGTTTTCCTATATTTTGTTATATTTTATATTTTATATTCTTTATATTTATTTAATTTATACCTTACACTTCAGTTTTATGTCTATTCATAGCAAATCAGATGTTCTCCTAACAGTCAGAAACACTCCAGAGGGAAATGCGTTTTTGTGCCACAGAATGAGTTATAATTGCCAGAAACCAGGGAATGAACTGTATGATTAACCACCAGCAGACAGCATGAGTAGATGTCTAGTTAATTTATGATCTTGAATCCAGGAGAAATAGTTCAAGAAATTGTTTCATTTTCCAAGTAAAAAGTTTTTGCAGAATGCTGTTTTATAGTTTAAATGCTATTATTTTGTGTTTCACGATGATTGATGAAACCGATATACAGTCATTTATATACTGATAGATTAGACTTGGAGAAGAGCTACAAATAACAGTCTTCTTCCTGTAACTAGAATCTGAGAAAAACCTAAAGCCTCCAAAGAGTAGAAGTCTACTAATGGCATCTCTAAACTGATTCAACTTCTGTTTGTTTGATTTCTGCTTATTCCAGAAATTTCATAAAACATAATTTCATTTTTTGTCCTAGAGTTTTCTATTTGTTTATGTGAGAACCTGGCCAAATGCTCTATTGAACTACTTTTTTATGAGTTCTATTTCACAAGCAACTCGATATCTTCTTTCCAATAGCAGACAAAAATCGGGTTTTATATTATATTTACCACTGCAATAGTCATAGTTAATTTAGTTTTAGCTAATGGGGTTTATTAATCCTATATAATTCTCTCATTTCCTAAATGTACTGCACTAAATAATATGCACTTTAAAATATTTAGTTGACAAACTTCAGTAAAATCGAGCATTTGCACTGCAGTCTAGTTTATACAAACAGTAATTTATGGTTGAAGCCTAATGTTTTGAGTATTTACTCTCAAGAAAAAGTAATAAAAACCAAATGGAAAACAGTAGGTATTATTTGTATGTTTTGTGAAATAAGCCATACACTTACTGTTCTCTATTTCTGTTTGTCTGGAATATGCTCTTATATCACTTCTCTCATTCTTTCATAAATTCCTTTCAAATATGGAGATGCATAATGATCTTGAATAAACTTAAATATGAATAATAAAAATAAACCTAAATAAACTTAACCAGATAAACCTTCGGCTGGGAAAGACAGCAAGATAGTTGTTGCCTTCAAATGATCAAGAAGACAGGGAGGGATTTAAATGTTTCATGTAATGTACAAAATTCAGCATTTAAAACCATCCCCACGCAAATAACTTGCATCAATACCTCCTTGTTACAGAACCTTTTATGGGAGAAAGAATAAAGCACACCCTGTATTTGTTGGAAGGATTCATCTCACATAAAATTTCCCTTTGGTCTGTGCAATCCATATATCTCCACAGTCTCCAAAGCAGTGCCTTTTTCACTGAAGTATTATCTGCCATACTCCATAAAGAGGTGCACTTTCACAAGTATATTGTATAGATTTTCATAACAGCACTTCATTGGTTTTGTAATCTTTTTTCTTAAGAGCAGTCACCCTTTTACAAAATGTTCAATACTTTGGAAAACAGAAAGGTTATATGGCATTCAAGTTTCTTTTGTGGTCCTTCAGACTTCAGTCTGAGAAGTTTCTACAACTTAATGCTCATAGTTCACCTCTCCATAGATGTTTTCCCTGTTGTACAACAACAGGTAAAAAACACTTCTGCTGTGGGTCTCATACCTAAAAATAAAACAGTGATCTGACATCGTTTTTTATAGGGTAGGTTGATTTTTTTCCCAGATTAGATATCCTTAGTTTCAGCTTCCACATTAAAAGAGGTAGGCTGCTCAGATGGTCTTGTTTAATACTAAACAAAAGTTTAGCTTACGGTTGGAGTAGTTTGGGGAAGTTGTGCTGTACCAACTCTACAGACATGGGAAAATATCATTTTATCAAAACAATAAGCTCTGAAGTTAGACTAATTCCCACTTTTGATACTTATGTCCAAAAAGGAATCTTTAAAGCCATTTTTTCAGCTGCTGCCTAATTTGGCAGGTTCTTAGCCTACACAAGCACCAATGTTTTGACATTGTTAAAGTTCTGCTTTCATCCATGTTAGAAACTACTTCTGTCTTGACATTGCTGCTCATAGCTATGTATATGTCACATTAAGCACTCTTAGTCCATGATAACCACTGAATATGATCCACCAGATCTTTTAGAGCATTGTCCTGGCCCAGACCACCCATGAATTTCTGTAAGAGCTCAGCCCCTGGGGCTGACAGCTTCATATCAATCTCCACCAAATTCCAGCAGTTTAAGCATTAACTTCCATGTAAATTTCCATTTCAATTGACTCAAATTCACATGCAAACTGACTCCTGGAGTATTTTGGCAAGCTAACCATACTAATGCAATCAGAAAAATAAATCCCAGAAAAATATTCTGAATACATGTTATGCAGTTATTTGTCATCTAGGTGAAAGTTATATGTGAATTTAAATAAGTGCATTTGCATTTCTTAAGGTACTGTTTTCTGTTAATGTCAGGACCTCCCTTCTTTGCAGAACTGCAATAGACACTGATAGATAGATAGAAAGATGCCATAACTTCATCTTGTAATTTTGGAAGATAGAAAAAATTATAAAAAGTACTAAAAATTATTACAATTCCACCAATTCAGAAGCCAAAATGGATATTTTCTTAGTTCTGAGTCTCTTGTCCTGGGAAATGTGATGCTCCAAAAAGACGTCCTGCTCGTTGGCTGACTGCTATTGCTTCCAGTTAAACCATAACCTGAGTTCCCTCTATTTCCATGCTCCCCACAGAAGACACATAAGGTACTGTGCACCTATCATATGTTCCAAACTCAGTGATTTCACACATGCACTTACTTCCAGGGTCTCAAGCACAAACTGAGGCGATATTGCAGAGCACATTGAGACCAAAACCAATTGAGAATATAAGTCTTTGTGCCATTGCCTTAGCGACATTTTCAGAAAATACAAAGACCATGCGGGAGCAACTGAAAACATGACAGAAAATGAGCATCAGCTGAAGAAAATCTGATATTTTGGACAAATTTTCTTCCTTCTATGTTTATATCACTATATTACAACTGTACAGATTCAATATACTTCAAAACTGGACCTGGGTAGGCAACTGTGTAAATTGGCATGAAAGTTGTATGGCAGTGATTCTGTCTCCTTAAAACTGGATGAGGAACATCAAAATTTTTTTTCTTAAAAGACTTTGAGATCTTTCCAAAACTGCTACACAGACAACTATCAGAAGGGAACCTAAAATCTTCAGCTGAGATGAGAAGCTGAAATAAGAAACTTTTTATTAGTTTTGTGCTCACTGTTCCTCCTCAGCTCTAGCTATGGATACCACTCTAACTTATCCTCTAGTTTTTTAAAAAAAAGGCAGTGACTGTGTTCTTACAGAATACAAGAAAGCATAGCACTTTTTTTTTTTTTTTTTTTTTTTTTTTTTTTAATTTAAAAGCTCAGTTGTTGAGCCTTTTCTGGGATCTGTCAGATGTGGTTTGCATTTCATTGCACATGGTCCAAGGTTATGTGTTTCAAGATCTGGGATATTCTGATTGCCATAAAGGAAGAGGTGGAAGCTTCTTCATTCCCTCCTATGAAAGCTTTATTTTGTCTAATGAATTAAAGAATCTCTGTGCCAGCAAAGCAACACAGATACCATGTTATAAATTAACAAATTCATGCAGGAAAAAACCATCAAATAAATGTAGGCTAAATACTACAATAAGCTTTACAGCAGGAACTGGAACCTATGTCTCCTCCATTCTACCTAAACATCTTAATGTCAAATTACAGTGATAGTATAAACATTTGGTCTGGTTTAGTGACTTCTGCAAAACACAAAAGAGTTCTAGTTGTTCTTTCCTTATCAAACTGAGCCAACGGGTCCCTGACTGAGATCTGATTATTAACTTCTTCTATGTACAAAGGCATGACTGTCCCACAGGATGGGATCAGCTAAGTCTAATTCATTTGGCCAGAAGAGTCATTCCTGAAATTTCAAGCTTCATGAGAAATAATTTGCACTTCTGACCATTACAGTTGTGAAAAAAAAAAATATGTGTGAAGTAAGCATGGAATGATTCAGCTTTTTCACTGCAGCCTAGCAAAGACCTTGAAAGAAATGATTTCTTGATTCATCTTAATGGGAAACAAATTTGAAATTCTAATTAAAATGTGAACACCATCTTTGCTAGATATTCAAATATTGATTAAAGAGCAGAGAAAGAAAAGGATAGTTCACATTTTGATGATTTGATTTTATCATGAGTTTGTTTAGACATCATATGTGACTTGGCCTTGGGTTATGAGTGGTTTGAGAGACCACAATCACTTATTTTTCAAGCTTCCTGAGGCATGAATTTTGTGTCCAGAACTCTACATTTTCTATTCCTAATTGGCTGAATTTAAGTGCAAAAGAATAAAAAGGATCTTTGAAAGTAGAACTTTTATAGAGTGCTTTAAATTACAGGCAATTTGTTTAATAATTTTCACTGTCTATAACAATCCATGCAGTATTTAGAGTATGAGCAGTTTGTATTTCACATACGGTTAATGTACTGTACTTATAATATAATTTGTTTGTTATGTTAAATATACAAAAATAAACATTTTGATATACAGAAAAAGCTTTTGAAAGATTTACCTATGCTATAGTATTTTGATAATTATTTTATCTGTACATACTATGTATGAACATATGCTTCAGCTATTGTATTTTCACTATTTATCTTCTATTTCTGTTGCAGTATAGTGTGCATTTTATAGGAATCCACAGTTGCAAGGAACATCATTCAGACATCTACCCAGCTATCTACACTGATGTAAGATCAAGTATATTTAGTTTAACCCTGACACATCTGCCATGTCTTCATGTTACCCAACTAGTTTAAGCAAATTGAACTGGATTCCATTTTTCCAGAAATAATACTAGGTCTTTCTTAACCCCACATATGTAAGAAACAGAGTCAATTTATACAATAACCTGGAGTTCTAGAATGGACAACATTTTTTAGTTCTTACATTGAAAAACAAAATTAAAAACAAAAAATTAAAATCAAATATATTCAAAAAAATATTTTCCTGTGTTGTCATTTTAAAAAATTAGATAAAGCTTCAAACTGAGACATACTACTTACATTAGTTGTGGTATCTTCTTACTCACTTGTTAGAGCACTATGCACAGTAGGCAACTGCACTCCACAGTTAGCCCTACAGGTCTTGGTTACAGACACATTATTTTCTGACCCACCGTCATTGACTAAGAAAAAGCATAACTTCCAATTACAGTCTTGGTTTCTTTCTTTGGGTTTCTTTGTGTTCTTCCACTAAATAAAGGAGCAGTGATATAACCAAGAAAATATTTCAGCCTGTTGAAATTTAATTACTGGAATAAAGTGAGAGTAAGATAGAGTTTGTCCCACTTCATTTCATAACCTGAGAGTTGAAACTACTTTTTTACTTGCAAAGTGAGTAAACTTTCCTTGAAGTTTTTGAGTGGCAAAGAATGCAAACCCCCATCATTTTATCTTATTTCTGAAATGACTTTGTACAATAAAATTGGACAGAAAAGAGTCAACAACTTTTACCATAAAATCGAGTCTATGACCATTATGTCTTGAACAGAAAATGTTTCTGTTCAAGATTTTTCACAATGGTCACCTACCACAAAAAGATTTAATGTTTTCTCTGAAAGTCAGAAGTTATTTGGAAATTTAAGGTATTTGTAAATGAAGAAGTTCTATTTAGTTATGAAAAAATCTAATACTGTGATTAAATGTTTTTAAAATAGTTTATTCTAGTCACTCTTTCAATTTTAATTTATTTCTTAATCTTCAATATGCTATGAATTAAGACTATCTGGCTATGTTATCTATTCTTGGGCTTGAAAGGAACACAGATTCCATGAAGACAGGTTTGAAAATAAATTATGCTCACTTAACATAAGATGTGTTCTCTTAAACTACAGCTCACTTTCACAATTGGTTCAACTTCTTATCAAAATTTATTTATTTAAAGTTTTTTATGCAGTGGAAATAAGATGTTTGTGTACCACCAGCCTTTCTTGATACTCTAAAACATTCAGTCACAGATGACAGACATATCCTGCCCATTAAATTGTTTCACAGGGTGAAGTTTCACTGGCATCTCAGAATACAGAGCACCCATCTCCTGATAGTCAGCTATGATGAATTGAAAGATATCTTAATTTTCTCGGGGAGCAATGTCTATGGCAAAATTTTGTGGACAACTTGAGTCATTGTAACTGGTAGAGCTGACATACACCTATCCACCGCTGCCAAGTTTCCCTCCAATAGGTCTATTCATCAAATAATCCTCTCTAGAAAGTAATTTATGCGTTGTCAGATTTCATAGCATGTCATATCTCCATCATTATTTCTGAATCCTGTGACAATAGATATACAGGAAAGCACACATTGATGGTATGCAGGGAATATAACTGCAAAAAAATGCTTATATGCAGCTGAAGTAGCAATGAATCAATACCTCCTCGATCAGCTATACCTTTGTTATAGATTGTCACTATACTACACTGTTTGCTCTTTGGTTTTATTATTGTCAATAAACAAGCTTGTCTGGAAATCTTACTTTTAGTGACTTCTCAGTGTCCTGAAAAAACCTCATGAGATCAAACCAAAGTGTATGCACAACTGCAATACAAAATCTTTTGGGGCCAGGATAGAATACAAGCCTATTCTGAATGTCTCCAGGGTTCATGGTGACCAGGAGGCCTGGCAGAGTATTACTTAGGAGGATGGAAGAAGAAACAGCAGTTATTTATTATTTCAGGAAAGCTGCTGAACATAATTTTAGAGTAAAGGCGATTTTTCATCATTTAAATAAGAAAGAGTTAATTCTTTATTACACCTCGGACCCAAATACTGATATTTAATTAGACACTGTAAGGCAGAAACATCAACAACACCAAATTTAGAAGAGAAATTTAATGTTAGGCAGTCTATCCTTTTATCTGTTCTAAATTCAGACTCACTGCCTATCTTATTCTCTCTGCAATAACTCAGGAAAAACCCTTTGAAGAAACTAAATTACAATAAATTTTCTAAATGGCAAAGCCTTGTAATGCAAGGTGAATTATCACTAATACAACTTCTGGCAATGTTTAATCACTTCAAAAGTGTTTTCAACACAAATGTTTTGAACACTCCTGATTCAATGGCCTGGAAACATAAAGGCCGGTTCTATGAGACAGTTTGGAGGAAATTGCTTGATGGAAAATATTGCTTATATTAATCTTAAATAGCATATTGACTATCAGCATCTAGTAAAAATCTTTACAACCTTCAGCATAAATTGAAGTTATGCATAGTGCCTGAATGGCAAGAAAACAGATGAGCTGTGATAACAATTCAATCAAAATGGCATAAAGTCTAACGGTGCTCTTAAAATACAGTATGGTTCTCCTAATGGCAGTTCCACCCCTGGTGTGAATTTTCTCTAGTTAAATGCTCTGCAGACTGAAGAGAAAGACTCTGACTTGAAAGAACTGAATTCTTGAAACTAAGAGTCAGCATTCAAATTTTTATTCAGTAAACAATCCACCAACATCTACAAGGCTACTGAACACTTGCCTTTACAGTCCATCAGTTCACTTTAGGTATCATTTACTGTCTCAGAAATTCAGGTGACAAAGTACTTACTCTCATTTCAGTTGAGATTTTCAGAGGCTTTGAGGCTTCTTAATCCTTCAAAAGATCCTTCTGCTTATGTGAGATAAAACTGTGATCCCCCAAGACTACAAACTTTACCTCTTTGTCCATCTTTATAAGATGGATAGTCTTTTCATACACTTCCCTCATTGAAGAATTCTCTTATTAAAAATTCTTGGCACTATCACTACAAGGTCTGTATTTAACTGCCTTAGTTAGCCATATTACAAAGATTTTTGCCTGGCAGCAAATTTTGTTTCAGAGAATGAAATTAAGTGCAAGCTTAATCTTTTTTAGCTAACACATAGAACAGAAATATAGAGAGGTCTCTTATTTCTGCTCCATCTTTGTTGACCTGATAGTAACGTTTGACACTGTCAGCAGGAATTTTACTTCAGGATTGTCTGCTTAGACAACTTCATTGTGAGGTTTAGATAATTTCATGACAGAATGACGGTAAGACTGGAGCAAGTTTGAATGCTTTCAATTCACTTCCTCCAGTAATACAAGCTCGTGTCATCTCACCAATGCTGCTTAATATATATTTTGTCACGCTGCTCTCAGCTGATTCCTACATGCTTCAGGTATCCAGATTAGATTCAGGGCTTGATGGAGAGCTGTTAAATGCCATTGTTGTGAGCAACAAGTCTGTCTGATCTGTCTGCTGACAACTATACTCTGATTGCTCATTCCCAGGAATCTATGCAAATAACAGTGAATTGAATTTCCTCTGCATGTTCACCTTTTGGAATGATTAATGACCTTAAAAACACCGCTTCTCCTGGTAAGCCATCAACCATTAGTTATAACTAACAGAATGCATGTGTTTCCAGCTGTAGAGAAATTATCCCCTCAGAATGCCTCAGTGGTGAGAATAGATGAAATTTTCAGGAAACTACAGATGCCCAGGGCAGCCTTCAGAAAGTAACAAAGATATCTTTTTCACAAGAAGGGCATAATTTTGTAGACAAATTAAAGTCTGAAAGGTGTCTGTCAGGGAGCAGCAGGAGCAGGCTGCTCCCCAGGGAATGTGATCTGGGTGCCGGGGAGACAACAAGGTGGCAGGGCTGTGTCCTCACCAGCAAGGGCACAGTCCCACCATGGCTGAGCAAGGAGAGCAGGGCAGGTTCGGTGGCAATTACCAGGGTCAGTCACAGCCCAGAGATCCCCAGGCAAGCCCCTGGTGATGAGTGAGGTCTGAGGTCAAGCTGACAAGTCAAGTCACTGGATCAGGGTTTATATAGCTGAATTTACTACAGGTAGTGCATTTTACAAATTTTTTATGCTTTCTTTTTGTTCTCCTTGTTACCCTCAAAACTGATTTTCTTCAGATCTAGGTTTGCTTTTCTTTAAATGACTGCTGGTGACTTTCTGGTGCCAGCCTGTTTCCACTTCTCAGGGCCACCACTATCATACCAAGCCTGAGTACCTCTACACTGTATCATCATATCAGAGCCATAAATCTGTCAGCTTACATGGAATAATTACTTGTAAATACCATCTATATAAAACTATGGCTATGCCATATGAAGATAAGCAAAAGTGAAATAAATTAAGCGTAGCCACCTCATCATTAGAAAAACTGCTGTTGCAGCTAAACTAAGTAAAAACAAAGTTCCAGGCAGGTCAAAATAAGTTCAGACAAAGCAAGTCTGACAAGCTTCAGTCCTGAGGCCTTGTAGACATAATACAAAGCCTATGTTCTCTTACTATCAGTGGTAAAAATGTATTTCTGGACTACAGGTCTACAATATAGCAGTCTGCTTGGAAAAAAAAAATAAAAAAAAAAGGAATTTCTGCATTAGAAACTGTTGCACATTCTTATTCCAGAATCAATCAATATCTTGATATGGGATAAAACTTTATTATTCTGAAGAGTTAAATAAGATATATGCTTTGGCAAGACTAAGGTCATTCAAGTGTATACAAATAGAGACTTGGAAATATTACTAAGAAATATATGTTGTAGTAACATTTAGATTAAGGATCGTGGCAGCTATGAAGTGACTTATTCCTAAAATTCATTAGTACATTCAGGAGGTTACACTCATAGGGCTGCAGACCGAAGAGGAGGTTTCTTACTCAGAAAAAGTTTTGTTTAGTGAGCAATGCCTAATGTTAATATTGTCATGCTGTCTTTGTTAAGTGGCTGAAGGATAAGTGTGGAGAATTTAATGCACCTGCCTGTGTATGTTTCTGACAAGAATTTACTAACAGTTTCTAAAAGAATTGATGAATTTGGGCTGGGAATAAAACATCAATCATTTTTGTAAATGCTAATAAACAACAACACAAATATTCATATAAACACTTATTGTATAATCCTAAGGCAAAACTACATGTTCCCCTCTAACCTTCTATGAGCTTCAAGACAGAGCTGGGACAGCAACTGTAATATTCTTCATCAGATTTAGAGTTTAATGTTTGTTGAGCTACAGTGAGCTCCAGTTCAGCTGAGTTATCAAAAACAAGTTGAAAGTTGAGGTTTTTAGAAGAGATGAACTATTGATGGACACATTTCAGAGTGTTTGGAGACTTAATTTCGTTCTATGAAGGGGAAAATCCACAAGTCTCGATATATACCCCAACCATCTAAGCTTTCTTATTTTGAAGGAAACAGACCACAGATCTCGGTCTGTCTTTGGATATTTTAACATTCTCATTCCAAGTCAGAAATTGAGTTAGAGACACTCAAATAGAATTTCACAAATACACTAAACTTAACAGAAATATTACCCCAAAAAAAAAAAAAAAAAAAAATTTCACCTCTGTCTTCAGCTATGAGATAAAACTTCATAGATTTATGATCTTACCCTAAACCAGAAAAGTTGCTTCATCCCTATTTTAATATTGAATACAAGCTTTTATCTTGCCTGCTTGGAAGCTGTGGGACTTGGAAATCTTGGTAATTTAGACCTTCCCGAAATAAAATGTTATTTTGCTTCTAGCTAAGCCATGGGTTATTTTTCCTAGAAATATCCACAGATCATGTGACTTTTTAATATCTTGATGACAGATAGCCATTTTTCTTCAATATACCCCTGCATTAGATACACAAACACATATTTCATTTTCCTGAGAGATGACTGGGCAAGGCACTGTGAGTTAAAAATTACTTATTAAGAACATTTTCATAGGGATAACAAACCAAACTCACTTCATATAGCTGATTAAAAATAATATTAATTGAAAATATGAATAATTAATTTCAAAAGAAACCAAAAAATTACTGATCTATTAAGATGAAAGTGACTTAAGACAGTGTGGGACTCTATATTAAACACAGCTGAAGAGTGTATACAGATAACAGAGAAATAATATGTGTATATAATTCTGTTGTGACCACACCTGGAATACTCAACCACTTCTGATCATAACATTCCCTAAAATATTGTGTTGGAGAGACCATTATATGACTAACAATAATAAGGATAAAGATGACAAATTAGTTAAGGGTATAGATAACAGACTTAAAAATGCAAAGATATTTTAAGATATATGTGTATTGCGTACATCATGGTAATCTTCGACCATCATGGTTAGCAGTCCTACTCAGATGGTTCAGTATTCAGCCTTATCATACGTGCTTTTTTTGGACATGCCATAAATGAAACAGCCATGTATTTTCCTGAGTTAAACGTAAAGAAAATAGTCTAGAAATATTCAGGGAGGTTATTTTAATAAGATAATAATTATTTTAATGGGGCACAAAATGATGTGACTAAAATCAATAGGATTAATTTTGTAGAAGATGGAGGTTATACCTTAAATGAAAATATTTTCACTCTGAGATCTACTGGACTGTGGACCCACTTATTAACTGTGGTCCTACTTCAAGGAAGAAGAGAGAATTCTCAACTCTTTTACTGTTTCCTGTGACTGATAAAATCAGATTGAAAAAGCCTTTAGAGAAAATGCACTTGAATTTTCCACTCATTTTCCTTGTTATAATCCCTTTCTACACCCTTTTTCTGCTGTTAGGAATGGGTTATTGAAGGAAAAAATAGTCTTACTGCTGTAAAAACACTTCCTAGGAAGAGAGGTAAAGGCAGATAAACGCAGCTTGAAAGACACTTGGCAAATGTGTTTCTGTTTCTAATATTAGCCTGACGTTAAAAGGGTAATGGAATATGTCCAAAGTGTCACTGAACCTCTCTCCTCTTCTTGGTAATGTAACTTGGAACAAGTTGGTAGATAATGCAGACTTAGAGCCTTCCAAAATAGCTTCTTATGTGAATGTCTCTGAACACCTTTTACATATTCCTAACAAGGTGTAAGGGAAAACTAGCTGGTTCAAAGATAGCTGTCTATGCCTATTTAATATTACAAACATTCAGACAGACATATTTGGGACCTATATTAAAATTTTCTACATGTTAACTAAATCATTTTGTTTTAGAACAGAAGAAAGTAACAAAAATTGAGATGGAGATATAATTAAAGATAATTTTCTTGCCAAATAATAAAAAAAAAAGCAAAATACTGGAAATTAGTCTAGGAGTTGTAAGTTTGACTAGGAATGTAAATATGGATTATTCATATTCTACACTAATGGTTGAGGATTTTTTTTCACTTGATCTTTCTCTAAGACTATTTGCATTTCATTATTTCTTGCAAGTATTAGTGATAATATGGTTTTTAATCTGATGCTGAAATTAAAATATTTATTACTAAATGCTACATATGATATAGTGTATTATAGTTAACAGAGCTAAATGAAATATTAAATATGAAGCAAATGAATTCCTATGCTATGAAAATCAGTAACAATTTAACCATTAATTTCAATATTGCTAGTATTTTTTTCTATTAAACATATATTCATATGCAATAGAAAGCTAAGAACTAATGTTACTTTTGTAATCATATCTCGATACATCCATACCACAATTTATGTGGAATATCCTTGAGCAATTAATAGCATATTGTATGTATGGACAAAACTTTTCATATTCAGTTAAATCAATAGTATAAGTTTGAAACACATCTTGGATTTATTTGCAAAGAAAAATCAATATAATTGCAAAAAGGTTAATAATAACATTAAAATAAAGGCAAAAATTGTTTGCAATTAGTAATTTACAATGTATTTAACTGACATTGATAAAAATATTTATATTGTTCATTCATTCCTATGATGAAAATACACTGATTTTAAAATTCTTTGGCAATTCTTTGATTTTAACAACCCATCTCACAACCATTCTTATTGATGCCAGTGATAAGAGTTTAAACTAGTTACCTCAGAAGTTTGAGACGCAGGCCCACTGGAGCTTTTATTCTGAAGGACTTGACAGCTTTAACAAGATGAGATATCTCATCAGACCATGTTTCTCTGTAGTCCTGAAAAAATAATTTCTAATTCAGTTTTCCAGAGTGTTGGTGTTCTCTTTACTTATTTTCAAAGTTATCTCTGGATTAGATATAAATAAAAGGCACAAAATATTTAGCTGTGCAAAGAGATCAAAAGATTAGATAGGACAGAATGGCTATGAAGGAACTGAGGTGGAAAGAATCAAAAGTAAGTTGTCAGTTATTGAATGACAACTTGAAGTTTTGTAGAGTAATCAAGTAATGTCATTAATGCTAGACCTGTACATATTCATCTGTACATGGAACAGTCATCACAGTGGTGTTCCCTGATGCTCTTGATGGACCACTCCATTTTGGGGAAGGAATGACATTAAAGAGTCCCCCCTTACTGGCCATCCCTCCTCTATATGCTAAGGTTGACATTATATGATCATGAATATTTCATTGGCCAACTTGCATTTATTGATCTGGCCATGCTCCCTCCCAGCTTCTTGTACACCTGCCCACAGACAGGACATGGGAAGTTGGAAAGTCCTTGAATTCTTAGCAACAGCTGAAAACATCAGTGTATTATCAACATCTTTCTCATACGAAATTCCATACTGAATCCAAATCAGAACACTATTCTAGCTACTAAGAAGAAAAATTAACCCTATCCCAGCTGAAACTAGACAGTCTGGAGCATCAGCTACATCTCTCTCTTCTAATTTATGAACAAGGAAAGTAGCACCCAGAAGATACTGTCTTGTTTATTATGGAGGGTAGAAATGGAAGGAAGAATACTTTGCTTAGGTTTACAATCCACTATGTTTTCACTTAAACAACTAAGTAAACAAGTTTAATATTCTTTTATTATGTAATCTTGCCATCATGGCTTGATTAAGTACACTGAGCTACAAAGACTCAGCTTATTCAAAGTTAAACCAACAAAAATCTTTCTGTATGAACTTATGCAACTGGATTTTTCTCTCTAACTCAGACACAATATTTGCTATGAGACTCTGTATTTATTATGGAGTACATGTGTACTATTGATATTCTTGTCTTTAAAAGGTATGATTACCATATAGTTTATTTTCAGGATCTGAAACAGCAAACTGGTTTTCTCCTTCTCTTAGAAGACTCTCGTATGAGTTTGAGCTGGCACACAGAGGGATGATATTTTGTAATTTACAGTAGTTAAATTCTCTGGAATGTCATAGAGAAAATGTAATTTAAGATATCCCCTAGCTATACCACTTCTTGTTATTGACATGCTTTGTTCTAGCAGTGTTATTTTTAAAACCAGATGGAATCTGCATTTTAAAATTCTATCTGAGTAGCTGATTAGATGCTGAAATTTTGCTTATGGTTTCTGCAAGAACCTCTATGAGGTGTCCCTATGTTAATACCTTCTCTAACATTGATTGCATAACACAATATGATATTCTGTGTTAATAGGCTTTTATTAAGCTGGATTCAGAGGTTGAATCTCTTGTGGATTAAAGAAGTTGTATAATGTAGTTTTCTCAATTCTGTGATATTAGAAAAGATATGGTGATCTTCTAGTTGGGAAAAGTGATGACTTTCACCCCTTTCTCATCAGTCACTTATTTTTTCACTGTTGTCACATCTGAATCACACAGATGTGTTTCAATAAAATCAGCAAGCATATATGTTTGCTATTTTAATAGTCAATGAAAATTAATGGTTTTCATTCTCTTGATGATAAATCTGTGATTTCTCTTATTCATTAAAAACCAGCCTTAAAATTAACTCACTCAAACATATAAACTACTGTATTTAACATGATGTACATTAAGATATTCATTAAACACTGCTCAGTTCAACTTTCTAATTCACATTTCCAATGTAAACCTACAACATAATTATTCTAAACTATATCCAGTGGATTACTCTGGGCTTCAACATAATAGCCTTAGCTACGGTACAGAGATAAAAGACTTAATTCTCCAGAGACTAAACTGGAATTCTGTACTGGGCACCTAAGGTCAAAACCTACCTGCAGAGTAGGAAGAAGAGACTAACAAACCTGACATTCTAGTGTCACTGCAGTACAATTCACTGCCCCAGTCAATGCCTGGGAAAAGCTGGGTACCTCCAAAAACTAAGATCACTGATACTCTGAATTGATATTGCATAAGGAGCTGTGTACAGTTAGCCAATAAAGAAATAGACTCTTAAATCTTGTTTCTCAAGGACTTGAAACTACACAGAGATGGTGGTGTTTATATGGGATCCACAGCCTGGAAGCTCCTCCCAAGGACAGTTGTTACTTGATGGATAACAAAAAATTATTGACCAGTTAGCACACAGCTGGCACATTTCACACCTTGTCAAATCACACATTCAATGAGTAAGTGTATCTGACAGAAAGAAACTTTACTTTCAAAGTCTTAATAATTAGGAACTTTAAGAGAAAGGAAGGAAATAGGAAAATATTATATGTACCTTTCCTACTCTGTTTCTTCTGTCTTTTCTCTGTGATGATAAGGTACAATGGATAATTTATTAGAAAACTTGGTTTCTTCTTTCACCAGAATTTACATCTAAAGGAATTAATTTTTTATCGGGGACATGTCATTAGTGAAAAGACCTGAAGATATGGGAAAATCCATTCTGTTGGTTGTTAAAGGAGAGGGTCATTCAAAACAAGGCCACTTTAGTTTCTTGATAGTCATTGGGATGTGTCAATAGAAAAAGTGATAGCAACAAATGATTTAATCTTGAGACTTTGATTTCTAGAAGTCTGGTGTCTATCTCTCTGTCTTCCTCCCTCATCTGGTATATTTAATACTTTTTAAGATGATAAGAGCTAAACTGTTCTTAATAAACCAATAACAGCTAACACCAGGAACTTAAGATATCATTTATTAGTTATGAAGAAATGTAGGAATTACAAGATAGTAATAAACTCTGTGAAATTTAACAATTCATCAAAGCTAATCATAAATACCTAGCATACATACAAGTTTCATTACTACCACTTGTGTCAACATGAGGCACTTCTGCCCTTTCCTCTGAAGTAAGGCAAGATTTGTGGGGAGGAAGAATACTTGTTATTAGACCATCTGATGTTTCTGGAGGTAAAGCAGACAAGTTTGCTGAAACATCTTCAGACCTGACAAAAGCAAACATCTTTCCAAACTAAATACAGACAGAAAACATTGAGTCCAAACTGCCTGGAAGAAAAGTTGGCTGGTATCTGAGAGAATATTAGTAGGGGGACAGTTGATAAGATGGTAATTTATAAGAAAGGGAAAAAAATTTGTTGCTTGTGGAACAAGAAGTGGTTAACCTGGAAGGCAAAGAGAATTACGGTATATCATAAAGCCATATCTCTGTTGTCATCCCACAGCCTTGTTTAGGTTGGATTCAACCATTTTTATTCTGTTCTGCTAGTTAAAGCTGTGTTACTGCACAGAATAGAAGGCAGCATTCACCTGCATGGACAGATGCCAAGGTGGGGCTTTTGTGGGATTTTTTTCATTTTTTACAATGGTGATTTCTGCCTTTCAAGTGGTGATTATCTTGTATCAGCAAGAACATTCTCAGGGACTTCCAATTTAACGTGGATAAAGCTGTTTAGATATCAGCCTGAGAAGGATGAAGATATCATACCTCTCCTTTCCTGTCAAGAAAAGCTCAGATCTTAAGAAAGAAAACGTTATGCTTAAATGCTAGGTAAGTAAGGGCAGATTTTGACTGAATAAACATAGTCATATGCATACTTAGTTCATTCCCTTGAGTTGCTAAGCACAAGTCTAAACTTTCTCCTCCAACATACTCCTCAATACGCTCATCACCCATGCCCTAAGCCATAATTTGGATTTGAGTTGAGTTCACCTACATCCACATTAAAACACAATGCAGTACCACAGAAATATAGCAGTAAAGCAAAACAGTTGGTGTTGAAGACCAGATTTCCAAACTGTGTGTATTTTAAGGGTGCTCTCTCTGGAAGTATTTTGACCCCATGGAATGAATGCCTGTTGGTTGGAGTTTATTAGGTGTGCTCTCAGGGTGATCCTTGTGACTCAGTTTCATTTCTAAGAAATCAAATTTACATACTCAGATACTGATGTAAAGCAAAACATGATGCATAGGAATGATTGGAGATTTATTACTGATTTATTTTTGAAGTGCAGTCTTGACCTTACACCAACAGAGTAAAACAGTCATGTAAATCTTCCATTATAGCTAGCTAGACATATAACAATAGATAGGTGATAATGCAAAGAATATTGAAGTTATGATAATACTGAAGATGACAGGGTGCCATTTGCTAATAATTTTAATGATTTAGCAGTCATCAGTTTCCCATCATTGGTTATTCTTCATTTCAGAATGAAATCAATTAATTTCATTAATTTCCAGATTAATTTTGAAAGTAGTATATCTTAAATCCAGCTGGAGATAAACAGTATAAAAACTATAAGTTATTTTTTATTTTTGAGGGGACTTTAAAGCTCTGATTGTTAGATCTAACAAAACTCTCTTAGGCTGTTTGTCAGACTGCCACAACTGAGATAAGTAGAGATCCAAATGCTGGATGGCCCTAGGTGAGAGACTATGCTGCCAAAAGGTAGCAAAGAGGGGAAGGGGTAGGTCCTAAATCACTACAGGAGGGGATTATATACACATAGACATGTGTAGAAGGAAAAGATAGGAACAGTATGGAGAGACAGTCAGGGACACTAGGGGAGAAAAGTAAAGGGATAACTAAGGTGTGCAAACAAATTGCTTGCTATGCTTTCCAGGTGGCAATGAAAGAGTAATGGACATCCAGCTCAACAAGTCTTCAACTGGTTGATTAAGAAATGGCTACATTCAGGAAGTATAGTTGGTATGAACACAAGTACTTTCCAGTTTTTCACCCAGCTAGGACAGTGTGGTTAAAGGATGATCAGTTCTATATTTATTTCTACTTATTATCAAGTATGGAGTCTTAGGCTATCTGAACATGCTTTAATATATCTAGCAGTGACACCTGTTATAGTGTGAATTCTTTCAGCCTTCAAGCTAAAATTCAAGATAGTGGGACAACCCAAACTCTTTCTGCCAAAAGACCATGGCCTTAAGATCACAACTGTTATTGTTGTCTAGTGACAACTTGTCTACCTCTACCGTTGCTGCAATCATACATGTGACATACCATCAAGATATAGTCTAGATGTGTTTCTCTCTGATGATGCCAGACTCACTCATTCTATCTGTAATATGAAATATTGGAACCTGAGTTCATTACAGAAGACCTTTCAATATAAAGTATACATATTCTTTCTAATATAGCACCCAATCTATATTCCTCTGATTATTTTAAAGATTTTGTTATTCTTACCCATTTCATATCATCATATTTTTGTTAGTGTAAACACAAAATGAATTTTATTATCATCTATTCTTCCCAGTATGTTCTTCATGTATTTCAATGATTATATTGTCTTTTGTGATTCACAAAGTTACTGCTTCTCTGGAAAGCAAAGGCAACATTAGAATGGAAAACAGCTAACAACTGCTATATGGTGACAGAACTGAAAAGAAGTCATTTTTTATGTCAGACAAATCAATACAGAATAATTATATTTTGAAAGTTGAAATAACTTAAAAAAAAAAAAAAAAAAAAACCAAAAACCAAACAAACAAGTAAAAAGAACAACAAACACAAGCCAAATAAAACAGTTATGCAAACATGTCTGAGAAGCTTTTAGAAAAAGTACAAATTACTTCTTTTAATGATTCAAGGGGAAGATTTCATTAACAAAATGCACATTTAATTATGGATATTTTGAACTGTATGATGTGCAAGATGCAAAACTATTAAAATTCATTAGTAGGGTACAGCTGTTTTATGTACTTTTAAACTGTAGCTTAAATTGATTGTGCCTTTTTGTCTATAAACCAGCTGTCCATTCTTTATTAAGGCATCTGTCAGTTCTTCATATAAAAAAGATAGTAAAAATGAGTGCAAAACAGCTTTTAACTCAGAACCTCATAAAGACATTACTTTAAAAGAATATGTAAGAAGAAAAGAAAATGTAAAACAGACAACTATTAGCAACAAAACCACATGCAATCTGCATTAAATTTAATCTGTTTTACAGCAACTAATTTTATGAGCTTTCAGCTGAACCATTATCTCGAGACATATTGTTTTATTAATAAAATTATTTTCTTTCACCTGTGTTTGATAACAATACAGATGATAATGTAAAAATATTAACCCCTTAATTTTCCACCAGGAATTTAAAATTTAATTATAATGGTTTACCTTAATCTTGGTACTAGCCTTGAAAACAAAGCCTTGCACCTCTCAACCTTCATTAAAAGGGTTAGTGGGATTTTGTTAGAGCATTGATTCCTACAGATTCACAAGTCTGCAGTTAAGACTATGAATCTGGTTTTGGTTCTCCCACTGGTCAAAATTAATTGCAAATGTGCAAGTATAGTTCAATGATTTCATGTTTCTGGTTCACAGAACTGTAAACAGAACAAGGCTTTAGTTTTGATGTAAGAACATAACTGTAATCTCATGAAAACTGCTCTCTGTCCTTCCTTTACTGAGGAGGAGAAATTATGGTTTTGTTACCCAATTTAGTTTTGAAAGGTAAGTGTAAGATGTCAAACACTTGTTTGCCAAAATCTAACATTTTGTGATAATCCTTCTCCTGTTAAATGCTGTATGCCTGCTCAATAGTTTAACACTTTTCTTACTCACAAGAAATATTTTTTGAGAAACTCAGGTACATTCCCCTCTGGAACATTACCTTGACACTAGTCAAGGGACCATCCACGCAGTAAGGGACCATGAAGTCCAGTCACGTTATATGTCTCTGAAAAATTCAGCCCTATTTTGATTAGTAACTAAAAGACTGTTTATTGAGGAATCCTCAGGATGAGGGTAAGTGAGAGCATGGCCACATGAGCAATTTCTAGAAGACCTGAGCTTGTATGTTGTAGAAGTCCCATGCCAGGACCACGTCTGACCTGGGTCCTCTCACCAGGCCTGATCCTGACCCACACTCATGGGTGGACATCCCAGCTTGACCTTAGTGCCTCTCTGATCCAAACCAAAATGCTAATAAACACATATGCCCCTGCTCTGCTCCTTGGGATTAGGTAAAATGAAGATCTGTGATGAGTGTTGGATACTAGTCCCAACAATTTCAATGGTAGTCCAAAGACATTTTCTTCCTCAGCTCCTCCTCATTTAGTTTCTCAGAGAAAAAGGTGTGAACGCTGTTGTTCAAGCCATTTCAGAACTGCACTGGACAAATCCTAACACACTGCACATTAAGGAATGAGTCCAATAAAAACATACTACACTTTGGGAGTAGCACTGAAAGAATGATGAGCTAAAACAAGCATAAAAAGACTTTTTCATGTATCATTTCTGCAATTGTATTAACCTAAATGCCCTTTAATTAAAAAAAAAAAAAAAAAAAAAAAAAAAAAAAAAAGAGGAAAAATAAACATTCTGAAGATGAAATGACAAAAAACCCTAAAGTTGTTCATATTGTACAAATAATACCCATTGAGGAAATTATCAGCAGAGGCTGATAACTACTGTCTGCTGGTTGCTGGAAGGTAAAGAAAAATGCAATGTCTTTATACTACTAGGATCTAGGAAAAAAAAAAAAACCTATTTCAATTTTGTTTATGTTGACAGTTTCATTATTTTTTTTGAACTGAATGTACACATTTTGATTGAAGTTTGTATTGAGCAGGAATTTTAATTTGCCCATATTGACCTTTCTGATTAGTAAAAAGTCCTTGAGAAAGACCTCATTTTGTTCTTTTATTTTACATCTTTGGTTGCTTTTGCTGAGTTCTGATATCTGCATTATAAGCAATCATAGAAAAACTTCAAGCAAATCAATACCAACATGCTTATCTTTCATCTTTGCATTTCTTTAGAACTGAAAATTTTCTGGTTTCTATTAAAAACATGATGAAATTCCACTGCCAGTTTATCCTCTGAAACAACTCTACATGAAACTAAAATCATATTCACACAGTCTACTGAATATGTATTTTCATTGCTACTTGTTCACATATAATAAAACAAAAAAGAATATAACTTTCACACAATGGATGCACAAAGCTTCATTAAACAGGAAGCATAAAACCAATCAGGTTTAATTTTTATATTCTTCACTGATTTTCATTCATATTGTCAGATATGTGATATTGCCATGAATTGTTTGAGTTGGACGGGAATGTTTGTGAATGTCCAAGACCAATATTATACCTTTTAACAGGAAGAGAAATTAGGGAGAAGAGAAACTGTCTAAATCATTTACCATGCAGCATTATTGTACAAGATTCATCATTTAGGGACCCTAGAGATTTCTTTTAGACAGGAGAGGAGACTAATTTAAAATATTAATGAGTAAATGTCATTTCTTTCACTACAAGATTGAAAGAAAGCCTTCGATATTTTTATTAACTATAGATTTTATGTTTTATCAGCTTTGAGGTTTTCTGAGTCTTAGTTTTTTCTAATGGGACTTGAAAATTCAATGGGACTTGAAAATTCAATGGGACTTGAATTTTGTCAGTCCTACTCTGTCTGCAGCTGGGAAGTACAATTCAATATCAGTGAGACGACGGCTCCAATGGGAAAGAGGCAACAGTCTTATTTCTTGTACTCAAATACTTTTCCAGGACCAACAATGATAAAATACATTTTCAAAACTCATTTGCATTTAGTATCTAAGATAGCAATCCAACAACTTTTATTCTCTCCATAATTGGATTGAATGCCTGCTCAAGTCAATGATTAACTTATCTTGAAGGAAGATAGGACCTAGGACTTCAATTTATGGATCTGATGTTCCCCTTCCTTACCCTTGGGTAAGGAAGAAATATTCCTGCCAATGGAATCAACTTACTGTGAGCAAGCAGTGAATCAAATCCCAGCCTCTCAAATCCTATAAATAAATAAACCAGTTTTGTTTTAAGATATATACTTGCACTTGAAATTTGAAAAAAAAAATCTGAGTGCGAATCTACTATATAGTAACATTCTGAAGGACTGTTTCCCTGTTAAGGTGTCTGGAATTAATTGTTCTAATAAAGTAAATGTTGATAAGATATGGTGCTTTTACCACAGTGTATTGGAAAACTCAGTTTGAGGAGAGGAAAAAGGTCTGTATTTTGCTGTGTAGCATGGCAGGAACTGAATTAGAGAAATAGATAACACAGTTCCCAGCTCTCTGTTTCTTCAATCCCAAACAGAGGACATATAGATTAACAATTCTTTTGGAGAAATGACAACTAATCTTATGTGAGTCTCCTGAGATCCTAGTGAAAAGAGCAGGGATACAGTCCAGTGGAGAAAACCTTATGCCAAGGATGAGTGTAGATTTAATATTACCATGTTACTGTGTTTTATTAATAAGAATCTTGTATTTTTATGACTCCTCCTCCTGCATCAAAATAAAGAGGAAAAATAACAATCCAATTACCTAACTGTTTAATAACAGAAATTTGTTCTGTTTTACAGTTTTATCCATCTGCAATGACTGTTTTGCTTAATTAAATATATTTTAGAATAAACCACAAAAATATTAATTTACACTATGTCTTTTTTTCCTGTCTCATCAGGTCATTTCTCATTACTTTCTGGAACAATGAAGTTTTTGTATATTTAATAAGTGAAATTATTGTTAGGAAGGGAATTGAATGTGCATTTCAGTAACTAGTCTGTATGCCTATGATGTAATTTTTAAAACTGAACAGATTATGCACATTTTTACTATCTTTTAATATCTAGTTTATTTCTTATAATAGAGGCACCATGCATTTTATGCTGAAGAAAAATCTAATGAGAAACTAGACACCCATCCTTGTTTGATGTTGACTACTCCGTGTCTGCTTTGACTGAATTAAACAACTGTTGTGTTTTAGCACTTTAGCTCATAATAATTTATTGCTGATAGTACAAAACCATTTTTCAGTTACTTCTCCTGCTCTGCTAACAAATAAATCTGCTGTGTTACTGAAACAAAATCTTTTAACTTAATTAAAATAAATAACACAGTATACATAGCCAACTAAACAATTTTAAACAAGTTCAGAATACTGAAGAGTTGAAAAATAACCAGATGGATAACTGAGAAAGACCCAAAGCTCTAAATTCCTCACAAGAAGAAATTAAAAATATTTATGATGTAGCCAGAGTAACTTCAATTTCATTTGACCCTGTAAGTTTTTTCTTAGTTACATTCCTGTGGGTAGTTTTGATGATATTGGAAACAACATAAATATTTGCCTGAGTTAAACAGAGGACTGTGCAAAGAAAATGAGTTAACACTATTCAAGGGTCTTGAAACTCCACAAAATCATTTAAATCATCACTTTTTACAGGATTAGTTATTCTAAAATATACACTGAATGAAAATATGAAGTAAATTGTCTGTTGCCTAAAAAATATCTTTTAAGCTATTTTTAATTTGTGCCTCAAGTGAAATATAAAAGAAAAGCATTCGTTTGTGTAATGTTCTCTAAAAACTTATTTTAGTGTGCCTATTTCTTCAAAGTGATTGAGAAAATTTCTACCTGAAAGTGAATTCTGATGTTGAATATTTTTCATTTATTTTTACTGCAGATGTTTCCAACTACAGAGGTCACTCAAAACAGGCAACTAGCCTGAAAAGAACTAGTGTTCTTTCGATACAAATTCACTATAATAAAAATTCAGCCACAATTCTATGGCACTTTGGTTTTAGGATGCCAAAATCAGCTATCTCAAACAGAAGAGCTAGAATGGAAATAAGGTAATGAAGCATTTGGCCATGTGTCTTTCTTGTCCATGTTATGCAGAATAAATTTTGTCTCCTCTAACAGGAGACTGGCAGTGTTTGTGAGAGTCCCCTTGCAGTTCCTGGAGATAATTACATAGCACAATACTAGTTTGTCCCTTTTCTAATGTTATCTATCTCCATCAGTAGCACAATGCACAGCTGATCATTCTAATCACTGTTATGCCTGTTTTCTTTTCAGCATTTAGTAATAGTCTTGATATTTGGGAATACATATTTCTTTGGTTTTCTTTTATGAAGAATTACTCTCATTTGCTTCTTTTACCTTTGCAAATACTTCCATGAGGAAAATTGTCTCTCATACCTGTTTAAAGCCATGTTTATGCAACTCAGGGTATTGACTGGGAATTAAGATTGTCAGGAAAATTTATGATATAGTGTTTTTCCCATCAAATATGCCAGTCCATCAACACCAAAGCCTTCTGTGAGAAAGGGACAGGACCAGAAGTACTCTGAGGAACTTTCTCTGCCTGATTTTGTCTGATTCACTGTCCAGCTGCTGCCTAATGTCCCTCGGTCCTGATCAGGTCCTCAGCCTCCTGCCTGATCTACCAGCCAGGATCCTGGGATCCCAAGAAGCCCCAGCTCATATTCTGGCTGTATTTGGCAGGTGGACCATTATGGAGCTGGGAGTCAAAAACCAGGAAACTCAAGAAGCTGCTTCCTTAGGTGACAGGGACACAAGGAATTTGGAAAGCAATTCTCTGCATTCTCAGTCATCCAGCTGCAAGAGAACCTTGGCAGGTTCTGCCATATCCTGTAAGATACTGATCATGGAAAAAGTCCCAAGTCTCCAGAGTTTCCCATTCCACTCTAATTTTGATAACATTTCAATTTTGTTAACATTTTGTGCACTCTAGATTTTTAAAAATTTCTGTAGCATATCAAATAAGTTAATTGCTAAAAATACACAGTCACACCACTTTTGATATTTTTTGAGAAATCAGATATTTTTGTCATTTTTCCATCCTTTAAAATTAATTAGGGACATTCTTCTCTTGTTATCTCATTACAAACAGCCAGCTTCTTGCTCTCAAAATGTTAAACAGTATTGTAACATTTTCTTTCTTTCATAATTTTGTTTTCTTAAATTATTATGTCTTGTATTTATTAATATTCTTATTTCACAATTCTGAGAAATAATTTTGTCCTTCCTGGGCTTTCTACGTTTTTCACAACAGGCTTCTGATTCTAGTGTCAGTCAATGAACTAACTATAGTGTTTTCATAGTAGGAGAATTTCCTTTTGGTGATTGAAGGATGATCTTCAGAGTATGCATCACTTGTTTTCTCTTTGTAGAACTGCACTTTTTTTTCTTTTTTTTTTTTTTTTTTTTTTTGGCCTGGGCAGCTCTGTGCTTGTGTTCCAAGGTTTTTATCTCATGCATTTCACTGCTCTGTGATAAAAAGATGAGTGCATAAAACATAAACATCTCTTTTTCAGTCTGTTATCACTAATGCGTTATGTAAAATGGAGATTAGACTACCACCTTCCAGTATATGTGGTTTATAATAGAAGGTAGAAGTCTAAAAGATGTGACTAACCTTAGGGACAGCTGTATGTGTATACAACAGTCTGACCTTATGGTTCTCTGAAGCTTAAATCTTTTGATACCAAAAGTCAGATTGGCTCCAGAGAAAGTAAGGAAGTTAACAGGAAATTGAAAGAAGCAAATTTAAGATTTATAGATTAATTAAAGACGTGTCTTTTGAATGAGAACCAAATATTTGAATCTCTTTCATAATATTTAAAGAACACTTTGTTAGATATTTCTTACATGATTAACAGAACTAATGGATTTCTGTTGTTGCTTTTCTACAGCCAGGGAAGGGAAGGGAAAATGTGGCAAATGCTAGTGACTCTTATTTTTTACTTGGTTCTCTGGGAGTTGTCCCTCACCCACTTGCTTTTCCTGTGAGACAGTCTAAGAAACAATGAACAAACAATTGTCAGATATATGGCTTTGTTTTGGCAGTGGACAAATCTGTTCCTATGGTTTCTTCCAGCTGTTGGTGACTGTGCTGTGCAAGAATATAGAAATCTTGGCAAAGGAACAGCCAGTGCAAATGACCATAGCGCCTTTAAAGTCTTGAACTTATAATCATAGCAACTATACATCTGGCCTGCATGTTCTACTTGATTTTTGAGGTGAGTACAGCCTCATGTTTTGTAAAAATATGCCCTTTCTTTAAATCTATGTCCTTTCTTCATGTCAAGATGAGAATTTATTTCTTCATTTTGTTTTCCATCCTCAAGCTCTGACCACCCAAGAGTCCTGGACAAGATATATACCATGAAATGCACATCCCTGCAGCATGAACACATCCTCTATGTGGTCTGTTGCCTTGGTCCCATTCTGAAATGCCATTCCTTTACTTTGGTTACCAGTTTAGAATTACATAAACATTTGCATGAAGTGCAAATTTGTCTTCCAGAAGCTAAAATACGGTTTCATTAGATTTCTGTTATATAATGTGCCATGTTATATAATCTGTCATGTAACATGGCAGATTCAAGCAAGGTCCAGGGCATGCCTACGATTCTGCTGTAGGTTCAATAGATGCCCTGTTTTTTTCACTGCATAGTATGATGAAACACTACTGGACGAAAGGGGTGCAAAGCCATTTCCCAGACATGTTTGTGCGGTGCTTCTCTGAGACTTAACACAGAATACCTGGAACAGCAGCTAAATTCTGTGTCCACTTATGTAATTGTAACTGATTGACAAATTTACACCAGATTTACAGCCCTTAAGACCTTACAGGCAAGACTCTATTGTTTTATAAATCTACCTGTGGCAGGAGGGCTGTAAGTCCCCAAATAGCATGTCTACAGTGTGCTTGTGTTGCCTCCCAAAGTATTATTCTACAGGGATGAGAAAGAACAGATTTCCTGAGACTGCATTTTCCATAAAATGGGAGAGGATAGGGCCTTGGCTAGCACAGATGAACCAACACTGCAAAAGAGGTGATCTGTATTTATTACAAGGTTTTCACAGACTCCTGTCTCCCTGGAACAAGAAAAAGACTGAAAGTCTTTACACTCTTTTCTAGCTTGTCCTTAATGGAGAATATTTATCATTCTTTGCTCATGCTGAAATTTCAAGTCGGCTTTCTTCTGTACTGTTTAGTTCTGAAGATAATGATAACAAATGATCATCAGTGAAATAATTTTATTCTTGAAAATGGAGGGGCAACTTATGTGTCTGTTATTGTTCATTTTAGCCTTTCAAGTTTCAGGAAAAACAAAATAAAGCTGTTCTCACCAAAACCAGTGATCCTAAACCCAACAGAAAGTTATTACTTTAGCATCTCCAAGTTCACATTACCTATAGTATGGTTAAAATTTTAAAGTGTCTAGAATTTTGAACAATTAACTTAACTGTAATAACAAGCCTTTAAAAGCTTTTAAATTTTAAACATCAATGTATAGAAATATAAAATTTCCTGCTTTATATTATATATTTTAACAGAATAATTTTGGTTTAAAGCACCATCTTCCAGGCTCCAGATCAGAAGTTATATTAAAGTATGCCAAGGTCTTGCCCTCAGTTGTATTTCCTTTATGCAGTGTTCCAAACCATATCTCAGAAAGCATGAGGTGGAGAGACCAATAAAAAAAATCATTTGTCCATGACAAGCAGGAAATGAAACAACCTCTCTCTTGACATAAGTCAAGTCATTTAGTCTACCTCCTGACACAACTGCATCCAAGGTGGCTAGACAGTGAGTCAAATGAAAAGGGGTAAAGGCAAATACTAGCTGTCACTGGAGTTCAAGAGAAGTCTTAGCTTATATTAGATTCTATTTTGTGATTTTTTTTAATTTGAAAAAAATATTATAAGTCTTATTTGCAAAGATTCTTGCTTCATAAAACCAAGAATTAAATTAAAGTTTTGTAAAACACTGTGTTTCAAGAAAGCTAATCAAACAATTCTTTCATCTATAAATTCTTTCACTGGAGGTATAAAACTATAGGTAGAACATAGCCTGGAAAAAAACACCACTGCAAAGAATTCCTTCTTTGCTTACTACCAGCGAGACACTAGTGTTGAGAATGGGTGGAAATAACTTTTAAAAGATAGTAGCCAGCCTTTATGGGCAGTCTGAAGCTCCTTGCTCTCAGGCCTCCTTATTCTATTTTCTATTCCTAATGCTTTGAGTGACAGGATGTAAGATTAACACATACTAGCCTTATCTCACCCCTGATCATTGAATTTTTCCCTTCTAAGCCTAGGAATTTGCTTCTACACCCTAAAATGCAGGTGGGTGAGATTCTACCTGGCACAGGCTGAAGCAACATGTTAAGATTACCAGAGTATTAAATCTAGACCTTCATGTTTTGCTGTATCACTAAGCAGAGCTAACAGTACCTCAACCTGGGTGTTTGTAACTGATGGGAGTTTTGTTGCTTGATTTAATGAAGACAGGATTTCAACGGCAACCCAGCATGTTCCCCCCAGGCTATAACGATCACTAAGTGAAAAGGTTCAACCTTATCCCTGTGAGTCAGCAGAATAGTGCAGTGTTAACTGTAAACATTGAATTGAGACAGTAAGGACCAACTTAATTCCAATTGCTTCTCCTAGATCTGTCTGTGACCATCCATACCATGATTACTTCAAAAATCCATGGCATTTTTAAGTAGAAGAGACCTTCAAACTTCATCAGAGCAAACAATCTAATCAGATCAGCTGCCCAGGCAACTGCAGCGCTAGAAATCACATTGTTGAAGGTCTTATCTTATGGAAAGTTCTGAGGGAACTGTATTTAAACATATCCTTCTAGAATCCAAGATATTTTATCCTCCTTTTTGTTTAAGGATATATATATATATATATATATATATATATATATATATATATACATATATATATATATATATATATATATATATATATATATATACATATATATATATATATATATATATATATACATATATATACATATATACAACCCCTAATAAATCATTTCATTTACACTACTTCCCATAATAACATTATTGGTGTCACTGTGACCTTACAGATACTTTACCAAAATCTTTGATATCAAAACAGCTCGACCTCATTAATCATTTATCAAAATATGCTGATTGTCACTGACCAACAAAGATTTTCTCAGTGTTGTGGTTTGAGCCTGATTGGCAAACAACCACCACGCAGCCACTCTCCCGCCCTTCTATTCTGGCAATAAGAAGGGAAAGAGAGTGAGGCTTGGGGTTTGACATAGGACTGGGATGGGAAAAAAAAATCCCCCTTTATGATCACGAGCAAAAGTCAGACTCGTTAGGGGAAGAAAAAAAGAACCTAAATTTATTTCAGACACTAACAGCACTTAACAGAGTAGAACAGTGAGAAACATTGCTACATCTTGAGAACACCTTCCCCCTACTCCTCCCTTCTTCCTGGGCTCAGCTCTGCTCCCAATATCTGTACCTCCTCCCCACAGTGGCACAGGGGCAGGGAATGGGGGGGTGCCGTCAGTGCTGCCACTTCCTTTATCTTTGGGGGGGGGGGGGGCTTCTGGAACTTCCTCCTGCTCCATCATGGTCCCCCTCTCACAGGAGACAGTCCTCCACAAACTTTCTCTGACATGAGCTCCTCCCATGGCCCACAGCTCCGTCATGGGTCACTAACTTTCTCCGACTGGATTCTCTCCCACGGCTGCAGCCCTTCCCGAGCTGCTCAGGCGTGGGACTCCCCCGCATGCTGCAATCCTCCCAGCACTGAATCACAGCAGCGTGGCTACCTGTTCCCACAAGACCCCGGCCTTCTTTGGGCACAGACACCTTGATTAGCAGAGCAGAAACCACAAGCCATAAATCAATGTCTGCCCCACTGTAGATCTTCATGGGTGGGGGTGGGGGGCGCCCTACTGTCTCACCACAGGATATGGGGGGGTTTCTGCTCCAGCACAGCTCCCTTCCTTTCTTCCTCCGTTCCTCCACTGACCTTGGTGTTCACGCAGCTGCAGCAACTCCTCCTCACAAGCCTGACTTCACCCCACCACATCCCTTCTTAAATACATTATTGCAGAGGCGCAGCTGATTGGACCAGTTTCCAAACAGAAGTGGAGCTGACTTGGAGCTGGGGGAGCTTTGAGAAGCTTCTCACAGGGGGCCGCCCCTATAGCCCCCTCCCCTGCCACCAAAAAAACTCCACCACTCACTCAACCCAGGATATTCATCCATTCTAAACACCTTCTATTCTAGCAAATTACTTCATCACCTAGCCGCTTTGTCCTATTGTTCTCTTAAAAAACAAATGCATTACTCTCTACCAAAGACAAATTATTTCTATTTTTATCTTTGTTAAACCAAAGATTCTGCCAGCTAGACTTCCAGATGATGGGTTCCTTTTTTCTTACCCCATTGTTGTTTACTAAAAAATTCACAGGTTCAATAAGAGACTTTCTGTGAACACCAGGACATTACAAAAGAAAATTATAAAGAGGTTTTGTTGAATCATGTCTGCTGGACCAGGAAGGGAAAACATCCATGTCTTTATTCCCCTCTATTGAACTTCAGATTGGCATCAAATTTCATCAATGCACAGGAAAGAAACAAGAGTTTTTGAGGTAGGAGACACAAAAGTAAGTAATTAGAAGAATTAAGATGAATAATTTGAAAGAAATAATCAGAGAGAGTTTGGAAAGGATTAGGAAACTGAACTGAAAGAAAGAAATGCTTTGGTTTCTCATTTTAAATTTCTGAATAGATCAAAAGAGAATGCTGCTCCAAAGTTATTTCTGGTTTTGGTATTCTTATTAATTTCAATCTTATTGTCATAGCCAATTGTTCAAACATATGGACTGTTCAAATAAAAAGGGTCATGTGAATGCAGACGACTGGAAAATTATCTTTTATTGTCTTTAAAGGACTGAAAAGGGTGTGATTTTTTTTTTTTTTTTTTAAAAAAAGCTAAAATGTGGAAATAACATTTTTAAAGGCACTGATCATTGGAAAAATGGTGTAAAGTGCATCCTAGTTTCAGTTATTTGTTCTGTAAAATACCTAGCTTCATTACAGACCGGTTTATCAACTATTGTAAGTTAGTACAGATCCATTTAAAACATTTTATGTCCCCTAATGATCTGCCCCCAAAAATGTATCTGAGAGCTAGTGCAATTCTAATACATGATCTGTCATCAGCAGAACTACTTATGGAAAATATTTTGTCATAATAATTTATTGAGTTTTCTTTTATCCTGAGAAAGACAACCTACAACTTAAAATTTTCAAATGAGACAGCTATTATGATTTAAATTAATGTAACAAACAAAAAAGGAAGTGCTATTTGCAAGTACGAGTAAAAGAACAAAATTGAAGGAATATTTGGTAATTGGTTTTGTGAATTAAAAGAATGTGTTCTTTGTATTTGAGGGAGAAGCAGAAAATTGTAAACATTGATTTCAGAATAGAAACAATTCCCTTTATTGTCTGGAAAGTGCTCATCACAGAACAATATATTTCAATCACAATGATGTTGGTATTCATGCCAAAAAAACAAACCAGAAAATAGACTTCTTTTCTATAGCTACACTGTCTCCAGTTTTGAGACTTCCTATATGTTTGCTGTGTTCTGTAAAAAAAAAAGAAAAAAAAGAAAAGCTGTGGTAAATAACTTCAAAACACCAGTGTATACACTGCTGAAACACTGTGCAGACTACAAAAACTGGTCTGTAAAACTGTTGAAGTATTTTGTGGAAGGTAATCAATCACTAGGTTGATTAGTTTTGCATATACATTCATTATCTTCAGGTAAAGAAATTGGGAACTTAATGAGTTCTTTCAACCAGACTTTTTTCCCCAGTTTCTCTTAATTTCTATTAACTTCAGTAGAGTTGCATGATCATGGGGTTGGGCCTATGTATGCGTGATTATCTGCTTAGAGCTGCATGATGTTGGCAAAAGTCTAAATCAACATGTTTTTCTTATTCAGAGAATTGAGGGCTGAGATATTCTGGCTAATGGAACAAATCTGAAACAGAAATAGTGCCTCTGAATCTGAGGTGGTCTGGTCTAGAATGGTACAGTCATGTCCATGAAAGGCAGTGACCAGTTATTAAGTTGTCCCAGACCAGAAAATATTGGAAGTACACATTAAACACTTATTACCTGGTAATTCACACCCAGAAACTCATAGAATCATAGAATAATTTAGATTGAAAAAGACCACTGGAACTGAACTCATTTGTCAAAGCCAACTTTAAAGCTAGATCAGATCACTGTTGCCTCTTATCCTTTCTCTGTCCCTTTCCAGGAACACTCTGTCCTCTAAAACTGTTACGTACTTGAAGACAGCAATTAGAATCCCTCTCAGCCCGTTCTTCAGGTTGCACAAACTCAGCTCTTTCAGTTTCTTCTCAAATTATGCACACCAGCCCTATAGTCACCATTGTTGACTCTCTCCAGTTTATGTAAGCCTTTCTTACACCAGGGAGCCCCAAACTGGGCACACAGTTCTTCAGGTGTGCTTTCACGAGAACTCAGCGGAGGAGAATTGCTTTCCAACATTAAACATGTTCTTACATTTCCAGCATTGAAATTCCATAGACGCCAAAGTAACAGATCATAACCTTTTTAAAGAAATCTTTAAGGATTCCCAGACAAAAGGGGAACACTTCATCTGGAAGGTTTACCAGACAAAGGGTTAATGTGGTCTCTTAGCAGCCTCTTAATATTGTCTCTCTTGAGCTTTCTCCTGGGGGTGTTCTCAGGTGAATGTGAAATACTGAAGGGGTGAAATGTAGGAAATTAATTTAGATACATGGTTAGCAGGTAGTTTTAAGTTATAATTCTAAAGAAAAAATATTAATGGAAAAATCATCAGCTTTCTGCTTTCAATTTCTAAAAGGAGTTTCATTCTGTTTCAATTTCACATCCACAGATAAGTAAAATGTTTTAATTTTAACCTGGCCAACAACTTGCAGAAATGCGATTTGATTGAACTCTGTTGTAACTGAAGATTTCTTTTGAAGATCCAGCACCTTACTGGGAATATTGAACTCAAGTGAATAAATAAAACACGAACATCAATAAGGATGAGGAAACTCAAAGTTAAATAAAATAAGATGTGATAAGATAACCACAGGATATTTAAATGTGTAACACAGCCTTTTAAAGAAAGAAAGAGAAAGAAAGAAAGAAAGAAAGAAAGAAAGAAAGAAAGAAAGAAAGAAAGAAAGAAAGAAAGAAAGAAAGAAAGAAAGAAAGAAAGAAAGAAAGAAAGAAAGAAAGAAAGAAAGAAAGAAAGAAAGAAAGAAAGAAAGAAAGAAAGAAAGAAAGAAAGAAAGAAAGAAAGAAAGAAAGAAAGAAAGAAAGAAAGAAAGAAAGAAGAAAGAAAGAAAGAAAGAAAGAAAGAAAGAAAGAAAGAAAGAAAGAAAGAAAGAAAGAAAGAAAGAAAGAAAGAAAGAAAGAAAGAAAGAAAGAAAGAAAGAAAGAAAGAAAGAAGAAAGAAAGAAAGAAAGAAAGAAAGAAAGAAAGAAAGAAAGAAGAAAGAAAGAAAGAAAGAAGGAAAGAAAGAAGGAAAGAAAGAAAGAAAGAAGGAAAGAAAGAAAGAAAGAAGGAAAGAAGAAAGAAAGAAGGAAAGAAGGAAAGAAAGAAGGAAAGAAAGAAAGAAAGAAAGAAAGAAAGAAAGAAAGAAAGAAGAAAGAAAGAAAGAAAGAAAGAAAGAAAGAAAGAAAGAAAGAAAGAAAGAAAGAAAGAAAGAAAGAAAGAAAGAAAGAAAGAAAGAAAGAAAGAAAGAAAGAAAGAAAGAAGAAAGAAAGAAAGAAAGAAAGAAAGAAAGAAAGAAAGAAAGAAAGAAAGAAAGAAAGAAAGAAAGAAAGAAAGAAAGAAAGAAAGAAAGAAAGAAAGAAAGAAAGAAAGAAAGAAAGAAGAAAGAAAGAAAGAAAGAAAGAAAGAAAGAAAGAAAGAAAGAAAGAAAGAAAGAAAGAAAGAAAGAAAGAAAGAAAGAAAGAAAGAAAGAAAGAAAGAAAGAAAGAAAGAAAGAAAGAAAGAAAGAAAGAAAGAAAGAAAGAAAGAAAGAAAGAAAGAAAGAAAGAAAGAAAGAAAGAAAGAAAGAAAGAAAGAAAGAAAGAAAGAAAGAAAGAAAGAAAGAAAGAAAGAAAGAAAGAAAGAAAGAAAGAAAGAAAGAAAGAAAGAAAGAAAGAAGAAAGAAAGAAAGAAAGAAAGAAAGAAAGAAAGAAAGAAAGAAAGAAAGAAAGAAAGAAAGAAAGAAAGAAAGAAAGAAAGAAAGAAAGAAAGAAAGAAAGAAAGAAAGAAAGAAAGAAAGAAAGAAAGAAAGAAAGAAAGAAAGAAAGAAAGAAAGAAAGAAAGAAAGAAATATAATTAATTTATAACCACAGAATGTGTAGATCATTGCAGGAAGCAGAAGAAAAATTAGTTGCCTGTTTTAAAAACATTTTGTGGCTATGACCACATATAGGATAAAATGGTGCTTTAATACAACTCTGTCATCCAGCTTTGTATGACAGGAGGATCTGCTGCAATGTTTTGTAATGTTCTCAATGTGTATCCTATAGAATGATATTTGACTGTACATCAAGAGGCCAACTGAGAGATAACATTATTTGTTAGACCACACAATGTAGCTAGAAAAAATAGACTTGCTTTCAGGTCTGTGAAATCTGTCCTTCTAAGAAAGTTATGTCAAACTATGCTTGCATATGGAAATGCAATGGATTCAGACATTTTTGCTATGCCTCTGGATTATGATAAGGTCATGTTTTGGTTAGGACTGCTGACCCTGCCCACGTGCAGCATGGGGCTCTCTTTCCTTCTTGTCTCATTTGTTTTGTGATATGCAATGTGAGTTTCTGTTGTGCTTTATAAGATAAATCTGCACAAGGGACACAAATTTTTGCAGCTGGATCTATGCTTGTTGTTGATTCAGTCTTACAAGCACTCCAGAAATCACTCCTGTTTCATTTTCCAGTGTACAAATTGTTAATTACTGTGTACTGACAACAACCATAAAATATGAACATAATCAGAAATAATTAAGAGCCATGAATAATGGGCCTGATGCCTTTGGATGGCCAACAAAAAATGTTTTCTGTGCTTCACAGAATATAAGCTCTTACATGGAGAAACAACTGTAGATTACTAACGACAACTTGATAACGGTTTTTTTCTTTTGATAATCCATTTTTTTCTGAAATATGGAGCAGTAGTCATCACTGATACTTTGTTATTTTAATCATCACAAAATATTATTTTTAAAATTAAAAAAACATCAAATATTTAGTCAGTCCAATAAATGCAAAAACATTTATATCTTCCTGTCTCATTCTTTCAATGAACAATGCTTGATGGGGCTGCCATTTTTATGTAAGATATTTGAGATCTTATTTTGGAATTAATTTTGGTGAAACTGCCACTGAAAGTCCCCAAAAGATTTGGTAGATACAAAAGCTGCAATCAAAAAAACCAAAAATAATCACCTGCAAGTGATACCTCACACCACACATATTATAAGCACCTTTAGCAGAAGAGAGTGTATTTAGGACCATAACACAGATACCTGATAGGACTTTTGAACATATCAGATGTTATGAGAAAAAAAAAAAAATATTGAATTTGAGTGCACTGATAATTGTCCATATAAAATATTTTAACACCTTATCATAATACAACCACAAATAATAGCTGAAATGTCAAGTTTCATCTGCCTACAAGAAGCATACTTATCTATGAGCTACGGAGAGGTTTCAGCTGCATTTCACACAGTACCTGTTTTAGGGTACATAAATTTTCTGAAAATTGCCTTTGGACAGTTGACCAAACTTAAGGAATTGTTTTGACAAAAGTGTTGCCAAAACAGCTCATCCTGATGACATGCCAGGGATATGTCAGAAACTGAAAGCATATTTGAACTGCATAGCACAGATCTTGTCTAAGGATCAGCTAGGGGGTAAATCATTGTCAGCTGACTGAAGTGCTGGCAACCCTTAATGGGCTCTTAAACAAAGGACCAGACAAGCCTGCAGTGCAATAAGAGAGATGAAAGAGGATTTTCAGGTCACTAACTTTAGCACCAACTAAGTTTTCCAAGACAGAATTCTCTACTCCTCTAATACTTAGCAAAGAATAGCATGAGTCTCCAGAGGGAATTTAGAAATCCTAAGCAACGTAGGTGCAGTACCCTGAATGCAGAAGTCTGTGGAGGCATCCACCTCAAATTTAATAATATGGGAAGTCTAAGCATCAAAATTATGTCTAAACTCAGATAACATGAATGATCCCCAAAACTCCTTTCTTTTCAATTTTTGATGAGAGTCAGAAAGGACAAGCAATACTCAAATATTGCTAAGGGGAGTGGGGAAGATGTTCACAAAGCAAGCCAAATTTTTTCCAGCTTCCTAATGGCTTAGATTTTTTTCCCTTTAATTCCCAGGTTTTATTTATCCATACTAATCCCTGATGAAGAAAAAATAGTACTTTGATTCTGCTTTTACTCTTTGTAGTAAAAACTGGGTCTGTAGATTTTTACACAAGGCTAAAACCCTCGGGTAAACAGAAGTGAACCTGACATTGTTAACTTCAGGTAGTTCTAAAATAGACTTTACAAAAGGCATTGCAAAGGCTTTTCACTTTCCCAATTTTATTGCAAACAAGTCCTAACAACGCTCTTGAGAGCAAAAGCTGTCTAATACTGATCTCTTTAGTCAATTCATCCAGTAACAACAGATGAACATTATCTTGACATTCTGTACATTGTTCTAGTTATTTTCAGTTGTTGCTATTGTAACCTGCTTTAAGACATCATGCTGAACACAGATTCAATTTCTAAAGCACCTGAAGGTACTTTCAGTATTAAGGAAGCATGCCAAAGTTGTCATCAAGTAGACTAAGGCAAAAGATAATACAAAGCTGAGCTGCAAGTCAAAAATTAAGCATCTTCCAAAATGTTTGACAGAAAGTATCGTGGCTGTAATGACTTACCCAGGGTAAATCTGCTGTAGCAGTCACAATGAACATAGAGGATAGGGGAGAACATTCTGGCTGTGTTCAGAAACTAGATTTTTTAATACAATACATTGATTACCTACTGGAAAATATTTTCCATTTTGCTAAGGCTGCCACTGAAGGCAACAGCAAACTTGTGGGCTACTTGAAGTATGCTTTTGCTTTAAAAATATTTGTTTAAATATGTATCTCCTGCCCTGGGGATATCAGCTTTTCCCTCCATAAGCTTTGGTATTTAAGAAAAAAGGTGTAATATTTAATTAAATTTGTACTGAAAACATTAAACTTATTGATGCAGTTGTCAAATTTTCATGAATTACCAAAACCCTAAACAAAAAACACTGAAGCATTTCAACTCAATTTGATGCTAATGCAGATCTCCACTAATGAATTTAGTATCAAAGAAAAAAATATTAAGGTACAATGTATACATATGCTTTTTTCATCTTGTCAAGGCTTATATGATGAGGACCTGACAAGATAGCAGTACAACGATCTGCTACCCTCATTTTCATCATTGTTTTTATTAAGGAATCTGAGAGACAGAAGGAGAACAAAGGGGTCTCCATGATTTCTTGAATAGTTTACAAAAGTCTTGATTGTGAGGAACTTATATTTTCTTTAGTTAAAAATATATTTTGGCCCAGAACTTGAAGAAGGGTTATTTTATGGTGTTGATTGTCAAGTAGTTATATTTTTTAAATCATTAAACATCTGTAGTCTCTAGAAATAAATAATCGCATCAGCCAAAGCCATTGTAATCATTTATTCTTAATACAGGTCCAATAATCTGATAATTACTGTCTGAGTCACAGAGTACTGTTACATCTTCTTCCAGGAAACAACATGATTAAAGTTATGCAACTCAGTTTCTAATAGTAAATAATCATTAATAAGGAAGAAAAAAGGAAATGAGCAAACCCTTGTGTATAAACAAGCAATAAAAACTGTTGCTTCAGTGATAATCTTTGCATGCTTGCCGCTGGAGTGCTTTTTACAGACATTCCCATTTTCAGATTAAATTTTCATTACTTCTGGCACCATCCTCCAAATAACTCCAAAGTGTATTATTCCTCAAATCAAAAGGGAGTTCTTTCTTATCTGACTGATCAGGCTTTGTTGCTTTGTTTTTCTTTGAGCATCTGATGTTTGTCTGCATCTGTGATACGAAGTAAGGAAGGGAAATGTAAGGCATATTGAGGTAGGACAGCAGTGTGGTAGAACACTATAACCAAAATATACTTAGGAATGTTCTTTTCATATATCCAGACAAAGCATTACAGTGGAGAGTCAATAAGCAGCTCACAGGATCTGTAGTTCAGGCTGAGCTACTGTATTAAACAGGGCTTAAAATAAATATGAGACTTTTTTTTCTTATTTAGTGTCCCCAACGGGCTGACTCTTTCTCATCTTGGAGTCACTCATAGTTCTCCTAGAAGCATATGCATATTGGTGTTGGGAATACCTGACAGAGTGAACCTCAGGCTGCCTCCTGATTTCCATCTGTTTACAGTTGGTTGAAGTATGATGGGAAAATCAAAATTAAAAGCAGATAAACTTTGAAATTGGCTTTTTGCAGAATAAAAGTTTACCTAAGCAGAAAAAGAGGTCTAACTGTTGGCATCATTCATGCTTTTATAGAAGAATATCCTATGAATTACCAAAGTTTTGTTTAACATCTATTTAAGAATGTCTCAAATTGAAAGTGTCCACTCAGAGTACAATCCCTGAGAGGAGAATGTCAACTGACTTCTAGGAATAGAGATAGGGAAATTATTTTGCTTTTACCATACAAAAAAAAAAATTCTTCTGTTAAAGTCCCAGCTGAACAAGTCCCTCCAGAACCACAGAAATATTGACAGCTTCCCCCTGAATTTGCCTCTGAAGCTTATCTCTCAGATCTGTGGCAGCATCCAAGCAAACCAAAGAAGACTCTCTGTTCTGCATAGTACTCAGGAAACATGAAGGAGCAAGCTATTGGACTGGAAGTAACAGGAGATGAAATCCAAAAACAAAATGAGAAAAGATCAAAATGGAGTGAAGGGAAAAAGTTGGGAGAGGAGATGGGACTGTCTGCCTAAGAAGACTGGAGGGATCAAATGGGGAAGGGAAGTGTGGGGATTTAGAGCTGTGAAAATCTGTAAAATATGTGATTTTTCTCCCAACTTCCTCTGGTCCACAGAGAGGAGGATCACCTATTCTTACTATCAGTTACAGCAGTAGATCTAGTGATAAGTTGAATGTATTTCCCACACAGGTCGCATAAGTATCAGTGCAATGGCATATAATGTAAATAAAGGAGTTAATACATAGGTTTTAGAAATCTGTAAAATGACACACACAGATACGTATCTCCAGTTTTATTACTTCATTTCTCATATCCTCCTGATCTAGGATTTACTAGAAAAACATTGTTCTTTTCACTTTAGTTCAGTTCCATTATGTACAGATTTTCTAATAAATATTTTTATTTAGAAATGACCCTTCAATATTTTCTCCCCAGACTTACTGTGCATTCAGCATATGTCCACACAACTGGAAAAACCGCTGTGCAGGTCTAAATTTGTGCCTTCACTAGCTGACCATCCATGCTGTTAAATGACAAGCCCAGGCTGTCACCTCCTGGCTCGCAGCCTGAAACCATCTGTGAACAGCAGAGGAAATCTGCTCCCACAGTGGAGTGGTGGAGTCACAGCAAAACTCTTGCTGGGTGGCTATTGCTGAAAGCTGAGAGACAGTAAGAAAATGGCTTCATAAGCTGTTGTAAAGCTATAAATGAGAACTTGAGCTTTTACAGATCTTTTCAAGAAAAAATCAGTAGTTATTGAAATAATATCTGGTAGCTTATCAATGTATATTTGTATACAAGTACCCCTTTTAATGACTTCAATAGCTCTAGATAAGTTATTTAAACATACACCTTTGCCCAGGCACTGGAGCATAGTGTGAGTGCTCACAGAGACAAATGTGTTTTGGAAGGGTTCTTCTTCCCCACCCCACAGACATGGTACCCAGTCACAGACTGCTGAGGCACAAGTACAAGTCACGCAACATGTCAAAGACATGCTATGCCAAATCCCTGAGACCAGGGGTGGGACAAAGGGTAGGCCTGTGTCACCTGTTTTCTGTTTCATTGTAACGTTTCTATAGCATACAGTGAGTAATGAAATTCCTAAGGATATCCATTGATCAATGAGGGTAAAACAAGTGTTCAAATAATTGCTCATTCTGCAAGCACTGAACATTTTCTGCATTAAATTAAGTAAAGGTTGGAGAAAAAAGTATATCATATACTTTTGAATTATAAGTATCAGATAATATATGTACAATGGCTTAGAGTAAGGTGTCACCAACAACTATAATTCTGCCACTTTCTAACTGTTGAAATTTTGAATTTGTAGCATTTAAAGTGCTCAGTTATGTTTGCTTGAATCTTTTGTGTTATGTATGTATGCATAGAGCACACTTACTACTTGGACCGGTTAGAACTAGTATCAATAAGATTTTTGATTTTCAGTTCTATTAAAATTTAATACCATTATAGCAGCATTTTTTCTACTTAGTATTTTTTTTAACAAGTTTACAACATAGACCTTATTTAATCCAAAAAGAATGTCCATATATTGCAAATAATGTGGGTTTTTTTCAGAAATTGTATATGAAACATCTTGTTCTAATCTGCATATACAGAAAATACCTGCATTTTCTGTGATAGAAGATTATGGTTTCTTATATTTTATATAGATTCAATTCATATTCTAAGTGCAGTAAGAAGACAGCTGTTGGAAAATACATTGATCTCAGAAACTGTGAAAACGTAGAGACAATAATTCAGGATTCTTTTTTGTGTCAACAGGACTCCTCCACACTTCAACAAATCTATTCTGCCTTCTGCTGATCCCTGCATTTTGCTCCAACTTGCTAAATTAAAGCCTCTCCTTTAGTGACCAAAATGACCACTTTGTATACTGCATGAGTGATGTTTTTAATTTCTCTCTCTGTTACTTTGGACATGTATTAGAAGACAAATGGTTATAACTGTACACTTATGGAAGCATAAATAAGTGTGCCACTTACACCAAGAACATCCACAGTGAGTAGCATTTAGTAACTTCGGCAGATTTTTTTGACCTTGGAAGCAACTACTGTACTATGTAAGCTAACACGTGAGAAACAGTCTTAAGACAAAACATATTTCCAGCTCAATGAAAGAGAAAAGTCAATCTATTTAAAGCTGATCTCTCTTTTTCTTTTTGCTTGTGCTATTAAAAATGCAGGTACAATAAAGAAAGGGGTAACATTTATGGTCTTGTTTTCCTATCCTGACTCCAGCAGAGACTGACATGATGTCTTTGTTAAAGACTGTTATTAAACACATCTGATTGCAACCATAAAATGTTATTATTATTTTTATTATCTTATTAGGGTTATAAAGTTTTATAGATTAGATGGAATATTAAAATGCCTCAGTAACTCCAGCGTACACTTTTCCTTGGGAACAGTCAAAAAGAGCCAAATTATGCCAGAAAGCTACTGCAAGAGCCAACATACTTCTTCACTTGTACCTGTAGCTCCAGTATGAAATAAAACATTTTGGTTATGTTGACTAAATCTTCCTAACTGTCTCAATGTCCTTGGAAGTAATGTGGTCTGAAAAATGAAACATTATTTTAATATATTTGACTAAATTTTACATCATATCCCCAGAGACCTACATCTCACTGTTAGATTTGATGAAGACAGATGTTGGGCCATTATACTAAAAATCCTGAAAATACTGAAAAGCTATTTAGGATCTGTGGCCTGCCGAAATTAGTGGAACATTTGTTAACTGATGTCTGGAGGAATTAACAAATAACCCATATTTTATATTACAGGTATTATTTTACTGTTCAACTATAATATACTACTAACAATGAGAGTGATATTTCCATTTTCCTCACATAGAATTTTCAGTTCACTTTTTTTTTTTCCCAAGGAACACATATCAGCAACCCACCACATTCCAGTGCATCTAGGTACAAACGTAATTTAGTGGAGCTGTCAACATGCATTACTGGGAAACTACACCATGTTTTTCTTCATTTTCTAGTCATGTACCAGAAGTGGAAAGACTAATGTAGTCACAATAGAAACAAAGGAAACCTGTAGAACTGTTTTATAAATTTTATCACTAGAAGACAGAGTGGTTGAGACTACGTAATAGCTCTGTCTTTACAATGCTTTAACTTGTCTTTCATTGTGTGGTAGGATATTTACTGTACCCAGACTGGATATCACCATGAAATTAATGTTTTGAATACATGAAGTGTCACTGTAATGCGTAAATGTGCAACAAAAAACAACAAAGATTTTCATAGATGTTGTGAAAAATAAAGACTGACATTGTAGTCATTCTACTTTGCTATTTTTTGTTTTGTAGTTTTATCTTCTGCTTCATAATTCCACATTCATTCATTTGTCTAAGCAATGTATGAGAGAGATCGGATCAAACATACCAATGTGTAAGAAACTGGGTTTTTTGGCCCTTGTCTGTTCTTATCCTTTTTCTTTTTTTCCTTGTATAACCTCAATATTTTTTTTTCAATAAGAGATGCCTTATTCATTACACATATATCTAATTTGAAAGATACTCGAGAAAGCTTTTTTTTTAAAATTGGTTGTCTGAACTCACTTCTGTTTCCCTAAACCAGTGGTGTAGCATAACTATATTGCATGAAAAAAAATTAATCCAACTTCAACTGTATAACATATTCAGTAGTTTACATTGGACTTGACATTCCCCTATCCATGAACTGGGAACTACAATATGAGAAGTTCACCAATATCTTCCATGAAAAGGCAGATTGTCTATTTGTTCATTACTCTAGGTTATATGTAAGCCATGCTCTGTTGCACTCCAGTTGAAATACCTTGTTACAATTTCCAGTTGTGATTGCAGGCAGAAGAAACAACTATGGAAAATTTCACACAGTAAAAGATTTTGAACTAAAAATATTCAATTATTTCACATGTTTTCAATCAGTGCTATGGAAAAATGAGGAAAGCTAATTGTGAATTTTAATCATTGTGCCACAAAAACACAAATATTAACCACTTTATGGAAAACAACTCTAGTCTAATTAATTCAATTTGTTTTAATAATATTATTGTGTGTGATTGAAAAAAAAAAGGCCCTGTAGATGTTTATAGTGTGATTTGTATAAGCAATGTGACTTAATAATGGATGACATTTCAGTTTCAAAAATTAATACTATAGATTATCATTAGAGCATGCTTTCAGTGCTTTATGGAAACCAGAGTGACAGATCTCAAAAACACTAGTTCATGTGAAATTATCAAAGAATTTCCCGATAGGAAAAAAATAGTTGCAAACCTCCAAAGGAATCCTCTTAGCTTCATCATTGTTCAACATTTTCCATCTGATGGAGCAATGTCTGTCTCTCAAAAGGTTGACTGGCATTCAGATCTGAGCCAATTGACATAATAGAGAAACTTAAAATAATTGACTTTTTCCATGAGTATGCAGCCCCATGCAAGAATACCTATCCTCAGCTCTTCCTTACTGCTACTCACTGCACCCACTATATGAAAAGCTTAGCTGCATAACTAAGTATCTCTTCTTATGGCTTCTTCCTTTTTTCCTCCACCATCTCTTCTTCCTTGTCCTGTATTCCTGCTAGTCTTTCTTTAGATCTCCATACTAGAAAGCAGTACCTTAGTTCAGAAGTCATTCCAAATTTTGGACAAAACAATTTGGGAAGACGACTGTCATGATTTATAATTTTGAAGAATATTTCACAGAATTAATTCTAAAACCTCTGTCCACAGACAGAAAGAGTTTCCTCAGCCTCTTAGCCAACCTTCTGTAAAAATAATCCCATTCAAAAAAGATTTTTTTTTTTTTGTTTGGTAAATAGAATTATATTGTTTGAATTTCACTCTATCCAGCTAATAAATCTTTCTAGGTGCCCTTTGGTATGTTAGGCTTTTGAAATTTAGGATGACTCTGAGAGGAGATTTAGTTACTTACAGTCTTGAGGCTCTGGGACTACAGCCTGGTAGTGCAATATAAACACTATGGTGCATTTAAATATGTTGCAGAGTGGCTACCCTCTCTTCTCAGTACTGCTTACCTATAAAGTACATTTACCAGTTTCCAAGGCTGAATGACACAGGTATAAAATGGACTTCAGCATTTTTTTATCTGGTCCAGTATACATTGCCAGTTTTTCCATAAAGTGAGGATTTATTTGAGCACAAGTAAGCACACATAAGTATCATCTTTCTCCTAACAAATAAATGTAGAAGAGAAGTTCTGAACCCTTTAACTTAACTACTTTTGAACACTAAAGTAGGTATAATGTATGCATTATGGACTGAAACACATCCCATTTGCTTAGAGGAAAAAATGTGATGGAAAATCCACTCACCAAAATTATATATATACAAAAATTATATTATAAAGAAAAGATAAAAATACATATTTTAAATAATATATAAAAATATATGTGTTTAAATCAGTTTTATACTGTATCATTTATAATAGAAAACTAAAAATAGCATATTTCTAAAAAGATCCTGTGATTTGAAAATAAATTAATATCTTTGTATTCAGGAGTATTGATCACTGTAATATGATCCAGAATCAATGTTCACTTCTTTACATTTACTTCCAGCATACAATACTTAAGATACATCCATTCCTTCAAATGAATCCTTAGGATAATATCTATTATTAACGAAGGTAAACATAAGTATTTTTCAACACCACATCCAACAGATACTGTAAGGGGAAAAAAAAGCCAGAGAAACCACTACCTACATGTCCAGACTACATATGTAATTCTACTTTAAAATACATATCTGGAATGGAGGTACATAAAATGTATCTCCAATATAATCTGCATAGGTTGAACTTTTGCACGTGGGCACAGTTTCATTCACATCACTTAATTGCTCTGTGAATACAAGTATCCAATTGAATAGATTACTGCCCCTAATTCTTGAGTGGTCTTACCTATAGAAAAGATGGTCAAAACACAGACCATAGTCAGAATAGAAATACATATTCTTCACAGCCATGTTTACAGTCTGTAGAAATCAACACCTTTAAATGATAAAAGAAAAGGTTCTAAAAAGCAAAATGGGAAAAACATCTAACAGCTAGAAGTGTCAGTAACTCCAAATGACACAATGAAGATGGAATACCTTTCTGATGTTATTCAAGGATGTGTTTTTACAACATACAAAACATCAAATAATTAAAAAGCTATAATCTTATTTTCATTATTAAAAAAATGAAAAGCTAAATTCTTTTCCCTACAGGTGTCTTCTAGGTCTATTTCCTCTGCTGTAGAAATTTTTTCCTGTATCTTCTGCAATTAGCATTTCTGTATTTGCAATTGCTCATTACTCAATTCCATATTAGTGCTCAGTGATATCAGTATTGTTCTATGTTTTAATGTTCTTCAGATAAATCTAACTACTCAACAAACTGAAAAAATTTTAAAGATTCGGACATATTTTTCTCTACTTCTTTAGTAATAATTCCACAGGATACACCTTTGTAAGAGATACTATCTGAACTACAATTCATTTGTATTCTAATGCACTTAAACTGATAATGACACCTGTTAAAAAAAAAAAAATGCTGTGTAGCTCAAAATCAACCACAACACTGTGATTCCCTCATGAGAATAAAACTTCTTTGTGTGATTCTGATCTGTGCTTTATTTACTGCTGTTACTGCTGCCAGTAAAATCTTTTAAATCATTCACTAGTAGATTCTGTAACAGACAAGGGCAAGAACAAAAGAAATATAAAAATTACTTTAGTCATTAACAATACTGTTGCACAAAATTATTTCCCAGAACAATAAAAAAAAACCAACCAGCCAAAAAAACAACAAAACAAAGAAATAGTATTTTAGGGGTTATTTGAGAAAGTACTTTACACCTAAACAGATTTTCACTGATTTTATGAGTTCATCTAGTCAATAGAAAAATACAGATTATTAGATTCTGTTACAGGCCATGATTATCTAGTCTATCCTCCAATAAACACAGACTACAGAATTCTTTGAATTAATTGCTGTTTGACCTCAAGCATATAACTTAATAAAATATCCAGTATAGATTTATAAATATTCTCCAGATATTGAGAATTCATTAGCTAACTGCTTTCTATAGGCAATTACTTTGCCTCTTTGTTAGTTCTCTGTTAATAGATTCTTATTCCCAGGAAATTATTTATTGATTACACTAGGGTCACCCCCACAGACTTGTCTTTTATTAGACAAATTGTTTGAGCTATATATTTCAGTGAGAGCCATGTTTTTCCATCCCTTCATCATTCTCAAGGTTCTTCTCTGAACCCACTCCAATTTCTCAACATCCTTTCTGCACTACAGATGCTGTACTCTGTGTTCAAGCAGTAATCACTCCACTCTCAATATGGAATACACTCACTTGATGTTTCCTCAGTATGCCTCTTCCTTTACACCTAAAAGGCTTTTTGCCTCAAGTTTAAGTGGTTCAACACTATTCTTCCAGTCCACTGACAAAAACACTGTAAACTATGCATAGCCAAGAGCCCATTCCTCTGGGACATTGTAAGAAACACATCTCAATGTAGAACTTGCTACATGCCTTGCAGAAGTGTAAGCCAGTTTCAGTAGCACTATTACTTTTTCCAGCCACCTTGCAAATAATTGGAAGCTTGTTTTTTCACTATAACAAGTCTATTTCCTTACACTTCTGTTAAATGGTGTTTATTTCATTATCCTACTTTGACTGCTAATTATTCAAACCCCATCGCAGCTCAGACTCAATGTCATACACATACAGCTTACAATTAAAAGAGTAACTTTTTCCTTCCATTTTTGAATACTGTCACAATGTTGCCTTTCTTCTGTTTTTGTGGAACTTTTGAAAATCTTTTTAAAGCTGACAACAGTGTTCCAAGAACTTCTTTCTGGGAGCATAAAATTTCCAAGGGTTGTACCTTATATTTTTTTATTTCTCCCATCAATTAAAATTTGGAGATTACTCTCAAAATCACATCAGCTCACTTCTAAGAGGGTAAAACCAACATCACCTGCTAGGTGGATGAGAAGAGATCATTTAAACAGAAGAATCAGATAGATGATATTAGGTCTCAGTTAACAGAGATAAAAGACTTACAGTGTGGATGATGGTTTAAATCAGCCTGAGTTCCTTTTTCAAGTTTTCCTTATTTTGCATCAGTGAGTAGAAAATGGGTGAATTTGTATCAGTTAAATAAGAGAGTCATCTTTGGTACTAAGAGGATTAAATTCACATCTTTCCTATGTCCATCATTTTAAAACTCTTTTTATTATCAAGAAGGCTTATGCATACTTCATTTTAAACATCTTAAAATTATATCCACTCTTGAGTCTAGTGAACCCCTTGCAAAAACTTTCAGAATTTGGCCTTTGCATAAATTCTGTTTTCAGAGCCCAAAAGAACTCACCTTAACTCCCAGCAATCATATAATCCAAGGAAGCTGTGAAACATTAAGGTTCTCATCAAAATCCTGGATTCTGTCACTGTCATAGACTTGTCCCTTCCACAGCAAAGCTTGAGGAATGTTTTGGCCAGAAAGAGAGCAAGAGGGGTAAGCACAGCAGGTTGTGTACTTTCTTGAGAAGGCCAGTCTTCCATCTCAGTCTCAAATGATCTGCCTAATAACATAAACATATAAAATAGATATAGTATAACATTAGACAGAAGTGTTTACTGAGGCAAGGAGTGGAGCTCAGTCTGCTGTCCTTGTGATGATGAACCACTGCATCAGGAATATATGTAGTTCTTTCATACCGAGGGGCCTTTTTGCAAAATGTGCCTTAAGTCAGGAGGCTGTTGCTTTATTTCTCCTCAAAAATAAAAGCAGTTCTTTGCCTACTGGGTGACTGCTCTACTCACTGAACTGTTGTGTATAGTAGGCCAAGTGGTCCCACTCTCTTCTACACAACAGTCTTTTCAGACTACAGTAAATTTGAGATTCCAACCTGAGTATTGATTGAAGTGCCCTACAAAAAGTAGTACTTATTAAAATGTTCCTAATTTGTCTACTTAAATTTCTAGTCTGAAAACAGTTTTGTGACTTCTCTTGGAAGAAACTGTAACAAAAAAAGTTGAATGTTAGCAGTAAAAGAGAATTTTTAATTAATCATTCTAACATACCCAGATAGCAGTATCATCTTTCTGTGTTGAGACATTTCTGGACATTGCAAAAATCTAACCTTTTCTGAACCTAATTATATCTACGAAGCTTGTAGTTGAAACTAAGTCTTTGGTGAATTTGTCATTAGTATGAGTATTAAAGATAAGTTTATACTTTCAATTATTTATTTTTTAATACTACTAAAAAGCAGTCCAGTCTTTTCTATATCTGCTCTTAATGTGATCTCAGCAAAATCTTAAGGATTTTTATAGCTATTCTATTTTCTGTATAATTGCTGTGGACTCACTTAACTATTTATAAGTTTTGGAAGAATTTTTTTCTGCTAGGGAGAATTTCTAGCTGTACATAATAATGACATCTATCCATCAAATTATTTTTCATAACTTATTATGTATCTCATAGGGCAAAGATGAACTGAAGCTAATTGTTGGCAATGGTTGTCATCCACATTCTTTCATAAGAGCCTGATGAAGGATAGCTGCTAGTTTACTATGGATTAAATGGTTGAGGTTTTGATGTTTCACTCCACTTCCAAAATTGGGAAATATAGGATGCTTAATGAGGGAAGTGACAGACACAAAAAAAACCCTCAATCAGATAAGTTTTAAAAGCCTGGCTGGACCTCCAAAACTGTTTTCTATGACCATTGCTGTTTACTCTATCAATAAGTTTTCTGAATCCTTTAGAGGAAGTGTGGTTCATCCATTTCCAGTGGGAGCTCCGGGCAAGACACAGCTCCAGCACAGTCTCCACTCATGTATAGGCTCATCTAGCAGAAGTTCTTGCCATTGGGCCAAACCTGCAGCCTGTAGCTGAAATGTGCACAGATTTGTACTGTTCACATGGTAAGATATCCAGGCTGCTTCAACAGACGCACCACAGGGCACACTCAGCTGAGCCCCTTGAGTAAAATGGTGGTGCCTGTGGGAACGTATATGTAAGAAAGGGCAAAACACTGCCTGGCAGAGAAGAGTAAGGAAAAAAATTGTGAGAAACAGCCCTGCAAACACCAAAGTTAGAGAAGAGGGAGGGGAGAGGTGCTCCAGGTGTGGCAGCAGAGATTCCCCTGCAGCCCATGGAGAGGACCAACACTGGAGCATTTAATGAAGGACTGCAGCCTGCGGGAAGGACCTACACCAGGGCATGGGAGAAGTGTAAGGAGGAAGGCACAGCAGAGAGGAGCTGTTATTGACTGACGACAACCCCCATTCCCCATCCCCCTGTGCTGCTTTTGGGGGTGATGTAGAGGAGTTAGGAGTGAGGGAGTGGAATTCATCCTGGGAAAAGGGGGTTGGGGGAATAGAAAGATGTTATTTTAATTTTTGTCTTTGTATCCAAACTTATTTTAATTACCAGTAAATTAATTTAATTTTCTCCAAGTCAAGCCTGTTTTGCCCATGATAGTAACTGGTAAGTAATCTTCCTGTCTTTCTCAGCCCATGAGATTTTTCACCTTATTTTCTGCCCCCACCCCATCTTTTTGAGGAGAGGAGTGAGAGAGTGGCTGGATAGGCATTTGGCCCTATTATTAAATGAAGCCAAAGGATATACATCAGTTGGAAAGATGAAGAAAATGATTAATAGTTAGCTATCAGCTCAATGAGGTAAGATTCAGTGGTGAAAAATTACTATGCCAAAAAATAGTTTAAGATTGTAATTTTGGGCAAATACAGGAGGAAGATAGTATTAAAATTGTGCAAACAGTCATCATTCTTGCCTGTAACATTTTTTAAACAAAGGGGTTTTTTAAGCATGTTTTTTTTAAGATACCTTATCATCATCTTGCTGTATCTCTCTTACTATATATATATCTATATATCTATATATCTACATGTGTATGTACATATGTCTATGCATAACTATTTATTAAGACATCTGCTTATAATGCTGATATTCTTAAATATTTATGTGTTATTCACATCCTTAATTTACCAGAACAAATGTATCAGAGGATTTTTGCAGTAAATTCTCCACTTCTGTAATGGAACAAATGTTCCTTTGACAGATTAATTATTAAAAGAGAACTCTGACTGTTTACAGCATTTCAGATATTTGGACTGTAAATGCATGTCCTGCAGACAGCTAATGAGTTAGTCAAATGTAACTTAACAAGTCTTTGATTCTCAAAGATAGCTTCACCACGTTAGTGATATGTCTGTATATTGGAGCAGAATTTATCTGTGTATCTACATCTAAGTATTACTCCGAGCAATCAAAAAATACTTGCAGTAAGAATACATTAGAAATTCAGGCCCAACACTCCAGAGGTTATTACGTCTAATCTCATCCTTTGGCAGGAGCCTTTCTGTCATAATTAATTTTAACACTTTGACCAATCAGTTCTGAAGTGACTGTCACTCCAGGCTGCTCTTGTCTCTTGGCTATCTTGTAGCTAGTTATCATTAGTTCTTTCAACATACTGTAATTTAGCTCTGAATTCCTTTTTTTTCTTTTTTTTTTTATCACATTTTGAGTCTGTTTTTTTTTAGAAAGAGACTAGAAAAAAATATCTTCTTAAGAGCACAGGGGTTGGTTTACCTCATTTCCAACAATACGTGAACATTATAACAGGATAGGCAATGTTTGCTTTAGTTGTGGAATCAGAAGAAGAACAAAAGAATCAAGGTTACTGTCAGTGGAAGTCACCATTTTGCAAAATCAAGACCTAATTATCAGTATGTTTTTATAACAGATTCAGAGTCAGCTTTTTGTAACAGCATCCTGTGTAATGTCAAGGTTTAAATGAATGCACTTTAAGAGTATGCAGAAAGTGAGCTGGTTATCAGACATAAAAACATTTTTTAAACTACTGAAATAACCTTTCCAAGCATGTCAAGAGAGACCTTTTAGTCAGTCTTGGGGTTCACACACAAGAGACTAGATTCTTAGTAACTGATGCAACAGCACGTGCGTTATAGCTTCCATAGAAGGCCTCTGAGATATGCGCTCTGTCTTCCTCTAAATGTAAATCTTTATGTGAGACAGTGGCTAGTTCATTCTTTTTAGAAAAAAAGGAGGAGGGAATGAAGGGTAGTATATAGGAAAAGAACAGGGAAGAATGACAAAGAGCTGGGCCAAGAAGTATGTTATCATGTTGGCATAAAAGAAGAATAGATAAGGAGGGATGAACAATTGTGAACTGAGATTTTTTTGTTAGTCTCATTCCTAGAATAAACCTGATGAAATGGAATAATTCCCTTCTTAGGGCTATACTAAGGTCCTCTATATTATGGTGGTAAGGTGGTATAATTTTTACCCACATTAGTGTTGTAGTTTTTTCTAATAACATATATTTACTCCCTTTAGTGAGAAACAAAATAACAATAATATACAAAAACATATGAAAATATTTACTGAAATATATGGCTGTACCACTAATTACAATTAAAAAGAAAATCAATGGAGTACTAAATTCAGTTATTTCATTTTAAAACTTATGCCTTTCTGGGATTTCACATTTTCATTTCCTGGATCTCAGTCTGTGAAAGGTTAGATGTCTCTGCCACAAGAAGCATCTTCTCACACAAGTATGACAGAAAAAAAACAGTAGAACCTAATTAGACAAGTGGTCAATTGTAAGACTTCTTTATTTGTTTTTTGGTTTTTGGTTTTTGTTTTTTTTTTTTTAATGAAGGCTTGAGAAATATAATTTATTCTTGTCTTATCTCAATAACGGTAATATCTTGAATAATTTCTTGCAGCATGTTTTCCCAAAACTGTGGAACAGTGCAACAGATTTTTATGAGCAAATATATATACAAATTAAAGGAGTGACAAGAACTGGCTACTATAATTTTGAAGTGAGAAGGAACTTGAAACTGAGATGCAGTTCACGAACAATAACTTCTTCCAACTTATCATTCAGTATTTGTCATATATGATTCATTCCCCTAATAGAAAACTTAATTTTCCCAATGAAACCTGACAGTTTTCTTGAACTAGTTTCACAGATGATATATCTGCCGTGGGTACAGATTGATGTCTCAGGTGGCATTATAGATGCCATTTTATGTTGATCTGAGAAGGAAAGATAGAAACAAGATCACAACTTAATGAAAAACTCATAGGTTTTTTTCAGAAAATTAAAGAAATTTCAAACTGACCTTTGAGGGTAAAAGAGATAACACTACAGAGCATCTATCCCAGTAAACAAACAAACTGACACTTTTAAAATAATGCATACACTTCGTAGATTGAAAGGTTGCTCGATGTTTAAATTGATCATCTGACAACAAAATGTCAAGATGTTCATAAGCATGCAGTTCATTCTGACCAAGAATTTTACTACGAATATTTAAGAATGCTAGGAACCAAACTCATAAATGTTACGTGTTTATTGTGCTTGATTATCAGTACCCCATTGGGCTGTTGTACATACAAATATCCGATCTCCATTAAGACATAGGATGTGAGTCGCCAAAAAAAATAACAAGAAAAAACATAATCATGATATCATTAAAGTGAATAATAGAAAAAAAATTATTTTGTTTTTACTGTGTTGGATATAATGATAGATTTTTTTTCCCACACAAAATAAAAATCAAGCACAGATTACAGTGTAAGAAATGTAGGATTTAGTCTTTAAAAAAATAAAATATAGCCATGTGATCAATAACACTTTAGCACATATAGTTCTGTGCTTAATTTTGTTTGCACTCAGAATCTATCATTTGTAATGTAGGGCACCTAGATAAGCCCATGTTAAAACATTGATCTTAAAGATTCTTTTTGAATGAGACCTTGTAAAATTTCTTTCCTTACAAACAGGGAAAATCACTGCAAATCTACAATATGAAAGTTAATATAGATATTAATGTCTTCAAACTTCAAGCTTTCATATGCAAAATTTAAATTAGAAACTCCGTTGTATGCAGTTACATTTCTTCAGCTGAATCTGTTCCATTGTATTACTGAAGTTGAATATATTCAGGATATTTTAACTCCAGATGATGAACGGATTACAAATATAGAAAAATGTGCTCATTCTATAAAAGAAATGCTTGGCTTCCCCTGAAAAGCAAGCTGTTCTGGATGTTATCACTCGTCAAAAACGGAAGGATAAACTGAGAACAAGAAAAGATTATATAATGATCAGCTTGTGTGTGCATAGCCTGTAAGCTGAAACGGGAGCTTAACTCAATGAATACATTAGGTGTTAAGTCTTTACCTAGGTAGAGTGTCTTATGTAAAAGCTTGCTTTGGCATTCTGACATATTTCTTTACTTTTGGAGCAATGCATTCAGCATGAAAGCCACATTTTAAATCAGACACTATCAAATAGGAGAAGGGTTAGATGAGAATAATAAAAATTATTAAAAGCTCAGAAAGCAGGAGCTATGAAGAAAGGTTAATAGAACAGCACTGTTCAGTCTGGTAAAAAGATGGATGAAGGGAGACAGAACTGTCTACAAATGCACAAAGTAATGTAATGAAGTGAACTAGGATCAATTATCTTCCTAGTCAACATGGAAAGAAAAAATATTAATAGACAATCTATAGAAGGGACAATCAGATTAAATAAAACTGTTGATCAAGTATGGCAATTGAAAAACACTTCCACAAAAAAGTGTGGTTTCACCATGCCCAAAGATTTTGGGTCTAGGAAAGATGCTACTCTTCGGGTTTGTTTAGAGATATCTAGACTAATCCTATCATGTTTTCAGGGAGTGAAAGAGCACTTCTGTAACCCAAACCAATTCTGTGATTGCTGAATTGTAAACTACATTATTGCTGAAACAATTCTTGTATGCTAATATAATCTCTGCCTTATGATATCTAATAACTTTGCGACTGAATGCTTGAAGGTACTCATTATTTTTACTGGTATATGTACAAAATACAACCTTTTTCAGGGATAGATGCACCTTATTTGATTTTTATAGCTTCAAAAATACTTATATGTAATTGTGATTTGCCAGGTTTTTGTAGCTGCCAGCAACACATTAAAATGTATAAATTTGTCTAGCCTTTCAAACAGATTTGACCTCTTTAACTTAGTAGTCATGCATTTCTAAAGTATGCTCAGAATACCTTAATTATCTTACCCACCTGAGATTTATATACTTTAGATAAAGCCTTTAATTTCCTGTGAGAAAACAGTAGCAACATCAATAACTATTTCTAGTTCCTGTGCTTACCTGGAAAGAACCGTTACTTAATAAACAGAAAAGATAGTCCAGAATTTTGGCCTGTCATTAAATGATAAGTCTGTGTCATATAACTTTCAGAGACAGTCACATCTTCAAAAAAAACTAATGTAAATTCACTGCTAGGACAGCAAAGGTAAAGTTTCTGACAAAATAGACCTAGCATCGGTAAATTGTTACGACTCTTATACATGAGTACAAGATTTTGCTCTTTTATTTTCATTTATCTAAATAACATTTTAATTTACTTGCCAAAAAAAGGTCTATGAATTTAAATTTATATCTTATGTATGGTCTTTTTTTCTGGATGTCATTAAGTGTATTCAGATTTGTTATGCATTCTCTAAACATGAGCTGAATAGAACTTGAGAATCAAAAAATGTATAATAAATATTAAACTGTATTAAACTTTCTGAATTAATTTCATAAAAACATACAGCAGGGTTTTTTTCTTCCATTTTGGATAATTTTTCTGTTTATAACTTTTCTATTAATGTCAAGCTTAAAATTATTAATTTTAAATGTGATTGTCTATAGTTATGCTTTTGAATATTTTCTATTAAATTATAAAGAAGATTAAGCCTTCTGAATATAATTATCTCTATTTTCCTGTCAGGCAGATTTCCTAGATTTTGGTAAAGATTCAAGTTCACTCAAATTCTTCATGATTTTTTTTATTGCCAGATATCACATCAGTCCCTAATGTTGGATTCCCTGGAGCTGATGGAATCAAAAATGCACAAGAAGTTTAATGGCATAGACAATAGAGATGTCCATTTGAACTTATGACATGTGAAATACAACCACAAGGTTGTGAGAAGTTCAGCCGCAGAGTCATTATTTCACTTGATAACTGGTTTTAATGTGCATTATTTTATTATTTTATGTAGAGCAGTTTGAATTATAAATGTTACCCCACCACTGATACTTACTGGTTTGTCACATGTATATTCTGTATTGTTCAAGCCCATGATCCAGATACATATGTTTGTAACATTTCTTTGTGTTACCTTATTGTATAATAAACTCCAGGGTTAAAGATTAACCAGTATAATAAAGCCATTAATGTTTTTGTATTTCAATGATATGTGTATGACAATTTTTGTGGCTTAGTAAAATGAGGGACAAATGTGTGTGAGGGTACACCAGATGTAAAAGGGAAAGAACAAATGCAAACATACATTAGCAGGAAATTTTTAGAAGCCCTTGGAAAAATTATTTGTGCTAATGACACTTGAAAGAGATGCTTTATTGTATGGAATTAAAAGAATGAATCCACTACTTATGAGAATACATACTTTCTGACACGGCGCTAACTTGTTTTTGATTAAATGGAAAAACTGTTTGAAGTCAGGACTTGCTTTAATGAGAACTTTCAAAAACAACGATAAAATACTAAACTAATAACCCTAAAACATATGTAGGTGTCCGAAATAAAGAAAAAAGGCAGTAAATGAATACATGAAAGCAATGTGTTACTCTGTCTAGCATTACTGATACAGTGAAAGCTTGGCATTTTTAAAACTGTCATTGGGTATTTTAATTATAAGAATGCTCTTTTGAAAAATGCATGTTGAAAGAATTGTTGAATATTTCTTGAATTTACCGTATACAGCTTTGTAAAGATTCAGCTAATACAACACTCACTTTCTGCATATCTTTAGCTGTCATAATAATCATAGAATTTTCGCTCTAAGGTAATAGCATACCCCACACAGTCATTTGAACTTCTGAGGTTTGTCACATTTGGATATACCTTAATAGCCTTATTAAGGATAGGGTTAGGTTGAGACCTGATCACTTTCATTACTGCCTAAAACAGGAAAACAGTGTTAAATAATAGCATCTCAGTTCAGAAGTACTATTAATTCAAGATTTGTGTAACTTGCTGAAACCTCTGATTTTGAGATTAATCAGTCCCTGTAGCAAAAGCTGGCTGGACATATATGATTCCCAGAACTCTCTTGAACAATATATCTGTAATATTTTACAGTATTTGAGAGATAGGCTATAAATTATTTAAATAGTGAAGATTTTTCCTAGTGACTCTAGCAGCTATTTAGTGGAAACTTGAAGATAAACCCATTCAGTGGTTTCCCTGTGCACACAGACTCCACCCCTTCACCTGCCCATGTACCTATATACCTGGTAAAGTTGTCTGTAGAAGGTAGCAGGATGCCAAAAGCAAGACACAAATGTAATTATGGAGACCAGTCTACTTAAGCATGCAGGTGGATGAGTGCTTGTTACTTTGCCTGTGCAAAGTGATGAATAAACTATGGAAACTCAACTAAATATACACATGGCATAATCGAACATACCTGTAGTGAATAACCAAATGAGGCATGCGCTTAATTCACAATGAATTATCCTACAAATGTAATACAGTCCCTTCTTCAACAGCTATTTATCTGTAATTTCAGCTGATAAACTCTCCATGTAAAAATAATCTTTTCTCATTTAACTTAGTCCCACAGACCTTCATGTTTTTGTATTTTTCCTAACAAGATCACGTATTTGTCCAGGGATGGCTATTCAAATGTTGAAAAGCACGTAAGATCGGTGTACTGTATTTGAAGAATGTTTTGTTAATGTTCATTCTAAAAGATGTGGAAAACTGACATCTCAGAACATGAATTTTGATCTAATTTTATTAGCTGGAAGAGTATGCTGATCCGTTGTCCCTGTGAACAGGAAAACAGAAAAAAAAAAAAGTGGTAAAGTGACGTGCAATTCAAACCTAAGCTTTCACCTACTTAATTTCTGAAATAGAAGGAATTGCTGGATAGCTGGGTAGGGAACATAAAGTCTATATTTTTTAGCTGAAAATCTTTAACAGTTTCCATAAATAGAAAATATACCTCAGTTAAGATTAGTGAACCATGCTGACAAATCTCTTTTCTGACAAGAACTTTCACTGGTACCCGTTGCCTATTTTAAATATATAACATATAGACTTCTCTACCTCCTGAACAGCGTGATGTATTTACTTATTACTTTTGTATACCAGTTCTTTGAAAGCAGGTTAACATTGCAGTTCTTGTGGAACTACAGAGAACTGTCAGAAGCAAAAATAGGGTCAAGCTAAATGATAATGATGGAAAATTATTCATTTGAGAAAATAAAGGTTTATACAGGGAGAAAACAATCATGTTGAAATCCTCTGTGTAAAAACAAACAAATAAATGGAGCTGGGAAAATACTTTGTGTACATAGGTTTCTATTAACGATGAACATCATTCATGTAGGAAGTAACATGATATTGATGTGTCCAGACTCAGCCTCCATATATTGCCATTCATAATATGCACACTAGTGAGGGTAACAGACCTCAGCCGACACCATAGCTGTGTTTCAGTATGGGGCTGAGGAATAAACAAAACATCTTTTTTGGCTTTCATATGGAAATTCAATCTTCATCCAAAAGGATATCTGGCTTGTTATCCATGTTCCCTTTTCTTGCCTCTAGTGGAAAACAGAATTATTCCCTTTGCATGAAAGAAGTTGATTCACATGCACAGAGTGCAAACAATTTCCATGGTATGGTACAATATAGAATGGAGGGATAAAAATATCAAGAATTCTATGAATTTCTCTTCAAACTTGCCATTTCCACTTTGTTTCATACAACAAAAACTTTCACTGAAAACTCAATGATTTATGGGTTCCAGGGACAAAATTTTACCTTTAGATTAAGTCTGAATCTAATTAGCATCAGATAGATTTGGTGCAGCTATATAGAGATTACCTCCTAATGTGCTGAGGAACTCCTCAGTAATGTTGTCAAATAACTTCGATTATTCCTGAACTATCCAAAAATAGTCAACATCTAACAAGAGATACTCATAATCTTGGAGGTGTAGGGATGTGGGGAAAGCACTTTTATCTCAGGATAAAAGGTGCTGTAGTAAGCCAGACTTGAGATCTCTTAATTGGTGTTAAAAAATAAATGTGATGGATAATGAAAACTTGAAAGGAGTAACAATCATTAAAACATCTGAATTCTGCTGTTGGAATTATTTCTATTATGATGTCACATGGCCTGAAAGTCAGACATTACACTGTATTCCCCAAGTATGTTTTGTAATATATTCTTGCCAATAACAGCATAAGATGAGAGACAGAAATGTGTTTGAGAAAGAATGAAGTCTTAAATGTAACAAATTAAATAATCAAAGATCTGCTGTTGACCACTCCATGTGTCTAGAACTATAAAGCAGAATATATACACCACCAGACTTTGGACACCTAATTTAACTACTCTCTCCTTTGGCTTCATTCATAACTAAAGAACAAGACCTTCCTTCAAAAAACCCACTTGGAGTAAAAAAATTCAATGTAAATGGCCCAGTTCTGATTAAAAATTGTTATGGTCAAATCATGCAAAGTTCAAACTGGTTTAAATTCTCCCTTTCAGTTGAGATGCATTCAAAGCAATGTATAAATAAGATGGCTGAAGTGCTTGAGGTTTAGCAGTATGTATATTGCCCAGGGTAATCACCTGGAAACACTTCATTTCACAGGAAACGTGTAATTCAAGTTCTTCCTTAATCTGTCTTGATTACTGCCTCAATTATCCAACTGCTATAAGAAGAAAGGGAAATATTCACACTTCCCACTAAGGTTAGAGGAACCAGTGAAAGAAAAGCCACATACCTTTGGTTCTGGCCTGGACCTGGGGGCTCTGCAGTCACCTTCCCCCCTTCAGTGCACAGCGCAGGGCAGGAGTCTGCAGACTACTACACTTCGCCATCGATGAGTTGGAAATATTAATGTCTCCTTCTCCTTGGGGTCTGTGAGTTCCTCTCGAAGAGAGGCTACATAGTCAGGCATGGTCATCACTGAAAAGGGAAAGGGGGATCTTTAAAGGTCCCTTCCAACCCAAACTATTCTATGATTCTATGACTGTTCATACACAACTGTGTCAGACAACTTGGGAAGACACAGATCTTTGAATGATGTTGATGGAGGACTGAGACAACTTCCTATGCTTCCTCTTCTGTAAATCTGCCCTGGAGTTGTAGAGCACCTAAAATAGCTGCTTACAGATCCTTTTAGAAAATCTCTGGGAAAATTCTATTCATTATAATGTATTAAGAGAAGGTTGGAAGACTGGGAACACATTTTTGTATGCTTAGGAGAAGGAACCAGCATGAAACTTTTATTCTTATATTCCATGTGGGAAACCATCTATGTTTGAAACACAGAATCTCCTACCCTAGGTCCCTCTGGACAGTTAAAATCTATCAGTGGAAAATTTCTTACCAGAATGACAGAACTGCAATACAGAGAGGACTTCCCTAAAGGCAAAGGAGGCAAATCCTGACTAGCCACAAGATGTCACTGCACCTGTTCAAATGTACATAAATCACTCAGTTTCTGCAAAGAAAATAAATAATTTCTACTAGTCTGCTTCTCACTGTGGAAGAAAGAACACTGAATATTTACCATGTTGGAATGGTTTATAGTGAAAACTTGGTTTATTTCTATCTGTGAAACACAACTCATTGCTAGGTAATGTCTCATGTACTATGTTAATGAGAAAAATTAATGTCTCATTAGGGTTAACTAACTCGAAAGGAAAATAGTAATTATACCAATTTTGTAAACTTCCTTTGGTAGCAATAATAGTACATGGCAGGTAGAAAAAAAAAAAAAAATGAAAAATCCATGAGGTAATGCAACATGACAGGGTGAGATATACAAGGGGAAGAATAGCGTAACTACGGTAAAGCAACTCATGTGACAAGTGATCAGCCTAAAATTACAAATACTTAAGGACTGTAATCTTGCCATCAGGTCACGTATAGCACCTTACACTGATGCCAAAGGACACTGTATATAAACATCACAGTATGTATGCATCCCAAAAATGCAACTTGCTAAATTTATCAGATTAGAAAGCTTGAAAATCAATTAAGAAAAAAGAAATCTGGGTATAAAATGGAAATTAAAGTTACAACATGCTATCTAATTGAAAGGAAAATAAAATATTCTTAGCAGACTTAGGCTGCAGGTCAGACTGCAGATTTTTCATGTTAATCAACACAGAGCCTGGAACATTTGATTTTTGAGACCAATTTTATTGCTCTGACAGATCTAGTTGAATCCCCAATCCATGTTTCTGTCATTACCACCTAGTCTCAACAGCTCAAACCAATGAAACAAAAACATCCATGGAATTTTAGATGCTAGAACATCTTAAAAAAAACCCACCCATATTCACCTTAAGAGAGTCAAAATGAAGAGGGCACTTGTTAGTTGACCCATGCTTAGGTTTGTTAGGTCAGCAGACCACCTGACTGCTATGCAACACTAAGGCAAATTCCTGCTAAACACAGAGCCAGAGTCCAAAGAATAGATGTATAATTTGCAAATGCAAAGTAAAGGTAAAAACAAAAAGCAGAACACTCTGCTGTCACTGTAATACACACTTTATTTTTCTGCTGTGTGTTAGGGTGAGTTCTTCAATTATTTGAAAATCACAGTTTGGTTTATCTCATTGCTTGAAGTCCTAATTATAAAGAAATAACCATTTCCTTGGGTCTAAATATAACCAAGGTAATGACATATTATGTATGTATTAGACTCTATTTTGCTTAAATGGACAGTCATATACTGTATTATCTATCTTTCTTTCTTTCTTACTGACCTTTTATATGAGAGAAAAAAAGCTACAAACTGAGTCACATCCTTGATTATTGTGGGTAGAATACTGTAAATAAGTATATGTGAGACAAAATAAAACAAATGTTGGGGACGTACTGTGATAAACAAGGTCATTGCAGAAGCAGAATTTCTCAGAAAAGCAGCTAAAGTAGAGAGAAGTCTGTTTTATTTGGATATTTCTGTGACAAAGACACTTGAAGATAGGTTATCTGATATTAATAACATTGTCCCTTAGAAACAAATGAAAAAAAAAACACAAAACCAATACTTAGCACAGACAAGGTGGGAACTAAACTCTGAAGAAGTATCATATTATAAGAACACTTCCTTACCTTGCAATCAGAAACCTGGTCAATAGAGCTATGAACAAGAAGCTACCCATCTCATACAAAACAAATTACATTTGGCTTTATTAAATAAAGCACTAAACCAAAATATTTCAGATAATTAGAATGGTCTGGGATATGTCAGTGTAACTAGTTACACCAACATATTATTGAGCTAGATGTACAAGCAGAATAAAAAGAGTCCTTGCTCCAAAGAACTTAAATCTACATTTTTACAAAATATGAAACAAGCTGTTGGAGCACGAATGTACAGATTCAGTGAGGCAAAGAAGAGACTGCTTAATGATTTAACATGTAAAAAACAGAACGAACTCTCTAGGTTTGAGGAGTAACTTCTTAATACAGATCCATGAATCCCACGTATAACTATTGCCCAAAATAAACACATGGAATAGCACATAGCAAACTGTCTGCAGATCAGCAATGATTGGGAAGGGTAGTCAGACAGAAGGAACAGGTTACTATACCTGATAGATACCTGAGGTACGTGAACATTTTCCATAACTGGTCATTAAGTCTCTCAATTGTCATGTCACAAAAAAAAAAAAAAAAAAAAAAAAAAAGAAAGAAGTATCTAAGCAGAACTGTCAAAGGTGAAGCAAAATGAAAGCTAGGTGGGTTAGAGGAAAATAATTAAATAATTAACATATCCAATGAGGACTCTCCTTTATTGCATACAGTAGTTGTAAATACTTACTCTTATTGCCATCTTATCAGCATCTGGAGATGCAAGAAGGGAGGCTAACAGCAAGCACAAATAAGAGTACTTCAGTATATATAGTCTGCAGTACTAAGCCTGTAATTTTATGACAGGTTTGCTGGAGGTAGGAGAACCAAGGGCTCTGCATTTCTCCTATTAGCACAACTTAGTGTGGGACACAGTACCCCTCCTGATAGGGAAGATACTGCACTGGTGCACAAATCCCTCTTTATCCCAATCTCATCTTCACCATGGCTATATGTGTGACTTCCAGGTTTTCAAATGCTTTTCAAAGAGACTGACTTACCCAGAAAAATGGTAGAGACTGGTATTTTACACTGCAGTGATTTTATAACTGAAGAATAGCCAAAAAAAAAAAAAAAAAAAAAAAAAGGACATAAACCACTGTTGTGGTTTAGGCCTGATTGGCAGCCAACCACAGTGCAGCAGCTCTCTCTCCCTTCCCCTCTGGCAATGAGAGGGGACAGAGAGCCAGGCTTGGGGTTCAAGATAGGACTGGGATGGGAAAAATCCCCCTTTTATGATCACGAACAAAAGGCAGACTCGTTAAGGGAAGAAAAAAAAGAACATACATTTATTACAGACACTAACAACACATAACAGAGTAGGACAGTGAGAAGCATTGCCACATCTTGAGAACACCTTCCCCCCCACCCCTCCCTTCTTCCCGGGCTCAGCTCTGCTCCCGATATCTCTACCTCCTCCCCCACTGGCGCAGGGGCAGGGAATGGGGAGTGCAGTCAGCTCAGCCACTTCCTTCATCTTCGGTGAGGGGAGTGTCCGAAACTTGTTCCTCCTGATCCATCGTGGTCCCCCTCTCACAGGAGACAGTCCTCCACAAACTTTTTCCGACGTGAGTTCCTCCCATGGGCCGCAGCGTTCCCCACACTGCTCCGTCATGGGTCACTAACTTCCTCTGACTGGATTCTCTCCCACAGCTGCAGCCCTTCCCGAGCTGCTCCAGCGTGAGACACCCCCGCATGCTGCAATCCTCCCAGCACTGAATTACAGCAGCGGGGCTACCTTTTCCCATGAGACCCCTGCCTTCTTCGGACACAGAACCTTGATTAACCGAGCAGGAGCAATAGGCCATAAATCAATGTCTGCTCCACCGTAGATCTTCATGGGTGGCGGGGGGGGCCACCCTGCCATCTCACCACAGGATACAGGGGGGTCTCTGCTCCGGAACACCTCCCCCCTCCTTTCTTCCTCCGTTCCTCCACTGACCTTGGTGTTCATGCAGCTGCAGCAACTCCTCCTCCCAAGTCCGACTGCACGTCACCACGTCCCTTCTTAAATACGTTATTGCAGAGGCGCAGACGATTGGCTCAATTTTCAAAATAGAAGTGGAGCTGACTTGGAGCTGGGGGAGCTTTGAGAAGCTTGTCACGGGGGGCCGCCCGTATAGCCCCCTCCCCTGCCACCAAAAAACTCCACCACTCACTCAACCCAGGACAACCACATCACATTTTTGGGGAAATTTAGACAAATAAAAGGTAAACAAGTAAAAAGATAAATAACAGCTTTTACTTACTGATTTTGTGATAAGAGATCTGTGTATGTTTATGTTACCTGCCGTTGTCAAGGAGTTAAAAGATGCCTAGGTATAGTTTCTCATTCATTCCCTCTCCCCAGAACAGGAAGTAGATATATGAAAATGAACCCTGAATGTAGGAGTCAAACGGCCATTGACAGATGAGATACGACATTTTCAGCCTCCCAAAATTCTTATTCTGTCTCCCCTCAGAAGAACAAAAAAACACCCAAGACCTTGAAGCAATTTTTCTTAAACTCCATGAGAGGTGATCAGTGAGATGCCCACCAGGGTGGAAACACATCTGAGAATATTTTGACAGTGATGGACAGCCACAATTCAGTAGGGTGGCCTCCCAATTTACTTGGAATGCTTCAAGCTGAGCTGAGAATTGCTGTCATTGCTCATTCAACTGGAAATGTTATTGTTGAATACAGTATTTACCTATATAAATTAGATGCAAGTAATAACCTGTTCCTTTGGCAAAGAAATTCTGGAAAGGAGAAAGAAATGGGCTGCATAGACCAAAATATTACCATATTGAATATTTAGAAGAGCTGGACTATGGAGCAGGAAAAAGATCAGTGGAAATAAGGTGAAGTTACTAGCTGGTCTTATCATTCATGGGACAGACTTCCACATAAGTCTCAAAGGGAAAATATCCAAAGTCAGAGAGGTTCAAGTTGTGCCACAGATGGGCTCTGGGCCAGAATAAACAGGTGTTTATATCAGAGAACTGTGAATAAAGAAAAAAAACATCTTTTCTTTTGTATGTTCCACCTTTTTTTTTCCATTTTAGAGTTAGACTAAATATACTTTTTTTTTTTTTTTTTTTTCTTCATATGTAGGTATGATTACATCTACAAGTCCCAAACAACCCTAATTGTTTTGATCATAAATTCATGTTTATGTAAGTCCTATGGTGTGGTCTATTAAGTACATGATTGTTAAATTTTCAGAGGGATGAAGTAACCTGTTTAAGCTATTGAAGAGCTATTTAGGAAGAGGTTTATGTATGTTAATTCATCAAAGATTAATGTTTTGCAGAACTTTTTCAGCTGCTCCACCCTTCTGACAAATAGTTAATGGTTCCTATCAGAGACTTCCTTGTTTCCTATTGACACATATGGTGAACTGCTTGGGAACCTCAGTTTGCAGAGTAAAAAGCTGTAGGATAACCTTGCCCATGGGCTGCCCCTAAACCTAGGACACCAGACCTTCCTTTATACAGAATTTAAAATTTGAACTATTTCTATGAAGTGTCTCAGGATTTTCTGTTGAGGAGCTGAGCTCTGAAAACATAGAAGTTGTGAGAATTCCAGTTTGATGCCAGGTCAAACAGTTTCTGGGTTTCTTACTATGAATGTGACAGTCACAGGGGCTACGCTGTACTGCCTTGCTTGAATGAGTTGAAGTTGCTTAGGGACGTAAGAAAGTGGCATTTCTAATCCCACACATAAAAGCTTAAATTCTATTCTGAGACTCATCTTTTTTTTAAAATCTTGGCTTCTTCTAGGCATTCCTTCATTACACATTTTTGTAAATAAACTTATTTTACTGTGATTGCTAATACAAGTAAATTTATTTTTAAGAATGTTTTCTTTTTGGGAGCTGCCCTACAAATAGGGCTCTTCTGATGTCCAATCATGTATGCACAGTGTTCACTTCTATCATAAAATACACAAGATCATTTCAGCTTTGATGCATGACTGTAAAAGTGCTAAGATTTAAAAGCCTTGAGGTGATGTTGAGTTCATTATAGGAAGCTGGCAGCACTTCTTCCACCAAATAAAAGAAATTTAATTACTGGCATCTACAGGAGACAGTTGTGTTGACTTTGAATGCTATGATTTCTTTTCTAACCTAGATAGTTATAATTTCTGTCCTGTGAATTTTCCCTGAATGGATCTTGTACTTTCAGTCAACCTTTTCAGCAAGAAATCTTCATAACAAGAATATCTTAATTTTCCTACCACAAGAATAAACATTAATCCGATGCTTGAAAGGTTTCTGAAGTCTGATGGCAGAATTTCAAAGGTCTTCTTATTTATTTGAGATTTTTCAGCCAAATTCCCATTGTTTTCCCTCTTTCCTCATTCTTTGGCTGATGTAGAAGAGAATCTCCATCTATGCAAGATGTTGTTTTTTCTATTTATAAAATATATAGCATTTTTCATCAGGGTGAGGCTACAGTATTATAAATGTTTTGAAAGACCTTAGGGTAACAGTTGATTGCTCCAAATTAAATAACTTTTTCAGTAGAATTTCTGGATTATGTCTAAGAAGAAAACTGTAGCCTAATCTACTTCTCTCAAAGAAAAAGAGAAGTATACATATACGGTACATATACAAGGTCTGGATGACCTTGCCATATATACTTTTAACTAAATCCTCTCTCTCAGGAATAAACCCAGCCATTGAAAGTCCAGCCTAGGATAATCTCCAAGTGCTGATATTGAGAGAGGAATCGTAAAATAATTTTCTCTCAAGCCAGAGGGCAGGGAAAAAATAGAACTTCAGCACTCATTTGGGGATATGTGTATATATTTGCTTTCCGTAGCATCTTTGGGGATCCCAAAGAATTCTTTGGCCTCAGTGCAGCACTGTATGTACATGTTTTGAATAGGAATGGATATAAATAGTTCCTTATTTTTAAATATGCTGTTTTTCTGAAATGGGCCTTGTTGTGGTTTGGGCCTGATCGGCAACCAACCCCCACAGCTAATCACCCTCCCTTCCCCCTCCCCACCTGGGAATGGGGGAGGGGATTAGAGGGGTGAAGGGAGACTCGCGGGCTGAGATAAGAACAGTTTAATAATGGCAATAAAGTGAGAACAATACGATGATAGGGGGAAAACAAAAAGAAATATATAAACAGGCAATGTACAGCGTAATTGCTCACCACCTGCTAACCAATCCCCAGCCCGTTCCCGGCCAGCGACCCCGAGATACCAAGATCCCACAATCACAATCCCGGAAGCGAGAGAGCTCCTTCCCAACCACCCCTCCTCTATACAGTGAGCATGACATTCCATGATATGGAATATTTCATTGGCCAATTTGGGTCTGGTGCTCTGGCCGTGCTCCCTCCCTGTTTCTTGTGCACGGGTAGGACATGGGGAGTCGGAGAGTCCTTGAAGTCTCGGTAGCAGCTGAAAACACCAGTGTGCTATCAGCATTTTTCCCATACCAAACCCAAAGCCAAATCCAAAACACAGCACTCATCTAGTCCCTGAAAAGGAATATTAACTCTATTTCAGCCCAAACCAAGACAAGCCTTTTGTGAGCATAGTGTGAATATTGATCAGCTGAATTTATCTTTAATTCTTAGGTTAAATTTCTACCTTTAACAATATAAGTGGAATTTTAAAAAAATCAGTTCCTCTGTAATGGGAATGACATGCATACTGACAGTCTTCACAGTCTGTTAGTAGCTGTATGTCTGATATGACAAACCAATCTGGGGAAATACCAATTGATTTTAATGGGAGCTTTGCTTGTGTAAGAATGCAAAATGAGTCTCTATAATTATGTGACATTCTGAATATCCACTAGCTTAAAACATAAAAAAAGCTTGCAAAATGCTTTTGCAGTAGCAGCTAATGGAGGGTTAGAATGGTGTAACTGGATGATTGGAGTTTTGTTCCATGTACATTTCAAAAAATAAAAAAACAAGATGAAGGTAATTTCTGAGCTGTATTTTATCCTGTAAAACATCTAATCTTATTACAGATCGATACTGTATTTCAAGCCTTGTCATTTGATGGAGTAGATATGAATCTGGTGGTGCCATGACAGAAGAGCACATACTGGAATACTATGTGTATACATTTAATATTTTGATAAAAATTGTTATTCACTCAGACTGAACTGTCCGCTCATTTTGTGTATTTGAATAACTGCTCTACTAAATCACATTACAGGACAGATTATACATCCTGATGTGATATTTTAAATCCCAGTAATTATATACAAAGTTTCTAGAAAATCTGAAGAGTCATAGATTAAGAACAGTTTAAAAACATGCATTCTTCAGCTTTTTTGTACAGTTAACAAGGACAGGCCAATAACACTAGAATCATTATATATGTATAATGTGCTACCAAGAATTTGAGACTAAAGTCAGAGATACAAGCAGAACAAAAATCACAAACTTTGATTAAACTTCATCAAATACAAACAGAAATCATAAGCTTAACAAGCCATTTTGGAATTCAAAGCTCTGTTCTCCATTGCACCAGTGCAACTTCTATTCACCTTAGTAAAAGTCCTGAACCAAGTTGCCCCAGTCTCTCCCTCAGCTTCTTATTAGCTCTGCCTATGTATGTAGGCATGATAGATACTCATCCTGAAACTTTTCTCCACATACAACAGCAGAAGAGAGAAAATCTGTTCCCTGCCTTTGTATTTCTACTGATGGAAACCAATGGTTCACCTTGCAGTTCTCTTTGGGCACCTGCACTGGTGTTTTGGGTAACATTTGCCCACTGATGGTGCAGTTTTGCACTCAGTAAACCATGTCTCATATCCTAAAGTTTGGTCTGCAAAGACCTTCAAATCCCTTTGTACTTTCATCTCTGGATGATTAGCAGACATCCAGTATCTGGGAAAGAGGAGAGATGATTAATAAATTCTAAGATGAAAGAGACTTGTGGTTCCATCCAGAGAGAATAAAAGGTATGCAATATATAACAGGAAAAGCAGGAAGATAAAATCCCCACACTTGGACTTTTTGGAAAAATCTTTAGACTAATATTTTAAAGATGGACAGAAAAATTAGAACTTAACAATTTGTAATATGCTATAAACTTGTCCATGGACTGTGGAACAGAGAGAAGGGCAAATACAAGAGTATCTCAGACAGGAAACCAGTTTTGTAGGGAAGTGGGGAATTTCTAACACGGGCCTAGATTGTCAAAATACTGCAGGCTTCTGTAGAGAATAACCTTGTCACAGCAAAGACTGCAGGATGTGGCCTGGCATTTGATGACAGTCAAATGTCGAAATACAGCCACTATACTCCATACTGAATCTTGGAGACAAGCATGCAGATCAACATACAGCCTATTTGGGGATCTGAATTTCTAGGAGTTAAGCCAAAATCTTTATTAATGTTTCGAAAATGTCACTAAACCAATGAAAGGGATTGGGAGTGGTTGGGGACAAGGGCAGTTTTATTATAATCTTTAACTATTAGATAATGTCAGAAATAATAGAATAGAATAGAATAGAATAGAATAGAATAGAATAGAATAGAATAGAATAGAATAGAATAGAATAGAATAGAATAGAATGGAATGGAATGGAATGGAATGGAATGGAATGGAATGGAATGGAATAGAATAGAATAGAATAGAATAGAATAGAATAGAATAGAATAGAATAGAATAGAATAGAATAGAATAGAATAGAATAGAATAGAATAGAATAGAATAGAATAGAATAGAATAGAATAGAATAGAATAGAATAGAATAGAATAGAATAGAATATTTTAGTTGAAAGGGACCTACAACAATTATCTAGTACAACTTCCTGGACACTTCAGTGATGACCAAAAGTTAAAACATATTACAGACATTGTCCATATGCTTCTTAAACAGGCTTAGGGCATTGACCACCTCTCTAGGAAGCCTGTTCCAGTGTTTGACCACCCTTTTGGTAAAGAAATGCTTCCTAATGTCCAGTATGAACCTCCCCTGGTACAGCTTTGAACTATCCCCATGCATCCGTTCACTGGATATCAGGGAGAAGAGCTCAGCACCTCCTTTTTCACTTCACCTCCTCAGGAAGCTGTAGAGAGCAACGAGGCTGCCCCTCAGACTCCTTTTCTCCAAACTAGACAAACTCCTATATAAAATGTTCTAGGGCCTTTCAGCCTGGAAGCAGACAAATTAGAGGGAATATTATAAAGGTATACAAAATCATGAAGTTCATGGATAAACTACTAGGGAGCAATTTTCACTAATCATAACTCAAGATTTAAAGGGGAGAGAGTAGCTTTACAATATATATTTAAAAAAAAATATATTGTTTTCATACAATTGTGAAACTCAGTGCTACAAGATGTTATTGATGATAAATGGAGAAGATGAATCTGTCAATTGTTATTTAACACAAATGTGTAGATGCAACCTCTGACTCAAGAAACCCTGGGCTTGGAGACCTGAGAGACAACAGAGGCTGGTGTTGCACTTTTATTTTCCCCCCATTTTCAATTTCAAGTGGCAGTTGTAGAAGATGGGATATTGGGATAACTGGATTGTGATCTGATGCAAATTTTCAAGATCCTGGGGGAAAAAAAAAAAAAAAAAAAAAAAAAAAAAAAAAAGAAGTCTTAGAGGTATTAGAAATAAGGAAGTGTTTCACGTTGCTGTGATTTGGAAGAGTCTTAAAGCAAAAGAGAAAACTGTAATTGTTATTAGGAAAGCCAGACGAGACATACAGGTAGACCATTCAAACACTTATCTCAAAAAGGGAAAAATAATTACATACAGCATTCGAATTAAAGAAATACAGAAAAGAGAATTTCTGTCATGCTGTATGTCATATCATATTTCTATTAAGTTCCGAGTACATTACACTTCTGTTCTTTTGACTCCTGTTATATCTTTATCTGTAATATGTTTCCAGTTTTGGGGGATCTGTTGGGGGTTTTTCTATCTTTTTCTGTTCCTTTACTTCACACTCCATTTCTCTCACATTATTTTATCCTTCCATCACACTGCTCCTTTTCAGTCCTCATATAAATACTTCCTCAAACAATGGTATTACATGTGACCACATTTTTAAGTATGACCTTAAATCTTTTTACCTGATTTCTGCTGATGTAGATGCAGTCACCTGATGTAGATGCAGTCACCTTTGCATCATTAGTTGACTCACTTGTTTCCTGACAAATACTAGAACAAAGATATCTTTTTTTTCTTCCCTTGCTGTGTTTGAGCTTTTTTCCCAAGTTTATCATTCAGTTTTCAAAATAATTGGGAAAAAACTAATTATTAAATCTATGGATTATTATGCACAAAACATCTTTATATTTAAACTTAGAAGATATTTTTGAAAATCATAATTTTGTACCCACAGATTCCTATTAAGTTGGTTTAATTTTGCTGGGTTTATCTAATCAGAGTATTGAAGGGAATTAAAGCTAGATTGTTTTTTTCCCTGAAAATGACTTCCAGCAGTTCCTTTCAGGGAGGAGTAGAAAAGAAAACAAAATGAAATAGGGCAACGTGGGAGCTGCTTTGCTCAAACTACTCCCCAGGATACCATAGAAACAAGTTAGCTTGCATGACACAGCTCAGGGTAAGTCTCTGAAACTCAAAATGATTGATAAATTTAGGATGTATTCGTCTTAATAAAGGAAGGAGAATACATTTGTGAATTACTGCAATGAGGCTCATTTTATTGACATTCTTTGTTCCAAAGACTCTAGAATATGCATTGTGCATATTGACCATCTGTTGAAATCTCAGACCTAGTTAAAGTGTAAGAATAGACCGATGAGTTGTTTTATGCCTCAATTATATGGAGACACAAGTTTCATCTATCAGTTTCATCATAGATAGTAATAACAAAGAAAGTGCTTTGCCAGCCTGTGAGCTATGAGGCAATCATCAAAGAGGCTGCGACTGCACAAATATGGCAATCAGAGTAAAATTTAGCACAAGGACTAACCCAAAAATCAGTAACATGATAACAAACTTACAAACAAGCTTACGAACTTTCTATGATATAGACTTAGCCTTGTCTAGTTATTCCATATTCCTTAGCTGAGGAACATATTGGTAACTACCAGTGATTACAAACTTAGTACCTACTTTGATTAAAAAAAAAAAAAAAAAAGTCAGTTTTGTGCAACTCAATGTTTGCATTTGCATTGTTGTAACATGTGGAGGCCCTAAGTAGGTGATATTATGCTTGATATTTTATATGCTATTGATGTCCCAGAGAATTAACAATTTACGCATTTTCTTATTTGAAAGAAAAATAATGGTGTTTTAAAATAATAAATTCCTACCAAACAGTATTTTTTTATGTGCTATCTCAACATGTTAGCAACAAAACCCATAATCAGCCATTCACATAAAAGTGATCCCAGATCTTAGTAGCTCAGCAGAGAACAGAGGATGTAACAATAAAATGACAAAGGCAAGTCTGGGGTTGCACAAACTGTCAAGAAGAGGAATGTTCAGAAGGTCTGAATCTGTAAAATCAGTTGTTAATGTGTTCAGGATTGCTACAGAACTATGAATCCCAATTGAACTGGGAACTATAAGTGAATTATTCACATACTGCATTGTTGAGAATCATGTGGGAAATCAGTGTGTCATACTTACAAATATTTTCCATGTGCTGATTTAGCAAACAATATTATCTTACACAGTAGCATAAGGCTAACTCAGAATAGGCTAAGTAAAGACTGCTAGTTAACTGTAAATTGATCTACGCTCATTCTTATTTTTATTCTTTGTCCTGAATAAACAAGCTTCAGTCCTTAACAGATGATAATAAAGTCAGGTCTATCACAGTATTTTGGATGATCTTATGTCTGAAAAGTGTTATAGCAGAGAAGTCAATAAGAAATGAAACAGTAATAAAGTAAGAAGATTGACAAATATATTTCAGTGTCTTAAAGACAGATGATGAAGAGCTGCTAACAAGGGAATACTCTGAGATACAGCTGATAAAGATTATTCTACCAAGGAGGCGCTGGGGCTCAATAGTAAAGCTGACTGAGAGTAGAGAGGCTGAAGGTTCATCAGAAATCAGTGGAAATCCTTGGAAGGAAACAGCATACTCCAAGCACTCCATGTCTTCCAACTAGAGACAGAATTATCTGGTTTAAAGGGATCTGTCAAAATATATCAAGGAAGGATTTAGGGGAAATATGCATACATAAGAATGTTTATTTGTTATGAACTTTCAGGTGAATAAAAATCTTTTCTTCTGAAGATGATGGTTTTCATCAGTATATCAGACACTGACAATATTCAGAAGGAAAGAGATGCAGTAACCAAATAATGCATATCATTTTGATTTGTCTGAGTGTCATTGTACATTTGAGAAAGGAGCTACGTGGTCTTGGTCTGTTGCATTTGAACTGAATCTGACAGTGATGCAAAGAGGTCAGGAGAACCTTACAGCTCATGCTTAACCTATAACAATGGTATTTCTTCCTGCTCCTTTCCAGACCAGGAAAGTCCTTTTAATTTTTTTAGGTATAATTTTTGGATTCCTTTGGGGAGCCTTGAAATATTTGTCTTTGTTCTGCATATGAGGAGAAGAGAGGGTGTGTAGTTCTAGTTATTTTTTGGTTTTGCAGTATAAGCCTGGAAACTAAATGTGGTATGAAATAGAAACACTGGACAAAAATGTGAAATGTAAGAACAAACTTTATTCAGAGGTGATCAGAAGAGATCAAAAAGTGATGCCTTAGAGTATCAACTATAAAATATTGTCTGTCATTTATAAAACTGGTCCAGCTCTCTGAAAATCCCTTGAGTTTATGGATAATTTTTTTTAGTGAATCAGTTTGCATATTGCTAGTTATAAAACTAGAAACTATATTATCAACTGTGAAACTATATAATTAGTTTCTTTATGGACCTGCAGTTTTTCTAGATAAAACAAAAACTGTCACCAAATGTAGATGTCATCATGAATATGACAGGTCATTTATGGAAAAAAGGTTGTGTAGAATAACATCTGATAATTTGTTGGAAACATTAGCATATAGATGGCTATGGGATGTGTGAAATATTATCAGAAGAATTCTAATCTAAATAGCTGCAATGTCCAAATAGGATTTAGTGTTTTGTTACTGTAATGTTCATAGCCGTTCGGACTTAAACAATTTATAGACCTTGCATTCAGCTGTGAATAGAATCACGCATTCTTTCTCCCTGTTAAAATATTGAAAGCTGTTGATTTAAGAGCATAGATTATTGTTATTATACAAAGATATATGAGCACGTGTTAAAAAGTGACTAATAATGCTGAGGAGTAATGATGATTTTTTGCTCCAAGACATTTGTATAGCAACAACAACTTTTTTTTTTCTAATCATACTATTGGCTAAAATTAGTAGGAGTGCTTTTACAATTCCTGCATGCAGAAGATTAGGTAAATATTTCCTGAAAAATAAGATTTTTTCTGTAACTCTGCTTCATTAAGGATTATGTTAGAAAGAAAAGAAAAAACCCTACATATCTGCAGAGCTACTGCCTGTGAGGGGGACAAAAAACCCCAACAAATTATAACATTTCATATGTAAATGGAGTGGTTTAAGGTAGACTACCCTGACCTATGGACTAAGGCAATTCATTGAAATGGTGACCAGAAATTACCTGAGCCTGAAGTCCAAGATTACTCCTATGTCAAGAAAGTGATTATATGGTAACAAAGTTGAAATTCTCTTCCTGGATGCTCAGGGAACACCACTACTGGACACACTTCACATTCTCCAGTGCTTGCATGGGCCATGTAGATCTTCTCAACCTTGAACTCAGTAGTAGGAATCATTTATCAGATTAGAGATAACACCTAATTTGTCACAAAGATGTTTGACATTCTCTCTAAGAACTTCCACAAGAGCATTGGTAGCAAATATAATACTCTAACAGATGTATGTGTATATGCTGCTTTGGTAGTTTGCTCCAAAACTCAACATGGGAAAGTAAGGCCCTTTGCCCAAATGCCAGTGTCTGTTGCCAGATAGTAAACTTGAAAAATCCCACAGTGCATGGAAGCTATAAAAATTAATAACATCATTTCTGCCAGCTAAATAATTGCTCCGTCTTCTCCAGGTCTATATTTTCTAATTGGAATTTCTCTCCATCAGTTTGTTCGGGTTCTGTGGGCCTTATATTTAATATTTAATATGAATACACTTACATTCCTTGTTTTTTAAGTAAGCACACATACTTTCCAATGTCTGCAAAGATACAGGGAATATAATTTTCTGAAGCTAAGCACATCCTAAAAGAGCTGCAGACTAAATATGAAGAAACTAGATTTCTTCCAACTTATTTAAAAAGGAACCTTCCTTTAATCATACCTTTTGGTAATGGTAAATAAGGATTAATTCATCAATAATTGAAGTAATTTTACATATTTGTATACAAGTGGGTCAGAAAATATATGTAAACTTTATGATGGACAGGACTTAGTTCTGAGCTCATTTGGGGAAAATTTAAGGTTTTTAATTATGAATGTAATATACTATGGCAAAGTTTAATAACAGTTTTTGATATTTTTTCCTAGATTAAAAAAGATTAAAACATTCTAAACTTTTTCATAGTAGTTCCCTTATTTAGGATAGGAAAATTATTTTTATGGAAGAAAGAGTGATGGAGGATATGTACTGGTTAGATTTTTCATATTGTTTTTAAGAAGCTGGTTAATTACTGAACTAGGCCGTACATAAAATAAAATAAAATAAAAAAAAAAATCAAACTTCTAAGCATGCATCTCAATTACAGCCTGTGTTTGTGTTCTTGGAAAAACACCTACCTATACTTCAGTCAAAAGAGCTTTCAGATAATTAATGGTGCAAAATGATTTAAGGACACTTCCATATTTACCTAGGGCCCAAAGGCTGCCTATTCTGAAACTAGTGGGCTACATTGCCTGGCCTAAATACATGGATACAACTCTTTGTAAGATTATCAATACCTGAAACAAAGTAGGACCATGTGATTGGAAAAGCAAAGATCTTCTGTAGAAGTACTATTGTCTCCCTTTCAACAGTAATGTCTTAAACTGTGTTCTTCTCTACCAGCTAACCTAAAGGAGCACAAGATGAACAAGTCATGTAAAACTGCTATTAATTTGGATAATATTGTATGCTCTCCAAATTTCAAACTTCTAATGATGAATCTGCATTATATTGGGAATAAGGGAGAAAAGAACTTGCAACAGTAGCTAGATACAAGTAATTGTGAAATTGAGGCCATAAAGGGAACCAGTCCAGTAGGTGCTCTTTCCTAAGATGAACTGAGACACTGTTGTATGTCTGTTCTTAGAGCAAGCATAGAAATATAAAATGAACCTCTTAATTCCTCTCTGACTAAGTCAACTAATTGTGCTCATTGACTGTTAAAGAGAGTGTTAAGTTAATTCTCTTTCATATTTCTTATGCAAGAGTAACACAGAATAATTTAACTTGATTACCTGCTGTATTAATCTGTGGTTTGATCATTTGAATGTGTTGATTTATTGATTCAATTTTAATTGGGACTTTGATAGTCACAGTTATGATCATCACCCTGTGTCACTTCTAATTAGCTCTCTGAAACTATAGTATATTATATTGATAATGTGTTTGTTTAGTTTTATTAGAAGGATGAGCAAGCAAGTGTAAACACCATAAAAACACAGTTTTGTATTTCCTTCACAAAATTGCCATATGGGTCACATACTCAAAGGCAAAGACAGCATTCGTGTACTTGGAAACTACTTGGCTCACCTTCTAAATTAATATTTAGTCACTCATAATTGACTTGGTTAATAGAAATGAGTGGAATATGTTTCTTTAATCTAATGATTATATCATGTAGATAAAATACTAGGTATGTATATATTTCATGATGTTTCCTATGGACTATTTTAAATGATCCTGGCTTTGGATCAAAATTATTTTTTTAAAGAACATTTCCATTTTAATCAGACCGTTTTTCTTTTTTCTAATCAAGTGGAAACTAAAATGGAGTTATCTTTGGGTAAAAAATCTGAAATCTTGCTAAAATGTTGAGTTTCCAAATAAATATTTTTATCAGCACAAGATTTGAAAATCACCATTTTGAGATCTTGAGTTTATCTCAGAAAATAATTCACTGATCTAGTGAATCTCAGGAAACAGAAGCTGGAATTTAAGGCTTACCTAAAACACCATTTTAGCCTATTAATAATTCTCTCTACTTTGGCCTCATTGTTACCAACAAGCATGTTATGTCCCTGTTGTGTCTTCACAGAGCATGGCTATGATCCTCAGGAAAGAATCTAAGTTCTCTTTGATTATTACTAGCAACAAAAGAATCTTTCTAACTAGGAAACTTCACAACTGTAAATAATCTCTTGGCTTTAGGTGCCAAAGGTGAGTCTGGGGAACACCTACTCTGTACCTGTAGCTTTTCTGAGACATCAGGGTCACTCGAGAAACAGGAAACCAACACCACACAGTGCCTGCTGGGTTTGCCTCCAGGTTTCATATAAGAACACAATAAGCACATGCTTATCAGACATCCTCCACTGGACAAGTTTTACATACTTAAGTATTTGTTTAAAACTACACAGCTTCAACAGATAAAACAGAATGTCTTATTTCAAAGCATCCTATGTGCTGGCAACTTGAGCACTCATATAAATGGGACACCTGCATTTTAAAGTTTAACCAGGGTAAGAAGTCCTGAATCCAGGTCTCCAGCCAAAAAAATGAGACCTTTGTTGGGAAGGAATGAGTGTTTTACTACCATTACTTACTTCACTGGCAACCTGACTTCAATATCCTTACAGCATAAGTATTAGAGCAGGAAACACAAACAATAGAACAAATAGGACTGGGAGAAGAATACTTACCTTGAGTTTCCCATGAAGCTTAAATCTAAAGTAGGTGGCAGGTAACTTAATAACCAAGACCCAGGTGCTTTCACACAACTCAACAAATAGGTACTAGCATCTAACAAACTTCACTGATTTAAATTTCCCTATAAAAAAAGTCCTAAATAGATCAGGGGGTTGTGAAATTTGTGTGGGGCTGGTCATCTAAAATGACAGATAGATGCCCACATAGCCCAAGGGGCAGCGCTATGGTACAAAGGGCTGACACCAGCACTTTTCTGTAGATGCAGATACAACACCAGTAAGACACTAACTTCTTGTTTGCAACCTCGTGGAGGCCTGACTGTCTAGGGAGCTGGGCACCTTGTCCTCTCCCTGCGCTGTCCTGACAGCAGCTCAGATGTGCAGAGACCAGGATCTTGCTGAGAACCCCTGACGCGCTACCAAAGAGCAGTTTTTATTGGCCACATCCGTCTGCACTCCCAACCCTGCAAGGGGTTGTAAGGAAACATCTGAGGATGCGTTTCCTCCTGTTGCTCACATCACTGAAATATTTCTTAACTCCAAATGATGATGGTCCAAGGTCACGTTCTAGCAGGCACCTCAAGATTCATCACTTGTCAAAGTACCACAGCACTGTTATTTATTCAAAAAGAACCCTAAAATTTTGTCTGGTTGTTAAATAAGAAACACTGCATCATTACAGCATCATTATGTTGTAGTTTTGGTGTACAGCTTTTGGCTGGATTTCAGGCTGAAGATGAAAGGAAAACGTTTCTGAAGACATTAGCAAGGCTATTGAGCTATTTCTCCTTTCTTTCTATTCATTTATATTATTGCATTATACACTGTTAAAGCACCAATTAACTCACAGAAAACTTTCAAGTTCTCATGATTATTAATCTCTGCTTTTCAAAGAGCTAACTGAATTACTGTTGTGTAAACCCAGAGCATTATTCATGAGGCTGTGGCTGAAATAACATTTCTTTCAATCTTCAACAAGATCAACCATATCCTTAATGAACAAGAGTAAATGGGAAATAAATCCAAAAGAGGATTTTGATATTGAATTTGAAAAGACTGCAGTCGATCAGTCTTGGCAAGAGAATTGCATAAAAAAGAGGAAAATAATGTTTGAATTATGCATGCTGAAAACAAAGAAGGAAATGAGTCCTGGTTGCATGAAAACATTAGAGATATCGTGATGATCAACTTTGCTGTATAAACCTCACAAATATAATTAGGTACACCATTCCTACTTCATAGCATATCACATCAGATAAGTATAACTGGTTATTCTAACTTCATGTTAAAAAAAAAAACAAAAACAAAAACAAAAAAAAAAAAAAAAAAAAAAAAAAAACCAAAAAACACCAACTTTAAGTTTTCAGGAACCCTTGCTTTATATCATTGAATAAAATCCCACCGATTCTGTTATTTTCCCTTGGACCCTCTAGTATATTTAGAACAGTATGCAACGAATCTGAGACTGAATATTAAAAGAAAATAATTTCTCTCATTTTAAAAATCAAATTTAGGTATATTCTTGCATTAGATTCTTTCTTTTAAGCCAATCTCTGCTGGAACATGGTTCAATTCATGATATAATCTGAAAATCTGTTTTTTTCTCAAATTCTTTTTGATAGTGAAAATAAATTTGCCTCCATGATGACCATTTCTGCAGCATATGCACCATGCCATAACACTAAACTAAACTCATTGCTGCTAACACCCACCAGTACACAGGAGGCAGGTTTTTGCATCAAGTAGCAGACAGGTTATGAGGGTCAGTGACATTCAGTGCTTTTTTCCACTCAATATACACATAGAGGTAAATCCTTGCCCCTGATGTAAGACTTCCACATGAAAGTTCTGGAGGGGGCAGGTACCCCTGCAGGGCTGCAGGGGAGGCTTCTGTCCCCCCTCACTTGGGCAGACACGTTCTCCTTCTGGAGACCTCCAACAGCACATAGTCTCTGCACTGTCTGTATGGGATTTTTCTGTACTTCCATGAAGACTTTACCTCTAAACACCTGAACTTTAGACGGAAATTAACACCCATGTAAATAAAAGTTGATCATATCCTTCAGTTTGTTATGTGTCCTTAATTGCCACACTCACATTAGTCAACAGCAGTTGGCTCTTCTATGCTCTGCTCAAAGCTATTTTTATTCACCTGCATTAACACCCCAGTCACTTCTCTCTGTTAATTGTTCTTTGTCTATACTGCAGCAATTGAGGCCCCTTTCTGTTAGGCACTGTGTATTTTTTCAGTGCCTATTTACTTGAAAGAACTTGCCACCCAAGTATAAAATCAGAAATAGATACGAAGAAGGTAAGAGAGTCCTGAGGTAACAATGATATTATAATAGAAGGAAGGAAAAGACTCAACTAGCCGTAAACCTATTCAGCTAATTTGAAGACTGCAATAATATAAAACCTCCACATGAGGGGAGACCATGTTGGAAAGACTTTGCTTGATGATTTGTCTAGGAGGGTCTTGCTAAAACCATATTCCCATCCCTTTGCAGAGGAGTAGTTATTCCAGTTTTCATAACTGTTAAGGAGATGGAAGAGACTGATGTAACACATTTGGGAAGCACTTCAGCCAGTGTCACTGAATCTTCACTTTTCAAAGGAAAATAAATTTTGGCCCACATGTTTCATTCAGTTCTATCGGTGGATGGTTACTCTGGCTACAGACGTGAAGACATATGACATGTTTGTATGTCACTCAGATATGTCAGCTAGAGCACATTAATCACTCATAGCTGCTTTGGCAAACCACCAAGGAAGGCTTAGTCTCAGATATGTGCAGTGCTAATTTCACCAGAAATTTTATATAAAGCAAATAATTAAACAGATGTGAAGTAAAACCAGGGGACAACATAGGTACAGAGCTCTCACTTACTAGATTAACTCTGTGGTGTGCCCAGCTTCCTAAGCAGTGCTTGTTTTCAAATGGTCTTTTCTTCTATGCTTAGACAGAGTATGTTACTAAGACACTCTGTTAAGAGAAAGAGAAGGAAACTCTTGTATAGGGTAGGGTTTTTTTCCCATCTAATTTGTGTAATATTGCTACATCATTTGTACCCAGTTCAGTGACAAGCTTGTAAAGGGACTTTATCACACTCTGTTCCTGCAACCAATTAAGGGGAAAAGGGTCTTTGTTCAGCTAATCATCTTAGTGTTATCAAAATGATCCTTCTGGGCCCCATTTAGAAGTCTAAATACCTCTGGCAGTTGAAGTGTAGTGCATGTAAATAATTAAAATTATAAATATCTCTAAACAAATGAAATTGTTAGTGATCTGGTAGCTTGCCAATAAACTCTTTCTCAGTGAATTCACTGAGCTTAGAACAAATAAGATGCTGTAATCGGACAGCATATGGCAAAGTTATGTTTAAAGTTTCTAAGTAGTGTTCTTTTTCTGACTTACATTTAAATGAAGTGCTATAGAAGCAGAGGGTATATAACTCAGCTTGTGGTAGAAGACAGATGTTCTAGGCAACAAGAAATTAAAGGAGTATACTTCAAGTATATGACTTTAAGTTTTTCTTTGTATTTTTATGCCCCAAAAGTAATACCACAGATGTCAGATATAGAACTATAAGTAGTTTACTGATAGAAGTCATTTTACATTCTTTAATAGAACACACCTCTTGTTTAACATAATTCAGTGAGCTTCATGAATTAAACATTTTGCAACTGCAGGGTCTCACTTCACTCTTGTTTACTTGTACTACAAGTAGTAATAATATCTTTATATGTAGTAATATATGATGTACACATGCATCCATCTATTTATGCATCAGAAGTAGTCAGAGCTGAGTTAAAATCAGAGAAGAAAAGAAATAAAAGCACTTTGCACAAATATTTATGAGATTGTCTTTTGGTCTGGAGTGATGGTTTACAGGTCCAAGATTTTTTTTCAGTGCATATTTTGGAAACATTTGTGGATTTTGGCATTCAAGGATGTGAAAATTCACTTCCACTTAAAATGCTTTATTTTTCAGGTGCTTGAGCAACACCTTAAATAATTAATTTCTTTTTCTATTTGAATGGAATGTCTTCAAAAAAGTAATCTGCCTGAGAAATATAAACAAGCACACTACTAGTCTCAGAGAATAAAGAAAACCTGGCCACACTCACCTATCACTTCCATTTTGTGCAACTGTGATTAGAAACAGTGCTTGCAGAAATAAGATTTACAGCATGACATCATATTCTGGTCACCTACAAATGGGTATACTGGATGAGAAAAATGGCCCATCATTATCTTATCCCCAGCAGTGGCCATGAACACAACTCTAGGGAAAGGCAAAAACAGAGCAAGCATTTACGATATCTCCCATGTGTACACTCAGCCTTTGCCTGTTTTATGATCAGGGTCGTTTCTGAGACTGATGTGGATTGTTGTGATTTAGTTCTTCTTGTCTGATCTCCCTTCCAAGAACTTGTCCAGTAACCTTTAAATCCATGTAAAATTTTTGCTTCCACAAAATCCTTTGGAAAGGATTTCCATGGGAATAAAACCCACTACAATGTTCTTCCTGCTCACAGAGGTAATGAATAGTTTCTAAGTGTGCTTTCCATGTCTCACATCATTCAGCACATCTCTGTCATATTCCCCCTGCATCAGCCGTCTGGGCTGCAGCAGTCTCATTGAGTCAGTCCTGCCTCACAAAGAAATGGTTTCCTGTTTCTGATCATTCCCATCGCCTTTCCCTGAATCTTTTTTATTTCTAATATGTCCTTTATTAGAATGAGGGGATCAAAACTACACATAATGGACGGGTTGTGGAAGAACTAAAAAATTTATTCTAGTGGCATAATGATACTTTCTGGTTTGTATTCTGTTATTTTCCCTACAATTCTTAACTCTGTATTTGGTTAGATGGCTACTAAGTACTTAGTTGATTCTTTCAGGGAACCACAAGACGGAACCTCGGATGTCCCTCCTGAGTGGTAGAAGCCATCTCAAATGCATTTTGACCAAGTGCATTATTTTACTTAAAATGAATTCCATCTCCTATTTGACTGCCTAATCACAATATTTAATAAAGTCTTTTGCATTTTTTCACAAACTGCCCTTATCTGTTACCCTGAATAATTCCAAATCACCAGTAAACTTTCTTCCCTCATTTTACATCCTGTTTTATAGATCATTACAGTGCAACATCTTTTAGACTTGTCCAGAATTCCTTTACCCAAGGTGATATGACATGTTAGGATGGAATAAGTTCCTAAACTGGTGCTTTTCCAAGTCACTTCCTAACAATATAGTCTCTTATCACCATATGCTATCTTTTCTCATAGTTAATCCTGTTTGTTTCAGGATAAATTCAACACGAGAGGCAAATATGTTTAGCAGCCTGCTTGAGAGGAACCTTTATTCTGGGTTCTGGTGGTGAGTGACTCCAATTGCAAGTTCATGCAGATATGTTTGATACACTATAGCCACACTTACAAGTCTGGGAATGCTGGAAACAAAATAATGAATACAAATGAAAGTTTGCCTTTAAAATTGCAGTAAAATAATTGTGACTTCTGTTATTGTGCAGACAGTGATTAGTTATTTTGTATCTTTTAAGCTTTGATTTTCAAAGAAGGGTTACAGAGGTCCAGTTCTGAAATATATATGCTCTGAAGTGAAGGTCTAGACCTCTATCCTAACTCCTAAATCCCATGAAGAGTTACTGAACTCAGGCAGTTTCCAAGCAGACCATACGCAGAACTGGAGTCTCATTTATCTGCTTTTCAGAAGATTGACCATTCAGCAGTTCCCACTGAAACTAAAAGGGCCTGCTGGAAACTTGGTACTTCTCACTACTACTTTCTATAAGTTCAGCTACAAGTCAGGAGTTAAGCTAAAGATCTGATAATACATGCCCAATATGCAAACAGAGGATGTGGGAATCGGTATTTAAAACATTTTTACAGATGTTTCAGATTTGTTCATCCATACTTCATATCATTTTAATTTAGTCTGTTAACTCTTAAAACTGGATTCCTCTCTTTATTTCTGCCAAATGAGATTTTCATTCTCCTAATTTAAATTGGACAGTGTGATGCAGCAAAGTACATTTCCTCAGTGATAACTCTGGACTTACATAATTTTCTCACATCCCAAAGTCTAATGTGAAGGGTACAGCATGAAGCAATGCTACTTTTATAGATGGGAAAGTAAAATTAAGATTAAAATGACATTACTTTACTTCAGGGGAAAATGTAATTGCAAGGTTTGAAACTAATTTGGATATTATTTCAGAAACTGGATGACTGTGTGCAGAGCTCTGCAGAACATGGCAAATATACTTTTTACTTTCTCCCCTTTAAAAGATGCAAAGGTAAAAGGTGTTAGCCTTAAAGTGGAAAGCATTTGGAGTTTTATTACAATAGTTTTATTTCATTCTCCACCTGAGCAAAATAAGAGTAAATGCTTTTTCCCTGGAAAAAAACTACTTTAAATTAAGCTTCATTTGAAAAGGAAGCTTTAATAAAGGTGTTTGAGACATAAATTAACAAGAAATGAAGTAGTCAATGGACAGAAAGTTTCAAGAGTGATGGTTCAGCTACTGACCTATCTGTTTACATGATAAATCCTTATTCGGATGTCATCACTATAGTCTCCAAAAAAATTCAAAACTGTAACATACCTATCCTCTCTACATCTCAGTGAAAAATGGACGTAGTTTCTGTGTACTAAGCAAGTAAGGAACTGAGTTATGGAGAGATTAAAATGACCTTCCTAAGGTCACATCAGGGCATCTGAATAGGGCCTTTCTCATTGCGCTTGTTTTAAGCTACACTCTCTTGGGATTAGTGACTGGTTATTGCTAAATCATACATATGACTTAACATAAAGTGACCTTGTGCAAGTCTGCACTAAGGGCAATTCTGCTCTATGTTAACATGGTGAAATCCTAAATAATGTAATTTGTCAGAAAATGAGAGATAGAGAAGAACTGTAGAGCAAAATTAGAAGTCTTAATTTAATTTTAAATGTTTTACCTTTTAATTACTCAAGAGAAAAATCAATTTAGAAAATTCCATGCTTCATTTGTTTTGGAATGTGTAATTTTAAATATTTGGTCTTGTATATTGTCTCACTTTTTGTACTACTTTTACTGGAAAAATATAGAATGAAAGTTAGAAAGAATATGACAATTACTTAAACTTATTTTACAATGTTTGAAATCTTTCACAGGAAAAGAAAGAAGAAATATAAGTGAAACCTATTTTTCACCCTAGCTTTACAAGTTTCCCAGGCTTTCTAGTGGGAAGAATGAAGAAAAGGGAAATTTGAAAATATTAAAAATAAAATTATCCCATTATTTTTAGAAACATACATTTTTTATAATTCCTTCATTAGATATGAAAAAAAAAAAAAAAAAAAAAAAGAAACATTGTGGAAATTAATATTTTTCAGTAACTTTTTGTTTCAATTAAACTCAGTGTTTTTCTTTGAATTTCTTGAAGTAAATTTCAGCAGCATTTGATAATGCAAATGATAATGAAAGCTGTTTCATGTTAATTGTCTGGCCCTGGGCTACAGTTTCTTGATAGGAGTTATTCAGAGAAAACATTATCTTAAAGTATTTCAGTCTCCCTTTGTCTCCTGCCACTTCTTCCTACCTTTCAATCATTCTCACCTTCTCCATTTACTATGCCAGAAAAGTGTTTGTAAGGTCATGCTGCACACCAGATCCTGGACAAGAGAGCACACCAAGTAAAATAATATAAACGAGAGATCAAGGAATATCCTTTGTGCTGTGAAACCAAGATGTTAGTCATTGTTAAATAAGTTATTTCAAGTAAATGTTCATAATTTTTGTCCACCCAAATAGCATTTGACCCAACACTAGGCATGTGAAGTTTGGGCCACTCTCCTTGGCTCTCTTTATAAACACTGGAAAGAAACAGTTACTTCTTCAGGACAGTATGTCTCATTCTAAATCCACTGTTTTAGGATCGATTAATAACTCTTTTGAGACCCATATTTCTCTTTTTAAAAAAATAATTTATAATTAAATGATTAAAGTAGGTGAGATAATTTTGATCTGCCACATTAGTCTTGAATTTAAGGTTTTGATGGATACATGTAACCATACATATATAAAGTATATGTATAATCTCAACTGTGTAGACAATTAAATAAGAAAAAGAAAGAAGGCAGTCTGTGTTTTAAGAATATCCTGCTAAGGAGACAAGGTATAGGTAAGAAAAAGAAGAGATAAAGCTAACTGACTAGCTGGTTGAAATATATTATTCATGTTGGTGATCTAGGTTTTCCTGAGTTGAAATAACTTCACATGTTTAAATATTGGGTGTTTGACGTCTATATATTTGAGATGCAGGCCATTACCCCAGTGAAACACCCTGTCCCTGTACTGCAGATCCTGACTTGCAGGTGGCATGCACAGAGCTTACACACACCTAGATTCTACACTGAAGAACAACTGGAGCAGCCTTCACACACATCTGCACAGGACACCAGTTACAGAATCAAAATATTATAATTATTTGGAGCACATGAGATAAGACAAACATAATATTAGTCATGATACAGATACACAAAAGTACAGTTCATCCTCCCAGAGCATGATTTAAGGCTACAAGAAGAAACAATAGGAGGTTATATTCAGGCAGAAGAGGCTTATACACGACATTGAAACTATTTTGGTCAATGTAATTGGCTTAATGTATCAACGTTGGTTCAAAAATTTGTAGTCATTAAAGCAACCACCCTTTACTCCTCCTCAAACCAATCTTTTCATCAACAGAGGCTGAAATAGTAAGAAGAGGTGCTCAGTGCTGCGCTGCCATACCTGTGTGGTGCCTGAGATGTTCCTCCTAGAAATGCTGAAGCGGTGAGGCAGGCAGAGCAATGGCAGGACCTGCCTCTCCCAGGCAATGATGTCCATGTGCAGTCTAAGAACTCTTTATAAAATTGTGATTCTTCCTTGTGCACAAACAGAACAACAGTTATTTTATGCTTCCTGGGAATGATCAGCACAGTGAATGTCTGGTGCACAGAGATAAATGTACATGTACATCATACAACTTGTTCCTTTGTTCAAAGTGGATAATAACTATATAAGCTTAGTGTCTCTTGACAGACTTGCTCAAAGCACTGATTAAAGAAAAAATATCCTGAGTTCTGATAAATATTCATAATTCTCAATAAATCAAAGCTGGCTCAGAGAAGAACAGGGTATAACTTTAAGGGTATTTTTATGAGTATTTTGATTCCCTAACAACACTGTCATAAAGAGACTCCTTATGCCACTCCGAACAAGGAATGAATTTTACTCCTTATAAAAAAAATCTATTTAAATTTTCTGAATACTAGCCCATTTTTTAGTCACACTAAAAATGATATTCTAACTTTCTCCTTCAACTCAGCCTAATAAGCAAAATGAATACTTGTCTTCTGAGATATATTTGTATAGAGAAAATGATTCATTTATGTGTAAATGCAAACAAATCATTCTGCCAAGCTGATCCATGGAAAGGAGAGCAAAAAAAAAAAAAAAAAAAAAAGAAAATCAGCTACTGACCTATCTGTTTACATGATAAATCCTTATTCGGTTGTCATCACTATAGTCTCCAAAAAAATTCAAAACTGTTTCATCTTGTAGCCTTAAATAAAAGCATCATCTGCCACTATTCTTTCTGAAAGTCAGCATTTAAGTGCTTTTAAAACACATCTATTTCTTCAGTGTTCTTCTTGGCACTTACTGTACTGCTTATTTCTTGACCTTCATCAAGATAAATTTCTTTCCCAAGTGTTTTTATGTTTTGGACAAAGTATAATGGGACTTTTATATTCCAGTCCAATTAAAGATAGCAGGCAGTACTACTTCCAACAGAATTTTGCCTCAACTTTCACTTATGGTCAATCTTGTTCAGAGATTCTGTCTTTTTAAAAATAAAAATACTGTTTCATCAACCACTAATTAAAATTGATCATACAAAAGAAATATAAATGACAACATGGAACCTTCTACAGTAGAGTCTTTTTGTAGGCCCAGCCTAAAATTGTGTGTGGTACTTCCCACAGACAGCAAATAGCATCACAAACAGACTTGCCACTTTCTGTTATAAGTAGAAAAAAAACAACTAAACAAACAAAAAAATAAAACCCTCCTTTGACCTTCTGAAACATTAACACATATATATAAATACAAGCATTATATATTGCAGGTCTATGTGCATATATGACACATAAAATAAAAAAACAGTTATTAAATATTCTACAGAAACACCAAGTGTCAGAATGTATTCAACACACTTAATATACTACTGGAAGATGCTAACAATATGATGCACCTGGCACAGGAATTCATAAAGAGTAAACCAAGAAAATATATATTCAATTACAATGTTATGCCTTAAACAATTTTACTGAAATTTTATTACAAAGCTGAACAGTTCAATATAATTCTGTCTATATCTGAAAATATTTTTTTTTAAATATGCAAATTCTTTTCTTGTAAATTTTTCTTCAGCTTGTTTACACACACCACCTGCAAAAATTCCTATTTCCTATAGATTGATTGTCAGGGAGACTGAATATTTGTTTCCAGACCATGTGTGAATGGGTGGCATATTTTTTTCTCTACAATATATTTAACAATACTCACATTGACATTTTATAGCATTATCATGCCAGCACACGGCATTATGAGTAGAAGATTAAAAAACATTTAAAGCATTTAACTGACTTAATTCCAGCAACTGACCTTTGCTGACATTACTTAAATGCTGTTTTGCAAAGAAAAAAATATAGCTTCAATTGTTCACAGCCTGTCAGCTTTCCAAATTACTTCAGGAACAAATCCTTTTTTTCAGAAAACTGGCAACTTTCCCATTGGCCTGCATAGAAGACTCTTGAACAAGCTCAGGCACTGAAGGAGCAAAAGGAGATGTCGATAAGGTAGGAATATGGTTAGCAGAAATGATTTTCTTCATAGGCTGACTGCACTGCTGTCTTCTAGCTAATCTGAAACTTCAACATATTGCTGAGTTCTCTCATCAGAAACATAACTACATCCCCAGTTTTTCCTTTGGATGCTTTTGTTCTAACACTGCTTGACAGTACCAGGTGTTTGTCCTGAACTATGTAACAACGCTATGGCAGGGTGAAACTTCCAAGCTTCTCCTCCAATATCTTAGTGGGAGAAAACATAGATGTCCCAGCAAATGCCACTTATTATAACGTTTCAGATACAAACAGAATAAATAAGCACAATTTTAACTACTGGTGGGGAGGTAATATATGGTTATTTAGACTAAAAATCAAAAGTCTTCCTTATTTTTCTTCATTCAGGATATCAGATTTTTAAATAGATTCCTCAAAATGGAGGATGGTAGAATGGGTAGTTTGGAAGCTAAACTAATGCAAAGATTATATATATAGAATAAAAGGATTTAAAAGATCAGTTTTCCCATTACGTCTTCCCTTTAAGTGTGAAAAACTATCTTTACTCAATTTGTTCTAAAATTACGCTCACATTTATTTCCATGTTTATGGGTTTTTTCTTTCCTTGTACTTAGTGTAACTACTTTCTCTCAAGCATTTTCCACAAACAACGAAAAAGCTTCATGAATAAATATCCATCCAGTTTCTCCTGGCATCCTCTGCTCCTTTCATTTGTGGTAAAACAAACTCAAAGGAGCCCTTTTTGCAGTTCATACATGTCCTGGGTTTGAGTGAGTGGTGAGGTTTTTGGTAGAAAGGGAGGGGGCTACAATACTGACCCCCTGTGAGAAGCTTCTTGAAGCTCCCCTGGCTTCAAATCGGCCCCACCTCTGCACAAAAACTGAGCCAATCAGCTGCAAATCTGTGATATCGTATTTAAGAAAGCACATTGTGAGGAGGAGTCAGACTTGTGAGGAGGAGTTGCAGCAGCTGCATGAACACCAAGGTCAGTGAAGGAATAGAGGAAGAAAGGAGCAGGGAGGTGTGCCAGAGCAGAGACCCCCCTGTATCCTGTGCTGAGACTGTAAGGTGCGCCCCCCCCCCCCCCCCCCCGCCACCCATGGAGGGCTATGGTGGAGCGGATGACAACACACAGTCTGCTGGGGGCCCTACACTATCTCAGGTGTCTACGCCCAAAGGAGGCCAGGATCCTCTGGGAAGAAGCAGCCCCCAGTGTTGTAGTTTGGTGCTGGGAGGATTGCAGCATGCGGAGGTGTCCCACACCGAAACAGCCTGGGAAGGGCTGCAGCCCGTGGGAGGGACTCCAGTTGTAGAAAGTTGGTGTCCCGTGCTGGAGCGGCTTGGGAAATGTTGCAGCCTGTGGGATGGACTCAAGTTGGAGAAATTTTGTGGAGGACTGTCTTCTGTGAGAGGGGGACCACGCGGGAGAGGGGGAACAAGTTCCAGAAGCTCCCCCCAACGAAGATGGAAGAAGCAGCAGCACTGACTGCAGACCCCATTCCCTGCCCCCTGCACTGCTGGGGGAGGAGATAGAGATATTGGGAGCATAACTGAGCCTGGGAAGAAAGGAAAGGTGGGGGGAAGGTGTTTTCAAGATGTGATAATGCTTCTCACTATCATACTCTGTTTGTTAATGGTTGTTGTTAGTACCTGTAATAAATTTATCTTCTTTTTTTCTTCCCCTAACGAGTCTGCCTTTTGCCCATGATTGTAATGGGTGATTTATCCCTCCCTGTCTGATCTCGAATTCCAAGCCTTTGCTTATTTTCTCCTTCCCAGCGCTGGGAAGAATTGGGGAGTGAGCGGCTGTGTGAGGCTCAGTTGCCCTCTGAGCTCAAACCATGACAATACATCTATATTTTCTTCTGACAAATTCTTAAAGTATGTTTTTAAGCTTTCATTCTAGTTTACACAAATTTACCTTTTAAACTGTCCTGGTTTGGGCTGGAATAGAGTTCCTGTTTGTTTTAGTAGCTGGAGTGCTGCAGCACACTGAGACCCCAGGGGCTCCCCAGGTCCTAGTGCCCTCACCTGTGTGAGGGGGTGGGGGGAGCACAGCTGGAGTGCTGGGCCGGGATTGGCTGATATTCCATGTCATGTGACATTATGCTCTACCATATAAAGGCAGGAGAGGGCTAGGAGAGGCTGCCACTTCTGGGAGTGTGGCTGTGGTGGCTTTGTGTTTGGGATTGCTGGCTGGGAGCAGGTGGGTGTCGGTCGGCAGGTGGTGAGCGGCTATATTGTACATTACCTACTGATATTGCTGTCAGTGTATTATTCTGTTACTATTATTAAACTGTTTTTATCTCAACCCACGAGTCTCCCTTTTCCCCTCCGATTCCCTCCCCATTCCCAAGTGGGGGGAGGGTGGGTGAGCAGCTGTGTGGCATTTAGCTGCTGAGTAGGCTCAAACCACAACATAAACTTCCATCAAAATTTCTGTGCCTTAAGTGATAATTAACATTTTTCTAAACTTTAATATCTGCATCTGCAAGGATCAACCAGGTTGACACACAGAGCATCAACTAGCATTTCTAATACCTGCACAGGTCACTACACTTCCTATTCAACTCCTAACGACAATGATTTATGTGCGTGATCTTCTTTTTATTATCCTTTTCATTATCCTTGTCCATCACCCTAAACTGTTCTATCTTACTAGAGAACTGCCCACTTCAGTAAAATTTTCTTATATAAAACTAACCAGAATTCAATTTATCATACTATTTGAAAAGAGGATTTGGGCATGTAGCAAGATGTAACCTTTCTAATGAAAAATAAGGGCAACCAACAGCATGATGGTGGGTTGTCTTCCTGCTACTCTTTTATTTGGGGTAAAAGTTGTTGTCAGCTAAGGCAATACCAGCAACATGGAAGGTCTATCATTACCTTGTAACTCTAGAAGTGTTTGCTTAGGCTTGTTTCTCATTTTTCTTCAAAATTTAAGTCTGAAATTAGAGTCTACTAATTTTAAAAGATAATTTAAATGAAAGCCCTCATTTGTTATTTAAATGAGAGCCCTGATCTGGTAGATGTGTATCAGCAAAATGGAGGACCCTTTGTACTGACAACAGCTAGATGAAAATACAAGGGTATGATTACTGATGTTTGTGTGCTTCAGATTTGTTAAACACTGCATAGCAGTTCAGCATTAATAGCCATGCTTTAGCTTTGTCTATGTTAAGCTGAAGTTATTGTTAAACATAGTGATTTTTCAACCCCATGGCACTTTGAAGTGTGTGTTAGTACCAGGACATGCACTCCCTTTTAAAAACTGTATGGGATCTCTCTCTACCTGCTGTGCTTAATTTCAAAATCCAATGCTATCAGTAGGGAAAGAGAGCTGTTTCCTCTTTTGTCTGTGTGCTCTATTTCACACCAATTTAATCAAAAACCATCCACAGTTCTTGCTATAAATTGATCCCGTGTAGCCTTGTCTGACCTTCAGACCCTACAAAGTGACATTTTTAAGACGTTTAAAACCTTGTGCTATGATAGATATAAAAACCCAGGGACACATTTGGTCCTGTTGTAATTCCATTTAAATTATTTAATTTTACAACAGGAATGAGTTTTTTACACAAGCAAAGCCTTTTTCTAACAATTAGTACATCCCTACTCACTCCAGTATTGTGCAGAGTGAAATCTGCTATTATTTGTTTGACTGGAAAGGAAGGAGAAGGAAAACAGTAGCTCCAGATCTTACCTGGTGGTTGCTGTGTAGAAAAAAGTACCTTATTTGAGAATTGCTAAGGTGGCAGACTTGGAAGCTTTTCTGGATCTTCCGTATACAACTTGCACTAAGTTATATCCTGGAATCTGTAATGCTGTTCAATTTATCTTATTCTTCAATTTATATTGTCATATTTTATTCTGATCATTTGTTTATAATGCCTACTCCTACAGGAAATATTTTTTACATCCTTTTCCTAATACATTCCTTCTTTAGACTTCTAGTTTTAAAAGCTGTTACTTGGTAATGCTGTTCATCAGTTTTTGTTAGTAGAGACAAAATAAAGTAACCTTGGCCAATCCCCAGCTATCTAATCGACACTATATATGTAGGCAGATTTCTGTGTTTCAACTCAAAACTTGGAGATTTCCAAACTTAAATATGGAGTGTGGGGTTTACCTGTTATTAGGAGAAAGGTATTTTTACAGTAACTCAAGTATCATTAAGTAGTAATTTTCCACAACGTTTTTTAAAAATACATTGATATTAGAAATTATATACCCTGGTAGGCAAAAGCAGAGTAAGGAAGGGGTTGAAAAGAAAAGAGTGTTCTTGAACATCCCAGCACAGGCAGAGTAGCTTCTACAGCTCCACTTAATGAGACCCAAGCTGTTTTTGTAATGTTAGAAAGGAGTCACTTTATTAGTGTTCTCCAAATACCTCCTGTGAACACTTCATTCCTGGGAGAAAGGAGAAGAAGCAGCCTGCAAGGCACTCTAGGAAAACCCCTTTTTCTCTGACTCCGAAATGTTTCTGGGTGAGGAAACACGATTAACATGGCTCTGAATTATTAATATTCCACACAAAAATGAGGTCTGAAAATGTCATATGTAAGAACCGATTCTGAATCAGTTATAAAGACACTATTAAAATAAAACCCTGGAGTTTCATCAGATGACTCTGTAGTGAGTTTTATGGGATACAGTCAAATAACATTAACTTAATTGGTCTGATGGGCTAGAAACTTCAATATTGACCTAACTCTGTGGTTCTGATTACAGAGGATTTCAGTGGGATTTTTCCTGGAATTACGATACTGGAGTCATGCCCACTGTCTCTGCAAAGTCAAAATGGCACCACATATTACTAAACTTGTCTGTTCACGTATCAGTGGATGCATGCAATATTTGTTCTTATATTTGCTTTGAGAATGTCACAGTAACACAGATGGTGCAATTAGATGGTTGGCTTTGATAAGTTACACCTGCTTTTATGGCCTTAGAACATAATGTTTCTGGCCATTTTATTTCTTGTAAAATCTTTTTTCAGCTGGTGGAAAAGTACTTCTTGTTTGCATTGCAGTACTTCTATGGCAGCAAAGTATGTCTTTACAGGATTATAGAGACACTTTTTTATTTACTGGTGCTAATGGGACCTTAAGACTTTTACCATTTTTTGGAAAGCGATGCCACAGTGTGATGTGTGAAACAGAATTGCATTTTGCACACACTTTTTCTCAGTGAACTCAGAGAAAGTCTGCAATAACAAATGGTCCAGCTAGTAAGGAAAATCTACCACTTTTGATTAAAATATAATATGCATTTTAAAAATGAGTTAAGTTTAAAAAAAAAAAAAAAAAAAAAAGTGCTAAATACCTTGGCTAAATAAAAGCTCTGGTTTCCAAGTGAAGTACTTTGATTTATTTCCTTAGACTACAGGGGCTTTTAGACTGCCTTCTGACATCAGCTAAGAAAAAGGAGATGCTTGGTGTGTCATTTATTATTTTCAAATTGGCACTCCAAGCCTTCCAAGTCTTCTGGAATGAGTGATCCAGTGGTTAAGGGACATAGCAGGACTCAACAGGGATTTGGAAAAGACTGAGAAGTAGCTATGGCCATAAATTAAACTAAAGGGCAAGGATAAGTCTGTCTAGGTTTGACAAGACCTAGCAATTCTGATCACTAGCAGAAAATTTGTCAGCCCTGGATAACCTGGGAACAAGCCCTTGATCCAGGGAAAACCCTCACATTTGCTGCAGTTACTGAAAGTAAGTGTTTTTAAGGAGATTGTGCTCAAATTTCTTCCCCTTTAGATTGTTAATAACTAATCAGAAGGTTTTTCTTAGTGTTGTGTCTTTTTCCCAAATCAGACAATTTTACTATATCAATCAAAAGACTTTTCTCATTATATCTCAGATCTCTACAAAATTATGGGAAATATTCATTATAATCTATTAAAACATAAAATGTAAATTAGAGATAAAATACCCATCAGAAGAATCATGTAGGTAATTTTTTTTTAACAGGCTTTGCACAAAACACATGTAAATTTATCAATTAGTTAAATTTATATTAACTTTATTTTAAGACTGAATTAATAACAAAGTTTCCTCTTTTAAAATGATTCCTTTGTCAATCAATCTACTTAAAGATTAAGAGTTACACTTTCAATGAAATCATATAGCATATTGTCTTTCTAACTTTTCCTCTAGTTCTTCAAATGAAAATACTCTTTCAGAAGTTTTTATATTGCTTGAAAATTGTACAGAACATAACACAGAGTTACCTGATTTTCATTTCACAGATAAACCACATGCAGCATGAATTCAGATTCATACCCTAGTGTTTGATAGAGGTGTCTCACTTCCTTCTAACACATGCAACTTTGGTAGTTGTAGCAGCGGATAATAGGGAAACGTAATTTGTTTAAAATGCAGATAAAATGAAATATGCCCAACTGGTAGCAAAGTTGGACATGCAGAACATGAAAATCTGTGTTCTTCCTTTTTCTTTTACACCTCCCTCCAAAAACACAAAAACAGATCAGCAACTAATGTCCCTGCTCTTTCTCAGACCAGCTAAGTGTTCATTCAAGACCAACTCTATGCTTCCTTGTAATTTACTTTGCACCTTAATACCTTTACTTTTCATAGGACAATCATGTCTATTAATTGCTTTTCAGAATCAGTATCCACAAAACATACTACATAAACAAGTCCAAATCCAAATAAAATTAAATATGTATCAAGTTACAGACTCAAATGTAAAGGCACAAGGGAAGATTATTCAGGTCTCACTTCTTAAATGCAAAATTTTGTAAAATGCATATTTAAAAATATGTTAATTCCGTGTGTCTGTGATGTACATGTATGATTCCTTCATATTGTGTCATATAATTTCTTCAATCTTTATGAATGACAAGCCAATCAGCATAATCATAGTCTGGGGAAGTAGACAACAGCAGATAGTGTTTTTCCCCGCAATGTGAACTGCAAATGTATTTGGTTTTCAAAATATGAAAAATTTAATATTTTTAAATAGCCAAGAAACTTGGAGAAGGTATAAATGGTCACTCATGTCAGAAATAAATAGATATGACTAATGCAGTCCCCTTCTCAACAGGACAGGGGGAGGAAACAGGACAAGATGAAAAACTGTGGGGGAGGTAAAGACAGGGAGATCACTAACCAGTCCCCCTGCTACCAACACCTGGACACCTACACCCAATACAGTGTGTAAGCATGTAACAGTGTGATAGGACAGCCAAACCCATTTGAGAGAACTTTTGTCCCAAACTGATAATGCTAAGGATGAACTCTAGGACAACCATTAATTAGATTAAACAGTAACCATGAAAATAGAAAGAGACTATTGAAACTGCCCGAAAAGCAGTGTGAAAGAAACAAAAATTTGCAGAAGGTGTTGGGGGAGGCTTTGGAGCTGGACAAGGATGAGTGACTCTTGTTGGACACTGCCAGGCATGAGCCTGAGGCATCCCCATCCCTGCCTGAGCCTGGCCCAGGAGCTCCCCATGGGGTGCAGGAGAACCCTGTCCCCAGCCAGTGACCCACAGCACAGGGGTGGTGTTGGGGTACCCCTCCTCAATATGTACATAGGACCATGTGGGGGACCTGTCTATGGCTCCAAGCAAGGGACCACCTGGGGGACCTGCACCCACACAGAGGGGAGGGAGAGGTACCTGACCTGCCAGAGGGTGCAAAGGTGCATGTAAATCAGGGGTGACAGGGCACATTGGTTACAGAAGGTGATTTGGAAATATGTAGGTCTATATTAACATTTTTCAAGTATCTGGGATTGTAGTTTATCTATTGTGTTGTCAGTATTGATTCTGAATGTATAGTTCACTGATTGGCAGCTAACTGTGTCATTAATAAATCAATAAACCACTTTGATCCTGATTTTATTTAAACCACATGAATTGAGTAGTTTTTCCCTGTGAGACATATGATCTATTGCTACACTGACTCAGAGGCCTCAGTCCCACAGAGGAGGATACAGGACCACACTTACCTCTATAAATTAATAAAAGCTCTTAGCTCAAGTGGTTCAGCATCGGCAAGGTTAAAAATAGTGAAATATAGAGAGCATAAAGCTCTAGAAAACAGAACATCTTGTTATAACACCATTGCTAGGGAGAGCAATTTGAGAAAATTATACAGCAGGTTTTGCAAACAGCAAGACTCCATATGCTTAGTAGTTACTATTTTTTCAATTTATTGAAATACCACATGTTCCACTTGCTATTCACTGTCAATTTATAAAGAAGCTAAAAAGTTTGTGACTATTTTCATTTCCATAAGAATAGAATGCTTTTTGATTACTAGTTTTGAATGTCGGTGCTTTGTTGCCAAGTATGATTTCAAACACAGACAAGTTTGGTTATCAAATGAAACAAGGATATGCACTGGTAACCATTATGGAGAATGGTCAGATTAAACTAAAAAGAGAGTATTACAGCAAAATCTTCAGTTTGCTTGAGGGACAAACCACTGCTACAGCAGGGCACACAGAGACATTAGTTAGAAGGAAAATTTGAACTACACTTCTCACTCAGAAATCAAATGTATATGAAAAATTGTCTGAATATTTATCTGATAGAAGAATCAAAAAGCCAAGAAAGATAACTGAATTTTAGAAAATTAAATACAGAAAAATAATATCAAAAGTTATATGGAAAACTTCTGTGCTCAATCATTCCTAATAGAACAAAGTTTCATGTGAACAGACAAAATTTCCCAGTGCTTACAAAACACAGAAACAGAGAGTTCCCTACTGACTTCCCAGATCCTAAATAGAGATTGCAGGACAATTTCGTAGTTAATAGATAAATAGACCTCATCTCTCAAAACATCTTTGTATTTTACAGTGGGATTTAAGAGGGATACTTGAAGGAAGAACAAAACATTTTCTGTAATTACTTTGTTATACAAAAAAATGAAACCAGAAATGAGTCTGTCTCTGCAAGCTAGGTAATATTTTAAATCTAGGGAGACCAGAAACAAACATGAATTAGTTTTGCTTTTTGTCTATCTATCTGTTGGTAACTGCAACCAGACTATTCTACATTAATATAAGAATATAAGGAATTTTAATTTAGAAAATATTTAATTTCATAAACTTGATCTTTAATAAATTCAAAACAATTATTCAACTCGATAATTTTTTAATTAATTCAACTAATAAAAATATTTTCTTTTGTTTTGAATACAATTTTGTTTTGACAGTCAGTCAAAGGAAAAAAAAAAAGTATCTGCAATTAAGATTTTTCTTGCCAGTTTAGTTCTGTTGCTCTTCATCCCTAGATAAAATACTTATTCATTGCCTGATGTGCTGAAAATCACAGTTATAAATGCCATCCTTCCTTACAATCTAAAATATTACAGTTAATTAATTAGTGATAGATCAAGATCAAAAGGTTTACTATTCGGGTTACATTCAGATGAAAAAAGATTTGGGTCTTCAATTGTACTCTGACTTAAAAATCCAAACTGTAAAATGCTCAACTGGACCAAAAAATCTCCTGTAAAGGGGTTTCTGCATACAATTTTAATACTTTCGGCTAAAAGCTGAGCTAAATAGCCAGTTTTGTTGGATTTTATCATCTGAATTATATAATATTATATCCTACAGAGTTAGAATTGTAGAACTGTTAACATATTCATGCATATGAGGTATAGTAATAGCTTCCCCCCTCTAGCCCTCAGAGTTGTTTTTAGAAACAGTTGTTGAAGAAGATTGCAACACAACTTAGATTAGAACTGACCTTGTTATAAAAGAAACTTTGGAACAGATTGAATTTTTATATTTTTATTTTTCTAGTGTCACTGACACATGCATCTGCTTATTAAGGAGCATAGGATGGAAAAAGATCTCCTCAGTTCTCTGATTCAGTTCCTTGCCATTGCAGACAACTATGCTACATAATCACTTTTAGATTTTATCAAACTCAAATTTATCAAAAAAAATGTTACATTTCTTGTCCCCAGTACTCCTATTAAGAGTTTTAATCCAGCTTTCAGTGTTTCATCTTTCAGTTTCATCTATGCAGTTTATTTAGGTACTGATGAAAATAATTAACCTGTCACATGTAGATATAACAGCACTAGTCCCTTCTCATCTCTTCCCAGCTCACCTACCAAAAACATTGAGAGACAGTCTAGCATAAAGACAGGTAAAATATAAAGATAGAATTATGCCAGGAAATCAAATTGGAATTCATTAAATATATAATGCTTAAAATGCATACTGACTTTACTGGCCCATCAAATGAGAATGTCACATTGGGATGTCAATAGGATGTTCAACAAAGGATTTCCAAATAAAAGTTTTGGAAGCATTTTTCAAAGAAAATATCTTTTCACTTCCTCAAATCAAGATGTGCACATCAATATCAGAAAAGTAAAGAACTCTGCAAGTGCATTTTCTCAAGCCTGCAGGAAGTATGGCTTAATCAAAATTGATTATCATTTTGATTATCCTTTTGCTGATTATATTTCCATATCAATAGAAATAGTAGTATATAATTTTAAATAATTTATTCTATTTTGTAATTTAATAGATTAATCAATTATTTAAATCAAATGTATCAATTTCTTCTCTAAAACTTTTAAACTGCTTATAAGACTCACACAAAAATACTGTGGTGGGTTGACCCTGGCTGGATGCCAGGTGCCCACCAAAGCTGCACCATTACTTCCCTTCTCACCTGGACAGGGGAGAGAAAATATAACAAAAGGCTTGTGGGTGGAGATAAAGACAAGGAGAGATCACTCACCAATTACCATCATGGGTAGAACAGACTTGACCTGGAGAAAAATTAATTTAGTTTATTACCAATCAAATCAGAGTAGGATAACGAGAAATAAAACCAAATCTTAAAACACCAACCCATCCCTTCTTCCTGAGCTCAGTTTTACTTCCAATTTTCTCTACCTCCTCCCTGCCATCAGCGCAGGGGAGGGGACTGCGGGTTGTGATCAGTTCACCACACATTGCTTCTGCTGCTCCTTCCTCCTCAGGGGGAGGACTCCTCACACTCTTGCCCTTCTCCAACATGGGGTCTCTCCCACAGGAGACAGTCCTCCACAAACTGCTCCAGTGTGAATCCTTCCCATGGATTATGGTTCTTCATTAACTGCTCCAGCGTGGGTTCCCCACGGGGTCAAAAGTCCTGCCAGCAAACCAGCTCCAGAATGGGCTCCTCTCTCCATGGGGCCACAGCTCCTGCCAGGAGCCTGATCCAGCGTGGGCTTCCCACAGGGTCACAGCCTCCTTCAGGCACATCCACCTGCTCTGTTACGGGGTCCTCCATGGGCTTCAGGTGGATTTCTGCTCCACTGTGGGCCTCCATGGGCTGCAGGGGCACAGCCTGACTCACCGTGGTCTTCACCATGGGCTGCAGGAGAATGTCTGCTCCAGTGCCTGGAGCACCTCCTGCCCCTCCTTCTTCACTGACCTGGGTGTCTGTAGGACTGTTTCTCTAACATATTCTCACTTCTGTCTTCGGCTTCCTCATTCTTAAATATGTTATCCCTGAGGATCTACCACTGTTGCTGATGGGCTCAGCCTTGGCCAGCGGCAGGTCTGTCTTGGAGCTGGCTAGCATTGGCTCTGTCAGACATGGGGGAAGCTTCTCATATAAGCCCCCCCTGTAGCCCTTCTGCTACCAAAATCTTGTCATGCAAACCCAATTCAAGAAAGGAAAAGGAAATCAAGGAAGTTGCTTTATGCTAGACATTACCATGTGCATGCAAAGTATTTGATATTACCTATAATTCTACTACAAAGCCCTTAATTACCAGCAAGTTGAAAAAGATGGGAAAAAACCTAAGCTAGACAAAAGTCAACAAATCCCACTCTTTCCTGGAATAAGTAATGTAATAAGTAAAAGAAACATACATCAGGAAATAAATAATTACCAAAAATGTAAGTATTAACATAATTTTATTATAACAGAAAATAATTACAAAAACAAATAATTTTAAAATATTTGATATTAATATTACATATCACTAAATTGCTGTGTAATACTCCTTGCTACTCTGTAAAGTGTGTATTTGGAACTGCTGTCTTAGAATTGTTCAGAAATAGAAGGTATAAAGTATGAGCATTGAATCAGAAATAGTCAGTCAGAAGAAAAAGATGACATTAATCTTCCTGAATCCTACAACTCTCTCTTCTGTTTCCACCCAAGCCAGACACTAAAGTGAGTTCTTCTAAGGCTTTTGATTCATTATTCATAGATCTGGCTATTGTTGGCTCACCCACAACACAGTACAGCTCATGTCTCACTTTGTAACTTCTTGGAATGAAAAATAGGGAAAGTGACAAGAACAAATGTTTTCATGGAATTTTAAAATAATAAGTTTTACTTATTTTCATCTTATGCACAGGCCACGGAAGGATTTCCATCTGAATTCCACAGTTCTGAGCTGTGTGTCTTCACATATTCAGGAGCAGAACATTGCACCTTCGGAAGATGTAATTTTCAAAACACATTCCCTGTCTCTTAATAAATGTTGACAGTTAATTTACTGTCCTTTTTATGACAATGATCTTGAAACACTTGGAAAGCATAAATCCCAACACAGCTTCCCCTCAGCTCACCCTCTGCATCATCTACCCACCTCATCTTTGCTTCAACCAGGCACAACAAAATGTCAAGCTATGAAAGTTCACCTGTTTGAATTTAAAAATTGCACTGAATCCTGGCAGAACAAATAAAACAGGTCATCTCTATGAAGTGTACATTTCAGTCACCTTAAAAAAAAGACCTTCAAAACCTGTAATGCGTCTTTCATACTTGTGAGAAAAATATTATACTCATGCTTCATGAGTAAAATATTGCATGTTTATAATGATTCATTGAGCTGTACTCAATCATTCTAGAGTGACAGTGGTAACTGGATTGGTTTTTTCCAAGCACAGGGAAAACAGAGCTGAAACACAGTGATCCCAAATTGTGATAATTTTAATAGGGAATTCAGTACCTGTGCTATGGTAATGTTATGAACATCATGACTTTCATTAGGAAAGTGCTAACAGCAACTTGCATATTGCATGGTTATTTGGATACCTTCATCAGTTTTTTGTTGTTGGTTTTTTTTTTTAAGAAAAAAAAAAGTTAAATTCCACGTTAGACTGTGGCAGTTTGTTTCATGTTCTAGACATTTAACATAAGCACAGATCTTTAGATATGCATTTATCAGTGTGTAAAGTATTTTAAAAAACAGAAAGAAGATATAGTGGATGATAAAAATACCTGGCACTTTTCTACACTTTAATGTTTTCACTTTTGGTGAAAGCCTAGACATATTTGTCTTTCATGAACTACCAAAGAAAAGATATATATAAGCAAACAAAAGCACCCTTTACTGAAGTACAATCAATTCCATGATGTTGCAAACCATTATAAATATTAAGGATAATTTCTTGGTCATAATCTAATGAAGAAAAGTGCCCTAGAGTCCCTTTCACTGAAGAAAGCTTGAATTTTTGGAAAATGGGATGGTTTTAAACCTTATCATCTTGTTCATACCTTGTCTGACATTTTTTCAGCAATGCACAGAAGAGTATAATTTAACAGGACATGCATAATTTTAAAAGAAACACACTTTTTATTTGGATTGCCATTATTGATGCAAATATCAGGTCTGCAGTCTGAATACATTTGGCTTTATAAGGAAAGTTATGTTATCTTACATGCGTACTAGATAATTCAGTAATGAACAAGTGTTAAATAGAGTTTGCTGGAGCTGAAATAGTACTGGCAGAGTTTTTACATATTGCTTGCAGCAGTTGAGCGTAATGGCATTATTCTTAGCACATCCACATGAAATATACAGGTATATTAGATGAGCAGGATTAATCTGTCCAAATGTAGATGTCTATAATACGAATGTCTGAATTCAAGCTAGACCTTGTGGAATGTCTTTATAGTGAGTGGAGAGAAAATAAGTACGCTAGGGTACAATTAATCTAATGCTGAACCTTAAGCCTATAGCAGGTCAGATGCATTGAAAACAAGACAGGTGAGGAACCAGGACAACAAGGTTAGAGATAGACACCCACACTGTGTATATCTAAGGTAAAATGAGATGATTAATGTCCATTTCACACAGGAAGGACCAAGACTGAGATAGTCCTGTCACATGCTTCAATTTCACAGAACCTGATGCCCAGTAGAATTAGTTCAGTGGAGAAAATAAATTACTCAAAACAGATCCAGCTGAATTCTGGGAGCTATTGATTCCCATACTTTTTTTTTTTTTTTTTTTTTTTTTTTTTTTTAAGAGAATTCAAAATTAATTTAGATCTAAAGGAGAGTAGAACTGAAGAAGAGACAAAGAGATTAAAAGTAGTCCCCAGCTCAAGAAAAGAGCTTTGTGAAATAAAATGTGTTATATGTTCAATTAGTGCTCTTTTCACTGCTGCTTTCTTCCACAAACACACAAGAATGACCTCTGAGTTACACTGTTTAATAACTTGGGTCTTTATATTGATCCCCAAATCAGAAAACTGGAAAAACATGGAAAAATATCTGAAGGCATATTTGAACTTTTATGAAAGAAAATAAATTAAAGTTTCCAGTTGATCTATGTAATGATAAGCTTGACAGGACATCAGCACCACTTTTTTAATTCAAAACTAATGATCAAAGTCTTTTATATCTGGGTAGACATGGAGAAATTAGGACCAGGAAAAAGAATTTGTGTGTTCAGTAGGCTCACTGAAGCTTGTTAGGATTGGTAGCATCAGGTTTTGGAATAAGCCTACGAAAAAGCTGAATGCAAATGACACAAATAAATACTGAACTCATTCACTGAAAATAGCATCTTCATCTCAACCACTGATCAGGGGGATGAATGTCTCTAATCTTGACAGTAGCAATTCAGTCTGCAGTTAGGATATTCATGAAATATCATTGAGAACCAAAACACAGATAAATACACATTGGATCCTAGAAGGGTATGTTATATCAGTAAATTGACACAGGAAACCATTGCTCATCTCATATGAGAAAGATATATGTTAGTAGGATAGAGAAGACCTGATGTAAATTTCCCTAGGCAGAAACCATGAATCACTGTTCTACCTTCTGAGTCTAAAGGTTAGTGACTGAAATACTTAGTAATATGCTAAATACTATGCTTTTTGGTTCAAGCAATTTCTGTTACATGCCAGAAGTTAATGTGTATGTGCATGTGTGTTTGTACACAAGGTTCTTTCAAGCAAAGGGTTTTCCTAAGAAAGATGTAAAAGAATTTTGCTCTTGCAAACCCTCTGGAGAAATGGGAAAATAAATATTTGTGTAACACTAACATGAATTGCAGTTTGTTGGATTCCTGCCTTGGGGTTCCTAGGTATGTTTTAGTGAATAAAGTCACTAATAAGGTGGTACATGCAGTCTCTGGGTTGAAAGCATAATGTAATATGACCAGGAACAGAACCATATTTGAGATTCAACTTTTCTGATGAACTTATTAGTCCGATTCTTGCAAATATTTAAATGAGAGACCCTGACCTGAAAATACAAACATGAGTGGCCATTTCCTGTTATCTTTGCTCTATCTCCCAGCTTGTCACATGCAAGAAGTGAGACTGTACTTGAACACATTTTGAAAACATTTTTCTCTTCATGGAACAACAGAATTAAGCTCTCTCCTTTTATCAGCAAGAGACCATACTTTGACTACATAGCAGCCACATATGACTTTCCTTTTATGATTATGAGAAATAGTGTACAATGTGCAGAACCTACCATGGGAAACATGAGATCTTTGCTGCAGAGATTGGAAAGAGTTGGAAATCCATCCTAATTTACAATCTGCTTTTGTCTTCTTCAACATTTTATACTCCATGTGCTGTATCTCTTGCTTTAAAGCCTGTCAAGCTTGTTTACAGAAGCATCATTCCCAGATCAAGCAAGATAACCAGAGCTAACCAGTTCATAAGTCAAGGAAGAGAAAAATTCCAAATATAGGATGATGGGATTCTGCAGAGTGAACTTGGATTCCTTAATCACTCAGTGTTGTTTCTCAGGGTGAAAGTTTCTCATCTATTCCTTTTCCCCCCCTCTTCCTAACCACAGAAAAAAGGTTTAGCCCTCTTGCCTTCTCATGCCTACCCTTTCCATCCTCCCTCACTCAGGCATTTGAATGTAGTTCTATAAAAACACAAGCAATAAATTCAGAGGGAGAAAAAAGGAAACAAATATAGGAAAATGGGAATATTCCAATTTCCCAAGCATTTCACTGATCGTTTTTCTTCCAATGTCTAATTTTCATTCTGTCTGTCCCTCACTGCTCTCATGTCCTTGTTGCAAGCTTTGCAAGAGCCAAAGAGCAGGCCAGCTAGCTGCAGGCAGAGCCTCACCTCCATCTGCCTCCTGTGGGCTCAGCCCTCCCTCAGAGAGCTGGGGTGCTTAATTGCAAGTATATCATGCCAGTCTTTTCCCTTGCAAGTGCAGTAACTTTAGGGAAGGCGCTGCCAAATATAAGAGACAATTACAATTTCAAAATAGAGCTGTTTGAAGCATTCTATTTAATTCAATAAAATGTAATGGCAAATGGTATTTTTTGAAAAACTTCATAAGGCAGTATAAAAAAATCAATAAAAATCTATTTCCCTAGCTCAGTTGCATCATTAGGAAAGCTATACTTTTTGGATTCATATCTATGGGACTTTATTAGTTTGATCCCAATTCAATCTCATAGCATTCTTCCTTAAGGAAAACAAGAAAATTGACAGCAAGAAAAAAAAAAAAAAAAAAAAAAGCACAACAATGTTGTAAGTTCCAAAATTCATATTTTACAAAAATACAGAATCTAAGAACATAATGTTCAGTTTCACATTTTTGTAAAATGCTATGTCACTGTCAAGCAATAAACTCTAATAATGAGAGACATTTAATTTCAAAAGGTATGTTTTTCAATGGTTAAATTACCTGTTTTCCTTGTAATTTTGTCAGGTAAGGCAAAAAGGTATTTTTGTTGCACAATCTAAAGCCAAAATATCCCTATTAATTAAAAAAAAAAAGTAACACATAATAATAAATGCATAATTAGATGAATAAAGGCCATATCCTAGAAATATTAAAATCAAAAATGATAAAAGGAAATTACTATTTTTTATTTCACTGTCCCCAACAAAAGACTCAACATATGATAAAAAATGAATTTTCAAACACAGAAACCTACCCAGTTCTGAAAATATGTTTGTTTTTATTTCCAGACTAGTACAGAGGAGCACCAGGTCTCCTGGCAGAAGAAACATGCATACCAAGCTGAGAACTTTGCGCTGATGCATAAAGTCCCCTAGCTCTATCTAGTGGATGGAAAGGGGCGTACTGCTTTCCATTAAGAGCTTCTTAGTGCTTTTGCTTGCGTATTTGAATGTAATTCTCTTTTCAATTTGAAGGTAGTTATACTATCTATAAATGGATTCAAGAAATGGCACAATTTGCTGTACTATTTTAGAATACTTCTCCTTTCCTCTTCTTGCCCTATGCAAAAGATAGGTCTTAACAAATAATAATGAGATGAGTTTGTAAAGAGAAACAGTATTTTATTAAGCAACAGACATTATTGGACAAAAACTGGACATTTTTTCAGTCACAGAGGTTCTCTGGAGCTAAACTAGACTTGTTTATGTTCTGGACCAAACTAAATCTTCACCCCAAAAGTATTACTTTCCTTTTTGTCTCTCTTTTCTTACATTACTAGTATATGGTCATGAATCTTTTGTTTACAAAGATACTGCTAGTCTCCCTCCCCATGCATAAATATCATGACTTTTCCAGTAATACAAATATAATAAATAATCTTTTTTTATTTTCTTAAGGCAATTTACTATGACATCCCTTTTCATCATTTTGATATACTTAGAGAGACAGAATAAAAGATAATAAGAGAGGAAAAGGTTTAGACGTGTCTATTAGCTGCAAACAGTGTTCTCCCTTGAAACTTGACTATAAATCCAACCCAGGATTTCACTTACTCCTGCAAAACCTTGTGCAAGACCTGCATGGAGGTTGTCAAGTTCCAAGGTGCACAGTGAGGTGGGGCAGCACAGCGCAGCCCTCACTGTTGACTCATGGGATGGCCAACGGCCTGGCATGGGGTGAGGGGAGAAGACTTTTGTGAAGGTAAGGGAACTTGTAATGCAAAAATCATCTTTCTCATTAAATTTGAGAAAGCAGTTGAAGCTAATTGCCACATCCCCTCACAAAAGCATGAGGAGTTCAATGAGATTTCATGTGAGGTCCCTCTATACCCTACTGAGCAAGTATACTCACTCATTTCTTAACAAGACATTTGTCAAACTAAAGGATGTGGGAGCTAGAGTATTGTTGGAGTTGTATCATTTCTTTGTTATTGTCATGCATTGCACAAGTTTATACATGTTTGGGGTCTCCCAAATGAACTAATGAGATGTTTTCCACATGAGCTATTTTTGAAGGCCTGAAAGAAATTTATACTTGCGCTAAATGTAGCTGCCAACTGGTTTAGTGGAGTGAGAAATAAGTCCTTCTCTTCCGAGGACTGTTGTTTAACTCTGTACAATGTTTAGCTTTTTGTTTTGATCTGTAAATCCCTATATAGTTGGAAGTCTGTGCACTGCCACAGCATTGATCTGCTGAAACATCTTAACTAATTTTCTTTAACTTTCACACAGAAAGGCTTTCAATCTAGAAAAAGTTTGTTTGAGAAGCCAACAAATCCTTGATATGTTGTGATTTCAGCAAAGAGCTGGTACTGTAAAATTCTTGGAAGTGTAACTGCAATGAGAACCACTCAAATCCAAATAAACCAGGACCATCTCAGGAAAGGAAAAGAGAAGTGAAGGGAAATGAAAGATAGGCTTAGCTGGCATTAAGAAAAGATTTATTGTACATTTGTAAGAAGAGGTGTTTCTAAGTTCGATACAACTTTTGGCAGTGTAACATATCCAGCTTCACTCTAACAAATTAAAATGCACTAGCAAAAATATTTTTTTTCCCTGGTATAGTTGTGTTTACATTAATATTTACAACTACAAATATTGTAGAAAATAGTAGTTAAGTATTGGGGGGTTTTTAGGTGATACAGTAATCTTTTTAGACCAACTGATATATCTTACAAAAAGTAGACATGTTTTGTCTTCATTACTTTTAATATAACACGTTATCTAACAAAGATACTTCTGCACCTCCCAGTCTTCATACCCTCACAGCTACAACACTAATACCTGCAACTAGTATTACCATATCATAAAAACATTTGAGCAGGGACCCAGACTTAAATCAGTATTTTTTAACTTTTTTTTCCTAGCATTTTTCAAATTATAGACACTTTGAAAGGTTTTACAGTAGAAATAAGGGTTCTTGTAAAGCAAATTTTACCCTAATGTTCTTAATTAGCTTTAACAGGCCTTTATTTAGGCAAAAGATCTTGAGAGTTCCATGGAATCACAAATTTGAACTAAATTAATCTATTTTGAAACAATAGGTATACGCATCAGAGTTTTCATAACATATAATTTTACTTACAATCAATCTGATGAATTGCTGAATATCAGGGAACAAGTAACCAGCAGAGATGAGAAGAGGAAGCCTGGTATAGCACTTACCTGTACACCACTCAAGTCTTATCATTATTGGTTTTGCCTGAAGGTGAAGAGAACGTTAGAGGAAGTCTGGTAAGAGCACAGTGCTATCTTGGGAGGGGATGATCAGAAAAAAATTGACTACAATGAAGATGCTATTATGCTGGGCATGGCAACATCTCTGTTCTATTTGGTGCAAGACAGTAGTCCATCAGAATCATATAAATTCTAGTATGTGATAATATTGTTAATAAATAATATTAATATTGGTCTGTTCTGTTAATATTGTATATGCATTCAGATCTTGTTGATTTAGCTTGTTTCTTAAGCCAAAAAATACATACATATTCACACATTTGAGATTATATGAGCAACTAATTACTATAAAAAGCTGAAATGAAAATAGGAATATTATAAAAGTTTTGCAATTCAATGATTTCACAGTCAAAACTCTATAACATGAGAAAGGATTGTAAAACTGGAAATGTTATAAAACCATTTTGATGAAAAATTTAAAAATTCTTAAGACATTTTTTCCTTTGGTGAGGTTTTACAGATAATTTGAAAACTCTAAATATAAGTAAGTAACAATAATTTATACTGCATGGACTATTACTTAATTGAACTGTGACTTGTATAGCTGCGTCTGTGCCTTGAGGACCCTTTGAAAATGAGGAACGAACCTATTAGATTATTTCTTCTTGATTGGGAAAAAAAAAAAAAAAAAAAGAATTTAAAAGTTTCTAAAGATCCTGAATCCTTTTGTTGACACCATGAAGTAGCTGTGCATAATGCATAGGTACTCATTAGACATTTATTTGATTTACTGAAACACTGCTACTTAACAGTTTGCAATGCATCAACCTCCTGAATGGAGGCTCAAAATACAACGTATCCATATAGGCAAATTTTATCTTCACTGTTGTGAAAACCTACATTAAGAAACTCCCAGAGAAGTGAAATGCTTCTGGTCTTCAGCCAAAACATTTTTGACATATATTTGTCAGACCTTTATATGACTATTCATAATATCGGTGAAGGGATACCATTTCAACCCCACCTTTTTAAATGATATAAATAGTTACATAGATTGCAAGCCATATATTTCTGTCTCCAAGTGCTATCTCTATTGTGCCTTGCCTATTAGGATTTAGTCATTACTAGAGACCGTGGGCTTCATTCCCAAATTGTTTATGACTGCAGCTTCTCTTCTTGCTCGCACCTAGACACACAACTGCAAATCCAGTAAAAAACAACTGCATTTCTTGTAACGCTCCCTTATATCTCCTACTATCACTTTGCTTCCAGCTGTAGTTCCTGATTTGCAGACTACTGCTGTAGACAGTCCCACAATACAAATAATGAGTCATGCAGAGCAGTATAAAGTGCCTAGGCAAAAAGGTGATATAAGTTACACATTCAGGAGTGCTGCAGTTAGTGAGGCAATATGTAGACTTTAGACAGTGGCCATATATCTAAGGCATAGCAGAGGATATAAGCCCTTTCTCTTTCACCTAGTCAGACCTCAGCCAGGGAAGTTGCAATTCTCTGTGGGAGCCCAGGCTACCCCAAGAGGTCAGTATCAAAGAATCAGCAAAAACAGCCTGCCAAAAGGAGATCAGACAAGGGGTCCTGTCTCTAAAATATGATGAAAGAGAGGAGCCAAAGCATGGTAGGAAGTGAACCCTTTGCACTGAGCAGGAAGCAGCTTAGCAGTGAGAAGGGGGGGAAAAAGAAAGAGACTCTCTTTTTCAGGCTCAGTACACATGTGAAAGGTGATATTGTGATATCGGCAGAGTTCTGAGTTGAAATTTATACAGAAAAAAACAGCACATCTGAATCCACCTTCTCTCTTAAGATGGACAGTTATGTTAGTGAAGAAACAACTAGAAATGTGCCCCAGGCATAAAAATGGTCTTCGGGGCTATGTATAAACTTCTAATTGCAAGAGATCTTCCAGGCACTGGTGCCTAGGCCACACCTGTGGGATGTTACCGGGATGTATATTGATGTACACTAACTTCCTCTCATACTTCTTCATCTCAGTTTCTGTGGGATGGAAACCTGGGCATCCCCTGCCAGAAAGGGACCAAGAAATGTTTTAACCTTTCCCCATTGTGGATAATCAGGGAACAACGACTCTTGTCCTGTTAATTCCTGTAAACATAAACATTTATGTAAGAGTCATGACTTGCATTCACTCACCTTTTAGCAGGGAAAATGCAATCTACTCTATCAGTAAGCACAAAAACCACTCATCACACCTCTGGCAACATCACTTTATCAGTAACGCTTTGTAAGACTACAGACGGTATTTGTTCAGTGCTGTTTCTGGAGACCCAGAGCTACCCCTCCACTGTGCAATGGTGTAAGAGAAAAGAGTCTGCACTATAAAGGGTGAATATGCCAAAGCCTGTCCGTTCTGAGAGCTGTTCCTTGCAGTAGGCTCATCTGAAGGTCTGATTGGGTATCTTCAGTTTGCTCTGTAGAAGGAAACAACAAAGTTGACCTCCCATGAAGATGAAATTAAGAACTGAATTTTGGGGTGAAATTCTGTTACCACCATGATGTAAGTACAGACCAGCTCTACTCAAGTGGGTGGGTTTAAACTAGCGTAAAATGAGGATAAGTAAAACAAGGGGTGAGTCTCCAAATACTAAGGAGGCTTCCCACTGTTGGGTAGTATTATGTAAAATGAAGGCACTCGAGAGCGGATTTTGAAATTAAAGGGTCTGTAAAAAGAGTACCCTTACACAGGTCAGAAAGGATTTTCACAGTATGAGTTCTGATATACCAAAAACTGAAATCATAGCCTACTGTGTCAGGAACTGTGTTTAAAGCATCAGATGAACTAGAATAAATCTTCTTAAAGCTAATAATTGCTTTCATTGTTATTTACTCAGCAAAATGATTTTGAAAAAGCAGAATGGACTTTTTTTTTTTCCCACTTCCATCTTTAAAAATGTAAAATCTTGCAAGACAATGGCCTAGAGTTTAAACAGGTTAGAAGATATCAAGGAACTGAATGCTCTGATTATTTTGGGATCATTGCACTAAAATAATTAAGTTTCCGTATATCTCACAGGAGGTGAGATTTGCTTTCTGTAAGAATCTTGCTTTTTTTTTTTTTTTTTTCCTGAAATCTCCATATTTAAAATCTTAATCATAGTGTCTGTTCAAGCTGGTTTTAGAATTAAACACACATAGTTGGTGTCTGCACTATAACAGCTGAAGGAAACGTTTTAAACAAAAAAAAAGAGCATTTGTGTCAGACAGAACTATAAGATATCTTGGTCTGCATGCTGTAGCAAGGAATGGCTCAGCATTAACTCAATCCTGAACAAAGATGAAAAATGTAGTCAGTTATTATGCACTCAGTTGGCAGAACAGCTCTTAAAAGAAGAAACGACAAGCAAGTATGATGAAGATATTTTAAAACCTCTTCATTTTACATAACTTTTAACACTATGATTAATGATAAGTATGATAATTAATAGCTCTGGTTTTGACTGGTATAAAAGAATACATAAATATTAAAAAGTAATATTCTTGCATGGTAAAAAAACACATGCTTAAGACACAGTGATCCACAGACTTCAGACTAAGAAAATACTATTCTTATTTTTCTTCTTTCCAAGGCCAGGATCCAGCAAAACAGAAAGAAATCAATAAGAATAAAAATGATATTGAAATTCTTTTCTGTCTTAGTAGGTAGAAATTACATATCATGATTTTTTTAGGCTTGGTACTATGTTGCTTAATCATCCATTTCTTCATGTTCCCATATCCACTTGTAACATTTCTGTAGGAAAAAATATTTTTACAGTTCTGTTCCAAACAGGCTCATTTGAATAACTTGGCCTTACTAAAAAAAAAAAAAAAAAAGTTGTATAAATATTAGTCATACTTTAAGTTTTGCAAGTCAGCAAGAGACACTGTAAAGTTAAACCTCAGACTAATTTCTTCTATTACCCAAGAATCTTTAAAATAAAAGTTTCTTCTCTTTTCAAGACTCTTGGAGGTATGCTTGCAGTCACCAGATAAACTAAGCTTGATAGAATTGTGAATGCCATCAAATGTATGAGCCTTCTCCCTTAATCTCTGAAATCAGGCCAGTAAAACCAGCAAAATTCCAAACTGTATCATCATTCCATTAGATCTCACACCTAAGAAATAAATTTTGTGGGAGCTTTTGAGAAACATTTTGTTGCTGCAGTTATTGTACGCTGTACTCTGAAATTTGCTGGACAAGCATCTTCACATGGTGGCAGGTTTCACAGAACTGCTGGGATAGTCATCTGCTGCATGAGACAAAATTAAGATGGTGACAGTATTTGTCTGTCAACATGTATGTGTGCTGTTTGAAGTTTCCTGGTCAAATTTAAGTTTAATTATCTAAATATTTTTTTGTCCCTAAATTAAGATATGATGTGACAGGAGCAAAGTGTATGAACTTTCCTTCTATTTATTTTATTCTGAGTTTATGGGTGTTTATCCTGTATGTGGCTCTGTAAGAAGAATCTGTCTAACCGCATTATTGAAACAAATCATGTGTATGATATATGGGGAAACTATATTGTGCTGGAATGAGCATCCCAAGAGAGGTGAGGCCACCACAGCTTCATGCCACAGGTCCACCAGTAGCAAGGCTGAGCATATATACTCAGCAGGCACATGCACACAGAGCACACATATATATCGCATATAGACTCCTGGGACAGCCCTGGGAGGGGCCCAGGCAGAGTGTCCCCTCCTCTGAATCCTTCATTTGGGTTCCCACCTGACTAGGGGCTCTATGTTCCTCTTGGGATTGTGGAGATGGGCTTGCGGTGAGCTGATGGCTCCTGGGATGGTCCTGGGAGAACCAAGAGCTGGATATTATTTGGGGTCCCCTCCATGCACCATTTATTCTCTGTGTTCCTTTATGGGTGTACAGACAAGCTTTTGTCACATAACATACAGACGCTGGTGTTCACACAAACTAATTTTGTGTCTAGTAGTTAATATGCCTCAGGAAGTGCCATGCTGAAGACATGTGGAAGGACAAAAAGCCTTAAAAGAGTTTACCTTTGGGATTATCTTTCCCAGAAGTTTTTAGATATAGGTTAAATAAACCTCTGCCATGAGTCTGCCAGCTGCAGCCCTGGAATAAACAAACCAATGTTTAAATATGCCTTTCAATGTAATTGCCACAACTTCATAATTTTATGAAGCAACATGCTTCCAGCTCACGCAGTGCACCCACAGATACACAGCACCCTCTTCTATCACAGAAGAACAATAGTTGACCTCTGTCTTTTCCCAAGATTTGTGTCTTCAAACAGCAGGTAAAATGTAAGGCAGATATTGTGTGATAGCTCAACAGGTTTCCGCAAAACAAAACAGATTTGTCTTTGCATGCTACTATTTTTGAAGATGCACAGTGCAGTACATAAATGCACAGCATATCTTATACAAGCAGTATGAGCTGCATGGTTTGTACTGACAGAATCAATGGAAAAATCTGTTCCTCTGCTATCAGGAGAAGCAGATGGTGGTAACATCCACTTCTGTTCATGAAAGCAGCAAGGTTGGTAGTGCAGACTTTTCAATCATATACTTCCCCCTAGACAAGTAACCCACATCCACAAAACCAATCTGATACTTTGTGGAATCTTAAGACTTAATGAGAATGGTGCAAGATGACATTGGCATTTCCCTGGTCATTCCATTCGTCTGCTTCTGAAATCAGCGCTAAGTATTTGGTTTGAGTGGTTGTCACAGATGAAGGTATCTCACACAGTTATGATTTAATAGCAAATTAAGCTTTATTAATGGTGTGAGGTAACTCGAAGGTTAAATTTTAGCAACACTTAATGTTTGACTGATTTAAAGATTAACAACGTGATTTGGTAAAATATGTGATGATTAAAATAGATTAGAGAATGACAAGATTCACACTAAATTACTACAAGTTATTCTGAATCAAATGTGTATATAAAAAACACGATACACACCAAACAGCACACAAACAGCAAGGAAATATTTGGATATCCAGTGAAATATATATAAACATCCACACTCATAAAGGTAAATGTGCATAGTTAAACACATATATTTGTAAAAAGGTAGATAGAAGAGGCTAGCCTATGGTTAAAATTTCCCTCTTCTCGAGTCTGGGGCAAATACAATGTACCGGTATTTCTCAACAGGTGATAACTGAGAGCTGAGAAGTCTGACTTCACCCTGGCCTTCCATCAGCTTTGTGGGCAGACAATCTTCAAATTTCAAAAATTCTGAGTCTGAGAGGCATCCCAACTCAGGGGAGATGCTGGTCACAGCCCACTGTGATCCAGGAGAGCTCAAAGGGTCTTGCTTAGAATCGCTATTTATAGGATCCAAGATAATTGACTTTTGTAAGGTAATTTTCCATTTCAGCTCAACTCAGATGAGGAAATACTCTGGTACTTTCCACCAGTTGTGCAGGACCAGAACTTACTAGATTTTGAGGCTCCATTATCACCCACTTTGGGCTATGACCCAGGTACAGATGTACTAGGCTGTCAGGAAGTGATTGTTTGTCATTGTTGTTCCCAAGCAATAGGGGAATCAAGAGACAAGTGCATTAAGGGTGCCTTAGTGCTCTGGTCTGCTGCCTTTTGCAATCCATCTTGGGTTGGTATGTGGCCCAGGAGGGGGGAAATCACATCAAGTACCAAGCAGCCCAGGAGCTGGGGGATTGCACCTCCACAGTGGTACAACAAGAAAAATGACAACACAGAGATTTTATTAGCATCCAAAATGCCTGGCAAACTGAAGGCTATCCATAGGCTTCAAGAAATTACCTGTATGGCTTCTAGATTTTAAAAATACATTAATACCTTTTTCTCCTACGTAAGAAAGAAAGAAACTAAATAATGTGTCAATTAGTTGATACTGCAAGTGACTTTGGCTGAGCCTGACCCAAATAACAGGTTACACTGTCATTCCTGGAGTCAAGTATAGAGGTAAGGGGATGAAAGCAGCATTTCATCTGCAAGGCAACAGCTGGCAGACAGAGCAGGAAGCTTTGGGATTCTCAGATCCAGCAGAACTCAGCTGAAGCAGCAGCTGAGCAGACAGATAACCTGCTGATGCCATTGTAGTGCCTGCCTTTATTGGCTCTTTGTTGAGTTAGGATAGATCACACACTGGTCCTATAGCATGCAGTGTCTCTTCCATGGCTCAGAGTCAGACCCTTTTGAAAATGAAAGATTTTCATCATTTACACTTAAGGGAACTCCAGAAAAGCCAATGATTAGACCAAGTAACCATTGGTCTCTATGTGGCTTCTGTAACTAATATTTGAAGCTTAAGCACAATGACATCATTTGACGCTGTTGGTCATGTGCACTTCAAAGTCAAAAACATGCTCTGAGTGGGGAAGTTCCATCAACATACTGAACTTCCAAAGCTTTGTAAGCCATCTCCAAAATAAATTCCATTTGGAAACTGCCTCTAAATGTATCCTTCCCACCCACTTCTTTGTTGGTTAGTCATATGCCAGGTATTCAGTTGGATGAAGGATGAACTCTTTTGCCTGAGACAGCCATATGATCTCTCTTTTCTTTTGCTTTCACATGATTAACACCAGCTTTTCTTTCTTGTTCTGTTGTTTTATCGATGCCTGCATGAATTTTCCCTTTCCCTCTCCAACCCCTAGCACACCAGACCTACAGTGCAAACATTTCTGTAAGTATATATCCTTAAGAGTGTTCTCCTAAGTTTTCAGTGAAAATATTAGCAAAAGAGAATGTTATTCTCTATGATCTGAAGCTACTCATCAAAACAAAACTAAAGTAAGTTTTAAACTGATGTTTTCACCGAGTTTCTTGCAAATACTGTTTTGCCAGTGTCCAGTGAAGACTTCACTGAATGGCAAAGTATCCTCAAAAGAGATCTGAAAGTTACTTCCAACTTTTTACTTAATGAATGCATGTGCTGCTAAGGCAATCTACAGAGCCCCAGGTTTAGTTCATCCTCACTGTCAAGGGAGGTCAGCAGGCCAGCAGTGATGGAGGAATGTTCAGAATATCTATGCTAAAGAGACCATCTCACTGTCCTTGGATGTTTAAAATTCTTTTGTTAATATGTCCCTGCGTGTTGCAAAGCTACTGTGTTTTCAAGCAGCACTGCGAGCATCCAGAAGGAAGAACAAATCTGAATCAGAGAAAGGTGGTCACATTCCATGTACATCCTCAAAGTCAGTGATTTGCCCTTTTCCTTAACTTTACCTGCCAGTGACAGATGCCACCATATCACTACAGCAATAATAATAATAGCCCAAATAAAGCAAGATTCTTGATGGGCCTTGCTGTAACTTAATGATTTATCATATATTATGTGGAAGCTTAAAGGTGAACTCTGTTGTGAATCTCCTTGATTTAATGTATAATACAGAGAATCTTAGCATGTAATTCTGTTGTAAATTTATATTGATTTGCTGTACAATATACAGAACATTATGGTGTAGCTTCATTGTGAGACTCTTCTTACTCCCAGTATCATGCAGCTGTAGCTGTAGCTTCAGTGTGAAATGCTCTGATTTACTAGGAGGCACAGAAGATTTCACTGTGCAGCTCTGTTGTGACCCTCTATTGATGTGCTCACTGAGTCCTGCTGGAAAATAGACTGGACTTTAACAACCTACTGATGCTGCCATGTGGCAAAGAATATCTGCAGCCAATGAAATATCTAAATATAAAAATCAGACTCCAGAGCAGAGAATCTGAATTAAAACATATTTGCTGATAATCTGTCCACTAATATGGTGTCATACAGAAAAGATAATTTTCCCAAAAATTTGTAATGTCCAGGCATAGACAGTATACTGTGTGTGCCTCATATCTCCCCATTTTCAAATTCCTCAGACTTTTATACCTTCTCCACAAAAATCCTAGTATTACTAATGCTACACATCATTATTCCCTCTCCAAAACCTTCAAGATTTTTCTCTAATGCACTGTCTTTCATCGGGGTCCAGGGGCACAAGTATTCAAATAACTGTTCATGCTCATTTGGCTGTGGCCAGCAACTAAGTAGCCCTCTAGTCGCTCACTCACCCACCCTTCCATCAGGATGGGGGAGAGAATTGGAAGAGAAAACATAAGAAAAAGTCATGAGTCAAGATAAAGACAGTTTAACAAGTGAAGTTGAAAAAAACCCACATGATGTAAAGGCAATCACTCACCACCTTCTACAAGCAGATCAATGCACGGCTAGTCTCCAAGAAATGGCTACTTTGGAAAGATTACTTCCCTAATTTATTGCTGAGCACAATATCATATTCTACATGATATCTCTTTGGTCATTTGGGGTCAGCTATCCCACTCTGCTGGTGAGGCAGAGTGAGAAACAGAGAAAACCTTGATGCTGTGTAAGCACTGCTCAGCAGTAGCTAAAATACTGGTGTGTTACTAACACTGTTTTAGTCACTTATCCAAAACACAGTAGAGTATACGCTGCTATGAAGAAAATTAACTCCATCCCAGTCAAACCCATTACACAGTTCAATGATGCCTAAGAAAGCAGGTTTCAGTAAGGTTGTCCTTAACCTTAACTTTAAAGTCACTGCAACAGAACTTAAACAATACAGTATAGAAAACAATATAATATTTTAGTTGCCCTTTGGAGATGTCTATCTCTTGCCACTGAGCAGCCAGGGGTCCTGTGGGAGCTAAGATCTTAAATGAAGTGTACCAGTTAAGTGCCTAAAATTAGGTGGGGTTAGTCTGTGCAGACCATGTAGAGTGTGTATGGAAGAGGCATGAAACAATGTCATGTACTAACTGTAATTCTGTAAGTGGTGACAGGTTCTATCACAGGAATACTGTAGCCTTATAAGCCAAAAAAACAAAACAAAACAAAACAAACAAACAAAAAAAAACACCCAAACCTAAGGACATAACATTTACCAGTATAGAATATCATAGCCTGTGTGAGATGGCAGAAAGCACTATTTGTGGATGTTGTTATGATGAGAGTATAGTGTCAGCAAAGAAATCAAAAGGCGCTCTTAAATTACAGGCTAAATTGAACGATTGTTGTTGCATACCTTCAATCAAAGAAAATTGCTCTGCAGTTGCAAACTCATCCAAGTGGTTTCTCACCTTCAACCAATCATTCTTCATCCAGGAGCTGGTCTCCTGACCGCTGCCTTCCTGGGTTTTTCTCAGGTGATAAATCAGAGCTTTCACAAAGCACTCTCACCTGCTCAGTCCTCTTCACATCTTTCTCCCCTTGCTCAAGTCTAACATATCTATTGAGTTGAATTGCTTGTAAATAGTTCCTCTCTTCTTTACTTCCTTTACTGCCATACCCTGAGACCACATTTGTCTGTTTTCCACAGATGGTGCATTAAAATGTTTTAAATCAACAGAGTTTCAGAGCAGCTAATTTAATGCTCTGCAACAACCTTGCAGGATCAATTTCTATTTTAAACATTTGAAGAATTTTGAACATAGTTCAGCTCTTTAGTTAAAAAAAAAAAAAAAATCATGCAGATGTTGCAAATAAAAGGTTGGAGGAAATGGGTTGTTAAGACTTCAATACTGCAACTTTGTAAAGAGATTTAATATGTGAAAAAGGTGAGCTGTGGAAGTAGACTTGTGTCCTGGTTGGGGCTGGAATAGAGTTCCCGTTGGTCTGGCAGCGGGAGGAGCTGCAGCACCCTGAGACCCCAGGGGCTCCCCAGGTCCCAGTGCCCTCACCTGTGTGCGGGGGCGGGGGGAGCACAGCTGAAGGGCTGGGCCCGGATTGGCCAATAGTCCATGTCATGTGACATTGTGCTCACTATATAAAGGCAGGAGTGGGCCAGGAGGGGCTGCCACTTCTGGGGGTGTTGCTGTGGGGCCTTTGTGTTTGGGATTGCAGGCTGGGAGCAGGTGAGTGTTGGTTGGTGGGTGGTGAGCAGCTGTATGGTACATTACCTGTTGATACTGCTGTCAGCGTGTTATTCTGTTACTGTTATTAAACTGTTTTTATCTCAACCCACGAGTCTCCCTTTGCCCCTCCGATTCCCTCCCCATTCACTAGTGGGGGGAGGGTGGGTGAGCGGCTGCGTGGCGTTTAGCTGCTGACCAGGCTCAAGCTTGCAGAACAAAGCCATGTACATATATGTATTCAGAACCACTTAAAATTGACTATCCCATGTACTGACTAATATCTAGAATGTGTGGCAATATTCCAATAAATGAATTCTGAGTAGAGTTAGGTTTCTGCTCAGAAATAGAAAGGTGGTTGGAATAGGTGTATCTAAGGTGCAGTTGTTCACTCTGTATTTATGGTTTTCCTTCAGCAGACAGGAAAAAATTATTTGGAAAGGATGGGAATCGGTATAGATAATGGCACTGCCTAGGAACAGTTGGACTTCCCAAAGTATTTTTATAAAATGGAAGTATGAAAGAACTTCCAGAGATGGCCTACATTAAATTACAAATACTGAATATTGCCACTAGATGATTTGTATTTTTATTGTGATGTTAAAGAATACATAAAGATGGTACATATACACACACACAAGAATATAGACATATGCTTTTTACTAGATTAAGATTTATGTATTTTTATCAAAAATTTAAATAACATTTTGAGTCTGATAGCAAATCTTCTACTGAAAAGGCTATACAAATTCAACAGTTAACTAAGCTTAACTAAACAAATTACAAAGATATGTATTAGTTTTCAGATGTCATAATACCTTTTTTAAAAATATCTTAAGTACGTATATAAAATATATAAGTATACTTAAACGGGGCAATTTTTAGCACATCATGAGAGCATGAGATCCCAGACGAAAGTTCCACAGTACACTGCTGCCCTCTGGCTGGAGCTTGAAAGAAGGAAGTCTGAACATTCACTTGTGAGCACAGTGTCAGTGGCTTGACATGCTGGAGAAATGTTAAATAAATCAAATGCTTTTTTCATATCTCACAAAACTTGAAGCCTAGTTAGAAGCACGACATTGTCAAATTCAAAATAAGCTACTCTATGGAGGAGTCTGTATATTTTATGTTATTTTCTTATAGTATATCACAAAATAGACGAAGACATGATATGTAACAAGGAGTGTGAGGTACCTTCATTGTTCATTGCACAACATAAAATTTACTTGAGCAGTGATAACATAGTGTTTCAATACATTTTCACTGTGTTCCTAGTGTTTGATTAAATGATGTATTTAAATGTAAGCTGTAAGACAGTTTTTCTGACTGCTTTCCTAGTGTATATCTTCTGGCTTAACTTCTTCCCTGCATACACACATTATTAACAGAATTTCCCCATTAAAATATAATAGGATTTAGCTATTATTTGTATCTTCTAAAATTGACAAAATATTTTCCTTCCTTATAAATTCAGCTATGAGCACAGTCCAGCAGTCTGTTCCAGCATTACACAGGAACATGAGACCCCAGCAAACAAGAAAATGAGGCAGCTTATTGTAACTGTGGACGTTATGCACCTAAAGATGTACTATCTTGGTACATCATAAATTACACTCCAGTGTCTCTTATCAAAACCCTGCCACTTTCCAGAGACATCTATGTGATACCAGCTTCATTCTCCTTAACATTATGTAGTTTTCCAGACTGTCTAGTCTAAATCTTCCTTTATACAAGTCTGTTATTCTTTTCTAACTGCAATGGGCAGGAAGAAAAGATAATATTATGCTACTTACTTTTACATGGCCTAAAACCATTATTAACACCTATACCCTATCTCCTCTTTCTAAGCTAAACACAGTCATTCAGTTCTTCCTACTAAATAAGACCTACCTAGATTTATGGTAGATTGCTTTGGTTCCCTCTGGATTTTCTCTAGTTAATCTACATGTGTTTAAAGTGTGTTACCGTATTATCAAATCCTAAAAAGACTTTAACTGGGCAAAAGGGTCAGTTTCTGGTTATTGCAAGCTATACCCTTGTTTATATTTCCTGATTAGCCTCTTCTTTGAAATTGCTGTGCGAGTGAAATGAGCACAACCAGACGCTGTGAACAAATATGTACTAAGGCAGTTCACATCCTTGTCTCAGTGTAATAGCTTGCACTTACCCTTGTTCAAGCACATCTTGTTTTCCCAGAACATTTCTCTAATTTATTAACACTATTTTATTCTTTATCTTGTCCTCTGACATAACTGGGGGAAAAAAAAAAAAAAAACAAAAAACAAGTTTGATGTTTTCAAAGACAGTAAGCCTGTTATCTGCTTCATTAACCAGGTGAATAGGGAAAACAATGAACACTGGACTCCAGGACAGACCCCTGTCTACTCCTATTCTATACATTCTTCCATTTTGACAGGTAAACCTTTAATAGTTATACATTTATAATTTTAGGTTTTTCTGTAAAATTTACTTCATTTGCTGTTCCACTGAAATTATATACCGAATTCTCGTTATCTTTGCTACTAGTTTCAGATCAACTGTTCTTATTAATAAATTATTTTTGAAAAATATCACCGAAACTTATGATATCTCTCTCTGGGACACAATTTCTGTGGAAAAACTCCCACTTCACATTACAAGACTGTAAGTTTGCTTTTCAGTGAAAAGATTTGTTGATGTATAGTAACGATGCAAATGCTAAATAGGTTATACAACTTGTGAAATATGGATATTCTTCTATAAAAGTCTATATACACTAGCTGTTAATTATAAAATTTTTCTAATTTTTCTGGTAAAAAAATTAATCCTTTCACTATTTTGAAGGATTGTTTATTTAATTATTATTAATGGTATTGATCAAAAAGGTTAGGTAGCTTAACTGTTTACCTGCATATGTTAAATATCAAACTATCATAATGCCTTTACCATACCAGCACTGCAAAACCACCTTCTGGTATGTTAAAAGGCTTAGGATTTTATAGCAATGCTCCTTGTAATTGTGTATGTTATGAAATCGAGGCCTAGCATGGATAAACATGGAGAAAAAGCAGTTGTGACATAATTCAATATCAAAAGTAATGCCACTTTGTCAACAAAGATATAAATATATAGTCTGCTTAAAGCTGAAAAGATTCAAAGATTTTTTAATAATATCATAATTAATATAATAAATTTCTTATCTAAAGATTTCTTCTCTTCTAAAGACTTGCAACATCTGACTGCAATAACCTGGAAAATCATCAAGACCTTATTCAAAACTACAGATTTCAAATGTCTTTTTCTTTTTTTTTAATTTATAACACTGCACAAGTTTAAATTATCCAACTTGTGATGCTCAAGACATTGATCTTGGGCCTGTAGAACAGTGAAGAATATTTTCAGACAACACTTCAGGATGAAAAGTTAACAATACAGCAGTCTATAGTAATTAATTTAAATTGAGCAGTATGAAGTAGTTATTCTTGTTCCCTTTCTAAAGAATATGCATGAAAATTTGGTTAGGGTTGCACACGACTTTAAAAATTCATAACTGTTTATTTTGAAATAAGCATTTTTTATGTTTTCCCACAGAACTGTAGTTATTTTATTTTTATGTAGAGCATATTTAGGAAACAGTATTGAACTAAATGTTGACTAGAGTTTAGGACATGCCAGCTTCAAGCTGCATTTGTGAACCTTCTATAAGAAAAAAAAATGGCATTCATTTACCAGAAACACTTGTTTTTATTTAATCATGTAGCCACTGCTTTTCAGAGCCTATGTCGTTGAGGACTACTTAGAAAATACTTGTAGATTTATCTTATTGATTTCTCTTATTTTGCTATAACGTAATTTGTAGAACATAAATTCTAGTCAATTGGGTTTTGTTTCTAAATAATGGCTTTCTCTAACTGAATTTGATCAGATATTTGGACATATGAGGCAAAAAGTATAGGTCTGATATTATTTCTTCAATGTTGTGATAAGAAAACAATATGGATAGTACATATATATAATGAACTTCACGTTCATTAAATTCAGTTATAGAAGTTCATTATCTATTATCACTTAAAAAGTGACCGTATAGTGACAAATAATTTTAAATCCATGATAAACCACAGGGTCTTATAAACCCACAAAAAAAATATTTTTAATTGGCATATAAAGTAGCATGATATCCTACTAATATATATATATAAAATTAAAAGAAAAATATATATTTTTATCTGATTCATTCATTTTGCCATCCTTATAACCAGATCCGAAAGTACAATATAGAAACTGAGCCTAAATATCTTCTGAGATTTCAAGTTCCAAATGTGGTCAGTGTTATGCCAGGGTAGCTTTCCAAGTCCCAAAAGAACTAAAAGAGCAATGTAACTAAATTTTATAAGGTATTTCATTGAAAAGGCTGAGTTCACCTTCGTTTTGGTTAGTATGCTTTATTTTTAAAGAATAATTTGTAAAAAGCAGATAAAGATCAGAATTTGGATTTTGGAAACTCTGGTGTGGGAATATGTTTCTATTTCAAGATCAGCTTCTAGATAAACTTTAATATCATGATGCCTGCAAAAGCTTTCTATGATATTTACTACCATAGAAAAATCCTATCAGATTAACACAGAACATACATGCAGTATTGTGCTTTAGTACATCCTTGTCAGATGAAGAACCAAGGAGTAGTTACTGATTTGACTGTTGGGACTAAATAATGAGTATGGTAAGTAAAGTAAGATGTCTGAACAAGGAAAGAATTTTCATGACTGTCTTCTGCCAAGACCTTATGAAGATGAAAGTGGGAAATAATTAAAAATTGAAGACAGAAGACGGGTCAGAAGGACAGATTTCCAGAGCCCCTGAAGAAATATTAGGGCAGCAAAAGAGAAGCATTTTTTCAGAATGGGAAGTTCTTAAATGCAAGCCTAAACTTGGCCAATGGAAATCAACCTGGAGCAAAAAAAATAGTCCAATGATCTGGGGCACCCAAAAAAATGTGTCAGGTAAGTGAGGGAGAGAAGCAAGTCCACCCACCAACACCAGACTGAGACAAGGAAATGCATTTATCATGTTTCCTTAGATTATTTATTTCCTTTCACTACCTGAGTATAAAGTAAATTCTTTGGAATCCCACAAAAAGTTTTAGCATACTGGGTGCTACATTTCAAGTACAATGCTCTGTAGGGGAAGGGTGGAATATCCATCAGTAGGCAGCTAGCATATTTCTGTTCACACCTTCTAGTTCTTCAAGTTGAGAGAGACATCAGCTGAATCTTGGTTTAACTCCATTGATGACCAAACACTTTCACTCACAAATGCCTACCCATAGATCAAAATATTGTGACAAGGTAAAGAACATCAGAAATCACTGATAATGTGTAGGTGTGGTACAGAATGAGGGTTATCTTTAATAATAAAGGATGACAGTGGCAACAGTAAGAAAAACAGAGAACAAATATAAAACCAACCTCCTTCAATTCCAAAAACTTTATTTTTCTTTACACCATCTTCCATTTCTAATTTTAGTATGAGTCTTCTCTTCTTCTGTTTTAACCACTATTTGCCAGTCTCTGAATTCTCATCTTCACCCATTCTTTCTAGTTTTAACCTACTGTTTCTGTTCCTCTCTTCACAGTCATCTTCCTCATCCTTGATAACATTAGGTTTTCCAATGAAGTCAAGTTTAAGCTCTTAAATCTCTGGCTTCTTTGTCCTTTTTTTCCTCATTTGTCATTCAACTCTGAATTAATCCATTAACTATCAAAACAGACATAATACCAGCTCCTCTTTTACTGCACAGTGGCCTGACATGCCTGGCTTTCTATGAATCATTCCATCTTCAAGACACTATTTGATTTCTTATAGTATCTTTAACTATTGTAATTCTTGCAAACCTCATTTGGCAGCAGAATTTCTGAAGTACAGATTATTTTATAAACCCTCCAGGTTTTTTATTTATGCCCATTAAGATACTGATTCCTGACTCTCGGATTCTACAGCCTCAGTCCTTTTCCCCTCTCTCTACAGTGTTCACCATTCTAGCCTAACTTTTAAATCAAACTCAGCTTCTCCTGGTTTAACAACCCTTCAGCTACTGGATAGGCTGTGAGAAATCCCATAACCATGATGAACAAGAAATTTCCCTCCTTCCGAGGTTCTTCTGCCACCCACTCCCCAACCCCCCATTATTCCTAATTTTCTACATATTATACAGACCTATTGCAGTTGTATAGTTGCTCTTCTCCATTTCGACTTCTCTTTCCTTCTTTTCACCAGTAGGTCTGTTCACTTAAATTGAAAAAAACCTTGTTTTTAAAAGCCTGTTAATGTTATTTCATGAATATCAGATTTGTACCATCCTGAATGTGCACAAAAAAATAAAATGCCATCACCATGTACTATACAAAAGAGGAAAAAAAATCTCAAGGCATTAAAAACATTTTAAAATATGTTTACTAATTTCAAGATTCTTAGCCATTCACTGTATGCATTTACACAGCATCACTACAAAATAGTGTTCCTTCTAAATAAAATACCCTAGGCATTTATTCCTTTCACTATCCATTTCTTCAGTTTCTAACTCATAATGTTTCATAGCAACAAAATATCGGATAAAAGTCTCACCTAATGCTTCCTTAATGCACGAATCTTTCTCAAGTGCCACAAGAGCATCTTCTAGTTTCAGAGGGACTGTTGAATGTTTCAGATCAGCAGTGTGATTTTCTTCTTGGAGCATATCATCATACCTAAGTCCTCTCTTTACTCCATCTAGACCTGCAGCAATAGTAGCAGCAATCACCAGGTAGGGGTTTGCTGTAGCAGAACTTAATTTATTCTCTATCTGAGTGCCTTTTGCACCATGACACTTGACATTAAAGGCACAGCTGTTATCGTTATATGCCCATTTTGCATTTACAGTCTCCTTTGATTCTTTACTATACTTAGAATAAGGCTTACGGCAGCTGGTGGTAGGAGCCATCAAGCAGCTGATAGCTGCTGTGTGTGCCAAGAGACCAGATAACCAATTTTTCCCAATATCTGAGAGCTCCTCCACTCCATAACCAACAGAAAACAAATTCTTCTGGCCATTCAAATCCCACAGGCTGTGTGACAAAGCCCCTGAATTGTAGAATCCTGATTCTGAGAAAAAGCTGGCCACATAGTTATACTTCTTAGCCACCTCCTTAATGCCTGTTCTAAATGTGAAGGCACTGTCAGCAGCATCTATGCCAAATGCTGGATGAAAAGTGATCTCCATTTGCCCAGGCCCACTGGAAGAAGAAAAGCTTTCAATGTTGGCACCAGCATAATACATCCCTTCAATGAGTTCCTGAATGAAAGTCTGGTCATGGTTATTTAATATCGTGGCTGCAGGAAAGGATATTGTCTTTGAATTTACAACATCAGTAATGCCATAAATACAAAATTCATAAGTGAAGGCAGAGTGCAGAGAAAAGCCATTGTCCTCAAGCTGGCTCAGCTGTTTCTTGGCAATGTGCCTTGGTGAGGTCATTAGCGGGTTGCCCAGCACAGTGAAGGAATCACATATCACTCTTGCAGTCTGCTCAGTCCAGGGTAGTATTCGAAATGTCGATAAATCAGGATTCAGAATTATGTCACAATTAAAATTTGTTGCATTTATGTAATCTAATTCATTATCTTTAGGATTCAGCGTCAGCTCAAGATAACTTCTGGGCATGGCAACACCATTAATTGCTTTCTCCTAAACACAGAGCAGAATGACAGATTACCAAATGATAACAGTATTTTTATGTATGTAAAATATGTAAAACTCAGATTCTCAATAAGGACAATAGTCTCTTTCTTAAAAGAACACTAACATTCTGTGATCACTAGAGTGAAGGGAAACAGCCAGTTACTGTGTCATTATGAAAACCAACTTTCTACAAAACTGGTATGAAAACCCTGTCCTCGAGTACCCCAGTGACAATTTTTAAAGTTTGCATAAAGTAATAAAAAAAATATTCAACACTTACCTTGCATGGTCTTTATACAGTTATGGGTATCGTCAGTTACGTGCAAACTTTGCAAGTCAAACTTCTATCTATACTTACTCTATTAGGCTTCCGTATCCTCTGAGAATTTTCTTTACATAGATCCAAGTGACCACTCAACACTCATGGCAACATGAATTCAGACTGTGACTTTTCTTTAAATGCAATAACACATACATCACTGTTTTTCAGATGCAAAGTTTAACTGAAAATTCTCACTTTCTGGACATAATAAGTTTAGGGATAACAAGCAGGGAAACACTTCCAAGTGAGAAATTAGCCTAAAGTTTCAATATTCCCCTTCTAGGTAGTAAACAGGATAAACTCATAATTATACTTTCTTCTCCATTTGAACAGAGAGCTTAAGCTTATGCAAATGAAATATAGCTAGGATTGCAAGGAAGGATCATCTACCTTCAAACAATCACCTTTACAACCTTCCTTACATTCAAACTTTTAGCTGATGAAAAGTCCAATCATGTTAAGTTCTACCAAGTGAGATTTGTCTCATGTTTACATCTTACCTTTATTCTTTGAAGCAAAACTATTACCATCTGAGTGAACAGAGGAGACAGAGCAAACCTAGAAAGGGGCAAAGTCAGAGCTGAAAGTAACAAAATTTGGCCTATCCAGATGGAAAATTGTTGAAATAATTCAAACTGCCTCTCTTGGCTTCTTTTAAAATAAATAAAGTCTGCCTTCTCTTAAGTAGGTGGCAGTCCAGTGGTAACAATTCTCTCTGTGTGACACCTGTAACCAGAACTACTGCAATGGGTTTGTGTAACAAGGTTTTGATAGTGGGGGGACTGCAGGGGGGGCTTCTGTGAGAAGCTGCTCCCATGTCTGACAGAGCCAATGTTAGCCGGCTCCAAGACAGACCCGTCGCTGGCCAAGGCTGAGCCCGTCAACAACAGTGGTAGATCCTCAGGGTTAACATATTTAAGAATGAGGAAGCTGAAGACAGAAGTGAGAATATGTTAGAGAAACAGTCCTACAGACACCCAGGTCAGTGAAGAAGGAGGGGCAGGAGGAGCTCCAGGTGCTGGAGCAGAGATTCTCCTGCAGCCCATGGTGAAGACCACGGTGAGTCAGGCTGTGCCCCTGCAGCCCATGGAGGCCCACAGTGGAGCAGAAATCCACCTGAAGCCCATGGAGGACCCCGTAACAGAGCAGGTGGATGTGCCTGAAGGAGGCTGTGACCCTGTGGGAAGCCCACGCTGGATCAGGCTCCTGGCAGGAGCTGTGGCCCCATGGAGAGAGGAGCCCATTCTGGACCTGTTTTGCTGGCAGGACTTTTGACCCCGTGGGGAACCCACGCTGGAGCAGTCTGTTCCTGAAGGACTGCATCCTGTGGAAGGGACCCATGCTGGGACAGTTTGTGAAGAGCTGCAGCCCATGGGAGGGACCTATGTTGGAGAAGTTCATGGCGTACTGTGTCCTGTGGGAGGGACCCCACGCTGGAGCAGGGGAAGAGCATGAGGAGCTCTTCATCTGAGGGGGAAGGAGCAGCAGAGAAAATTGGTGATGAACTGACCACAACCCCCTCCCCTGATCCCCCTATGCCACTGGAGGGGAGGAAGTAGAGAAAATCAGGAGTGAAGTTGAGCCCCAGAAGGGAGGGGTGTAGGGAAGGTGTTTTAAGACTTGGTTTTATTTCTCATTATCCTACTCTGATTTGATTGGTAATAAATTACTTTTCCCAAGTTGAGTCAGTTTTGCCCGTGACCGTAATTGGTAACTGATCTCTCTTTGTCCTTATCTCCACCCATGAGTTTTTCGTTATATTGTCTCTTCCCTGTCCAGCTGAGGAGGGGAGTGATAGAGTGGCTTTGGTGGGTACCTGGCATCCAGCCAGGGTCAACCCACCACAACTGCACATTATGGTAAATACTGCTTCAAGATGTCTGTGCTGTCTGACAATGGAGAGATGTTGAAGGTGATTACCCTATAGTACTACCTCTCCCTTCTCCAACCCCACCACCCAAAAAATAAAACATAAAAAGGAAATTTCTCTCAGCTCCTCTCTATGTATACATAAGTGTGTGCATGTGTGTACCCATACACATTCTTTTAGTGTCCATAAATTTAGACTGTCATGTAAAGCTCCAATTTGTTCAGGTGGTAAGGTAAACACAAAAGCTGCCTTTGAACAAGCTGATCAAGACATTTGCAATTTGACATTGCAACTGAAAGAGAAGTTGTAATTAACCTGCCACCCCTCACAAGAATTAAAATGACAGAGAGAGAGTTTATTTTTATAAAATACAAATTACATCAGAGAAAGCAAATTGTATCTAGGTGATACAGTTGCAGTTTAGCAATATCTAAAAGGGGAATAATGAAAACATGGCTTAGGCTTCAGAAGGAACTTAAAAGTGCTCTACATACTTTCATGTTCATATCTTTTTTTGTGATCATCAGTAAAGCTTAAAATATTCATAGTGATATGTGAGTGAAAGTATAATGTAGTTATGCACATGAAGTATCACAGAAGCAATATACTGAAAAGTCTGATCAGTCAAGGATATACATGATGAGGATTGCTTCCTAATTTGGTTCTTATTTCCTGAATCGTTAATAAGACAAATATTGCTATTAAGTCATCATGCAACCCAATGGTATTTTCTTATGTGGCTGATGACTATAAAATTTCTCATAGCTAAAATGATTTTCATTCAGTCATTTTCTTTCTTTCAGTGTTTACTCCTTTCTTTTTGCAATTTGCTGATGTTCAGTAAAACAAAATCTTTATAATGCATTGAACCTGTAAAGGTAATTTTGAGGAAAGGGCTTATTAGAAGTTCAAAGAACTGAATTACTAGCCTTAATTAATTAGGCTACTATTTGGGGGAACAGAGGAATAGATGACCACAGTGATGAAAAAGTCCAGATCCTTTGGGAACATTAATTTGTGGAGGTAACAGATAATTTATTTTAAGTTTGATTTTCTACCTGCATTATGCAAAAATAAACAAATAAATAAATAAATAAAGACAGGGCCATGAAAACACATAAAGTTACCACTAGAAACCAAAGAACTGAAGAACTTACATGAAAAAAGCGAGAAGGAACATTCTTTGATCTTGACACACCATGGAGGTCTATTGATTCAAATCTGACAAACTGTACGTTATCCCTGGCCATCTGCTGCTTAATAAATTCAATATGAGAGAACAGGTGGAGGGTTGGACTTCCAAGGCCGTTTACATCAGGCTCTCTGTTGGACTCTATAAGTGAAGAGGAATGTTCACGTTAAACAAAATAATGAATGCTGGAATACAGGTTGTTCTAAAAAGTGCAACAGTGGGAAACTGTGACATGGAGTGTAAAAAATAAGAAAAATATTTGGAACACAACATTTTTTTTAAAATAAATACACCGTTTTCCCCGAGAACCTGTATAAAACCCCGTTCTTTTTATAATAGTCTATAACTTAAATTTTTTTCCATGTTTATAAGAGAACATGGGGGAATCATGCAGTAAAGCCAAGGATTTCTGAGAAATACCTCAGCTGGTTTGTTGGGTGTTTCTAGGAGCACAAATAGCTGGATACCTATTTCCCACTGAAAGCCAATAGAATTCAGATGCTATATTTCTTCAATGCCTTTGAAAAGTGCAAGGATACAGAAACATGATAAGAAGGGCACTTGTGTTCTACTAAACCTTTCTCAAGATGTACTGAGGAGGACTGCAGTCTTCACCACAGGGAGCAGACTTTTAAGAAAAGTACACATTTATGCATTTGCTGTTATGGTGTTATCTTCTTAACTGTATTACAGCAGCTGTTACAGGACTGTATAAACTTCTTGACATGAAAGCAGTAACATCTTAGTATAACTTCTGTAATGGAGCAGAGCTGGGCACAGTAACTTCCTTTCACAAACCTCTCAATCTCTCAACTTGCTTTTCTTTTGAGTATCTAGGTATTTTTATTACTCAAGTTAAACTACATAAGGTATTAATTTCCATTTAGTAAAATAAATTAACTAGACCAAGGGTCGAAATTGATATTAAGATGTGAAAAAATATTTCTACATTTCTGAGATGAAACTCCTCCATTCTTCTTAAGGATATGACCAGATGAACTTTTGCAGATCTTTCAGATCCACAGTGGAAGATCACCAATAGCAACCATTCACCACCACCCTTCAAGCGGAAGTTAAAAGCTTCATGCTCAGGCACTACAAGGGCTGATGGGAGCACTCTCAATCTCTCCTGTACCAAACTACCTAAACTAGAGTAGAACCCCTTTAGAGGTAGCTAGCAGGTGCAAACACATCTTTATGACCTCTCCTTTGAGGCAAGTAGGACTGCTAGCCGCAAGGCTGTAAGAAGGCTCTCCAGCCAGCCCAGCACAAGGATGTCTGATTATTCCCTGTGCAGGCGGCAAACTTATCCACAGCCATAAACTTTTTGGAGTGTTTGAATATTACTGGAGCATACTCCAGCTTCATATGTCAAGGAGGTGACAAGGATGCTTTAGGTCAGTAAAGTAAGAAGAGGTTAAGTGATAACAGTGCTCCCTGAGGACTGACAGGTGAAACCACTAGACACAATTTTAAGTAAATCTAAGAGTCTGTAGGTAAAGAGAGTAAAAAATTAAAAGATAGAAGCAAGAAAAAAATAATTTTGTCACATGCATTTCTCCTTGTGACATCTTTCCCTTTGGTCTGCTTCAGTTGTAAGCTGCTTATGGAAATAGCTTTTTTCCACTGTCTTCTGTAAATATTAGGACACTATGTCCTTTAAAAGATGTACACTAAATAAGGAAGTCCTGTTTAATTATTTTGTGTAACACAGATGTTGCCAAAACACATTCGAGAGCAGGGAGGATATGTAAACTGGCCTTGTCTTGTGTATGTCACACAAGTAATAGTTATTTGAATACCACTACAGTTATCCTGTAATGCTGTTTTGTTACATTAATGTTTACTGACATTTAGCAGATCTGATGTCTTTATGAACCTGACCATCAATTAGAAGTTTATTAACAGCTAATAAACTGTGTCTATTTATTAGATTAATAGAATTTTAAAAGATTCTGAAAATATTCCTATAGGTTACAGCAAGTAGTGTTTTCTTCAACTCCAGACCCAATTTTGTAAAAGCGGTGCTCAATCCCTTATTCTACACGTGTTTAATTCCCTGTGCAAAGGTGGTAGACATTCCTTGTCTCAGAGAGTCACATGGAAATTTTTATGTATTCATACTATTCAAAGTAAAGTTTGACTGGTAACCCTTGACATCAGAATCTTGTCAACTTCTGATGTAAATTTTGCAAGTATTTCTTAGAGTGTCCTGAAATATTTTCTGCTAAATTTGCATTTACAGAACAAATATTTTTTCAGGTAAAAATATATCATTCATGAAAAAAAAACAACTTTAACTCTGACCCAGGTAATTCTTTAAATTATTATTCCTAAAAGATATAAATGATATAAAATCAATATCTAAGAAAACTACAAATGTGATATGCATTCATATTAACAATGTATGAATTTGTTAAAACGTAAAGCTACAAATATATTTAATTTAAAACTCTACTAGTGATAGGTAATTTTCCAAATTTTATAGATATCTGTTGTTGTCAAGCTAAAGTTATTTAAATAAAAACATAAATAATTAGATTATAGGAAATAACATAAATTAACAGAAACTTCCTATAAAATAATGTTTTTAAAGAACACTAAGCAAGTAAAAATAATTAACTGAAGAAGAAAGACTTTCTCTTCTCCAGCTGGACTTCTTTTGACTGATGATAGATCTTTTTAAATGATGGGCCTAAAATTTACATATTGGTCTAGTATTAGTCTAAAATTAGGCTATATACCAGTCTAGGCAGCCCATTAGTCAAAAGACAGCTATTTATTAATTATAATATCCTTTATCCAAAATCTGCTAGAATTAATAGAAACACACAGCTTTCACATAGTTTTTAGAGGGAGTTTATCTTTTATATCATTTGCATCTGATTTTTCCCACTGAAATAATAACTTTCTGTAAATTGTATGATAGATAAAAAATATCATGACTTAATACCTGTGACTGATTTTAGATATATGAAAGGGGATTTGTTTCTTAAATAATATTTAGCGAATAACTACTGACAGTACTTACTTTTCTCCAGCACAAGTCTCAAAATATATTTTCTTGGTAGCCACTAAATAAATCACTGACAAACTAAGTCCATGAAGTCTGGAAAGGTATAGTAGGGAACAGAGTACTCTGTCTTTTCCCAGTTCATATAGTCATTATCCAGAGCATTAATTACTGGAGATAAGGTAGATAATAAATACTAGACAGGTCTAGATCATTTAGATACTTAGTCTAAAAGTCTTACATTCTTGTGAGGGAGGATTGTGTTTCTGATTATAACTGTTTCCTTAGCTCTCTGGGCCTCTAGAAATAGTGATGTCTTTATTTTCATTTCAGAAAATCTGTTTATGAAAACGTGTATGTGTTTGTCACAAAATGCTCAGATTGTGATTCATATTTTCATTTAAAAAATTAAATATAAATCCAGACTGGCTGTCTTTCTTAAAGCAGAACGGTACATGTGGATCCTTAGATATCTGTATCAAATCAGTAGTACACAGAAAAGCACTTAGTGGTTTTTTTTCTACGGTTCTATCTGTATTTCCCTTTTAAGTTACCACTGAGAAACAAATAGTATTACTCATGTTTCTTTTATAATTAGTGCAAAACATTTACAAATATAAACAAATTATCTTTACATATTTAAAAAATATTAATAACAAAACTAAAAATATTACCAAAAAATCTACAAATTATGAAAATTATATTATTGCTATTTCTAGCGTAAGAGTTGTGCCATTCTTAGGTTATTAATATTGAAATCATTCAGATTTCTGAGAGCAGATGACATCAGTCTAGAGCAAACAGTTAACATCAGCTTTATCTTCTCAGCAAGAGAAAAGTGCCACAACAGAAGAAAGTGCACGTCTCAGATCAATCTGTCATTATCTGCTGGTTCAAAGAAATCCTTTCCCATGGTCCCTTATTAAATCACACCACATCTAAAGCAAACAATTTCTCAGCTCTGTAAGAGGTGACTGTCAAACTGATGAAATGAAAAGAACATGCTGCAAGTTGCCAGGGGACGTGGAAATGACAGGAACAGGCTGACCTAACAAATGTAGTAATATTGGAAACTCTTCATTGCAAAACGCGACCGCCAATGTAGCATCAGGCAACAACAGCAGACATCAGCAGGTAGACTCCAGATACAAATCATGCAGTGGAGAAGGAGACATGTTTCCATCCGTCCTCTCCCAGTGTCTTCCTCCCACTGCCTCTCCAGCAGCACCAGCTGTGCCAGATGTGCTCCCTCCTGATACAGGCTGCTGCAGCCATGCAGCTGCCGCGCACCCTCCTCCTGCCCTATGAGATGGGGTCTGGGCACACCTGAGTCCCTCGCAGCATCACAGCACATGTCCCTGTGCTCTGTGGCACATTGTGGCACCTCTTACTGCCTCAGAACAGTAGGGAAATAAAAACTTTTTCAAGCATAGGAATTGATATGCCAGTCAAGGCAGCATTTCCTCACTCTAGAGCTTTCTTTGTCACTGGCTATTAACAGGAAAGGCAAGTTGTTCTTTGCAAAATAATCTGTCTAAAGAGAATGGGGTTTGCAGTTCCTCACTAAAAAGATGGGTTTGTGGTTAGGAGCAGGAGAGTTAATATCCAAATTTGTCTTAATTTCTTCTTCATGCTTAGAAATCTAACGTTGGTGGTGGTCTGAAGATCTATGTGAATATTGATCTCATTTATAAAAACAGATACTTTGTGCTGATGGCATCCACCAGCAACGAGTCCCACAGTGTAATCACACATCTATACTCTTCTAAATACTATGGAAATTCCTGTCAGTACTAATTTAAATACATCTGCTCCTCCTTACAGGACATCGGTTTGTGTATTTAAGAACAGCCAGTCTATTTGGCTTGTACAGCATGTTACTGACTGTTCTTATGATTGTCTTCAAACATTAACAGCCTCTATTTCTCAAATCTCATATGACAGCTTTTCTTATGCTAGATACCATTCTTACTGCTAGTATTTAAAGCCTGTCTTATATTCCTATCTGGGTTTTAACATGGCAAATAGACATGAGTACTGGGTTACATTTGAATAGTACTATTGATGTGAATAGTGATCAGAGCATTTTAAGTTGAAGATATATGTAATTTACATTTCTTTTTAATGCAAAAAATGTTTCACCGGAAATGTTTACTGATAGGCCAGTGAAGTATTTGATAACTACAATAAAGTACATAAAAAGTTGTTTCCTACCACGTTTTTTTGCTCCCCTACAAAACCCTTAACAGGGGAATAAATATGTAAGCATACCAGAATCCTATCAAAGCATGGGAGACAGTAAAAATATTTCCTTGATCTGTGTGATATTGGTACTTTCAATGTTTTTTTCCATCCATTTCTTTGTCTCATGATAGTCTTCTTCCTTTTTTAATCTTAACTGTGAAACAAGCTTTTTTACTGATATGACCATGGATAAGCTGAGCTCTTTTTTGTGAGTTTTATAGCTAATTTATAGACCAAAGAACAGCTCCAATCATCCATGAATTATTCTTTCCAAACCATATGACAGCAACATGACACAGCTTCTCAGAGGAGCTACATCATCGAGAATAGAATAAAAAATACGATTTTATTTCTCAATAGATGAAAGAAAACAGAAATCACCCATATTTTTCTATCTTCCAGGGTGCTTTATAAAAATGGTTCTTCTGGATTTAAAGAGAAAATTACCACAGTTTTATAGAAAGGTTAGAAAATATTCCACCTAGGTAAGAGGATTTGAAAATTAAATGTGTAGGTGTCTGAAAAAAAATGAAGGTAATACCCACTGGAACTACCTAACTAATAATCCTAAATATGATGGTTCTAGAGTGGCATGTCTTTCTTCAAATTCAAACAGAATATTTGGATTTAAGGAAGAAATCACTGAGCAAAGTTGCACGAACTGAAGTAAACACTGTTGCAAATCAGGTAGCCCTTTCTGGTCTAAAAATGACCTAATTAACAAAGATCAAGTGAGAATGAGTGATACCACCATGTTAAATGGGAAGCAAGTTTATTTGAGGAAGATAAGATTTTGCATAGTACTAAAAGTAAGAACTAAACTCTTCTTGTATATCTTGTAGAGGAGAAGTGGCTGGGAGAGAGATCAAGCAGAGAATGTATTTCACTTAATTAGGTCTGTTTTGTCAACCTTTCACTATTAGTAGAAAGAAAGAAAGCATGTCCAATGGGTGGGAAGAATTACTGTCTGAATACACCTCTTTCAGAGTCACAGGATGACTAGCTTACTACAGGCACCAGAGACAGATGAGTTGGATCTCACCTGGAAGGGGAAAAAATAGATCAGAAAGAGGATGGAAGTGTTGTCTGAGTACTTCTGTTTTCCATAGATTGAGGGAAAAAATGGAAAATCATAGAGATTCACAGAGCAGGAAGATTTCAGCTATCGGTATGGTAAATAAAGGACTTAGGAGTTTTGGTTTGCTTTAAAGAAAAATCACTGCTCTTAGAGCTTGTGAGGTAAAAAAAAAAGATACCAAATTGTATATAGCTCAGTTCAGAGGGAAAAGGAAAGAAATGGAAAATATGATGGTTTGTTCAACAGAAAATAAGGGCAATCAAGAAGGTTTAGAAAGCAGCTGAGCTTCAGCCCTGCTATGGTGAAGTTGAGTTCAAAATGTAGAAAAAGAAATATTACAAAAAATTTATTAAACTACAGATGAGGCATGAGGAAGGACCATGAAGAAACAGTATGGCTTTGGATTTTCACTTTAGCAGAGATACACGAACAGTGCAGGTTATGTAAAACAGAAAGCAGGGAAGAGTAGCAAGTGAAAAACACAGTCCTAAGTAATACCCAAAGTAAGACACTATTATTCTGCAGGAATGACTGCAAAGGCAGTGAATATGAAGTACCTGGAGCAGGAGCTTATGTACCTCTCCTATGTCCACTTATAATTTCTGATTGTCCACTTATAGCTCCCGAAGATTCTCTATTTCCTCACCACTGACTAGACTTACTGAGCAGAATCAGTGGGGACAATCATGCTTCTTCCAGGTGAGCACAGAGCACAGTGAAACCACAGGGAGAGTTCAAATTTTATTAAAAGTCTGTGGGCAAAATTTTAAATTTCAGTGGAGCAAAAAGCCTAGGCTATTTTTTTTGTTGAAGTCTTCTTTTCATAATTCTGTCCCTAAATACTAGGTATCAAAATCTATGACTGCCTTATTACTAAAAATAAGAACTTTAAACAAGTTAAGAGTGATGACATGAGGTTATACGTTGTAATAAAAAGGGAATTTATTGTAGGACTGATGAAATCCACTCTTAAATACAAAATATAGCCTGTTAGTAGCTACTTAATATGCTTTTCTTTAAAACAACAACTTAACAGAGGAACTTAGTGTTTGCGATCAGCACCAACATAACATTTCATGTGATTCTTGGACCATTCAGATATTCTTTTTCTGTGCACTTGAAATTTTAACAGTCATTAGGTAGCTACTGATGCCTGCAGATATAGCAAAGACATATTTTCTTTCTTCAGAAATTTCCCTCTCCCTCCAGCAGTTCCTATTCCCATGCTGGTCATATTTACATCTCCTCACTTGATATATACTCAAGAAGATGAACTCTGTTGAGAGGACCTGCTCCTGGAGCTGCTCAGGTTTCTGGGGGCCCAACTTTGCAGTCTGCACTCAAGCAGACTTTAACAAACTTTTTTATCACAGCTACAGACCAAGACATACAAGGGGAATTTGAAACCTCAGGTGACGGCCTGATTCCAGTGTGTTGCCCACCTACAACTACCTGAAGGTGCTGTTGTCTCACAAGGACCAGAAGAGAGATTTCTCCTAAACCTGTGTGGTGGCACCAGGGTCTGCAGGTCCCCCTGATCATAGGCAGTGCAGGTGGCTGCTGAAGCCACCTGCAGTCCCTGTCTCTGGCAGTCCATGTCCTCCTGTGACAGAGAACCCCAACAGTGTGGTGTATCATGATCCTTAGGAACTTCACATTGCACAAATAAAGTTATTTTCTTTAGCCTCCTCTCTGGCTACCGTAATATAAATCCTTTAATTTAGTAGCATGCAGAACAGCATGTGATAAGATCTGAGTTCAGAGAGGTCAATATATACTTATATTATATGCTATATACACTATACATATAGTGCATTCATGCATTCACCTGTGTTCATTTGCATACTGTGAAGTGTTTTATAATGCTACATTATGTGAAATTTCATCTGAATTTTTACTGTGTGGAAGCCTCCCTCTTGGCCTCCCAAGAATGCAGCTGCTAAACAGCTTAAGAAGGACCTGATTATTAATGACTACATACCAATTTTCAGAAGTGCACATCATTATCATATATACTTAAGCAAATAAAATTCCTAAATTCATGTTAATGCAGTCAGTATATTTGCCTAATTAGCTACATAGGGGTTTTTTTTAGCCTTCCATGGTGATGAATTAGTTTAAAAAAGCTTTAGCTTCAGCTCCAGTTTCACTGATACTGTCCACATAATATTTTTCATACAGACTCAAATATCTTTCACGTCTATCTCTCTTCTATTGTTTTTTTCCCATGTCTAAACACTTCTTTTGCAAAAGAGCTGACAAACAATGGACAAAATGCACATGCAGTAATATTTCCACAATTTCCAATCAGAATTTTGGAAAAAATATATGTATTTACTATTTTCAAGAGGTGTTAACCATTTAACTAACATGATTATATTTCAGTCTTCTATATTACACTGAATCACTAAAGCTCAGCTACATGTTTTAGCCTTTATATTACTGACCTCTAGAGATTGTCCCTTAACTGTGTACTTTTAGAACAATAAAGTATACTTCTGCTTGGGCCATGTCTTGACACTGAGTAGATCTGAAATACAACCTCTTGTAATTTTTCCAAACATTTTGGATTAAGATTTCTGATTTGAGCAAGTTCAAATATTCGAATACTTGCAAAATATAGGAGGTTGTATTTCAGATCAATTCAGTGTTGAGATATGTTTAGATACAAGATTTTGGGCACTTTGGTAACTAAAATATTTAAGACAATATTTTAGACATAAAAATAAAATATTTAGGATTTTACTGTATCGATCTTAATAATCACCAGCAGCAATGAAATGCTGTTTATACAAAGGCTTATTAAAGAGTACAGAATTTTACCTAAATATTCCTTCTCTTCAGTTAACTTATTGAATGTATTCAATGAAAATTAAATTTCAAACACATTTCTAATTAAGTAGAAACTATTTCTGTGTATTCCATTTACTAGTGGAAACACATACTGAGCCCTACAATTTGTTTGGTCAAAGCCAAATGGAATCCAAATCTCATGAGATTATAAAATTTTTGGATTTAGATTTGTTTCTGATGAGACAAAACAGTTTTCCTCCACCTCCCTTCATAGTCAGTTTTCATCTATAGTACTCTTATAGTAATCGTTATCACCAGTGATACAGAGTAGGATTAACTCCAGGTAGCTTTAAGCATTTCAGAGTTAGGCAAATAATCTAAACTAATCATCATGGGACTTCTTCCCCACTGAGTGGAAAGAGATGCCCACCTCCAGAGGTCAATTTCTCATCAACCCCTAATGCCTCTTCGAAGACAAAATGCCAGTCTTTCTCTACTGACTAGGTAATAATCTTGGATTAGCCACTCACTTTAAGTGGCTAAAATTGGGTTGAAATTTCCTTGTGGAATCTACAATTAATCTCATCAGTTCCCTGTACCTTGTAAATGGCATTATGATAAAGAATAATTATTCCTATATTTTAAAATCTATTTGCTGGTTTTGCTGACAATGAGAAAACAGTAGTAATCTAAACCTGGCAATGTACTTCGCTAACCTTTCAGCAATGTGAAAAACAATGTAATCTGAAAAGCAAACAGCAGCAAGTGTAGAGAAATAATCCTCTAACCTCTTTATTCTAATAGGCATGAATAGAAAATGGTTTAAGCACAAAATATCTTTTCAAAGCTTTATATTTTTCATGCAGTGCTCTGAGTTAGCACTGATAATGTTCATGGATATCTTGTTCAGACTTGTTCAAACTGGGAAACACAGCATGTCTTCTGAGAAATCCTCATGTAGTTAACAACATTTGATAAATCCAAATTGTCTGTTTTCAGAATATGTATAACAATATTTCTACTCATCTGAAAGGAGACTTTTAAAAAAGTAGGATAACAAGAGACACAAAACAGCAAACTGTTCAAGCCCATTACATTATCACAGTTAATAATAGCTTTCAGTCTGCTGATCCAGCTAGCCCAGAAGTATAGCTTTTACAGTTTCAAGGAAATCACAGCCTATTAGCCTATTAGTAGCAATTAATTGGCTCTATAAACACTTCCAAAATGGACTTATTGAACAGCATGAAGATAAGTGGAAGTTTTCTGCCTCATTTACTTTTTTTCCCCTATAGTTTATATGAGATGTTTTTGCATTCCAGTCCTCTCACAGGACAGATAATTGAAAACATCATCTCTACATGGGAGCAATTTCCACTGCTGGAAATGTTAACAAAAAGGAAATTTTAAGAAGCCCAGATGCCATCAGAGCTTTGCAGCGTCTATCAGACCTTTGGGAAATGTTGCCTGCACTCAGTCTAAATGAGGAAATATTTCAGTTTTAGTGAAAAAGACATGACCACTTGTGCATGGCAGGTTTTGGCAGGCAGCTGGGCTTTATAAATGCTTTACTTAAGAAAAAAAAAAAAAAAAAAAAAAACAAAACAAAAACAAACAAACAACATAAAACCATCATAGATATAGAGCCCAATTTCTGATGCACCCCAATCACACAGAAACCACATGTGTCAACTCTCTCATGTACTAGCTTTGGATAAAGTTTGCAGCTTAACAAAAGCCCACAAAACAACAGGAGCATTTTATTTAACAGACAGCAGGTGATGTTTAAATATCCTTACCATCATGGCCTGCAGAGGAGTCAAACTGAATCTCGGGAGCTGTGTTTGCTGCATGTGTAGAGGCTGCCGGTAGTCCCAGAATAAGTTGATCTATGTTGTTTCCTGCTGGCTGCTGCTGATCAGACCCAGCAGAGCTGAGGACCAGGAGAGGTTTGCTCTGCTGCCCCATTCCCTCCTTGTGGAAGCTGTGGTATTTTCGATTCTCCTCTCCAAAATGGGGACTAAAAGTCTCAAAGGGTCGGCCCTGCTTGTCAGCTGTTTTCTCCCGAGGCTTTGAATTTTTCTGAGAAAAAGTGCCACCTGCCTTGCGACTGTAATTGGGCCCATGAGCAGGCAGAGGGCATTCACTCAGCAGGTTTTTCAACTCCCGCAGACTTCGTTTAGAAATGTCGGGTGTCCCTGTGAAGGACTCTGCAGTACCGCTTCCTTGTGTGGTTACAGTACTGACCAGGGAGCCTGTCTTTGTCATGTGAAACTTGACATCTTTTTCTTCCATCCTACCCTGTTCTTTTTGCTTACTCTCTGACTTCTCACTGCCCTCTCCTCTGCGTGCTGCCTCTGTGCACCCCGATTTCCTGGTGCTCCTCACAGGTTGCACGCCTATGGGCTGCTCCATTTTAGCTGCTGTATCTATCTCCTCGTACATTTTTCCTATTACTCTTTTCCCAGTGTCAACATTTTCCTGGATTTCTTGTGTTTCTCCAGACACGTCTTCTTTCACATCACTGCCAGTATGGGAACTGTCACAACTCTCTCTGTCTTTTTGTACTGGAGGAAAGCTAGTTGGGTTTTGAAGAGACTGGTCTGATGGTTGTCCTAAGCAACCAGTGGTTCCTTGAAGGGGACAAGGATCTGGGATTTTTGAGGTGCAGGACAGCTCCATCTTCTCATTTTCTAAAGGAGGAATGTACTTTGTAGGACCTTTGACTCCCTTTTTCTTTCTGAAACCACATATATTGTTGCCATCAACTTCATCATTGTCACTTTCAGATGTGTTCTGTAACCAGCAATAAAATATACAACCAAATAACATGAATGAATGAAACAGAACATGGCAATGGAGTACTACCACCAGTTGCATTTACCTTGTAGCACTTCCATTATTTCTTGCTGATGGAGGTCTCTATGGACACTTACTGACCTCCAAATTCTGCTATTTTGATTTAAAAAATTCACACAGAATTTTTTTTCTTATATTTTAGAACAAAATTGGTGAAAATGTCTTCATAATATAGTTTTTAGCCAGATTTAGTAGATTAAAATATAAGACAGTGTACACTGTGTGACATCATTTGTCAAACATGAGCCCTTTAATTGTGAAAAAAAATGTATTTTAATAATTACATTTAAGTATATTCTTGCTCATATTAAAAACTTTTGTATTTATAAAGGAAATGTATTATCCTAAAACAAAACACTGGCAATCCTTATAAGTATGGGGAGTGAATCCTGATATACAGCTTTTAAATGAATTTCAGGATCTAGTCTGGCCAAATAGTTGAACTTCCAGGGCAGTGGTCAAAAAGACAAACCCATATTTGGATGTGTAAACAGGAAACAAACAGATGAAGATGTTTACCTTTATATATGTCATTGATATGATTTATGTTGTAGTTCTAGGAGAATATTTTAAAATGGATGTAAACATGTCAAGAAGGTGCAAAAAGATCTACAAAAATTAATCTGTTTGCATTATCCCAAAGAATATCACAAAGTGTCTGGATCATTACCCCTCCTAAGTATCCTAATCTCGCCACAAGTGTGATTTATCTAATGGTGACAGTGAAAGGGATAGGAAATCAAAACCATATACATTCAAATTAAAAAATAACAGAGATTTTAATATTGTGGGTGATTAATTATTTCACAGGCTATCAAGGTAGGGATTGAATTCTCCATGTCACAGTGTCTTAAAAAAGACTCTAATACAGTTTAACCAATATATATATCACTCCATAGCCAATCACACACTGCTATATTGCTTATGAATACCTACTCAAACATGTATTTGAGACTTGTAGCTTAACTAACAGTTCTTGGTTTGCTTGGATTGGGCTGGAATTAACACCTGTAAAAACACTGGGAAATCAAGGGATATCCTCTAAATGAAACCATTCTTTACCTTTTCCACAAAGGAATAATCTGCACTCTCTCCAATTTCTGAATTTCCAGAAGTAGGGATCTGCACAAAAGCAAAGTGAATGCCAGTCTGGATAATGCAAAAGAGAATCTTGTTGGAAGATAAAAGCATGTAGAAGAAAAGGCAGAAGAGTCTGATGTGCATATATAAGGAAACAGTTACATGGCATCCATTAAGGTCATTAACACCTCCCTTTTTCTATATTATTGTTTCCTATTTTCCCTGTTTTCTCATTATGCTATTTTCCATCATTATCTAGACAAAAAAAGGCTTATGACGTCTCTCTTAACACAGAGCTCACAGAAATATTCCCTTCCTCTCTCCCCTTTGCTCTGAATTTCTGTGACGTGCTGTATTTACAGCCACTTCGGGAGCTTGCTGGGGCATTGCAGTGAGCGCGATGGGCGGCTGCCCACCAGCTCTATAGGGAGGATAAACCACTCTGTGCCTGTGACTTCCATGCACATATCTTGACAGTGACGTGCTTGTGATTTCCATTTGCAATCTAACACAGTTACTGGCTCATTCACAAGAGAAATCCTTCCTTACCCCAGCTTTAACACTCGTAATGAACTCATTTCTTCATCTGAAGGTACTGGTTTATTCCCATAATACACCCTGTAATATCCCATAAAATATTTCTGGGTGTATTGCTGATACCTCTACACATTCATCCATGTAGAATAGGCCTAATTCCTACAGCTTTGTATCATTATAGAATATAAATATAATGAGGGAACTTTCCTAAATAATGAAGCAGACAAAAACTGCTTGTAATGGAGAATTTTGACACCTCCATTATTAATACAAGAAAGTAAATGAAGCTGAGGGACAAAGAGTAAGGGTGTAGGAAACAGTGTCTACCAACTGGAAAACCTAGATAATTTTTAAATAAAAAAGGAATCTAAATTTCTAGATGTATAAAATTATTTTTTTGAGAGAAAGAAGAGGTTGCCATCATTAAAATGTCCTGATTTCCACTTTATTAAGTTTTCAGAATTATTTTGTTTCCTTTCAATAACTTAAGACCAGTAACATAATCATAACACAATCTGCATTTCTGCTTTATAATGTATTCCCACTCTATGCTCAGAGATAACTGTGGAAAATTTTAATGTTAGACTAAGATTTTACCTGTTGTCCCTATTGTAGATCTCTGAAAAGTGTTCAGTAGAATGACTGAAAGATGAGCACATCCTTTTTTACAACACTTGTATACTGACGTCAGATAAAGACTAGTTCATGTATCAAAAGCAAAATGTCAGGAAACTGACTGTTCACATAATTAGTCATTCTAAATGGTTTCATGAACACAGGGTACCATCCCCACATTATAATCCTTGCCAAAACAAATTCCTTCTGAATAGAGATGAGCAGGATAAGGGCTGATCACTTCTAAATTTGTTAATGCATTCATTTGTAATGCATGAATGTGTTAATACATTCAGTTGCAGTAGAACTGTAATAACTAATGTGTCTCTGGTAGTCTGCAAAGGGTTTATTTTCCATTAAGAAATTGAGACTATGGTACTGCATTTTGATCATAGACCTGAAAGAGATATTGCACCCATGGCCCTTAAACAAAAACAGTGATCTTTTGTACCTCCAAATAAACAAAACTCTTACATTTATAGAGAGAACAACCTGTGCATTACTTAAGGTCCTCAGCACAAGGCACAATGTGACTTTGTGCAGGAGAATGACTCTTTATTTCTGAACAAGCTCAGACATTTATGGACTTTCTTTTAGAAATCATTCACAGTATTTTCTGCAGTGAATTAAAAAGGGCTAGATGTGTTGCAAGGTACAAATACAGCATCCCTTCATATTAAAGACAGGCATATGCATGAGTTAAGACACAGCCTTACTTGTCTAGTAGTTTATGTGGTGTCTACCATTAGAAAAGGCCTAGTACGTGGGCACTGAGGAAACAAGATTTATGAATTATCTGTTTAACTTTTTATTTCTAGCGAGTTTTTCCTATGGAAGACAGGGATGTCTAAGTAAAATGGCAGCTTGAAAGTGTTACTCTGCAAGTGAGCTGGATACAGATCATGACTTAATTTCATGGAACTATGTGTCCTGCTATGCTGAAAGGAAAGCAAAACAGTCATGGAATTAATATGGCAAAAGTTCTGATTATTTTTTATCTCACTCTTGAATGTTCCTACATTTTTGTTGCTGTGTGGTAACAGTAACAGGAGATATTAAAGTTACTTGAAAGTTCCTTTAGACAACATTATTTCAGCATCGTTCAATTTTTGTTTGCTTTCTTTCAAATATGTACTGGCACACTAAGTCAGAAGTCTTGAAAGTTTTGAAATTTGCTTCCCTTTCTTAGCAAGTGATCACTCGTGTGGTGATTCAAATATTCCTGGCAAAAGGATTAGGTCCAAAATATAAACAGCGTAGGCCACATTATGCAATAAATCTCAGATTTAGGTTTTTCTTTCTAAAGATGTATCTGATGTTAATTGTCATTAATAGGTATTGGTAATCCATCAAGTTCTGATTTCCATTAGGACTTATTCCCTCAGTGCTTCAACTCATGTTGGTACACCAATCCCCTCTGCACTGGGAGTTTGTACCTGATAAGGTTGCAGTAGAAGTGGACCAATGCAAGTCCTACAATAGGCTGGAAGGGTAGGGGTGGATAAGACGTCATCTCCCGTTATGTATAGTCTCAACTCATACAAGTAACAGCTTTGATTGTCTTTACTAGATACCTACTGTGTCACTTTGCGTACACAAGTGTCTGGACATCTCTGACTATCAACAGAGTATAAGGGCTACACTCATGCATTACAGCAGCATATTAGGGCACCATGCAGGTAGGAAGAAGAGAGAATAAAGGACAGTATCAGCAAGTAAACATTTTAGCACTGTGCAGGTGAAATTGCCTGCTCTACTTAATCCAATTACATGTCACTTCTGGCATTCCATCAGGCTGCTACAGCTGATAGACATTTTATATCTTGTGGCAACACAGGAAACATACATCTAAAGCAATTTTTCTCAATCAGTTTGTGTTCACTTTTAGGCTTTGTACAAGCTCTGAAGTGGAACATTAGCTATATCATGAAATACAGCTCTGCCAAAAGGTAATTCATCTGTAAACCTGCCAATCTGCAAGCTGAGAGCATTTGGAAATGTAAAGTGTTGCCTTTGGGAGGAATAATAAGTGCTGAGATTTTTGGTGTGTGAAACAGGTGAAAATCCAAGACAACTCTTGAACTTTTGCCTTAAAAGGATTTTATAGGTGACTGAAAATATATCTGTAATGTCTTGTGAGGCAAATTCAGAGGCTGCAGAGGGGACCTTCTATTTTTCTCCTACTTTTTGTTTGAGTCATGACCTCAGGCAAGACTGTAAATGCTATTGGGGGTTATAAACCTCTCTCAAAAACGTATTGACAAAAAAAGACAGGGAAATGAGAAAAAGAAGCTCACACTATAGCATTTGAAAGGAAATAAATTTGAGAAAAGGAGTTAGTTTAAAGGTACTCTAAGTAACTGTAGATGAATAGCTGCGGAAGGATTTCTATCACAGAAGAAAAGGTGAAAGAGGCAAGGTGCAACTCTAGCAGGACCTTTTGTATACTTAATCAACAAGATAACCCAATCTTCCTGCCACTGGCTACACAAAAAAGTGATGTAAACACTCAGCAAAATGCACTGAGGTCTCAGTCACACTCTTGTTTTCTCTGTTTTTTCAGATCATTAACTAATTTTAGCCGTTATTTTAACTGATTGTTAAGAGGTCAAATTGTGATGATCTTCCTGAGTTGTTGCTAAAAATTTATCAAGAACAAAAGATTAATTTTGCAAAGAACATCAACATTTCAGAATCTGGTATAACTAAGAACTAGAAAAACATAAAAAACTAAAACAGATAAGTCAAAATTATGTAAGGTTTGGCTGGCTGAATTTTTCATTTATGAAAAGTTAAACTGTTTCACTTAGGTTTGAATTTTTTTTTCCTATCATATAAAGCAATATTGAAAACCAAAACAAAATGTTTCCAATCTAAAAAAAAATAAAAATATTGTTCAAGTGATGCTGACGTGCTATTATTCACATTGCTTGAACTTTTTTTCTAGCTTTATTTCAAAAATAACACAGTTTATGAAAGTATTTCAATTGTTATGAAACCATAAATGTTGAAGAACTTTTCTGGCCCATTCTTGTTGTTTGTTACCAGGTTACCCTTTACAGCTCCTCAGACTGGTATAGTCAAGATTAATTAATCTTTTTGTGTAGTAACAAATTTCAAAACCTAGAAGTCAAGTCAAAAGGAGATGATACTGAAGACCTTACACAACAGTACCCATAAAGCAAGCATGCCCATATCCAAGTGCTTTCCCTGCCCCTTCCCCTGACAGATGGAAATCCTTTCCCAGCTGCTTCACCAGTAACCAGGCAGCGAAGGAGCAAAGGATGCAGGAAAAAAAATATCTACTGCTGGGAATTAATGCAGCTTCACTGGAGTCACTGGAGCTACACTGATTTGTACCAGGAGGGAATCTGGACATGCAGTCATATAGAGGACAACACAGACATTTTCAGGGAGTAGCTCCAGCCACAGAGAGGGCTTTTGGCACCTGTGCACAGTGCTAAAACAATGTGTGCTTTGATAAACAGACACCGGTGTCTTGCAAGCTAGAGACATGAAGATCACCACACATTGTCAAGATATTGCTGTGACTAATTTCTCCCTCAGTGACCTTGTTTGATGAAGCAGCTCTTTGAGAGTGATTTACTGCTACAAAAACCTCCTAGTGAAGGACCTGAAAGTGGCATAAATACTAGGTACATGTGATTATTTTGCAGTTAGACAAGCTGAAGCACAAACTTGCCATAGGTCACAGGAAGATGTTAGGAGCAGAAGCAAAGTCTCCTTCCTTCTTTGAAACTTTTAAATATACTCAAGATTATTAATGTCCTTCATGTGAAAATGAATGAAATTAATTTAGCTCTCAATATTGTGTCACTTATTTTCACATTTGACATTTGTCTTTATCTGCTACTTCCATTCAAAACCTTCATACTACATATGCAATTATTAGATGATCTCCGCAAGGTCAACTGATTCACGTGCTGCCTCAAAGCAGCAGAGTTGTCCTTGTGGCAAGGTTATTTCTAAATACCTTCCCTTGGACTATGTCACCTGCACCATGTAAAAAAAAAATTCCCTGAAGTGAGATAGTAACTGAAAATGAAGAAGCCGTTCCTGCCTTCACAGTGACTAGGGGCCACAAAAGTACACTGGTGGTATCATCTCCAATTTGCAGCTGCGTAAATGAGATCTAAAACCAGGCTCCATTTAACAGTTGACTAATCCTCAGGAAGACATTTGCAAGGGAACGGAATTAATGATGTACAAGACTTTTATGTCTAATTTCTATGACTCATTGCCTATACAAAGATGGTCTAGGAGGCAGCCAGTGATTCAGAATAGGTGCATCTCTGGCATATAAATTATCCATTTGTTACTTTGATAAAAATGTCTAGTAGCCTCAGGAAGTCTCCCTGAACCATCACTTCCAAGCCAAATTACCTCTTTCTCAATATTTTTAATGAAACATCTTAATTTCATGTTTTCACAATAAGATCTTCTGGACACTACTCAAAATGACAGGTACAATTTTTTTATTATATTTTTACTTTACTGGAAGTATATATTACAACGTCAAGACCAGAAACTGTTTTAAAATGCACTCATAGAAACTGAGCAGCTCCACTTAGGCTGGTAGCCTGACTCAAGAGTGTCACTTTCTCATTCAGCTCATATTCTTGTCCACAAATTGTAGTGCTTTCATTTGCATTACTGAAGTCAATCTGTTTTCCCACAAATATTAATGGGATCAGATTTTAGACCTCTATTTCTATTACTTTTGATAAGAGTTATAAATGAAAGACATAGGAAGTTAAAATGTGCTAGATTTGCTTTCTAAAGCAAATGGGTCTTTTTTGGCTGAAACAAGATTTTCTTTGACCTGCATTTGCTTCAGAATTAGACCATGCTCAATATACGTGCATGAAGAGCCTTGCACACAATCCACAATGAAATATTCACTCACCTGAAATCTTGAAGTGGATGCAAAAATTATTTTATATCAGAGTATGTGCTCAAAAATCATTCACAGTCAATCTCTTACCTGCTGAGTAAGATCTTCCTTTTTGTTCATGTCCACTTCATTCTAGTTCAGGTCACCATTAGAAACGGCCTAGTAAAAATCTAGTAGAAAGACATCCTGTATTTATAGGCATAGGTACAATAAAGGTTAGTTAAAACAGAATTGCTGTAAAGTTCTTTTTCCAGAAGGCCATTGAGATGATGAACCATAAAGAACAACCCCAATGTGTCATGGCCAATAGCACCACTTTCTGGAACAATGTTAAAGTAGTAAACTGACAAATGCACATTATTAGCTGCCTGCCTGCCTGGAAACAAAGACAACTGAATATAAAACTGTTTTGCTCAACTTCCTCACAAAAGGCTTTTGTCCTGTAATAAGCCATTGCTTTTCTGGAATAGAAGCCATTGTTAGGCTCCTTAGAGTTAAACCTACATTGGGCATTATAACAACAGTATGTTACTGAGGCACATAGACAGGGTTTTGAAAGGCACAGCACACTGCAAGAACAACATGCAGTACTATCCTGTTATTCTAGGTGCTTGCATGTTGTTAATCAATATTGGTGGATCTGGTTATATTAGAATTGGGAATAGGAGATTTTTTTTGCATTAGATCTCTAAAAATATTTCATAGATTATTTAGTTAAACTTGTTTTTCTTATGCTTTTTTAATTATCGGGTTTAACATGAATTCAAAGGACTGTGTTTAACTGACATTTCATTCATTCAAGTTCCTTTAGCTGACGTAACATTACAAGATGACCATATCAAGTGTGCTTACAGCAACCCCTCCTGACAACTGATCACTCAATAAACACAAGTAAGCATGATGTTAGGATTGGCATTTAACCTGTGAAAATGCAGGTTTGGCATTTTATTATACTTTCAAAAAATAAAAACTAAAAAATACTGAGTTTGTTAAAATTACCCCATCAAAATAATGACTATGAGTTAAGAGCTATAGTTCATAAAAACCCTAGTCATCTCCAGTGAAATGCACAAATACAGGTGCCCAAGTCCCAAACTGTGACTATGAAAATCTTTCCTCATCTTGGAGGCTGAAAGGCCACAGCTCCTAACTTTGTGACTCTTTGTAATTTCTGTAACTGTCTGTGCACAGTTTGTTCAGTAATACTCATCATCTTCCCACCTTTGACAATAAGATAAGTCAGGCCAAATCTAGTGCACCTGCACGGGGAATATCCAAGTTTTTGTAAATAAACTGGCTTTTATATATGATTTCAGAAACATTTTCTGTCAGTAAGCTTTTGTAAAAACATGCTTTCACATAAGTATGGGAATATCACTTCATAAAAGCAAACCTATTTACAGTCTTTCCCCCCAAAAAAAAACTCCAGAGAGGAAGGCATCCTAAGAGGGAGAAGACTTCTGTTAGTATCCCATAGAGACAAAGGACGATAAAATGATTGGGACCATGTTTATTTTACATTTATCATTGAATTCCGTGTGAGAGGCATTCTGTTAAATGTCAGGGTATTATGAAGTACAGATAAGTTTATAATTCTACAGAAGTCTTTTATAATTATACTTATCTCTGTCCAGAGTGAGTGGCCATTGTTAAGGAGGCAACAGCTTCCAGCATTAAGATGCAAAGTTAACAGGCCTAGAAAATCAAGGCAGGCAGAAGACTGTGGTGTTGGCCACCAGAGAAATGGTCAAAGAGTATGGAGTGGAGTAATGACTGCTACTTGGTCAGGAAGACACCTGCAAGAAACATCTGCACCAACCCAATCCCACTGACCTTGGTTCCTGACAGATACATGGGCTGGATTAGATCTGCCTCTCAGGCTCTTCCTTTTTCAGCTGCTTGTCCCATCTTCTCTCCCTGCCTCTTCTTCCACTTGATTGCAGAAGTATCTTTTCCATTTTTTAATCCCTTCAGGTATGAAGGTGTAGCAAAATTTAGTTCATCTTCCTTGCTAAGAAGCCTCAAGGTGGTTTCAATCATAACATATAGCATAACTCTGGGCTAAAATTTTTTTTTTCCAGTTTATACTGGCTGCAAAATCATATTTAACATCATTATTAGTAAACCTGGTTCCTCAAGAGTGTGTATTATGTAGTCTAATATTTTGATGACTATATGTTCTTTGTAGCATCACTGGAAAGGAAGAAAAGAACATAAGGGTGTTTTCTGGATGAGAAGCAGAGATTTGCACAAAATGATCTCTTTTAGAATGTAGAACTGATATCATGAGTTTGCATAATTATTTAATTCAAATATTCTGGGCTTCAACCACAGTTTATCAAATACTAATCTAAAACCCTAGACACTTCAGAAATATAACGCAGACCAAACATCACAAAAGTCATCACTTAATATTCTAACTCCAGATACTTTGTATGCACTGTCTATGATGAATAAGTGGTAATGAGAAAGTGCAGACTGCTCATTATCCCATTAACAGCTCTTCAGCAGCTAAAAAAAAAGAGATACAGCTTCTCTGATGACAGCCACCACGGCAAATGACTGCCAATTCAGGAGAGCTCCTTGTTGGTGAGCTGCTGGCAACCTCCATACATACAACTTCACCACCACCGTGGCTTAGAACTACTTCTGATTCCAGCTACCAATGTCAGAGGAATTCTTTCATGTATTTTCCAAAAAAAAAAAAAAACAAAAAAAAAATTAAAAAAAAAAAAAAAAAAAAAACAAACAAACAAACAAAAAAAAACAGGTTAAAATGATCACTGCTTTTACTCTCCTCCCATTCAGATTGGTTTTCCAGAACAGGAAATTTCTTTATACTCTGAATTAACATAATTTTAAGTAGAAAAGAATCCAGTCTCCAGGTATCCACCAGGAAACTTTTTTCCTCCCTGTTAGTGTACATCACCTTCAGCTGTTAATTTCAGTGGGTTCCCTGAAATGCCTAAATTATTCAAAAGAAATTTTAGAGAACATAGATTTTATAACTGGGATAGGTCTTGAATAGTGTCTAATACTTCTCAGGTTGGAGGGAGGGAGGATTATGTTCTCTAATCTGCTCATGGGGCTGAAAAATTTCTCAGAATAATTTTATCATTTTTTTATCACTTAAATTTTATGGGATGTGGCCGTTCCCATTTCTAATCCTGCCAGGCATGCCAAAGACACCTATCCATCCTGACTGGCTTCAAAAGTAACCCTCTCCTTAAAGACAGCTAAAGTACGCAACTAAAGGTTAACAGAGAAAACAGTTAAAATCAAAAATTGTTTCCTCTAATTTCAGAACCCTTCAAAATAAAAGGCCTTTTAAAGACTCATAGTATTCTTACAACATGAGGAGATTTCCAAACTGGTGCTAAATGGCTAGTGCTAACTAACATCCACACTACTCAGTACTGTACAGATATATAACCTAAGATGGATTTTGCACAGACCTATCTCAGAAGCTTTTGAGAACAAAAATCCTTGAGCTCCCCAGTTCCAAGGCTGGCAATTACATGGCTAGCAAGAGGAGATATTCACTAAGTCTCTCCCTCACCACCATAAATCTATAAAACTCTATAACAATACATAAAGTCTAGCATTACAAAGCCAAAGGAGAAATTCAAACATCAAAATCCCTTCAGAAAAATCTAACCTAATGTGTTCCTTCATCAACAGGTTATATTTATTGTTTTACCTCTAGCCCTGTGCTTTGCCATCATTATTAAACAACACTGTAGTTTGTCTTGCAAAAATTGTCTTTTTCTTCACCATTTCTTCACAGCTGTCATAAAATATTATTCAGTATCGAGATTTGCAAGAGACTTTATCTAGTTAAATCTCAGTTTCCATTGACACCTAGTAAAATATAAAACCAGAAAAATTATTAGAGATTGGAGCTGTACTGATCATTACTCAATCATTGTAGCCATGTCTCTTCTAGGTGCTCTTTTATGATTTCTTCACAGGGTTTTCTCTTCCCGCAATCTTGCACGTATGCCTTCACTACGCATGACTGCATTTATCCAGCATCCCCCATTTGTTGCCCAGGGCTTCTTTCTTGATTTGTACTCCAGTTAAGTAGCTAGGCATGCCACAGAAAAGTGCTGCTCACTCCTTTATTTGCAGGTGCCGAAAGGTAGGCAGAAATAGTACTCACAGACAAGGATAGGACTGAAAAATTGGCCTCAGATGTATTAGAAGTTAATGAAGTTAAGTTTTACGTCAGTGGCATGTATAAGAAATCTTATCAACAGGTAATAGGCAATTATTTTGTACTTGTAAGAACTACAGTTGTCAAAAATGTAGGTTGTTGGAAACTGTAGCACTATTTGTGCTTCAGATGATGCCTTAGTATATGCTCTCTATAATTTCAGCATTAAAATAACAGATATTATTATACCTTTACCAGTTCTTGGTCTTTTATATATCAAATGTGCAAACAAAATGAAGAGATCTTTTATTTATTTTACTCTTGACAACATATTTAATTCATTTTCTATATTGAATGTTTCAAATTATAAGGAACCACTGATTAGGAGATCATGAAGAGTCTGTCATTCTATGAGTCAAAGCGATACTTTTACACAAATAGCCAAGCCCTTGTGAGTTTGTATCATTCCTAATAAGAGGAATCAAATGGATTTTTATCCTTTCCATTGCTTCTTCTATCTTATTAAGTGACTGGAAATTATTCCGTTTCTTCTGTCTGATGCTTTATTTTTTGCTTTCATTGTCTGCCAAAAATAGAATCTCTCTTCCAGTCTGGAAGACAGTACATTCTTCATATATTAAATAAAGCCTTGCACCGAGAGTCTTTCCCCATAGGCCAGCTTTTATGTGCAAGACATATGCTACTTTACTTGCTCCTGCATACAGCTGTCACTGTAATAGAATTTAAAAAAACAATTTACAGAATAATGTTAAGGGTTTTAGACAGCAGACAAAGAATATTAAATTTGAATCAAAATAAGACCATATCTAGAACAAGAGTTCCTGTGCCCCTAGCTCTGCCCAATACACCTTCCCCCCTTCTCCTCCTGCTTTGCCACCACGTTGGCAATAAACACTGACTACCCTGGCAGTCACACGCTGCCACAAGGCAGGTGCTGAGTGGGTGAGCAGCTGCAGAGCTGTGCAGCAGCTAGAAATTTGTGTCCATGGTTCCCTATGCCACTCCCAGCATGGCACCAGGTGTGAAGGCTGCCTCGCAGCCTGACCCTGCGTGCAGCTCATCACACCTACCCCGTGCTGAGGCATAACCTGGGATGAGGTCTGGGGAGGGAGACCAACAAGCAAGGCACCTCCCAGTGGACCTTAAGGCTGCACCTGGCCCTGCAGACTATAATTAGCAATTCATCTGGATTAAATTAAACTGAGATAATTCTTGAATTGCTAATCCTGCAAAATGTGTCATGTAAGTATTAGTACCAGTATTCCAGTTTTAGAGTGTTCTCTGTAATGCTGTCTAGCTATGACGCAGTCTCTGAGGTGAACTGACAGAAGCTGCACAACAGAAATGCACAACAGAAGCAGCAACACCATCTTCTGCAGCAGCTGGGATTTCCCACATTAATTTACCATGCAAATTCCTGGCAGATGTAACAGATCTTACTTGACTCATCAACACAACAGTGTCACAGACTGAGGTGCTGTAACTACAGATCTCTGCATCCTGCATAAAGTCTTGATAACTCATTCCAGAACCATGCTAATCCAGGAGGCCATGAACCAACCCATGCTGGAAAAAGGCTAGATGGTTACCCTTGGCTGTCAGCATGGACCATGACCATTGCATCATGATTTGATTCTTGTTATCTCTTGTTACCTGCCACCACCTTCCATAGTTTTTTCTTTTCCATATCCAGTCAGTCTTCAAAAGTCTTTTCACGTGTTGCCTACCAACCCTATTTTAGCAGAATGATGAAAAAAATTCATTGTCCTCTTATGGCCTCTGTGGCCTCCAACCTCTTCTGGCCCTTGCCTTTGTTCACATGTTTTCCATGCCCTCCAGGTAAACACAGCAAACTGCCCATCATGCCTCAATAATTCCATTTATTCCAGGGTTACCCCTGCCTGCTGGAGAAAGAGGAAACACCCTTGGCCTTTCACTTAGATTTAGGAAGGGAGTTTAGACACAGTTTCTAAATTCTCCATGGTTAAATCAAACAGCAGACTTCAAACTGCCATTGAAATGTATTAACATTACAATGAGAGGGGCTCCATGACAATACAGTGGTAAAAGGAGAAACATCTTTCAAGTACAACAGGAGCAGACTGATCCAATCTCCTTGCAGTGTGCAAATATTTCAGCCTGTCTGGTAGATGGCTTGTGAAGTATTTTTGCTGAGGAACCAGCAGCAGTTTCATAGTACACAATTATGCAAATCATTGATTTATGTATACCATAGGAAAATTAGGATATTTACTACGTAGTCTGAGATTATTAACAATATTCATGCAAGTCACTCTCCAGTTCTGAATTTTCTAATTTCCTGTCCAAAGAGTACATTTATATATATGATCATTAGGGATAAATTAATTGTGTCTGCTACTTCTATTTGTATAAATTGGCAAAAGTCAAAGAAATCAAACAAAAAAAAAGTACATATTTGTCCGTGTTATGCACTTGTTTTTTAAAAAAATCTTTATACTTGCTGACTTTAGGGTCTTTCTCTGGAAAAAACATCTTGGATCTTAAAACAAACCTGAGGGAAATAACCTTCAAGATTAATTCTGGAACAATTTTTAATGTTTTATATATGAAAATAAATTCTGTACTGGGTGATTATGCTTACTTTAAACTTCTGTAGTTCTGATGATTAAAACTTGACCCCAGCTTTATCAGCCTAAGTACCTAGATCTTTTGATATGTTTGTGCTATTGCATAGTAACTCCAGTATTCTTTATTTTTTATCTCCTCAGTAAATCTGTCACTATGAAAATTCTCTTTTGCACTATTTTCATGCACAGAACACTCTGGTTTATTTCTTGTATTCATATGTACTTATTCCATTTTCCCTAGTAGATTGTGTTGTTCAGACCAAAAGGAGCATGGACTTTTCATTTGTTCAATAAAGTATACTCATCTAGGGTACAGTAGATCTGGTTTTGATTCAACTTATGCCTGAATGAATTTAAATATGCAGTTCTACCCTTCATACCTATTCTCTTAAAAATCATGCTCAAATGATCTGAACCTCCCCTGACACATCTTGAGGGGGTGGTCAAACACTGGAAGAGGCTTCCTAGAGAGGTGGTTGATGCCCCAAACCTGTCCATGTTTAAGAGGCATTTGGTCAATGCCCTTAATAACATTCTTCAGCTTTTGGTCAGCACTAAAGTGGTCAGGCAGTTGGACTAGATGATCGTTGAAGGTCCCTTCCAACTATTCCAGTCTAGCCTTGTCTAGTCTAGTCTAAATCAGGCCAACAACTGCTGTGTGCAGCTTGCCACTGATATTAATGGGTCTGTCTCAGTGATTTCAGTAGCTCAGTAGACACTTTTTAGTCCACTCTGACTTGATCGGCACCGATCTGGCCTAGGCAGTGCAGACCTGACTACTTAATGCACTATTGCTTTCACTCTTTTGCTACCCACACACCTGAGTTTCACTTCAAAAGAAGCAAGGTCAAATGGAGGATGACATACACCCACTTCTTGTCCTGACATGGAGTCAGGACACAGCCAGGAACACACCCAGGAATGAGGACTATGAGCAGTCTGCCAGACATTCTTTTCCCACAGTTAGATATACCCCAAAAGGAGCACTTTTAGCCTCTTAAAGAATAGATAAGGAGGGTGGAGTATTAATCCATCTAAAAAGAAGATTTACACAGAAGAGGGGAAAAATAAAACTATACTGAATTGGGACTCTATGGGGTGTTACACTCTTCAACTGCAACTGAGGTTTTCTGTCCCAAACCAATCAATGTGACAGAGACTGAGAAGACATGCTCTGTGTTGTATGTGGAAAGAAACCCTTCTCTTAGATTTTATAGTCTGGCACAACAGCCATCTCTGCTGTACCATGGTCAGCTAAACTATAGAATGATATGAGTATGTTAAATGAAATATAAACCTTAGTCAAGTTGGCTGGTTTTGTAATAAAAATACTAATTCTTTCCGTGTGAAGGAAAAAGCTACTTACAGTGCATATTAGTGGGGTTAGCAAAAGATAAAATAAAAACGTCATAGCTGACTCAAAACTCCTTTCATCTAACGACTTGTATGTATAGATGAGACTGTACCCCTTTTATCTGCTAGCTGTGTAATGACTGAATTTTTGATTCTTGTAAGTCCTGTCTGCAATCAACCAAATATTGTGCTTTTTCACCTGTCTTCATATTTCCATAAAGAGGCTCTCAAAAGACCCCCAAAATATCACAGTAATGTTGAACATTTAATATAATTTTACTCATATAAAGAGGCATTTTACCACATGAAGCAATAAGCTGGTTAAAAGTGCTCATCCTCATAGGTACAGGGATAAACAGTAACCTTTATGTTTTCAAGGTTGAGCTCAGGAAATCAACTGCATGTTTTTGATGGCTTTAATGAAAGTTGTGTGACTAAAACTTTCGGCTCTCTACAGTCACCACACATGAGCCTGGGGAGAGAAAGAGCAAGAGGATTAGTTAAAAGAAGATGTGACTTTACAGTTAATTAAAATGTGCATCCACAGTCACAGTGTTTATCCTTTTCTTGTTCATAACTATGCTTGGGATGTTTTTTAATCAGTAATCCTTATAGTAATTTTAGAAACAAGTTCCAAAAAACACCCTAAGTGATATAGACACTCAACCTCACCCAAACAGCTATGACTGAATGATCTTGGTTGATTATATGGAAAAAGGTGAAGAATTATATAGCCCATTTACACAAGTTAAAAGACAAGGGCATTATGTCTTGCAAAGCACTATATCAAACACCTCAGTTTATATGAGGTTCACAGTTTCTATACCAATTATCCAAATATGGCCTAAGAAATAGAACACCTGAAAGTAGGTCTCCATAATGTCTTTTTTCAAGGTAGGTAATTGATCTCTCCTTGCCTTTATACAACTCTAAAATTGTTTTTCCCTTTACAAAAAAAGATTCTTTAAAACACATTTCTGACCATGTTCAGCCAGAGCTGAAACTCAATACATGGAGTTACAGCAATGCAGAAGAGGTAAAATGTTGCAAACCACAATACACACTCTCAAAATCTGAGTTGACTCCATTGGTACAAATGACAGCAGCACAAAGCACACAGAAAGGTGTTCACCACTGATTGGGCATGATCATGGCTAAGTCTGCAGCAATGCAGGTAGAACAAGTATAGTTAATGAGGACACAAGGGAGCTACCACTCTATTAGGCTTTCTCTGAGTCATTTCCCTTTGTTTCTCCTCGGCAGGCAGAGTATCTATTAAATTCTGCTGTCTCTTCCTCTAGTGATGTTTGAAACATTCTCAAGTGATAGATGAATCTGACTGAAGCCAGAAGAGCTGCATGTACCTAAACCTAAGAGACTGTCAAACATTTTCTGTATTTTTTGTTTCTAAATCTTGATATAGTTCAAAATATATTGATGAAAAAAGACCAGAATAGAAATTAATCTTGTAGGAATGACACCTTCTCAGTCATCCTACAGAAATTTCTGTCAGAATAGTTTTCCAGATAATTAGGGAGAAGGGATAAAAGAATACTAAATTCTTAACCTTTCAATCCCAACTGATAATGTCAAATAAATGGAACGTAGTTGTCATGTTCTCTATCTACATTAGGTGGCACCATCCTCACAGATTTATGTTTTCCGTCAAAAAACTGTAAAACATTCATTTTGAAATCGAGTATGAAACACCTTGATACAGTAGGCACTTGATTTGCAACCAATAAGAACATCTTACATTATTTAGACAAGAAATAGTACTTCATTTCAGCATTAAATAAATCTCCATTACTGAAGAAAAACTACAAGAAATAGCAAGGAGGAAAGTATAAAAGCCAAGGCATTTGCTAGTAAAGCTTGCTCTGTAATAGGCTTATTAAACCCACAATGCACTCTCCATCTCTAAACAGGTTTTAAAATAATAAACTGAAAAATGATAACTAAAACCCACTTATAGTTCAACTTATTTAGCTGGGTTGTGATAATTTGCCAGGACCCTTATATTCTTCAGTTATTAATGGAGGAATTTCTCAAAAAAGTTGACGAGGTTGCCAATTCCATTTTATAACATTTGTCACTGTTTCAGAGTATGGTCCTCCCCAAGTTAAAACGAAGTCAGAACTTTTTGAACATTTTTAGAAAAGGAATGAAGGAGAGGGTAAGTGGTGACAGAGATCAACATCTAAATTAAGATCAGCCTCTTCTCAAATCATGTACATGTCAGGCATGGACTTAGGCATGGATATCCAGTGTCTCTAGATGGTACCCCAAAACCAATGGTATTATGTAAGAATGTTCCCTACCTCTGAAGACAATAAAAGTTCATATGTTGTTAAACAGATTTCTGCAAATTATTTTCACTCCGATGTATTTCAATCATTCTACAGCTGGCTATATTCCTATTTCCATGCCATTAGTCTGTCATCACAGCTGTAGATCTCATTATAAAGAAATTGTTATTATAGAGATTATTTATAAATAATATATATATTATATATCATATATATTATATATATATTATATATATATTATAAAGAAATTCTCACAAGATTCATAACACTAGTGTTCCTGGACTCAAGGAAAACTCTTGGAAGAGCTATACTTGAAGGAGTGGGGTTGAGTTTTGCCAAAATTAAACAAACAAACAAACAAACAAACAAACAAACAAACAAACAAACAAAAGCAAACAAAAAACAACCCAACAAAACAGATAGGAACAAATGGATGGGAACTGTTTAACTATTTCAGGAAATCATAAAGGATGTGACTTTCTATTTAATTAACCCATCTCTAGTTTAACACCCTAGGAGCTCATGCAATCAGTTTAAGTAAATTCTCTTTCATGGCATAAGGAGTTAGGGTCATATTCATAAAGACAAATAAATGCTTTTTGTAATTTTCACTTACCTGTCTTATTGCTCTTATTACTGATGATCCTCTGATACCAAATTTCACTTCATGGAAAGCTCACACCATTTATCAGTGCTCACAGAGACAGGTGACCCAAACAGCCTGTGACTCAAATGGAAGGTAGATAATAAAGGTTTTTTTAAACCTCTTGAGGATCCAATATGCAATTTCAGATACCAGGTAAAGTCAGTCTCTGAATCCTATTACAACAGTTTCTAGTGGAATGACTTTTCATAAGCTTTAAGATTTGATCTGGTAATATTAAATGTCCTTCCACTCCATTTATAATTAAATAAAAAAGCTATGATAACTGGAAGTTATGATTCACGGTAGGTGATTTAGGTAAAAAAACATGTTAAGGTAAATACCTAGCCTTAACTGTGTCTTGGGATGACATCAAGCAATGGCCATGCTATTGTTATTAAATGCACCAAAGGTTTTCAGTCCCAGGTAGGACTGGACTGATTACAAAACATATTCACTCTATTGTCTTGTTCATATTGCTACTTCAGAGCTAAATCAAGGAAGATCAATCTATTTATTTTAAAAAACTTGTCTCAGATAACAGCAACAAAAGTTAGAAAGTATTTCAAAGAAACCAAATATACTTTTTCTGTTGTTCTTAAGGAAACTGCATTGGTATCAATGTTAAAGAGTTTTCAAAGAACTGAAGCAAAACTTTGCTGAAAATAGACAGTGAGGTTTACCAGGTCTCTCTAAAGTGTCTTTCTGAGTTCCTTCCTACCATCTGTAAGCATCTTTATGGAGCAGATGTCATGGGTTTTGCAGCACCTAATTAGTCAGTTGGAGAATGGAAACATGTAGCTGCTTAATATATAGCATTTATAAAAGTTACAAGTAATCTGGATAAATTTTCATTAAAGCAAACCACAGTAGTCCTGGAAAGCAGATTTACTCCCATACACCTGTGCATACCTTACACACGGTGTTGGGTTTTTGTGACAGAGTTTTTGGTAGTGGGGGAGGGGTCTATAGTGGTGGTCCCCCGTGAGAAGCTTCTCGAAGCTCCCTTGGCTCCAAGTCAAACCATCCTCTGCACCAATGCCGAGCCAATCGATGACGGTGACTGTGCCTCTGCAATAATGTATTTAAGAAGGGGGACCTGGGAAAGGGTTGAGGGTGAGCACCCCTCCCTGTCTGTATCTGAATTCCTGAGCCTTTTGCTTAATTCTCTCCTTCCCAGTGCTGGGGGCGGGAGGTCAGTGAGTGAGAGGCTGTGTGGTGCTCAGTTGCCCTCAGGGTTCAAACCAGGACACACACTGAGGTAATAGTTCTGTCTATATCTAGAAGGAAGAGGAATGGATCAGAGACTTTTTCTGTAGTGTACTGCTACTGAGACTGTATCTGCAACTGTAGAAAAGAGATTTGGCTATAAAAACAACAATATGATTTAGAAGTAGATAAACTCTACAGCAGCACATACTGCAGCAGAGAATATAGTGAATGTTTATCATCATTGTGCTGCAATTTTGAACATTTACTTGATCCAGGTAGTATCAGTGGATTCCACAAATGTAATTTATCATTTTTCACACTCGAAGTAAATATCCTCGAGGCTGAACCACTGAATTAAATACTCATTATCTATCATAGGAAAGGAACTGGACAGAGTGAAGTTAAGTGTGCTGCCTGTGATGCCTTATAACACACATACTTAGCTTTTCTACTCTATCCACTGAAATACCACTGGGTCAAGACAACACAAACAGATTTATATATTATGATTACTGTTCTTTTAATCAAGCCTATGAGGATGATTTATACCCTGTTAGACCTCGAAACAATGTTATGGAAACATTCATGTGCACAACAGATAAATGGACTGAAGGCACATAATGAAATCAGTTTGGGAAGCCCTCTAATAGTATACTCAGAGCCTATCATTCTTCCTTGCCAACAGTGGACCATTACAACACTTACCTGCACTGGTGAGCCTGACATGGGTTTGGTACATGACTACATGCCAAGTGACATTCCACTGAGCAATGCCTTGACACAGCTCAGGGCTTAGCACAGGCCAGGGACCATTCCTAATAAGTGGCTTAGATATGCCAAACCCATTTTTGTAAGGCACAAGAGATTAGACACAAGGTCATGAGTCATGCAATTTCAGTTGACTTCAGGATCCATGAGCTGTTCTCGGCCACATTCATACACTGGTTTACATTTAGGCTGACAATACAATGGGGGAATAGAAGGTAGAGATGGTATAGCACATAGGAAGCTAGCCTCCTGTGGCTCTTCAGCCTCTAAGGTATGAAATACCTATGATCTGTGCCATGAGCCTTTGAAAGAATGAAGTTGCCAGATTGTTTCCTGCACATCTAATAATGGTGAGGGACTCACATCCCAGCGCCATAGTCCAGAGGTCATTATTTAGCAAATCTTGAGCCTCTAAACTTTTTTAACAAGTTGAACATTGGCATAGATTGGTAAATAAAGGCATTGTGTAGATGTGATTTTTGACTGATCTTCCTCACTGCCTTATCAGACCAGTTCACACCAATCATGTTTCTGCCTTCTCCAACCTGATTAGTTACAGTATCATAGGCAAGCTCTTCTTTCCCATAGGTTCTTTTTCCAGAGGTTCAAACTCCCACACACAAATAACTCCCTCTACCCTGCTACTTTTGATAATGAATGCTTTTTGTAGACACCTGCTTGCATTTTTAGCAAGTACCTGACTGTCTTTCCAAATAGGATCTAGAGAAGGTATGAGGAAAGACTCCCTATCTACTTAGATGAATAAGGAGAGGTGCAAGACCTCCAATGACAAATATTGTTTGACAACTTTCTGCTATTTCTTCTTTAAAAATTCTCAGCTTTTATTCCTGTAACCTCTCTCTTTCAATCATTTGTCTCTCCTTTAATAATTCAAGGTACTACACTCCTTTTGCTTGTTTTCCTATTCCCAGCATGTTTGTTCTAATTTCTTTATCCAGTTATCCCTGTTCTCCCAGGCTCATTTCTGACCCTAAAACACAGGGTCCTACCCTTTCCACAGTCAGTCTCCAGGAAATCTTTAGGTTTCATTACACAACTGTGCCTTATTCTTCTCTTTTCTTCCTCACAAACTCCATCTCACCAATCTTTTTTTCTGCAATTCTTTCTTTTCTCATCCAAGCACTATTCTATGTTGCTTCCCTTTCTTTTTCCAAAAGCCAGTATAGAGTTAGAGGTGGCCCAGAACATGAAAAATTTTTCTTAGTTCCCCCAAAGTCATCAACCGAAGCATATTTACTCTGTGGGGAAAGTACAAATAACATATCCAGGCAGCTAACAGTAAAGTAACACCTTAAAGTAAAACTGAAGTTTGAAGTGATTCTTAGTTTCTGTAGGACATATCTGCAAAGCCTAAAGTAGCAGCTTTTTCACACAACTTTCCTGATCCTGTGTGAATTATAATTGACATAATTACTAAGACTTTAAAAAAATTTGGGAGGATTTTCAGAGGCGTGATAGAAGGCTTATTTTTGTCATGAGAGCTATCCCTCTGCCAAACTTAAAATTCCTGTTTCAAAGCAGTGTGGTGCTGGAGAATTTTACAGAAAAGATCTTGAAGTACTGACATGAGCAAAGTGGCACTTTGTTTCCAGGCTCATTCACTGAAGTAGCTGAATTATTTGGCTGAAATATTATGGAATTCAGCCAGGGGCACAGGCAGGGTATGAAAAGTTTTGGCTTAAACTCAGTGCTTCAAAAAGATAAAAACAACTTAAACCAGTATTGTATAATGGGAATGGAGGCTGTCTTCACCAGAGTTTTCAGTGGTGCATAATAAGTGGCACTGCTTTCACCATGTGCAACAGACACAGAGTTCTGACCCTGCTTCTTTTCTTTCCATTATTGCAGCAAGGAAAAGGATCTTTTAAAAGAAATACCAGAATAGCTTAAAAGTTAAATTAATGATCCATTCTGTATAATATTCATTTATTCTCCACCTAGCATTTCATTTTAATTAAGAGCTCAAGAAGAAACCAGGAAATAAACATCACCTGAGGGTATACCTAGCTTTATTCTCTAAGACATCTCCAAAGCAGACCGCAGTCCTCCCAGTCCATGAGAAACAAGGAGTCATGTGAGGAGTGAGATGTGTACCAGTCTTTCCTGTACACCAGCTAAACTTAATAAAATGTACATGCCACTATGACTCAGCAACAACAAACCTGCAATTTCCTGCAGGCTTCGGCATTTGACATCAGAATGACTCAGCATCCATACAAAGAATCGAGAAGTCCTTTGCACAGATGCACCGGAGCATCTTTAAAGGAATTTAGGAGAATTAACAGTAGTTTTCAAGGCCTCATTTTTTTTTATAACTTTTTTAATTATTGCGGTAGTCTTCCTGTGATTGTTTCAACAATGAGATACTGCTGCACAGGGCTGGTTGTGGCTCCACAACTCTTACAAAACAGTATTGCATCTCCTTCTCTGGGAAGTTCTTATCACACCATCTTTTCCACCAAATTTTTGATATTTGGCAATACTAAGTTAAATAACCACACAAATATTGTAAAGTAGGAGTCATCACTAAGTTCTGGTGAAAAGGAGCTGAGCCACATCTTACAGGCTTGGGCATTTTTCTTGCCTAAGAGTGAGAAGCAGATCACAGTTCACTCAGTGAACAGACTGCCTTCAGCATGCAACAAACCCCACACTTCCTAGCACAACCACACAGCAACCTCGAGGACTTCTAAATCTGGGTGAGGAGTAGAAATGGAAAACATGCTAAAATGAGCAAGATCCTTTCCCCTATGCTTTCAAAAGAGGCCACAGCTACCCATCCTCAATCAAGAAGTCCCAGGTAGAGCACAAATTAATGCCACAAAAGAATCAGTATGTTTCTCCTTCATGAGAACATCTAAGCACTAGCACATGGATTTATATACCCACAAAGAGTAACAGATTCTTACTGTCCACAAGTCAGATCTGTCAAGTTTTGACATCAGTGATGTGGAAAACAACTGAGGGTTCAAATCTGATGATGGAGATTCTTACACTGTCACATAACAGAAGTTGTTTCAGTCAGCTTTTCAAACAGCTAAGGAATTAACTTCAAAAGTAATATGCAAAAAGAATATTGCTTAGGTTGCAAGCTCTTTTGCTGTCATTTACTTTTTTAGGTGCTGGTCCTCCTAAGCAAGACCTGCTTGTGCTGTTACCTAAGAAGACACTGGGCAGCTTCAGTCCAGATGCTGGAGAGTCACTTTAGTAGTCGCTCTAGCAGCCACTTTAGTCGCTTTAGTCTGTTTGACTTAAAAAGCACAGATGTGTGATTGAATATGTTAGCTTGGCACCACACTACCTTAACACAGCCATACAACTGTGTGACCACAGCTGGTGTGTGACCATCCAGTGGGGAATGTAAGCTGAGGAACTGAGGTCTGACACTGGAAGTTAGGAAACATCAGATAAATGATTTCCTGGCAACCTTTGTTTTGTTCCCTCATGCAATTACGTTTCGATACAGTCTTTAATTATGTAATCACATCTTATCCTTCCCCTTTTTTTCCTCTTACATTTAATGCTGAAAATGGTAGCTAAATTAAGGTTTCAGAGGCAACTATAGGTGTAGTGATCCATAGCTTCTGTGCAGGTTGACCCTTCTTCTTAAGTTATATTTTTGGCAAAGTCAGGTGAGCATTGCGTGTCCTTTACCACAGCTCTACAAGTGGCTAGCAGAGATAGTCTTTGTTTTTCATGCATCACAAGCTTGAACCCCAACATGTATTGCCTTGTGAAAAGTTTCAGTGTTTGATTGACTTGTTTCTAGAAGAAAATTGTTTCTTCTAAACACTAAAATGTGATCATTTTTCACATGAGATGTTGCATTTTCACTGAAAATCATGACAGAAAATGGGATACGAGCAATTGAGCTGCAGTTCCCACAAGGCATGAAAGTAGCATTCCACATAAAACCCCATAGTTTTAAACATAAAAGTTTGAGGTTGAAAATTAATGAGGTCAGGCTCAGACATTCAGCATCCAATTTTTCACCAAAAAGCCAATATTTCCTTTGAGGGAAGAAAGTCAATCCTCCTACTAATTCTGATTCCAAGTGGTAGCCAGCACTGTTTGAAAATGTTACTAGGCAATGTCAGGACAGCAGAGAACAAATGAAACAGAATTCTTTCCTCAATGTACTTTAACTTGCATTTGGATTTTAAGAGAAGAGACTGTTTCTAGTTTTGTTTACTTAGCCTGTTTCAGCTCTTTTGTTTATAGATATAATGAAGTTCTAGGGGCAGGATGTACCCCTTCAAAGAACACTGTGTTTCTGTCCCTGACAGTCAATTGCTCCAAGGATTGAAAACACAACATTATGTTTTCTTTTTGGCAATTTAAGAAGCCTTGATATTTTCTGTTTATGCTTTATCCTGTTTAAAAGCATCTTTTCCAACACACCACTGAAGGGATTTATTTATTCTGGTTTAATCTGTGGATAACTAATATGGCCTTGATCTCAGGTTTGCTCCTTATTGAACCAGGTGACTCATCTGTCATGGTTGCTTCTAACACCGGTCTGTCCGTTACTTCAGCCTGTTTTTCTGGGTTTGCCTGCAGTATGTTCTTGGCTGCCTTCAGGCAGATGTTCTTCATTTCAGCTTCTCTTTTCAGACTCATAACTAAGCCTAAAGTGAGAACATAAAAGAAACCAAATACTCCAGGAACATGATGAAAAACAAAGCTTTCTTAGAAGTCGTTAACCTGTGGACCTATTTAATCAGTCAAGGAGATTTGATGCTGCCATGCAACACGGGAAATATTTGAGACTTACAAAGTTTTATTATGATAAAAACTTTTGGCTGTTGTATTAAATTCTTCTATGAATATTTAAGAAAACAGATTTTTCACTGTACAGCCCCAAGACTTTTTTATGTCTTGCACCAGACATCCTGTGCCTGGAGCTAATAAATAGCTGCAATATCCAAATTTAAAAAGCAATACTGTGGATTCCTATGGGAGTCCTCTCTTCCAAAAACTCTTCATGCAACTGAAATGCCTTTACCCCACTAAAATCAGGAGTTTTATCAGAAGCAGCTTGATGGATTGCCTATACTATCTCACTGCTGTATTAGTTTATGGGACAGAGAATCCACTGCACACAAAAGGCACCTCTAACTAAACCTATCACTAAATGACAATTAGTAATTGGGTTCTCTTATCTAAATCAAATTCACGTCTGTGTACTGAATATGGTTCTTTCAGAGAAGCCCTGTTGCTTTGTGGAAACATTTCTTGAGTAAAGCAATCTTTTTTTATGGCATAGTTACAAGGGTTTTTTTTTGTTATGGCTCTCATTTTTATTATTATGAAAATAAACATTTGCATGAAAACAGGATTTTTATTCTTTGAGAATTATTCATAATATCACCACTTTTTTGGCATTCATTTAATGATTTTCATTTTTGAAGAGCAATAAAACAACTTTTACTTGCTACTAACTGGTTATTATCTACTATAATACTACAGCATACATGAATTCTTTTTCCATTAACTTCATAAAGGTATATGTGACATTGCCATAGACTGTTATGAAAAATATTATTATCACACATGTGTTTGTGATAATTTTACATGGGAGATAAATGACTACCAGTAGTAGAGCTTTCACACAACTGTTTCTAATAAAAATGAGGAAAAAACAGCACAGCATAAAAACTTACTAATCTTTGCTGCTTTCAGACTACTGTTGCTTCCTGCAGTCCTGCTTTGGAGACTTAATTTCATGTGTCAGTGAATCTAGGACACAGGAATATGGATACTGCTTGTAGAAGATATAAAGAAAAAAAACAATCCAATAAATTTTATTTTACTAACATACTTGTTCTCATTTTATTACATGAATTGGTGCAGCCATTGCAAAACTGCCACAAAGAAAGAAGCATTGTTAGAAATTAATCTTCTATGAGAATAAATATTATAAGTTTTTAATGAGAAAAATAACATTATAAAATGCCTCCATCTTTGACATTTTTGTGCCTAATGAAGCTTCAGACGCTTAACAGTCATTTACAGGGGCATAATTTTCAAGTCCAGTCTTCTAATGAATGCAGACTAACTGCTGCTAAGGATGTAAGGGGAAAGTACAGGCCATACTGTATAACCTCATTATGAAGTTTCCTATCGCTCAACACAGGCATAATTTAATCAATCACTTGGAAAAAAACAAACAAATAAACAAACAAACAAACAAAACAAACAAAAAACCCATTTAAACAGTTATTGGTGACAGAAATCCACATGAAAAATATGTCATACGTCATAATGTAATGTTTTCTTTACATTTCTCAGTACATCCTCTTACATATAAAGCAAACATTTCATCATCCATGCTCTTTTTTTTTTCTTTACTACATCAGGATTTCCATTTGAAGAAGGATTTCCACATGATTTAAAGGATCTTTTGGACTTTTCAAATAATCTCTCAAAAGCTTGTCAAACTCCATGTCTACAGTCTAGTTCCAGATGTATAAAGGTATAAAGGAGGATTTCTAGTTAGTTCTTCCTTCCCCAAAATGCTTCTCCATGCTTGAAAAATTAAAATCCTTTCTGTATAAACCTACTACTTCTTCATGTACTGACCCTCTGAAATTTACCTGCGTAACAACTTTACTTGTCGGTTTTGAAGCATAGAAGATAAAATGGCCAATGTATTCTGCAGAAAAATGGCTCTTTTTCATGGAAAAACATAAACATATTTAGTTCTACATGAAGGTAAAAATTTTGGAGCACTGAAATGTTTGTTTCTGAACTTTTTAATTGTCATGTAAATTAATCTTCTCAGCATATATCTGGTCAATGTACCTTCTCTAGAAAATCTTCTGCTGTTGCTGGTTTACAAAGGTAATTTACCTCCCAAGTCTGCAATTCACGGCCAAGTCACCAAGTGGTGCTTTCTGGCTTTTTAAGCTGTGGGACTCTTTCCAGCAAGCAGGTCTGAAAGCACATGCTGACCCTACCTAAATTCTTACCCATCTGAAACCCGGGAATGCCTCAGCTCCTCCCTAGCCTCCACCTGAAAACAACCTGGGCACCCGGGCCAGCACACTGTCCCTGTGCACACCAGCAGTGCCCCAAACTGGGTCATGGGTCCTCCCAGGGAACATTCCTGCCCCCTTGATCAGACATAGCTGAAGCCTATTCTTATGTATAAAGGAGGAATTTTGTTAAAACAGCTTTCCATGGCAAACACATTTTCTGCAAAATCTGGATGTTTCACAGAATTTTTTTTTTTAATGAAAAACACTGAAATATGATAATTTGTTTTATCACGAACATAAAAGTGTTCTTTGCTACATACTGAACTCTAACCATGGCTTCAGATTTCTTGTGATCTAGAAGCTGTTAACCTCCTTTGTCTCCTATGAAACTTCCTGTCCAGACTATATTTCCCATGATTTACTGGAGATACCCCTTACTAGAGTAAAGAATGGTATTTATTTATCATAGCACAGGTTTCATCTGAGTTTTTCATTCTGTTCCTCTCTCACCCCCCCCAGCCTTATTAGACCATATTCCTGAGGTGGAGGACTGGGGCATCCAAGACTGAAATTCATCCAGACTTTAAAAAGCCTTGACACTGTTGAGACTTCAAAAGCCATGAGTTGCAGCTCACTGTACTTTCCCTATGGAAAATTCACAGCATCAGCTGAGAACCCTGTCAGCACGAGTGCTGCCTTGCCCTGAAGATTGGATATAAACTAAAAAGCACACAACGGGTTTTCTTGTGCCTTCAGGCTCCAACACACTGTATAACTCAGCCACTCATCTGGAAGTGCTGGAGACACTTACAGATAATGGCCACGCAGTTCCCCGTTAATGAATCCAGGATCCAACAGCCACAGAAAGTCAGCAGAATATTTTAACCTGTGATTGATGTACAGCAATGAAAAATACTGCTGATGGGCAGAGCCCACTTGCCAAAGACTTTTTACTACTTAGAAGGTTTAACAGAGACTGGTATTAAATTCAACTACTTTCATTGTTTAGTCAAACTATTCATAAATTCATTAATGTCCACTTATCTTCTTGATGGGTAATTCCCATCTGTGGCTGAAGTGCCACATGTTTCAGTCTGACTCATCACTGTTTAAGTTCAGAACTGTTCCGTCTCCAATTATTTTCAGCTATGCTGCTAGTCTTTGCTTACTCATATTAATAGCTTTGCCATGGCCTCATGTCTCCCTCACCAGTACCCTCCCAGCATCTGTGGGCACAAGCCAACATTTGTGGTCTGAGAAAGGCTGGAAGATTTACTGTTTCATCCACAAAAGAGGAATCCTTGTTCTGGAAAAGCCAGTTACAACTTTATTACTCCTTGTTGCTGAGCTTACACTACAGATGATCTAAAAAAGCCTTGGAAGGTGCTTTAGAACTGGAGCTGATGGCAAAGAAAAGAAGTGGCAGTCACTCCCTGCCCCCTCCAAGAATTCACATTCTGCAAGGGGGATTTTCCTCTCATTTAAGCTTAAAAACATTCCTGAGAGGAACAGTTTGTCCTCAAGTTGGCATAATGTTGCACTAAACATTTGCCACTTACTGTTCTGCAAGCTGTTAAGCTTCCTGTGAAAGCAGTAAGATACCACAGAAGCACTCTTTTGTAAACAGAGTCCTACATCATTTTATTAACATACTGTGGCAATACTTATCTGGGAACAAAACAAGGGGAAGTTGCATCTGTATGTGGGCTGCAAATGGGGCAAGAGGAACTATTATCCTAAATTAACACAGAAAAACAAATTATATTCAACCAGGAAGCCTTTTACAAGGAACAGCATGTAGGAAGAAAAAAAAATACAACTAAGCATAGGATATACAGACAGAGAGGAAGGGTGTAATTTGAGAATAGTCCTGACATGAAATTACAATGGAAAAGAAGGAGAAAATGTAAAACTATAAAAAATTTCAATAGGCTCTTAAAAAGGCACCGAAGTAAAGGAGAAATCCACTTCTTACAAAAAATTCTGGACAAGATTCGAAGTAAGCAAGAAGTCCCTTCTCTTCTCACTGCACAAGGACACCAGCACCACACTGGGCAACATGGGCCCCTTGTTTCGGTATGGTCATTGGTATTTCCTTACTTACTGAATTGTAGAGATTATTCACAGTATTGAATTATAACTATTTGCCATACACTTTACTGTGTACAGCTCCCTACTGCTAACAATCTAATTACAACACAAGAATTAACAGATAAATGCAGATGAACATCTTTCAGTGGATCTAGGTGGTCCTTTCTAGTCTAGTATCCCCACAGAAATGGGAAAGCACCCTGAAACATTGTTCACCATAAGAGACATCAGTTGAAGAACATCTGCACCCTAACTGCTGAAATAATTTTTGCAAGTTTCTGATTTTCTGAACTGATCTCAGGAAATGTAGCAGAATGAGAGTCCCATACTTATGTCTATCTCTGCAAAAAGTGATCAGGCTGAACCTGCTCAAGAGGTGGCAGGCAAGACACTTCCTGGAATAAACCAGTTAAAACACTACAGTATTTTACAGAAGATTAAACACACCCAGAACTTCTCTCTGACACTGAAACTGACCAGACCAGAATGTCCTATGTCTGCACTACTGACCACTCTTTCTCCCCAAAGCACGGTAGCTTGTTCCAAGCTGCCTAGAGAGAATAACCTCTATTCTGTACTAACTCCTACATAGTGTCCAAGAACTGCTGCGAAGAGTCTGAGCTGATCCAGCCCAAATGAGGGACCAGCTTAATGATCTAGCACTACAGATGACTGAGTTTAATTCTCCAGAAGATTTAGCATAAGAGACAGCACCTGTGGCAATAACTTCAAGAAAGTCACGAGCAAGAATTAACCGAGAGAGAACAATGGTGCTTTCAAGAACTTACTGAAAAAAAGCACATTAATTGGACTGCACGTCTGTATGTACCAGGGGCAGAAAACAAATCAATACTCCAGAAAGGAAGATCCTAAAGGAGCTATTGTTCAGCAGAACATTGCTTGGAAGGGCAAATTCAGGACTCTAAGCATAGAAACTTTGTTTTTGTTTGTTCCTACTGCAAGGCAATGGGTTTGTTGAGTGCTGCAGAGGGGAAGGCTGAAGAGGAAGACAAGGGCATCCCTATTTACAGAGAAACAAGATTGCACCAAAAGTACCTGACTTACATAAGCAATTTGTCCTCCTGTTTGTGTAAGCAATCCAGTTAAACCACAAATACCTTCTTGAGTGCTCAGGTGAAAAGTGGTTGCAAGTCGTTGTTCTGAGAAAACACTCTGAAATGAAGAGCCCAAGGCTGTGACATCAACCACAGACCTCTGCATGCCAAGACTAGATGCTGGTGAGTCATGGCATGCATAAACCAGCAGCGTTTGAAAAGCCCTTCATAACCAAGTCCAGTAAAATTTATTGGTTTTAATTTGCAATTAACTTTGATTAAATTGACATAATTGGGAGGATCTGACTAGTAACATTTTTATAAGTGCATTTTAAAATCTTATTTATAAAATAAATGCATTTCCTATTTCTGAAATTACAAAAATGAGCATTACTTGTTTCTAAATAAAGTAATGTTGCATTTCACCCAGTAGGAGACAGACCTTAGTTTTTTAGAACTTATTCTGTGTCTGGGCTGAGAAATTAATCAGTACCCTTAAATCCTGCCCCAGATGAACTTTTGTGCAAACTTGTGTCTTACAGCACAACTGAGGATTTATATCAACACACTGAATCAGATCTTGCCTTAAGCTGGAAGTGGGTTCATGTTGCTATATTAGCAACCCAATATAGTTTGGCCCCCTTCCTCTTTTTTTTTTTTTTTTTTTTCAGAGAAACACACAAACTCCATTCTAATCTCCTGGACTGCAGAATAAGTCCAAAACTACTTGTCCTATGTCAAGGGAGGTGGTCAGGGGTGGCAGCTGAATGGGGCTGTGCTGTGCAGAAGTGGCATGAGCAGGAGCATGCTCAGCAGTCTAAAGCAGGTATTGCTTAGCAACAAAAGTAACCATGGTTACCTGCATCCCAAGCAACCCGTGGGTTTCCGAGATTAGTCATTTATCTGGAAAAACACTTACAAAAAAAAAAAAAAAGAAATGGATGTATCACAATACAACACCGTCTCTGCATAAATATTGTTGTAATGATGAGAGGCAATTAAATAAATCTTACTTTACTGGGACTTGCTTGCTCTGCCTCAGACTCAGAGAGCTCTAGGTTTCTCACTTTCAAACACTGGGGGCTGCAGCATTAGTGACACCACCAGATCTCTGGCCAGGGGTCAAAAGTTTTTAAACTATTCATTAGGGAAATACCCTGGAGAAGCTTTAAATGCTACAGGAAAAGCAGTAGAGTTCCTTTAAATAATAAATTACCCAGTGAGATTGACTGTTCCTTCCCCAGAAAGATGACATTGGTGTTCAGCTGGTACATATCATTGTTTGTTGATTAATATCAAAGCAGCCAGTAATCATGTGCCCACATTAATGCTCTCACACTTGTCATCTTATGTGCTGGAGATTTCCAAGGAGCAAAGGCAGCTCAGAGAGCGCAGCATCCCAGAGGCCTGAATCAAGCCACAGCAGCAGGGACAAAGAGCAGCTAGGGTCACCAGAAACTTCCCTCCACCACTTGCAGGAATGCGATTGTGTCGAACGCACCCGCATGATTTTAACAAAGACAGAAAACATCCAAAATCCTTGTCAGTCTGTGGCCACTACACCCCCAAAGAAAAATCCCTCCCAATTTCAATCCTGGGAACCCCTTCAACCTGTCTCGTTGCACACAACACCTGAGATATTTGTATTACCTGTCTCTTTCATATCACTTTGTTTACCTAATGCTAAAGAGTTGAGTCAATAAAATCAGTCTGTAGTTAGCAGAGGCATGGTTTTGTCCTTGCACAAGGGGTCTACTCAAAGTGATTAGTTCAGTCATTCCTTATAGGGGCTTGTAAACAAGTTATTGATTCTTGGGTGTTTGGGGGATGCTACTTAGAGTTTACAGCAACAGCTCTCCTTACTTCATCAGAAGAAATTGTAAAAACATATCAAGGTCCTCAGCTGGTAATTAAATTGTAATCTTTCTTATAATCTCTGATATGTTGGCTACTTTAAATATGAATGTTAAGCAATCAGCAAACAAAGTAATGATAATACACATGTTATATATAACCTATCTTGCTTTGATTAAACTAGTTTACTTTGTTTACCATTGAAATGAGGTATCTCCTGCAACTTAATTTAAGCTACTTATTCAACTTCTTTATTAAAATCATGCATTTCAGCTGTGATCACTAAGCCAAATAATACACAGTGTGAGCAAAAAGCTTATGAAAATCTGTATAAACTATTTTGATCAGTCTTAACCAAAAGTTGAATTGGGCTTCAAACAATGAGCCTTTTCTAATATGAAGCCTTTTAGGAAATCCCACTGCAAATATTCTTCAGTTTAAACGGTAGCTACTGAGGTTACCATTTGCATGCTAGAAACAAAGTTGATTTACTGTGCATTGCAGAAAAACAGAGGAGAAAGGAGAAAAAAAATTGTCTGAATTGTATGTTTGCAATACTGACAGAGTCATAAACTACACTTGATCAATCTTGTGGTTGAGCTTCAGTGATGTTGGCTTCCTTGCACATAAGCATTTGGAAAGAGCTCCATAGTTTTATAGATTTTGCTTCATGAAGCCTAAATGTATATGCACATCTATACAGTTTCCTTGCAGACATTCTTACACAGTTACACAGTTAGCAGAGATTCTGATATAACAATCAGGAAAAAGCTTTTTATCAATCAGAGATGTGGAGAAGGCACAAAGTGGTTTAAGCCCTAGCAGTGAGGAGTTTCTTTGTAAATGGTGTATCATGGAAAGAGAGAAGTCTTGGACTGATAATTAGAATTAATATATCTCAGACTAAGGTGACAGCCATCTAGAGACAACCCAAAGAAATATGGGAACGAGACATACTATAATGGATGCTTATGATCATACCTATTTGATTTAGAATCTGGGCTGCAAATCTCGTAACAAGTTTATTTTCACATGACTGCCCAGACTTTCTGCTTTAGACTGGCTCAGAAATGCCTTGGCCTTTCTCACAGTGTTACTGCATTTCTGCTCCCAAACCCAGCCAAAAGCAGAGGCAGATCAGACTGCAAAAAAATGAAGGAATAAATTATTTACTAAGTAAACCAAATCTCTTCCTGAACATTTAAACTAATAAAGCTTGTTTTCATATAAATTTGTGCCTTGGACTCGATTGACTTTGGCCAGATGTGAGCATTTGAAGCACTGCTTTTCACAAACTGTGTTGTCCGAATGAAGTTTCTCATTCCAGGCTCCAGGCTTCTTTCTCATGCACATTCTAACAGAGTATAAATTTCTACTGCAGACTTTAATTAAAAGACTTCTTCTCCTCTAATTGTTCATCTATTTGCATAAAACTTGGACCTTAATTATTTTTGAGATCTCTACTCTTTTGCCAAATGTAATAGAAATCAGGACTTTCCATTTTTTTCAGGGAGGATTAAGAAAATCACCATATATACAGAGTAACTCAGCACATACAGTTGTATAAACCTCATTACTGTTTGACAAAAAAAAACACCAAAAAAATCTAAAAAAAAAATTGAAATCTTGGATTCCAAGATTGGTTTAACTGCATTAAACTGAAGGTTGCTACATTAGCCTGGGTTTGCACTGTAAAAGATTCAGATCTAGTTTAAAATGTGAGGGTTCTTGGATCTTACGACTTGGAGCTGCCCATAGGACACTACAACATTTTTATTTAAATCTGGCTTTGACCTTTTTGTGCCACTATCACCTGGGAAGTTTTTGAAGACAGGTTTTTGGTTCAGATCCCCCAGTGACTGCCATTAATCTCTTCATATCTAAACAATCTCTTAAAGGACAAAAAGCTTTTTTCTCCCATTTTCTCTTCATTATTAATCTATTCACTGAAGTGTTAGAGTTGGTTCTGAATGCTAAGGAGGAGCACCTCTTAGCTTGCTAATGAGGACAAACACAACATAAGTATTTTTGCAAGATCCTGACAACTGTGACTAGCTTTAGAAGAATTTTCTGAGGTAATAAAATCAGTTCTTTATACAAAGGGGCTCTGAACTTTCCCAGAGTTTGTGTATGTGGTTCTTGTACAACACTGCAATATTTATTTTTGAATGCAGTGTTAGAGCATACAGTTCCTATAATGTGATCCAGTACTTTTACATTTCAAACTGAATCAAATGGAACATATCTCACCGTTACTGAGCTTGTGGTTGAACAGAAAATAGATTTCTCCCCAAGAGAATGTCTGCAATTGTCTGTTAGTTTTGATTTTTTTTAATTTATTTCACCACTCAATGTCCTTCAATTTAATAGGCACATATCTGTAATAAACTGCATTTTTAACATCTCTTTTCACATTTTTCCCATGGGCATCAGTGAAGTCCAACAATATTACACATAGTTTGTGAAATACAACAGTTCATGGACAAATTCAAGTGGGCTAGAGTCACAGTAGATTAAATCAATCCCACCTACCTATAGTTTGGATTTTGGGGCTGAATGTGCCTGGACCAGAGGTGACTTCTCATGCTGTTGAGATTCCCTCATCTGCAACCACTGTTTGCTGGGCTGGAACACCCTCAGGCCCTTGTCTATATCCAGTTTGTCTACATTTGGTGCCTTATATCATGCACTAGCCCAAGGGAGCAAACAAAAGGGCATATATGTTTACAGCCTTTCTGAGACAGTATTTCTTCTTCTGGTTCCTGCTCTGAGCTCTGCCTGTGCAACACCCCTTTGAGAGATGTGGAATAAAAAGGACAAACAGCATTGGCAATAGACATTTCCCTATTACTCATGAGTTTTTCTTTTTCTGGCTCCATGGTTTTTTTGCAGTCTTTTCTGCACAGTGGTCAGGCTTCATCTGTCGATTATCCAGCAGCCAGGTGCTCCCCAGACTCTGAGACAAGGAAAGTGTGGTTTCAGCATCTCCCAGAACGAGGGTGATGACCAAGGTCTTTCATTTCCTGGGCAAATGCTCTAATTTCCAGGCTGCTGAGCAAAGGTAGATATTTCTTCAAAGGGAATTTAGTACTGGGAAACCCCAAGGGGATGTTCTTGCTTGTTGGTCACCAGGCTGTACCTAGTGTCCATCTTGCTAAAAATACTTTTCTAAATCTTTGAAAACCTCTACCTTTTCTTCAGAGGTCAAAACCAACTCCAGCTCACATAACACAGTGGAAAATTGCCAGAGATCAGCTCCTCAGTGACAAGCCTTCTATAATGGCAAAGTAACAACCACCCATCTAAGATATTTAGAAAGAGTAAGTTGTGGTAACAAATCAATGGAGTGGGTTCTTTTCTGTCCATTGGAAAATATTCTATAACACAAATCAATCCTCAATTAGACTACAGGAAAAAAAAAAAAAAAAAAAAAAAAAAAAAAAAACTTAAAAAACATTTGTCTACTTTGTTAGGTTCATTTGACATTGATTAGAGTTTTGTATCTTGTTTTGAGGGCTTAGTTTGTGTACGTTACTGACCTTGGCAGGAATACATGGCATCTTGTAAGAATGCCATCTGACTTACTTAGCTCTGATGTGATCTTTCTATGTGAAATGTCAAGAAAAACCAATAACTGAGTCAAAGATAGACTCTTACATTTGATATTTTTGCTAGTTCACTGCATTTAGGTAACATCTGAAATTCTTTGTGTAATTCTCTTGGAGCTTCTAAAGTCACTAAAAGTAATAAAACTGCATCATCATAAATACTATCTACCCATAGGAGTACATGACATCTTTGACATCTGTAGAATCGCACACTAACTTGTTGTATGATATCTTCTGTGAAAAGAAAATGTTAACACAACTTAACTGAAGTAAAAAAATTTAAGACATGATAAAACAGATTAAATTTTTTTGGTATTTCAGTGAAATGTATGGAAGATTTGATATCTGTCCTGATATTTCATCCTCTATAAACATGAGTAGCACACAAGAGACAAGCAAACAGTCTACTTTTGTGTATAAAAGTGTGTATCTGATCTGTATATTTATGTGTATATATATATATTCAGATACACATAAGGAAAAAGAAGGTAAAAAAATTTCCGTTCTCCCAATCTAGTCATCTTAAATTAGAAGACAGGCTTACAGATTTCACCTCAGAGATAATATTGAGAAATCTGGAGGAGGAGCAATTGGCAGTTGAAATTTATTTTAATCAAATTGCAAGATAATTATTGTTGCATATTACACTTTGATATAGGTTATTTTCTGCTTGACACATCTGTTAAGCTGTAAGTGTGTCAGAACTGTTCTCAGTGAGAACCTGAAAGCACAGATTACTCATCACCATCTAATTTGCTAATGCCCTCAATCAAGTACATTTGTATTTCACTACATTTTCACTGCATCTGAAACAAACATAACATAGCTTAGCTCACAACAGTGAAAAGGTAGCATTACAGAACTAGCAAAGTAAGTAGTGGTGAACTTTAATTTAGGTGATTGTAAACATTGGCAATCCCAGGTTGGTTGTTCCCATCTGTCTGTTGGAGGTTGCTGACCCCACAGCCCTGCTGTGGGAGGAATCCTGGGAGCAATCCCCAATTTACTTCAGGTAAAATGTGTCTGGGCTGGTACACACTCTTGTATCACCACTATCACTGACTATCTAATAGATCTTGCCTGAAAGTAGATTAGAAAACAAATGCACAAACCTTTTGACAGCCAAGTTATAATCAACCAGGCAGTACATTTAGGGCTATTAATGGCTTCAGCTGAGACAGGTAGATTCAGAAGGAATGTTTGCCTATAGCCTGATTGATGTCTTTTATTTAATTCACATTCCTCATCCAAAGAGCCTCAGTTTTCTGCAGGCAAAAGATTTGTATTGGAATGTGTTTGAGTACCTTTCTGAGGTCAGTAAAGAAAATATTTTTTTGCTAAACAATCATCTCTCTTTGCTGTAAGCTTGCTAAAGACTTTTTTCCCTGTTTTATTAAGACAAATAGGAGCACATGTGGTTATATTCATGCACTGTGACAGGATGTGGTAGAAGAAGCTTCCCTTCCAGGAATTAAACAGTGGTGCAAAGCTGAGGTATCATTTTCTAAGTCCGCTTCACACACATGCCCACATCCAGGCACAAAGACACAGTGCACTCCAAAAACTCCAGGGTTCATAATAGAACAAAACAGCCAGTGTTATTGGTGCAGACACTGATTAGCAAAAATAAAAACAAAATGCTAAAGAAACACCACTGATTCTGGAGGTCAAAGCAATTACATTAGAAAGATCTTTCCTCATCTTCCAGACCCAAATATTGAATTGTTCATAAATGCTTCTGTTATAGCCACATCCTTGGACAGCATATACTGAACACTGCAGTGAACGCTGCTCTTAGCTCATTTTATTACTATCTCTATTATCTTTTCAGCTGGAAACGTAGGATTTTTGGTCTAATGTTTCAACATGGCAGTATTAAGTTATGCTAAGCAAACAATTAGTTAATAAAAATTTGCACTTAAGCATTCTGTGAGTAAAAAAAGGTCTTTTATTTTTTTTCTAACCCTATTTTTTTTTACTTTTTTTTTTTTTTTAAATTTTTCCTAACCAACAGAAGACTATTATCTCTCTGCAAAGCTGCTTTTTTTGTTTTGCAATTTTGGCAAAAATTTCCCCTTGAGGTTACTAGTTCTAGCTACAAGCAGAGATGAAACTCATGCTTGGGCACAGTGAGAGGCAGACATGATGGGAAGGTGAACCGGGAGCCAAGGGTGACCCCAGCATAGATAGTACCTCATCAACAAGGCACAGTCCCACCAGGGTTGGTAACAGGATCCCTCAACAGGCACAGACACAGGAAAAGATGAACCAGATCCAGAGTCCATCTAGGGAGCCTGGTCAGGAGCAAAGGAGACAGTGCTGGAGACATGCTCAGACCTACATCTGAGAGGTCCATCCAGAAGACCAGCCACCTACAGCATAGGTCTTGAGGTCCATCTAGGACCCAGGCACACCTACACCACAACTGAGGGTTCAGGACAGAAACAAAGAACAGGGAGCACTGGGACAGGTCAAGGTCATTAAGGCCAGTTGGTGCTCGCAGGGCCCTGATACCTCTCACCATGAAGCAGCTGTAATGCATATTATAAGTTCTTCACTATTGCAGCTTTCCCACAAGAAAAAAAAAATTCAGTCCAAGGGCTATACCAGTATCAGTGGTATCAAAAAAATTTTGGACAAGTATGACAGTAGAAAGTTTTATCTAATGTTATGTTTCTTTTATCTATCTTGAAAACCTTCTAAAACACTATTATATATCTTAATACTAGACATATTCCAACATAATTTCTTATCTTGCCATGTATTAAACTATTATTATTTATCCCTTGTAGGTGTTTCTGTTAAGCTCGATGTTGTGGGCACTGTACAAGTCTAAAATAGAAAACCAGTTTCTATCCCAACAGAAGTTAGTTTCTGCCCACAGTAATCTTAGCTGAAGGCATTACAATAAATATAATAAGTAGTAGGAAAAAAAATGGAAAAAGAAAGACTAAGGAAGTCATACTGTGTGTTAACAAAAGTCAGCAAAATGCATCTGCATCATTTTGGTTTAATTCTTCATTTGGAAATCACACCCAATTATCAGAAATCCCCTTTGGCTGTTTGTCTCCAGTAGTATTTCTGGAATACTGTTTCAGCTCAGTATAAAATTCAACCCACATAATTATTGCTTTATTTCTTTGCCATCAAGCAGTTTCTAGTAGTAAGAATTCCTGGCACTGAATTTAAAATAAAAATGTTTTTCTTAATTGCCCTAGGATCTGACCTAACATTACCCAACGTCCTCTCTGCATGCTGGCTAAGGCAGTGTCTTGTAATAATGGGAAATCTGTATCTGCTCTTTCTAAAGAGAAGCAGCCAAGGAATGTGAGATGTACAGCAGATACTCTGCTCTTCTGAGATGAGCTGGGAACACAGATATCTCTGAGATACCATCTTTAAATTCTACAGATTTGTGAATTTGAGGGATGAAATGTATATTCGTCACAAAGCTTTAGCATGTATGGAAATGATTTAATAAAATAAACCCTACAATGGCTAGCCTAAGTATCTGGTCACTACATAACCTTCTGTTAGATATCCTGATTTTATAAATAGCCTACAGAAAGAGGTAGGAATATAGATAATGAAATCACTAATAATTCTGGAACTGTCATTGTACATAGAAGTACATAAAAGTCATTTGGTTGCACAGCACAAGTGTAAGAGGGGACATGATAAAGTAAGCAAAACACTCTTTTGGGTGAACAAGAGAGTAAAAAGAGCTCTAAGCACCAATCCCTATCCAGAGGTGTTTTACATATTTTACCTATGATGCTCTATTATCAACATTAATCACAGAAACATTTCAAAATCCAGGTCACTCTCCTCCAAGTGCACACCCTAATTGCTACTCTCTACAGGGTCAAGATCTCTCTTGTGCTGTCTTTACAGCCCAGTGAAATGATCTGCTTTTCTTTTCCAAATGCTTTATTTCCAAAAAGGGCATGAGCAGAATGACTCATTGCTGATAACACTATCCACACTTGGCTGAAAGCAGACTGCAGCAGAATAGATAGGAATTATCCATTTCTGCGATTTGCACATCTTTTAGACATAGTCTAAATAGCATCAGCCCTCTATCAATTTATAAGATTACATTAGTAATAATAAATGCCCTGAAATCTGAAATAATTCTGACTGTTTTTGTTGGGACCTCTACTTACTTTATGGTCTTGTGTTCTTATACGTATTGGCCTTGTTCCCACACATCATCCACACGCTAAGTGGGTCTGCTCTATCCATAGCAGCTGCACCCAACTGAAGGGGAGTTTACTGCACTGCTCCTCACAGCATAAGAAAAATCTCAGTCAAAACCAAGACTGTTTGGACTCTTAATACCTTAGGCTCTATTGTAGTTACTTTTGGCAGGAGAAGGATCAAGTACAGTTTAAATCTTGGGACTGGACATTGGTCCCACAAATAAATATAAGCAGGTCAAAGGAGTCGCTCCAGAGACCAGGCCAGCACAATCATGGATGTCAGATGACATTAAGGAAATTAGGAATCCCTAAAGTCAGTTTATATCCTCCAAAATATCAGTAACCAGAAAAAGGGCAAAAGTTACTCAATTTTAGATTCAAATTACTGCAGACAGTGAAGTGCTGAGCTGTTTGGACACATAATTGGGTTAGAAAAAGGTCCTCTGTATAAACTCTGGGAATTATGTATGCCTTTTTGAGGGAAAATATATGTGATTATTTACAGGTTTCCAAAACTGTTCATTGGTAGGAATCAAGAATTTATTTTTTTCTGTTCTGCTTCTAATGCAGTATACATACCTATTTTCTGACTCTCCAAAGGCTGTACGAGGCAACCTGTCAGCCTGTGTTAAATGAGAGGCAAACAAGACCATGGTGCATGGCTTGGGACTTAAGCCTTTCTTAATTGAACATGGGTTGTCTCCAGGGAACAACATATTATGGCTGAGTTCTTTTATATCAGCTAACCCTTTCAGAAACTGCACTGAAAGTCAAGAAATTAAATTGAGTTGTTATACCTTGGTCTAGATCTTCACAAAGAAATAACCTTTCTCTATAATCCTCGTGCTAATAATACAAGGGGTAGTTGAAAGATACAGTAATTGTTTTTCATAGAAGGCTTATCTGGTTTTCTAAATAGGGGATTTTACATACAAGCTCAAGAATCTGTGCTTGAGATACCACGAAACTTTCAGCAGACGATGTTCTTTCCTACTGTTTCTTTACCCTCTTAACTAATTTTTTTCCTCTTCTGTCTTTATTCTCATTTCAGGAAGAGATATATGTATATGCAGTGTTTAATAAAATGGATTCTTCACTTTTTCATAAGTCTGTATTGCTTTTCACACATATGCAAAGCACTACAGATCAATAAATCAAAATCCTGTGAATTTTGAAAGTTTAATAAATTTTAGTGTGAATTCTGATTCAATTAAAGTTTTACTGAACACTGTCTTTCCCTTTCACTGTACTCCTCATATGTAAGTCTGTCTTCCAACCACGCAGCTGAAACAATAGCTCATGACTATAATGTCTGCACAGTCTCATCTATACTGATATGAAGAATAAGATTCTGTGCATATTGGCCTGGACTGTTTAGGGAATAAGGAATGGACAGAATTTGGAATTGCCCCAAATACTTGTTGAATAACGAACTAGAAGGAAATCCAAACAGTAATTTTCTGGTTGCTGAACACAGTACCTAGAAAAATACTGGATGCAGCATCAAAGAAAACACTTTAACTTAGAAATTATTTGTTGCCATTATCTGTGAAATAAATGAACATTAAATATCTTTGGATAAATTAGGATTACTCTGGTAACAGAAATAGACTACATTTGTCAGAGAGCTTATTTAACAAGGATACTACTCTGTCAGCAAGTCCTTATCTGTGGAAAAAGCTAATGAATGTGCATCATTGATTTTTATTTTAATATTCTAATATCAAAATTCAGTGTTGAATTGAAGTCAACAATTCTGCTCTGTTCCTGTAATAAATTTCTATCTTGCCTAACAAGACTTTGAATCATATGTGTGTATGACAAATATGTCCAAGTTTAGGTGCATAGCTGAAGTCCAAGAGTCAAAACACAACCATAATGAGGTTCCAGAGGTTCAATAGAGTTAATGAAGAATAAACACCTAGACTTGTTAATGTTTCTTTTATGTTGGATGGTAGATTAAGAAGCAGTGCATCTTTATTACATATTTCTATTCATATGTATTTTATTCTATAAATCATATTGAATTTCAGCCCCTTGAAACCCTAATTTTTTATTTATATTTATTTTAACAGACTGCACCTTTAAGAACATGCCAGTTACAGATCTTTAAAACTGCCTTGTTCTTCTAAGATGTCACCTCTTATGAAGCAATCTCCAATTCCTATTCCCCATCTAAACCTTCCCTGAGTTTGGTATTTTTCACCCAAGCATAAAAATTTCTACTTATAACTAGCTTATACTTGTCAGACACCAAGCACGATATTCTGACATCTTTTTCCAGAGAAAATTCAGTCTCCACAATAACTCTAAAGATGGGTCAATTTGCCTATTGCTCAGAGATTAAATTCTGTTTTATTTCCAATTAAGAATAGCTATAGGCCAGTAAAATTACAGAGAAAAATACTGGAAGGCAGATGCAATCTTGCTTCTTTGATTAAATTTAGGTATTCCTTTACTTGTCAGGTTTCAGAGTGAAGCTGAAATACACTTTGGTTCCTTGTTCCTGAAGTTAAGTCTATATACATTTACATTTTGTGACATTTCAGCTTCTCTCTTATTCCATGATCCCAAAAGGATCACTGTTATCAATGTGCACTAGTATGTCTAGACTATAAAGTTAAGGAGAAAAATAGAGGCCAAAAGAGGGCTACAGGAGAAAAAAAATGTCTCTGTTGGGGAGACACAATACCTTGTGGAGCCAGAAACTATAGAATATAGAAGCTGTAGTCTTGGTGTCCAAGAAAATGGGAAGAAATTAATCAAAATCTCATTCCAGTCTAGCTTCCCATAAGTTTGCTGAGCCCTTTTATAACGTATATTTCCATGAAGATATTCAATCTTAGGAAACTACTTCTGTCTTCACAGTCAAGACATATTAGTGAAGATTTGCAGTGAAATGCATGATGACTTTTATCTCTGGTTACAATGATATCCAAGTCCTCGACACTGATAGTTACTGTGGATCTCTAGACAAAAGCTACCTGAATCCTGATTTTAAAAAATATAATTTCCTGCTTTCATCCTCCCATGTCAGTCATCAACATGGAGTTTGGAGTATTGTTTAGCCCACTGTCTTCCACTGGAACCACAGAAAAGTGGTCAATTAAAAATATTGCCTGGAGAGACTCAAAAAGCAGATTCATGTTACTTCCCTGAGCTTTTCTTCATAATAGATTAGACACCAACAGGTGTCAAGTCTGGACTTTTTCAGCAGCATAAGCATGGCTGAATCCGAACCCCTGATGGAGAACTAGAAATAATTTCTATTATCATGAACAATAATTACCTTAAGTAATTAGTATTGAAGCTCCCAAATTAACTTAGATTTTCAAGAGGCTTTTAAAAAGATTCATTGACAAAGGCTCTTTTAAAAGAGTTCAATGTGAAGACAGGAAGAAGGAATGTCCTCTCATGTATTAGTAACTGGTCAAAGAACAGTCAATAAAGATTATGAATTAATGGTAGTTTTTTTCACAGAGAAGGAAGGTATCAGCAGAATCCCTCAGGTATCTGTGTTTAGACATATGATATTAAACATATTCTTAAAAGATATGGTTAAGAGGTAAATAGTGAGGCAAAAAATCTCCAAATGGTACAAAATGAATTACGAGAGTCAGCACTGGAACCGATGAGGACAAGTTGCAGAACGGTCTTATGATACTAAATATTTGCATGGTAGAGGGGCAAATAAAATTCATACTTCATGAATACAAATTTATACCTATCATTGTGAAGAGAAAGAAACCGTAAGTTGACAAACATAATACTAGATTTCAAATGACCATGAGGAAGATGTTTCTGGAAGTAGATCATATGAAAAATTCTTCAAAAGCATGTTTTCAATGTTCAGAAATGATCTAAACAGAAAATAGAATAGAAAGAACTATCATGAGAACAGTAAAGAATCAAATGGAAATAAAGTACTGTGATTCTACCCCAAAGGAAAAGAGTAAAATTAGAAAATAAATATAATTGGGGATTTGGAATGTTTCCGAATGGGGAGAGTTCAAATAAACTAAGATTCTTTAGTATGGAAAAATAAATAAATGTGGGGAAATTAGAATAAAGAAACTATGAAAGGCATAGAGAGGGTGAATAGGGAATAACTATTCACTGTCACTCAAAACACAAAAACAAGGTGGAGCAAAATGAAATTACCAGACAACTGGTTTAGAACAAATAAAAGGAAGTATTTTTTATGTGACACATAATTAAACTGTAGCACTCATTGCCATAGGATGTTGTGGATGCCAAAAGTATAAAAGGGCTCAAAAAGCAGTTAGACAAAATTAATGGAGGAATTCATGGAAAACCTCCATTCTGAAAATCCCCAAGTCTCAGGTTGCTGAAATTTATAAAGGTATAACCATGGTAAAGATAATTCTGTGCTTGTCCTGTTTTATTGTCTTTCCAAAAGTATCTACTAGCAGCCATTCTCAGAGACAGATCAGAGTGAGATAAACAGATCTTCATCCTGATCTAACAAAGTTGTTCTTATACTTCGACACAATAATTCAACTGTTTTTTCATTGGAAGTATGAATCAGAATAGTTTGGGTTGGAGGGGACCTTAAAGATCATCTAGTTCCAACCCCCCTGCCATGGGCAGGGACAGCTTCCACTAGACCAGGTTGCTCCCAGCCCTGTCCAACCTGGCCTTGAACCCCTCCAGGGAGGGGGCAGCCACAGCTGCTCTGGGCAACTTGTTCCAGTGTCTCATCACCCCCACAATGAAGAATTTCTTCTTTATATCTAATCCAAATCTACCCTCTTTCAGCTGAAAAACATTACCCCTTGTCCTATCACTATACTCCCTGAGAAAGAGTCCTTCCCCATCTTTCCTGCAGGAGTCCCTTTAGGTACCGGAAGGCCGCTATACGGTCTCCCCAGAGCTTTCTCTTCTCTAGGCTGAACAACCCCAAGTCTCTCAGCCTGTCATCATACAAGAAGTGCTCCAGCACCCTGATCATCTTTGTGGTCCTCCTCTGGACTCTCTTGACCAGGTCTATGTCCTTCGTATGTTGGGGGCCCCAGAGCTGGGCACAGCACTGCAGGTGGAGTCTCATGAAAGCGGAGTAGAGGGGGAGAATCACCTCCCTCGACCTGCTGGTCACACTTCTCTTGATGCAGCCCGAGATATGGTTGGCTTTCTGGGCTACAAGTGCACATTGCTAGCTCATAGTCAGTTTTCTATCTACCAATACCCCCAAGTCCTTCTCCGCAGTGCTGCTCTCAATCCATTAATTGCCCAGCCTGTATTTGTGCTTGGGATTGCCCTGACCCATGTGCAGGACCTTGCAGTTGGCCTTGTTGAACTTCATGAGGTATGCATGAGCCCAAGCCTGTCCAGGTCCCTCTGGATGGCATCCCTTCCCTCCAGCGTGTTGACTGTACCACACAGCTTGGTGTCGTTGGCAAACTTGCTGAGGGTGCACTCAATCCCTTTGTCCATGTCTCCAATAAAGATGTTAAACAGCACTGGTCCCAACACCAACCCATGAGGAACACCACTCATCATTGCTCTCCACTTAGATATTGAGCTGTTGTTGCAATTCTTTGAGTGTGACCAGCCAATCAATTCATTATCTACTGAGTGGTCCGTCTGTTAAACCCATGTGTCTCCAGTTTAGAGACAAGGATGTCATGCAGGACAGTGTCAAATGCTTTGCACAAGTCCAGGTAGATGATGTGAGTTGTTCTTCCCCTATCCACCAATGCTGTAACCCCATCATAGTATGCAACCAAATTTGTCAGGCAGTATTTGCCCTTAGTTAAGCCACTTTGGCTGTCACAAATCTCCACCTTTTTTACCATGTGCCCAAGCATATTTTCCAGGACGATCCAATCCTGGTGAACTTCACTCCTATTCTAAAGTGAGCATATTTTAAAACAAAAGTAATAGTTGGACTTTTTATCACTGGTTGGATAATGGTTTTAAGCTAGTGATGAAATTACTGGTTTGATGCTGTCCCAACTCTGGCAATGAGTAGAAGCTCTTGTCATTTGATGACTAGTTGATACAATAGAATTGGTGTAGTCAGTCTGATTCCCAGAGATCAGATGATTACATCCTAAAGTCGTATTCACGGTTAAAACTCCAAATAAAAAGGACCTTGGTTCAATATACTGCAGCCCTCTTCATTAGCAAGGCACATTGACGGGGGTACATCACAATGCTTGCCCTGACAACCATTTATTGTGTGCAAGGTCTTAGGATGTGCCTCTGTAAACTCTTAGCAATGGAATTGGAGAGTAATTTTCCCTGCGCCTACCATTTTTCTGGACTGGGGCCCTTGTCTAATATTAAGTAGTCTAGGGAATCAAAATTTCAGATCATTTCTCCTTTCAGAATCCATGGAAGAGCTTTGATCTAGACAATACCAAGTGACAAGACAGGTGTTAGTGTAAGGAGTATCAATGGAGCCCGTGTTCGTGGACTTCATTACTTTCAGAGATGAAGTTGAACTGGAGTTTTAATATTTTATTTATACATTTAATATGTGTTTTACTAATGGATAAGGAGTCATTGTGCTGTTGAATAACCAAGGGAAGGTGATAGGATAGTCAGGAAAAGGAAAACACAGAAGCAGAGATCCTTTCACATCTTTATCACTAATGCTTTGGTTTATACAATGTCCCCTGAACATAGTGAAGGATTCAGAAACCACTGAAAACTAATAATTGGTTCAGAAAAAAACAATACTACTGAGGTTTCATGCTGATAATAAAACATTTCCTTTATTTTTTTTAAGCTGTGTAGCTCTTTTTTATTTCTCTGCATGTTTTGCAGAGAAGTGTTCTTCCTTCTTGACTACGAGGAATTTAAATACTGTAATCATTATTTTGTGGAACATACTTGTTTTTAATCAGTGCTATTAAATAATGTTGCTCAGAAGCCAGGCAGATTACTGGACATGTAGACTTTGAAGCATATCACACTCTGCAGAAACAATCACTAGCAGTTCAGTTAGCACAGATGATAAACCAGATACAGACAACCAACAGATTTTAGATCCCTGACAAGGAAAGATGTAGATCAAGTTCAAATGGTTACAACAGTGACAAATCCATGAGGTTCCATGAGAACAGAACAAACAAGCCTGTTTTCTAATAGTTTAATAAGTCATAGTTGGTAAATGTATTGGGAATAGACAATCTCTTGATAACTGCAAAATTCTACATGGGATGAGATGTGACTACATGCTTTCTGTCAGTCTGCTTTAGTCAGATTACTGCACAGAGTCACTGTAATTCGGGCACCAGATAGTTGTCAATTTGCCAACAATGTCAGTTTTTTTCTTACTGATGAAATGAGCCTATGAAATCTGAGGTCCGGATGAATAGGCAGCAGTGGGAAGATGGCAAAAACTGCTTGCGCAGACATGGCACTGGGGTTATGTTTCATGGTGATCAGCATCTGAAAGACATCAGCAAGCAGCTAATTGTCTTTAAATTACTGTATTTACCAGTTCAGCAGGACAAATTCTAACCTAATGACATTTAAATTCAACACACCCGCCACACAATCAGACAGAATATAAATTAATTATTTTTAAATTACAGCTTTCTCTCTATAAAAGCAAACAAAAAAATGAGAGAAAATAATGTTTTAATTTGCTCTTTCAAAGCTAAGTTCATCATTTGTACTGTTTACACATTGATGTATTGCCAAGGTCTAGATTCACTCAAATGCCACATAACAATACTGTATCCATACCAAAAGGACTGATTTAGCTGGAATCTTGTAAGAGGTTTTCACTCCATCTGTCTATTTCTGCCCTCTCATGCGATAACTGCTAACATAGCACTAAGTGGCAAAACCAGCATACCCTAAATATTTTGATCATATTTGCTTAATTAACTTCTTTTTCTGGTTTTAGATTTACTTGTGATTTAGAACAGAAGTGCGTGTGCAACAGGGATCAGTTTTGTTCTGCAAATTTTTGGGAGGCTGATACAGCTATGAAATAGGACATAATTTGTTTATATCCTATTTCTCATTCTCTGTCTAAGGGTATGAACACATCACTTTTTATCATGCTCCTGCCTTGAACCTTTCCCATTGTTCTGAAATAAGCCAGTTTGTCAGTTTAATATTTCAATCCTGCTGTGCCTTCTATACCTTCAGAGGGACACAAATATACTGTTTAATCCTTTAAATACCATGGAAGTGTTTCTGCTTGTTCTTTTGCTACGCTTTACTGTCTTTGCTGTGTGATAGTTGCATATTCAAACTCTTTACAATCACGTTTCTTTCCCAACCCTGAAGCAAAAGGGTAATGCAACCACCTTTCCTCCTATTTCTATCCTGCTAAGTTATAATCACTGAGGTGTTTGTAATCACAGTCTGTTGGCAACACATCTTGTTAGAATTTATTAGACATGAAATAACTCACTGCTAAGGCAGGTCTGCACTATACATTTTGATAAACTGCTAATAAATGAATTTTAATAAATGTAACCATACATTCTGAGTAGCTGGTAAATACAGTAAGATATAGCTACACGTTGATGTCTTTCAGATGCTGATACCTCATCCAGAACACCTTCCTTCTAAACAAGTTTTTTGCATAGGCACAACTGCATCAGGGAAACCACAACAGTTCCCTGGTAGTACCATACACTGAATAGCATAAACTCTGAGATATAGGGTTGATCCAATGGAATAACATACTTCTGATGCCTTTTATCTGTGTCCCCTGTGAGATATTAAAGCCATATTCAGAATACTCATCCAGTGCTCTCAAGTTTGATGCCCTGAGTGCAGAGGAGGATTAAGTGAATGTTTGAAGCTGTTACAGATTTTAGCTGTTTGCCTCACTCCCTCTCTGAAGGACCACCTTAGACACATGAGGGATCTCAAGAAAGTAAGGGAATTTTAAGGGTCTGCAGGAAACCCTATCAGATCTTCCAAATTATGAGAAGATGACTTCATCCTTCCTGGGTATGAATACCTTGCTTCTGGATCAGTTAGTGGCCTTTTCTGAATAGTGCACAAGCATCTCCCAATGTGTAAGGCTATTTGCTACAGTATAAATCAAGGAAAATTAGCCTCAGTGTCCATAGAGGGCTCTACAACTAGCCCAGGTGAGCAGTACTGTTGGTTCTCTTTTATGAGTATGTATGTGCATCTGAATGTATGTTTTGTCTTCTAACTGTTTTCCATTTTATGGGCACACAATCAGGCTCTGGGTGTTCTGTGAACAGTGACATCTCATGGGTTGGACTTACACCCATTCTGCTCCTAGAGATATAGTTATGAAGTTATAGCTAAGAAGCCCATCCCAGAATCCTACCCGAGGTTCCATTTCACCTCTGGAGCTGTGGCCTGTCTGTGCAAAGTCCACATCTACCCCATATATCAACATCCCTGTCATGTTACAGCCACTGAATGACTGATTTCACAGACAGAACACAATCTTTCCTTCACAAGCAAGGCACCAAGCTCTTTACTACAACTCTTTATTCTCTTCCACTTAACCTATCCTACCACCTCTGGAAGTTTCTCTCCCCAAGCAGAATCAGTTAATCTCTAGTGAAGGAGCAAAGCCCCTCCCTTGATGAAGGATATCCAACAGACAAAATAATATTGCAAATCATCTCATGGTACGTACACTTTGCAAAACTTTGCTTTTCCAGTGACCCATGGATGATAGTATTTCTTGCCTGGGTGCTTGTCTTTCCTTGCAGTATGATGTTTTGAAACTTCATTAGACATATGCATCCAGTCTTCTCTTGGCTTGAGCATATAGGAGTTTTCATATTCTTGCTAGAAACAGACTAATTACCTCCCTTGCTGTGCTAGGGTTGACCATGGTTTTAGGTATTCCAGAATATCAAGGAGAAAAACAATCCTGAGCTCACAGCAGAGTGTGGCAGGAAATTAAACCAATGAAATTAAACCAAGGAAATTAAAACAATTCTCCAAGATCTAACACAGGCTTAAGTAAAGAATTGCTAACAGCCACTCTTATTTAACATGTAATACATGCAGATGTCACTGTCCCCATTTGAATCTTCTGAATCTATTCACAGTCCTTACAGCACAACTATCTGCTAACATTTATTTTTCTCTTCAAAAACTCATAAATTGAGTGGAATGAGGATGGGCCCAACAGAGGTGGTGATGAAGTTAGCAGGTCCCAGCCAGTCAGTCTGGACTGCACAATTTCCATTCTGTAAGTGTCCCACCGAACTCAGCAGTGATTCAGTGGCTGGGCACATATCAGTAGTCACATGTTTGAAACAGAAATATCAGAACCTGCAAAAGTCCTTCCAGTGTGGTGTTTGTGCTCTTGCTCCAGCCCAGGCAGGAAGATAGATAGAAACAGTGGCTACCTCTGGCAGAGTCAGCTTCCAGTGCAGCTGCCTCCTGGGGCAGCAGCTGAGCTCTGAAGCAAAAAGCATATAGAAAAGCACTGGATATGACACATAAACTCACATAAAATACACAAGAAAAACTGGCACAAATGTGTAATATATGATTTTTCCAATGCAGGCAGTGACCACTCATGACTTGACCTTGCAAGTACACGTTGAATTGGTCCTAATCTGCTCTACCAGATAATCTGCCTCTGCACAGATATGACATAATTGCTTTTATCAGGATGACTTGCTGAAATGAAGCATTTACAGCCACCACATGAAGGTTTTTGATGCAAGACTGCACTGTGTATGAGATTAAGACACCTAAATTTAAGTGTTATAGATATATAACCTGTGGAACTGTTTTATTTGCTAGTAATGTCAGAACCTTAGTGTCTTCTCTAAGGTGAGCTGAACTGCTCTTTAGACTCCAGCTGTGTTGATCAGATTTCCATTGTTTATAATGGGGCTGTAGGCATGTCTGTATGCATCTAAATATAAAAATCTAAATTTAAGGGTCTTAATGTCTAGCCAAGTATTACTGTCATGCATATGTCTTGCTCTAGATGTCATTGGTCTTTCTTTGTATGTGCCTCTAAATCACATTTCTGCAAATTTCTTTATGAATGTCCCTCTATTTTTCATGACTGACAACATTTTTACTGTGATCAATTTGTATTTTTTTCACTTTTCAAATAACAGCATTAAATATTTTGAATTCGTGCTTAACTTCTATATTTCTTAAATTAAGGTTTCATTTTGCGTAGTAGATTGCATATTCATAACTGCTCTAGTTGTTTGGTGGTAGCTATGCTTAGTGTAACAGAGTACCATACTCTGGGTTAGTGTTTCCTTAAAGTTTGATAATGGACAGAACGTGACATGAAATTCAATATAACTGGAGAAATTTCTTACTGCTTAGCTCCCGTAAATTTTCAATTATTCACAGATAACATGCCGTGGAAAAATGTTCAGATATTTCTATTGTAATGGGTCAGATTGCATTTTTGTTTTTATAGTGAGAGTAAACTCTTGCTCTTGGAAGTCCTGACAGCAATGATATCTGAAACCTCTTGTTTAGTTACATAGCAACATTCATATCTAACAATAAAGTAAATTTCCCCCACATTTGGCTGCTGATAGTTTCAGTGCTGAATAAAATACTCCCAGTTTCCAAAGATGACATTACATCTGCTCTTGTTTTCATGCTGTTCTTGCTTGTAAGATCACTATGACTGTCCTGTTTCAGAGTAAAAGTAGAAATCAACACTTTGGGGTTTTATTAGCAGTTCTTTGATTATTGTTCATACCTGTGCAGGCCCTTAAATTTCATTTCTGTTTTCCTTTGTGTATGGTGTTCATGGCATAGTCCAGAATCTCATATAATTCATAATGAAAACAAATTTTAACAAGGATCGTAGCTGTCATAATGATGCTTTTTAAATCTATTTTACTCATCTTAAACATCACTAAGGTGTTGATTTTTGAATGAAATCCTGATTATTCTTCCTGCTATTATACACAAACACCCTTCAAAACTTCATTTTGATTGTGTTTATGTTTGCCCTGATTTGGGTTAGTTTACAGAGCTCCAGGAAGAAACACCTGCTTTGCTCCCTCCCGGTAGATACTGAGTGAAGCCGAGGAAAGAAGCTGCACAGGCAGTGCAGGAAGAGCAGTCCCATGGGAATACCTGCACCCAGAAGGGCACTCCTTCTCCATCCCCTTAACTGGAGCTGGAGCCTGTGGAGTTATACAGAGGGCTTAGCATCCTTCCACCCACACACTTTTGACAGAGCTGAACACGAACAGGGCTCTGAGCAACCTGATCTAGTTGAAGATATCCCTGTTCATTGCAGAGGGGATTGGACTACATGAGCTTTAAAGGTCCCTTCTAACCCAAACTATTCTATGATTCTATGCTTTCTTTGCTGATTGTAGCACTATAGTCTTGGATACTCCTGCATATTCTTAGCAATGTCTTATTTCTTTTGGTTTACATCTAAAAGGTGTATGTGCAAGGGAAATGAGCTCTAGTGGTGATGTGGATAGCCTTCCACCAGCCCCCATGTATCCTGGCTGCAGTGTAGTGCACAGATAAATTTTAAAGTCCCATCATTAATTTTTCATGTCTGTCAGGAGATGTATGATGTAAGAAACAGCTATGGAAAATGTAAGATGGGTGGCAGAACATGAAACTCACTTCTTCCTTGCTCGCAGTAACAGATTGGGGAATATCCCGTTGCCTTTTAAGTCTGACAAAAATGCCAAAAGTCACTACGTAAATTATCCTCAGGATAGGTTGTCATTAGCCTAAAGGCTGAAATGGTTCTTCTTCTGCTTTTATACATTAGTATCTGTTAATGTTTAATACCTGACTACTGTGATTTTTGAAATATGTTTTTTAAAAAATGTGTAGATTTTATCCTCTGCTTATATAAATCGATTTTAGTGACTTGTTCCATTTTGCCCAATACTACAGCTGAAAGTCTGACTTTTCAAAGTTGTTGCAAAATATAAAATGTTCTGAAGCAGAAGTCTAAGCCTGAGTCTCCTGTATCTCAGTTTAGAACTACTCTGTTGTCTTTTCTCTCTGTACCAGTGAATATGTTATAAAATTTAAACTCTTTCAGCGTGTTTTTTTCCTCTCCCTTATATTCTATTGATTAAGGTGTTTTCATGTAAAAGGTGAAGACTGTTCCAGATCCTCGGATATTAAAATGAAAACTTGAATATACATTTTTTTTCCCAGATATTGCATTTTGGAGCAAATGTGTATACCCACTACCACACAGACTGCAAAAGTCTTTATTGTTCATTGGAAAAGGTATGAGAGCATCCTCTAAATTGGTCCCCTAAGAGAAGAGAGGTGGGAAGATGTCTGGTTTGGTAATTCTGTCAGGAGAGAGCTTTCAATGTACGTCCCCAAGCAACACAGTGACATCCAGTGTAAGGTGGCACAAGCACCTTGGCGGCAGAAACTCATACAGTACATGAATTGCAGGATTATGTGTCTGCGAAGTTGAGAAAGTTGGCACTGCCTGAGTGGGAGATTTTTGCATTAAACATTGTTTGGTATTAGACCTCTGCCTCAGATAATAGAGAGAACTATTATCTCCCCATCTCGTAGGTATTGTGAAGAAATAAATGACTTTAAAATTGCAAGGCTCTGAGACCAACAGGTAAGTAATCTTTCACGTAGCTTTCTAGGAAAACACACTATGTTCAATACCTATGAGAAAATGCTTAGTCTAAACAGATGGACAATGCAAAATAGTGGGGTGGAAAATTTACAGATGGCACAGAAATATTCTGAGGAATGAAGCCAATATTTTCAAGTATAAATCCTCAGAAGCAATGCACATAGTGAAAGAAGCATCTTGCCTGAAAGAAGGTGCTCAGAAGTGTTGGCTACACCAACATGAGCTGCCCTTGGTTGTTTATTTCAGGTTTAATTCTAGTTTTAGGACTTAAGTGAGCATTCAAGCTTGAAAATGTTCATCTGTTGCTCACTATAATGCTCCAAACAAGGAGTAAGGCAGGTCAAGCAAGTCATGCCATGAAATATGCACACCCAGTAGCTGCTCACAGAGCCAGACTCCCAGGTATCACAACTGATTTTCATTATCTAAGGAGGCATTAGAACATCAAGCATTTGTTACACATGGGCATCATCTGATCACTTTGGACAAAAATTTGTCTGAGGAAAACAGCAAACATTAGTCTGTGTGAAAATAATCAAAAGACATTGTAGCAAGATTTTCTTTCTCTTCTTTTTTTCCTCCTCTTTCTTTCTCTTTAGTTTATCTTTTCCATTTTGCTCATTCCATACTTTTAACTCATTTAATCTCCTACAGAAATTTCATCTCAGGCAAGTCTCCTATTTCCCTAATCCTCACTCAGTAACTCCCACAAAGTGTAAATCAGGCTTTGAAATCAATGTACTGAAGTCCTCCTGTGCTTGACATGTCAATGGATCAATTGTATTCAGATTTCTGAAGGTGGTATTTCCTATCTCTGACTGACAGAATGAGTTCAGGACAGATGATTTCAACTTCCTCTCATTTTTTCTTCTTATAACACAGATTTTTTTTTTTTAATTGACACCTTTATAAAATTAAGATTTCTCATCTCTCTCCTTTTTCTCTTCCCATCCACTTTCCGCAACAATGTTCTCCCAAACTTAGCTATGTTTTTTTTTTTCTTCCATAAGAAAAAGACCAAATTAACTTATTAATTCAGTTTATTCAGTTCTAATTTATATTTAAGAAATAAATCTCTCTGATGGTACAAGGAGGGACTTTTTTAGTTCAATATAGTCATACATTTTCAGAAATTGATGACAAAGAATGATACAGTATTTCACTATCTTAGTTTATGTAGCTCACAAAACAATTCTATGCATTTCAGAATATGTATAAAAATGTGGGTTTATTTACACTATATATATAACATATGTGTGTGTGGAAGGATGAGCAGGTGTGTGCATGTGTGTGGCTATATATTATCTTTTTAAAAACAAGACTAGAAATATAATCTGGAAATCTGTTACAGAAATGCATGAAGCCCCCAAATGACTGAGCTTTTACTTTCCAAAAAGCAACTGTTTTATGATTAATTCCTGCATTTAGTAAAATAAAATAGTGTGGTTATTAATTTCTACCCATAAATGAATGTCTTTAAGGCTTTTTCTTCTGTGCAGGTCATATGTCAGTACATTCTTTCTCTTTGAAAAGATGCTAAAGTTACGAATATCAAGAAGATGTCAGTATTTTGCTAAATTTGGATCAGCTTTACAGTTGCTGAGTGTAAATTCTATGTATTTTCAGTAGGAGTTTTTCTGGAGAGTTGTGGATTCAGTCCCAGTGTTTCCAGTGTCTTACCATGATAGACAGAGTATATTCCAGTCATAAATAAAGCCATCTAATGAAACCCATGACATTTCTTAAACTATAGCATATTTGAAGGGCACTTAATTTAACATGCAAAAGCATCCATTATGAATATATGAGCCTTGAAATTAATTCCCGAAGTTTATTTGGAGAAAGGCAATCATACTGTTATGTGGAAATAACTAAATTTTCTAAATGTTATATATTTTAAAGCCCTTGTCAGCATGATTAGAAAACCACATGCCAAAAAGTTATTTGAAGGAGGATGATCAATCAACAATGTGTAATTCAGAAAGGAGACAGGATATTGCTGAGTTTGGAAACCCAGATAAGAAAGTGTGTCTTCTTCACCAAGCTTTGCTTCATTCATGATTGCTACACAACAGCAATACTCCCTTTTCTGGGCAGTAAGATAAATTTTTATGGAACAGTTGATCGAAATGGTATTTTCGCTTTTCACTGACTTATAATGATGAAAGCATTGTATATTTAAAACTACTCATGTAGTCATTTGAAAAATTACATGGTTGTTTTTCTGAATCTTCTGTGGGTTCTGGGCAAGCAAGTTGGTGGATGGCTTTAGAAAATGCCTGAATAGCACAGACAGAATATGTGTTCTCATGGTGGAGGAATCCCAGGAGGAACAGCAGAGCTGACATTTGACACACACTGGTTATTAAACTACATCTCAGGGAGTGTACCAGAAGCAGATTTGCCAGCCAGGCCTCCATTAATAAAGATGAAATGCTGTAGCTACCATACTTAGTAACTACTGGAACGAAAGATAACTATTAAGATTATATGGAAAACAATTACATTTGCCAATAGGTTTCAAGGTTACTTTAATTTTGATGCAGAGAGAAATTAAAAGCAAGTAGAATCTTTTCCCAAATGAAGTTCTGTTGAAACAACTCTTTACATTTCAGGCATTCCAGTTGTGATCACTAGAAGTAATCAGAGATCCCTGCCAGAGATCCAACCTAATATTAAATTCTGCTGAAACTTCATGAAAATGTACACATCCAAGAAATATTCCAGCCATGGCAAATCTGAATATTTCAACATCTTTCCATTTTTGTGAAAGTAGTTCTTGTAGTTATGTAGAAAACTAACATGAATGCTACTACTATTCTCTTACAACAGTGCAAACAGCTTATTAGTAACGAGTCATATTTTGCCACTTTTAAAGGAAATTGGTTAAAATGTATGGGAAACAAATGCAATGGAAAACAAAGGTATTTTGTGATCATCATTCTTCACAGATTAATTCTGACCTCTTGTATTCAAGACGTATTCAATGAAGAGTAAGTTTCAAAAGGCACAGTTTCTCCCTTTGTGCCCTTAAAACTGCTCTGAAGAAGAAACCTGGATATATGAGACTGCAAATAGGATTAAATAAATCAATGTTTTAAAAATTATTCAAGTCAAATATATTTTAGTTTGTTGGGATAAACCAGGGAAAGAACGAACATGAACACTATGGCTAAGCATGATCTCACCGAGAAGTACATAATCTAATGTTACCAGAGTGTCTGGTGGGAAGTGGCCAGGTCTCACTCTTTTATTCTCTCCACCACTGCCTCTTTTTCTATTTTACTAAATGCAGCATGAAGAGCAAAACCAGAGTTCATGCAGCCATGCTGTAAAAGGTAAGGCAACTTTCATTATTCTACATCTGGAAGAACTCTAAATTAATCATACTTTCTAGGAGGTTTTCTGTTGCTGCATAATCTTGATTTGACATTCTCATGTTGGTTAGATTTTTTAAAAAACAGAATATTTAATATAAAGGGTTGTTGATTAAAATTTGCATAAAATAGACATTAGCCAGCTAGTTCCAAGTGATTTAATTATTTTGTATGAATTAAGTTTCATAATCTTGGGCACTTATACTTCTTACCCATGAGAAATATTTGACTTCTGCCAGTCAAGTGTGTTGGATTCCCTAGTAGACTGGATTCTCTTCTGGCTTGAATTTTTTGAAAATTATTTATGTTTATACTTGAAACAAGATCTTAATTTAAAATGTAATTTCTTTTATTTCTTTTATCACTCTCTGCAAAGATAGAAGTGGCTACTCGCATTGATAGAAAGAAGATACTAAGTTAAATGATGTTACAGCTGGTAGAAATACAATGTTCGAACTAATGTATTTCTAAATGTTTCTCCTCTTTTAAGGATCATCCACCAAAAACCTAATCTAACACCCACTAAAGTGAGTACAAATATGCACTGTTTTAACTTACTCTTGGATCAAGTTAGGAAGGTGAACACTGACAATATTGTTCTATAGAAATAACATCAAAAACTCCCAAAATATAGATAAGTAAAGAAAACCTCACTGAAGTGGGAAATATAAGAGTGCTAACAGTTTTGCCTATATATTAGGCAAACAGAATTTGAGATATATCTGAACTGAAAGAAACCTTAGCATGGATGGAGCTATTCTACCAGTTTACTGCTACAACTATACCAGGAAGTTATCAAGGTATTATTCCTTACTCAACAAGAAAAGATAAGCATCTCCTGGATAACATATGACATCCATTTAAAGATAGTGTCACAATGAGTTCTTCCCATGATAGTTTGAATTTAAATAATTTCTCTCCATCCCAGCTGTTCGATTCTGCTTGTGGGCTGCCTGCATTGTTCAGTTGGTTCATTTATTTGTGTGGCAATGGATGAAGCAGATTGAGAAGCTGACACATGTTAAAAATAAACCAAGGGAAAAAAATATGATGTTTTTAACCCAGTTATTTGCTTGATCCATCTCACCAGCTTCAGAAAGGAAATTAAAGAAAATTTTGCTTTTTTTTTACTTTTTGTCAGGATGTGCCTGCATTCTGGGACAGTTGAGGCCAACTCAGGATATATGGTCACTTCATATTGACTCATCTGCAACACATTTCTAACCCCTAAACACAAGGATATAAGGTCTGATGGTAGGGGTAAAGAATTTACCAACAGACAACATGCTTGTGTCATTCTCAGAGACTGAATTAATGGACAGCAGGAAGAATATACATCACTTAGATCTAATAACTAAAGTATCTTTCAAAAGAATTTTAATATTTCAAAATATTTTTCTGCAGTAGATATAAACAAATTATCTATTTGAAATGTGTTATGTCATTTAGATATTCATGTTTCTTTCCTGAAAAAAAAAATATGAAAAGTTCTAAAACATTTTGTCTTTTCTATTTAGATGTGTGACAAAAATTAATATTACAAAAATATTTTTAATTACTATTTTAGAAGGTCATTATTTAGATTTTTTATATCTATATATGTATATAAGGAATTAAAAGATCTTTGACTAGAGTCTGTCAAGAACCTCTTGAAATCAGTGGGAGGGAAAGACAGTTTTTCTATGAAAATCTTTCTGGACTTCTATTCAGATAATGCTTCCTTGAAATGAAGGTTATTATTTTCTTCAAAATATATAACAGTAATCCATATGTTAATAACTTGTACAAGTGTGAGGAAATATTTCAGCCATTTAAACACGTTATGGTCATACCGTAAAACTCACATTTGACATAACAAAATTTTCAACATCTGCAATAAATGATTGTAAGTAGTAGGTAAGCATTATCTGTAGTGCAGAATTCCTGATTACTTGGGATTGATACTTGTTTTCTATAAAATTTATTCATAAAATTGTACAGTTTTATGTATTTATTTTAAATCCATATAGTAACAGGCATCACTTCTCAATATGCTACCGATATTATTTCATGAAGTAACTATGTTATTTAAAAAAATTAACCATTTTCAGAAGTATGTGGGTGAGGCAGAAGGGGAGATAAGGCCTCTTATCCTTGTATGTTCCTTCAGAAAACAGAGGCTATCTCCACACAACTCTCCTTAGAGTTCATTGAAGCCTTGACAGAAGCCAGTAATGCCTATAAAGCCAAGATTTCACAATATGTCTAATATTTTTATCAGTTCCTGAAATTACTAATTTCACAGGAATGTAACATATTTTCTGTGTACTTTTCCTGTTATTGAAGTAACATAATTTTAAAATAAATAAATGTTTTCATGAGACTTGAAGCAGAGTAATAAGGTTATCAGCAAAGGACTGGATTTTTCTGTGAGAAACTAGTAAGTCACAATTCAAAGAAAGAGTATACGGAAAGTTAGACAGCTGCTGCTATGATGAAAAGCCACTGCAGTGTACATGCATGAAAGATTTGACTTAGCTTCAGATACATGCAAAGTCCAATGTGGCATCTGATACTTTTAATTTCCAAATTAGTAATAAAATAAAGACAACATAAACAGAATAAGAATCATCCTAGTCTTGCTAAGACACTGTTGGGCTTGCTACAGCAGAAGTAAGGCAAAAGACAGAGTCCTAACTACAATTCTACATCAAAATAGATTTTCTGAACAATGGAATTTGCCTATAGAGATAAGAAACACATAGATATTTAACTTCTTACTTCAGTGTGCAAAAGGAAAAAAAAGAGGAAAATATGCATAATTTATCATAATTTGTACAATTTTTTCAGTTCAAACCCATGACTGTTCTGTCCTCTATTGATATACACTTAAGTATTATTTTCTTATCTGATTTACAGTTGAAAATAGATTAGAAACTATCCTAACAGTGTTAATTCTATGTAACTTCATTAAAATTTGTTCACTCCTCTCATTTACACCAGTTTTCAAGTCATGTATTTTCTTCTATGGCATTGAAATAACTCCTAATTTACACAATAAAAGTCCAAGAGATCTCTGATCCTTTGTCATGGGATTATTCTTTTATGAACATCAGTGGATTTCATTCTAAATTATATATATGCACTTCCCCATGTGCCTTAGCTAAGACATTGATCTGGTTTTAGAAAATAAAAAAAGATTTGATGTAAATTGAATTATCTGGGATTTCTGATTGTCAGGATGCAGATAAATGAAGGCAAGTTGGAAAACAAACTACGATTTCTCCTAGAAAAACTGCCAGAGTGTGTCTGGAAAAGCAACTGGACCTAGAAATACTTGCTAAATACTTTATGAGGCAAAACCCCCATATTTCATTATCTCATTTTTAGCTGTTCAGTATTAGGCACTGTGTGTATCTTAAACAAAGAAGTTACTTAAAATAAATTTAAAATAAATCTTTATTTGACATTATTTTGATTTTTTGATATCTCTTTTGCAAAGATGTTATTTCTTTTACAAATATTAACTTATTTTGGTATTTTGGACTTCTACTGGTATAATGTAGAGCAGAATTAGGCTCTTAGAATTACTGGAAGGACAGGTGGCGGGGATAACCATAGCCAACACTTTCTGGTAGAAGTTGCATCAGTTATTTTAAACTTGCCCAACAGTAGTTGTTTAAGCTGATATTTTTGATACTGGAAATCTGACTAAGCCTAGAAACTTTCAGAAAACATACTTGTGAGGAGAGAGTAAGGGAAACCACACTGTTTTCTACATATTAAAAAACACTGAGACTTTTCTTGGCAATATTTTAGTCCCACCCTATTCTGCCGCTATCTCCCCCTCCTCCAATTTTTGTGCCACCTTTTTGAACTTGAGCAAGGTATGGATATTTCAAGGATGGACCTGTCACTGTCCCTGTGAAATACCATCTTAAATGGCCATATTATAAAGCTTTAAAGTGCCACTCGCACATACCCATAGAGACCTGCAAGAGACAACAGTCAAAATCCTTAGAAATTCCATACTCACTGAACACATTAAAGCTTTACAAGGCTTGTGGTGATGGGTAGGCTGTTCCTGCACCATCTCCACAAAGTGAATGATCTCATAAATGGCATTTTGGAAATTTTCCCTTTCCTGACTGTCCCCAGCTGCTCTGCCTCAGAGAGGTTCTGGTACAAGAAGTGAAAACTGCAAACACATAGTCTGATTTTTTAAGTATTAAGCACTCAGAATGTAACAGTTGTTAGAGGGACCTCTGCTCTAGACATATGATTTACTAAAAATACTACCTTGTTTGAAAAATGAGGCCTCAGCCTTCTTAGTTAGACATGTGAAATTAATGGATCTCTTTGACCTTAACCTCTCCATACTTTAGCTTCCTACAAATCAAATAGGGATAAAATATTCCATTATTTCACATGGGCATTGAGATAATAAATTAATGAATTTTTGTGGTGATTTCAGATGCATGTGATACACTTCATAGAAAAATCTGAGAAAAGTAATGATTCAAAGAAGAATTTAAATAGTGTGCAGTGTCAGCTGCAATGAATTAGGCAATATTTTAAATATGTGCTTCTCTATCATAATACATAGGCACTTAGACACCAAATTAAGATTGCAGAGGTATTTTTCATTCTGGCACTTACAAACTTTTTAGTGCTTGGTTTCTCAACCTTACTCAAATTTTTATGTTTGTACATATGTCTATAGTCTTTAAAACAGCAAATTTTGCTGCTGCAGAACTTTAAGTCTGTAGTTAACGGCAAGTTCTACAGCCTTTGTCTACAAAACTACTTATTTCTGACTGCCACAATTGTTTCTCCTTATAATTAATTACTACTGACTATAGTTTGCTTTTACAGTCTGTTTTCTCACCGTATGCCCTGCTTTGCATGTTTGTAACTCTCATGAGAACTGAAGGCATTTCAAAGACACTGTCCCTCGTTGCTTTGCAATATGTTCACTGCTGTGCAGTTGTGCTACCAAGCACAGTTTTCTCTATAAACTTTTGAATCTTTCAGTTGCTGACCATAATGAAAAACAAAATACCAATACACTAGTGGGGAAAGGATTCACTCCCAGATTTTTGCCTATAGGCTATGAAATCAGATAAATGAACAGCAGAACAGATAACAGTTTACCATTTCTTGCCCTGTTTCACCTCTAACAGGCATTTTACTGACCAGTTTGTTTTAGCATCACTTGACTGAGGAAGGTTACAAATTTCAGTCTGTGCTACATGTCAATATACTTAATCATATTTTTAATTGTTGCCAACTGAAATCAGTCATATAAATATGTCCTTGATGTAGAGGGTTAGCAGGAATATATTTTATACTTTGTTTTGTCAGTGGCTTTTGCAGGTGTGGCTCTCAATTAATGAAGGAATATATTTACTTGGTAAGAAAGATCTATATTTAGGTAAATATTGTCCAAGGAAAGTCACAGCTTGAATAAAGTGGAAATTGTATTATCCAATATCTTAGATTTGATAGAAAAGACAACATGCCTATACATTCACTCCAATGTCATGGTTAAAGCCAATATGGAAAAACACCAAAAGTAACAGATGCTGTGGCAAATTTTGTACATTGTCAGAAAGAAGACTTGAACTGTTGTTTTATTTGTATGCTGTTCAAGCACACAGATTTCTAGAAACAGCCTTTTAAAAAAGAGCATAGCCAAAAAGACTGAGTTTGGACATTGTGACAGCCAAGTAGGTCACCAAGAAAACAGCAACCCAACTAATGTAAAACAGAAATAATCCTGAAGATGAAAATCAGACAAAAAAAAACCTCAGGGATCTAGCTGAAGCAATCATTTAAATCCTAAGGGAAAAAAAAAACAGGTTATACAAAACAATTTCTCTAAGAGACGTCACTATAAATCCAGATCAACAAAGATTAAAATAGCAGCAGGAGAAATTCACCATAGCAAATCAATTTTACGAAGTAAAAGTCCTTTATCTCAGTGATAAAATAGAGACAAACTAAAAGCATACAGGAGAAAATAATACAAAATAATAACTACAAACTTTGGCATAATGTATCAAAGTTAAGTCTGGAATACCATCCATATTTTAGTAAGTTTAAAAATCATAAATGTGAAGAGAACATAAAACTTCTGATGAATTCTGAGATCAGTTTAATTACGTGTACCAGATACAATATCTGCATTAGAAGCATCCCAAAACTTCAGTCAGAAACAGACTCCCATGTACAAAAAACATATGAAATCATGATCACCATTCTAAGCAATGCAATGTGAGCAAGATACAGACTGAATTTGTTTTATTCACTGGAGCTTACACAAGATAAAAATGTTGGTTTTCCTGCTGCTGCAAGTTTATCCATAACAAAGGTCCTACACATTATGGGTGTTAGGACCACTCAAATACATGTATAGGTATTATTTAGACAAAGCAAACTGCTAGGGACCAAATATAACGTTGCCTAAAAGAACAGCTTTTGAACTTTATAGCCTAAACTTAATCAAAGTTAAAATTCAGTTAACTGTGCACTGCACTGTGGTTCCCACGTTATATCAATATGGCAATATTGTTTAAGCTTTCCTACAAAATACATAGAGACCAATTTGCATTACAGTTAGAAGAGAATTTGCATCTAACATTTCAAGAACCATAACGAAAATGTCCTACCTTGTCTCCTTGTGTATGCTTCATCAGAATTCCCAAATTATAAAAACTGCAGGACCTTTTAAAATATGTTGAAATATATCAGTACCATGCAGTCAGTATTGTTCTCTATAAATGCTAGATGCGCTGTTGTAGGCCTAACTTGATCCGATTTCTAATCTGCCTGTACTTTTCCAAAACTTCCTCCAGAGATACAAACTGTTTAATTTTGTCACAATTTTATCAAAATATTGTTTCTCTTGTACATTTTTGTATTCAGTATCTGAATCAGATAATTATTGTGATTCCTTCAAGTAATTGCAATATTTGCAACTCCAAACAGCTTCCATAAGTTTTGTAAAATACCAAAAAAAGGTAAGTAGACAGGATGGACATAAGGAATTCTGAAAGGCCAAGCTCTAAACCAAAGTTTTAGAGAACTTCATATCACCTCTGAAATTTTCAAAAGATGGTGAGATTGGAATTTGCTACATGTTTTCTTAACTTCTCCCGATTTACATAACAATGCAAAATTGATTATAAATTGATGATGAGTTTCACTGAGATTACTCAAACTAATTGGTACTAAAGGAACCAGTGTCAGCTATGTATGCATATTTGCATTAGTATTTATTTATTCTGTTTGTATATAAGAAAGCAGGTGGTTCAGACTAAGACTTTTGAAGCACTGACACAATATCCCTCTCACAAAGAGTGACTTGGAAAATTGAAAATAAATAGTTCTTATGCCTTCACTAATCCTTTACTAAGAATACTGTATATTTAATTATGGGGGTTTGTTTATGCAAAAGATTTTGAGTTTATCTACATAAATTTTTCCCTATCAAAATTATCCTCAAATCCTGCCACTTTGAATTCACATCATGAAAATTAATAAATTATCAAGACATATGGAACAAGTCCATAACAAACAAGGAATTACTATAAGGTTTAGATCTGCTAAGGATTTGACTTCTTAAAATCAGTGATTCAGTCATAAAAGCAAGGATATTCAAAGACAACTGAAAAAATTGAAGGAATAGGCTCCTTTTGAACCCTTTGAAAATCTGAGGTATGCTCATTGAGCATGACAGCATCTATTTTTCTATCACACATTAATGATTTAGCCAATCAGATTAGAAGACAGCAACAACAGAAAAAAGAAAAAGCTTTAATAACAACCTACATATCTTACAACTTTGATTAATGTGAAGGTACTTAAACGTGGTACAGAACTAACAGCAAGGTACATAAGTGAGAATGATTGTAAAGAGCACTCGGACCAGCTCAGCTCATGGCGTAATATATACTTGCAGGATGTGTTTCTAAACCACAAACTTCCGAAACAGATTCCCTAAGAGATTCCTACCCCATTGTTCTCTTTTTTCTTTTTCTTTTTTTTTTTTTTTTTTAAATAATCACTGTTTATTTACATCTTACTGACTGAAATTCTAAAGTCCTGTCTCAGTAGGCTCTGATCTCAAGAGAAAATCTTCACTGGATTATCTGCACAAAGCCTTCTTTGAGTCTTCAAAATTAATTCAGGGACCTAGCATGCACAGTCTACTCCTTCAGTTACTCAACAATTTATTAAAATTATGCTGGTCTTAAAATGTGTCAGTATTTACTTTTCCCTCAGCATACAAATGATTCTTCCTCAGACTTATCCAGAGGCATGGAGACCTTATGTAGTAGTAAGGGAAAGGAACACATGTACAAGCACTGGTATGTGAAAGCTAACTGTAAGCTAACTTGGGCAATGAGTTCATTAAACTGTCAGTAGTTCACTTCAGTGTCTCTAAAGGCAAGAAGATTTGCATTTGATTATGGACACTAGGTCCAAAGAGCAGGTATATTTGGATTCTAGGATTTTCCAGCAACTAACAAAGGGTTAGGAGGTCTTTGCTACAGATCACTGACCTACATTAGCATGTAAGCACATAAACAGCATAAATACATTAAAAAATTGATGAACTATTTGAATACTTTATCTGTTTGTAGCTGCAGAATGTTAAATAATAGACCAGATTTCCCTTTACCAAAGAAAGATGGTTAGTTTCAACAAGGCATTTTTACACACATAGATAGCTCTTTCTTTTAGTGCAACCATAGTGATTAAAAAATTTCAATAAGAAAGTTAGCTAATTAATCTAGACTTTTCCCTTATTAATTAAATATTAACAATATTAACAACTACAAATATTTCTTAAAATTTGTATTGGAGTAAAACCAGTTCTCTGTGAATATCAATATTTGTAAATTTGTATAATTTACTTGTAGTTATCAAGTAGCAACATCGTTGGTATTGTTTTGTAATTACATGAGAGTACAAATTAACCTAATCCTCAAGTATATCAAAAAGGAAGTTTACCCACTTTTTCTTTAACTTCATGTAATTGTTCTACTTTTCTAGTCTGTTATTTCTTTTAACAAGCTGGACAGCTGAATTTAATATCTCCCTTTGCCTTTCTCATCTCAGATCTCAGAATCACCATACAATGACAAAAGGCAATTGGCAGTTATTAACTGGGAGTTGTCTATACTTGTCTTACATTTTAAAAGTGCTGTATAAGTCCCATTGATCTGAAATGTCCTTTTGCAGAAATTGGGAAGCTATCATTTTCTTAACTATATTTTTGTAGTCATATCCACGGAAGCATTAAAAAGAGTAACAGCTCCAGTGTTGACTCATTCCCCATTGCCTCCGAAGACATTTGTGTTGAATGAATATGAACAGTAGGTTTAAAAGGTGTTTTACCCATGAACTGAGCCGTAATGCATTGCTTTTAATTCCAGTTCCAGAACGTTGCAAATCAAAACTGCAAACTCCTTTTCCACAATTTTAAGAACGGAATCAAACATGTCCTACTGTTATTTTGTGGCTATGTTCAAGTGAAAAAAAAAGTATCTTGCCAAATTTGAAGAAGAGTTTTGACTGATTTAAGAAACTTTTTCTTTAGAAAATCTAAAAATGAGTATCTTTTGAACTATAGTTCTGTAGCATCTATCTGGCAAAAGTAGATGGTGCACTGGGATGCAGGTTTCTGTTTTAGTAATAGAATCTAATAGTTTGGTAAGAGCTCAATTGACACTAAGTGAGTACGCTTCTAGCTAGTATTTCTACAGCATTTTATCCCAGTGCATCCAAAGAAAGTAAAAAGAAGATTTAATCTTTTTTTTTTCCTTCTTTTTCTTAGAAGCCAGAATTTGCCAGGTAATAAACCCAGGCCAAATTGCTCCAAAGCAAACACCATAGCTCTCAGTGGCAAGTGAGCTAGAGAAGAATTTTCTTCCAGAGAGTTTTGGAATGAGATCGCCCTTGCAAAGAGTAAGCCTGGAAATCTGAGGTTCCCCACTCCCTTGTGCAGTATCTTCCTTTTACCTAGAAAAAAAAGTAAGGACAAACAGAAAAATAGTATCAGAGATATTCATTTGCAGTCATATGGAGACCTGCTAGAACTGCACTGCATTTTCTACAGTTATAAGGTCTTTGGAATACATCTTTTTTCCCTTAATACATCTACCTGCCCCATGTACGTCCCTACCCTCTCCTCAAAATAATTAATTATTGTAATAACCACCTTCTGGCGTTCTCTGGCCAAGTGCTTGTATTTTCTGATGAACAGCCTGTCCTATTGACTAATTTTATATAGCTAAAATTGAAGGACAAAAAGCTTTACTCATCTTTGCTTTATTAAAAAAAATGGGGTTTTAACATAACTTGGTTTATTTTTAGATGTAAGAAGACATAAATCACATGCAGCTGGGCATGCGTCTGGGAGACTTCAGTCCCCAAAATACCAGTAGTATTACAATCATAAAAATAGGGCTTTGTAGAGACCATCCCAATTTAGCTAAAGTATTGCTCTCCTGACACTGTCATTATATGAACACAAAGCTCTTCCTATTCTCAGCTCCCACTTGCAGTTTATAAATAGCTGTGGTGCTCTGTGCAAAAACAGGTTGAAAACAAGACAGAAGGAACCAGTAGTGGGAGATAATTTACCTTTTTGCTGGGGTCTAATTATTGTTTGTACTGCTGCAATGACCAGAGTCAAAGCACTTGAGTGTCCTGTGTGCTTTAGAAATAAACTATGTCCTTCTTCTCTTCTTCAGAATTTTATAGAAATGATTCATAAAACAATTGATCATAAGAATAGCTGAGATTAAAAATAATTTTCCCAAATTTTTTTCCATGCTACCACTCCTTCACATTTCTTCAGGCAACACTTCTGCCTGGCACTGACATGGGAAGAAAAAGTTTGGTGGGATGAGAGCAAAGGAGCACATAATGTCACTGTGGCAATTAGGGGGGACACAACACACTCAGTGGCAGCAGTCGTACAAAGAGGACCTACCAGCCACAGCCATTGGCCCACAGCCCATGTGATCTGGTCTGCCTGAGCAAAAGCGCTATCAAGCTAGACTTTGTCTGGCAAAGATCTGTGGGACAAAGAACAAGTTGTATAGGAAGCAATGATCTTAAAAACCCCAGTAGAAAATTGCTGGACTTCTGCCAAACAGCATATTGGGAGCTTTGGGAGCTTTTAAATAGATAAATTTCCCCTTGCAAGGGAATTGCCCTACACATGTAGTCTTTCTCCTCTGACTTTTTTTTTAAAAGGATGCTATTAACTTTGCGAAAAGGCAGCAAAATCCAGTAATCCTATAGTGAGACAGTTCTTCCCTCAGAAGGTTCAGCATAGTGTCTATCATCAGGTCTGCCCCTAAGACTGAACAGCACCTGTCTTTCCAATACTGTTTGCTCCTGTGCCCTCCCTGCTCCTGCTATTTTCAGCTGGAAACCCTTAGCCTAAAATCACACTGCATCCTCTATTAAAAGAGTATCTAAAAAGAGGTGCAATAAAAATATTTAAACACTTGGTCCCAGGTGTAGGTTTCAAAACTGAGGATTTGGCATCCATGTGACATATATAGCACATAGCAGTATGTAAGTGACTTAGAATGACAACATGAACATGAAAATTTGATACCCTGCTGCCCAGACAATAAAAAATCCTGAGGATAGTGACACATCTGAAATCCATTCTCTCCAGAAATGTTGCATGTAATTCTAGACAACAGTAAGGCATTCCTGTCCACTTGTGATCCACAGTCATAAATTCTTGCTTGAGAGTAGGCTGGATCCAGATTTATTCCTTTCCTTCTGGACTGCAATGGAATGGTTTCTGCATACCTGTGTCATGGTTTAGGCCTGGTTGGCAGCCAACCACAATGCAGCAGCTCTCTCTCCCTTCTCCTCCGGCAATGAGAAGGGACAGAGAGCCAGGCTTGGGGTTCAAGATAGGACTAGGATGGGGAAAAATTCCCCTTTATGATCACAATCAAAAGGCAGACTCGTTAGGGGAAGAAAAAAAGAACATACATTTATTACAGACACTAACAACAACACTTAACAGAGTAGGACAGTGAGAAGCATTGCCACATCTTGAGAACACCTTCCCCCCACCTCTCCCTTCTTCCCGGGCTCAGTTCTGCTCCCGATATCTCTACCTCCTCCCCCAGTGGTGCAGGGGCAGGGAATGGGGGGTGCAGTCAGTGCTGCCACTTTCTTCATCTTCGGTGAGGGGAGTGTCCGGAACTTGTTCCTCCTGCTCCATCGTGGTCCCCCTCTCACAGGAGACAGTCCTCCACAAACTTTCTCTGACATGAGTTCCTCCCATGAGTTCCCCACACTGCTCTGTCATGGGTCACTAACTTCCTCCGACTGGATTCTCTCCCACGGCTGCAGCCCTTCCCGAGCTGCTCCGGCGTGGGACTCCCCCACATGCTGCAATCCTCCCAGCACTGAATTACAGCAGCAGGGCTACCTTTTCCCATGAGACCCCAGCCTTCTTCGGGCACAGAACTTTGATCATGCAAGCAGGAGCCACAGGCCATAAATCAATGTCTGCTCCACCGTAGATCTTCATGGGTGGCAGGGGGGGGCCACCCTGCCATCTCACCACAGGATACAGGGGGGTCTCTGCTCTGGCACACCTCCCCCCTCCTTTCTTCCTCCGTTCCTCCACTGACCTTGGTGTTCACGCAGCTGCAGCAACTCCTCCTCACAAGTCCCACTGCCCGTCACCACATCCCTTCTTAAATACGTTATCGCAGAGGCTCAGCTGATTCTCACAGGGGGCCGCCCCGATAGCCCCCTCCCCTGCCACCAAAAAAACTCCACCATTCACTCAACCCAGGACACCTGCCTTGAGGTTATCACAGAGACAAGGGAAGGACTGTCTTCAGTTTAAAATTTGTCTTCAACCTCAAGCCCATGTTTTCTATTTTCTAGAGAATTTTCTAATTGCCATGCTATCTGTAGGCAGTAAATAAAGTTCTAGAAAGATTCATAACATATTTTATAAAGAGGCAGAGTGGGGATTAGGAAGTTACAAACCAGTCAGCTAACTGCAGTTCTTGGAAAAAAAAAAAACTGCAGTAAACAAACAAACAATTTGAAGTTCTTTAAGGGATAGCCTAAGAGATTTGTAAGGAATCCCTTGCATTAAACCAATTTAATCTCCTTCTAAACCAGGCAACAGGCCTTGTGGATAGGAGAGAAGCAGAAAATATCAATGTACCAACTAGCAAAAAATGTTTTTATACTTTTATGAGACTTTATTTCAAGTAATCAAAGAAAAAATACCTTGATGAAACTAAAGAATGATAGGTGCAAAAGCACTTGGGAAATTATGTTAACTATTTAAAAAAAAAAAAAAATTAAAATTAATAGTTAACTGTCCAAAGGGAGGGATGATTGAGTATAAAACCACAGAAATTTTCCTTACATCTGGTACTACTCAATAATGTGTAATCAGTAACTTAGATTATCAAATACAAGAGTAATTTATTACAGTTGTATTTTATATTTGGTTTTGGAGATTACATAAGCAGATTGAATGACAGAATTAGAATTTGGATTCTTGAATAAATTGAATAAAAGATCAATGCAGTAAAAAAGAAAAAAAAAAAAAAAAAAGACAAGTTCAAACTATTAGTCTATTTAGGGTTTACCAAAAGTACAACTGCAAGATGACTGGGCAGAATTTTTTCAGAAAAGAACTTGAGATTCACTGTTCTTCATAAGCCCAGGTGAATCAACAGTGTCTTACTTCTGTGCAAAAATAAGCCACACTGGGATGCATAAACAACAGTGTTGCAGACGGTGCAATATAAAGTAGCATTTCTACTCCCACAGACATGGATAGATGATTGAATTAGCACTGCATCCCATTTCGGGCACCTAACTTCAAGAAAGGAGTTGAACCAACCGGAGCAGGATAAGAGGCAAAATATGTACTCTGGAGCAAAAGACTGAAGGAACTATGTTTCAGAAGAAACCTAAACCTACAGAGCTCCAGTAGTGATTTAGGCAGACAGTCCATTGTTGCTCTATAAAATGACAAAAGCTGTCTCTGAAGTGCTGTGAGGTATTAGATTCCTTCCATTGTCCTTCTGGGGAAGAAAACCTAAATTGAAAAGATTTGCTTCTGGGGGGATGTCATCCATATATAAGATCGCAAGAAAATTACTGCTTCTGGATTTCCTCTTCTTTTTCTTACTTACTATGTCTGGTTTACTTTCATAAATAACCCCAATATTAGCAATTTAAACTTGGCACAAAATGCTCAGAACACAGGCCTGAATCAGACATCCCAGACCTTGAAACAGTAAATGCAAATGAAAACAGATCTGGCAAAAGAAAATGTAGTAAGTTTAAAATTAAATGTAAATTTGGGGGAAAAAATACTTAAAATATTTAACTATATTTGGAAATATATCTTAAAAGATCAGTTTTAGTCCTTATGATTTAGGGGAATATTCTTTGAAAACCAAGGCACCTGCACAGCAGGCCTCTGTTTTTGCCCAGATGACTAACTACTACCAACAGGAAGGAAAGGCATTAGCAAAGTCTTCCTTACACTATTAATTCCAGCAGAAGAATCTTGAAAAACAGCCATTAAAAACATTAATTTAACTATAAGAATTTAATTTAAACTTTTTTAAAAAAATATTTCAGACTTAGAAAGGCTTTAATATAAAAATCAGAATTTACTATATGTTTTGTTCAGTGAGCAGAAAAACTGTTTACTTAAATAAGGTAAATTTTATTCTGAATTATTGGACCTCCCTCCCAAATTACAGGGACATCTCAAACATTACTAACCAACAAACATAATTTATTACAGGCATCAAAATGGGTGAAAAATGGTGTTTCCTAAGGTCTGTATTTCATGTTAAAAGGCATGACAAAAGTAAACTCTTTGTTCAGAATCTTACCTGAAATATTTTATTTCAACACTATGTATAGTGGAAACCATATTTTTAATGAATGTTTACAGACTGAGCTATTGCACCTTTTAGATAAGCAGCAGAAGACAAGGATTCAATTTGGCTGAATGCCCCACCAGAAGGCAATAACCAGAATCCAAATTCCCTTTTTGTGTCACATTAACTAAAGTTATGTCCATAGTTCATGTCAAGTATATTCACAGCACAGAGCTTTATTAACCCTACAGTCTAGGGGTTTGTCACTTCTAAATTGACATTAATCTCACTGTCAGCCTTTTAGTGTTCAGTCTTATATTATGATGAATTCCTTAAAATATCTTTGAAATACAGTATACCTCCTGGCTCTGTTAAATACAGCAATAAGAAATAAATTACTAGTTGTTAATGCACTATCTTGTAATGTTTGAGGATTTTGTTTAAAACATTATCCAGAAACAGACCAAACAAAATCCTGTTTCTTTAATCACTCGTCTATCCTGGACCACCGATGATATTGTTCCACTATGGATATAAAACATAAATAATCAGTGAGTCAGAGACCGAAAGAGTAAGAAGGTAGACACTTAACTAACAGGTATGGCACATGTGTTTCAGCAAAGGTTTTTACATCTTGTTAGAGAGTAGAAGAGTAACAGAGGACATCGAGAGGCCCTATGCACTCACTATATAATTAGGATGTCGTACAGTCCGAGGATTAAGGGAGTCTTCTGAGAGATGCAGGCTCACATCCCAGAAGATGGAAGAGAAGATTAAATTTAAGGCCTTGTAGTCCTTAACAAGTGCCCTGAACCTGAAGTATTAGGCCAATACAATGACATAGTTGTATTTGGAAACCATGTAAGGTCCTTCATTTATTTTGTTTTTCCTAGAAGTGCATAAATCATTTCAGGTCAAATGCACCTTTTAATGCTCTAAAAGTGAAATTGGGATGGCTTCTGTTCTTTACGGTTTCTAAATGTTTTCAAGGTAAGGTTGAAAAAGAACTAAAATAGATGTCTAAGAGGCTGTAGTATCCCAAATATTGGAGCACAGTCAGGACAGATTAGAAAAACATCTGTAAGGAGTGACATGCACTGATCCATAACAATTTGGGACAGGAAAATGGACTGGGTGACTTCTTTAGGTTCTTAGCTAGCTCTATTTTTCTCTGATCTTCTGTCCTTCAGAGGGGATCAGGTTTTAATCCTTGCAAAAGCAGAAATTTCTCCCACAGGCTTAAAGATTACCAGTTCATTTGAAATATAAGAAATTTAGATTCAACTGCATAATTTGAAATATGGACATATGATCTTAGGGCTTGAAAGCCTGTCATTTTAAACTGATACTCTAAATACAGTATCACTGTTTAGCTTCAGGATGATGAGTTAAGAGAATGTATTGAAATTGTGAAGAAAAATGGTAGAAAATCATGTCCTGTGGAATAGTAGATGCATTGTGTCAAGTGACGATATATTTATCAATAGTCATATTTGATTGTGCTGCAGTCCTATTGATTTTCACAAGCTAAATGGATTAAGGTCTATTTGGTACATAGCACAGCTCAAAGTAAAACCTCAGGCAGAATATGGGAACTCTGAGACACTGATGACTCAGAAAATATGCTTTCCTCTGATTCAGAACTAAGCCAGACACCTATCATGGGTTTAGATATTGATGGGGTAATTTTTTCAGATGAATGATACACTGAAGTCATTGGTAAGGAGACTCCACGTCACTCTAGATTGGCAAGACTTGGAGTATCACTTTTGGCATGACATCCAACCCCTCAAATGCTAGTTTCAACAGAACACAAAGGTGGTTTATTCTCTTTCTATCACAAGTTGTTGGGTAGACTTATAATGCAAAGAAGAAGCTTCACTTCAGTATGGTTATTGTTTGCATATCACTATATTAAATGCTATAGGGTGGTAAGCAGTAGATGCATTCAGGGTATTACAATGTAATTTTAGAATTTTCCCTTTGCTTTTAGGTTTATTTTTGCTTGAGACATTATCTACTATTACAGTTAAAAGGGAAAAATCTTTTTAATATTTATGGCCACTAATTTAAAATATTACACACATTTTGACTCACTGAATGCATATACTTTAGCATGAGTAAGTACTATCACAAAGCTAAGGAGTACTACAAATAGGACCATAATTAGACCGATGTGGAAATACAATAATTTAATATCAGAAGCTGTGTGCTGTTGAATAGTCTTACATTTCTTGCCAATCCTATAATTTCACCAATTAAAAAAATTAGGCTTTTGAATACTAAGGAGGCATGTGGAATGGAGGGAGACCAGCTCTTTAGGAAGGATGGGCTATGAAGACAAGGAGGGGGAATTGCTCTTTATGTGAGAGAGCAGCAGAGTACATGGAGCTTAGCCTGGGGATGGATGAGGATCCAAATGAGAGTTCAGCGACTGGAGCATCTGTCATCTGAGGACAGGCTGAGAGAGCTGGGACTGCTTAGCCTGGATAAGAGAAGGCTCCAGCAGATCTCATCAATGTACATAAATACTTGAAAGGAGGGCGTAAAGAAAATGGGGCCAAGCTCTTTTCAGTGGTGCCAAATGAGATAACCAGAGGCAATGGGCACACACTGAAACACAGGAGGTGCCATCTGAACATCAGGAAACTTTTTTTGATTGTGAGGGTGACTGAGCACTGGCACAAGTTGCCCAGATAGATTGTTAAGTCTTCATCCTTGGAGATATTTAAAATCCATCTGGACATGGATCTGGGCAACCGATTCTATGTAGCCCTGCTTGAGCAAGATGACCTCCAGAAGTCCGTTCTAACCTGAAGTACTCTGTGAGTCCGTCAAACTTTCAGGGAGTTTATATAACCATCCACCTTAACTTGCTCATGGGGAACAGGATTAATGTTATCTTGTGTGACCAGTTTGAAATATAGGTGGTTACTCTAATTGTTCATTCTTTCTCTACAGTTGTGCTGGGTTTGTGTGTGTGGCGGGGTTTTTGGTAGAGGGGGAGGAGGCTATAGCAGTGGCCCCTGTGAGAAGCTTCTCAATGCTCCCCTGGCTCCAAGTCAGACCCACCAAGGCTGAGCCAATTAGCAACAGTAGCTGCACCTCTGTGATAAGGTATTTAAGGAGAACCTGGGAGGAGGAGTTGGTGTTGTGAGGGGGGGGGTGGGGGTGGGGTGGGGGTGGGGGTGGGGGTGGGGGTGGGGGTGGGGGTGGGGGTGGGGGTGGGGGTGGGGGTGGGGGTGGGGGTGGGGTGGGGTGGGGTGGGGTGGGGTGGGGTGGGGTGGGTGTCAAAGGAGACACCTATGCAAACACTGAGGTAAGGAGGAGGAAGGGAGGGAGATGCTCTGGAGCAGAGACTCCCCTGCAGCTCATGGTGAGAGGGCAGGCTGTCCCACTGCAGCCCACAGAGGTCCGTGGTGGAGCAGATGGCCACCTGCAGCCTGTGGAGGACCCAGTATTGAGACAGGTGTCTGCACCCACAGAAGGCTAGGACTCTGCAGGAAGAAGTCCCCACTGTTGTAGTTCGGCACTGGGAGGACTGCAACATGTGTGAGGGACCCATGCTGGAGCAGCTTGGGAAACACCGCAGCCCGTGGGAAGGACTCATGTTGGTGAAAGTTCATGGAGGACTGTCTCCCATGAGAGGGACTCCAGGCTGGAGCAGGGGAATGAAAGAAGTCCTCCTCCTGAGGAGGAAGGAGCAGCAGGACTGACCGCACCCCTACATTCTGTGCCCCCTGAGCTGCTGGTGGGGAAGAGGTAGAGAAACTGGGAGCAGATCTGAGCCTGGGAAGAAGGGAGGCGTGGGGGGAAGGTGTTTTTTGAATGTGGTAATGCTTCTCACTGTCCCACTCCATCTGTTAAGTGTCTGAATTAAATTGATGTTCTCTTTCTTCCCCATCAAGTCTGTCTATTGCCTGTGATGTAACGGGTGAGTCATCCCTCCCTATCCTTATCTTGATTCCTGAGCCTTTTGCTTTACTTCCTCTTTTCCATTCCTGAGGTGAAAGGGGTGAGTGAGAGGCAGGGTAGTGCTCAGTTGCCCTCTGGGGTCAAACCATGACAAAAGTCAAGAGAAATACTGCTGAAAAGCAATTTATCCCATCTTAAACACTTATTTCACAACAGGATTAATTACTGTCTAGAAGGACTTCTCTCTATATATGAATTATAGAGGAAGCCTAGACCACTCACATTTGAAACTTAACCCGTGGTGGCAAAATTTACGTGGGATGTATACTACTACAGTAGATTTCTACATGTGGTGCAGCCCAAAGTTAGGTGTCTATTTTTCTACTTGAAGGGAAATGATTCTGATTTAGCTTGAGTTAAATGTCTGAATTTGTGTGAATAACAATTCATAAATTTGCTGCATTACAAGTCAGTCCTCTAATTAGAGTTTTCCATATTTCACTTTGTTTCCCATTTTACATTATATCTTATATAATGCAACACCAGATTAATGACATTTCTTGTAATTCACTCTCTTAAAGCAATGACAGTTACTTCGAAGAGAACATTTTACACCAATTTTGCCATATAATAACATGGCAGAAGACAGAACATAAGGAAAGCATACAAATATGTAGGCAGGAATGGACAGCGAAGGTCAGGAGAACTTGATAAAGACAGTATAGGACAAATATGGTGCATAAGGGAGAGGAAAACCAACTAATCCCTAAAACTAAACATAAAACTGTGTTCCTAAACCATTCAGCAGAGGGAAATAAAGTAACAAATTTTCACCTCTGCTTCAGAGATTGAAAACTGCAGTCCTTGCAGAACGTTCTAAAGAAGATTGAGGTAGCCTGGTGCATAAGATACAGGACCGAGATCACAAGAATAAAATAAAAATAAATACACAGTCTTGTCATAAATAAGATGAAGAAAACAATATTGTTCATTGGTCCCTATAATGTCAGCAGAGAAAAAGCAGAAGGAAGCAGAAGGAAGGGTTGTCAAACACAGGTAAGTGAAAATCCTAAAACATAAAGAACTTGTACTGCAAATACAGAAAGCAGTACACAAAAGTAGTTAAGATCTTACATAACTGTAAGATGAAGAATGCATGCTGCTTTAGTTTCTAGAGAATTAGTGGATTTGAGTGAGGCAGTGTTTGAATGAGAAAATTATAGGTAGGAACCCTTTTTTTTTTTATGTTCATGACCATGATCCATAAGGAGATAAATGAAAACATTTGTTTCAAGTAGTACTATCCTGACAGTGCTGCACAGGCTGAAATGTAGTTCCAAATCGACTGGAGTAGCCATTTACTCTGCTGATAATTTTCTTTACCTGCAGGCTGTACTGATGCTTCTTCCTTTTTCTTAACTAATTAGCATTTTTAGTAAGTTTTCTTAGAAGTCATAGTACTTTTTAAAAATGTTTTACTTTTAAAAAATACTAGTTTCATGGTTATGTTCAAGAACTTCCACCCTCATGTTTGCCTATTTTCTTCCTTTAATTGCAGCCTGTCTGAAGAAAGTCAGCTTCGTCCCCCAAGACCTGTGAGTTATTTTATTCCTCTCCCCCACATTTGTTATCTGCTGTATCTCCCAGTGAGCTGTGCTGACTCCTACCGATTCCATTCTAAGTCTCCTAGTCCTTCTCATGCTTTCAACAGGAATCCATAACATCTAATCATGGGTATGAATTGCCTTATGCAGGAACCATCTAAAGCTGGGCATCCACAGGTGACTACTGCCTTGGAAAATGTAACTTATGCTGGAGATAATTTAGATGCTTTTGAAAATTAATCTTTGAAACTAAAGGCCAACTTCCAAAGGCAAAACTTACCTTTTGATCAGCTCTTAATCAGAGATGTAGTCATATTTAATTGTTTCCAAAATTAGTTTCATATGTAAAAATGTGCCTGAATAATAAAATAGCTTCAGGCTGAAAGAAGACTAAAATAGGGTATTGTTCTTTCCTAAATAAGGATAGCAAAAGTACATAAAAATGGAAAACAGCATAGTAAAGAAGCCCTAAAATATAAGCAGTGGAAAAGTATTTATGGCCAGTTGTATTCACAATAGTACCTTCAAAAAAAGTTGATTCCTGCATTACCTTTCATTGTATTTTACTCAAATCAGAGAGAGTTTGGTAGCTTATATCTTGTACAGTGCTTGGTTCTGAAAGCTTTATTCAAGTCCAGACTTACCGAATCACGAACGGGTTGAGAGGCTTCAGAAAATTTGTGGTTCACAGAGCTGACCTATGAGCCAAACAGTTAGACAGCAGAGGTTTTCAGGCTTTTATTTGCATTTGCTGAGCAGCATAACGTGCTCATTTTCAGAGGTCCTCTCCAAAGTTTGTAGTGTTAGTTCTTAGAAATGGTGTCTGCAAAGTTCTCTTATCATATTGCCCAGACTTTTGAAAATGTCTCTAGGCTGTTTCTTGCTTGCTTCTAAATGATTAAATAAAATTAAATCTTGAAATGTATCTTGATGTCTAGATATCAGAAGTTTTGGAATTTTATGGTATTTTCTACAATGGAGTTTATTTAAAAACTGGAATTTCTAATAAAATTACAAGCTACAAGGAAGATGTCAGTGAATTTCAGAATCTGGTTTCTTTAAAAAGTATACTTTGTGTAGTGAAAACATAAGAATCTGCTTCTAAGCTTCTTTAGTTATTCTAAAATACTGCAGAAAAAAAAAAATCAGTTTTACATTCATTTTGTATGTATCCTAAGATTTTTCTTCTACTGACTAGGAAGACAGTGCATTGAGTTTCTTTTGGTGTACTGAAATCTTTCAAAAGTGTCTGAGGGAGAGTCTGCAGGAAATACTGGCTCTATTGGCATCTCAAGGAGCTATTTCACCCTTTTCTATCTTTGCAAATATTGTTAAGACTTTCTGAGTTACTTGTTGTGACCTATTTAGTAAGACTTAGCACTTAGCTCCATACCTTTCTCCTCCTTTTTCCTCCTTTCCAAAGGCCAGCTTCCAGGACATGAGTTTCACACTATGTATGATTATCCACAGTGCGTATGCCCACAAGAGTATTTTCACTTCTGCTCAGGCAACCTTACACCAAACTACCTCTTATCTACAATTCTATAAACCAACTATATCCTGAATACTCACTGGTGCGCTTGATTGCTCCAGTGGTTATGATGGTATATCCCAGTTTACCTAGAGTCCTTGTGAGTGGTGTGTCTCTAAGAACAAAGCAAACAGGTTATTTTTTCCTTTGTGGCTCTAAGGACAGTAGTTATTTTAGCTTGCCACCCACACACGTGGGGTACTTCTGGCCCCTACAATGCTTACTATTCTCCCTTTGCATCACAGAGACATTAAACATGCTGCCCCCAATTCTAAGTGTTTATGTTATTTTGGTGGCATCCATGTGATGCTCCATCCCTTTTGGACAACACTGGAATGCAACAAGAAGCTGAAAATCAGAGAAATTACTACCATAATATTTTCATGATGAACTGAATGGCCATGGAAACTGCTGCAACTGTTACTCTATCCCCAAGTATAGACTACTGTCTCAGGCAGGAACTGTGCAATTCTACAATGGGAACATTTAAACAGATAGGGAATAGTTGCAGTGGCTCCAGGATTTTGCATCTAAACAGATGTAGAAACAAATGTGTCCCACTCTTCTTGGTGTGAAAACGCTAACACCCATTGTGAAAAAAAAGTTACCCACTTGGCATCAGAAGCATGTTGAAGTAATAGCTAGCTTCAGAAAAAAGGATTATTGCTGAGAAGTATATGTCTACAGCTTGCAATGTTGAGAAGACAGATGAACATACCAACTGCATCAACATTACACTCCCTGATTTTGGGCTTGATGGCAGGTTCAGAACTACCAGTTTGAAAAATTGAAAAAGGTGCTTGGCACTAGGGGTACAAAGGAAGCCTTTCTGCATAAAGAAACTTGCACAAGCAAACTACAATGTATCCAGTCATCATATTCTCAACGGTGTAGAGGTCCCTACTATTACTTTGGTATGTATTATTTTTAACAACAGTGTTACATTACTGCTGTCCAAAGTAATATTCTGACTCTGCAACCTGGGAAAAGACAGTTTAATTACGCACATAGCAAAGGCTGGTGCAGAGTTCATCTGGAAGACTGAAAGTAAAATAACATAAAATCTACAACACCATTTGAATGCCAGTGTTGCAATAAGTGCATGCTTATTGATAGCCTGACACACTCTACCTGTTGCAAGACCAAACGAAAATCCTTTTTTATAACAAAGACTTAGCATATTTTCAATTTGCTGAACCGGTTTACTCAAGCAAAATGCAAAGGAAATTAGAGATCCAAAATAATCTCAGTGCCAGATCACAGAGGCTGATAGTTCTCAGATGCTTTCTTGTTTAAAACCGAATAGAAAAACTGCTGATTTTTTTTTTTTTTTTTCTTAGGAAGTACAGAAAATTATTATTTTCCCTATCTTGGCTTACAGCTTATACCTTGATTTTTAAATACACATTATTTTCTTCACTTAAAGTAGTACTAGTTATTCTCTGTGTGTTTGTGGGCTTTGGATCTTAAGAATACGCATATTTTGTTTCCAAGTTATTTGGTTTTCCCGTTAAGCTGAATATAGGTATATCTTTTCTAATACACTGACAATTATGATACTACACAAAAGAGGAATGTTCACTAAGTATAGAAGCAACAAAAGGACATGCATGCCTAACAAGAACCTATAATAATTTATATTTTCTATGACATATTCTATATTTCCTTCCTGTATAATAATTTTAATTGCCATTTAGTGGTATAACCTTGTATTTGAGCATGGAATAGAACTGCAACAGACCTTCTGTTACCAGCTTTGGCTTCTAGCTTTCAATTTTTAATTAAAATCTCAGAATTAAAATCAAATACAACAATTTTTAATAATGAAATTTCAATACTAAATGACAAGACAAACTTTGAGTCTAGTGACAGTACAGTATATCAGTTGACAGAATAATATAGCGAGTTATACAAGTGGACCTGTGAAGTTTTCCTGTCTCATTTTGTTGACATTTTGCTGCACAAAATCCATCCCCCCCCCCCCCCCCCCCCCCGAAAAATAAATGAACGTACCTCCCCAGCAATGGATGGGAAAAAATCAGGAGCAGTGTGGAAAGGATGCTGAACAGTCAGTGAGTGACTGACAGATGTAGTAATCTGAACAGACTGAGCAGAGATCACTGTTTAGTTCTGGCTGCAGCACTAACAGCACAAGGCAATAAAATCTGTGGTTAACATTTTAGACCAAAAACATAAATGAATTTTCATACTCAACCCAAAAAAACTATTCAAAAGGGAATAGTTATGAGTCCTTGTAATTGCTGTATGCTCTTGTAATTGCCATTAAAATGTCAAAGATATTATTAAAGTTCCAGTTTAGCAGTCTTCATAGGTAGCATTTTTGAATTACAGTAACAACAACAACAAAAAAAAACCATAATTAGATTGCAGTTTTGTAACAGCAGCTGTATGGGATCTTTACACCACAATTTCCTACATAGACAGTCACAGCAAATACGCAAAGCACTACTAGTGCCAAAGGCTCTGTTTGTCATCCCTATGGCTAGGCTCTGATTCACCTCCTAAAGTGTCTTGAGAAGACATTCCCAGGCTGTCACTCAAACAGGTTGCAGAAAGAGTGTTTGCAGAAAATCTAACTCAAATGAAATCAAAAAGGTCCAGCTTTCCTAATGTATAGCGTTAATCTACTTCAACAGGAATAAATAAGTAGACATGTTGTACAAGTGCATAACAACAGAAAACTTACTTGTGAGCAATATTGTGCAACTTCTTTTTAAAACTATTCATCTTTAGGATTACTCCTGTAATACTTAAATAGCATCTACTTGGATTATATGTTGCTTAAGTACCAACTGTGAGTGTTAAACCTGCTGAGTGACAATTACAGCATGTGCCTATAAAAGATCATGACTTCTTCAGTCATGAAAAATCTTTCTCTAGCACATCTCCAAAGTTTTAGCATGTACTGGGCATTAAGTCCATTACAGAGACAATTCTTTCACTGAACAGACAGAAGCAACATGAGGAATTCACTGAATTTTCCCAATGAACAAGTGAAAGAGGGCTTCGCGTTATTTGGTTGTATTTGTGAAGTATCAGCAGTATTTCTCTACTCCCTCTAACCAGTCCATGGCCAAGGCGTATTATCAAAGTTCCAGAAAGAAACTGAAATGACCTTCTCTTCCAGAATCAGAAGCAGTTTTAGGAGCTGAAAATGGAAAACAACTCTCATTATCACTATAGCATATAGACAAGATCTAGCCTAAGATCATGACACCATATCAAAAACCTTTAGCATACCATACCTTGTATATGAAGTGCCCATTTACATTAATGGGTGAAAAGGTCTGTGGTAAATCCTCATAATTAACTCAGAGTATTTTTTATAAATATGCATGGCCAAAGAAACCAAACAAATATGAAGAATCCATTGTAAAGTCTTTCAGTTTTGATAACGTGCTAGAGCAACACATGTAAATTTCCTACAATAAGCTTAATTCTGCACCACTCTTCAACCACTTCATTCCCATCAAAACCATAAATACATCAAATATATCTCCAGCACATCAGCACAGAAATTTCCATGGCAGAAAGGCTCCCCCCTCTAGCATATAGCACAGGTCTGTTCCATCAACCTCCTGCTAGAACAGCGTTCCTTCGGCGCTGTATGCCAGCAGTACTGGGCTCGGATGTACGCTGCAACCACACGGGCCCAGGCCGTGGAAATAGAACAGGCTTCCAGACTGAAACGCTGAGCAAAACTTGGACATGGGAGCAAAATTAACTAATGTTTAACAATCATGAGACTTTTTAAAGGAATGAACAAAAAGTAAGCAGTTTGAAAACAGATTTTGAATGAAGACATCCATCAAACAATGGAGGAAAATATGCTAGAGGGGGGAATAAATGAGACTAAGCCACAGAAATGAAGCTGACATAGCAAAAGTAGACAAGAGCAAGAAACTCATTTAGAAGAATTTCATATACACAAAGAAATTATAATCAGTGGAAAAATATAAAGAAGCGCTCAGTTAAATTGTAAGTATTAGTGAATTTTAGATATAATAAAAGCAGAATTTCCAGGTAACACAAAATTTAAGAAATTATACACTTCCATTGCAATATAAACACCATGAGGAGTTTGAACTAGCTAACATGCTCGAATAAAGGATCTTCTGTTAAAAGCATTCTTTTTGCATTAAATTCTTACCTCGATGTGAAAACCTGTATTTTGCAGTTTATGATCTTCTTTGCCTCAGTGTATGAAATTTCACCCAGTGATTCCTGTACTGAAGCCAGTAACTTATATACATGCCACAGCATGTGAATTTGTCAGACTTTTATCATCCATTCCACCTTACTCCTCAAATTAAGAAACCTTTAGAAGCCTATATTTTCTTCTTGTATGATACCACTGAATCTACTTTTTGAGTTAAATAGGGAGAGTCCTTTACATGTCTCACTGTTTCTAGCATTTGAATATTTTTTGCAGCTTTGCATTCTCACCAATGTCACTCTCTCTTCTACGACACGGCTCTGGATCTATCACATCTCAAACACAAATTTTACAGAAACAATTAACCTCATATAGCAATCTCTTCCACTCCACTACTCTGTTCATCAGAAAACCAAAAGATCACAGAATCTGAAAGATATCAAGGCACTGAACCTAATCTGAAGAGGAAAGAGAAAAGCACTAAGAGTAGGAATGCTAAGTGTAAAGGAAGGAGTTAGGTAATATGGCATGTGAAAAATGCTACACAGGCTCCAGAGACCTTAGGGCTTTTTTTATATCAGAAAATAAGGTAACTTGAGAGGTCTGTTGTCAATAAAACTGCACAGGGTATTTCAATAGTTAGTATTGATGCTATTTAAAAATAAAAATCCCTCTACTCCTTCTCACAATTTCCTGTTATGTATCTAAGGATCATGTAAGGATCATCTTTACTGTTACCACAGCACTGCCCTGGGAGTTCATATTGACCTCCTTGTCAATTATAATCCCTGGCCTCTTTTTAGAGTGACAGAAGCATTCTTAAAAACTTACAAATCTTGTGTTCCTGGTGCTAGCTGTATGACTTTGCAAGTGTCTGTACTATATCACATTTTTGAGTGAACACAAGTTATTAAACAATCTAGATTACTCTGCAGAACTATGTCAACATCATTGCTACTTGGCATTCATCAGCCTCTGGATCAGTCACACTTGTTTTGTTCAGTGATCTTTGATTACACTCCTTTGATAAACCTGTTTGAAAACACGAACATTTAGTGTTACAGCTATGTTGTTACTTTTATGCCAACCTTGTAATCTCATCAAAGCATTAAGTCAGCTTTCTTTACAATAGCTATTTTCCCTAGAACTACATTGATTTACATTAATTACATTCTTATCTTTTAATTATTTTTTGGTTTAGTCTTGTATGAGTTTTCTATTAGATGACAGTCTAACCCTGTCATAGTCATTTCACCTTTTTAAACCCTGGCATAACATGGGCATAAATACAGTCTTCAGAAATTGCACCACAAAAAGCTACAGTTAATAACAGCAAATCAAAGATCTAACCAGCAAGCCCTCAAGTGTGTAAGTTAATTCCATACAGATAGACTAGTAACAGACAGGATGACACCAATAGCTATATAAAATCCCCCTGATTCCATGCAAATTTAAAATAGGATTAGTCCACATAAACACAGTGAAACTACATTCACCTGATACTGAAACAAATTCAGATTCTGATCTTTCTCTCCAGTATACTATTGCTTGGGATTTTTTACCCTCGTGTTATGATACAGAAGACCTACATAAATGTCAGGGACAACTGACTTCTGTCTAGAGGGACAAAGGAAGCTAAGCATCTGCAAAAGACAAGCACGTTAAGAATTGGTATTTTTATTTAGTCTTCCAGTAATATTTATATTAGTTGATAATAAAGATACATATGTCAAACATAAGAGTACTTTAACAAATCCCATAGAAGCAGCATTCTCAAACCAGAACAAATATACTAGCAATAAATTAATATAAACTACTTCAAAGTGACGCATGAACACTGTGTGACTGCATGTTGAAGACTACTTCCTGTTCTGGTCAAAAAAATAATATAATGGATTTTTTCTAAGTACAGGAAGTTCGACAAAGATGATGAGAAGTAAAAAAAATGCTTTGTAATTATATTCGGATTCCCCTTCTTGACAAAAATGGCTAACAAAGAATATAAAGTATATACGCTTTTACATAAAGTGAATAGGATTTTTTTTTCATTATTGTACTTAAGAGAATAAGGCAACATCAAATTATCAGACATTACAAAACAGGAAGCTTTATAATACAAAAGAAAGTAATCATATGGTATAACTTACTATTTTGATTTTTGAAACTTCTGTATTCTTTAAATTGACTGGTTTATTGCACAGCTTCCTATTAAAACTTTTAAAAAAAATTGTAATAGTCAACTAGGTAAGGGTTGGACATTCAGGCTATGCCCAAATTTTATTTTTGACTGACACTGCTTCAAAACTTTGTCCGATTATAGCCTCTTATCATACAAGTCATATTAATCTTCTTAATACCACAACAATGGTGATGATCACATCTTTGCTTCTCGAACTGATAATATCAGTCTTTTCTGAATTCACCCCACAGATTTCTCTTTAGAAGCATTTACTTTTTTCCTAAAGTTCTTCAGGAGTCTTGTCTCTTTCTGTTACTTTCTGCCTCCTCAAACTACTTTGTTTCATCAGTTCACTAGTTGGCACCTTTTAACTATCCACTTCCCTCTTCTATAAATACCTCTGACTCTGTTTTATGTTATATGAAGTAGCGGACTACTTTATTGTAACCTACTTCTCTCTAACACTCCAAGTATCTCTCATCATCTCAGAGCATAAAACACTGGAACTGCATCTTAAGTGCCACATAGTATGACATATAGTCCAGATAAGGAATATCATAATAAAAATGAGTATTAAATAGCTGAAATGACATAGGCGTTCTTTCATCAACTCCTCCCTCATGTTTTTAAACTAAAAGCTTTCTGTTCTGAGCTAAATCCTTCCTTCTTAGGGTATATAATTTCAAAGAAACAGCCAGTGACTCTTCTTTCCAGTGTAAACTACTGTGCTACAGTACTGAAAGGATGTAGCAGCAGAAAGTAATTTGATGCCAAAATCCTGATCAGTTTAATGGGCAATGTAACAGTAAACAAAAGGTTGCATTGTTGGAGGAAAAAGAAAAAAAACAACAAAAAAAGCATGGATTAAAGCAGGTAGAGAGCTGTTTAATCTGTCTCATAACTCTAGCCAGAGCAAATTCCTCAAGATTTACTGATGACAGAGAGAAGCTGTGTTGCCTTTTTCACTTTTTTCCCCCAAATCTTCCTAACATTGTAACCACCACCAATATTCCAAGCAGCCATTAACCTTGGGACTATCTTCTTATTTTACAGGATTCTGAGCACATGTTCAAGGAGTTTCACATGGAGAAGTAGAAAAAGCTGCAAGTTCACCAGATGCTTGCCCCAAGTCAGTCAGTAAATACAAAATGTAAATGTAAATAAATACAACCCAGATATATTTATAGGTCAGAAAAGCCGAGTATATTATCCTAGCAGAGGCATGGCTCCTGGTCAGAGCCCAGCTTATACCCACCTGAAGCCAGGTGGAGTGAAAGGTAATACCGACATGTTCTGAATAACACCTCTCTCACCTGTTGGTTATCACAAACACCCCCATTGTACAAACCATGGTTTCTGTAGGTTATACAAAAATAGAAAATTTGGGCAAAACCACAAACCAGCTGTGCTTTTGTACAAGCGACTACAAACTGCTGATATTCAGAACTGAGTGGTTGATTTTTTAGATCAAACCCAAATTCTGCAGACTCTTGTAATCTGTATAGTAACAATAAAATAACATGCAGAAGAAAGGCTTAACTAGTGAAATGTAACTAGAGCAGCATCAGACGCTGATGCTAAAATTAGGCTGTTATTTCATAAAGCTAGCGCTGACCCACATGAAGGTGCTGTCCGGGTTGTGGGTGCCCACCTGGGGAGTGACTCCCACGCCTCGATCAGCTACCCACGGCAGCGATACCACGCGTGTCTCCCACCGCCCCACCTCACCCACGAGATGCCTCAGCGACGCCCGTGTCCTGGGCGAGTGTTTGCCAGGAGCGAGAGGGAGCACAAGGCTGAGAGTCCATACTGCTTCCCACGCCACTTCTGGCCTACTGGGCTGCTCTCTCACCTGCAAAACCAGAAATCGCGGTTTTATCTCGACTTAAAAGCACGGGGTAATCCGCGGACAAAACGCGCTAAGAGCTTCCTGTCCGCATTAAGCTCGCAAAAGAGGTTTTGCAGCCCGACAGCGAAGGGGCTTTAGGAATTAAAACGCACGCAGGGCCGCGGCCGCCCCACCGCCGGCGGGACTCCGCACGCCGCTCCCGAGCCCGGAGGGCCGCGGTACGCCACCCCGCGCCCGGCCGCCCTCACAGGGAACGCCGTTCCCCCCGCGCCGCCCTTGCCGCCTTCCCTCAGCCCCGCCGGGCGTCCACCCCGGGGCGGAGATGCCGGCCCCAGCGGCTGCGGGGAAAAGCCCCGAACTCGCCGCTCCAGGCGCTTCCCGGCGAAGCGACAGCCAGCGTGGGGCGGCGCGGCCGCTGGCGGTGATCCCCAGCGCGTCCCGCTCTGCCCCCCGCCGCGCCGCGCCGCGCCCCTCCCCGGCCCGGCCCCGCCGCCGCCGCCACCCGCTTCATTCACGAACCGGTTCTCGCCGGCTGCCTCCGCCTCTCGGCCCCGCCCAGCCCGCCGCCGCCTCGCCCCGCCCCGCCCGCGCTGGCGGCGCCTCCGATTGGGCGGACGCGACGCTCGTCGCTGACGTCGAGAGAGCGAGGGGCGGGCCCCGGGGGCGCTAGTGCGGGAGGCGGCGCCGAGTGTCCCTCCTGGTGCAGCCGCGTCCGCGCCGCGCCCGCAGAGCTGCCCGCCGCTGCAGCTGTATGGTCCATCCCCGCTCCGCCGCCGAACCCCCTCCGGCAGCTCCGCGGCCCCCAGCGCCTCCGCCTCTGCCTGGTTCTGCTCCTCCTGCCCCCGGCGGTGGCGCCCGCACCCCGGCTGTATGATCAGGCTACAGTCTTCAATGAGTAACCATATTCCTGTGAGTGCCGCCCGCTTCCCTTCCCCCCCCTCCCCCGGCCCCTCGCCCCGCCGGCTGCCCGCCTGCGCCCGGCTCCTGCGCCTCTTCTCCGCCCGCCTCGTCCGCCCGTGTCCGTCCCGTCCCCCCCCTTCCCTTCCCCCCGGTCTCCTCCATGTTGTCTCTTTGTTCTGTCGCCCCGGCCACGCCGGCTCCGGGTGGTTTCTCGCAACGCCGGGCTGCGGCTCCCCTCGGGCGGGCCGCAGGAGAGCCGCGCCACCAGCCTGGCTGCAGCGCGGCTCGGGCTTTCCTCCCGCCCCCAGCGCCTTCTCTCCTCTCGCTCCCGGCCTGCAGGTGCCCCTCGCCTCGCCTCGCCTCTACCGGGAGCGGAGGAGGAGGGGGCGGTGGGGGGGGAGCGACCTCTCCGCGGCTCCCGAGCGGCCCGGCCCGGGCACAAAGCCGCTTTGTGAGCCTGGCTGCCGCCGGCCCCGCCCGTCGGTGCGCTGCCTGGCCGGGAAGGGCAGCGCCCCTGCAGCCGGGGCTCCGCGCCCCGGGGCCGCGCCAGGCCGGCGGCGCGGAGGCGGCGGGGGCCGGGAGCCCCCTGCCGGGGGGGAGGCCGGGGCCGGGCGGCGGCTCCGGGGGACAAGATGGCTCCGCGTCGGGAGCCTGGTTGGAAGCGTGATGCGAACCCGTGACCGCCGCCGCTGGGGCGGTGTCGCGGCCGGGGCAGCGGCTCCTCGCCGGGGAGAGGCGGGCGGGCCGGGGAGCTCGGCGCCCCGCGGTGAGGTGGGGGGGCGGCCGCCGGCGCCTGGGGCTTTGCGGGCAAGCCGGGCCTCGCCCGTGGGGAGCGCGGCCACGCGTGAGTGCGTGGCGGCTTTGTATCCGGCGTGCTCGAGCGGGGAGTCGGAACCGGCTGCGAGCGAGGACGTGAATCCTTTCCGAAATGAGCTTTATGCAGCAGAGGTGGGGAAGGCCCGAACTAGCGTGGGCAGCCGGCCTCGTTCGGGCCGGGCTTCTAGGTGGCTCCTCGGCGGGAGGAAAAGTCGGCAGAGGAGTCGTGTAAGTGCACGCTGGCGCAGGTGTCCTGTCACAGTCTGCAGTTGGCCCCCAGAGGCTCACAAATGCTGTCAAATACCATAATTTTGACCGAACTTGCTTTTAAGATCTTGCCATCTGGGTTTTCAAGGAAGGAATTTCCTTTTGGAGGTGGGTCTTCTCTCATATACTTGCTTTCAGGGTGTGTGTGTGTGTGTTGTTTGTTTGTTTGTTTGTTTTTGTTTTGGTTTTTTTTTTGTTTGTTTTTGTTGGTTTTTTTGTTTGTTTTTGTTGTTTTGTGTGTGTGTGTGTTTTGCTTTTTTTTTTCTTTCCTTTTACTCCCCTAGTAACCTCAGCATCTGCGCTCCCTAACATCTTTGACCACAGAGCACAGTGGGGGTGGTGTGTGTGTTAGCACAAACTATGCAAGTCTTGCTGGTGGCAGTACGCCCTCCAAAAGTAGGGAAGCAGGAAAGACAAGCGTTATCAAAATTAAGTAATCTGTGGTAATAGAAGTAGGGTTAAGGGCGGTTGTCAGCAGGTCTTGGTTGCTGTCTGGTAGTCAGCGGCACACATTGCAGATGTTATGAGCAGACAAATGCACAGTCTCTGTGGCATGAGGGTCCTGTGATTTTTGGTGTTTCTTACTGCTGCTGGAGGCAACTTTCCAATATGTCTACCTGCATCTGCGGAGTCTTTCCAAAGCAGTGACTCAGAAGTATGAACCCCGTCTCCTTGTAATCTCATAAAACTGTCAAATCAAAAACCCTGACGATGACACTTAAATGTCAGGTCTTATTATTCCATTGATGGAACAGCAAAGTGTTTTGAAATTGTCTTACAGGAATGGAATCGTTTCAGGGGGAGAATGTGAAAGAGGCAACACAGAAATTGTATAGCCATGGGAGGAAATGGGAGAGTGAGAAAGAAAAATGAGTGACAGATACAGCAGGAGCCAAGGGAAAAGGATGTCATTGTCTTACCGAAACTAAATGTGTCAGTAAGGCAGGAAATAAATAGAATTTGGCCTTATCTAATAACTTCTATCTTGTGAAACCTTCCTGTTCTGTCAGAATACATGCCACGTAAGAATGCTGGATCTATCCCAGTGTGTAGGCTGACTGTAAGTGATCACTTCTCTTAAAGATTAACCAGAATGCCCAGATCAGGGTATTACCGAATTCTAAACTAGTAGCAGACTGTCACCTTATTTAAAAAATTAAAAACTCACTCTATCAGACCTACATACAAGAGATACTTCGTAGCCCATAACTCCTTACATCTTTCTTTGGATACAACTTCTTGTTTGGCACTCATACCTTTACTAGACTCGGTAAAATATAGTAATAATAGTCTTTGCATGTATATGCTAAATTTATCCTGTTATTGATTAAAACATAATGGAATAATTTTTGAGTAGGATGATGAGATTTATGTAGTTTGCTATTGAAGTGAGAGTGTTAAGGCATTTTCAGACCCCTTCCTTTCAGAATCTCGAGAGGATGGGTTAAACAAGGGATTGGAATGGTTTCTGCAATGTCTTTTTCCCTAATATCTGTTAAGGCTTCTTTGAATGTTTTTTTTCATGGTCCAAGCAGAAGAACTAGGAACACAGTCACGTGGCCTCAGTTTCATCTCAGGAAGCTGCATTGACTTGTTATACAGGAAGCTTTGAGATAATTTTTTCTTCCTCCTAAACTCCATACTTGAACCGCAAGAAACATCCCTCCTTCGCAGAGCATGTCATAACAAATTTATGATAAACCTTTGGAATCTCTTGTCTGCGATACATGAGTGTGTTTTCTTAGGCCACAAGTTGCTTTCTCTGATCCAAAATGGGTAGTGTTATCACTGTGGGTATCAAAATACAGGCATTCATGTGCCCAGTAGATAGGAGGTGCATCTTGTCAACAATACTTAATGAAGGTGTGCCTCTGCCTTGCGTAATGGCTCTGCGGTTTGTGCCCCTTACCCTCCCACTCCTTGTCTGCCTTAGCAGTTGCTACTTAAGCTTTGAGCAGTAAGAGGAAGTCGGGGGTATTTGTCCCTCTGCCCTTCGGTAACTTTTTGCTGAGTAGCAAGTTAGAACAATGAACTTACTTGCAGGTGTTCTGAAATTGTAATGAAACATAGTTTATTTTAGTTCTCTAGTTTTGATTATGTGGTTTCAGTAGGTGAGTGTGTAGTAGGTCTTGACTTCAGAGAATGTGATGCCACAGAGTTGATTCTGGGTATAAATGTTTCTCTCTGTGGGCAGGTGGATTGAGCAACTGTGAACCATCTTACACATCTTCTGAAGGTAGAGTGAAGTGTCATGTAACCGTAAACAAGCACTTTTGTTTACATCCTTCTCAAGATGCTTTCAAGTTGTGAATAAGAATGTCAGCAGCCTGGGATAACCTTACACCTCCCTTCTTTCCACATGTTGGTAACAATGTAATAGATTACTTTTATACAAGCGATTGTTTCAAATGCAGAATTAACATACATGTGAATCTGCTTGTCAGTGAAGACAGATACTTTAGCTTTCTGTCCCAAAAAAGGGAATGTGTTAAAGCTTTTCTTTTCAAGATGTCTTCTGCTTGCTTGAATAAACTATTTTCTAACTTCCCTACCATAAGTGATAGTAGGTGGGTTACAGTCATGTTAATTATGATTATACCCTATTGGACGGGATATCTTCTCTTAATAGGTGGTCCTAGCATATTGACCTTAGTTTTGTTTTCCAATATTATTTTGATGGATCTAGTGGTCTAAATGTTTGGCTTTCTGTTACTGATAGAAATGGCTGCATCTGTTTCCAAAACCCTTCAGTGTTAATTTTCCTCAAGGAAAACTTGCATGTAAATTGAAAAGAACATGATGGATTACCCTACTTGATGGTACAAACAAAGAGTTGGTGTCATTCTGTTAAAGAAACTTACACATGATATAATATGCATTTGAGTTTCACTTATGCAGCCTTATGCTTTTATACAGTCTTGACTTTTTTGATAGCTTATCTACCAAGTAGTTAACGAGACAATATAGTAACTTTAAAACTGTATTTCCAAGCCTCTTGAAAGTTGTTCACACCACTCGAGTTCCTCCTAAGCTTGAGGTGGTCTTAATTACTACAACACTATTTTTATATCAGATTTCTTATCTTCCAGGTCTTTTTGCTGAAGATGGGTGAAGCCTTGTACTGTGGCTTAATGACATAACACAAAGAGCATGCCAATGTACTACTTGTCTTTAATTTTCATTTGACTCCCAGAACAGAACTAAATTAGGGTGGCAAAGCTGTTGGGATAGTGTAGTGTGTTGCTGCCTGAAGGAGTTGGTCTGCACATGGAGCTTTTTGGTTAACAATGGTGAGAAGTGATGGCATTCACATCAAAGGAAAATGTGAGCTTTGCTTCTTTATAATATGGCAGCAGCAGTTGCCAAGGCAAACAGTGAGACTGAAATACATGCTTGGTTAGGTCCTTAGTTGCGTGAATTAGTAAGGTGCTGGTGTGTCTAATTGCTAACTGTTAAGTCAGTATTAACAACATGTATATATTTGTAGGGGTTAATTACACATAGAACTCAACATTGTGTAATGTACTTGCTTCAGTTTTGTATAAGAATTTGAACTGTGCACCCAGTTTCTAGATGTGATTAACAATCTGCATTAAAAAAAGTATGATTTATTACTTAGCTAATGCTTTGCTGCCTGCCCTTCTCCTTGTCGCCATGACGAACTTGTCTGGTATAGTATTGAGTACTCCTAGTTTCATACTAAGGGCAGCCTGCCTACCAGGCTGGATGAATCCTGATAAATTATTATTTCCTACCTGCCCCCCATCATGGGGACACATTAACTGTTTCTAATTGCTCTACATGCTTTTCTCTCCCAGAATCTCTGCCTTGCAGATTGAAAGCTCTTTTCTCTACCCTAGTGACCCCATTCTATCTTCTCGAGCTCATATGCTTTTCTGTTTCTGACAGCCTCCACTCCCTTATCCTCTACCAGGGAAAAGGACTGACTGATTCCTTACCAGTCTGAAGAAGAGATAAACATGAGCTCTGCCAACGCATGCGAAGTGGCACAAGACCTTGTGCAGCTGTGTCTGCTTAAAGCTGTCCTGTCCCTTTTTTCTGTTCTGCTGCTTAAACTAATTGAAGGTGACTTTAAATAAGCTGTCTTTGGTTCTTTTTTTTTTTTTTTTTCAGTTGCTATTTTAGGTGTTCCTAGGTCTGGTCCTAGGAGTCTTTTTAATGCACATCTACTTTCTTTTGCTAGGGCATGGCTGCTGTGTCTGGTGACAAGTCTTTGAGTTCTGAGTCTGAATTCTGGTTCCTGCTACTCTGGCCTTTGACGGCAGAGGATCCTTCTTACTCCTTTTTTTGTGCCTAGTATATTTAGAGTTTTCACTGTCCCTCAAATTACCACAAATAAAAGCTGAAATAATTTTTTTGTAAGTAAATGGCAAACTTAATCCTACAGTCTTTACAGAAATGGTGATCTCTGAAGTGGCAGCAAAGTGCATGTGAAATTATCCTATTAGTTTCTTTCTGCTAACTTAATTCTCATAATTGTTAGCAGTTTTGGGGGTTTGTTTTTTGCAAGCCATGCCTATGATTAAGGTGCCTTCTTACTAGGAAGCTGTTTGAAAACATGAAAAGGATGCCTGGAGGTGTTTGGTCTGCTTTTTGTAAAGGTGCTTTCCAACATTCTGTGATGCTGCTCAACCCATCTGCTACAGTCCAATCTCATGATTTTTGTCTTCTGTTACCACTACTCTGTTACTGAACTTGCTCTTTTCTGGACTTACGAATGGGGCAAAGCCATTGTCTACAACATAAAACATTGTTCCAGTTCTTCAAATTGTAGTTCACTTTAAGAATTCTTGCACTGCTAAGACACCTAGATGGCCTTTAAAGGTCCCTTCCAACTTAAACTATTCTGTGATTCTATACCTCTTTGAAAACTCAACAATTATTAGACTATTGCTCTGTTGTGATTTATGCTTGATACTGATAGCTGTTAGACTCACTGTAGTCTTATGGTATATGGTTTAGTGCTTGCAGTGGAGTCTTGGTTAGACTCCAAATGCTAGATGGCAGTTAGTGGCCATGACTTATTTGCACACAGCTGCTTCCTCCTGCCCTTTGATAAAGTATATTAAAACACTGGCTGTTATCAGGACTTACTGTACAGTTGTCTTCAGGACCTGATCTTTTGAATTTGCTTTCTCATGGTTGGGAATTTTTTCAGCACAGGCTGCTTCTTTCATGGTCCTTTGGGAAGGTTTGGGTGTAGGGCACTGAAATACTGTCTCATGTACACTCTTGTCCTGATTATATATGTAGATGGATGCATGGAGCTGGTCTGTAGTTTAAAAAAATATGAGCATTGCTACAATTAAGTTACATCTAATGTTTGCTAAAAGCTAGATCTTGAAGGCAAAGAACTGATATTACTCTGTTGTGGCTGGAAAGGGGAAAAAAAAAAAACCAAAAAAAAAACAAAAAAAAACCCCACAACATATTTTTAAGAAAGTAAGTGTGATGGCAATTCTGTAACACTGCATGCTTAGCTAATCTATTTCCAAAGTGTCTTGGGCAGTGTTTTGTTTGGGCTAGAGATAAATGGATTCCTTCCAATGTTTGGAGTTGACTGACCAACATAAGTAATTTTTTCTCCTAAATAGTTGTAGGATCAGTGATGTTTCTTTCTAGTACCTAAGTATATTTAGTGGATATTGGTTCAGCTTGTACCTATCTTTTGGGAAACAAAACTTTTTTCTTCTTCTGTTCCCTAGACATGTATTGTCAGCAGCACTTGTACTGTGGCTGAGCACAAAACTAACTACTCTGCTGTAAGGTTCCATAGTGCATAAAGAGCATATATATTTTTGGTTCATTTGCATAGCAACATCTGCAAATGAATACATAACTCAGGCAGTTCATCAGCTATCTACTTGGCAGTTGTGTGTCTTGCAGTAATTTTTATAAGTAGACTTCACCATAGCAAAGTAGCACACCACTGGGCAGGAATAACCTCTTCAATAAACTTGCCTGTGTATGTTTCTAGCTAGACTATCACCACTGTCTTGGTATGTTAATAAAGTCACAGTGTAAAAAAAGCACTTAAAGGCAGATGAAGGTTGCCATGTGTCTTCAGCCTTTAGTACATTAAATGTTCCTTACTTAGAAATCTGTGTGCCTTGAAAGCCTCAAAATATGTACAAAAGCTCGCAATGCTTTAATAGGCCACAAAGACTTTGCATTTGCTTTCAAGGCCTCCTATTTGAGACAGGTGGATTTAGGTGCATTTTCTTTCTACTGGCTGGTTGTATGAATTAATGATGCTTACAGTCTTGAAGGTCTTAAAAGCTTTTAGCCTTTAAGACAAGTGATTCTGCGTCTATGTAGAGACTGGTAGTTTTGTTACACACTAGAAATTGTATGATGCTCAGCTTGAATATTCAAGGAATCTCATCCTTGCCTTCATGGGACTACTTAAGGTCAGTGTAACTTTAGTAGGTGTTGTGATGTCTCAGTACAGAGTGGAAAATACAGTTGTATGGGTATCCTGAAAAAGCTACTCTTTATATAAATACTGGGGTTCTTAAAACTTGGTCTCTTGTTGCTATGTTTAGCACATTTGAATTGGTGTTTTAATATGTTTCAGTTTTTGGTGCTGACGCAACTCTACATGGAAACTCTATTAAGTAAATGTATTGACTTTCAAGTAACCCTTGCTAAGAAAGGTAACGGGATTCTTATGCAAACTTAATTATTGGATTAAAAAAATATACCTTGTGAAACTGCTTAGTTTTTCTGGTTTTATTTTTAAATTTTTATAGTGCTCATTAAGCTTTTTTCCCCCCTTCCCCCCTTATCTCTTTACAGCAGTTCTGTGGTGTTCTTGGTCACACATTTATGGAGTTTCTGAAGGGCAGTGGAGACTACTGCCAGGCACAGCACGACCTCTATGCAGACAAGTGAACTGTAGAAATTCATTACTACTCCACCAAGAAGCCCCCGTAAGAGTGGTTGACCAGGATAAGAAGTATTGAATTGAAATTGGCAGAGCATTTAACAACAGAATTCAGACCTGGATGGGGTAAACCTCAGTGCACTGCCTTTCTTTTGCCTCAGTATTACTGGATTGAAGAATTGCTGCTTCTTGTTAGGAGGTTCATTTCATTTCCCATTGCTCCCAACTTCATACTTCCAAGCACTGAGAATTTCTCGTGGAGTATAGTGAAGTAGACTTCAGTTTCTCTACATCACTTCTGTATTAGAATTTTTATTTTGAATCCTTTCATAACCTTGTTGCATGTTTAACTAAATCAATATGGCCCGAATGAACCGCCCAGCTCCTGTGGAAATCACCTACAAGAACATGAGATTCCTAATCACACACAATCCAACCAATGCAACCTTAAACAAATTTATAGAGGTAAGTCAAGGACAGAGTTCTTACTGATGTATTTTTTTTTTTAATGCCTGAACAGCATGTTATATTAACAATTTCCTTCTTTACTAGTTGATAACAACTGTGGAAACCATACGAAGAGTTACTGAGACTGTATATTGACTTTTTTTCAAATACTGATGCCATGCTTCAAAGACCTATAGACAAATATATTCAAATATACTTTGGCCTTTCACAAAAATACACTTCTGAAAGTGAAGCAAATAAGTAATTACACTGTCTAGTACATTGCACATTAAATACTTTGCTTAGGTCTGAAAACAGGAATTATCTGGTAGAGTTATATGTAGAACAATAGAAAGATCTGTGGTAGGAAGTCACATTTAGGTTCATCTAAAGTGGCGTAACATCTCTTTGCATCTATTGCATAGTGATTAAAAATAGAATAATTCACTATACACTGTGGATCAGAACCTTAGGAACAAATAACAGGATTGCAATATGCTTTCACTACTTATCTCACTTCAGTATTAGCAGATCTTGGTTCTAGTGTAGCTTAAGAGAATCCTGTGAGTGTCATAGTGTTGACTTGAGTGAAATTTTTGGCAGTAGGCTTGCTCTGCATCCAGAGTTGCTGAAGCTACTTTTAAGTGTTACGATACATGCTGAAATTGCTTACTGACTAAAGCCAGGTAGCTTAACATATATTGCTAGTATCTGAATTTATCATCTAAAGCTTACATCTAGCATGTTGGAGCTACAAAGTGCACAGTTAGGAATGTATGCTAACAATAGGTTCCTCCAAAGTTACCTCCTGGTATGGTCTGAGTTTGTAATGCAGTCCCTCATTAGCAAGATTTTAGGTATATTATTACCTCTGTTTTGCATTGTGAGCGATAATTTTAAAGAAACATAATGAGATAACATTTGCTTGCCTTTTATTCTCCTAACTAGATAAAGTATGCTTAGGCTAAGCTTCAGTCATTACCATGACAGTTAGAGTGTGAATGATGGGTTGTTGCAGGGAAAATGAAGAGTGATTGCCTTTTTTTTTTTTTTTTTTTGTTTGTTTGTTTGTTTTTTTTTTTTTTTAAATAAGGGTAATAGCAAAATGGAAAGTTAAATGTTGTTATTGTGATAACTCAGGAATTGGAATGATTTATTGCTCTATGCTCATAATTCTTAACAGTAAGAGGTCTTGCAATACTGTTGTTTTAAGCAGAGGAAGAGAAGGGGAAGATCTAAACCTCATACAGAATGCTTTTAGTGAAGTATGTAACTTTCAAACCAGGAAACTTCCTGTTCCTTTAAAAGGAACAATCTTTTGGAGATGGACTATTTGTTTCATCAATACTTATCTGGATCTGATTTTAAAAGAAAAAAAGTTTGATCCAACGTAACTAAATCTTCAGATAGGTTTACAGAAGAGCTTAAATGTATCTGGCATTAGCACACAGGATTACAGTTATTCCAGTTTTCTGTGTTTTTCACAGGGTGGCAAGCATTTGCATGAGTTTATTTACTGCAATTTTTGGAATATGTTAAGCTAACCTATTGAGAAAATTAAATGGTAAGTGAAGTCAGTCTAGTCTTAAAGCAGGATTTTTTTCACTCCCTAGGAACTTAAGAAATATGGCGTTACCACAGTGGTAAGAGTGTGTGAAGCTACTTATGACACTGCTCCGGTGGAAAAAGAAGGCATTCAGGTTTTGGTAAGTAGTGTAGAAACAGAGTTTAAAACTGACCCACCCCTTGCCCCCCCAAAAAAGTTCTTTTGACATGACCTTATTAACTCTACAAGTGTATTACAGTAGCTGATGGAGGGAAGAACTGTACAGGCATCCTCTCTTGTCAGGAAAAAAATAGGGCTATAGTTATACCACTAGAGAACTGTAAGCTTTAGTGGTTCCTTCAGCTGTCGGCTCTTTTGTCCATTGTTTCCCCTCCTTTTTTGTGTATGCACATAGCATACAATCATAAAGAGTTCTATCTTTATGTATTTATGTATGTCATACTGTATTCTAGGATTGGCCCTTTGATGACGGTGCTCCACCATCCAACCAGATTGTTGATGATTGGCTAAACCTCCTTAAAGTTAAATTTCGTGAAGAACCTGGTTGTTGTATTGCTGTACACTGTGTTGCTGGTCTTGGAAGGTGGGTAAAGTTTTAAAGATCTGTTGAATTGCCATCTCTGGTTAGACTTGTTAAGATCTAGCACCAAAGTTTATTTTGAAGCAAATGTAAAATAGTCATGTCTCCAGTACTAGAATGACCTCACACTTTAAAAGTAGTTCAATAACAGGAAACTGTTGTAAGTATATATTATACTTAAAGGCCTTTTAGTCAACAGATGATGCTATTATCACAGATCTCAAAAGCTACTGAGTGAAGAAAACAAGTACATTCTTGAACCAAGAATATTGATATCTGTCCCTTTGATATCTTTTTTGTCTTGCTATGTCTTTTCATTTCTTTTCCTAATGGATTTGGTTTTTAGTGACTCATCTGTAAGTTTCCTCTTCATTCTCATTTTAGCAGTATTGTCAGTCTCTTTGTACTAAAGGTATTTGTAACCAATAGCCACAAACAGGTGGGATGTTCTGGCACATCAAGATCAACTTTTATCCACCACCTATTTGGAGGATAAAAAGTGTTCTCCAAAGTCCCAGAGCTCTGTTTCTGTCTCATTTCTAACACTGAGCCTCAAAATTTTTATGGATAATGCTAAATATTCTCCTCTTAGCCTTGTTCCTTCTGTCTGCTGCCATGATTTTATGTGCAATTCCAACTGTTGTGAGAGCGTAATTGTTCTGTTGATACTGTTCTAGACTACCTGGGAACTAGACCTGTTCAAAAAGCAGTTGCTTTATTCTAGCCATGGGCCTTCAGCATGTCCAATATAAAATGGAGGTTTCCGGGTTTGTTGTCCATAAGCCTGGCTTATCCATTGTTTATGTTATGGCTTCACACTTAAAGTTCACTGTACTGGTGAAGGCTACCAAAACAACTCCTCTTCACCTGCTGACAATGGTATCTGTTGTTTTTTCCTGAAAACCAGGGAGTTACTAGTTGAAAAGATCCTAGCTTTTTATCACATAAGGTTTTTAAATCCCTGAACATACAAAACATACAAAACTACTGAAGCTTACTACTAGATGCAAAAGTCTGTTGATAGTGTGTGGCATGGGGTTTTGTCTTGAATGTTTTGAGTCAAAATACTAATGTATTTGAGTTAGATTTGTGTCAAGCTTTCCTAACTGAAAACTGTATGCTGTCAGGTGAAGGATACTGTGGCAAGCAAGAAAATCCTTGGGGGTGTGCAGCAGCCTGTGGATTGCATCTGTTCCTAAAACTTGTAATACTAGTTCTAGGACTTGTCAGTTCTTTTTGAACCTGACCCCTCTTCTGATTTCTGCTTTGGGGTCTTGACTACAAAAAAAGGATGCTGGTTTCTCAGAATAGAAACCTATATTCAACTCTTCCCCAGAATCAATTGGCCTTGAAACAAATGGGTAAAGATAATTTGCATTTTATTCCTGCTGTCCTCTCCTATACCTAAAGTTAGATTAACAAAGCTAAGCAAATTAACAAACCAGAGTTAATTTAAACCCCTTTTTAATGAGGATGGATAGCTCAAAAACAGATGGTATAATGTCTCAGTTAACGCAGAAATGTCTTCTGCCTGTCTTTTTTGCTTTCCCAGAGAAGAAACATCAGCTACACAGGACAGAAAAGAGAATTGGGGAAAGTAAGGTTCTTTTCGAAGTATGCATTGGCAAATGTTAAACTGAAGTTGTGTTGTGTTTTTTTTTTTTTTTTTTTTGTTTTTTTTTTTTTTTTTACCAGAGCTCCAGTCTTAGTTGCTCTTGCACTGATAGAATGTGGAATGAAGTATGAAGATGCAGTGCAGTTCATAAGACAGTAAGTACGAAACTAACATCTAACTTTTCGAGATTTATCCTTGGGCACTAAAGGAAATTCTGAATGCTGTTCTTGTCTTCTACTCATTTTTTTTTTTTTTTTTTTTTTTTTTTTTGTAAGATATTCAGTACATCTGTCTAAAATGCTGTGTACTCATATGAGCATGTGGTCCAGTGAGATATTTGTGAAAGGAAGCTACCACCCTCTTTCCTGGCACTTAACTTTTAATTATCCTTATTTTGGTTACAGTCTTGACTTAATGGTGATTTTATTCAGTGACCTAAAAATATTTTTCTCTGGTTGGTGATATTATTTCACTGGGCAGTAGATTAATGTTCTGTTTAAAATATTTTTTCCTCCACCTAGGAAGCGGCGTGGAGCTTTTAACAGCAAGCAACTTCTGTACTTGGAGAAGTACCGCCCGAAGATGCGTCTACGCTTTAAAGACTCCAATGGTCACCGAAATAATTGTTGTATTCAGTAAAGCTCAACAGCCTATAGTACTTCTTTGGGAATAAAGGATGGAAACTAGAACTAAGCAGACTGCATGTCAAAGACATCAGTCTGATATTTTTTTAGTAGTAAAGGAAGCTTCCTTATGAGTATTTAATAGGCTAAAGGCTTAGTAGAAATGCAACTTCTATGTTTAGATAAAGATCCGTCTGTTTGGAGACCCAGTAAATGTTTTTGCTGTACCCTGTTTCTGAGCTGTCTCCTTGTTCATTAATTACCAATTCAAATATCCCTTAATCATGCCATTGAGTCTTACCCACCTGGTTTCAACTACTGAAAATTGGGGTACTAAAATGAAATCAATCTGTAGAGAGATTAGGTGCCAAAATACCCAGCATATCAGCTATATATTTATCCTAATAAATGAACATAGCTCTGATGTGAGAACTACCAGCTTATCTGGACCTTACTATCTTTTTCTACAGTCATTTCAATATTGAAGAATACGGCCTCTGAGGTAGTCTTGCCTGCTCACTGTATGTTTTGTCTCCCACAATCGCACTAGAATTATCAGGATTTGCACAGTTTGTCTTTTTAATACTATGAATTACAGCAACTTTTTACCCCAGTGTCTGTACTTTTCTGTTATCTGAACCTCTCCATTTTACAAATCATTACTCTCTGATTACTCATGTAGAAAATCTTTTAAATTGTACAGAAGCACACAAGTCTTTAATGTCTCCAGACAAAAAGCCTTACAGTAAAATTAATGTTGGCACTTCATGTGCGACTTAGCAGAGGGCCTGAAAAGGTTGGGAGGGGCTATTTAATATTTCTAGTAAAATGTTGCCTTTGTCTTGTGCAGGAAGTATAGAATATGCCCTTTACTTTAGTAAATATTTTTTTAAAACGTAGAAATGCTTTGTTATTGTAGCTAAAAATTCTTAATCAGAAAATTTCTGAAAAATCTTGTAGTTTCTTTTACTGTACCTGAAAGTTGTTTACCAACTATTGCTTTGTTGAAAGTGTGATATTTTTTTTCTTTCATTTTTCCTCCTTGAGTTTCTGCTATGACTTGGGCAGACCTCTGTAATATTTTGTATGCCTTTCAAGCTGCGTAACTTAATATTTGGATACTTGATAATTTGTTTTATTATGTAATTGATAAAATGGTGATGTGTATTAATGTTAGTTCAACCATATATTTATACTGTCTTGGGAATGTGTGGTTATAGTTCTGTGGGAGAAATAATTTTGCCAGTGTTCACCAGCTTGTAAAATCTAGTGCGAGAGCTTAAACATCTAAATAAATACTGAAATGCACTTACAAAGTTTGCTGAAATGCTCATGACTTTCACTTATTTTTGTGTACTTTGTCAGCAGTCTTGGGGTGCTTAAATTCAGAATCTATCCAGGCATCTGTTTTCTTTTTTTAAATCTGGGCCTGAATGTCCCCTTTGCTGTAATGTTTGCTGTTTGTTTTACTCATAAATAAATGTGGACAAAAATTAATAGTAGAAAGTACGGTATTTCTTTATGTAGCTTACTTGTGACTTCCCCAGTACTAAAATAAGCTACTTGCTTAGTGTTCTTGAAACTGTCTTTGCAGTAAATGCAGAAGAGTGCACACATCTGTAAAGCTTGGAGAACGCTTCTATCAGTAGCATTAGAAATTAATTACATAGCAGTATGGTACAATGTTTCATTGCCAATACTGAAGCTATGTCCAAACAGAAAATAACCCCAAAATTATGTGAGCTAGGAAGTGTGTTTGACTTTCCAGAGTGGTGACTGAACTTCTTGGTGAGAACTGGAGGGTCCTCTTAACCAGCTGAGGTGCTGTTCTTACTGGTGATCGTAAGCTGAGGCCCAGGTGTGCTTAAAATTAACCTATGGTTAAAAATACCTTGCCTTTCTAAACTGTGGTGGGATGCTATGTATGACATAAGCTTCAATGAGACTTATTAGGGATTGCTTTTGGAAAGGTATAGTCTCGTTATAAAGAGCACTTTTGAAATTCTGTATGATTTAGAAATGCCTGAAACAATATAATTTAGCTTAGTCTGTAAAGTAGTAAAATAAACTCTTAACTAGTTCAGCTTTCCTTTGGAAGTTAAACTTGGTTTAAATTATGTTTTTATTAAAGGAATAGAGCTTCATTTGGCTGAGGAAAAAAGGCCTTTTCTTTTGGAATGACATCCAGTCATTAATGTTGCTATTGTCAAGATGGACTAGACTTTAAGCAAAACCTACAAAAATTCTGTAACTCAGCAGTACAGCAGGCTGATGTAAATACTGGTTTAACACAAATTAGTACCCAAGTAGAGTTAAAAATGCTAATTTGGTCATTCATGAAGCTAGGAGAAATCTATAAAACAACTACCAATAAAATGCCTGTGACTTTTTTACTTATTTAAAATTACTACTGCAATTTCTGTACATCACATTTTGCTGTGTCTCCACAGGATTTACATGAGTAAGGAGAGCTGTGTTTAGGTTAAGAGCTCTAGCATGTTGATCATGGGAGCTTGGTCCTTTGAACTCTAAATTTGAGATTGGGCTTGACTTCAATTGATTCCAGTAAACTGAGATTTCTAAAGAGGAAAAACTTGCATAATGGGCGTGGGACTGCTTAAAGCAAAGATCAAGTCAACTTCTGAACAGTTTCCACATTTAGACATGAATTGCTAAGAACAGGAAATGTCTCTTCTTCTTTTGTCTAACAGCTGGGGGATTTTAGGGACTAAAGTGTTGACCATACTCAAAATGTGAAAATAAGATAGCAGATGGAAGTAACAGAAGTTAAAGTTCTATGTAATTTATATGAATTTACAAATAAAAGGGAAGAAAAGGTTAAATGGGATTACTGTATCTTCACTTAAGGCTAAAGCCTGGCATGGAAGACAGGCTCTAATATTACATCTAGTTTTAGATGCTTAAAATGACTATATAGCAGTTTTGCCCTTCAAGAGTTATGTTGTGGCAGTACTTAATTACATGGGAGCACATTCTTGTCATCTACTAGACTATTTTGTGCTGTGGACCTAAGGGCTTGGGTAAGTATGGTTTTTAAATGGTGGTAGTATTTATAGGATTCCTTAGCGTGTAGCAGATATTAAATATTTATGGGAAATGGGTAGAGAGGGAGAGCATGATTTTGCAATTGTTGCAGCAGAAAACCGATGGTTTCTGTTGTTCTGTGGTGTAGTTCCTAAATAATGCTGAGGAAATGTAGTCAAACAAGATACTCTGTTACTGCATATCAAAAATCACATACAAAGTTAAATATTGTCGTGGTTTGAGCCTGGTTGGCAGCCAACCACCACACAGCCACTCTCTCTCCTTCTCCTCCGGCAATAAGAAGGGACAGAGAGCCAGGCTTGGGGTTCAAGATAGGACTGGGATGGGGAAAAAAGTCTCCCTTTATGGTCACAAGCAAGAGGTAGACTTGTTAGGGGAAGAAAAAAAGAACATACATTTATTACAGACACTAACAACACGTAACAGAGTAGGACAGTGAGAAACACTGCCGCATCTTGAGAACACCTTCCCCCCACCCCTCCCTTCCTCCTGGGCTCAGCTCTGCTCCTGATATCTCTGCCTCCTCCCCCAGTGGCAGAGGGGGCAGGGAATGGGGGGTGCAGTCAGTGCTGCTGCTTCTTCCATCTTCAGTGGGGGGAGCTTCTGGAACTTGTTCCCTCTGCTCCGTCGTGGTCCCCCTCTCACAGGAGACAGTCCTCCACAAACTTTCTCCGACATGAGTTCCTCCCGTGAGCCGCAGTGTTCCCCACACTGCTCCGTCATGAGTCACTAACTTTCTCCAACTGGATTCCCTCCCACGGCTGCAGCCCTTCCCGAGCTGCTCCGGTGTGGGACACCCCCACATGCTGCAATCCTCCCAGCGCTGAATTACAGCAGCGGGGCTACCTTTTACCATGAGACCCTGGCCTTCTTTGGGCACAGAACCTTGATCAGGCAAGCAGGAGCCACAGGCCATAAATCAATGTCTGCTCCACTGTAGATCTTCATGGGTGGCAGGGGGGGCCGCCCTGCCGTCTCACCACAGGATACAGGGGGGTCTCTGCTCCGGCACACCTCCCCCCTCCTTTCTTCCTCCGTTCCTCCACTGACCTTGGTGTTCACGCAGCTGCCACAACTCCTCCTCACAAGTCCAACTGCACATCACCACGTCCCTTCTTAAATATGTTATCACAGAGGTGCAGCTGATTGGCTCAGTTTTGATGCAGAGGTGGAGCTGACTTGGAGCTGGGGGAGCTTCAAGAATCTTCTCACAGGGGGCCACTCCTATAGCCCCCTCCCCTGCCACCAAAAAAAACCCACCATTCACTCAACCCAGGACAACCATTTTCTCAAATCTGATTCTCAGACGTGCTGAGCAGTCAGTTTCAACTGAAGTCTGTAAATACTGTACTTCCAATATATTTAAAATATGTAGTACTGCATATTTCTGAGCAGTCCTGAAGCATTTCAGACTGAGTAGTCAAAACTAGTTAATACTTGTGATTGTTAATCTCCCTGGTCGTCAGTTCTCTGTGCATAAAATTCCATCCATTCCAGTCCTCACATAAGTAGGGCAGTTGTGGAGATAAGCAGTAATTTCTGAAGTATTCAGACCCATCTATATTATTACAGAAGAAACAGTAGGAAAATGTGTAATTCTATATCGAGTACAAATTCTAGGTTAGACTTAAGATCTTTGCCCGTAAGAAAAGTAATAAAGCACTGCTCATTCATGTGAGCATCGTTCATCCTTGTAAGTGAGATGGGGGAGAAAATCTTGTGTAATTAGGTATTTGTATTTGAAAGAGCCAGATTAAGGTTTCATAGATTATTTTACCTGTATAATTTTTAAGTAAATAGTTACTGAGAGACAGTATTCAAAACAGTATTTTAGATTTGTTGAGATTTTACTGTATCATTAAGCAAGTATTTTCTCTAAGTATGGGGGAGGTTGTCAAACTGGAGATCACAGTAATCTATTTGGAACAATATTATCTTTTTGAATGTACGTGTGTAATCCTACTGTAATAAAAAGAATAGTTATACTTGCAAGTTGAATTCAAATCTTAAAATCAGGCTGACATTTGGTAGGTTTTTTTAATAGCAGGGAGGGACTCATCTAAACAAATACAAACTTTTACATGTGAGTAGAGGCTTCCATTACACTCAGTGAAAGGGATTTTGTACTTGGGCAGCTAGTCATATGCTAAGAGAGATACTTAAAATAGGTTAGACAAAAAGCTCTCTAAAGGTGAGAGCACAGTCTGTAAAGGGAGCGTGGGACAGCAAATTCAGTTTGTGAGGTTGGCATCTAAAGGTAGATTAAATAAATCTCACCTAATTTGTCTAAGTGCCATAGTTCAAAGTATCAGGTAAAGTATTGGGTGTTTCTCTCAACATACCCTGCTATTAATGTGTAATAAACATTGACAATTATAACCCTATTTGATTTTTATTGATATGAATTTATGCTATAAGTAACCACAGCAAGCCTTATTAGGCATTATTTTCCTCTTGATGATTGCCTGCATGAATGCTGTTAATTTTGATAGATACTGTTCTCATGTGTTCTGTCTTCAATGCATTGATAATTAATTATCTCAATAACAACACAAGTTACTTATCAGTGGAAAACATCTTTGTGAGGTAATAGTGGTTAAATAGTGGTCTGACAAGAAACGATAAGGACAGTGCCAGAAGATCAAGTTTCCTGCTTCAATTTCTGATTCAAATGAGAACTCTTTCAAAGTGTAGCTGAAGAAAACCAGATACCACAGTGTTTAGATACAGGGGAATGCTCAACATATGAAATACTCAAATAGTAGAAGACATTCAGTCTCAACACAACATGTAACCTATATCAGTGTAACAAAACCTAAATTAAGTATATGGAAAAGGTATTTTCTAGCAGGCTGGAATCTTAATTCCACTTTACTGGTGAAGTAACAGCAATAGCAGATCTTTATCCTTCATATAAATTTGCATATGACAATATTCTTGTCAACAAGTTTCCCAGATGCTTGTTCTGAAGAAGATGGAACTTTAATTGCATTAAGGCTTTGGAGGAGAAATAACTGAAGACAATAAACTCTTCTTTCCAATCCATATAAACTCTTCTTTCCAATCCCAAGGACCATAGTTACGATATTGATCTGAGCAGGACAGTGCTGCTCCAGCATTGTCACACACTTCATTGACTGGTACTAATAGAAAGCTACACACTCCTTAGTTTGCCTTCTTCAATTGTCCAGTAAATCTGTGTGTCACAAGGTAGGGCATGCAAACTTGAAACTACCTTTAACCTTTCAATTCAACTCTACAACAACTTTAAATTATTCCTAATAAAAGCATATGAAGGCAATGGGGGCATAGCAGATCTGCAGAAGGGTTCCCTTACACTGCAGATACAATCCTCCCTTTAAGCTTGATATGCAAAGGTTTTCTACAGTAACATACCCACCCCTGACTCAGGAATGGGCTACCCTGCTCTCCTCTCCACTTTCTGGTATGGCAGGAGTCTCGCTTCTCCCTTCCTCACACCTTGTAGGATGCGATGGAGAACGGGTATCTTGCAGGAGCTATGCAGCCCTGATGTTCTCGGGCACTGCCTCGAGTCTCCCCACATGTAGTGATCTCCACACCATGTCTTTATCCTGTCAGGATTATTTTGGCTAATGGGCTGTTTTTCTAGGCAGACATTTGGTGGCCATCTTCCATTTTAATCTTGTCAGACAATTTTATAATATCTAATCACTTTATGTCGTTAAGGAGGCTATCCTTCTGGTGGAGAGCATGCAAACTTCCTCACATTTGTGTTTAATCATAAACCTGACAACCTTTTTTACTTCTCCCATTCTCAGGCTTCATTCAGATACTTGATCTCAGTTAGCTCTTTGCTGCATAAGGTTTGTTTTAAACCTTGAGTGTCTTGACCTCCAAAGTCCTTGACTGCCTTATTTTGTTCCTATCTTCCCTGTCCACAAATTCTCTGTCATTTCTATTTCACTTGTCTACTCGTCCTCAAAACTCCCTTCTGAACTTCCTTAATTGGTATCTAGTTTTCTTCACTGGAAAAAATTAAGCAGTACTGTTCAATGACACTCGATGCTTACATTCCTGTCTCAACTGTCTTTCAGCACCATGGAGTATTTATTCTACTTTAAATTAGGATCTCAGTAAATTCTATTAAATAGCAAGCTCTTCCCCCTTGGAAGAGTAAAAGGAGAAAATTGGGAGGATCTGATCCAAGTCCAGGAGGGGAATTAGCAGGAAGCATCACATATTCTTGGGCAAAAGGATTTTTTTGAAGGAAAACTCCTAATTGTCCCATTTAGAGACAAAGAATAATTTAGATTGGACAAAATATTAGGAGTTGATCTCCATGCTCAAAGCAGGGTTGACTTCACAATTAGATCAGGTTATTCAGGAGTCTGTCTAGTCAAGTTTTTAATATCTTCAAGGATGGAGATAACTCAGCCCCTTCCAGGCCTCTGCTTTAACCCCCCTCCCAGTGAAAACTGTTCTCTTGGTAGCTAGTTGGAATTTTCTGGGATGCAATTTGCCTGTTTCTCTCATTTTTTTCACTATGATCTCCAAGAAAGTCTGTCTCTTCCCCTCTACATCCTCCTGCTTGGTAGCTGAGACAACAGTAAAATTTCCTCCTCAGCCTCATCTTAAAGGTGAAGAAACACAGATCTCTTAGTATGTCATATGCTCCAAGACTCTAATCATCTTGGTGACCCTCTACCTGGGTTCACTCCAGTTTGTCAATATTTTTCTTGTACTGGGGAGCTTAAAACTGGACACAATACTCCAGACGTGGTCTATAATCACTTCCCTTGACCTGCTGCCTACTCTTTCTGATGCAATCTTTCTACTCAATTTGTCCAGCAGGTCCTTTCTGCAAAGCTGCTTTCTTGCCAGTTGACTCCCAGCCTGTACTGGTGCATGGCCTATTACATCCCAGATGCAGGATAAATGACAACTGTTGCTCTCCCTTCATGCACTGAAGTAATCATCTCATTGTATGCTATCAGATTGGTCAGACATATCTTGACCTTGGTAAACCCAAGTTGGCTTGTACACAATCCCTTATTATTCATGTGCTTAGGAATGGCTTCCAGGAGGATTTTCTCCATAGCCTTCCTAGGAAAAGAAGTGAGGCTGATGGACCTGTTTTTCACAGGATCTTCTTTCTTGCCTTTCTTGAAGGTGTACATGAAGTTCTCCTTCCTCCAGTCGTCAGAAACCTCTTTAGTCACCATGACCTCTGAAAAATTAGAGCAGTCTCACAACAATTTCAGCCAGCTCCAACAGTACACTTGCATGCATCCCATCTGGTCCAGATAGGTTATATGCTCCTAAACTACATCTTTCTCTACTGTGCTTCAGTGTTGAATAAGATGACAAAGGCTACAAAGTTAATAGAAAGAAGGATGTAGAATAAGAATACTTCACATGGAAGCAATTCCAAAGAGCTTCATATTTTCTAGTTGGAGAGACTGGAAACTGTCAAAGTCCAAAATTGGAAAGAACTGACTCTTCACTTTTCAAGTTCAAAGGCAAGAGGTGATGATCTCTTCTCCCTGGTATCCAGTGATCGAATGCGTGGGAATGGTTCCAAGCTGCTCCAGGGGAGGTTCAGATCAGAGAGTAGGAAGCATTCCTTTACCAAGAGGGTGGTCAAACACTGGAACAGGCTTTCTAGAGAGGTGGTTGATGTCCCAAGCCTATCAGTGTTTAAGAGGCATTTGGACAAAGCCAATAATGACATGCTTTAGCTTTTGATCAGCCCTGAACTGGTCAGGCAGTGGGACCAGATGATCATTGTAGTTGCCTTCCAATGGAAATATCCTATTTCTACTTCTTTTCTATTTCTTTTCTATTCTATGTTATTCTATTCTATGCTATTCTATTCTATTCTATTCATGTACTGTGCCAAAGTCAGAGGCAGGCACCCAGGGGCACAGTTTTTGTAGCTAAGGCTGGGACTGAACCATGCAACTGCAGTTGTTGCCCTACACACCCAAGCCCTCTCCCTCAGCAGCGCTGGGAAGCAGCCTGTCTTTGTCGGCCGGACGCTGAGGCTAGGAAAGGATTTTCTGCAGAGCCGAGTGGTGCATATCCATCATCCCTGTGATCACTCAACATCCCATAATGTTTGTGATGGAGGTTCCCGCTCATTCAGACTGGAAACATAGTGCTGTACAGGGGAGGTTAGCAAATTCAGTTTCTATACATAAGAATGGGGAAAAAATGTGTAAGGCAGCTTTGGACCTGTAGTAATAACAAATTCTGAGGGGAAAAAAATAGGTGGATTAAAATGCAGAATGGATTTTCCAGAGGTTATTATGTCACACTAGAAATTAAACTGGAGAAAGATTTTGTAGAACAGTTTTAAGGTAGAAAAAGCAGGAGACGATAACATAATAATGGAAGGCTGGAGCGAGGGTGAGTGGAATTTCTCATCAATTGATTTGGGAACTGCACCCTGTGTATGTGTATATATGATTATAATAAATAATACATTTTCATACATAAACCCACACAATATATATCTGTATAGATATAATTATTTAATTGCATTTTCAATAAACTAGATCAAGGTTTTATGATCAAAAAATGTGCTGACTGAGGAAGATCAGAATGGCATGTATAGTCCTTGTTACATTTGTCAAATACAGACAAATTCAAACTAAAGTATGTGTGCTTAATGAGATTTCTTCTCCAACAGCCTGGAGGACTTTCAGCAATATCACATTCAAACTTTGAATCTTTTAAAGTCTTTCATTTGATCTTTTCTTTCCAGAGTGATGTATCATATATACTTCATTCATAAACTAATTTATTTAATTTAATTCTTCCTTAGTCTTTATTTACATTTTTCTTTGTTTAAAATCATGTGATTAAGAAACAATTTGCTTATTTGTGTATAGTGGTCACCTTAAGGTCTCTTGGTTCTGTGCTCTGATATTCAACAGAACAGCTCTGCAATGCCAGCAAAAAGGCATACTGCCAGTTTGTACTTCTAGCACTGTGCCTGATGCACTATCACACTTGTTGACAGGAGGAACACTTAAGACAACTTGTTACTGAACATGCATAGACCATAGAGATGAATGGAGAACACGTGTGCAAAGGAAATACAATGCTCAACCTTACTGGAAATGCAGAGAGGAAATCTCACAAGTCAGAAACCAGCTTTACAGAGAACTTGTACAGATTTTTAATGCAAGATATATAATGTACATACTACAATGTATATGAACAAAGCTATAGGAATATATAAAATTAGTTACATGAATAATTTTTTCTTATAATAATAATTGATGCCCTCTCAGATCGCTCCTTACAAATATAGAGAAAAAAAAAGCCCCAATAAATACCAAATGGATATTTCTTCAAAATAAAATTATTTTTTTACTATCATTTACTACCACACGACTGTCTCCACCAAACACAAAAATTAAGGTAAACAGTACTGGAGTGAAATGTCAGGTATTCAGAGGATTAGTAACTCCAGCAGTAGTTCCATAAGCAACTACTGAAGCCAGTTTGGGAGATAAGTCTCAAAGGCCTGTTTTGTGCTAGCTACCATAGTTTGTTTTCTTCTAGCACTCCAAAACTTCATTCAAGGATTCTTTTTTTATTTTCTTCCTGATTTACACAAATCTCTGCAAATAACTGCAACTCTGTCTTGTCTTCGGGGATAAAGTGTCTTTTTTCAGACTTGAATCTGTGTATTCCATTGAATAATTCTTAATAAACAGCTTGTGCCTTCTGTATGTTTCATCTCTCTACTAAAATCTACCCTTGGTCATACAATCAATGGCTAAACACCCTTTGTCTTCAGAACCTCGCCTTTGTTCACCAAGCAGTATTGTGAATTTTAAAAGCCACAGTCCCTTTCACCTGTGGGTCTGAATGGTTTTCTGCTGCTTTCTAGAGTGTGACCTGCGACTGCTGTTTGATCCAAGGACTGGTAGCTGCTAACGAGTCTTTATGTGGGGAAAGAGAATGACCTTATCTTCAACTTGGTGAAAAGTGGGTAAAGGGGAACGTTACAGTTCCTGTGCTAACTAAAGTAAGGAAAGGTAGGCAATGAAAGGAAAAATAGCATAAAAATCAGATATTCTTAATAAAAAGATGTGGATTTTCACTATGGGACTAGAAAATTTTATATTATTGGCTGTTTTGCATTTGAAAAAGCTAACTATGGAGTCTCCTGAACTATTAATATTGGCAAATCCTGGGTACTGTGAACAGGCAGTCTGCTGTTCAGCCTGGGAAAAATCATGGCAAATACGGTATGAAAGACAGTCATCTAACTATTAAGAAGTGCAAATATTTATGAATTTTCAGAAAAAAAGACAGCAGAAAAAAAAAAAGCTTGTTCAGTGTTGTAAAGTCAGCAAATAAATGCAACTGCTGCTGTAGTATATATACTTTAGTTTCTTTCAGAGATCTAATTCTGCTCTATATGACATTCTAAGTTACCTAATCTACAAAATAAATGCAACACTTGGGTTTTAAAATACTTTAAATCAAGTATCTTGAGAAAATTCAAATAGACATACCCATCCAAAAAAAGATGTTCCTGTGAGACTTTGCTTGAATAGTTATTGGCCTACTGCTATAACATATCTCAGCTTTTGACAGTAGCAAATACTACCCTGCAGCATGGAGAAAACCTGTTAGTCTGCTACCATACTCAATAACTTCTTTATCTCGTTAAGCGTATGGAGTAATCTAACTCCTTTCTACATTTTGGCAACTGGAGAACTAGTAACTAACACTCAGAAGTGAGCCATGTTTAAGACCAGTAAGATATCTGACCATGTATAGCATATTTTCAAAAATAGTTAAGAAAAAAACATGGAAGGGCAAGGGAAGGCTGTAAGGAAAACAATTCAGGAACCTCTTGGGAAGAGTTGTGGCTGAAATGAGGCTTGGAACTATAAGCAAAGAAACTGCCTGCTGCTGCTGCTGCTGCTGCTTTCTCTTGTGTTCAGGGCACTAGTGGACTGTTTCCTCAAAATAAATAGGTTGCTTTCCAGTGGAAATAACTTGCAAGATATGGACTATTACCAAGTAGCTCATGTAAAGGGATGACATGATAAAAGCATTGCTAGGAAATATAGCAGATGGTGTAGTTGTAACTGTGTACAGCTGATCTGTCATTGTATACAAAGATCTCCGTGATACCTACTAAATTGTCCATTGTAGTGGGGTGGTTGTTTTTTTTTTTTTTTTTAATGTTAAATTGAACCACAACCTAAGTGCTACAGGTGGGCAAGTTCACTATATATGTGACAGGCAACAGTGACTAAAAAAGGGACTGGCATAGTGTGGGTCATGGCAAAAGAGAAGTCTACAAACTCTATTAAACTGAGATGGGTCACTGGATTTATGTGACTTTTGAAAGTGTAAAGAAAGAACTGAATAGGGCAGTGAACAATGATCAGATTACTACTGGTGCTTTGTCTGCTGCTTGTGTCAAAAGTAATGAGATCAGAAAGGCTGAATGCCGGAAAATTTGTGCGATGCAAATGTGTTTAACTGAATTTCACTTCAGAGTAATTTTATTTCTTAGTATAATCTCGACAGTCTATCAGAGGTTTAGTGCCTTGTTGAACGACTGTGCCTAAAAAGCCTTGAAGAAATTAGTGCTACCAGCCCAGTAGCTCAGTTCTGTGCCATAAGAAGGCAGTATTTCTTTAAAGACACTTGCCTTGGAAAGGAGAATTTCTGAAACTGGGAAAGCAGAGGATGAAAACTGGAAAAAACACTTGTGATTTGCATAAAGGTGATTTAAGGACAGACAGAAAAAATTCTGAGTGGGTTAAAAACTGTGCTCTGCTTCGAAGGTGTTACCATCTTGTTGGAATTACAGTGTAGTGGCTGAAAATGTCACTGTGTTCCCACCAGACCTTCAGTTTAAAGCCTCTTTTCTTACTGTGATGGTAGCAAGAGAAATATTTCATGTATTTCAACCTTTATGTCACCACAGAAGGCCCTAGAGAACATGCATCTCAAAGACTCAAAACAGAATTGAAAAAAAGAAACAAAAGGAAAACCAATCCATTTTCACTTCATCTTTTTGTTACACTTTTTGTCCTGACACCGTAAAATGTTTGCACTTCATTACCTGAGGAATATGTAAATGCAGTGTTAATATACAGTCATTCAGAAGGTAATTCTGAATTTGATTTTTAGAAATAATTTCAAAAATTTGTTTCTCTCTCGGGGGTGTACTCAATTTGAAACTCGGTATATGCAATGAAGTCTCCAGTACTGTGCTTTGTACTAGCCATCGGGCTAAAAGAAGCATAACATACGTTGCATTTAACTAACGCTGTAATGCAAACTAGAAAGATTCATTTTTTTAGTTAACATTCTGTAGAGACGAAATTACTTCGGCTTCTGATGACCTGACAAACTCGCACCACAAAAGCCCCCTCGGTGGGGGATCTGCGTGAATGTGCGCCACAGGAACCCACGGCGCACGTGGAGAAACGGTTACCAGAGGCGCGGCCGAGGACAACACGCGTGTGCTGCGAGGCGGCGTGAGACGCGTCTCCCCGGGCCTGAGAGGCTCCGGGGGCTGCTGCTGTTCAACCCGTAGTAATTGGTGAACCTGCCACATCGGGAGCTGGAGCCCGCCCGGGGCCACCGGCGCGCTGGAAGGACCGACAGCCACCGGGTTGTGTAACGCGGCCTGCGCCGAGGAGGGCGGCAGCTGCCCTTTGCAAGCGAAGGCCACCGCGTAACATACGCGCCCACCAGACCGCTGCCGGGCCGGCCCCCCACCTCAGCGGGACCGGCACCCCCCCCGGCTGCCCTCCGCCCGCCCCTCTCAGGCGCACGGCACGGCCCGCGCAGCTGTTTCAGCCCCGGACCCCGGCGAGGGCGCCCAGGACCCCCCCCGGCCGAGCCACGGAGGCTGGCTCTGCTGACAGCGCCTTCGCCGAGCCCGGGCCGGCAGCCCAAACTCGCCCTCCGACCCCCGGCCCGGGCCGGCGCCGCCTCGGTCGCCCCCCCCTCCTCCCTCAACCCGGCCCGGCGCATGCGCAGCGCCGCGCCCCCCTCCCTCCCGGTAAACAGCGCCGTCACGTGAGCGGCCGGGCCCGGCGCGACGCCGCTCGCCTGACGCCGCGGGGGCGCGCCGAGGGGGCAGCGGGCACGCGGCCGGCACCGCCAGCCGAGCCGAGCCCAGCCCAGCCAGGACCGGGACCAGGACCGGGACCGGGGAAGCCCGCGCGCACCTCTGTTCTCACACACAGGCCGCCCTCTCTCCCTTCGGCGCGGCCTCCGCGTCCTTCCTCCGCGGCTTCGGGGCAGCGCTGGGCGGCGGAGCTGGGTGAGTTACTGGGCTACGGCGGGGGAAGGGGGAAGGGAAGGGAAGACGGACGGGGCCCGCGGCGTTGCGCGGCCTCGCCCTGTCTTCGCCGGGGCGCGGCGGGCGGCCGGGCAGGGCCGGGCCTGCCGCGGCCTGGCCTGGCCTGGCCTGGCCTGGCCTGGCGGCGGGGCCCGGCGCGGCGGGTCGGCCTGGGTAGGACGCGGCCTGCTTCCGCCGCGGCGCCGCCGATCACCGGCCCTTGTCCAAAGGCGTTCAGCCGTCTGCCTGCCGGCCCCCGGGGGCGCTCCCCAGCCGAGCCCCGGCTGCTTCGCTCTGCTCCGCCCGGGCGCGGCCCCGCGGCGCCGACCTTGCAGAGGCTGCGCCCCGCGGGGCCCGGGCCGGCTAAGGCCCGGGCTTCTCGCCTTCACACCTGACATGGCGCTCTGGCTCCGGCCTCGCTGCCTGCGGCGGCCTTTCTCCTTCCCGCCCGCTCCGGAGACCGTGGGGGTCCCTGCCGCAGGCTCCCCGCCCGCAGCCGTGCTGCTGCTGGCTTCCCGCAGCGCCTTTCTTGCCCCATTTTAGCGGTGCTGGTTCTTTCCCGCCTCTCGAGACGCTGATGCCTTCTTGCCCCGTTCCAAACCTGAGGAACAAGCACCAATTTAGACCCTGCTGTTCTTCCTGCAATTGGTTTGACCTGTTCCGGGCTCCTCCTCCTGTCTCTCAAACTTAGCATCATCAACAATTTCTGTGTTTAACTCTTGTATATAGTACTCGTTTTAGGAAGTGCAGGAGAAAATGTGATCATCGGCAGTACCTGGGGGATTCAGTGGCCTGGTGGTATTTTCAGATCCTATTTTTGGATGAAACGATCTTTCTGAGACAATGTGTCCACACTTCTTGCTTGCTACTGGAATGCTAATGCTTAATACCTATAAGTCTTTAGAAGAACTATTGCTTACATGATTGCAAAGATGCTTTCTATATGGTCTCAACAATGGAGACCTGTTATAGCTATGAGGTGAGGGTTTGGGAGAAGAGCACTCTATGCAGGGTAGGCTGAGTTAGAAGTGGCATGCAGAATGAAGCGTAAAAATGAGGAAGGGAAGACAGGAATGTGCAGTAACAACACCTGTACCATACAAATTGTAATTGTGGTGTTGTCTTTTACGTAGCTGTTAATCCGTTGTGCAATTTCTGTGCAATTGGTTCTGTAAAAATGGGTGCTAATGTTGTTAAACAGTGGAAATATTGTAGGATTAAACGTAAGGATGTTAAGCATATGGCGTTTCTTTAACACCACTAATTCACAGTTTGTTTTGTTTAATAAATTATTATGTTAAGATTTGGGCGACACCATAAGGGAGATCTTGAAAACCTGGATTTTTATGTGTCTTGGAATAGTTTAACTTTGAGTGGTCTTTACACTTAGTGTATAGCCCCCAATGAAACTTCTTCTTGGCTCTTTTTACTTTACCAAGTAGCTTCTGCTTTTCATTTCTGTAGTTAGCTTTAAATGTTATAAATATAAACGCAGAGTTCTGAACACCTAGATTTTTTTCAGCTGTCCTTGCCTGTTACTCAGCCATTCAGTTTTCATGTGTGTTTCACATTTACAAATCCTTAGGAATTTCAAGCAGCTGAAAGGGCACCTAACTAGCACACCATGTTGGCTAGATCTAATTCAATGTAGTTAACTAAAGTAATTCAGAACAGTGGTGAGGTGTTTCTAAGAAATCAAAAGTGCTAAAAAGTCTGTAATTCTTATCTGCCATACTTCTGTAACTTCCTCTTTTTAGAAGACCTAGCTATGTCTCGTGGAGTGAATGCTACTTATCTTGTGCAAAGAGCTGAGCTGATGTGTACTGTATGATTTTTTTTTTTAGCTGTTATTTTAATGGAAGTTTATATTATTCAAAAAATATTTTTTTTCCCTGGTCAAGTTAAATATTGTTAAAATCAACTCTTAAAAATGCTAAAGGGAGATAAATTATTGGAAGGAGATAATAAATTTTAATTGTTTTATTACATTATTCAGGCATATTACATCAAACTTTTTTTATGGCAAAGGAATATTTTTTTGAAAGGTAATATTATGAAGTAGCGATGACAAAGTTCACTGAATTGTGATATGAGCATTCATTATGTAGCAGCAAAAAGTGAAAAACATGGACAGCTTGTGACATCCACCTGAGTGGAATCGGTATAGCTATATGATGGATGGTATATTTCAGTGGAAAACTTCATGAGGCTTAGCCTTTAAGCTTCTAACTTTCTGAAAAAAATTAATTCTAATGTGTGTTTCCGGATGAATCGTTATCAGAGAGATACTGACAAATTCAGAAGGTATTACAAATGCAATTATTCTGTCTGGTGTGACCTGTTACACAGCTTAACATTTATACTATGTTCAAGCTGAAAACACTTGAAATGATTCTTGAGGACCTTGAGGATGGAAAAGAGTTGAAGAGAATAGCAGTGGTGGAAAAATAGCCTGTTCTCATCTTTTACTTTTTAAGGAAATGTCTCTGGGTAGTGATCTTAAAAATTCTAGATGTATATGCAGTGGTGAAGAGATTAATAAAATTATGTATAATCTTTGGTTATGCTTAATTTTTGTGGTATACAAGAGTATTCATTGATGGGACAGTCCAGCAAAGGAAAATAGTGTACTTGACAAAATACACTTGAAAGATTTCATAATGTAAAGACATTTTTGTGTCACAAAACAACTTCTAGTGTGGTACTATATGCCTCTTCTAGCTGTAAAGTGAGGGTGAGGAATGTACTCTTTTTGAGGACAGGTTACTCTCTTCAGAAGATAAGTGAAGTCGATTTTCTATGATATAATAATTTGATTTTCTATGATTAAGAAAAGGTTTTTTCTTTATTTTTTTTTCTGCATTTATTTGTCTCCTAGTTAAATCCTTTGTTTGAAACTTACTTTTTCTTCCAGCTCACTGAAATACGAAGTACAGTTCTGGCTGGTGAATAAGTCTTTCAAGTAGTGAAGGTATAACAAACAAAATATCTTGAGCTGTCTGCCCTTCTTTCAAATACCATGATAGCAAGTAGTAAGGGATCTGCTGTGTGAGGGGAGCAGAATATACCTTCAGATTATAAATAAATTTTGGATGTGGTGGTTATTTGATGTGGCAGACTTGAGATTCCAGTGGCAGGGTGATAAGATTTCGGTCAGTTGGTGTCTGAAAGCATCAGGGTGGGGGAAATGCAAAAATAGTATAGAAGTGCTAGTTAAGAGTGAATGAAATACTCAGATTTACATTTCTTGTTCCTTGATCTGTGGCAGGGCTTTGGTTTTGGTGCCTCTGAAAGCTACATCTTTAATTTTAGATGAGGGATTAAAATAATAAATTATAATTAGGGGATTTAAATAAGGGAACAGGTGGAAAATGGATACTTATGAGTTGATGTTTCTAGCATACAGCTTTGTCAGTGTACTTGGGCCTCCTTTACAGTGATATTGATGATCCAGATAGACCTGGTGAGTATGTGTTGCTGTTAGGCAGGTCTTTGACAGTGTCTTGTTTGTTGGGAGATGGGTGAATGAGAAAGATCAAATTTGATTATGCTCAAAGATCAAAGCTCAGCAAACCATATTCCATCCAAGTGTTGTATCCTTTTTTTTAGAGATAGGGTACTGAAATTTTCTTTAATGGTTCTGAACACATTTTTGTGGCTGTATTGCAATTCATATGGTCATAAGTCAAATTGCTTGTCCTGTCAAAAATGTTTGTCAATTAATAAAATTCTTGAAGACTGCCCTAAATGATGGGATTTGAGCCAGTGTGAACCAGAGTAGAAAGTACATTGGTGTGAGAGTTGTAAAGTTGTGGTTTTCTTACTGACTCTGCCACTGATGCCTTGTCTGGTATTGATTTCCTTTTTTATCCCATGATGTATTTAGACTGTGAGCTGTGTTGGCCAAAATCTGTTACTACAGAGGACCCAAGTCTCACTTCTGGCTTTTGGTGCTGCAATATCCATAAACGTCGTAAGAATGAATGCAGCTTCTAGTGCTTAAAGCATGGACACATGACAGTTTAGCATTAAGTCTCAGTTAAGTGCCTGTGACCTTAAACTTTAAAGCACTGTATATGAGGAAGGAGAGGAGGATGGTAGTAAAATTTGCCTGAACTTAGCATCAGTGCTTTGAAGCAACACTGATTGGTAGATGGGTTTTAAGTGTCAAGATACCAGTGATTACATGCAGTGATCTGACATCACAGCTCTGGTGAACAAAGATGGACATTTGGTACCTTGAATGCTCTTTTTAGGTACAGCAGTTACTAAAAGACTTGGGTGAGGGATTTTTTTTTTTTTTTTTTTTAAACTGCCTGTGTTGTTAGCTAATTTCATGTCAATTAAGGTGCAGTTTCCCTCTTCTGCTGAAAAGTTGTTGACGTATTACTGTTACTTACTATTTGATTTCTCTGTCAGTGCTGAGTCAGCTTTTGGCATTTGTTTTGACATCTAAGGTGCTATTCATCCAAATAGCTGTGTTGCTTTTATATACTTTTCTGACCAGCATTTATTACTACTACTTGAAGAAATAAATATAATATGGATTTTTTTAATGCAGTCTGTTACTGTTATGATTAGTCCTTGCTTGCAGTCATTGGGTGTGTGTAAGCTGAAGGAAGGTGTTCACAGGACAACAGACCGAGTGTTATATTTTGAGTGTTGCAATGTTTCCAATAGATAACTGGATTTACAAAAGCTTTTAAAAGCACTAGACAGATCCAGTGAATTGGAAGCAACAGACACTATTCAGAATGGTATATAAATGAAATGGAAGGAATTGTAATGTTACTATTCTATCTTCAGCAGCTTCAGACTCACTGCTTCAGGTAGGTAAAGTAGACAGGATCTTCAACATGTAGGTTTTGAATATCTTAAATAAACAATGTGAGCTTTTTTCATTTCTTTGGTTAGATTCCTTCAGATTATTTTTCCTTCTTTTTCACAGTTTAGGCATTTATTTTTTTGTTAAAATATTTCTACAAAGTTTATTTTTCTGAAGTCCAACTTGTGAGGACTTTCATAACCCAGATTTCTTTTTCAGTTGACAATCATTAAACATACAGGAACTTTTATTTTATATTCTTAAGTTTAAAATATAAGCTAATACATGAAAGTCAAGTTTAAAATGTAAACTAATATATGAAAGTCACCCCCTGGGCAGAGAGGGGAGGGGAGGAAGTAATTACAGTGAATGTTATTTAAAAGTATGAAACATAGCTTTTGCTTAGTAAAATAAATGATGTAGGAATACTGTTAAAAGTGAATAAAATGTGTAAAGGAAAACAATAAAAGATAGAGACAAATATATCTAATGAAAATCCAGATATGTAGTTGGAAAATTAAACACTTGTACTTATCTGGTGTTTAAGGGAGACTTAATTTAGAATGCAGTCAAAGACAGAGTATGCTTGGTGTGTACATCAGCCAAGAAACACTCAGGATTTCTAGTATTATATGCAATTTATGATTGCCTCTGGGGTGGACTTTAGATATGCTGGTAGACACATGGTGATGCAATTGGTTATCTCCACTAAACTGTTTGCTCTGTTCTAATAACAAAATAATACAACAGGAGTTGAAGTATTTTTTTGCCTTTCAGAGACAAAATAAACAAGAGGAAACTTTAAAGATTTATCTCTTATCCATATATTAGTCTTCCTTCCCCTCTAGGATTAGTTTGAAAAGATATGCTTGTTTGAGATCTCAGTTTCTTTCCTTAGCAAGTGATCATTTTGGCTAATTATCTTTTGATTTCAGAAAGTCATTTAGAGCTGCTAGAGATTTAATGAAAAAGTAGCAAATGGGAACAAGATAAGTCTGCCATAGCAGATCCTAAAGCATGTTTATTTCATACCAGTATTTGTTGAGATTTGTGGCAATATTATGACATACCTAACTTAATTAAGCTAATTCAACAGCTGAAGGGATTAGTTTTTTTATGCTGGAAGACATGGACTGAATCAGAAAATGGTGTTGAAAGCATGAAGAGATTTTTATGGTAAACAGTGTGGAAAAAAGTTTGGAAGTCATGTTTAAGTGATAAGCTTTTTTCTTTAATGGGGTTGTGTTTAGTGATTGATCACTTAATGATGAAAGATGTTGGTGGTTGGGTTGCTTCTGTGAGTATTGTTGCAGTAGGGTGGGCAGATTGAAACTAATCAGTCTTAAAAGCATAAGAGAAATTTACCTTATTTAAGGAATTGGGGAGAATGCTAGCTATACCTTTAGCTTTTCTTGATGGTCAGATCTCACTGCACCCACACTTCTGTATCTTGCTGTGCTTTGTGCTGTAGCACTCTTGGTACATGCCCTGATGCTCCAGGAGCCAGTGGGTGGGAGAAGTTTCATGCCCACCAGACTGAACCTGTCTGGGACTTCCCTCTCTGTCATTTTCTCCCTTGCCTTGTTGATGAACACTCCCCTTCTGGTTCTCCATACAAGAGACTTTTCATATTCTGTTGCTTCTGATTAACCACTCAGAGGGAAAAGACTTTTGAATTATTGTGCAATTGGAGTACACTTGGTATGTGCGCTTCCGCTGTGACTGGTGCCAAGCCACTGGCCTTTAGGGTTCAGATGGAGGACACAGCTGTGTTCCAGGGGAGCAATACATTCCTCCTTGGAGCTGTTAGCGTTATCTTTGGAAATAAGTGACTATGAAAAGCTTAACTGTGTTTTTACCTATACCTCTGGCTATTTTTTCTGGTATTCAAAGTGTTTAAAATACAAAATAAACCGTTCAAAATTAATGCACTTTAGGCATTGTGTAAGAGAAGATTTTTTTTCTTTGGTAGCGACTGTTTCTAACAATTGGCTCTCTAGCAAGAAATGTATCTTTCACTGTTAGTCCCGCAGATTCTATACTTCCTGTGATAGTTAATCTAATAATGCTAGAAATAGTTTTCTAAACTTGGTACTGTACAAGTTATACAAAGAATTGAGCAGTGGTTTCTTGAACCAGGTAAAGCAAAATTTTGATTTCATGTACTTTACTGGGATAACCTCTATTTAAAAAATGTAGAGCAAATTCTTTAATCTTAGATTTTGTGGTGGTAGGGTTTTTATGCAAAACCACTTTGTTTATATCCTTACAATGACTTTTTGATGAAAAATTTGGATAGAACTTATACTTGATCATAGACTTATGCTCCAGAAATAAAGCTTTCAATAAAATTCCTCTTGAGTTTTCTTTAATAGCTAGTTAAGTGTCGTTGACGGTGGCTGTGGCTATTGCATGTATAGTTGTTTTGCAGTGCTTTAGCATTCTGGATGGCTGCATGATAGTCTTGCAAAACTGTAGGTATTCTTCTTTATTCACGCTGCTGAAGACAGAGGTTAATTTCTGTCAACAGCAATTTTTGTAGCAAGAGCTAACAATTTGCTCAAGCTTTGCTACTTAACACTGCTCTTAATGAAGTGGTCATCACTGCTTTGGTAACAGCAATGTTTGACGATTATATAAATGATCTCCTCCTATCCAGAAAAAAAAAAAAAAACTCGAGATACGTTAGTGTAAATGTGTTCAAAGCCCCTGCCACTCTTTAATTTTGGGTACAAAAGATTTCTTACAGTAACTCATGCCTGTTCTGTTGCAGCGTCGTTGGTACTTGTTAGTGTCAAGGTTCACCATCATTTTATCCTATGTCTGTTAGTCTTGGGCTCATGTGATGCTAATCTGAAAAAAAAAAGTCATTATAGGAGGGTGTTTTAAAGTACTGGATTGGGGCATTTATAATTATTTTTCCTACTTTGATCCACTGCAGCTCTTGTAGTTTATCATGTATGATATCAGATTGTTGTAACTACGTGGCATAATAAAAATAGATTAAACAGTGCAGCATAGCACTTCTGATTCAAGGTATCATAGCACTCTGCTGCTTTATTTGTTGCCAGATTTGGAAATTATTTTGACAACTGCGAAAAGAATGTGGACTGCTATAGGTGCTAGTTATCACGGTGTATATGCAGATGCTCTGCATTTCTTGATAAAAATAGTCCGTTTTTTGGTGAGGGAGCATTCAAATGATAACATATTTGCTGCTCTAAGTCTGTTCTTACTGAATGCACCTGATTCGGCCTGACTTCCGTTCTTGCTGGCTATTTGGTCAGTAGGATGTTGTGTATTAGACTGATTTGTCATATTTAGTGTGTAGATACTGTAAAGACACCATGCTCTGCAAAGGCATAATGCCATACCTGACCATTGTTTTCTTCTGAACTGCCCTATGGGAGAAGAAAGACAGACAGACTGTCATGTTTTTTAAAGAAACAAAACCAGAAATGTCCCATTAATGCGTATAAGGAAGCATACTTACTGTTCTAGTAAGCATGAGTATGTACTGGATTTATTTAGTGGCAGGTTGCTTGAACAGGGATATAGATAGTAATTCAAGCACCACAAACTCTAAATCTCACTTTTCCTTTAATCAATGCATTAATTAAAAAAAAGGGAAAATCCTGCCTATTGTGCGGGAGGATGATGAAGGAAGGAGTGGGAGAGAATATGTCTTTTTTCTGTTTCCAAAAGCTTGAACAGTTTTGTGTGTGCCAAAAATGGTCTCCCAGACTTTCCTGTATGCCAAGTTACTACACTACTCAATTTTCCTTGCCTCCATGATTGTATTTATTATAACTGTCTTCACTCTAGAGACTTATGTTAAACTTCTGAAGAAACATTTTGCTGACTATTTTTTTCCATTGTGTTGTGTAGTTACTCATTCTTATTAGTTGAATCTCTGCTACAATAGTTAAATTTCTGCTATATCACAAAGAAGTGATCTAGAAAATAGGGAATCCCTTCTTGTAAAATGGAGGTGCCATCTTTGAATACAGTTCCTTTAAGTTTTACCTAAACTTCTTCAAAATTGAAGTTTCTAAAAGGCTCCTGGACCTTCTTTCTGAAGTCAGCTCAGAATTCTCACATACTTGATTGAGGTCAGATTTTCATATAAAGCTTCTGTAATTTTATTGAATTTAATGATAGGTGGAAAATAGAGGTAAGGCCTTCCTGCTTAAAAATAGTTACTTGCTGTGAAGTACTTGGTAGTTCCTCTATGAATGGAAATATTGTCCTTCCCAGTTTTGGGCCTAGTATGGCAGACTCCTGAGCCTTCTCAGCTCCACTGATGGTAGTGGAAGCTGACCTCACATTTTTACATTTAAAGGTGAAGAAAGATGTGTGCTCACTGCTGCTAACCAGGTTCACTTGTTCTTGATTTCCCCCTCCCTCTGGTGTCCCATCCCCTTGGGTTGGTTAAGGTTTAAACAAGTCTTAGGAAGGAGTTGGTTTAGTTACCCTTGTTACACACACTCTGTAGAAGTGGCAGCACTCTGATACTGATACCAGGGTTTATATTAACTGAGCATGGGTTTTCTTTTAAAAATAATCAGTTAGAGAATTTTTACATATGCAGTGGGCCATACTAAGCCATAAGCAGATTTTTTTTGTTGTTGTTACAATTCTAAAATACCTTAAGCATTCTTTATAAAACACAACAGCCAAAACAATTTGCTGTTTTCTTAGGTGTTTTACAATTTGTAGCTTATTTTCTTATGGTATTTTTCTTGTCTTTCTATAGGGCTGAAAGACACACAGGAGTCTTCATGGATATAGTTGATACATTTAACCATTTAATTCCTACTGAACACTTAGATGATGCCCTATTTCTAGGATCCAACCTGGAGAATGAAGTCTGTGAGGATTTTAGTACAAGTCAAAATGTCTTAGAGGATTCGCTGAAGAACATGCTCAGCGATAAGGATCCTATGCTAGGATCTGCAAGTGCCCAGTTCTGTTTGCCTGTTTTGGATAGCAATGATCCCAATTTCCAGATGCCTTGTTCAACAGGTAAATCTTACAATTTTTTAAGATTACAGTTTAAAATTCAGTTATACTCTAGTACCAACCCTTTTTCATAATGTAGAAATAATAATATATGGGATTTCTGTCTCCTTCCTGCCCTTTTTGTTGCACTGCTTACATGCTTGGCATGTAAACTATGTGCAGTTGTTCTTCATCACATAATGATAGAAGGAGGCTTCTAATTTGAATCAGAAGTAATTAAGGCTTTGTCTTGAGTATGTGTAAATTATTCCCAATTAAAGTTGTGATTTCTTTAGTGTAAGTACTGTGCCTGAACAGTGAAGTTACTAGTTGTCTTTAAAAAATGTAGTAATTCTGGATTAGCAGTAGGAGCACGAGTTGTACAAATTACTGCTCTGACCTCTTAGTTGTTCTGTTAGTGCTAGGCCTTGTAGTACCAAGCTGATACTGGATTCTGGGTGTTTTGCTTTTGTTGGCTTCAAACAAAACTGTGGAATGATAATACAGTTCTCTTTTTATTGTTTGTAAACATCTGATTTGGAACTGAGGTAGAGCAAAGTTTTAAATAAAAATACTTTTAAGGGTTTTGGAGTAGTTTTGGAAGATCAGAAAAAAAAAAAAAGTGGTCCAGTCAGTGAAATTATTTATAGTGTTGAATAGTTGGAATAAATACACTGAATTTTGTATGAGAAGCAAAAAAAATATACTCTATGCTTAATAGCTTTTTAATTTGACTGGAAGTTGAAAAAAACCCCAAACAATTCTTTTAGGTTCATTACTGAAGTGTTGTAGATTACTGCAAATAGCTGATTATATCAACACTTATTTTTTTTCCAGTAACTTTTATGAACTGTTTATGAAAATCCTGATGATTTCTTGATCTGATACCCATACATATTTTTTTTCTACTAGCAGGCTAAATTCTCACCTTCACAAAATTAAGTGGTATTATAACATGGAAAACTGTAAATCAAAGGTGATGCTGACTGAGGCAATGAAAAAGTGAACTACAAAGCCAAAACAAGATATTTGATCTTTTTACTACTTTAGTAGAACATTATTTGAAGCCATCCTTAATGCTTTTGTTTGTTCTTGCTGTAGTCCATATACTTACACATTTTTGTCTGTAACACATCAAACAAAATTGTGTCACTGTTAGTGTGCATAAGACTGTACGGTGTATACAACTAAACCAAATTCCTCCTCATTAAGTTTTTTATTTCCTTCCAGTAAAAGCAATGCAGATTCTTGTTTCACAGTTCATCCTGTACATCTTCCAGTAAACCTATACTGCATTTAGAATTTTTGAATTAACTCATAGGGCATATCTGGATATTTTGGAGGTTACAGGGAGACTTTTTGGGGCTTTTTGGCACATACTTCTCCTAAAAGTGATCAACAGTGCAGTAATTAGTACTATTAATACTTAAAATGATCACAGTTAATTTTTAAGGTCCGTTAAAATAAGTGTGCTAACTTACTTACTTGGGGGCTACTATTTCAGACTGTCTGCAGACTTAAGGGAATCAAAACTGATTTGATTATACTGAATTCATGAATTTAATGTTTGGTTTTTAAGTCTGAAAGCAAGAGCAGAGCCACATTTCAGCAAGTAAATTAAAACATGCAATTTGCAGTTAACATAGTAGCTATCCAGAAGGACATGAAATGTTCTTGCTGTTGCTTGTTCTTTGTAGGCCTTGGTAAGAACTGTCCTTATGCTGAGGTGGTAGGACAACAGCACGTATTACAGTTTTTTAGTTGAGAATAACGATTACTGTTTTGAAGCAAAGTTTCTTTGCTTGTCTTTCTTCCTTGAGTATTCATCTAGTTCATGATTTATTTGATTTGAGACTGTTGGTGATCTAACACAGCTTATGTAGTCTGCTGGTAAGAATGCAGTTGTGCAAGACGATAGTACCCTTGGTAAGAATAACCCATACAAAGGTTGTTTTTTCCAGACAGTGTGCAAGAAAGCTCATTTCTATACCAACACCAATTTGTCTAAAAAAGAAAAAAGCATAACTCTCCCCACAAAATTTGCCTGCCTTACATCTTTAGAGCTACACCACCATTGGTGTGTCATACAGAATGATAATTTGCTGTATTTTGATCCTTCCTGTTCTTTCCCTCCCCCCCACCCCACCCATGTAGGATCTCACTATGAATTTATTCTGTCATGAATTAAGCAATATGGTAACAGAATGGTTTGTTATTGGCTCTTCTCTTAACCTTTCACTAGGATTAGAACTGTACACAGAAGAATGTATTTTTAGTAAGATTTTACCATGCTTAGGTACATTTAGGTAATTTGTTATCTATTTGTTAAGCAAGGCAAGACCTACTAAATAATGAAATGGTAGATGTTGGTGGTGTTTCTTACATTCTTGATTTAATTCCTGAAGAAAAAAGTTACTTTTTTTCCAGAGGCATAGAATTATTTACTACAGTTTATTTTAGACCTTCAAACAGTATCTTGTATAAGCCATGCCTAGACCATGGAACTGTTTAAGAAAAAGAGCAAAATGCTCATGGAAATTAGTTCAGAGAGCCAGAAAAGGGCAGATTTATCATGTTTGCTGCTCCACGAATGACTGGAATGTACTCTGTTCTGACCAGTTTTTAAAGTGGTGAATATTTTACTGCCGCTTACTTGATTGCTGTGAGCAAGCTGAAGAGGTAAAGGTAAAAACAGTTGGACTGAGGAGGTGATTTGACTAAGATGGTGTTAGGTCCCATAGGTAAAACGGAGGAGCAGAAGACATGGCTCACTATCGCTTCTTTGAAAATGTGGTTTGAGCAGAGTTTAAGAGTATTTGTAAGCCTGTGTACAAAACAAGACGCTATCTGTATATGCCTTCAACCCAAAGAACTTGTCCCTTGTTTTGAATATGAAACATGAGTACGTGTGAGTGGCAGAAGCTTTGAGAAAAGCTTGTTTCAGGCTTATCTACATATCAGATTTCTCAGGAAAGTGACAATATTTTCTTTGCTTTACTTCGGAGATCAGGTCTTTTTGTCTATGAATCCCTTCTTTATTGCTTTCAAGTTGGTTTTGAGTATGAGGTTGTTTTCTGCTCTTTCTTACTGCTGCATTGACATTAGCTCTTGTTGGGTGTTATTTACAGATCTAATCCAAAGTTATTACTCATCAACACTGTATCTGTCTTGCTTGGCTTTAGGGTTTATATTGCACATAATTCACCATGAGCTAAGCTTTTTCTTAATACTAAGATTTTTCTGTGGTGAGTTACGAGTTATCTGACTGTATGTGATGGATAATGGTAGCAATTGGTTGTATGTCCTTTAAACATTTTGAGTACTCTTCTATAAGACAAACATAGATTTCTGTGAGTTGCAGTTTGATTTTTGCAATTACTGTTTGTTAGAGGCATCTATGCAGAAAATGCAAGTTTTGTAATTTGGATTATAAATGCTCCTCTTGGGGAAGATGGTAGCTAGAATCATAGAATGGTTTGGGTTGGAAGGGACCTTTGAAGGTCATCTAGTCCAACCCCTGCTGCAAAGAACAGGGACATCAACTAGATCAGGTTGCTCAGAGCTTTGTCCAACTTGGCCTTGAATGCTTCCAGGGTGGGGCATCTACCACCTCTCTGGGCAACCTGTGCCAGTGTTCCACTATCCTCATCATAAAAAATTTCTTCCTTATAACTAGTCTGATTCTACCCTCTTTTCATCTAAAACCATTGCCCCTCATCCTGTTGCTACTAGCCCTACTCAAAGTTTGTCACTGTCTTTTTTTTATAAGCCCCTTTTAAGTACTGAAAGTCTGCAATAAGGTTTTCCCAGAACCTTCTCTTCTCCAGGCTGAACAACCCCAACTCTCTCAGCCTGTCCTCATAGGAGAGGCTGCTCCAGCAGGTCCATGTCTTTCTTGTAATGAGCATGTCATAGTTGAAGTACTGGTGTATGACAAATAGGGAAGGAGCATGAGAATGGTTGCCTTTTACCCATCTCTTGGCAGGAAGAGTTGTATTGGTACCATTAAGCAGTCTCATGTTCACGTCTTGGCCTGAATGCAGTTTGTGATGAATATAAATGATTTCTTCAGTTAGATGACATTGTTGGTCTTTGTCTATTCTGTGAACTTGCTCTGTAGTAGAATAGAACGGGGTTGTCTTGTTCAGCTTTGAACAGTTACATGTTTGGAGAAGAGGATTCTTTGCAGGTAGTTCTGGTAATAGCTTTCAGTAGAGGTAAAAGTAACTTTTTGACCCTTTCAGGCTGGAAGGGGTATGGGTCACATTAACAGAAGTTACGCTGAAATACTTTTAAAATGTGTTTGTGAAGGATGACAGATGAACTGTAAAGGTGTAGTTGGGTTGCTAGTTTGTGGAGTTAGACTGAGCAGATTGCTACTCTTACAGCAGGGTTAAGAGGTTTTTTGTTACTTCAGTGAATCAAGGTACAAACTATCCACAGATCTTATGATTTGCTGCAGCTCATAGGAGCCTGGCAGTAATGGAGGCCATTTACTGTCTGTCCTAAAGTAGATGTTGGTAGAAGGACATAGTGTCACTAGTGAAAGTTGATATAACTACTCTCATTGCCAGTTAAAGGACAAAATTTGACAAAATGAGGCTTTTGAGTATTAGATGAAACTGAAGTTCTTGAAACAATCAGAAATGCTCCATACCATGTTTTAGGTGTGTCTGTGCATCTGTTCATCAGTGTGGTCAGGTGGCTTTTCTTCCAAGAACTGAATGACCAACACAGGAAGGTAGATTATTTAGAACAACTCTTGGGTGTCTTCAGTGTTTGGGTGATGTGAGTGGGTGTGGACATGTGGTTTTAGGGTTGCTTTTTTTTTTTTTTTTTTTTTCATTTCTGAGCAATTCTTTGATCAGAAGTGGAAACTGAAGCTTATGATACAAGGTAGCTCTTGAGAGCAACACTTTTTTTTAACTTTGGATGGTACCCTAGAGATAGGTTTTCTTTTTGTTCTGTTATTTCTTGCTGGAAAACATCCTGGAAGTTTATTCATTAATTTTATAAGCTTGTAATCATAGCAAGTCAAACTGGTCATATGCCAGTAGTGAACTAAACCAGCATTCCCACTAAAGTGTTATTTCTCAGCTATCACAAATTCTGTAGCTTTTCAGGATGTAATTTACTGAAGCAATTTGATTTATTATACATGTAATAGCGGGAATGGTATTTGAATTGCATATCATCTGGAGACATTTCTGGATTTCATTTAAAAAAAAAAATCAAACTTTTAACCAATTTAGTTTATGGGTATATTTATCAAATCAGGTATTTCTCATAAATTGTGAGGAAGACTGTTAGGGATATATTTTCAATTGCCCCTTTTTTCCTGTCCCTCTGGATTGATGCTGGGAAGCCGTTTCCCTCAAGTGCAGTCTGTTCTCTCTGGTTTTAGCTGGTGTTTTCATGAGTACTGTGGAAAGCAGCTTTACCTCTACTAAAATCAGGATCACCTACTGATTCTTTGGAGCCAACCCAATTGGTCTGACTACAAATACTTACTTTCTTTAGCTAGTGTCCTGTTGGGCTGTTAGCCACTTCAGACTCTTTTCACTAAAGTCAAATATATGTGTATTTTTCCTCCTGCATGTGAAGTAATTTTGAATGTAACCTTCAGATTTCAACTCAGAATTTGGTCTACAGTTGTTTCTCTCAGTTTTCTTACTTCTTTATGCCTTCCTTTCTCCAAGCAGTCCATGTGAACAGTTGCACAGTGTCTTGTGACCAAGGTAGTAAGTTTCCTGTATAACATTTAAATTTACTATATTGGTATTACATTGAGAACCTGGAGAATGTTTATTTTGCATACTTTTCTGTCTGTAGGTAACAAACTACCAGTTTTCCTTATTTTACTTACTTCTGATAACTTCAGTTATTTATTCCTTTGGATCAGTTTTATGGACGGAGGGAGGTTGAGTCTGTAAGGATTGGCAAGGCACTTTATGTATTTATGAATCACAGAGTTCATCTAAAGGCTGTCAAAATAATTTGATTTTAAGTGCTTGGCTTGATACTTTGTTTTTAGTTTTTTGTTGAAATTTGTGCTTTACTAGTCTTTATTTCCAAAGTAACAGGCTCCTGTAGCTAAAGTACCATAAATCAGTAGCCCTGTGATGTAACTCCCATCTTTTCTAAAAATGTGGATTCAGTCTTCTGTCAAGATACATGCTGTATTGAGTATTAATCCTACTTGTTTTTCATATATTTTTATTCTAAAGACAGGAAAAATTCCTCTTTTTAATTCAGAGATTAATGGAGAATGGGGGTAAATATTTAGTTAGTATTTCACATGGTGCTTAGTGGGATTCTTTTCTTGCACTGGGCAGTTGGTACAGGGTACACACAAGCAAATTCTTAAATAAACAGGTTACAGGCAAGCTTTCATAAAGCAGCTGGAATTTCTGTTTTCTTATGTAACTTGTATCATCAGTGACCTCTTTTCTCTTGAAAATGTATTTTTTTCCTAACAGAGAGCATTTTTAATTCCATTTCTTGAATATATGCATTACAGATGTCAATAGGAAAAAGATTTTCATATATATTTACAGTCTTCAGACATAGTGATATTTTTTTCAGTATCAACATATATGTTTTATTGCTTTATTGGAATTTATTATCTCTTCTTAAGGCTTACCTAAATGTGTTAGTTACTGCTTTAGACTGTTATTGTTCTTTTCATTGAAGCATAATGTTAGGTTTATATGCTATCCACATATGGTAGAAATTTTAAAACATTCAACCATTTCAATATTATTTGTGGTGCTTGCAGACTTAAAATATGGACTCTGTTGTGGATTTACTCAGTCCAGCTGTTGGCATGATTCAAGTGGACATAGCATTCACAACAACATAAAGCAGCAACAGTAGTGGAGTTCTGTTCTGTGCGGTTATCTAAGCAACAGAAAAACAGGGCTAACATTTATAGAAAATAAATTTATTTCTACACTTGAGATTTGCCTTGACCAGTGTGTTAAAAACCTGAATACTTCTGTCTAATTTTGGTTGAAGATAATAAAGAAATAAAGATTTATAAATTTCAAAGATTCTGATTGTTTTTAAGGGTATTTTCTTCTCTTTCCCTGCTCTTCACCCAGCAAGTAAGACCTGTTTTCCTCAATTTTACATTGCTGAAGAATTAAAAAATGGTCATGCTTTTGGTTTAATGCATAGAAAATTTTACTTTAAATTTGCAAGTAAATGATTTTTATTGTATGTTATTCTATTATTGTATAACATATATAAATGAGTTAGTAGCACAACACGGTAGTTTGGAAATTTAAATACTTTGAGTAATGGAGAGACTGAATACTAAGTTGAAGGCCAGTGGTGCCTCTTCCAGTATGAATATGTTGAATATGACTTGTACTTTCCTTATTTGCAGTTTGTTTAGTTGTACACTGATGTACAACTTCTTCCATTCATACAGTTTTTTTCTTTATTTTTTCATTTCTTCTATCCTTTATTCTTCTGCCTTAATTTCTATATTTATTACTGAGATAATATTTAGATATTTATTACTAAGATCATCTATATCTCTTCAGTTCTGTCTGGTTTTTGTTTTTGTTGACTTACTTTTCTCAACACTGTTTCTCTACATCCACTTGTCCTTTCATAATTTAATTTCCTAGTCTCATCTGTGTCTATTACTATTCTCTGTCACTTTTTCTCTTCCCAGCAGGGTCTGTGTCGAATGCTCCTCATCCGGGGGCCTCATGGGGCTGTACTAGCCGAGTTATAGCTCAGGTGGTTTGAAATTAGCAAGATTCTGTGCTTCAAATTCCTCTGTAAAATTAAAGCTACAGCACAGAGTCTTGTAAGTATGAAAATACTTTAATCCTAATATTTCAAACTGTCCGTCAATAGTAGAATGAATGTGTCCCTTTTGTTACTAATAAAGGAGGATGTGTAAATTCAGTATCTTGAGCAAGAACATTGTAAAACTTGAGGCTGTAATGGCAGCCCTGATACCTGCTTCAGAGCTGTTTCAGAAGTTGTCCAAGTAGTTTCTATTTGTCATGTTGTCTTCAGTAGCTTAGTTCTACACTGAAGAAAGACAAGAGAATCTGAAAGGAGTCTTCTGTGTCACAGTCTGTTCCATGTTTTGTAGGAACAGTCTTTACTGAGAATGCTAATACCGAAGTGCAGAGCTGTTGGGAGGACATAGTCTTTGAGAACACGAGAATGGGCAGCCAGACTTAGGGTGAGGGTCCATCTTGTTCAGTTTTCCATCTTGGACAATGGCCAGTATTAGATATTTAGGGGAAGATAAAGTCTAATAGAACAGTTACAGTGTCATCTTTTTGCCAGTGTGTCCTTTTCCCCGTATGTAGTTTACAGCAAGTAAGTGACTAAGGAAGGTTTGGATGAGTGGAGTAAGACCAGCATTATCAGTGCTCTGCAGCTTGTGAGATACGTGTGTATATATGTACACATGCACAGGCATAAAGGTGGCTCTGGATTGGAAAGCGAAAGCTGCCAGTAATTTATGGAAACACTCTTTTCCTGTAGATTGACGTATACAATGCAGTAACTAAAATTATGGTTAAAATAAACTGAGCAACGATAAATTGTCATCTCAAGAAACTCCTAGCTTTTAGTTCCTGCTGGCCATCTAATTACAGAGGTCTGGAGTGCTGAATACCTGGTGCCAAGGTCAGCTTTCCTCAAGAGGCTGTTCAAAATGTTTCTAATACTTGAACTTTTAACAGGTGGTGTGGTTGAATTACAGTCTTGATAGATTTGATTATTCCTCACTGATTGGCTCTAGTAGTGTTTTACGACTTCCAATTTTTGTTATTTTAAAAGTATGCTCATCATTGTAATGCCTGCACAAGAGCATTATTTTTTTGAAGTTGCAATAGCATCAGACTTGAAAAGGAATAGGAATTAACAGATTTTCTAAGACAGTCTAAAAGTTCTAACAATTTTTAATTTCTGTTAATTTCTTGCTTATTCTGATTTCTCAGATGAATTTATTAATTTAAATCAGTTTTAAGTAAGCAATTGTTAGAAATTTTTAGATACCTCATTTCTGTCATGCGAGTTAATCATAAAAATGCTTCTGGGTAGGTGCCTTGATAGTGAAAAATAGGCATACTTGGTTGTTTCGAGTTGGTGTTGTATTTGTTAGACCCTCCTACATGCTTTGTAAAATCACTTGGGTGTTTGGCTTGATCTGACAAATTTCGCATCCCACAGGGCCCAGGATTCATTAATCACACGTAGGATCTTGGGATAGGAGAGGCTACCATTGCAGAACCAAACTTAGAGAGAGTGAGGAGAATGGCTGGTACAGTGGCCTGACTGCCTCTTAGGAAACCTATTTTCAGGAGCAACCTCTGGGATCCTTCTCAGGTTAGTGGAGGACAGGAATTCAGCAAAGACAATGTTCTCTGACTTCTGGGAGACTAGTGCATGCTACACTCAATGTTCTTCCAAAAATGGGTTGCAGATGCAGATATATGATGTGGGTGGGACTTAGAATTTTAAAACAATATTCCATGAGAAAACTGTGATTTTAAACTCTTTGTACTTCTGGATCAGCTCTTTCTGCTGTTTACCTTTCTTCACTTTTTCTTAGGTGGGAAGGGACAGTGAGGGACAGCTGATCCTCTAGGACTGGGGACCTTCCTGTGGCAAAAAAAAAAAAAAAAAGTGAGTCCACCAAAAAGCTATAAGGACTGTCTACAGAAATTTTCAGCTTTGGGTGATAGCTTCTTCTACACTGAAACTGCCTCACATGGGAATTTTCTGTCTTGCCTTTCTCATTTTTTCCCCTTTTGTTTGTTTTTAGATGGCCAATTTTTTAAATTTTTCTCTGTCTCTTCCCCTGTCTTGCTCAGCATTACAGCTGCAACATTTTTTGATCATTTTAAGTTTTAGGTTCTTTCTTGTTTGTTTTTTCCAGTTATTGGTCTTGATGATATGGATGAAGAAGGAGTTAAAGAGAGTGGTAACGACACCATTGATGATGATGAGCTTGTTTTACCTAGCAGGAATTTGAGGAGCCGTTGTGATGAAACATCAGTCACATCACCAAGAAAATCACCACGTTTAATGGCACAAGGTGATCAATCAGTAGATATGTGTGTTTGCACATTTGAAATTAATTACATTTTTATAATTCCCCCTTCCCCCACAATATTTATAAACTTAAAGTAAAGCTTTGCTGTTTGGTTGTGTGAATTCAAATAGACACTTTTATATACATTTCAGCTAAAAGATAGCATCCATAGGGTAGTACTCAGTTTGAATTCCTCTTTGATAAATATTTGATGTCTTCCTTATGGCTTGCGTTCCTTAAACTAATTTTTGAGATTTTTGGTCCTTTTACCTGCATCAGAGTAGCACTGTGGTTCTTCACCAACAAAAACATGTTGTATTTGCAAACACCAATGGAATATTAGGTTACAGTGTCTCTTTATTTCCAGTTAAAATCTTAATTCTATTTACTTGTGTATTTTCTTTTTGTTTTAAATTGTAATAGTAATTGCAGTCATAAAGTCTTTCATCAGAATATCTCAATATGCTTAATAAGAATTTTAATCCTATATTTAAATTGCTTGGTAGCTAATTTATCATTGGGGTTTTTCTAACTTGAACTGGGAGTTACTGACAGCTCTGCTTCCCTCCCTCCCCCCCACTATGGTAGGCTGAGTTAAAAAGATAAAATTACTTAATAGGGAAGTCAGAATTGAAATAAGAGCCTGTGGTACAAAGCTGGTGAATATGCTTTTTAAAAAGGCACTAGAGTGATGCGGTGGTGCAGACCCCCTGGGCCACATTGAGATTCTTTAAGTGATCTAAAACATTCATCCATGACAGATGGTTTCTTTCTTAGAATATGTAAGAGATGTCATCAAGTGAGAATGTGGCTGGGTCTCGGATTCATATATTATGTTCTCTAAAAGCTTTGTAAACTTAACAGCCATACTTCTAATCACAATATAACTTGTGCAGTTTTTACTTGAGATAGAAAAAGTTGAGTGGTAAAAAAAGTAGAATGGGTTTTGATTGTATTTTTATCATCACTTATGTTTTATGTATACTATTCAGAATTTTCATAGCCATTAGAATAATGGGATTTTACATACAAACTATGACAGCGTAAAATTAAAATGCAAGTAATTTATAACTTTTTAAACTAGACAGCTGGGTAGTTGTATTTTTGGGGGAGGGGTGTGTGTGTGTTTTTTTTGTTTGTGCATGTGTGTGTTTGTGTGTGGGGTGGTGTGTTTTTTTGTGTGTTTTTTTTTTTTTTTTTTTTTTTTTTTTTTTTTTTTTTTTTAAGTTTAGTAAGCAACTAAATTTTAAGTTCTATTTGTATCCAGTGGTTGAATCAAGCTAAATCAGTTCTATTCTAGGTAAGTCTTGTATTTGCAAAGAGGAGGACACAGTATAGCTAAGACATTTTCTTTTTCCCTTCCTAGAACCAGTACGGAGTTTGCGACAGAGCACGCTAGCCAAGCGTTCAAATGTTGCGCCTCTTGTCAATACCAAGAAGTCATCTGTAAAAAGTGGATCTGCTCCAAAAACTGGACAGAAACAAGAGAGAAGTCCAGCTAAAGAGACGGATGTTGCTGCACCCTTGAAAACGGAGCAGCCTAAAGAAGTTAGGCGTAGTACAAGACGATCAGGACAGACAGAAGGAACGGCAGCATCAGTAACAGCATCCCAAAGTAATACAAAAAGTCTTCCTGGTCCTGAAGAGGTGAATGAAATAAAGTCTGAAACCCTTGAGCAGGCAAAAGTTGAGGAAACATCCCAAGAGTTAAGTTGTGCTAATTTAGCAGGAGTCTGTTCTCCTCCTGGAGAAACAAAGGCAATAACAGAGGTTGCAACAAAGACTGAATCTGGGAATGTTGAGTCAGTTTGTTCAGTATCTGCAGATACTGAAATTACTGCTGTTAAAAATGAAGCAAATGATGTGATTGATTCAGTGGGCTTTGAAACTTCTTCAGAAGAAGAGACTGAAAATAAAACAGAGGAATCAGAGAAGAAAATAGAAGAGCATGATCACAGTGGAGTAACTGGAAAAGCTAATGATCCATCTAGTGCTTGCGTGAATCCAAGTGAAATTTGTGAGACCTTTTCAAATTTGTCCAGCTCTGCAGAAGAGGGGGTTGATTGTAGTTTAGGTTCCCACAATGTGGAAGTTCCTGATGAAGATACATTGTCAGTAAAAGAACGTGTAACAGAACCTATAGATGATAAGGGAGTGGAGAAAACTGTGACTTCATCGGAGAAACTATTGGACAGTAGAGAGTTTGATAATAAAGACTTGAAAAGCAAAGAGTTTACTTCTGGTGACCCAGGAAGTAGCATTTTAGAAAGCACTGTTCTTGACCAAACAAGCCAAAATGTACAGCAGCAGATTATCAGTACTAAAGTAGAAGGCTCTGAGGCAGAAAAATCTCAGGATGATGATAAACAACTTAGTATTTCATCAAAAATTGAAAAGAATATTAGGCCCCGCCATAGTAAATCTATAATACAGAATAAGCAAAATCTGACTGCAGGTAATCGACAGAAATCAGGTACAGTACAACAAGAAATGCGTTCAAGAACAAGAGCTGGGCTTACTGTTTCAGGTCTTCATAGTCCATCTTCAGCAAGTCTGAAGAGGAATGCAGATGAGCAAGAGAGTCATCAGCATCCAAATAACCCAGTTAAAATTAGGAAGAAACAATCTGATCTGGGTTTGAAAGCAAAGAGCTGTGTTTCAGGGGTGACTGTAAAAAAGCAGACCAATACAGTGCTGAAGAAAACACCCCGAGTCCAGGCTTCTGGGCAAGCACAGAAGTCATCAATTCAAAGAGCAAGTGAGAAATCTCCTACTCATCAAAGCTGTTCTAAAGATACTCACCACTCTGCACACTCATTATCGGGGCATGTTTCAAATGTTGGTCAGAAGTCAGCCCAGGGTCAGAAACACCAGCTTGCAACTGTGCTAAAAATAAATAGCTCCACAAAGGAAGAGGCAGAGACAAAAGATCCCCCTGTTGTAGAACATCTGAAGGAGGATGATAAAGAAAAAAACAAATCAAAAAGAATTGATAAAAATCTCCAACCTCGACAGAGAAGAAGTAGCAAAAGTCTTTCTCTTGATGAACCCCCGTTGTTCATTCCAGATAACATTTCAACTGTTAAACGGGAAGGCTTGGAACATACCTCTGCTAGTGAAAGTAAACATGTTTGGGCGCCCAACAAGCAGTGTGGCTTTTGCAGAAAGCCACATGGCAACAGGTGTGTGTGGCTTTGTGTCTGAGGAATTGATTATTGGTCTCAGAAGATAATTCTTTTCCTCTTGCCAACTGTTTGATACTGCTGGTGCCAAAACAAGAAGGCCTTATAATGGAAGCCTGTCTGTCATACTGTTGGTTGATTTCTTTTGCAGTCATATACTTTTTGGTCTTTTAAATAGAGCATTAGAAACCAGTTTGGCCAAAAATTTTTATTAGGAATATTTTATTATATTAATACTTTTTTTAATGAATGTGTAATTCCCCTATGCTGTTAAAAAATGTACTTTTAACTTGACTTTTTTTTCATAGAAAAGAAATAAGACTAATATGTCTGTGTTCCAGGTTGTAATTTCCTTCTTTCCAGAGACCTCTTAAGTTGAAGGATCAACATAAAAAAAAAAAATCAATTGCTTGTTTACATGTGACTTCTATCTCATAGAAGTGTGATTCAAATACCTAAGAAATTCAGAGGTTTTTTCAATTTGTATAATCATTGCTACGAGGCTTTCATGTAATAAAGTAATTAGGTAGTTGGGGTGAAGAGGAAAGGTATGAAGAACATCAGTCTTTAAAAACCTCTTTAAAACTTCCATGTGGGCCTATCTGAAATTCCCTTTAAACCTAATAATGAGGTTGTATCTGAAGTTGATAACGTCCCTCTGTGACAAAAGTTGGTCTTCGCCATAAATGAACAAAACAAGGCCATTGGGTTCCACTAATGAACTGTCAATCCAAGAATAAGAATTCCTTTATTACCTCATTTTATGGATTTAATATTGAAGTATTGTTTTTGTAGCTGCAGTTCTACCTGACACCCTTTCTTTTTTTTTATTTCAAATTGAAGAAGTTTCTCATTAGTTCTTTGCTTATGTGAGAGAAAGTTTTAATAGTAACTTTCAGTGAGTGTACTTTAGAACTCCATATATCAGAGTGAAATATGGAACAATTACCTTTGGTGCTTGAGGTTTTTGTATCATTCATTTGTATCTAAGAAGAGCCCTTGTGACTTTATTGACTTTATTACATCCTATTTGACACACAAATACATAGAATTTGTTTACTGTGCAGCTATGGTAACTTCATCAATGTAGTCTATTAAAAGAATTAATGCTAGGTTTGTTCTGCCTAATTAGTGAGAATTAACCTGATTGAAGGGGGGCACTCACTCTTAGTTCTGTGGTTTTTTTTTTGTTTGTTTTGTTTTGTTTTTTAAATAAATCATTTTATTGTTAGGACTGTCCCTTTACCATTTGTGCCTCTATAATAGTGCTTAATTGTATGCAATTTGCATTTCCTTAGTTTTTATCATCTCATGTATTACCGCAATGGTGGAAATACATGGGTAGCCTATGTTTCAGTGAATTGTTTAAATTCAAAAAGGCTGCTTCATGGTACGAAAATACTTCTGTGGATATTTTTAAAGCAAAATACACACATTTGAGGGTTAAGCTTCTCGATATCTGTTAAAAATTCAGCTTTGAGTTGAACTCGTCCTTTTGACATTGTATTTTTGCCAACATTTTAAACATACCGGTTTTCTTGTTCTGAATGTCTTAGAGTTCAGAAAGTCTTGATTTTTAATACTGAATGTACCTAACCAGCACTGTAGTGAGGTAGAACAAAATCTCCTAATTCTAGTTTATAAAGTCAAAGTAATGTTACAGAGTAACAGAGTAAGTAATGCAACAGAAGATACACATACAATGCATTGATACAGGATTAAATGCAACAAACCAGTTTTGCACATTGCCAGCTCTAACTGCTGCTAGAAGAATAGTATAATGTGTGGATCACTAGCTGAGGTCAGACTGAGAGAACCCGTGAGTTGCCACAGATGGTGATGACTGGTATCCTCAAATTTGTAATGTCAGTCTCATTAAGATTTTTTTTTTTAATATGTCTGTGTTAACTGTTGACACAACCAGCGGTTCCAGTGGGAAAAGATCAGATTTGCTACATGTAGAAAGAGATTTACATAAACACAGAATTTTTGTGTATAGAATGTGACTGAGAAACACTAGTGAAGTGAGGAAACTTGCAATATTGAGCCCTGTGCTTAATAACAGAAGACTTAAGAATGTCAGTCCAGCACTCTTTATCATAACTATTCTAAAAAATGAAGTTTTAGTTTGTTCAAAGTACTTCTATTTTGTAGTTATATACTACAAATAAAAACTCAAACCTTTCGGATTCACTTGATATCATTAAGATAGAATAGGAAGCAAAACTTGTATCTCAAGTGCCTTGTCATTTTGTACTTGTTTAATTACTGCTGCAAGAAGAAGAAAATATTTTCAGTACAGTACAAAAGAAAAAACCAAAAGCTTAGCATGATACATTTTACTTTAATGACTCAGAAAAACATCAAAACTATCTAAATTGACTATAGTGATAAGATTTTTTCATTTGCTTTGTGGATTGCTTTTCAAGGAATTTTTGTTTTCCCTCTGTAACAGCCTACCTGGTCAGCCCATTTCCTTTTTTGATCTGATCGTGGTATTAGGAGAAAAGGAGAAACTGTTATTTGACAAATTTGTGTCTCACTAAGTTCAACAAATGTCAAAGGCAGAGCTGAGATCTGAAATAACATTTGTGTCTATATCCTGCTCTGTGGTTATTTAAACTTTGGAAGCTTTTAGCAATGCTGTGGTACAAATTACTTGTAGAAAAAGAAGTTGAACTGATGTTGCAGCCCCAAGTTAGGAAATAATGTGCTTAAGTTTTGCAGTACGTCATATGAAGTACATTCAGAATTCAGGCTGCAAAATAGTACTCACTTGAACCTTTTTGTATTCCTCGCAAGAAATGCAAGGCCACTTGTTGTGAATGTAGTACTAAGCTTGGAAAATTGATTGTTTGAAGATAATGCGTGGAGATTGTTTCATCAGATTTGTTTGTGTGCTGAATCCCCAAAGTGGGATACTTACATAGACCTTTCACAGCCCCAGGGGAATTTAACTGTGCCTGCTAAAAGAATGGTGCAAGAAGGATGGTACTTATATGCTGTTTTATTTCAGAATCAGCACCTGACAAATGGAGTCAATTTATATCTTTAGGAATATATGTGATAATTTGCTGGTCACATGCAAAGTCAAAGTATGCTGACCTTGCACTGTAGATAAATCAGATTTGGCTGGGAAAGGAGGAATCCTTTTTTACAAACATGTGACTGCATGATCAAAAAACTTTACAAGTTACAACATGTCTTACTTTATAAGAGGCATGCCTGGTTTCTTTGCTGTTAATTGATTGTCATTCTTTGGCACCTGAGCTTTGAACAATGACTATTCATACTCTGTTTCCCACTTATCTTGATGCTTGCAAGCTGGAACCAACATAGGTGTTTGATATATCTATATTACCCAGAGAATGAGTGGTCAATGTTTGGCTTTAGGACCATTTATTTCAGTCTATTTGCTTGATGTATTGTGCTTATTCCCCTTCAGAGATTTACCTTTGCAGCATAACTAAAAAATAATTGTTCTTTCATATGAAAACTAAACCCCTCTGTTTCTGGACAAGTCAGATAATTATGATGTAACTTTTCATACTTAGTAATTTTCAGCACATCTGAAACAGGTGGTTTTTCAGTGTAAAGTTTGAATTATTCATTATAGCATTGCTTTCAACATGTTTGACTTTGCCATTGTGTTCCTATATTGCTAGCAGATGTTTTCGCATCAGCTAATAACATAAAAATGACACACATAAATTTTCATTTATCTATAGATGAAATGTGTATGGATATACAAATTACATAGAAAAATGTTACAAACTGGAGTTACTACCTCAACTTCCTAATGATATCACGTGATGTTGAAAGTATTAAGCTTTGTCACAAACAATAGTTACTTTTCCTAAAGACAGATCAAAGATGATTAAAGATAGTTGAAGAAAAGTATAATATTTAATTTCTTGGCATGGAGCTAGATGAAGATGGCAGCTCTGCAGCCACTGAAAAATCTGCTAATATAAGATTTCTTCGTGTATGCATCTCATGCATCTTTTTGATACAAGGGCTCATATAAATTTATCCAGTTTTCACTGAAGAGGTTCAAGTTCTCTGCAAGCTGGAGGGCTAAACTCACTCCTCTTCTTGTACAGATAGACAAAACCTAACTGATATTTTCCATATTGTCTCCCTTGTCTTCACTCTGTCTTATTTAATGGAAGAAGTTCCACCAATTTCTGATTAATATTTCATAGTACATGACTTGAGATACTCTTTCTATGCAATTTTTCTAGAAAGCATATATCACAAGGGAAGTCTGTAGTTTTAATTTGTTGCAGGTGACTTCCTCTTTTGATTTCTACAATTCTAGTAATGTTTTTTTAATAGGCTGAGGGAGTTTGGGCTTTTTCTTTTGTTGCTGTTTTGTGGTTTGGGTGTTTTTTTTTTTTTTTTTGTTTGTTTGTTTTTTCTGTTTTTGTTTTGTTGCTGCTTGGGATTTGATCATGCAGTTTATGTGGTCAGACACAAACTGGCCTTCTCAGATTTCACAGAAGAATTAAGTGATGCAGTACCAGAGTGTTACTTAGGATCTTCTTTCTCCCCACATTTCAACTCTGCTTTAATATAGAGGAAGAGTTAGTAATATTGTAAATGACAGTAATTGGAAAGTGCAAGAGTTAATTTAGGAATGATACAATATTCCTGATCTCTTGCATACACATAGTCACTAAAAAGTTTCTGAACAACTATTAATACAGAAAATTACTTTGGCTGATGGATGAAGTTAAAAAAAAAATCTGAAAACTGTTTTTTCCTGTTATAAAGATTAGGACATTTGTTTTTTGAAACTATTGCTAATACCTGAGTAAACTATTTTGGGACCAGGTGATCATGTAATTTCCACAGCCAACACAAGGGAGACTGGTTGAGGAAGAAGGTTTAGGCTTCAAACTTATAACCACCCTTGAGTTACTCGTGCATATTTTTTTAAGGGTGGATGCATATACAGCAAATGAATCACTGTTGTGACAGCATTCTTCAAAAGAAACAGTAATTAGAATAATTACAATGCCTTAGTTCTAGTACATGTTCATTGAATGTGTTAAACTGCAGATTATGCAAGGTGTCATCAGTTTATAGTCATGGATGATACTTCTAAATTTTCTGCCTCACTTAGTGTTTTCTTCCACTAAGAAAAGCCTTACAATGTTAAAAAACATCTCTGATGTCTACTCACAGCTGTAGAAAAAATGAATGACAATATAAACAAAATAGCATTATAATGTATAATCAACAAATGGAAGGACTCCACTGTGGTTTATATTTAGAGCTGTATCACTTTAGTGGATTTTTAGATGGATTATATTACTGTGCTGCAGTATTGGTAGGAATATTATCATCAGTATTATTAGGGAATCAGGCAAATGGATAGCATGAGCTATCTAAAGTACACAGTTTTATAAAGTATGTGTATATATGCAGTTTATAGAAAGTACGATCCTGATTCTGCAAGACACAACATGTTGTTATAATCCATTGGTAATAGAACTTTCTTTAATTATTTTTTTTTTTTATAGATTTGTGATTGATCTTAGGAGATCTATTGTACCCATTTTTTTCAGGGTTTTGAGAAGTTCAGTGATTTTGGTTTTCCTGTTTTGTTACTGGGTGTGTTTCATGCATTCAGCTTTAGTTCAAAGAGCATAGGGTTGCTTGTCTCCGTGCTTTCTTTTTGGAGAGGTTCATGTAACATAAAAAGCAAAGAATCATAGAATAGAATTATAAAATGGTTTGGGTTGGAAGGGACCTTAAAGGTCATCTGGTGCTAACTCCCCTGCTGTGGGCAGTGACACCTTTCACTAGACCACAGAAAATTATGCCTTTAAGGAAAAAAGAAACTTACATTACATAGGAGATGGGTTATTGAAATGTAATACTTTGGAAATAAGTTTGCAGTGTGCTTTTCCTATGCTGAAAATTCCATGTCAACAGATCTGCTGATAGTGTTTCTTTTGAAAACAAGTTGTTCCTGTTTTTAGAAGTTCAAAACCTGAAAAATCATGTCACCTGTGTTAGACTTGTACAAAACGAAAACAGGAGAAACTGCTCATATATATATGTGTTCTGACAAGGTAGTTCAGATTCTTTTTTTTTCTTGACACTCCTTTCACTTGAGCTTTAAATTGAGCCTATACTACTTCACTGATACGAAACTGTCTCTTGTGAAGCTGCTGTGAATATTTTTTCTATTAGTAACATCTTTATTAGCTGAAGTAAAGCTGCCTTGATGCAGTGTCTGTTTTAATTCTGATGACTAGCATCGATGTAGCTGAGACACAGTTGTAATGTTAATACAAATTTACAACAGATTTTATAGAAGATTGGTGAATGGTGCCATTAAGGGAGGTGGGGGGCAAATGCAGATGTGGAACATGCTTTACATACTTAAGTCCTTAAAGTATGTGAACAGTGGTTTTACTATTGGATGAATTCGGGGTTAGGGCGTCTTAGTGAATAATTCTAAGTTTTCCATTTTTGTTTTGTTAACATTTGAGTCCTATTACAGTGGTTTCCATATGCTTTGTACCACAAATGCAAAGAACTAGAGAGGCAGTTATGAAGAAAATGATTTTCTATGATAATGCACCCTACGTGATTGATTTATCTTCAAATGGTGATTATTGGCACACACTGAATTATTCTGACAGTTTCCAATTCTTTGTCTTTTATTTTACTCATAAGTATAGCTTTACAGCAAACTGTACTATTCAGAAGATGGTTTCTGCCCAATTTAGTTGTAAAATCTTATTTCACAATAATGGATTTCTCTGGAAACTTGCTTTCGTTACATTAGTTGAATGTATGTAAATTAATATTGAAACAGAGCCTGTATATTTTGAAAATAAATTGTCCAAGCCTGATTGTTTTCATCTAACAGATGAATTTAATTTACTACAGATAACACACCAGGGAAAATCTCCTAATCTTGAGAGATTGTGGAAGGTTTGCATTATTATTTCTCTCTTTTTATGTATCATATATTACTTTATGATTTTAAGATGCATCTGTAGTCCACACATCAGCACAAAAGAAGAAATTTCTTTAAGGAAATGAAACAGTAACATACTCTGCAAAGGTCCCAGTGAACTATAGTACTGTCTGCTGTAACCTGTCTGGTGGTCTTAGATTTTTCTTAAAAGAAAATTTTGTCTTTATATTAAAGTCCAGTGAAAGCAATTCTGTTATTGAATGTGTCATGATTTCGTATTTTAAAACAGATTTTTCTTTCTCTTTCAGCTTTACATCTTCCAATCCAGCCTTACAACATGGGTAAAACTCCTGCACTTCAAACTTGAAGCAATCTGCATTAAGAAACTTTGGTGTTTTAATAGTCCAAGATATCAGAACCTCTTCAGTCACAACTCTGACAACTGTGCAAGAGGACATCCTTGATCCTTCCAGCCAGGCTTCAGTTTCCCCTGACTCCCCTTTTTAGTCGTTGAGCATTGCCCCTTTCCCAATTACAATTGCTCTTAAAAGTCATAACTATGTTTTGTGTGCAGATAAATGAAAAAGCTAAAAATGTAAAAGTGACCTTATGGTAGAAAGGTTTATTTACATTACTGGTATTGAAAACAGTATGTTCTCTCCCAGCCTCAGAAGTTTCAGTCTTGCAGTTGACTACTGAAAATACTAATAGAAATAGTGAATTTTGTAGGCAGGCAGCACCAGTGATTTTATTACCGTTTTGTGTAACCAGGCTTAAACAAGGCAATTGTAAACACTCCATTCTGTTTTATGGTACAGGCTTCATGGACATTTCCAGATTCTCTTTGTAGTCTTAGTTTCTGAATCCTGAATTCTGAAGTTTTACTCTGTGTGTTTAAATATAGTGTAACTGAAACATCACTGTGAAGGCTGGAATGAAGCCAAACGGATATTCCATCTTCAGTACTTTGCTTAAGATGGCTTGAATGGCATCTGTTCATCTTGCTGTATATTCTTAGTGAAGAATGATCTTTTTTTCTGAGCTAAATTCATTATAGGGTTTTTTTACCCTTTTTTTTTTTTTTTTTAAGTCACCTGAAAATAAAGATATAAGACTGGATACCTATCCTGGTGCTTTACTTATATCATACACCTCTGTTGCCCACTTAATGTGTGTGAGTGAAGCTGAAAAATTCCACGTGCTGTCGATTTGAAGTTGCGGATGTGCAGCATCTTGTGTATTTAGTCTCCAGAATTAATATCTTCTGCAAATTTAGTCCATTTTCTAAACAATCAGAATTTTGTTTTGGTTGCTAAAGGTTTCAGTCTGCCTTGCTCATTTAACAAATCAGTCTCCAATGCCTGAATTTACAAACTAGGGAAAAAACACATAAATTTTTAATAAAAATTCAAGTAGCAGCAGTTGTGGCTTCAAGACGGTGTGTTCTTGGTTTTCTTCTATTTTTAACCAAAAAGCATTCATTCAGTACACCAAAATAACCTTTAAGCAAGAAGCACATGACTGTATACTTTGATCTTATTTCAGCTCCACGGAAAATCTTATGTTTGGAATTTTTGTAACAGTTTCAGTGTTCCCAAAACTAATACTTTCTTGCAATGGTACAAGATGTATCCTAGGTTGTAAAGTATCCTCTTTTGGATCCTTGCAGTTTTGAAATAGGCTCTTACACTATATTTCTTGTCATCACGTGTTTGGCTCTCAGCAAGGAGCAATTGCTTCTCTTATTTTCCTGTTGTGTTTATTAATGCTATGGTACTACTCTGGTAAGGCCATCTGAAGCAGTTGTCCCCTAATGTTTCCTTTCTTGTATCCTCACTTTGCTGGAATATGGATTTGAAAAGATGAAGATACTGACAAAATGTGAAGGAACCTCTGCCTTCCTGGTTGAAGCTACTAAATAGATGGACAGATACTGTTTGCTAGTGATAAGTAATACCATAAATGCAGCTCAGAAAACATAATTAAAACTGAGAAAATAGTTTTTCTCACAGACTAGATTAAAACCCAGTTTCTTGAATCTAACAAACAGCATCGTAGGCTAGTGAAGCTGAAAATGACCTTTTTCTCAAGCTGCTGGAGTTTTAAAACTTCTCAGACTCATTTTGCATCAAAAGATGATTTACTTCAGCAGAATTCTGATTTATTTTGGGGTAAGCAAGAACAGAACATAAAGCCACAAAATTTTCTTTGCTTTTTCTCTTGTTTTAAATGTCTGCTGTTAGTAAGAATTTTCATCTTGAGATACCAGTAGATCTTGAATACAATACCTACATCAAGCCATCTGGATTGTTCATTTACAGTTCTGGAGAATGAGAGTACCTGTAAGCACGTTTGCAATATGTATATGATTTTTCAAAGCAGATAAGTCAGCAGATAGCAGATCGTAGCCTATATAGAAACATACATAAATTCAGAATAATTTCCTTAGAATCATCTTACAAAACAGATTTATAGGATATTAAAGAAACGGGGTTTGCAGGTCAAGGTATTTAGCTTGTTGAGTATGTTGCTGCAACAACCGGTGTTTCATGAATTTTAAAATCAGTTCTGTTTTCTATGGAATTTAAAAATTAGTAATTCAGTAAATTTTCAGTATTAACAGAGAACTCACACATTTCATAATAAAGTGAAGTTTTTTGAGATTTTTGTCATCCAGACAATATATGTCTGTTATAATAATGAACCTGGCATCTTTAGTAGTGATGCCAGGTTCATTATTATAACAAAGGATTGTAAAAAATAATCACTACCCTGTATTCCTCCTGAAATAGATTTATTGAGGTTTTTAACCTGTGTAACTTTGAAATGCTGCATCCTTCCAAAATAGTTCCACTGGAAATTGTGTACCCATCAGTGTAATTATGTACTAGTGATACCCAGTGGAGCTTTTCACAATGTTTCCATAACGGTTTTATTTTAGACCAAGTGCTGTTTACAACACTTTGAAAATACTACCTGTACCTGAACTTAATTTTACTTTCAAAATAATGAAGCAGCTGAAGTGACTGAGATGAAAGGTGTCCTTTTAATGCTATTCATTTTGGTGTTTGAAACTTTATTTAAATAACTACTATCTGAATAAAATAGATGAGCAACACAGAAGTGACATGTACCTTATTTAAAACAAGCTAGTCATTGCAAGACAGATGTAGTTGGAAGCCAAACTCCTGGCCCCATACTTACCAGTAAAGAGAATAAAAAGTAGCTTTCTGGAAATAATTCAGTAATAATGGTCTAAGGAATGTGATGTAAAAAACCAACTAATTTAGAATAGCTTGATGTTTCTGTGCTCACTTGTCAAAACATTTCAACATCTCTTACTGCTTTTGAAGGTTGCAGTTGTTGATACATTTCTGCTGTAAGGATGATCATATTTGAAGGGCAGCAAGGATAATACAGTCTTGCAAGAAAATTTTCAAGTCTTTTCAAATACAAGCTTACTCATTTTGAGAGTATTTGTTTTAGGTTTTTTATTTTTTTGTGTGTTGTTTTTATTTTTTTTACATTCCCATCAATTTTTTTTAATAGTAGTCTGAAAAAATCTGGTTGGTAGGATTTGGAGGCAGGTGACAAAAATATGATGAGGTTATGATAGTCTCTTGGACTACTGCAAAAGGCAAAAAATATTTCTCAGATCATACCATGTCGTAAGGCTGGAGATGGATGTAAAGCTACAAAGAAAATCACGTGCCAGGTAAGAACGAATTATTGAGATGTACAAATCAGAACAAGTATGGTACATTCTGCTTAAGTTGCTGTATCTTCTGTTGTAGTCTATACACTGACACGTCTTTCTTTTCAGGTTTATGGTAGGCTGTGGTAGATGTGATGATTGGTTTCATGGCGACTGCGTTGGACTGAGTCTTTCCCAAGCACAGCAGATGGGTGAAGAAGATAAAGAATATGTGTGTGTGAAATGCTGTGCTGAAGAAGACAAAAAAATGGAGTCTTTTGATCAAACTGTACCAGATACTCAAGTGAAACCTGAAATCCATAGAGAAGAAAAAGCAATCGAGTGTGAAAAACTGGGGATGTCGAAGCAAATGCCTACTTGTAATCTAAATGTAACAACTGAAAAAACAAAGCAAACAGAGGATGCTGGGAAGCACAAAGTAAAAATCTTCAGGCGGGTGAGTCTTAATGCTTGAAGTTCTGTTAATTATTGGTGGTAGAAGGAGTTTCCTTCTAACCCTCTGCCATTTAAAATACAATATTTCAAACATATTTGTGAATCTAATTTAAAACTTATCCATAATTATTTTCAGAGTTACTTCATTTTCTAAATGGCTTGACTTTTGAGACAATATTGCTAAACTCTTATATTGAGCAAGGTTGTGTGCATGTCGTGTGTGTGTATATACAGCTGTACATACATAGATGTATATAGAAATGATGAAGAACTCGGTGCATTTTTCTGCCAATTTGCTGTATGAAATAAATCTCTTAAATATCTGTAAAACAGTATGAAACCAGAACTTTAGTTTGATTGTTTTAACTTCAGATTGTATGTAGAAGAAAATGCTGAACATTTTCATTAGGGCCTTTCTGCTTTCTGTGCGTCTCGTTTTACTAACCAAAGAATATTTTGTAAGAACAGTGAGATGTTTTTTGTTACAGTTCTTTTTGTATAGCATCATAGTCATCATAACTTAATCATCAGTAATCTTTTTTTTGTCTTATTTCTGAATAGTATTGCAATTCTGACATGTAAGCTATTGTGTTTAGTCTTGGTGTTCATGTGCTTTCTAAACATAAGTGACTTTCTGTGGATGTGGGAATAAAACTGGTTAAGGGTTATTCATTGGTACCCATGACTTTCTAAAATAACTGGAGGTGTAATGGTTTTCAACATAGAGTTTAACTGCAGATTGCCTGTGATGTGCCTTTGGCCAATATTTCAAAGAGATTGTTAAGCAATACTTGGCAGTAATTTGGGATATTGTTTAGTAACTTTTTAGAAAATATACAATGGTGCATACATCCAGGGAATTTATTACACAGAATACTTAAAAAGAAAAAAAATGGGAAAAATGTGTGGTAATTAGGTAGTGGTTCATTGTGGCATTCAGTAGCATGCTAATGTGTAAATGTTTATTTCAGGAATCTGGTGATGGGAAGAACTTGTCAGAGTCCAGAGACTCAGATACTAAAAAAGGGCAACATGCTCCTGCTCGAAAAGGATCACAAACTGCTGTAATTCCTCGGCGATCTCCTGAAGATAAAAGTGAAAAAATAAGCAAAGAATCTCTTAGTATGACTGAAAGGTCCACGAAATCAGGTAGTGAGGTTTGGTGAAGTACTTCATGCTGTAATTCACATACATGTACAGCCAAGGATGTTGACTTTCTTTATAGTATAAGGTTTTCACACCACATTCTGTAGTGCAAGTGATGGTGATCTGAAGAGCTGTTTATGATCTGTTTATGATCTTTAGGTCTCATTTCATTTAAATTTTTATTTAGCAGGTAGTTGTTTCCTGTGTAGATGTGTGTTTCCTGTTAGAATAGTAGAGGATGCTCACATAATTAAGAATGGGAGAAAAAGTGAACAGAGACATCTCTGTCTTAAACTTTATTTCACATTGCAGAAAACTCTTCCATAAAATACTTAATGTACATAAAAGTGTTTTAATTGCTATATAAATTAAACTTTGACTTACTGATGTATTTTGCACAAATTGACAAATAATTGTATCAACTCATTTCAAAGGGGAACATTATATTGCACACTGAGCCATCAGTTTTTCATCTAAATTTTATTTGAAAGGTTGAAGGGACACATTTCCCCTCCCAGCAACCTCTGTCTTCTCTCCAGCTCCCTTCCAGGAAGCATTATTCTTCTAATATCATGGTAATATTAAATTGTTGTCATTTGGGACTGAATTCTTAGCAGCAAAGCTAGTGGGATTTTGTGTGAGAGCTGTGTCTTTAACACCTAAGCTCAAGCTTTGAATTCTTATCTAAAAAGCAATAAATCTGCTCTTCTGATCTTTTGCCAATGTTGATGCATTCTAGAAACTTGTAATGGCAGAAGAAAACAATTGAAAATGTGAGGGTTAAATGTAAGTCTAAATGTAGGTGTTTTATGCTGAATGGTATCTTTTAGACTTCAGGTACCTTGTTGTTCAACTTCGAAATTCTGAGTAAAGAAATAATTGACATCCTATCTAACTGCAAATTGCATGGAGTGAAATGAGTCTTTGGCATCCATGAAATAATTGAGTTGTTCTAAAATATATTAATTGAACTAGGAGATGACAAAAAGATTTTTACAGTGATGATTTCAGAATAGAACTTAATCTGAAAAATAATTTTTAAACAGGACAGGCTTGGCAGTCTAGTTTAGGACAATTAGCATAAAATTATTAAGCAGCACATTTGTCTTAATCTCTTAACTGCTTTGAATTATGCTTATAGTGGCACTGTTTATTGCTAATCTTGCCCATCACTTCCCTGTTATGGCACTGTGCTTTCAGATGGTTGGAACTTTGCCAAAATATTACTGGCATGTGGAGGTTTTCCATTTCCCCTGATCTCCTCAGGCTACATTTTTTGAAAGGTTTGAGCCCAGTTTTCATCCTCCTGAGGCACAGATGAGCAAAAAAATCTATTGAGCAAATAAAACCATTATTAGAGCTGCTTTACTTAACAAGCCTTGCATATGAATACTTTAGATCACAGCACAGGAAGGCGAACGGCTGCCTCAGGTCTGTACCACCTTGCTGGTGAGGAAGGGGAAATCAGCAATTTTGATAGGGATGATAGTTGCATTAATGAGAGAGTTGATCCAACCACACAGTCTGCCCTACAGAAAAGAAAATCTGTCTTTTTATAGCTAGTTGAAAACATAGTTAGTTTGCTTCTGGTATTAATGCATTCTTAAGTTGCACTCAATAGGTGAAAGTAATAATAAATACTTCTTTTTACCATTAAACACTCAAGTTCGATCTTTATCAGTCTTCAATTTGTTTCTCTTTTCAGAGTATAAAGTGAATAAATGAATATTATTTTCCATTGCTTTCATAAATAGAAGGCTACTGCTCTAAGTTAGTGACATGTTCACGTGTTGAGACAAATGAGCTTTCTGTAGACACTCTGAAAATTAAAGGTTGAAAGAACGTGGGCTTTTTGCATTAATGATTTTAATTTGATTAGAAATTAACATTATTTGTATTGTTTATGACACAGACATTATAATGGCCTTGTTTAAGAGTGTCTGTTACCTGAATCAGAAGCTGAGATTATTATAATTGAAATAATTTTGGTGGCTAACAAATACAGAAATGTGAAGTTTACTTTAAAATAGCATTTTTCATTAAAGTTTAATATGCTTATAGTATGTTCCTCCCAGTATATTATTTCTCATTTTACTTACTGAAAAATCAATCTATGCTGTTAAAACAATTCCGGATCAAAAATCCTACTTAAGATCAAACAAATAAGCACTAGTCATCTTGGTTCAGAGTAGAAGAAAATACCTTAAGTCAAAGGGCAGAAGTCCTGTTTGTTTCTGCTAAGGAAGTTTTTTTCTGGATTAATCTACGTAATACAAAATACGAATCAAATAAGAAAAAAACAAACAAAAATCCACCACCCTGTGAAATCCATTCCTTCTCCCTGAAGGTCAATTCTTAGCAGTTTAAAAATAAAACTTCATGACATCTAGCAACAGTCAAAACTTATAGCAGTGGCTTGAGTAGCTTACAGTTTTTAACTGTGTGTTTTGATAGGTGTTCATGAGAAACAAGAAATTAAGAAAAAGAAAAATGAGAAAGGATCCATTAGTTCAACACACCTGCCAGCTGTGCCAGCTTCCAAACCTTCTGCTGATCAGATAAGACAAAGTGTCAAGCAGTCTCTTAAGGAAATTCTGATGAAAAGGTAAAGATATATTATAAAATGAAATTATTAATTTGTGTTTGTAATTATTTTCTTTCAGAAGGTAGGGAAGAAAAAAATTATTTGGAAGCATTTGGTAATTTTTTGCCCATGTGTTCTCTTATAGATTGACAGACTCCAGTTTAAAGATTCCTGAGGAGAGGGCAGCAAAAGTTGCCACAAGGATTGAAAGAGAGCTGTTTTCTTTTTTTCGGGACACTGACTCAAAATATAAGAATAAATACAGAAGTTTAATGTTCAATCTAAAAGATCCTAAAAATAATGTATGTATTATTTGTCTGTTGTGATTTCCAGAAATCCTTTATTTGCTGTAGATTAAAGGAACAGTCTTCTGTGTATATACATTATTATTCCTTTCACATATTATCCTGTTTTTTATTATTTGTAGGTTTCCTCACCTTTTTGATGATGTTTGTCCTCTTGCATGCTTGGCGTTCTCTGTGTTTTTTTGCTTGTTCTCCACCATTAATTCTTCAACTTCTTGTTCCCAGTGTACTTTTTATGGTGGGGTTTCAAAGTGTAGTGGATACAGTTTGTCTAGTTTGTGTTGTATCTTTACCACTGATCTGTTTTTTTGGGTGTCCCTATACCACCCATAACCCTGTGCTGCTTACTGCACTTATTTTTGTTTCTGTCCAGTAGCCTGTCTCACTTGGATTTTTCGTACCCAGATTTCTCAAGCTTGGTCTTTTCTCTCTCTTCTGTTTTCTATGAGCCCATTATTCAACATCCTGCTTATCTCTTTAACTTCTGGTTTTTGTCCTTCTATCAGTTATTCTGATCAAGTTGATTCATCTACAGTATTTTACTATTACAGTTAGCCAACTGTAAATTATATGAACAGGCTAACTTCTGTCACTGGCTTCTCTTTGCTCATACTTCTAAATTATGTGAGGATTTTTACCCTAGGAATTAGGTTCAGTCAGTCAAGAAGCAAAGACATCCTCTCTAATACTGGCTTCTTTCCACTGTGTAATACAGGGGATTTGAACCTTCACAAAAAAAAAAAACAAAAAAAACCCCAGAGTTACTTCTGTAATGGGCATAAACTCACATTCTCAGTTGGAACCACAGTTAGTTATGTATCTGATCATTAAGGGTATATATAGATGCATTCTGTTCTGTAGAATAAATGGAGCTCTGAAATTAAGCTTTTTATCTTATAAAATCTAGTACTGCTTCCTGCCGTGGGAGATAGTTACAAAACAACATCATCCATATAGCTGTACAGAATATGTTGTAGGTTGCTTCTGTGCTTTATTTCCTGCTGTGAGCTGTTTGCCTTGATAGCAATAGCTAACTTTTTTCTTCCAGATACTATTTAAGAAAGTACTGAAAGGAGAGGTTACTCCAGACCATCTAATAAAAATGAGCCCAGAAGAACTGGCTTCCAAAGAACTGGCTGCTTGGAGACAGAGAGAAAACAGACACGTGAGATTTGTCAAATTACGTTGTTTTATTGACAGCCTAAACATATTTAATTTCTGTTTGCAGGTTAAGTGTATGTAGAAAGAATAGAATGCTTGTCACACAAAGCAACTCTGACTAATCAGGAACATCTCTGTGATTTATTTAGTCTTCAGAACTCAAAGTGGTTGTTTAGGAGAGAAGCGAAAGTGTAGTGAATTCCTGAAAGGGGGAAAACCATGCGTTTTCCTTTGCCATACAACTTTGTTGCTGCTTGCTCTTTCTTTCTTCTGTCTCAAGGGTGAAGGCTTCTTTGTCCTTATTTTCAACAAGATTTTAAAGCTTTAGATGAAGCTTTATACACACCAGTTTCTTAAAAAGGTAGAGAAGTCTCTTTGGACAAACCAAACCAAACTGGTGGTGTTTATAACTTACGTACTGATGGAGCATGACGATTTACTTCACTCACTGAGAAGTAAACCTGAAGCTGAAAAGCCAGTCTGTCAGCCTGAAAAGCAGTCTAAAGAAAAAAAAAAAACACAAAAACAACAACCAAAAAAAAAAAAAAAAAAAAAAAAAACCCAAACTGAAACAAAGCACCCCAACAAAGTGTATGAAGTTTATTAGGTTTGTTTGAGCATTACTTTTCTTGAAACAGTCAGACTATATTTCTATTTGTGTTGACAGTTTAGAAGGAGAAGCAGGAATATGAGGAGCGAGTTTAATTGTATAGAAAATGCCGCCTTCTTATATATTACCCTGTTTCTTGGGTAGTTAGTCCAATGATAATTAACTGCAGCTCCTTACAAATGTCTGGTTCACAGCATCAAGTTTAGAAAATCTGGGTTTATTCTGGCAGACTCCTCCGTATTTATATGCCGCTTCATAGAACTGAAAGGCACAAAATTTGAGTAGTGTTAACTGCAATTTGCATTGCAACAGTAATTATTTTATTCCTGGTGTTTTTTCTTTTCATTGCATATTGCAACTAGACCTGTTTATCAACCTGCAACTTGCTAGTTCATATGCAAAAACAGTTGAGCTTTTCTATTATCTCAGAGTTGTTTTGAGGGCCTAGAAAGGCATGAAAAGTTTGTTTATTTTGTAGCTATCCAAAGACCATCTTTTGTAATACATCTTTATTATATTTATTTTTATAAACAGCTATAAAATACTGAAAACAGACCATGCAAAACCGTATTCCACTGCTGTGAGGAACAGCTTCAAAACAAAAGCGGATGTTGCTCAAAAATGACTGAAAGGTCCTAAATATTTCAGAGAAATACTTAAAATTTTCTAGAAGTTGAAATGGAATACAAAATGTAAAATAAATAGCAATGTATCATTTGACTGTATTTTTCATTTTCCTATTTCAGCAAGACTTTGACACTTCTACTTACTGATTTTTTTGTTAAGTTTCCCCAGGTGTTCAAAAGTATCTGTAGGTATTTGGCAGACATATAAAGCAATCATAGAATCCTTGTTTCCTTATGAAACCAGGCTTAAAATACTGGGGACAGCCAACACAAACTGTTTCTGGTTTAAGAAGTAGACGTGCTTTAAGAAGCAATTTTAGAAGTAATGTCTTATGTTTTATTATTTGCAGCAGTGCTGATCAGAATTAGCATATCCATTACTTTAGGAATACATTTAAATGTTTTTTTTTGAGGTAGAACACTAGGTTTTTATACTAAAACAACCTCTTGAAAAATGATACAAATCTATATGTAATTGTCCTACATTGTGCCTATTATTGTGGGAAAATAGTTGGTGCATTTCTTTTCTTTAGCTCTTGAAAAATCAGACTTAACCTATCTTTAAATTTGGTGCTGAAGGTCTGCTTTATTACTTGTTTAATACATGCCTAATAAGTATTTGCTGCACTGTAGGTGTGAAGTTAGGTCTGCTGCTTGTGTGTTTGCTTTATTAAACTACTTGACACTTGCAAAATAAGAATGTATTCTTTCTTCCCCAGAGGGTTTCCTAATTTCAATCCTATTTCCTGTTGTTATATTTGTAGATTTCCAAATTTTATTGTATGGAAGTAAATATATGTAACTTCTTGTTTTTACAGACAATTGAAATGATCGAGAAAGAACAGAGGGAAGTTGAAAGAAGACCTATCACAAAAATTACTCACAAAGGCGAAATAGAAATTGAAAGTGAAACACCAATAAAAGAACAAGAGGAAGCCATGGAAATTCAGGTATAAAAGAAAACCTGACAACACAGTGTATTTAGTTCATGGATAATAATGGTTGTAAAGTGGTTTCTTTATGATGATGTTGTTCAGATCTGTAATTACATGCTAGGTTTGTTTTGAGTTTAATTTTTCTTTTATCCTTACTGACTTTCACTTCTGGTCCTGGTTTGGTTTTTATGTTTTGTGTCCGTGACTGCGTGATGAATTCTGACAGTAGTAGAAAACATTGTAAATCTTACCTAAAGGTTTTTAGGAATTAATTATTTTAATGCATTTGTAGATTTTTTTGATAGCCTTTTAGACTGTACAGCTAAAGGGAGAGTTTCATGTCTGAAGAGAAAAAAATGCCATAAAATATTTAAGCAATATTATGAATATTAACAGAGTAAAAAAAGGCTAACTGAAATGTGTTTGACTTTCTTAGGAACCTAATATGAAGTTGTTTGAGAAGTCAGAGGAAGCTGAAAAAGATAAAGTAGTAAGTGAATCTGCATCTCCGGACACCACAAGTCAACATAAAAATCATCTCTTCGATCTTAACTGCAAAATCTGCATAGGTAATTTTGAAAAACATGTCAAAATAAATACATAATGCTTGTATAGTGCTTTTCAGTCATTAATCTCAAGATTATACATCAAGAATGTAAATAATTTCTTCGGTTTTCCCCCTAATTTGCTTAGAAAGCTGTGGAAGCAGTGTTTTACATCATAATTTACAAAAGAGACAATATTAAAGGGTTAGGCTATTGTCATAAATGTGTCTTCTATTTAAAAAAAAAAAAAGACTGCAGAGAAAGAAATCCCTTTAATGGGTGTACATGCTACTGTTGATTCCTCATTTCTTTATCCTGTCCCATTGCAGTGGCAATATTCATGTATATTGTATAAATACATACAATGTATACATTTAGACATTGTATAAATATGTATAAAATGTATCATTTGTTTATCCTAACCCACTTTAATGGCAATATATGGTATTTTTGGCGTGTCTTCCATGCCTTCAGAGGAAGTCCTCGTGTGTTGCTTTAATAAAAAATAAAAACCATGGCAATTAATTCTCTGCAGGCCGAATGGCACCACCTACTGATGATCTTTCTGTGAAAAAAGTGAAAGTGTCTGTTGGTGTTGCACGGAAGCAGTCGGACAACGAGGCAGAGAGCATTGCAGATGCACTTTCTTCAACTTCAAGTATTTTAGCTTCAGAATTACTGGAAGATGATAAGCAGGACTCATCAAAATCGTCATTCACACCTCTCCCAAAGTAATATAAACTGTAGAAACAGTATTTTAAAATGAAAGACATTATTAATCTTGCTAAGTTATTATGACTAAAGCTAATTTTATTAATGATATTTTATTAATCTGTTTCTGTACTTGAAGTTATCCACATCTTCTTAGGAATGGGGTTCTCTGATGGAGTAAATGATGCTATGCATTTATATAAATAACATTATTATTGTGATTACAAACTTCTAATTATCACATTTTTTTTTGGGAAAGGGTAAAGTACCTTACACTTCCTGGTGCAACAAGGTCTAAAAAGGCATATAAGGTTATATTAAAAAAGGATATAGATTTCATACTGTATTTTGCTATTAAGGAACATAATATGTTGAATGGGGGGGGGGGGTGTTGTTATATGTGTATATGTAAAGCTAGGGAATTTGTGATTGCTCTAAACAGAGCATTTGCACTGATAAATCAAGCTAGTTTCAAATCTCAAAGCAACGCTTCTCTAGAAATGACAGTTAACAGCAGCTTGTTTGACGTTTTGCCATACTTGCTGTCAGCTCTTTTCCTTTTCTTCCACGCTTTGCTTTGCTAGCCACTAAAGAAGGAATTGCAATTTATGAGTTTTGTTTTTTTTTTTTTCTGGTTCGAGGGAGGGGTTCCTAGGAAAACATCAACTCAGTTATTTAGAATTGACCAGTGCTAGTGATGAAATTCTGCCTCTGTCAGGACAGTGTGATCCTTTACTGGGGACAGTGGACTTTGGTTTTTGAATAGCTTGCTGAAGATTCAAAGAAGTAATTTCTAGTGTAGACAGAATGAAAGGTAGGTTACTGTGTTACTGAAACACTACATCTGGTACTACTGGGCAGCTACCTTAAAACTGCTAATAGCATGCCTAGAATATTTTGATAACGTGTTGGGAAATGTTGAACTGTGGCTGCAATCTTTTCCATGAGGAAACCCTTAGGTTGAGAAACAGTTTCCTGTGACATTATTGAAATCTTTCCATTTATTCTTTGCAGCTGCTTCATTGACAGAAAACTGAAGCTTTTGGGTTTTTTGAAGTGGGGGGAAACCACTGTTTTGTATGGGTGACGATATTGGAATTAGGAGGAGGCACTCACAGAAGGTGTGGAAGTGATGCATGGGTGAGAAGAGATGAGGAGCCAGCTTGTGGGACAAGGGAGGGGAAGGGGGAACGCAGGTGTTCAGTTAGCAGACAGGTAGTGTTGCAACAAAACATAGGAGCTGAGAAATCAGGGTGCGGAAAGGCCAGCAGGCAGTATGTCTTCTCCCTTCCTCTGTGGTAGGGAAAGATCTTACGGAGTCTGCAGCACCTGTATATATTTGTGTATCCTCTTCAGTAGCATTTAATAACTTGGACTAAAGAAGTTCTTCATTCTCAAAAGATACAGAAGTGAACTAATGTGCTGCTTCTCTAACTGTCCTTCCTGTAACATATATCTGTTCCACTGGAAGATGAGAAACATGGTTGCCCACCTGTCTCTTTTCACTGACCCTTAAGTATGCTTAACTAATAAAATTCTTAATGACACGTCATTTGTTTTACAAAGAAAAAATATGACTTTCATTATCTTGCATGGTATATCATGTTCTAAACAGTGATTTTTTTGTTTGTTTGTTTCTCATTTTTTAGGTCAGAAACACCTGGTACTGTGGAATGTGAAAGTCTGTTTCTGGCACGCCTGAATTTCATCTGGAAGGGTTTTATCAATATGCCTTCAGTAGCAAAGTTTGTTATTAAGGCTTACCCGGTTTCTGGCTCTTTTGAGTATTTAACAGAGGTATTTATATTTACTGTAAAGAATGAACAATTCATTTATTCAGTGACTTGTTAACCTCGTATGCTAATAATAGTATAACAATGAAAGGCAGTGAAGCATGATCATTGTGCTGAGTAAAGTATTTGTGGGAGGACATAAGTTAGGGTATGTATTTGTAAGTAAATTACTTTTTAGTTTGTCCTGCATCGACTCATGATGCATCAGGATTCATGTTCTTTGAATACATTGCAAGATGTTTTGCTCTCATCTTGCTGTGAAATGATTCTTGAGGATGATCAGCCATATTTCCAGAGCTGCTTTATGAAAGTGCAACTATTTTTTTATTTATTATGAAGTATCTTCTATAGTACAAAGTAGCAGGGAAAAATAGGATGAAATTTGCTACTGAAATAACAACCTCAGTGGCATCCGTTTCCTGAATTAGGATTGAGAAATTTATAGCTCAGTTTTGAATTCAAAGTATTAAACAAGTCAATACCAGTTTTTGGAAGAGAAGCATCTACTGGTGGTTTCTGTTGCCAGTGCGAGAAGTCTACTCATCTTCTACAACAGAAACCTGCATAACAGAGTTTATTTTTTTTTGCCTGTCTGGTGGCAGTTCTGGTGCTAGCCTTCCATTGTGAAACTAAATTGTCCCTAAAAAAAAAAAGTTCACGTAGTGTTCTCTTCAGTGTTTGAGAGGCAGGAAAAGGATGCAACTGCTTATAATAGTTGTCTTCATGTCATGAAATAAAAATCAGAGAGCTAATAAGGCTCAGTGTTACTTCTTGTCGGTACCACAGGATGCATCAGCTTTCTAATTAAAAGGACTTAGGTCATCTGTTAATGAGATTGTCTTTACTTTGCTGTAAATCTTCAGTGAAGTGCAGGGCAAGCAGTACCCTTTAATACTAAAGGATTTTTTAATGAGTATGAGGTGCTTTTCAAAACTCTTCTGCTCTATTTAAAAAAATTATTTTTCCTTAGGTGTTTCTAAGTGATTCTGAAAGTCTGGTTTTGCTGCTTGTGAATAGTGAACTTGATATTATCCAAGAACAGATTTATATCTATATATACATGCATATGTAGGTTATGTTTTCCCTTCATGATTAAGATCTTGAAAGTGTATTGTATACGTAGGTGTGGGGCTCATAGCAGTTTGATCTTACAGCTAACTTGAGTGTTTCCAGAGCACAGTACTGTTATGTTTGTAGCTAACATTACTGAAACAAACAATTTTGGGGAGGTATAGATGAACGGTATTGAATGGTAACTAATTTAGTATAGATCATTGACTTTGCACTGAAAATCTTAATTTAAATATCCAGAATTTAAATTGATTTCTTTTTGCTGTTGTAACTCCTACTGATATTTTAAAATTATAATTTAAGAACTGAAAGAATTAAGTATGTTTAGAATAGATGAAAAACAGATACTGGATGAAGGGATTACTGCAATTGGATTCAGATTTCTGTTGTCCTTTCTCATAGGATTTACCTGATAGTATTCAAGTAGGTGGCAGGATATCTCCCCACACTGTCTGGGAGTATGTAGAAAAAATCAAAGCTTCAGGGACCAAGGTAAGAATTTCACATATTGAAAGCTTGCTGTTTAACATACATCCCATTCACCCTAATGATCTTTTATTTTCCCCTGGAACATGTGTGAAATGCATGACACTTTAAGGATAACTGATGGTTATATTGATGGTTTATGCCAAGCTGCTTTCTGGGCAGTCTCTCTCTCAGCCTGTCCTGGCGCAGGGGGTTACTGCGTCTCAAGGTCCAGGATTTTGCATTTGCCTTTGCTGACCTTCACAGAGGTCAGCCCATTGTTTTCAGTCTGCTGAGGTCCCGCTGAATGGCAGCCAGCCCTTGAGCATATTGACCACTGTCCCTGATCAGGTGCCATCTCAGTTTTGCAGGGGGTCTCCTGTCCTGTCTTCCAGGTCGTTAATCAAGCCATTAAACAGTATCAGCCGCAGCATTGACTGCTGAGCTGGTCTTTGGTCATAGTTCTGGGATCTGAATACTTGTATTCCCCTAGTATTAATGGTTATCTCAGACACAATAAACTACAAAATAAAGTTTTCTAGTAATGTTAAGGGTGGGGAGGGGAATAATTACTTGGAAGCTGGCATGCTTTCTTAAAACTTGCTATTTAGCTGGCTGATAAAATGTTGGCTTTTTAGTCATGCACTGTAATTATTTTTTTTTTTTTATACTAAGTGCTTTCTATTTGTTTTCCTTAATTTTTGCCCTGTTTCTGTTCCTTTTGCCTCATCTGTTGTTCTCTGCCTTCTTGGGAAGGCTTTTTCTCCTCTGAGCTGTGCTTTTAAATAAAGAGCCGTCACAAGCAATTAAAATGTCATAAAAAAAGGTATTTGACCACCTTTTTTCTCTGTCTTTTTGCAAACAGGAGATCTGTGTAGTTCGCTTTACCCCAGTAACTGAAGAGGATCAGATTTCCTATGCATTGTTGTTTGCCTATTTCAGCAGTAGAAAACGTTATGGTGTAGCAGCCAATAACATGAAGCAAGTGAAAGATTTGTACCTCATCCCTTTAGGTTCCTCAGATAAAGTCCCACATCATCTCGTGCCTTTTGATGGGCCTGGTAAGTACAGCTTGGAATTTGGAACTTTATTATCATAACACTACTTAAAGTAGTTTACAACAGAAATAAAAGAGAAATTAAAATTTTAAAATGCCAGCTCTTTTGTTCAAACATGGAGTGATTTTTCCATAGTATGAGCTTCCTTGAAAAGACATTATTTTCCCTTTGTAAGATTATTCTGATACTTTAAAGTATTGTTGTCAAAAAAATTACTGTGCGTAACTTTGTTTCATGTTTACAACATTCTTCCTCTAACACAGGTGTCTTTGTAGGTTACAGTCTCAGTAAATTCAGTGATGCAAGTGAACTATGGTAGTAGTCATACTGAGTTCCAAATTAATACTGTAACTTTAAAATAGTATTTTTTATTATTTGAAATGTACTAATTCCCTTCTGCTCAAATGTTCGAAACTTGCTTAAAAAACCAACCAACCAACCAAAAAACATGGAAAGTTTCAAAAACAGATGGGCAAGGAAGAAAAGATCCTGAAATGTGTCTCAGTAGTTCTGCTTACACCTGAGTTACTTTGTATCAATTTATTTTGGTTATAAAAATTTGTGGATGCTTTCTTCTTTTGAGATAGGCAGGGCCAAAACAAAGAGAGGATGAGCTATGACTCATAATTTTTTTTGCAAGAACCTAAATGATACAGATCAAAATACATAGTGAAGAGGTAGCTAATAGTATACCTTGAAACACAGTGTCTTCCTGGAATACGAGGGAAGCATTTTGAAAAGTCACTCTTGGTAAATCTTTGAAAAGTATGTCTAACACAAATTGATGAGGAGACTTTGTGGTTCCAGGTGTGCTGTTTATTTCCCCCCGCCCTTGTACTTTGCTGCCACTTTTACCAGTCTGCAGCTGTGTTAGGCTAACATGATGTTTAACTTATGTTCTTTTTCTTACGTGACTGGATGTCCTATATAACTAACTCGTATTCTGGCATTTGAAAGTTACAGTGGGTGATAGAATACTAAAAGCAAATTTAATTTGCAATATGTGAAGTCATAATTTTAATGTTGGAAATATATTTTTAAGTATTTTAAGTATTGTTATGTTTAATGATGGAAACCTCATGTCATAAAATGAATACTGTCTATAATACAAGGGCATGGGGGTTATTTTTGTTAAAATGATTGCCTTAACCAAAAGATAAGGAGATGATAAACTGCTGTTACAATTTTGTACAGGGATTGAAATACATCGACCAAATTTATTACTGGGATTGATAATTCGCCAGAAAATGAAGAGGCAGATTACTGCTGTTGCAAGTGTTGCTAGTAGTTTTGTGGATGAAGCTTCTGAAAGTACCTTGAGTAACTTGCCACCAGAGAAGAAAAGCAAGCCAAACAAACCAGAAGTCTCTCATCATGAGTTGGCACTAGAAGAAGAAGAGGAAAATGATTTTTTTAATTCCTTCACAACTGTGCTACACAAGCAGAGAAATAAACCTCAGCAATCTAATATAGAAGATGTTCCAGCAGTTACTGAACCGTTGGTGGAAAGTATCAAACATGAACCCCCGAAGCCTCTCAGATTTCTTCCTGGAGTCCTGGTGGGATGGGAAAATCAGCCTTCTACTCTGGAGCTAGCAAATAAACCGTTGCCAGTCGATGATATTCTTCAGAGCCTGTTGGGTACAACAGGGCAGGTATATGAACACAGCAAGGCAGAAGCAAGTACCAGTGAAGACATACCATTATTAAATGAACAGGCAACCTTAAAAGAAGAAAACATGGATATTGCTGATGTAACTAGTGAAGTTAGTGAAGCAAAGACTGGTTTGGATGATCTGCAAGAACCCACTAGTGCTGCTGTAACTGTGGATGCAGCAACTGTAGGCACCTCAAGTTCTGCAAGAAGTGCTGGATCTTTGATAGGGCTGAGTCTAAAGGGAAAACCTCCGGATGTCTCCACAGAAGCATTCTTAGCAAATTTATCTGCTCAGTCACAGAATAAAGAAACTGAAGAAAGTAAAGAAAATGACCCAAAGCGGCAGTTACCCGACAAGGATAACATTACACAGGAAGGTAGAAGGACCACGAATTCCAGCTTTTCTTCCTCCTCATCAAATGCAGGGAAAAAACCCAATGAGAACAATGTTAATTCAGGCTCTGCTGAAGGTACCACAGCTAATACCTCTAAATCACCACCATTTATTAATCTTAAGAGAGACCCACGACAGGCAGCTGGGCGAAGCCAGCAGACTAATACTGCAGAAAACAAGGAAGGAGATGGTAGCAGAAATGAGGACCGACAGAACGCTTCAGGAAATGATCAAATGGAACCAGAGAATAAACAGTCTCCTGGAGAAGTGGGCTTGAACCTGTATCAAAGTGATGCGCAAACCAACGAGACGCAGTACAGTTCAGCTGCAGCAAAAGCTGATAACGCAGCTGCATCACAAGCAGACGATACCAGACACTCACAGGAGGAGGCACTGATGCAAAACATTGAAACCGTGAACTCGTTTAGAAGAGGACCAGCAGCAACTTCATCTCATTTTGAAACGGAAAACTCTTCTCGCTCTGAATTTATTTCCAAGGTCCCAAGCCCTATTGCAAGTGGCAGCTTCTCATCTGTTAGACCTCCACAGCAGAATTTTCAGCATCCAAAATCTAATCCACCTGGATTTCAGTTTCAGGCTCCTGCACCTCCTAACTTCCCTCCACAAAACAACCCTATGTTTGGATTTCCTCCTCATTTACCACCTCCACTTCTTCCTCCTCCTGGCTTTGGCTTTCCTCAAAATCCAATGATGCCATGGCCACCTGTAGCTCATTTATCAGGTCAGCCACCACACTATGCTGGACCCATTGCACAGGGGCTACCAGTGGCTCACAAACAATCAAGATTTTTGGGGCCAGAAAATTTTTTTCAGAGTAAAGACAATAGGAGACCAGAAAGACGCCACAGTGATCCTTGGGGCAGACAAGAACAGCATTTGGAGAGAGGGTTCAGTAGAGGAAAAAACGATCAACATAGACAAAGATTTTACAGTGAATCCCATCACCAAAAGAAGGACAGACATGAAAAGGAGTGGAACAATGAAAAATACTGGGAACAAGATTCTGAAAGAAATAGACGCAGAGACAGAAACCAGGAAAAAGAGAGAGAGAGGAAGAGTAGAGAGGAAGGGCAGAGAGACAAAGAAAGATTGCGATCTCCACACAGTGATAGGTCTGCTGATGGAAAAAGCCCCAGAGAGACTAGAAATCCGGAAAAAAAGACGGAGAAGCCTAAAAGTGAAGAACAGGCTCATGAAAAAGATAAGGAGAGGGAGAAAAGCAAAGAGAAGCATAGAGAACGAGAAAGTGAAAAGAACAGAGAGAGACATAGGGACCACAGTGACAGAACTAAAAGCAAAAGGTAAAAAGATGCAGGCAGTCTTTTAAAGTCCTATTTAAATAAACTGTTAGAGTAATGTCGTAAAACTTTGTATAAAAAAAAAAGCCTGCTAGGATTGTGCCATCTTTTTTATTCAGTGTTGGTGTTTTGCAGAAACAAGTCTGTGTTTTGGTACCACTCGATGTACCAATACTCATCCTTTTTTTCATTATACCAACTATCGCTAGAAGTAGGAGTTTAATATTTTTTAAAATTTTACATTGCTGTATATTCAAAATTTTAAAAATTTCTTTTATTAATATGCAATAAAGGCTTAGAAATTCTCTTAGCTGATGAAGTTGGCTTTAGTCAAGTCTGCAATATAGTTGCTGCCTTTGGTAATTTGTGCTCTCTTCTGTTTTAAGATGCTCTAATAATTTTAAAGGTGAATTTCATACAATAACCTTCTTTTTAAATTGCACTGTTTTTAAAGACTGTAGCAAAGCCTCAGAATCCACACACATTACAACAAAATATAATATGCTCAGTGGTGTGAAGAGTTTTTTTAAATTATTCAGTAGTACAATAAAATAATTCAAGTGTATTTCATTAGTTTTTCAGATATTTCCTAAGCATCTGAAGCAGTTTGTGACCAGAAATTGGAGGGCTGAGCTGCTCGAATGTTATTGCTTTAAACTGCACTTGTTTTAATAAGAAAGCATTTTTAAGCTAAATTCTTGGAAATATGATTTGTAGTAGTAAATTCATTTCTCCCACCGTTTTCCATGCTTCAAAAACTTGAATACCTAAGCCTGTACATTACTTTGTGTTTTGCTATCCTTTTTACTGTAAAATGTAAATATTTTAAGGGATATTTTGATTCTAAAATGATAAAACTTTCTCACATACTGTGTGTGTTTGTTTTCATAGGTGTGAAACTGTAGGCTAAATGAATATACCAGGCTGAGTTACAGAATGCCACATTTGTTGTACACTTCATGGCTTGGTCGTTTCAAGTTATGGGGCGGGGCTGAAGAGGGAGGAGAAGGGGAGAAGGGTGTTTGTAACATCGGCACTTCTAGTAACTTGCAATTTTGTAATGACAACCATCCACTGACGCAAAACAAAAAGCCAAAAAACTTGCAAACCTGGAAACAAACTAAAGTCTCCTGCTCTTATACTTCTTAAAATACACTGGTCGCTCTGTTGACTCTGTCAGAAACAACAAAAATATTCCACCTTATAAAGAAAAACTTACATTTATTGCTCTGTTTTTCAGTGTTTTGTTTTTCACTTTGAGTACATGACCTTATGTACTGTGTAGCATTTTGCACTTTACTGTAAAAAAACCTCTTCTTTCCGGAAAGGTCTTTCCAGTTTAACAAAACATTAATTGTTAGTTTTAATTATGAATATGTTTTAAGGGAAAATATCATTTGGATGCTTTGGAGGTAGCTTCATGGTCAGATTGACTAAAATTAAAAATCTTGCACTGAATAAAGGGAGTGGTAGACTTTTATTAGGTAACGTTTCTTAGACTCATAGTTGAGAAGATTAATAAAAAACTCTCAGTTTGTTAATGACTAGAATCAATACTTAAACTTTTGACTTTTATAGCATGATAACATGATGATTAAATTAGTCTTTTCCAAATTAATTCCATGATCTGCATCATGCCATTGAATATATCTGGTAGTATTATGCATGTGTTGTGTTGGTTTTTAAATATTTTCATCAGAGTTCTTTAGACACAGAAGTGCACCAAGGCTTTGTTCTGGTTTTTGGAGTAAGTCTTAAGTCGGCAGCTCTGCTTGTGGAGATTTTCTTTTGCCCAGTTCAGTAGTAGTCTGCTCCCGGTCCGCTGGTGATCCGTCTCTCACATTTACATCCATTTGTGCTCTAAAAATAAACTGGGAGCAATGAAAATGGCAACTGTCTGTACGGAAGAGACGGAATGCTTTCTGCCAGAACGACCAGAAATAATTTGTTTGGAAAGAATATGTAACTATTTTCCAAGTTTGTAGAGTGCTTACTACCTGCCTCGTGTATGTAGAACCTGAAGAGATCCACAGTAAAACAGCTTTTGAGGGAGGGTTTTGTTTAGAGTTTAAATTAACAAGCAGTGACAGTTTCCAGGATTTGGTCCTAGAATCTGAGTTAGTGTAATGGGAATAAATCCCGCTACTCCAGGAATAAAGGATTTTTTCTTCTCCACTGCCTTCAGTCACCCTCCTTCCACCACTTGTGTTAGCTGAAGTGCTCCGCTTACTTGTTACGTGTTTTACACTGAATCACTGCTTGGGCCACAGAAAGCAGCGTGTACTGATGAGGAACTGGCAGGACACCGGGAGCCTCAGAAAGAACAGGATAAACCCGAAGTACACTCCCTTCCCCAGCACCACATGGCCATAAAAGGCCCTCCTGAGGGAAGCTGGAAGAGGGGAAGAATCTGGGGCTAGCTCAGATGCCAAGTGGGCTCCGTGAGGTGCCTGTTGGGAAGAGGGGAAGAAGCTCTGTTGCATCTGACTGATCACTTGAGGGCTCAGAGCCGCTGAAGAAGATAGATGGAACCTCACAAAGATGTTTGCAGATGCTTATAAAAAAGTCTCAGGATAGTTCCACCACCCCACACATCCCCCTTAGTGATCTTCAAGTCATACTAACTATGGGTATGTGGAAACTAATGTGTGTCACCTAGCTTTAGAATGCTTATTGTCTCGGCTCCAAATCTGCTTTATGGAAAGGCAGAAAAAACCCCAGAAATAGATACATATTTCTGATTGGTACCCACTGAAGACCTGGATTCAGAGAATTTCCATGCAAGGAGGAGATGATTTATTATGTGCTTTTGAGCAATAGTGAAGTAAAAAAGGAAGATACAGGGATCAATCACTATTATTTTTATTTAAGTATTTTACTTACACACTAAGCCAGCAGTCACATGAGAAATGTTGATACCATCATAAATCATTTCTTTAAGCACATTAAAACAGAACTTTATTTATTTTGTTTTTATTGCTCACTAAAGTAGGCTATAACTGAGCTTTCTCGGAAGGAATAGAATTTTTGCATTTATATAGAAGGAGCTCTGTTTACTTTTGAGATTATAAATTAATGAAAAATATAGTCATGGAAGTTCAACTTACTGAGGTCAAAAACTTTGTCTAGCAAAATTTCAGAATCTCGTTTCGGGTCATATTAAGCCAGAAAGGTCTATCTAAAGCAAAGACTTTCTTAGACTTTCTTTTTAGTTGTAGGCAGACTGCCACGTTTCCACGTTCCAGTTGTGAATGGTTAAAACAAAAAGTTTTCATGTAATCAAATAGGGGAGACCTCTGCTGGAGAAAACCAGCAGGCATCTTTTATATCTGTTCAGTAACGAAGTGAAATACGGCTGCTCTGAGAATCATTCTTCTTTAATATTTTAGCACGAACACAGTCAAGTTCTACCCTTTTACAAAACTTTATACACCATGGATGGAGTCTCAGGAGACCTAGAATATAGTCTTTGTGGACTTAATAAGTAATTGCAGATGTTATGATTTAAAAAATTCTCAACACAATGAACATGCACGGTTATGCCCCAAGTGTACCTTTTCTTCACCCCCCTCTCAGTTTCAGTTTTTACGCTTGACCTTAATATTACAAGATTGAGAGAGAGACTGCATTCTGATAAAATTTAAGAGTTTTGGAGAAACGGGTAAGTTGTCTGTTTTCATAAAGCAACAAACAATACTGGAGTGACGGTTGGCTTTATGAGCTATTTACTACCTATTTGTCTACAAAGCTATTTCTAGAACAATAAAGAAAAAATGTGCAGACTTTCCCATTATTTTAAAGTAAATACTAAAGAGTATGTGTAAGTAATTTTATGAGTAAAACATCTGATCGCATTTTATTTATGCTATTAATACTCAAAAAAAAAAAAAGATAATTTTATTAAGTCCTTTCTTACATTGGTTCCTGAATCTTACACTGCCAGCTAACACAAAAAGACAGGAGGAAAAGGAAGTTTATCACTTTTAGACAGTCTTAAACAATTTTTCAATTAATTCCCATTGTAAACATTATACCCCTCTGCTTTCATTAGCTGAATCTTCTTAGAATCTTGGAAAAGCACAACATCTTTAATTTTGCCAATGAATTCCTTCTGAAAAAGCCCTGTAGTGACAGTATCGACTTCCCTGCCAATTTCAAACCCACCAAAATAACAAATGCCACCATAGTTTAAAGCAGTGTATTTTCTATGTGGATCAATATCTTCAAAAAGAATCAGCTCCTCATCAAGGTATACCTTAATACAAGTTTGGTTTTGAACTACAGTAACGAAATGCCATCTTTGATCACAACAGGTGGAGTGTTTGTTGTGAATTAAAGGAATAGAGATTCTTTCTCCAAGATTAATCACAACTTTTAATGTTCCATTAGCAAGACCAATGGCAAGAAAATCATTATCTTCATCTTCACCTTTTCCCATCCACACTATTAAGCCTTCGGTCTGATTGGTAGTAAAATTTAAAGAAATGCGGCTATACTGGAGGTCTCTTTTTCCGTAATGAGGGTCTATGTATTTGATGTAGGAGCTGCCGATGAACTTCGCTATAAAAAATTTGATTTCGATATCACAGTACTTACCTGACCAGCCTAGTGCGCATACACAGATATATGAGAATGAAGTGGGCTGAGGAATACAGAGAGCTTGAGGTCCACACCTGTTTTGTGAACAGTGAATAGATTGTTCACATGTGCTCCCTACCCACCCTTGTGGGCAAGAACAAGAAAAACCTGAGTCTTCAACTTGACATGTTCCATTATTTTTGCACACTGTGTACCCACAAACTGTTCCATCACAGTCACCAACATTTGCTCCACCTTTTGGGTCAGTCACGGTAAGCTTGAGGTCCCTGTTATTTATAACAATTTCTCGTATACAACCAGTGAAACCTGTGGGTTCGTTTTCTACTGCCATTGAATTAACGAGGCTTAAGGAGGACACCCCTCCAACAAAAAAATCCGTGTGCGTGTCTAGCACGTTCATTCCAGGACTAGCTTTCTGAGTAATGGTGATACCATCCAGGTCCAGGTAGCCTTCATTACCAACTCTTCCTGCTTTGAGCAAATGCCATGTATTTCCATTTGTGTGGACCTTCTGAGAGGTCTGTAGGATGACTGTCTTGTCTCCGAGATTGTAGCGTAACTGTATAAATCCATTTACTAATGATATACATAGGAAGTCACCTGTAAGAAACAGTATAAAATAGTTTTACTTTTTAAAGGCAGCACACTGAAGAACAGCGTATACATAATCCTGGTGCTTTCATGCCTGCACTTGCCCAACGTAGTAACTTATTTTCAGCAGCCTTGTACCATCATGTGTAAATCACACAAAGTGAAATGTTCCCTGATGAGCTTCTTGTGGCCTTTTTTTTTCCCCCCTTGTCATTGGAAACCGAGTTCATGTTTGCTTCAAAGTAAAAAGCTGAATCTTCTGAAAATCTCTGCTTTGGTGCAGAGACTAGATCACTCTGAGGCAGGGGGAAACAGGATCACTTTGGCATCCAGGGACTGTGAGTTGGTGTTGCCCTGAAAATAATCAAGTTTTGGCCAAGTTACAAATGCCATAATACTCTCAATTTCCATATGCTAAATAAAGGCTCAATGGTCTTGGCAGTTTAATACACTGAACATTTGTCTGCACCAAACATACTTTGCTTTCCCTGAAACTGCTTTTTGCAATGGGGATGTTTTGGGTTTAATAATCTTGACAGCTGTAGGAACATATAAGCTTTTTATTGAATTGTTCTGGAGGCCTCCATGACAGGAATATTAAGAGGGAGTCATGTACTATCGATTGGTGTTTCTGGCCTTACAGGCAATATAAAAGGAAAGGGAGTACTGTACTTCAAACTGCACTTGCAAACCTGAAGAAAAAAAGCTGCGAAAGGTTAGAAAATGGGAGCTGGAAAGAATATGTGTAAGGGCAGAGGTAGTCGAACAGGGAGGTGACAGGGAGGCGGAAGAGGACATCGGAAGAGTCCGCAAAGTCACATTTTCAAAGATCTTGATGTTTGCCTGTGCAGTTTAGCCTTTTTTTTTTTTTTTTTTTTTTTAATAGTGCTTTTGAAGATAGTAAGTATGAGGTAGTTGTGGGTTTTTAAAGTAAGTTTATTGATTGAATTGATAAATGTGTTTTGCTAAGTTTGAATGTAAGCTTTCTCTCTTAATAGATACCAGTAAAACTTAAGTTTCATGGAGAAATACTTTTAAGTATACTTTTAAGAAATACTTTAAAATATTTGTAAGTATTTCAGTAAGAAGTACTTTTAAATTTGGAAAGTACAATTTCCTTAAAGATTCAGTATTCTTAAGGGTGGACCTGTTAGTAGAATGATGAAGTCTGCTTCCTTGGTTTAATTTTTGAATATTTCTAATCCTTGAATTGCATTGCCTTTAGTGCAGTTAAAAATGAACGGCTGAATTTACTGGGGCTTCTGAAAGTTACTACAGTTATGCCTCTCTTTTCAGCAATTGTTCAGGTTCCCATTCAGGCAGGGTGGAGACGTTCCAGTTGAATTAGTGGCTGTGGAGTACGTGCTTGGTGCCTCACTTTCCCTGCCCCAGACACCCATGGGAAGAACGAGAAGGCGGCTCTTCTTTCAACTGCAGTCCAGTGATGGCAGAGCACTTTGTTCTAGCTTTATGGTTCCCGTTGTGATGATCTGTTTTCCTTCCCTGCACATAGTGTTAGTTTTGAGTATCCTACTTGTTTCTACTTTTTTTCGTAAAATGAATATAATATTCTTTACTTGTGGTTTCTCTTGCTCAGTGATGTCGCTTTAAGCTTGCTTAATTTTTCACTGCGTGGCCTGAATGCACTTGCATTTTTGTTTGAGCAATGTACATAACCTGCTTGTCTGTTTCTTTTATCAGGCTCTCAATCCTAGGGTAAGAAAGGATCAGAAAAAGTTGCTGAACTACCTCCTTGGCAGCCTTCGATCCCCTCTCCTACCCAGACATGCAGACTTGCATAAGGACATGAGTACTTATTCTTTGCTGTCTAGGAAGAAGGAAAACATCTGACCAGGGTTGCTTGCTCATCTGTCTTGTAATCAAGAACTGGAGAAGCTGGCTGTTCTCCAAGACTTCCTGGCCTGCAGGGAAGTTTTTCTGGTAGCTTTGTGCATTTGACAGTGATCTGAGATGATATTAGAGAACAGTGCTTCAGTGATGTCTGGAAAAAAGTGGTCACAGTTTCAGCAGTTGGTCATGGTGCTTCTGACTGAGGCCTAATGATGTCTGTTGCTAATGTGCTTGCAGTCAGTTTTGGAGTCTTAGTTTTATTACAAGGGCAGATCTGTGTTACTGCATCTGCTGTCTACAGCGTAAGGTGAAGTTATGGCTGAGTACTCTGGGTTATGTTCTAGCACAAATTTGAGGCCTCTCTTCAAATTGGAGTAACTTATTTTTCTGCTAGTTGTGAACAAAAAAATTAAACTTTCAACTCTCCCTGAGGCTCTCAAGGCACTTTCTTACTCCCTTGCTTAGACCCTCTTTTCACAGATGACTTGCCATTTTAGTCTTTGTCGAGAACATCAGAGTGTTGAGATAAATTTTGTGATGTGGATGTTGATCCCAGGGTTCAGCTCAGTATTTCTCTATGCAGTTTGTCATGCCATAGGTACTACTCGGGGATAACTGGCTGAAAACATTTTAGGACTCTAAAGTACTGTGTGCTCAGTGTCCATGAAACTTCCTTTCCAAGTGAAGGCAAATTACGGGCTCAGCTTTGTTCTTCACTTCAGCAACCAATGATGTTTTCAACAAGGGACCTCAGTTTGCCCTGAGGGACAAGCTGCACAGCTGCAGCCTGTGCAGGCCTGTGCCATCATAGGAATTGCACCACCATTTTAAACAAATGGCATTCTTGCCACTGAATTTCTTCTCTCAGCACTTTCAGTACGGGAGACCATGAATCAAGGTTGTTTCCACTGTTTCAGTTTGAGCATTACTGAAACCTGTGTCATACAACCCTAACTGGGGCCAAGGATCTTTCTGAGGAAGTTTGCTTTTGTTAAGTGTGGAGGAGATGACATCCTCACTTTTTCCAGGACTAGACTTTATAGCTGGTCCCTGCTTTCTAGAAAGTATGACCTACACACAGGGCACACAACTTTGCTTCCAGCTTTTCAAATTAGCATCTCATCTAATACGGACTATTTATCCCCATCAGCAGTGTCACAAAAAAAAGCAGAGAGACTCCTGAGGTGCGCACTCGCAGTTGTTCTTTTGTTGTGAATGCAAGTCTGACCAACCTGTTGGATGGGGTGTAAAGAACTGTAAGGCAGTCTGTATCAATAAGGTTGAATCTTTGTTAGAAATAGGCTATTGTAGCTTAGCTGTGGCTTGAAACTACAACATGTCAAGACCCTCGGTGTTGGAACAAAATCTTCAATGGTTACAGCATTCAGTTCTGTTCTGATGCACCTTCCTGCCCCTGTCACCTTCCCTGTTTCAGTTAAATAAAGAGGTTTGTTTGTTTGTTTGTTTGTTTGTTTTTAATAAAAGATTGTTTCCTTGTCTTCTCAGAGGTAGGGAATTTTGTAGCAGGTGTTGCCATAAGGAAGGAACTGTTCCGGAGTTAAAATAGAACTTTAATTGCAAACTCTAGTTCAGAGTTTTCACCAAATGACCCAAGGTCAAAGTTACTCCACCTCGGCGTGGATTGTCTCTATTCCATAGCAGAAGCCATCACTCCAAAACAGGTACCGATTTTGCTTCATCACTTTAATTTTCAGGTTTTCATTATGTGCACAAGTCTCACCTGCTCCCATATCAGATGCCAGCATTCCCAAAAGCCAGGTCAACTCTATGTCCTGAGCAAGTCAGTCTCTAAAACTGGGAGTTAATGCAAAGTCTCCTATAAGTACATCTGGCTACTACTGTGAGATCTGGATTATCCATGACGGTATCTGCTTATGAATTCTGAAGGCATCACAAAAGTTTTCAGCTTGCAACTACTCTGAATATGTCTTTAAGTCTGTAAGCAAATTGGTTACAGTGACACAGTCAAGTTTTAAATTCTCCCAAATGGTGACAATGCCCTTTCATGTTCAGCCTTTATCTAGACATGCAGGTGTGTCTGTATCCCCATCTAGAGAGGGTATCGTGCTGAAGCAGTTTCAGGTCACCTCGTTTTTATGTTACCACAGGAAACTCATCTACATTGTAATGTGTCAGAACTCTGTACAGTTGGACCCAAATCATGTCCTCTTACGCTGTGGCCCTTTATGTATTCTTCCAGGAGCAGAACATTTCTTGTGTAGTAGGGGTTGAAATAGCCATGTCGGCCTCCAACTCAATGCCTACTCTGTGGCCAAGGAAGGTGATGCACTGTGGTTTCCACGTGGGAGGGAACCTAACTGACTAGTAGCTGTCCTTTTCAGCTGGTCTCCTGAACATTTCCAGGAGCCACAGTAAGGCTCAGGGCAAAGGAGAGAAAGCAGAGCAGAAGAGGGAGGGCTATAAACCGGTAGAACAAGGGAACAAAGGACAGAAAGAAGAGATGAGCCTTATTCCCACCCTTCTGCAGCCTCTTCCACTATTTGCTACCCTGTAATATGTCAACATGGTTGAAGTTTATTGTTCTCAGCTTAATCTCCATCTGTTGTTGCCTTCCTTGTCTTTAGAGGCTTGTTAGCCATGACAGTCTTTGCCACGGCCTGAGTGCATGCACAGTTAGGTATCGGTCAGCTGGCAGGCCACAGCGGCTTGTTGCAGCTATTGTAACTTGATCTTTTATCTAGTGATGACCATAACCAGTGCCTCTAATGCACATTTACAGGAACTACCTATATGGATATGCTTTCATGGATTATTACAAAATGATTGTATTCTGTGTATGGAGCTGCATCTCACAGCTAATGCAAGGCTGAGAACAGGTATCAAGCCAGGCCTGTCAATCTCTCGAACCACGTAAAGAATCGCTGTGGCAGTAGGTGGATTCCAGCTTCCACTTGGAACACCATCCCAGTGCAGAAGGGCATAGCTAGGGTCCAGAACAGCCCTGCAGACAGAGTGATGCTCATGCATCTAGAAGGGGTTGGCAGTTATCTATTTGTAAGATAGACCATTCAGCCTCACCTTTCAAAAATGCTGCCCTCCTTGGTGAAAATACATTTTCTGCTTCCTTTAGTCACCACTGTCACCCTGGCATATTTCAGCAGCTAGAAGGAGCCACCTTCCCTGAGCAACCTCAATTTGCCAGCTCCAGTTTTGGTTTGCAGTGGCAAATGGGTGGCAACAATACTTCATATGCAACAGATTTCAAGATGATGGGATTATCTGTTCTGTCACACAGATAGCTGACTGTTCTGCTTCCTACGCTGCTAATTTAGTCCATACAAATGATCCCACAGCTAGTAACAAAGCAGAAATGATGTCCCTGTCAGCTAAGGAAACATGGCTGCTAAGAGAGAAGAGTTAACCACTCTAAGTTTCTGTTCTAAAAGTGGGTGGATAATCAATTTGTTTCCGATTAGGAAAACAACACTCCCCCTTTGTGGGTATTCCAGAAATTCTGAATATTTCCAAAAGATTTTAGGATTTTAGTCCAATTCCATGATTCAGGTTTCACCATAAACAATGTCTTAGAAAACCAAGCAGACATCACAAACCCATACTGGCTGTCTCTTATTTTCATGCCTTAGGTTTTTAAACTGAAATGGATTAAATATCAGGAGTTAAAGTTTTGATTTTTTCAGACCAGGTGGGTAACATAATATGGTTAAAGGGAGACAGAACACTGGTGTTGCAAATGTTGCGTATTAAATTTAGTGTGAGTCATCCCATCCTGTTTATTAACCTGACTTCCTTCTTAGTCACCCAGCAAAACTGTTCTTTCTCATCTCATCAGGGAGCAAACCTTTCCATCACCCTGGCGTGAACTCTGGAATAGTGCAGACGGTCTACAGCATATTCCACCTTCACAAACAGATGTAAAGCTTCAGTAATGCTATGACTCAACGGAAAAGTAATGCTCCTTACTGCCTTTTACCCAGAGTGTCAAGGCCTTTAAGTATACAGAGTGATCACTATGTAAATGGACTGGATTACACATTTTTCAAGCAGTTGATGGGCATCCAGCAAATCCTGTCTGAATTAAAGGCTATTTATTCAGTGGGTCTCTCACATTTTCACTGGTAGAAATAGAATATACTGCACTTGAGAAAATGTGAAGTGGGCTGGCCTTCCAGCACGCTGCTGAGCTCCACAAAAATGCTGTATTATTTGCAGAGACCTCGCTCAGAAGCAGTGCATAGAACTGTCTGCATGTCCCGCATTTTTACCTCACTGGCATAAAACAAGTAATCAAAGGTGGGGGAGGGAGGGGTGGAAATCCCCTTGTCATTCTATCTGCAAGTTTCCAATCTAAAATATGCATACACAGCTCACATGTTGGGGGTTTATTTCCAGCTCATTATTAATATATCTAGCCACATAAACTTTGCCAAAATTTGGAAATTAATTTCTTAGGGTGAGCAGAAGTCAATACTACCAGACTTAAAGTCATGGTACACATTCAGAAGAAGCTAACAAAGCAAGAAACCAATGATTGACAGAATTATAGGAAATGGTGCTCACAGATAAAGATTCATAGGATGTTTTCCAGTTTATGCCAATGTGCCAGGTGTTTAAATGTGTGTACTGAAGGAATGACATTGTTAGAGGAGTGGAGGCTGGAACCGACGTATCAACTTTGACATAAGGAGACTAGCCACCTCCCCACCCTTTTGAGAAATGCATGTCATGTTCTTTAAAAAGAACAGATCAAGGAGGAAATGTTTCAGTGGAAGTCACGTGTTTATTTCTTCACTTACTAAAGTTTGGTTTTGTTTTTTTTTTTTTTTTTTTTTAAATGATGGGAAGATCATTTGGCAGGGTCATGGTCCTGAAGGGAAAGTCCCAGTGTAGTGTTTACATGGGTGACAAGCCAAGCCAGTGTATAACTGCGCCACTCACTATCATTACTAAATTAGCTGCATACTTAGACCTCATTTCTTTTAAAAAATCATCACTGTCTAGTGAGGGAAAAAAAAAATGTTCTAATTATTTCCGATTAGAAAGGAATTTTAGAAAAAAATCCCATGATTTCAGCAATCAATTTATTAAATCTTACATAACTCTGTAGAAGAAAAGGCTTTATATAAAGTGCTTTCTAAACTAATCCCCAACAGAAAGCTCTTTCACATCTGCTGGTTGCTAAGAATACTTCTGAGTCTTTCATCAGTCTAATTCTGTCTGGATTTGACTGGATTATATGAAGGCAAATATAAAGAGCCTGACGATTAGCTTTTCTTAAATCTTTCAAAACTTCAGGACAGTAAAAACAGATGTAGGAAATTTGTAAAGAAATTAAATTACTCTATAGAAGCTCTTTTTTTATTTTGAAATGATAAGATTCTAGAAAGCAATTTAATGAAAGTATTCCTTCCTGTGCAAACTAAACAATCATGAATGGCAACAGAATGAGGGCATGCTCGTGCTAAACCACTCTTGGCCCAAGTTAAACAGCCTTAGCTGTTAGCTTTGAAGCTTCCAAAGAGATATTTAATTTCTTTATATGCTAGCTGCTTCTTGCTAGCTTGACCTCTCACTGTTCTTTTGAGAGAGATCCTTTTTTCTCTTCTATTTTTCATGGCCCATGTAATGCTTTAGTTTATACATGAGAGAACTATTCACTGAGAATCTCAGAATTTGGCCCGTAAGTGACAGAATTATAAAAGATTCATTGTAGAAGACAGGGTTCTGTGCAAATAAGTGTATTTGTATTACAGATGTTCCATATATTTTTCTTTGAAGCTGCTTCTCTGTATGTGGTTGTAATTAGAACAAGGCAAACAGGAGGTGCCAGCAGTGTATGATGTATTATCAGTCTTACTGAATAGCAGCCTGTTAAAACATCTGCTTACCAAATAAGAAGGTGGTAAATTGGACATATGTGTGTTTATATGCATGTGTGGCTGAGTATGTTGAAATGTCTCAGAGCTTTAGGCTTTGAACAAAGGAATATAAAAATAAATAGCACTTAAATAGTTAAGTGCTTTTTTGTCATACAAAGGCCCATTTTTGCATAACGTACTACTTAATACAAGTGGAAAATTTGCTCTGAGATCATGTTATGAATGATATGTAATGCTTCTGTTTAAAAATGTGCAAGACGCCACATAAATGCAATATAAAGATGAAGTATGTTAATAAAGTAATTACAAAAAATTTACACCTTAAAGACGAGATTTTAAACTGTATTTACACTGGTTGGCAAATTATGTTTTCTTGACATGAAATTTTGGGAATGTTAACTCAGTAAAGTTTAAAATACTTTTATAAACAGTAGAAATATTTTATTTAGATTTCTTTTTCACTCTGCATATCTGGAAAATGCAGAACTATGTTTTGTATGATGTACCAGAAAGCATTTCAGCACTATATAATAAAAAGTTAAATTGCTGATGAACCTCACTAGCTCTCTCATATTCTGTTCACTTTAATTAACTTATTTGATCAGTTTTTATATTGCTTTATTTTTGGTCATTTTAAAACACTCGGCCAAACCCCCAGACTGTAAATCCTAGTGTAGCTGCACTGAAGCTGTGGGAGCAGTATCAGTAAATGTCTGTTGAAGACCTGGCTGCAGTTACTTTTCAGGGGAAAATGATTTTCTGAGCCACTTCATTAAATACTTGCTGGCTTTGGACTAATCCAAAATTTTGTTATGCATCTTTTTTCTTATGAACTCGATTATTCACGGTTCAAAACCCAGTCACCATGGACAATGAGTTACAGAGAATGAATGCCTGAATCACTTCAGTGTACTGCCTTTCTTTTTCAAAAAAGTACCTGGGTGTAGGATACCAGCGAGATGGAATATCTTACCTGACTGAGTACCCAAATGCTGTGCAGTGTAAAACAGGATACCATCTGGAGATAGAGGCTGAAACTGTAATTTGATATGGGTCTTATGCCGGATATAAAAGGGTGCAAATGACATCCATGATGATTCATTACTTCTGAAAGATGGGTCACTAATAGAAATATCTGAAAAATACAAGAGGAAAATACAATAAGAGATTTTGGGAGGACTGCATTATTATGGCACCAGTTGTCTACAGCTATTTTCTATAGTTCATAAATGATGTACATAATACTTCCAATTCTTCCCTTTCCAAAGACTAAAAATAATCTAGATACAGAATAAAACTTAGATAATAGCAAATCAATGTCATTTTGTTTTGTGTGCACCTTATTTTCACTAACAATCAAGCCTGTAGTTGAAATGCAAAATAAATGTGATCTTGTTAGTGTTCATTTTTAAGTAAATGTAAGTGTAAATTTTACATTGTTTAAAAATTCAAATGCAAAATACTTTTGCAGGTGGCAGAATAAACATTTATTTCTTCACCATAGAGATGAAAACCTTAGTGGATTTTAACTGCTTTGTGTGTCATAAGAATGTATATTTTAAGTGGAATGTGTTCATTAATTGCTGCTGAAATTTGGTTTTAAGACAATCATACTGAGATGCTTGATAATTCAAATTGTCCTATCTTATACTGAAATGGAGCACTTTCACAGAATTACAGTGAAGATACAATGTACACTTTGGAGCTATACACAGCTTCATCATTCTGTCTTACCACTTCTCTCAGTGCTGATTGTTCATATACCCTTAAGATATCGTGCTATTTAAAACTTCCTTCAGCCAACTGATAAAAGATTATACTTTTCTATGCTGTTTATGTCACTTGAAACTGTTTCCAATTTTTCTCACTATAACGACATTACATATTTGAAATATAATTATGTTAGTTATTAGTTAATTTTTTATCATGTGGTTGTTAGTTTTCTGTATTTGTGGGTTCACTGGAACAAGTCAAGCTATTTAAGTGTGCAGGGCACATTTAGACCTGTGTGTGATAAGCCATTTTTACTACTTAGTTAATCACAGTACTAAATGCCTGGACTGTAAGTGCTGTCCCCCTCACTTTTCACAGTTTTTCTGCTGAAGCTCTGCTGTTTCTCTTTTAGGAGGCCAATATCTTCATTTTGGTGCTCCCAATGTCACAGTTTTATAGTAACTTGTTTTCAGTCAAATATACCTTCATGATGTCCTCGTAGTGCATTCTTAGGCAACCTTATGCTATCTTTCTGCACTCGGGTTTTATGCATAATGTCTGCTCATGAATCCACTTGACATCCAGTGGCACCTTGTGTTGCCTATAGCAGATGGGCCTTAGTTATTAGCCTGATATACAGTCAGCATGCTGCAAGGTTTTGTAATTTGTCTATTTGTCACACCACCTCTCTCAGAATGGAATTTAAGGTGTTCCTGGTGGACTGTGTCCAGCAGACAGATGCACCATTATGCAGGATCCAGATCTCTCACCTGTTATCAGCATAATGACTCGAGGATGCCTCTTGAATGGGTAGAATCAATACAGCTGCCCTTTCTGTTCATTTCCCCCACTAGATTACAGTTAATACTTCTGAGGAAAGTGTATAGATTTAACCTCATAAATTCTCAGTTAGTCTAAAAGTGAATTTTAATCTCTGGAATAAAAATGGATTTATGAAATATTTGAATGATCAGAACCAGGCTTTTGATGAGCTGTTATTCAACCTATGTATATATTCTCATGGAAACACAATATGTTAACAAACCACTCCCATCCTGAACATCATAATAGCTGTTATAATGTCAAAGCTAGGCAGTGTTTGTAGTAATATATTACATAATATCAGACATGTCAAGTTCCTGGTATCTATACTTAAAAGCTAACAGAAATAAAAATAATTTTAAGAATAGCAATTACCCTGGAAAATAAATAGTAATAAAAATTGCTAAACAGATTAGGTGATGTAATTGATATCACTAAAACTTATAGACATTATCAGGTGCAAAAGACAAAATAATACCTAAATAGTTTTAATATGGATTTTTAGGTACTTGTATTTTTTTCTGAAGGTAAGAGACAATGTTCTCCACTGGTAGTTAAAGATGAAATCCCTATACTGATGTCTTGATATTTAAAAATCAATTAGAAATAACAATTCATTTTGTACATAGATATTTTTCTTTATGCATCATTTGGAAATCAGTCTTTTCTTGACAAATTCTTCCACAGTGAGACTTACATATGGAGGTACTGTGTCACAGCAGTCAATCTCATATTAAAATATGATGCTGCTTAAAAGGTCATATCAGGTGAAGTGTACAATGAGTTATCTGAAAGTCTTCATGTCAGATTCAGTTTCACTTTGCCAATGTAGTTAATTCTTTACTGCTTATGAAGGAAGCATGGACAATGACTAACGTGGAAGCAGAATGTTCAGCTGCAGCAGGACTGAAATGCTACATTGCTTATCATTGGAAGGCATATGAAAGGAAGGTTATTATGATAAAAAACCTTGGAGCAGAGAGAGAAGGATGGAAAAAGGTGATTTTATAGTATCACCCAGAGAATGAATTAAATCCATGGTTTTACATTACAAACAGAGTATCAAAAAATAACACCCGCATCTTCAGCAGCAGATATCAGAATGCTTTAGAAGGAAGGTATTCTGATTTATGGATGTCAAATAAAATACTCTATTTAATATACTTCATTCTAAAACTTTCAAGATGCAAACATTTTATTCCATTTTTCTAAAAAAGTGATTTTATTCACAATAAATATATTTTAACAAATGTCAGAAAGCAACATATTTTGCCACAATGCAGCAGGACTAACTACAGGAAGTATTAGAATGACTTTTAATTTGCTTGTAAATTATCTGTAGATCCTGTAGGTACTGATTATATGCATGGAAAACATCTGACTTGACAGTTACATGGAAATGTGCGCCCATATCTCAGAACAGAATGCCTTAACTCTACTGCAGTGCACAGAGATGATCGGTATAAAATTTAATTTTTGCAAAACTGCACCTATAGTTGCACACTTTTAAGGTGAAGAATAAGACAATTTAAGCTTTTCAATTTGCTTTTATGGCAGGCATATGCAAAACTAACATGTCATGTCAAATGCTGAGGTACTTTACTGTTGTTTTCTCGGCACCAAACTTTTTTTTCCCACCTACAATATGAAAATTAGAAACTTGGCTAAACTTGCACAAGACAGTTCCTGTGTTACATATGCTTACTCTAGAGAAACTCTTTCCTAAAACAAAGGAGGTGAATGGATGCCTTTGTCAATCCTAAGAGCTAAATTTGTAGGACTTGTGTTGTGTAACTACTACATTACTCACTAGAGCACTCAGCACTGTGTGGTGCACTGTAAGTACAACAGGCATTTAAGCAAACATTTCTGTTCTGTATTTGATTAATGACTCACTTTTCTAAGCTGAGTACCAGTATCTGATGAAGTTATACATTTCTAAATGATTCCAAGAGAAACTCCAAATCCCTTTAGACCGATTAGAGCTATGGGAACACAGAGTTCCTGAAACTACTATTGCTGAAGTTTTTCTCTCCCTCTACTACACATTAACACCTTTCAGTTTCCTCCTGTTATCCTCATTTGACCAGCCTTGTAATGCTCACACATCCTATTCAACTGCTGTTATGAACAAATCTTTCTAGGTCATTCCTGCACCTGGATTAATTCCCACCACTGAAGCAGAAGTGCTTGTACACATCCTTGTCTACATTTTGATGGCATTACATTTTGGTGGTTTCTTCAAGCAGCTTGTTGCCTCAAAATGTTCAGCGAGTCTATTTTCCTACTCAGCATATGAAGGAAACTTGCAGTGGAAAAGTAAAACAGTGAACACGAAAAATCTGAGCTCAAACTTCAAGATGGAAGCTCGGATGCTGTGGAAGCAGGGATGGGCTACCTAGCAGGAATACAGAGCCAGTGCCTGAGTTGAACAGGGATGGAGTTAGGAGTTTAAACTCAGCAAGTGTGCTTTGAGGCAAGCTGGAGTATAAGAAATCTGGTAGTCTGCATAGTGTTTATGAGAGTAATTGAGTCAGGGAAACAGATTACTATAAAATTGGAGGGATTAATTTTGGTATTAAGACACACTTAGCTGCCTACATATATTATTTATAGGCATGAAAATACCCATTATGGTCAACTATGACATAAGATAGGATTCAGTTGCTTAAACATGTTTGTGACTTGATACTGAGATGCTTTAGCATATCCAGCCCATCCACATGGGCCTGGCTAGTATAACAGCAAGCACAGGGCCTCCTGCCATTGGCAGCCAGAATCTGTGAGGGGTATATGGCAGCAAGTAATCAGGTCCTACTTTCAGGCAACTGAATAGCATCACTGTGCAACACAGTCAACAAATCTAGGAAGAGCTTCACTTTATCCTGAAGCAGCCTTCTCCAAGGCTCCATTCAATTACCTAAATGGGTTATTTTTTCACAGCCTCTATTGCCTTATCCTCATGTGCCATTCCAGAAAGGCAGAGGTGTCCAACAGGTCCTGTGCCATATCTATGGACTCCACCTGGATGCTTTTGGGTACAAGTTTGCCAGGGCATCTCAACAGCACTAAGCATTTGCATTTATAAAAGCTTATTAGCTAAATAGCTTCACTGACTCTATTGACTAGATGTTCATCAACCATAATGGGAACTCATCTATCGAACTGATATGTAGACACTTAAATCCAGATGCCCTGTCTTTAAAACCAGTTCTTACCCTTGACAAAGTTTCTGACACCGAACACTTTCACAAATTAAGGTGACTAGCATATTTTCAGCAAATCATTCATGCTCATAGAGGCAGTCTGAAAATAATTCCAGAGACATCCTGCTCAGTTCTAGCTGTCTGTACCTTGTTCTTACTCAGTTGGGTAGCTGGAGGGAATGGTAAGTGCATGACTGAATTTTTATTGGGACATCATGTCACTCATGGCTGACCTGGTGTGGAGGGCATTACCGTTGTACTACATATCAGTTCCTTCATTCTGTCATGCATGAATTTCACTTGAGTTTATATATGATGAATACATGTCATGTATTATAATAGGCAACTCACTTTATTCTACTTGACATTTTAAATTACACAGATAAATATTACAAAAGCATGTTTTCTTGTGCCTACCATGAATATTAAGTTTACTGGACTGTTACTGATAAATCTGAAAGCTTAGATGGATTTTTAGGTAAAACTTTAACAACACCTTTTATCCTCATAGGACATGACTGCTATAGATACTATTTAAAGATTTTCTCATGTTGTCACAAGGTTGCAAAATATGATTTTGGAAACAGAAAGCTTGATGGAACCAGTGTTGCTTAAATTACTAAAAGAACATAAGTCACTGTGACCCAAAACAACAAACTAGTAAGTGACTGCAGTTGTCCTTTAAATGCTTAAACATAGAAGCACAGGTTTCCAAATAGTAACTATGAAATAGCTTGTGCATTAAGGCAGCAAGTCTAACTGCGTTTTCATTTTTACTACTGACAATTCTTCTCCAATACTGCCATCTATAGAATCTTTCAAATATTACACTTCTGTTCCCTTAAATATGACTATTATCAGGTCTGTGAGATCTCAAAAATAAATAATCTGAAATTATAGGTCTTCTTCATTCCTCTGTAAAATCAAGTAAATGATATAGGACATAAATTTCATATGCTTAGTATCTAAAGGAGTTCTAGCTCATTTGTAAATATATCTCAATATTTAACAGAATGTCAGAGGAACTTCATTGACTTCAAATTTATTTTTGCTCAAGTTTTCCATTGCCTTAAGCAATACTGTTAATGTCAAGATGAGAGACTTGATTTAAACCATTAAAACAAATGGAAAGAAAAAGAAAAAAAAGAAAAGCCACAAATGTTTGGATGCTAGAAGAGTACTTCAGGGAGATGTCATGTATATTGCATTAAACTTTTCTCTAAACCTTCATTATTTGCCATTGCTAGAGACAGGACTATTTGCTGCTCACAGCAACACTATTTTTATAAGAGGAATAAACTGCTGCAATACACTTTAATAGCTATTAGAATATAAACACAGAGAGTCATTATGGATAACATGTCTGTAATTTTAATGTTCACATCTCTTAATTACTAATTATGAGAAAGATATTGTGTTCATATATATAATAATGATGTCCTATAAATCAAACTATCTGCAGCAAAAGGGTTTTAGACTGTTGCTTCTTCCACAGGAAGAATCATCCTTGACACCCAATTGTGGCCACTTTTTCTTACAGTAGTAATCACACTGAAGTCAGTAGGTCTACTATATACTTGCAGAATAGCTGAAATAAATAACCAAACCCTGAGAGATTTCTCCCACTTCAGAAACCCTTTGAGATCTCTAATTACAAAGGTACCCATTGGGCCAAATGGAATAAGCTGGAATTTGGTGTTCAAAGACATACAGTAGACTTCCCAGACAAAGTGGGAGGAGGAACCTCTTGTTGCTTTTGAACATTGTGTGTTAATGAAATAACTAGACTAAATTCCATGCTACTCTGGGCTGACATTTCGCTTCTTAAACAGAAGACAAGTTACAGCTGTCTGGTACTTTGGTTGCAAACTTGAAGTCAAATGGACAAAAGATTTTATTAACATCATATTTGGGTGTCCTGTAGAATGTAACTACTTTTAAAAACCCCTAGATAAACTACTTCCCCCATATTCTTAATTGTGCTGTGTTTGTGTCTGTGGTGGGCTTTTTGGTAGAGGGGAAGGGGGCTACAGCAGTGGCCCCTGTGAGAAGTGTCTCAAAAGCTCCCCTGGTTCCAAGCTGGACCTGCCTCTGGCCAGGGCTGAGCCAATCAGCGACTGTGGTTTCACCCCTCTGATAACGTATTTAAGAACGCGAACCTGGGAGGAGAAGTTGGAGTTGTGAGGAGGGGTTTCAAGGGAGACACCTATGCAAACATTGAGGTCAGTGGAAGAAAGGAGGAGGAAGCTGCAAGGGAGCTGCAACAGAACAGAGACTCCCCTGCAGCCTGCGGTGAGACACCAGAGCCACCCCCCTGCCACTCATTGAGGTCCACAGTGGAGCAGATGCCCACTTGCAGCCCATGGAGGACCCCATATTGGAACAGGTGTCTGTGTCTGCAGAAGGCTGGGACTCTGTGGAAAGAAGCCCCCTCTCTTGTAGTTCGGCACTGGGAGGACTGCAGTGTATGGGAAGGACCCACACTGGAACATCTTGGGAAACACTGCAGCTAGTGGGAAGGACTCGCGTTGGAGAAAGTTCTTGGAGGACTGACTCCCATGAGAGGGACTCCATGCTGGAGTAGGGGAAGAATGCGAGGAGTCCTCCCTCTGAGGAGGAAGGAGTGGTGGGACTGACCACACCCCCCATTCTGTGCCCCCTGTGCTGCTGGTGGGGAGGAATTAGAGAAAACAGGAGCAAAGCTGAGTCAGGGAAGAAGGGAGGGGTGAGGGGAAGGTGTTTTTAAAATGTGGTAATGCTTCTCATTGTCCTACTCTGTTAAGCGTTGTTAGTGTCTGAATTAAATTGATGTTCATTTTCTTCCCCAATTCAGCCTGTCTTTTTCCCATGACCATAATGGGTGAGTCACCCCTCCTTGTCCTTATCTTGATTCCTGAGCCTTTTGCTTTATTTTCTCCTTCCCATTCCTGAGGGGGGAAGGGGCAAGCAAGCAGGTGTGTGCTGCTCAGTTGTCCTCTGGGCTCAAACCAAAACACTAATCCTTGTGGAGTGCTAAGAGTTAAAACTGTGCCAAATCTTGACAATGCTTGGTTGCCATTAATGCACTTCAGGATTTGGGTTAGTTTTGCTGTGTTACTGTTACAGTTGTGACCTTTTCAAACCATGGATCAGAATTACCTGTTACTTTATGTGTCATGAACAGTCTTATAAGTGGTCTGAAACTGGATGGCAATATTAACACTAAGTAAAAAAGACTCCTGCATACATTTTCCATTTCTTTCCTATTTCATTACAGCCACTTTTATTTCTGTGTCCTGGTTCGGGCTGGGGGAGGGAGATGGAAAATGGTATCTCCCCCTTGGGTGGGCTTTCCGAGGAGAAAAGGTGGAGAGTGTAGTTACTAACCCATTCCAGTAGGTGCCCCACTACTCCCAGGACCGAAGATTTTACCATGCCATAAATTAGCGTTACATAATACAGCAAGGCAAAAACCTTAATCCAATTCCCACGGGTAATAAGCAGCAGCATGGGGACTACATATGGTAAGTAATGTGATGTATAACACAACTGCAGCAACAAAACCCACGATTTTAGGAGCCAAGCAAATGACATTATAACAGGATGGGCAGTCGACATTATAACAAACTTGATAGTACACACAGATCAAATCTATTATTATCTCAACACTTTGTGCCCCACGTTGGGTGCCAAAAAGGACTGTTGTGGTTTGAGCCTACTCAGCAGCTAAATGCCACACAGCCACTCACCCACCCTCCTCCCACTTGGGAATGGGGAGGGAATCGGAGGGGCAAAGGAAGACTCATGGGTTGAGATAAAAACAGTTTAATAATAGTAACAGAATAACACGCTGACAGCAGTACCAATGGGTAATGTACAATACAGCTGCTCACCACCCACTGACTGACACCCACCTGCTCCCGGCCAGCAATCCCAAACACAAAGGCCCCACAGCAACACTCCCAGAAGTGGCAGCCCCTCCCAGCCCTCTCCTGCCTTTATATGGTGAGCACAATGTCACGTGACATGGACTATCGGCCAATCCGGGCCCAGCCCTCCAGCTGTGCTCCCCCCGCCCCCGCACACAGGTGAGGGCACTGGGACCTGGGGAGCCCCTGGGGTCTCAGGGTGCTGCAGCACTCCTCCCGCTGCCGAACCAACACCAACGGGAACTCTAGTCCAGCCCCAACCAGGACATTCTGTCAGTATAAATTAATAATTTTGTTGTTTGTTCACATCAGTGTTACCTTTAGAAACCTAAGACACTTGAAGAACCATCCTGTCTTGTGAGCGTTAATGGGTTTGGACAACAGAGTATACCCAAGAAGTAGGTCTTAAATTTCATAGGCATCTTCCTACTGCACTTCTGTTACCAGTGTGCTGCCTACCTGTTAAACCTCTTGATCTTTCTCCTAGAAAGGCAAGTCCTGGCACTTGCTTTGGCAGGCTGAAATATACAATGAAATATTTGCACTCACACTGTCAGACCAAAAAATACCTGTGTGGTACTTGCTGAATATTAATTGATCATGTACAGTCTATAGGAAATTCAGGGTAATTGAAACTGCTACCCTCTCTTCAAGTTGATTGCTTTCTTCTAATTTCCTCTAAAATATATGATTTAATACACATCTTACTGCAACTTCCTGATAATAGTTCTCAGTATTTACTATTTAGCAATGAGCATCGTGAGAGTGAACGAAGTAAGCACTGTGAATTTCAGGCCATATGAGCCATTAAAACTATGTTCTTTAGCTGGTCTTGTTCTGTCTGGGTTGACTCTTGTTCTAACTTAGTTTTCCAACTATTAAACACTTGTTAGTGCAGATCTGACTTCTAAAGATTAACCATAATGAACCATATCTCTGTGTTGACAGTCATTGTATCCTTGCTGGTTTGAGTTGCTGCTCTAAACAGGACACAACACATTACTCCTCAAGAACAGTTGCATCCTCATTTGTAAATATGTGTTCATCTCTTGTGTACATAGTTCATAAAGAACCACAAACATTTTTAGTGTTTGCTAGGCAAGTTAGTGCTTGATTATTGTCAGTTTATGTTTAAGTACCCTTAACATTTGTGGTCAGAATATGTTTCCTTATTACTGTGGTTCTACCCTTATTCTCCTATTTACTCACTTGTTCTCTTGCAATCTGTACTGTTGTACTGTATTTACCAGCTGCTATTGCTTGGTAAAGCCCTATTTGCTCTTACTCTTTGTTATTCTCCTCTGCTTTTTTGACTCATAAATCTCTTCTGTCTTTTCTCCCACTTTTTTCCTTCTTACTTGCACATTCATTAGTCTCCATCATTTAATTTCCCTTTGTTCTCTCCTGGTCCCTTGGGCTGTTCATTGCTCTCTGTCTTTTTTTTCTTTTGGCTCCAATAACTACCATCAATCCAGAGATGAGATATTCAATCTTGATAAGCAGCTGTTTTTTAGCAATTTGCCATCCACTAAAAGTGCAAACTGCGCTTTGAAAAATCTCCTGATAATTCATTATTCTGCCAGAGTAAGGTGAAATGCAGGGCAAAGAGTTTGGTCAGGACCCATATTTCCTATTCATAAAAAGAAAGCTTTTAAATAAAACAGAGAGCAACCCTCTAATGTGTTTACCAGGTAGAGGAATTATAAAAGGATGACAGTCTACAAGAAATACATTTTTCTCTTGCTCAGATATAAGCTATTTGTACTGGTAATAGTGGCCATCACAAGAAGATCCAAATCAGTTCTGAAATCAGAACACAGGAGTGTTTACCTGATTAATTACCTGCTTCATGTATAGCACATGTCCTGGTGATAAGGGTCCTGAATCCAGATGGCATTACTTTTAAAAACCTCACTTGAAATGAGAATTCAAAGTTGAAATGTTCATATAAAGAGCCTTGAAAAGCTGTTACAGCAGAGGCAATAGAGCAAGCACATTCTTACATGGAATAAAGAAGTTAACAATGACTTTCCAGAAGCTATATTCTCTTTGATTTTAGCCTACTAACTGCAAGTGCTTTCTAAAATGGGATTTTAAAACTGTTTCCATCTATAGGGTGAGGACTGCAAATCAGGTTGAATGCAGTTCAACTTGTCAGTTTTGTGTTTAAAACTTGCTCTGTAGGCACAACAAGGGAGGCTGGACCTTGGCAGGTAGTTTGAAAAGGGAGATATTTGACAGTAACTAGAGTTCTCCAACAGATGTACAGAAGGAATGGTTTTCTCAAGGAAAACATAAACTTGTACAATATTAATTTGAATCTAAGTGATGTAGCATAGAGGGTGTGGACTGTACTACATCTCCTTGCACACAGCAGCGCTTCAGACCTTACAGGAAAAGTCCCTGAGCTTGCAGTACCTGTGTTTCTACATTGTTGAATATTCATTTGTGCAGTCTCTCAGAGAAGAAAACAGATAGATAAAGGATTCCTATACATGAGGGTAAGAAATGCAAAACAGGTAAACTGAGGATGGATTCCGAGGGTGACATGTTGGAAGAAAGCCAGGGAGAATAGGCACTTGAAATTTATTACAGTGATATTTGCATCTTTTATCATTATTCTCAGTGCACCCCTACCCAATAGCCGGTGAAGTCAACAGGAACTTCTCCGTTAGTGTCAGTAGAAATTGGATAAGGTCCCAGATGCTTCCTACTTCTGTAGAGTACTCAGAAGTGTACTACTCAGCTCTTAAGTGTATTTCTAAACATGCTTCATTATGGTGAGCTTGGGAATTGAACTAAGCACTATAACACTGCTCTGCAATGCTTCCTGTCCCATTAGCATCTGACAATGCCTCACTGTCCATGAATTTAGTTGAATAATGAGAAAAAATTGAAGGAACAAATGGTGTTAAAATAAGCAGAGTCAGAAAACAACATCTAGCAATTAGTTACTTTAAATTACTTGATTTTTCTAACAGGAAGGAGCACCACATTCTTAAATAAAATCTATTTTGTACTTTGTGTCTCTATGTCACATTTCATTGACATATTACAAAATATTGTATTTTCCAACCTAGGCATTATCACATAACTGTATGTACAGTGTACTGTCCATTTGACATACCTTGTTCACAATAGGTACCGGTTGTTCCAAGAGGACAGTGACATGTGTAGCCATTAGGCAGTGGCACACAGGTACCACCTTGCTTACATAGATGTGGAGGATTGTGCTCAGGTTCACATACTGACACTGTTTCTGTGCAAAATGCACCTTTCCATCCAGTGAGGCAGTCACAGCTACAGTGGGTAAGTGAAAAGAAAGAATGAGATATTATTATCAAAAGAAACCAACATGTCAGTAGCAACATAATCAAGATTTTGAAGTTTGCATACTATATTTAGTCAGCTGATCCAAAAAGGTTAACAGAAAAGTGTAACTTTTTGATATGTTTATTTTATTGTAAAAAGAAAATAATGGGGAATATTTTATTTTGAATATTAGCATTACAATATTAGAATTTGTTAAAAAAAAAAAAAAAAGCTTGTTTCTTTCTTGTGATTTTCCTCTACAAATAACTCAAAAGGCCCTGGCTTTGTAAACTAGGAGGAGACAAAGTCGATATTAAAAGAGAAAGGATAGCAGTGAAGAGCATCCATAAAAATAAAATGAGATGTCAGTATAAGGGAACTGCTAACAATTCCAAATTTCAGCTAGTAACAGGAGACTGTCAGCAGCTGCCTTTCACTTAGTCATTATTCATTTACTAAATTCCTATAATTGGCATATTAGAGGTAGGTCTGGTGAAACACTTGATAGAAAAGAGTATAGTGGATTTGACCAGGAAAGAGTTGGCACTCTGAATACTATGTATCTATGATGGTAATCTATGCCATAAGCAAATTTTCTAAACTGACTGAATCATTGGACTTGAAGAGTAGTGGACAGTAGTGTCCACTACTCTTTATGCCTTTCTTTCATCCAGGCCAGGAGAATATAACAAAAAATATCACACTAACTTGTAAATTTAAAATTAGTATGAATTGTATAGAAATTGTTAAATACAGAATACATATGGAATTGATGTTAAAAATGCCCTTCTTACTAAAAAGAAAAAGTTTAAAACCAGTTAAAATTAAATATTACACATATTTGTATTTTAAAATGTAGTGACATTTTATGATAAAAAAATTGTTTCCCTGAATAAAAGCACTTATTGATTTTTCCCTGGAAGTTTTCTCTCTCAAGGCTAAGAATGAATCCTCATATAGTTTGATTGATTCTTAGTCCATGTCTTTTTGTATATGTGCAAAATCCTGAATTTTTCTTCAAACCCACTGAGCTTCACTTTCTCCATTAACCAGCTCCCTGTTTCTGGGCAAAACATAATGAGGAGTCTGTGAAACTCTGCTGTTTCACCAAACCTTCAGATCAGACAACATCACATAAACAAAGCATAGCCAACAAGCCCTTCAGAGTGATAAACAGCTATTTGGAATGAAGGGGAAAAGAGGACAGGACCTTGCAAAAGCAAAAGCACCTCAATTCATCAAAGTCAGCATCAGAATGCTTTCTGTCTCAGCTATAAATGTTATGCTTTGATGCATGAAAGCTACTGAGAAAGGAAAGTAATTTAACTCCCTGAGTACAAACAGAAATGTCCATTTCTTGTGCTGTGAATCGGGTTGTTTGGACCTGAAGCTACTACTGTTGGACAGCATACACGAAGTTTCTTCCCCTTTCCCTTGCTTGTGTCTGTATATGTTGGTTTAAGTTTCTTTTCATTATTGTTTTTTAGGACCTAACAAAAGTTAGGTCTTTAAATTAGTTGAAAACTATTTGCACAGAGCTGAACATGTTTGAAATGACCTACAGTGGCAAAGGTCTATGAAGGAATGCAACCTCTTCTACTTAACACTCCTAAGCAAGTGGGACTGGTTTTGAGAAGTTTAGACCAAAAATTTCCTAATCTTTAGCAAGATAAGGGAAGAGGCATCATTTCAAACCCCTTCCATCATGTGGCTTGCCATGCTGGTCTAGTTTTCTCCATCCTTTCTTGGTTGTGGTTGCTCGTTGTTCATCCAGACTAGGGGAGAACCCAATGGCTTACAACTTCATTAGTGCCTTGACTCTCAGGGATTTAAAGACCCACTTAGAATCATATAATATCTCGAGTTGGAAGAGACCTATGAGGATTGTGTCCTGATTTTGGCTGGGATAGAGTTAATTTTCTTCATAGTAGTTAGTATGAGGCTATGTTTTGGATTGAGCTGAAAGCAGTGTTGATAACACTGTTGAGCAGTGTTTGCACAGCATCAAGGCCTTTTCTGCTTCTCACCCCACCCCACCAGTGAGTGGGCTGGGGCTACACAAGGAGTTGGGAGAGGACACAACTGGGACAGCTGACTCCAAATGACCAAAGGGATATCCCACACCATGTGACATCATGCTCAGTATACAAAGCTCACGGAAGAAGAAGGAAGGGGGGACTTTTGGAGTGATGGCGTTTGTCTTCCCAAGTAACAGGTATGCGTGACAGAGCCCTGTTGTCCTGGAGATGGCTGAACACCTACCTGCCCATGGGAAGTGGTGAATGAATTCCTTGTTTTGCTTTGCTTGTGTGCATGGTTTTTGCTCTACCTATTAAACTGTCTTTATCTCAACCCAGGAGTTTTCTCACTTCTACTCTTCCAATTCTCTCCCCCAACTCACTGGAGGGGAGTGAATGAGCAGCTGTGTGGGGCTTAGTTGCTGGCTGGGGTTAAACCATGACAATTGTCAAGTCCAACTCTCTACTCCTTGCAGGACCACCTAAAACTAAATCATATGACTAAGAGCATCATCCATACACTACTTGAATTTCTTTAGATATAAGCAGTGAGATTCATTCTGAAATTAAGACACCTAATTTTATGTTACGTTAGGTGCCCAGATGGCCTCCAGTTGCCTTCCTAGAGGTGTACAAGATAGGCAGCTTGAGACCAGGGAGACAAGACTCTGAAAAAGACCACTGAATACTCCAGTTCAGGCAACAGGATCCTCAAGTAGGTGCTTGAGCTCATATGCTAATCAGTGGTGATCCAGATGAAAGAGTCAGGGGAACTGAAGCACTATCCATCCCAGAAACACCAATACATGCATGAGTCTAATTATGAGGTGCTGCATTCAATTGCCTCAACATAGGCATTTAGTGTCATCTGACATGCCAGGGTGCATCTGAGAATTCTGTCTCATAATAGCAGATAAGACAGAAGAACTGCAGAAGACTTGTGCTCTTCTGGACACCCAATGAAGACCAGGAAAAGTATCCCAGGATCTGTGCCATTAGAATGCCAATGTTTAGACAGTTGGAAAGGCTTGGACCTCAACTGACTGTGATATGATCTTACACATTAAACTCATCTGGAGACACTCTGAGTTTATGCATCGTAGGAGCTAAATTTCACTTCAAGATACTTCGCATTTTCAGGGTTTTTGAAGAACCTGGATTAAACTGATTCTTCTATACACTTTTGAGTGTCTCAAGAGCAACTGCCAAAATGTCTCTTCTTTTTTATATAGTATATTTTTACATGGAGAAAGGATAGTAAGGCTTTCATAAACAACTTAGTGTGTCTGAGAGGAAACTGTAATCTTGAAACCCCTAGTTTTGCAAAGGACTCTTAATACGGTTCACTTCACAGCATATATATGGCAAAGTCAGCCAGTTCAGGAAACAAGACCTCTCAAATTCACAACTCCCAGAGAAATACAACAAAAGATCACTTTCAATTCTGGAAACTTCAGATATCACTTAATGTTCTGTAATCTTTGTATTTAAGAAGATCAAGTATGTTTTAATTTAATGTATTTTTCCTGTTTGTTTCTTGTCAAATGCTTAACAGTGTCATGAAGTGTTCATAGAATGGCTTTCTAGACTCAAAGTCCCTTACCAATGCCAAACTGAGCTCTCAGATAAGTAACACAATTTCTACATAAGTAAGGACAACTGGTTTGTGTCACTGTTCATTATGGACCAAACCCTGAAATTTATTGTATAAAAATTTAGGCAACATTTAAAAAAATTAATGAAAAGCAATTTAATTTTATAAATTACGTAAGCAATATATCTGTATGTTACTACACAAAATCTTGATCTAACCAGAAGCATTTCTTGAACTTTATAGGAGAATAACTAAAGGTCCTAAAGGACTTTTGTGAAGGAATTGGAAAGCTTGCTTATATCCAATGTGTTTTCCTAAACTAAACATAGAGCATTCTTACCTGAAACATAGAAAATATGTTTAAAATGTCATGCTCAATGCTAACAAACCTGTAACTTCCTATAGTTATACAAATGTGCTGTCAAATCAAACAAATGATCTTATACCAGTAAAGGAGGGATTCACCTCTGCAAATTCAGACATCTGAATTTAGGTGTCTACGTGTGGGATGGGCATATACTCAATGGAGATCAGAGGCTCAATTAATTTTCCTGATTAGTTAGGCCAACTGAGACCAGGCAGATGTTTAGGGCCATCTGAAGGTCCCTAGGGTATCTCATCTGGCCTCCAACTACTATTCCAGGAGGAACTGTCATATTTGTCAACATCAAATGGGTATCTCAGATACTGCAGGACATCTCAAATTCATATTGGCCTGTATTGGACACATCAGACTACCCCAAATACTGAAGAATTTCTAGATATCATTCTTAAATTTGTGTTGTATTGGAACTGAAAGATGCTGAGCAATGGAGGACATCTCTAAATAAAAGTAGTTTTAAATTCAGGCACTGGAAAACAGTCTATCTTCCTGCTAGAAGGTAAAAATGAAGTCTGAATAAATTAAGATTGGAAGGAAATTAACTATATTTAAACAAAGGGAGCAATGGAATGCTGCAAAAATGTCTTATTAAGCCAAATTGGATGATAATTTTTAGATAGAAAATCCACCCACAAAAGTAGAACCTTTTATTGATCTAAACCACAAAAATTAAATAGATAAGTGTCTTTTCCCTTACAAACTAGGAAAGTATGTCTGTGCATTGAAGATTGGTTCCATCCTTGCACTGAAAATTGGTTCTAATCGAATCTAACCTAATAATGAAACTACATCAGCTCATTTTATGGGACTTTCTTCTACCATGTAGGGGTATAATTTAATTTCCTAAACCTAAGTGGTTAGTGCTATTTGAAAGTTATAGAGTACTGAAAAATCCACATGAAGCTTGGAGATATGACAGAAAACTTATGCAAGTCCTGAGCTCCTCTGAAGCAGCAGCTGAAGGCCAAATGGCCTACCTGCAGGTATCTAAAGTGACACTACATGCTTACATTTAGCAAACTGAATCCTGCTCATTATGTCTGATGTCTGTTCTAAGTGTACACAAGACATATTTTTTTCTCTTACTTCAGCAACACGTAATTACCATAACAAACCATAGGCAAACTTGTTATATGTAAGTTTCTACTTTGCATGATACTGTGCCATAAATAAAATAATGGAGGATATTATTGTCCCTTAAACATAAAATTCTTCATTTTACTATTCAAATATTTCCTCTTTATTTGTTAAAACATAGTAGTTATGCTCTGTTGCTGACCAGAATGTAAAGTTTAATTCTGAATATTTCTGCTTCTATTTAAATCAAAGAATTATCCTTTTAGCAATTGAAACTACAGCTTAACAGCATCGCACACTTTCTAGCAGGGTGGTGAAAGCAAGACATAAAAATAGCTCAAAACAGCAAATAAAAACCTCTGGAGAGATGTCATTTCAGGAGAAAAAATATTTGAACACAAATCTAGTTCCTTCAAGGACTGCTCTTCAAAGAAACATAGATAAATTGAAAACAGAAAGAAGTTCTTGTTGAGAAAATATGAGAGGGTATTGACAGCTACTGTACATTGACAAAAGTTATATGCATGGTACAGCCACACCCCTTTGGCAATGTTTCACATTTTTGTGAGAGAAAAATGTAGCCATTATTGGTACATGCATGCATATACACATAGTCTGTGAAGACCTAGATGTCCTGAAATGTGAAGAGAATAATATAATTCAGTAATAGGTCACTACAAATCAAAAACAAACAAACAAACAAAACCCAGAAAACACAAATTGCATCCTTCCCCCAGTTTTAGAACCATCCCTAAACAAATCTGGAATACAAATTATGGAACTATAATGATGATAAAGAACTTTGCCTACAGTATCAAGCTTCCAATGTAGCTATGTCGCCAGCTGCCACTATAGTCTGCCACCTGCTTTCCAGACCTTCTCTAGATCTTGCTGGTGGTGGCTCTGTGTACCTTATAAACATGAAGATTTTCCAATCATGGCTGAGTTAATTGCTGAAGCAAGGATTTAGAGTGAGGTTAGTGGGCAGATGGGGGTGGCATACTTCAGATCACATTTTTGACATATTTTTTTCTTGCAATTTGGTTTTGTATCCCTTATAATACATTTAAAAGTGAAAAAAGTGTCATTTTCCTTTCTTGGTCCTCATAAAAATCAAACACTCTGAATGTCAAGGGTTTAACAGTACTGAAAGGATCCTGAAAAGTTCAGTAGTTGTGTATTGCAACAATCAGAAGGCAATCCCAAATGATATATTTTAAAACATTTCCTTCATTACTGTATTTAAGAGAATATAAATACGCTTGTAAGGGTGATGTGGAGGGAACTGTATGCTGCATCTCAGGGGTGAATTTTCCAAATTTTAGTACAGCTTTACCAGCTTTAGAAGCACTAGATTTGTATGGGTTTTATTACAAATGAAGATTTGTGTTGGGCAGCAAAACCAATTACCATGTAATTCTCCCTTCAACACATAGTTAGTAGACTGTTCTTAGCTTGACAGGTATACAAACTCTTTTCTTTGTAGCACACAGAAGGACAAGTCTGTCGTTTTGAGGAAAAATCGTATATAGAGGCTCCACAGTGCAAAGCTTGTTTTTGTCTTCTTATCTGTCTTGCTGTCTGCAGTGTTTTCAGACGTTTTAAATCAACACTTCTCTTTTTTAAAAAATTATGCAAGTACATCTAAATAAATGAACACATGTGGAAGAACATTAGGGGAAAGAAGTATAATTAATATTAGCCGATATTTTTAGAAGCAAAAGTGCTCCTCAGCAAAGGTTTTACAGATAAATTACAAAGTGTTTGAAATCAAGATTTATTACAATAAAAGTGTTGGCACACAATATCAATTTGGAACTGCAAAGATACTTCCTTCTTGTATGCCTTACAGTCTGGACACTAAGATTCATCTACACTTAGTGATAAAGCATGAAAACTGATAAGGCATCATCTTCTGGGCCAGCTGTCTTTGCCACCACTTATTATGCCATAGATCAGCCAAGTGAACGGCTCATATGATGAACTGACCTAGTTCAAATAATTTTAACATGAGATCCCTACTAATACACCTTGATTTGTTTGAAATGGATTAAGAAGGTCCTACATGAGCAGGCCAGCCAGCAAATCTGTAAAGGCAATGGTGAATGAACACCTGAGGATGTCATGAATAATGACCAGGGAAGGTGCATTTGAAAGTATCCACAGAAATTATAACTGGAAGCACAGAGAACTGTGTGTATTAGGGAGAGACTGAGCAGGAGAGAAGGAAGCACAGGTGGTAGGTAAGGTTGCTCCTAAGGATTGAAACTGTCTCAGAACTTTCTGATGTTGAGCAGTTAGTGATTTATTCCAGAAAGGGGTTCTTAAATAAAAATACTAATTTCCAGGAAAAAGAAGTCACCTATTTTTGCCACATCAGCCATGTTCAGACATTAAGATGGTCAAGCTCTCTTCACTATTTGTTCTCTGCTTGCTAGGCTGCTCATTTAGTTTTTAAAAAATGTCTCACACATTTAGTTCTTCCCAAGCATTTTGTAGTAAGTCTGGGTGTCACTGATGTCAGTGGAGCGAATCCAGTCCATGGAATTTCTTCAAAAATTTCCCCAGGATGTGTCCTAACATTTCAGTTTTGATTTTATGACTATAAGATTAAAATGCTCTGTGTAACTGAATGAACCCTTCAGCAGTTTTTTCTTTCTTTCTAATGAGAAGATAGGGTCCTGAAGACTTATATTATCAGGTCACTAAATTAACATAGTTATTAGTCTGGAGATCAGTCTATGTTGTAGTCCACAGAAAAAAATAAAATACTTACTAAACAGTAGAGCCACTTCCTATGCACTTCCCACCATTTCTACATGTTATTAAACTGCATGGGGATTCTTTACATTGTCCAACACTGCGACCAGAATTGGGGTGACCTTCTGGAGTCCCTGGTGATTTGAATTCTTGATTCATGCTGGTGCGAACTTGAACATCAAAAATGCAACCTCAAAAGTAGAAAGAAAAATTAAATAAAATTTAAGACAGATGCCGGAATTCAAAACATGCCAGAATTCAAAACAAACCAAACAACAGGACAGTGTCAATCCTCAAGGAATGGGTTCCACCAGAATGTCTTCAGTGGATGGGCAATTCTACCATCTACATGAGTTAAAGGTATGCTGGCTACTTTCCGTTCAGGCAAACGAGTGGATGATTGTAAGTTCCTTCATTTAATATTAGGTAAAAAAACAGAAGTAATTTCTCAAGGAACAGACAGAATACAAGTCAGTGACTAAGGAGTGACTAGGTGCATTTTTGTGCTTACACATGTTTGGTCTTACAGAACTGTATCTATATCAGATAAAAGTGGTCAAAAAAAAACAAACTCTAGAAAAAAAAGAACAGACACCAAGAAGTCTGTTTAATATAAAATATGCAAGGATCCAGAGAACACTAACTAAGATAATGAAGGCAGGGAATGTGGACATGAATTTCATTAGGCTAAAAAGGACTCCTCCAGTGAAAGATTCTCCTCTTCTTAAGTGAATGTCTCAGTCCCTGGTACATACAGATCATGTCAAACATGACCACATTTTAAAGTAGGTGTATGCTGCTCTTTTAGGCTCTTAGTCACAGAAAAGATTTCAAAAGTTTAATGTATATTAGTAAGGTAAACACTTCCAGGGCCTGTTACTTGGTCCTGTGGGCAAACAACCTGGTGTAGTCACGATTACATTACCAAACCTTTATTACTTTCCAGAACAGTATAGCTGCATCCAGACTGCTGATGGGAAACGGTCTCTAGATTATGTTAAATCCCTAACCACCAAAGAATTGTTTAGAAAAATGATATTTTTCACAGACTGAATATTTGTCAGGGACCATTGTAAGAATTTATTTTTAGAGACTATTGAGCACTAGTGCATGGATATGTGCCCTGACATTCTTTTAATTTGCTAATACCTTAATATCCCAAGTGAAAGGAGGAGCCAAAGCTTCAGACTGAGGCAGAGCTGTTCCCTACTTGCTACCTCCAGGAAGCTCCTGGTTAGCCTGTGGGCTTTCTGGGGATTGCCCCTTTGGAGAGTTTTTGTTCTTCCTAGTGGCTGCACAGGATGGTTAACCTTACAGGTCTAACTTAATTCATCGGTATTTCTGAAACATGTTTCCAGATCCACATGCTTATCTATGTACTGCAAAGCTGAAGATTGTGCCATATATTAGATCTTTTTGGATCAAACCCTAAGTAACTTTTCAAAATATATCTGAACATTCAGGTGATTTAAAGTCACATTTAAAGGTAGCCTTAAGCACTTTTGAAATGTCATCCAGATCTATATATAAATATATACATTTTTAAACTAAAAATCAGGTTTTAAGCCACTTTAGTTAAACTGGTACAGTACTGGGATATGATGAATTCCCACAGTGCTTGAAATCATGAGAACAGGAGGTATTCAGCAGTGCATGCTGAATATTAAAAACAGAGAGAGAATATGGTATGGAGATTACAAGTAACCATCACACTGTTTTTTTAAAAAATAATTTAATATGAGTTTTTGCATGATTCACTGAAATCATGTAAGACTTGCACCTGAAAGACACAATGAATGTCCAACTGTGAAATTTTTTTATAATCACATAATTTGTTTTGAACAAAATATAAGTAATATTTATAGCAAGATAACAATTTTAACTGCAGCTAGGACAATCTTAGTAAAAGTAGTTTTCTTAGGCAGGATTTTTCCATATTACACACATTTTGTAGTTCTGTTTATATTGACACATAATTGGTAATTCAAAAACTCATATTAAGCAATTTAAAAATAATCGAGTTTGATGATTATTTGCAATTTTCATATTGTTGCTTCTTTGTTTTTAACAGTGTTGGTCTTAGGCCACTGTATGCTGGGTAAATCTCAATATTTCATCTATTTATCATTAGCAGATAAAGCATGTTCTGTTCTCCTGAGTCTTGCTGGAGTGCTAAGAAAAAGCAGCCCAGAGATCTGTGTAAACAATGGAAAGCACTGTGAGTACCCAAGAACTGGTAAGGTCATCATGCAAAATAAACTGGCATTTGTGTTGATGTCTAGTTTAAGTGTACCAGCAGAACATGGAAGTTAGAAACAGTTCTTCAGCACTTGTAAACAAGTCGTATAGTAGGTATTAGAGTATTTTGGCCCATCTTAATGAATTCAACTGATTTTTTTTTTTTTTTTTTTTTAATTTCTTTTAATTCTTAGTCAGCGAGATGCAGATGAAGGACTCGGAGCAGCAATCCGAGCCTGTTGTAACAATCACTACACAACCTTCTGCAGAGGGATCAGCTGATGAATGTGCCTTTTTTCTGACCTGAATTTCCTTTGCTCTGCCAGTTCTGGGCCTCTTTTATTAAGAGACTGCCAACTATTCTGAACAGTAGAAGGGTTTCCAACACAGCCAAGTTTGCAAGAGGAGCTCAGAAGCTGTTTCTGAATTTGTGAGTTTAACTTGGTTTGATCCTGAAGATCAGTTTGATGCAAGTAAGCTGAAATCAAACACAAGACAGTGCACTCATAGAGAATATACTACCTTTTGTCTGTAATCTTTTGTCTAGTGACTCCTTAGACCACACTTAGAGATTTCTGTCAATGACTTTTTTTTCCCCTCTCAAATTAATTTATAGCTTTCACCCCAGTCAAGCAGAGCCCACAAACCACCAAAGAGCCACAAACAATGGATTAAGGAAACTTTGGAGATTATAATAAAAAAATATGACTTCGATATTCAGCTTTACTTTTTTTTTGGATATATCCCTATCGTACAGAGAATTTTTCAAAAAGTTCTCACTAGTCTCTCTTACCTGTTTATAAGCATTTAGTACTAATTTGACTAACAATTACACAAAGCTGGCATTTTCAAGATGATGTACTAAAAATGCAGCAAGAGAACTGACAGAGATACATAGATAAACTGTGGTCTATCTGGGGGCAGCGCTGAATTTATACATTTCCAAAATTCTACCTGTTCTAAAATGCTTTGCTTTTCCCCTGTTTTTCTTAACTTCTTATGAGTAGTGGGGTTTTTATCTAAAAGAGAAGATGATCTCCACAGTGACTACCTGAGAGGTTTAATCAACTATGTGCTTGATAAATTTATCTTGACTGTCACTTACGGAGTTTTTCTCTGGGCTCACTATAGCTGCAGATTAGCTGAAGTTAAATGGTTCAAAATTATCTGTTATGTTAGTGCTATTGCAGTTCCCACTCTGGAGAAGGGCTATGGAGAGCTGTGTATGCAGTCCTGAGGACCGTGAGAACTGAAACGGGAGATTTCTGAGCTAGAAGAACAAATGAGTTGCTGACTATATAAGAAAATATCACAGGAAATCGGTCATTGGGAAGCGTAACTTCCTTGAAAGTCAATATGCTCTGGAGAGACAAGCTGCTGCTGGGAACTGAAGCATGGAATGAATTAGCAAATATATTAGACTTAATACTGTGAATGATAGGAACAGGGAGAAAACTGTTCATTTGCTGTATGTTTGACAAAATTTTGAGGTAGAGAATTCTTTTTAAACAATAAGAAAAATCAGTAAATAGTATGGTAACTAACAGTACATGAACTTTGAAATATTTTTTATATTTTTGAAGAACATTCATCCTGAATTTGTAGAAATTTGACCATCACAATACAGTTGCAACATGAGGAACCTGTAGAGCTGGAAAAAGGTTTGTGGTTAAAGTAAAGCACCAGAGATCCCTGCTGGTCACCCCTAACATTAACAGGTCTATTAAAAAACCCCAGAAGTACTTCACAAATATCAACACTATTAAAATACTTGCACAGACATTATACCAGTTTGCAATCTGTTAAGAAGCTATAAACAGTATAACTATTCAATTCATACTTTCTGGAAAGACGGAGACAGATGACATGTTAATTCATATGACTTTGAGTGAAAAGTTGATTATAGGATAAGAAATTGATTTTGAGGAAGTTTCTGTTTAAGAAGAAAAAGTAAGGTGATGGCTGGAAAAGTGGCAGTTATGTAGTTTTAGTGGAAACAGAGTGTAGTAATATATGAATGTGAATTTTATTTCTATGCTTGCCTTCTATTATGTACCCCCAATTTTATAATTGCAAACTCAAACTTTGCTCTGCTATGACAAAATGTTCTCTTTTAATTTGAAAGGCTTTCCAGTGCTTAAAATAAATGGAAGTTTACCTCACAAATATTGAGCACATTATTTCTATGGAAGTAAGAAGTGCAAATAAAGAAGTGTTGTGAATGAATCATTTGCTTCATTGCTGATCTGGTAAGAGTTGAATTAAGATTTACATAGAGCTTCAAATACCAGTTTTGAGGTAGGAATTGTTATCTGTTTGATAAATAGCTGAAATATTCCTAACAGGAATTACTTCAATCCTATCTAGAAACCTAGAGCATGAAGTCAGGAAAAAAAAAAACAGACCTCATGATGTCCTATCAGAAAGAAGTTTTCAGCATGAAAACTATTACTCAAACCAGCACTGTCAGTGACAAATGGTCAGAGCTTGCTGGGAGAAGACCCTAACCTACTTTACTGCAGAGAAAATAAGTCCTTTTGGAGTGATGCTGTAGAGCAGGGACAGATAAGAAGAAATGATACAATAGCAAATTTCCATTTTTATAACAGAAAGTATTAAATATATTTAGCAAAGTCTCTCTTTGCAACATGTTTCTTGGTTATCATAGTGAAATAATGAAAAAGCCATAGGAATCTCAGCCAAGGAAGTCCTAGTTTGTTTCCTTATAAAACAAATATTTTAGATCTTTATTTCATAGACAACTGAAATAATCTAATGCATGCTTTAAAAGGAATTGAAGACAGTATAATCTTTACCTTGAAAGCCATTCTTAAATCTGGATCCCTTTGGTAGGAGTTCTGGCGTATACTCAGAATAGCCTCCTAAATAAAACTGACTGAAGACATTGAGTCCAACCAGTCTCCCAGGAGAAATGACAGTTCTGTTCTTCTGATCATCCACCTTTCAATGAAACATTTATACTTGTTACAACAAAGACATTTACCTTATTTAGGAACTCGTAATGAAAACGGTCCTCCAAACTTAACAGGGAAACACAAAAGTAATTTTTAAACTTTCCATATAAAATGTGGGAAAAAAAGAACACTTTCACCTAACAGCTATTCCTCTAAAGGAAATAATTTCTTACCTTCAGCCAGCCTTTTTGGAGATATCTGCCAAGGTGGATGACATGAATATTGAGTGTCAGATCAAGTGGTTTACTAATGATTGTTGCTGTGCCAGAACCTAGATTGTAGCTATACACTACTCTGCCATTACGGAGGCCTAACTCCAAGAAATCATCTCCATTCAGACCTGAAAAGACAAAAATAGAACAGCTACTTTTTCCAAGATTTAGTGAATATCGATGCATAAAGTATTCACCAAATCCATTGAAAATATATCTGCTTAGGAAAACTTTAGCCAGGAAGGTTTTAAGTTCTGCATATATTTTTAATATTCTTTGTTTAATTTGTAATACTATTTCCAGTATTCTTGTGGATTTAAAAAAGAAACTGCAGAGAATTTGAACATATTTATAAGCCTTCTGAAGGAAGATATTTTTCACACTAGAGTAGGTTAGTGACATCCACAAAACCTGTTGAGCCTGGTGGATGTAACAGTCATTGCTGTTCCCTCCCCCTGCAACATGAATAAATTCTCAACTTTCTCCAAAATCTCAAAAAAGCAAATTGAAATTACAAGTTTCATGTGAGAATAATGCACAACTTAATTCTATTCCCGTACACTTTTAGCTTTCGTGGTAGGTACTTTAACAGCCTCAAAACTTGAGGACACCTACTGCTGAGAGGTAAGAAGAGCATCAAGGATATGGGCCTGAGGAATATCTAGCAGCTTCTATCAAGCTTGGTCAGGTGCCCCTGACCCCAGAGCACCTGGAGACTTTATTCCAGCTGCCCCTGATTAGGGTGGCTCTAGAGTATTTGTTATTGAAGTTTCTCTGGTCAAAACAGCTGTATATTTTAATTCTCTGAAGTCTTCTTAAACTTTCAGGTTAGAACTAATTAATTTGCAAATTTGCAGTAAATAATTTAATTTCTCTGTATCTAGAACTACATGCTAATAGTGTAGTCTGTGCTTTTCAGGTAATATGCTATAAAATCTCATTTGAAAGATTTTATGCCTGACATAAAGCCAGTAAGAATTCAATTCCTGGACCCATTCATGGCCATGTAAGTAAAAGGATTTTTACACTGGCATCTTTGAAGAGAATTCAATCCCTCTTCTCATATCGGCAAGAATGGAATCACCGTTAGAGAAAACATGATCAACTTGTTTCTCTTTAGAAACTCCACCTTTCTTTTGCACATACTCAGTATGATAAAAGAACTTTGATACAAACAATAGTAAAAAGCTAGAATGTTCTCAGTCTTGTTTTAGGGAAGGTATCTTCCTATTTGTTTTTGCAGTGTCATATGGTGGCTCTCAGTTCAAATATGTGTCTTGATGCTTCTTCCCCTAGTGCATGGGGAATTTCATTTAATTGCGAAAGACAAAGCGGGTTTTTCCCCACAAGAAGCAATATGTATATCTTATCCTCCCACTGAAGCTCTGCATACTGCTGTTTCATGGCCAAAATTGCCATATCCCCCTTATCTCATATGCTGTAAATGAACATGCTGTATTATCAATGCAGGGGGTTGGGGGGAACAGTACTCTGATTTTTCTATACAGAAGTTTGATTTTTTTCTATGCTATTTTGATGCAACGTGAATATATATAAAAAGAAAATCTTATTCCAAAGAATTTGAATACACAGTCTCTATAGAAAAAGTACAGTTACATTCAATTGAATAGAGCACAAACACTGTTAATTTTTATTACAATAATTTGTTCCTGACTGAATTAAACACTATTGCCTTCAGTTATGTAGTCACATTACCAGTAAAGCACTTTCAAACTGAAAATAACAATTTTTTAAAGTAATCACCAAAGTTTCTATTTTCAGCAATGTCCACAATGTACTTACATGAGGGAACTAAGGGAGGAGCATTAAAGACAAAGTGTTATTTAGAATGCTGCCTGAATTTTTAAAATACTCTCTTGGAGATTAAGTACATAAAAGAAATATAACAGTGTCAGCATTCTACAAAATTGACCTGATGGTGAAGGTAATGTTAATTAATAGTCTACATAAATGAGACAGCTTTTAACTGTTTTGTTGGTTTTGATTCTTTTGTCTTACTCCTTGTCTGTACTAAGAATAGAATGGTAAACAGACTCTCAAGTAGGCTTCAGAAAAATAAGGTCATGTTAAATTCACATTATTTTTGTTGATTTCTGATCCACTTACTTAGAGATTCAGAAATTGTTGATTTCTACTTAGGCATTAGTCTTACAATGGCATAATTTTATTGAATTAATCTTTCTTACACTAATATAACTGCAAATAGAAACAGATCCCAAATATTTTAATATTTTACACTTTCAAGGTTGTAAGTGACTTAAATATCTTAGATGTGAAAACCAACAGTGGTTATTTTGTAGAGTATACATTAATAGATGGATATTGGGGAGGAAGAATTTTCCATTTTTTTCTGCTTTTGTATCTGTTATTAGCTCTAGAGTAATTGTTACTAAAGTTTCTTTGGTCAGAGCAGCTTTAATCTTCTGAAGTCTTCTTAAACTTTCAGTTTAGAACTAATTTATTTGAAAATATGAAGTAAATAATTCCTTTACATTTAGGACTACATATGCTACCATTGGCAGAAATATTTCAAAAGAAATTTTTTTTGAGAGGGGAATAAACAGAGTACTTTATATTGTAGGAGGGCAGCAAATGAAACTTTGACTGATTTTTTTTAAACTATTTATTCCTATCTTATATTTAAACCCTGCAGCTGTTGAAAAACCACAATTTTATACATACTGGTTTTAAGTGACCTGCAATGTAGGACTACAGTAACTATTTTTTAAAAATAATTTACACTGAGAGCAAATATTTGGTATGTATAAATAATCTCGTGCTTGAGCTGTGAACAGCACGTACAGCAGCACTTTCCTCTTTTTAGATGTGTACATTTTGAAACCATCAGTGTTTTAGTGTTTTTAATTTTGAAGACCTTTATATTCACTGCTTTTCTATTTCTTGAAGATAATTTATTTCCAGTCAAGTGAATAATGCAGGTTTTCTCCTTTAAGATTTCCCATTGTTTCTGTCCAATAATGAGAACATCCATATTTATACATATACATATTTACCTCCTATTTTTTTGTAAGTAAAAAACTACACTGGTAAGTTTTTGGAAAATTTGTTTATTCCATTTTGAATGCAATGGTAGTTAGCATGTATTCAGCCTGAATTGATCTAAAATTTGAAAAATCTTATTTTGGAAACAGAAGACAAAAGCTGCCACATTTTTGCAGTACTGCTATCTATTCACAGGGCAAGTGATACAGGTGGATTTGCTCTTTCTTTTACATTATTACTTCCACTTTTAAATACCAAAATGTTACCTATGTAAAACCATATGTTTCAGTAAGTGCCTACACTATAATGACACTATTCAAGTTAGAATTACTTATACTGCGTTCAAATCTTATAAGGAGGACAGGGAGTCATGGCTTTACTGTGTAAGCCTGATAACTTTGTATAAACAATGGAGGCCTTACTAAAGACTATGCCCTTGAAGAGATAGTAAAAAATTGATGAAAAGCATACTGTCCGTAAAGTGCTGAAAGTTGAGTAATTGCCAAAGAAAAAAAAAATCTGTGGTAACTGGGGGAAAGGTAAAGGCAGCAGGGGGAAATTGTGACCACTGACTAAATTTAAGACCAAGATGTTGCTTCATGCTTCCCCCCCCAAATAGAGTTTGTGTAAAATACTTAAAAGACACTGTAACTTTAAATTGAGAGGAGGCATGTTGTTAACCAATGAGGGACAAAGTGTTAAGAAAGTAACCAACGGTCATTACAGTATATGTATATTTGTGTAGTTTGAAGTGTATAAATGCATTGAAGTTCTTCTGTGCAGTGTGCTGTGTGGAATTACCACCTAGCACGCATCTTCACACAAACATGAAATAAATAAAATACCTCTGCTCTGTGTGTATATTTGTGTACTGCACACCAGGTAAATGATCCCTCTATCTTCTGGGACATCAAAACAACTATTTACATAATCTTAACGTACATTAAGGCCCAATTTCACTCCTTCACTCCAGACTCCTCTTCCCTCCCCAACACAGAGCGGTGCATGGGGGTCTGTGGTCAGTACACCATGGTTTCTCTCTGCCACTCCTTCCTCACACCTTTCCTCTGATCTGGTGTGGGCTTTCCATGGGCTGCAGTTACTTCAGAGAACATCCATCTGTTCTGGCATAGGGCTGTCCATGGGCTGCAGTGCTGGTAATCTGCTCCTCTGTAGAGGTGGCATGGAGATCCTCCTTTTCCTTCTTTTCCTCCTCCTCTTCCTCTGACCTTGTGTTCCTTCTGTGATTTCTCCCTCTTTGTTCCCTCCTCTTCCCTCTGTGGTGTTTTCTCCCCTTTCCTACACATTTTCCCCCGAGGCACCCCCACGGTGTCTGTGGGGCCGAGCCGTGCCCTGCGGTGGGTGGGTTGGAGCCGGCTGGAACCGGCTGTGTCCGGCGCGGGGCAGCCCCGGCCTCCCCTCACAGAGGCCCCGCAGCCCCGCTGCCAGCCCCGTGGAACCTGCACCCCATACACATACAGACAGTGGTGACTTTTGTCCTGGCCTGTGGGAACAGGAGATGTTTTTCAAGTAGTCCAACCCAAGACAGGTGTCAGCCATAGCCCCGAGACTTAAAGAAGAGGATGTGTCCACTATGATCAGGGGAAATCAAGAGTACTCTTAGTCTGACTGCTGTGACAGGTTTGGTTTTAAGTGAAATACTAGAACAAGGGTGACTTCTGATTTAAAAGCTTTGTGGAGGTAAGAGGAAGAAGTTATACATCTCTGCGTTAGACAACATTTGATAGTACCTCACAAGAGGTTAGACATGACATCAGTGTCTCTGATTTAGGCAGATATGAGAGTGGAAGGGAATCTGGTAGTGTACTGCAAGAGAATGCTAACTATGAGAAATGGGATGAAAGGGAGAGAGGGGAAAATGTAAACAGAATATTAAAAATACTTTCTTACAGCAAGACTATGGGCTGTGAAAAACCTCATGCTCCTCATGGTGCTTGATACTCAGTAAAAGTAAATTGTTAGAACAACAGCATCTCCCCATGGTGAAATAAGCAAAGTTTACTTAGTAAGAAATTTTGCTTTCTGGTAATTAAAACAGAGGTTACTCAGTCTCCCCAACCATTTAAACTAAGGAGAAAATAAATAAAACTGCTACACAGCAATTTACCAGGCCCCTCATTGTTTCTCAGCCTTGCCAACAGCTGGTGCTCTGCTAACCACACATCGTTTGACACTGGGCTGCAGAAATGCATTACAACCATACAGCAGTGTTTAAAAAAAACAAAACAAAACAAAACAAACTATATACAAAATAATAAAAAAGCCAGATTTCTGCCTGATAACTGCATAATAAGCCCAAAATGCTACTATGCTGGTTAATAAAAATGACACCAGTACGAATGTTTCCTATGATCTATTAAGTCTGAAGTAGTTTCTACGCCAACTGCTTTAAGTCTGCATTAACTTTTCATTAAATTTTTCTCAACTTTCATCAGTATTATAGCTCCTGTGTGGACAAGAATGTTAAGATGGACAGAATGCAAGTAGTATTACTGTTTTACCCCATTTCAATGCTGAGGCCTTGCCAGCCTGCTACAGTGGGGTGTTGTCAAGAGATACGTAAAGTATTGCCAAAATCTTATTACAAATGTTGTAAGTAGATTTATATAACCTGCTTCTTAGCTGTGCTAATCAGACCAAGTTCAACACTTTGCTATACAGATTGTAGCACAATTTATTCATAGCTAGCTTGGGTTAACTTGCATTGAGTGATCTCAGGGGTTAGGGTCTCTTATGCAAATAACACAGAGTCCAGCTCTGGCTGCCACGGAGTTGGATTTCAGTGTTGAGAGTCCTGTGGGCCATAGAAGTGTGGGCACTGTGACAACAGCAGCAATTCATGGCTGCTTGTGCGGCCGGTTGCTTGAGGACACAGGAAGAAGAAATGGCAGGGTAGCTGTGGCACGTTGGTTGGATAGATTGATTTTCCAATACAGCAAATATCAGTGGAAGATTTGAGGCAACATCTCTCAAATCTGTGCACTAAATAAATGTAATCAATAATGTAATTTATGCTTATGACTGATGAGAGAACCTTAATCTTCTGGTTTCCATTTATTTTTTCAGAAAAATTCTACTTCAAGTGTCAGATTAACTGTTGACTTTAATTACTGGAAGCAGTTGTACATCTCCTTAATGAAAAGAAACATTTATACAACCTGATTGTTTACTGTGTTTTTACAAAACAATGAAATATTGAAGAAATTATTTTCCTTCTAATGAAATTATATCTTAAAAAAACCCAAGAAAAAGCTGTGTATATTTTTATCCTACTTGTTTATTGAATATTTGAAAGCCTGTAAGGATAGATAATAAAAATAAAGCTTACCTTGGCCCTTCTGTCCAGTGAAAAAAATCAGGTTGTCTTGTAAAGCTGAATGGTGGTTTGTCAACTGAAATTTCAAGTGGAATTCATAGTAGAAGGTGATATTTGGAATTGTAGAATAAGCTAGGAATGAGGTATAGCCAAAGACATCTGTGCCACTGAAACTTGGTTGACTAATATTAATAGCTAGATTAAAAACAAAAAGAAATTCAGGGTTAGGGCAGATTCTTTAACACATGTTTGCAAGTTCTATTTAATATTCCATTTTAGCACTTACAAACTAATAAATAATACTAATAATTTGATATGTTGTAACATTTTACCTGCACTCAGATATAGTTTAGTTTTCCTCTGAGTGTAATCTCATTATTTTTCAGTTTTTGTAAATAGGTTTATTTTGCAGATTAATTATTGGCAACTACTGCCATCTTCTGGATTCTAACTAACATCATTACAAATAGAAGTACACTGCAATATTTACTCAAAACTCAGGTAGACAAAAGAAAACATACAAAGAAATCCTGCTAAAAGAAATGCCACCTCTGAGATGCATCTGAGTGAAAGTGAGTACAAGGATGTGCTGAAGAGGTTAAAGAATAAGAATTCTTCACAGGTAGAGAAATAATAAAAAGAATCATTATAAAAGGATGAATTTGCAGCACAGTGAATAGGATCTACATGAAGGATATTGTTCATATTATTTGCTCCATCATTTGAACTGAGTATCTAAAAATGTATAATTTATAGCATTGACAAATTATTTAACTCTTTTTTTTACTATTATTTAGAATCAATTTAATGAAAATTTCCTTTATGTTTGTCACTGACCAAGCAAAGTATGTAGCTTTTCCTAAAATACTTCTGCCAACTATATACTCCTGTTCCTCCAAAGCTGTGAAGGCTACGAATTCATTCAAACACCTCCTGGTTTTGTGACACAGAAGTTTATAATTTATGGTGAGAAATACTGTGGGACTAGAAAAACAAATAAAATCAAGTCTATACACATATCTGCACTTGTAAACAGTCAATAGAGCACTGGTACTAAGCACCCACACAGCCCCAAAGACTCCTTGCAGGAGCCAAGTAGTCAGGCTGCTGCAGTCAATTCTTGTAGTCGATACTCAGAGCAGAGATAACATAATGCTTGTATTGACAATATGGTTTAGTGAAAAACAGGGGGTAGAGGAAGAATGGCTGGGTAAAACTTAATCCTGAAAGACTGGTCTAGATTTAAAAGATTCGAGCAGTTATCTCCAACCAACCTGAGCACCAAATGTGACTGGATCCGGCTTTACTAATGAAGGCAGTAGGAGGGACTGGTGGAGGAAGGAATACATAGCTGCACCATGTACAATCCAGATTGGGAACTGCTAGTAAAGAATTATAATCTTCCCCAAGTAAATCTATGTTAACCTATGTACCTTGAATAATCTGGCCCTAAATATTTACAGTGTGAGAGAAACAATGACATATAATTGAGAAAATGATACCACCATCTCTAGTTGGTGGAATCTGTTTTTAAATTTGCAGCCTGGGGAACCTGGAATGCTGGCACTGAAGGGGCAGACATTGCTTCAGTATCTACATCAGACAAAAGGTGCAGATGGAGGCTCTGACAAACCTTTTCTAGCACAGACTTGGAGATTGCAGCAACACAGAGTGTACTGTCCTATTTATTAAGCACTACTTCACATGTGTGGCACATTACACCTTGTTCTTTGTTCTTAAATGGGAGCCAGGAAATTTCCATATGAAACGGGGATTTTGTCCTAATTAGAAGAAAGCTGACAATGAGTGTGTTCTCAGACTAGTCTGACTGAACATAACCTCAAGTCTCAGACCTTTGTGAGTCATGGGCTGCACTGGAGGTAAAACACAACTCTCCCATTCAAATTTGATGTTGACGAGAGTCCACTAGTATTCCCTCAGATTACCTGAACACGCCTGAGGGAAGCTCAAGTTCTGCATTTTTTGCTTCTCAGGAAGCTATGACAGACAGGCAGATCCTTTAATGCAAAGTACTCTTTCCTTTATTTATTTATTTTTAATTTTATTTTTATTTATTTAATAAAACACAAAATATTTAAGAGACAAGAAGGTTTTAAGATAAAGGAGTTCTATGTGTTTATTGTCTTTTCCTGCTTCCCTTTATAAATGGAAAGGCAAATTCTATCTGGTACCTCCACAGAGCCAGGTAATTTGGTCTGCTGATAGAAATCACTGAAGAGTCCATTCCTGACAAGTTATTCCCAGCAGGGTAAAACACTCTATTCCCAGGATGAAGAATGCCATTGTCTCAGCTTTTTCTTTGGAGCTTTCTAACTGGGGAGTTATTTTCTTGCCTTTCTACTTGCTCCTTTCAGCATTCTCCATACAGATGGATTGAACATTGGCAAAGGATTGTCCTGCAGTGTTCTACAACAGTAGGACCTGGACAGTAGAAGGATGCTACTCTCAGTGCACAACATACAGAAAACAGTTATATATATCCATATTCTTAGATTATTACTACATAGCAGATTCAATTTCACTGCAGTTTTGACACATCATAAAACAAAAGGCTCGAAGATTTAAATTCATACTTATGACTAAAACCATGTCTTATTTAAACAAGAATAGTTTCGGCTGAATAGAATTTGCTGAGGGGCAGCAAATTCAGGGTTACTGAGACAAGACTCAGCTTTTCTCTGTGCGTTTTCTCATGTAACAAAGTGATACACAGATTTACTGGATGAAGGTTTTGATGGAGTCATGACAAAACTGTCTTGATAACAGAACTGTTCCCATTTAAGGTTATTTTTAAAAGTTATGTATCTTTAAATAACTTTACCTAAAATGTGGGAGATACAGCTAGTCTTTTAAGAAGGCAGAAGTGGAAACTGTCCTTAGTAAATTAAACACATTATCCAAAATTTAGTTTGGTAAGTTTTCTGTCATAGGAATGTCTATCGTTTGACTCCTGAGACTATTATCACCATTTATATTGTGATAGCTGTGATACTACATATGGCCTGGGCTCCCCACAGCACTGAAAAGTTTGGTCATTCTGTCTTAAATTGTGGTTTTACCTATTGTTTCCTGCTGCTTTTAAGATAAGGTCTAAGAAAACAGGCTTGAGAGAAAAATTACCAGGCCAAATAGGTTAGGAAGTTTTACAGCAATAAATTAACAGAAAATGGTACAGAAAGATAAGCAGTTTTATTAAAAATGTTAATACCCGTAAATATAAGCAACAATACTCAGTGTCTGCAGACAGGTTGTATATGTTCTATTTGGTCTACTGTCAGATGTCAAAATCTTGACACTGTTAATCATGCTTTAAATGCTTCTTAGAGACATTTCAGTGATAGTCCAAGTTTGAAATGCCTTAGACAGAAGTGACATGTTTTGAAGAATACTGTGCAAAGTCCTGAAGAAGGTAATCAGAGAATTCCAACATGACGTTATGTAAGAATTCCTGATGGCAGGATAGCTATTTCTGAGACCACGCTGAATGGATACAGGCCTGCATCCTTAATCTTTAACATGGATTCACCCTGAACGAACATCGGTCTGAAGGCAAGAAGATGTGAGCTCTATCTTCAATGCAAAGCATGATACAAATTCTGGTTTGGACCTTTACCTACACTGCAATTTTACCTACAGATTACCAGAACTGGGAACAAGAATTGCACTTTACTTTCAAGATCTCCATATAGTGAAAGCTTACCTACCTTCTGTACTCTCACAAAAAAAATCTGGGATGTAACAGCTTTTTGCTATATTGTAATACAAAAACATTTTATTTCACATTAATGTTTAATAATTGTTAGAAATTTTTCATTTCACAGTATTGCTTACCTATTTTTTTCTATATTTATTTATTATCAGAATGAGACATATCCAGGCCCTAAGCATCCCACTCGTTAGAAACAATCATCATGTGCACGTAATGGGTGTCAGTCATCTGACCAGATGAAGGCATCTGTTATATAGATGTCTACATAACAGCTGACCACCTGAGGTTGCTCTTTATGTCAGTGGAAAAATAAGCACTAGGATTAGGATGCGATGCCTTTCATATAAAACACCTACCATATATAGGTCAGGTGACCAGTATTCTAAAATGTTTATTTCACCCCACAAAATATAAAAGTAGCATTGGGTTGTAAGTCAGAATAAAGCCTACTTTCTCTGTATCCTGCAACTACTTCCCATTCTGCGTGTTCTTTGTCTCTGGTCTTCATTGCCATAAAAGTTAAATGATTTAGAAATTATGAACTCACTCTCTGTGAAATCAAGGTAACACTTTTTTTCAGATTTTAAAGAATGGGAACCATAAGGTACTCAGAAACTAAATTATTTGCACAAAGTCTTGAATATATTGAAAAATTGAGTATAGAGCTCTGAACTCCAGGTTAGAACACAGTCTCTAAATGTTCTTTGCAACTTGACCTTTTCTTACCCCTGGGTGTTTGAGAACAGCCCCTTTCAAAACATCTGAGAAGAATAACTTTTCATAAATAATGTCCATCTTTGACTACTTGAACTTCTCAGCTCTTTATGGTCTTTTCATTCAGTTTTAACTGTGCATTTTGCTGGGGCCATGAAGAACATTCAATAACATATTCATCATTGTAGGGGCTTAAGACATCACTGCTGTACTACGGGTTCCAGATGTGGTAACAGGCACCACCATCCAACAGCTTCTGGGATAAACAATTTTATCTCAGAATAACAGTACAGTAACAAATATAAATCAGTAGTACAGTTGCCCAAGTCAAAACAGCTGTAAATCCAGTATATCACTAATAGTGGGCTAAACTTAATATCAGGGCACACAAAGATTGACGTAACAGTGGTTATCAGGAGGCTGTCAGGAAGCCAGGCACATCTTCTTCTCCAGATGAGCAACTCAGACCCACCATGGGGTTTAGGGAATTTCGTAATCCCCAGTCGGACTCTCCCTTTTTATTGTTGACTAGAGGAAGCACTACCCACACTTATTAACCAGCCACGGTACCCCACCCCTGCTCCCCTCCGTGCTGGTCCTTCCCTATATGCGCATGGTGCTTGGATGCTACCTGAAATAGTGTGTGACCACCATATGGAGCTATACCTATGTAAAATGTGGTCATCGGATGGAGAAACACTGTAAAAGGCAATAGGAGCCCCACAGTCACGTTTTATGAAAACCATTATAGGCTACTTTGATTTACTTCTTTACAGTTATCTCCACAGTGTTGAAGCAGTTTCTCACACCTAGTGAAAGACAGATGCAGTATCTATTAACTACCCTATCCTTAGCAGGTAGGTACATGCAGTAAGTGTTTGTAAATAGTCCTCCCTATGACTGTCTCTGGAGAGTAAAATGTATTTAGAAATGTTAATTAATCCTGAGTCAAAAGCTTATATTTCTGGCTAATTCAATATATCTAGCTTGACAGTTATTCCATATTTTATATGTTTCTGGACTGCCACTTACAGATTTTATACCACATTTTTAATCATGTTTCTTCTCTACACTAAGTATTATTTATCAGGAGATCTTTATTCAATCACATCAAAAAGTTAATCAGTAAATGTGCATCAGTGTAAAACTTTCAGTCTTTGAGATATCTTTCATGCAATGACCTTCATTAGTTTGATTTTAATACAGACTAGTTTGCCATACTCTTGAATATTTTTAACTTAAAAATTAAAAAAAAACCCCAAACCTGTATGAAAAATACAGTGATTTGTAAAATTGTGTCAAGCAAGATAATGACACCTTTTCTTTTTATTCTATTTCTTTTCATTGTAAAGCTATGGAGCCAAGACTGCGCAGAAAAGTGTATAATCATATAACCCTCTCTTATTTGAAACACAGTCCTTTAGAAGATTATTTATAAAATGCTTGAGGCTGGTTGAAATCTAATCACATTGGATTATTTCCCTTTTCCTGCCTAGACACCATCCAAGCTGATTACCACCATTGCTCTTGCATTGTACAGTCTGAAGTGGTAAACAGGGATGTGTCCCAATGGCTCTGATTATGACCCATGCAGAAACACACTCCAAATTAACACTGTGCCTAAAACACACACCGCTCTGACAGTATACTGATGCCTTATATCAACTTTTTGTCCTTGATCTTGTTCTATGTCTCTCTGTCACTTCTACACTATTCATCATTGTCCCCTTCTGCATTCCCAGTACTGAACAAGTAATGAGGTATGATATGTCCCATTGCCTCACAAACAAATAATGACAAATTATCCCATTATATAAATATATTAATATGGTTGTCTACCTACTTCCCTAACATTGTACATCTTATCAGAAATGAGCAAAGAAGTAGGAGGTAAATAAAATCAACTATAGTTTGAAAAAATCTTAACAAAGAGGAGAGAAAAAAGTGACAAAGAAGAAAGAGAATAATGGTTTCATTATCTCTGGGTTTTCTCTTATGAGTTAAAATTAATGTTCCTTTCAGTGTTCATTGCCAATACGTCTTGAACCACAGCTTTACAATACATTGCAAAAAACAAGACAGATGAAAGAGATGAAGACTTCAGGCTACAGAATTGCAATCAGATAATCCACTTTTTTATATGTCACCAACTAACTGTGAACAGTTATCAGCTCAGTGTCTGGCTCCAGGATCAGCAACCATACACACTGTTAGATGAGTATTATTCAGTTCTCCCAAATACCAGCTCACATATTTTCAAAGACAATATTGAAAAAGGAATGGAAATTACTCCCAAGCATTGTATTTTTCAGTCTTCCAAGCTGTGGTGGGTTGACTCTGACTGAGCACCAGGTGCCCACAAAAACCTCTCTATCACTCACCTCCTCAGCTGGACAGGGGAGAGAAAATATAATGAAAGGCTTGTGGGTCAAGGTAAGGACAGGGAGAGATCACTCACCAATTACTGTCATGGACAAAACAGACTTGGGGAAAAATTGATTTAATTTATTGACAAGCAAATCAGAGTAGGATAATGAGAAATAAAAATTAAATCTTAAAACACCTTGCCCCCACTCTTCCCTTCTTCTCAGGATCAGCTTCATTCTTGATTTTCTAAACCTCCTTCCCTCCAATGGCACAGTGGCACAGGGGGAACAGGGAATGGGGGTTGTGGTCAGTTCATCACCTGTTGTCTCTGCCACTCCTTTCTCTTCAGGAGAAGGACTCCTTGCACTCTTCCCTTGCTCCAATGTGGGGTCCCTCTCACTGGAGACAGTTGTCCATGAAGTCCTCCAATGTGAGTTCTTCTCAAGAGCTGCAGCTCTTCATGAACTGTTTCAGCATGGGTCCCTTCCCGTGGGGTGCAGTCCTTCAGGAACAGACTGCTCCAGCGTGGGTCCCTAGCAGCTTCTCACAGAAGCCGTCCCTGAAACCCCACGCAATACCAAAACCTTGCCATGCAGAACCAATACACAAGCTGTACAAAGGTCTTCAGAAACATGCCCTTTGTCATCACAAAATTCTGCAGCCACTCTTTCTCTTATAGGTTTGCAGTATAGATCTTGAGCATAGAAATATTGATGAACATAGTGTAAAATGTTTTCTTACTCGAGTTTAGAAAAATCATTTTAAAAATGTAACTGGGTTATTCCTCCTCTTACTTATCATGTTTGTATGTTGAAAGAAGCAGCAAGTAGATTGGATGTTTGAGCTACAACGCATGATCTTGTTGGAAGTAACTTGCTTAACAAAGTTATATGAAGCAAATTATAAATACATTTCTATAAATTCCTATATATTTACAAACACTAATTTTAAATACTGATTTGTATGCAGACCTCTGGCACAAGGTTCTGGTAGGAATCTCTCTCTGTGTGTTGCAGTACATTAGAAGGTATTATACCAGGGACTGCAGGCTAACAGGTGAAGGAAGAAATTGCTGCTGCAATTGCCCTGTCCTTTGTGTCTGGAAAGACACAGAGAGCTGAAGAGGACAGGGAGCTACCCAGGGACCAACCATGGAAATGAGGCAGATGGCCTGTCGTATGGACATGTAATAAATGTAGCATAATTTGGGAATGAGAAGCAAGATGGGAGAGCTAAACTGTCATTTAATACAGAATAGAATAGAATAGATTATTTCAGATGGAAGAGATCTACAATGGTCATCTAGTCCAACTGCCTGACCAATTCAGGTCTGGCCAAAAGCTAAAGCATGACTTTGTTGGCTTTGTGCAAATTAAGATAAACACTGACAGGCTTAAGGCATTGACCACTCTGTTCCAGTGTTTGACCACCCTCTTGGTAAAGAATTGCTTCCTAATGTCCAGTCTAAACCTCCCCTGACACAACTTTGAACCATTCCCATGCGTCTGATCACTGGATCACAGGGAGATCAGCACCTCCCTCTCCACTTCCCCCCCCCCCCCCCCCCCCTCAGGAAGCTGCAGAGAGCAATGAGGTCTCCCCTCAGCCTCCTTTTCTCCAAACTAGACGAGCCCAAAGTCCTTAGCTGCTCCTCCCACGACATGCCTTCCAGCCCCTTCACCAGCTTTGTTGCGCTCCTCTGGACACATTCAAGGACCTTCACAACCTTCTTAAATTGTGGGCCCCAGAACTGCACACAGTACTCAGGGTGAGGCTGCATCAATACTGAATAGAGTGGGATAATCACCGCTTTTTTCCAGCTGCTTATGCCATGTTTGGTGCACCCCGGGATGCAGTTTGCCCTCTTGGCTGCCAGGGCACACCGCTGGCTCACATTGAGCCTGCTGTCGAGCAGCTCCCCCCATCCCTTTCTGCAGGGCTGCTCGCCAGCCACTCCTCTCCTCATTTGTACTTGTGCCCAGTGTTACTCCATCCTGGGTGCAGAATCTAGCATTTGATGTTGTAAAATTTCATCTCATTAGTCATATCTCAATGCTCAAATCTATCCAGATCCATCTGCAAGGCCTTCTGTCCCTCAAGAGAGCCAACAGCACCTCACCGTTTGATATCAGCAAATTTGCTAATGGTGCATTGAACTCCTGAATCCATATTGTTGATAAATATATTGAACAGCACTGGCCCTAGAACTGAGCCCTGAGGAACACTGCTGGTTGCCAGCCAGATGTAGCTCCATTCACTACAATCCTCTGAGCTCTGCCCTTCATACAGTTCTTCACCCGGAGCACCATGTACCTGCTCATCCCACAGCTGGACAACTTGTCCAGAAGTATGTTGTGAGGAATAGTACCCAAAACCTTAATAAAATCCAGAAAAGCTACATCCACTACCTTCCCTTCATTCACTAGGCAGGTGACCTTATCGTTGAAGGATACCAGATTAGTTGAACAGGACTTTCCCTGTGTGAACTCATGTTGACTGTGCCTGATAATTGCATTATTCTTCAAATGCTTTTCAGTAGTGTCCAGTATAATCGTCTCCATAGTTTTTGCAGGAACTGAAGGTAGACTAATAGGTCTCTATTTCCCTGGGTCTTGCCTCATATCTTTTTTCTGCATTGGAATAATACTGTCTATCTTCCAGTCAGTGGGGACCTCCCCAGACCTATGGTAGATGATCAAGAGGGGTCCTTCTCTAACATCCCCAGCACCCTCAGAACTCTGGAATAAATCCCATCAGGCCCCATGGACTTGTGAACATTCAGCTGATGAAACTGTTCCCTTACAATTTCAGTGTCCACAAATGGAAAGTCACTGCTCCCTTACTCGTGGTCCTCTGACTCAGGGGACTGGGCAGCCTGAGGTCTATTAGTATTATTAAAGACTGATGCAAAAAAACCATCAAATGTCTCTGCTTTTTCTTCATTCTTATTTGTCAGATGACATCTTCAACAGGTATCAGTCCAATATTTTCATTAGACCTCCTCTTGCTATTAACATACTTAAAGAAGCCCTTGTGATCTGAAACAACACTGACCAGTTTCAACTCTAACTGAGCTTTGGTCTTTTATGTCTTCTCCCTGCATAAACAAACTGCAGCTCTGTACCCTTCCTGTGAACCTTGACCTCACTTCCAGAGATTGTACAGTTTCTTTTTCCTCTTGAGCTGCACAAGGAGTTCCCTGTTCAGCCAAGCTGGTCTTCTACCCTGCTTGCTTGACTTAGGACACAGTGGAATTGACTGCTCCTGTGTATTTTGTTTAAAAGTTTAAATGTTTTGCTAGTTCTACATTAAAGTTTTTGTTTGTTTGTTTGTTTGTTTGTTTGTTTGTTTGTTTGTTTGTTTGTTTGTTTGTTTGTTTGTTTTAATAGGCAACCTGCTTTCCCCACTGGAATCTCTGGGAAGTGCAAGTAGGAAAAGCTATGGGGTGCTGGAGCCACAGAGTAGTGCAGTTCCAGCTGAGAGTTCAAGGTGGTAGTAGAAGACCTGACATCTGGAAGACTATTTTATGAGGAGTTAGTGATCTGTATAATGGGTAATTCAGGTGTATGCTTTCCCCTCCCCACACCCAGTAAATACTTAGGTATTCCTTATATTTGTCTTGTGGCTTCAGTAGTCATGGAGCCCATGGGCCTTATTAGCTTAGCTTATTTCTGTAATCATGTTGTGGACTAGTGACTTGTACTTCTGATTGTAAGCTGAGATTTGAAACAATAAAAGTGATTTCACTGCTCAAGGATGAAAATATGAATCTGAAAAACTGGTAACACAGCAGTGACATTAATAGTGTGTGAGTGTATCTATGTGTGTTTTGTACAATCTTTATGACATTCCTCACATTGGAGGAGAGGGCGGAAATTAAGTCCTAGCTAAAAGCAAATGACCCAGAAAATAAATTCTCCTGAACAGGAAGAAGAACAACCCTGATCAGCATTCCCCAAAGTCTCTTACCACTGACCAGAACCCTTGTGATGCAGATTTTTTTTTATTTGAGGAAATTCCCTTTGGACGTCTGCTGTCACTGAACTGCACGATTTAGTCTGCAGACCCAAACAACTCTGAAGGTGACATTATGTGCCAAACATAGCTGCACAGAAGGCTGATTTTTCTTGCAGGCTGATTTTCACTCTACAGAGCTTGAAGCAAGTGACTATTCCCACTTCAGCACTTTGAAATGAATTTTATACATGGGAGGGGAATACATCCTACAGAAAACCTGTCAGAAACCTTTGGACTGTGAACCATTACCATAAATGTTGCTCAGAAATGTTTCAGCGAACATACTTACAGATTTCTCTGAACACACTCCATGGCTGGCCCTTTTCAGTGTGTGTTTATTAAATACAATGTCAGGACTCTGTTTTATGTTGTCACATATGTACGCATGTGAAACTCATAATGAAACTAAAACACAAGTTTGGTCTAAAACACTGTAGTTGACAAAATTACTTGTTTTAGTAATGCACATTCCTTTGAAATCCTCCTCCTTTTAAATTTACCTTTGTGCTTACAAAGCACTCACTTTTGATTTCTGGCTTAAGAAGATGCTTCATATTATGACCAACAGCTTCCCAGAAGGGCCCAGTTTCTTGTGTAACATGTAATAAACAACAACATCAAGAGTTTAGAAGCCCAGGTGTTCATGTCTGTTCCTGGTGAATGAACCATTTCTGCTTCTGTGAGGCCATCACATCTCCACACTACAATGATACCCTGGTGTTTCCTCTTTAAAATTCCTGTGTCTTATATATCAAAATTCTTTATGCTTAGATATTTCAGACATATTGTCCTTATATTTTACAGACCATATCAGTTTCCTGTACCAACCTGGGAATGCACCCAAGTCTGTAGTTAGGTGAAGGTGTTAAAAAAGTTAGAAAAGTTAGAAAAGTCTGATTACAGAGTTGGTAGCAATTGAACAACTTTTTTTTTTTTTTTTTTGAGGTACAACAATGTCCTAATCTTTGCTTATTTTGGTGATATACAACAATAACATTATTTTAACAGTTTAGGCTCATTAAAGCTATTTGACTTTTATTTCATGTTAACAACAGTGATTTGGCCATAAATCATTATAATTAGAATTTGCCCCCTTTTTGAAAGAGTTGGAATATGGTGATATGGATGTCTCTCTAACTGAGCTCAAACTTTCTCTTTGGATAGAGCAAGCACCATGGAATTCATTTAAGACTTAGATTCTATGAAATGACAAACCTCTCTGAATGACAGGCAGTTCTTGTGCTAACCTAATCCTTACTTGCTTCCATAAAAAGTTGTTGATATGTCTTCCTGACCAATTTTTAAAAGTAGAAAAATCAAATATATAAGAAGTATTTTAAAAAGCATTTTACAGGAAAAAAAAAAATTGTCATAGCACTGTTGGAGAATATGTATTAATTTGGTCTGAAATGGTGCTATTTGTAAACACTTTTATTCACCAGTGTGATTCTAAATACTGGAGATTTACAAGCTACAAGAAACACAATGCAAACAACTTCTTACTAAATTAAATGTGAAAGGAAATTTATCAGACTAGGGCTTGAATGTTATCTGCTTTCACAAAAAACTACTGAAAAGCCAGAGCTCAACAACCGGACTCAGTATAAATTATATAGATTCTTTTGTGTACAACTTAAAAAGCTAAAGTCACTTGGGAGATTGAGTTAAGCTGCCCATGTAGACATAGCCTCTGTTCCAAATTGTTGCATATTGATCATGTGCATTGCTATATATTTCCCGTTTTCTATTTTAGTGACTAAATTCTTGTTTCAGGCAACTTCACTGCCTGAGTTGAAAGTCATGGGGCATTTAACTCCTCAAATCAACAATGTTTGGTTATGCAACAAATGCTCGCCCACACACACACAAAGCAGCATAGAAAGATGATGCCAGGTGGGTGAACTCAATTAATACCCTGCCCCAACTACTCACAGTCCTATGCCAGGAGCCATTATCCCACCACAGGTCCATCTCCACAATCCCAGAGACGCACAGAGCCCAAAAGCAGGCAGGAACACAAATTAAGGATTTAGAGGAAAAGGTACCTTGTCTAGGCCCCTCCCTGGGCTGTCCCAGGAGATCCTCAGCCCCAGTGTGCAGATGTGACACCCATCACAATGTGTCAATGCCAGAATACCTTTTGGATAGAGGGGTGTAACCGCCATGGGGTATGGGACACATTACGGGATGCAAATGAAGAGCATTTTGGAATAGCACAGGACCTATGGACGTTTAAGGGAGGAATTAAAGGTATGGAGAAGGATGGAATTAGGTGATTTGGGGATGGATAAATGTGCAAAAATAGAGTGATACAGTGACAAAAAGGGACAGTTGCATATAAATAGTTGGCCGGTCAGTATGGTTTTCTGGCTGTATCCTTTGTTTGATGAGTGCAGCCTGTCCTCTCTTCTTATATTATCATGCCCTGTCCTGTTGGTCCATTATGGCTCAGTTATGTAGCTTCTTGAGAAAAATTTCAATATATAACGGTCAACTTATCATAATAACATGGTCATCTAGTGATAAAAGCAAGGAAAGATGTGCAGTGATGGATAAGGTATTTAAACTATATGTATTTGGAAAAATGGACATGCTTTTAGGAAGCTTTTCTTGATGTCTGAAACAAGTATAACGTAACTAAGATAAAGTCAGAGCAATTGTTCCCAGCCTTAGACTGCAGTATGCTCCATTTGCTTCAGAAATGGAAGAAAAATCGTTGTTAGTCCCAGGAGCTTGTCTGTTTTTCCACGTATTTATAGGATGGTCTTTCAGAAGTTACTATCTGTCCTTACATTTTTGCTTCGTCATATTTACTGTAGCCCTATAGTTTTATCACTTTTAAAATGTTGTACATTCTCCATAAATGATGTATTTTTTAATTTTTCATGCCAAGCATTTTTTTTTCCATTTAATAGTGAGAATAGTTTTATTATCATTTTTTCTTACATATTTGTACAGTTTGATGTTGTTCTAAGTGTAACTTCCATCTCTTAACAAATGGCAATTGGAGCTCTGACATGGGCAAGACCTGTAGCAGTGGGCTCATTTGTGGCTCAGTCCACATCTTTATTTGTTCTTGCCTTGTCTTCTGTAAATAGTCTCTGTCAGTAGGAGCAGCAATGCTGGCATGAAATCTGCAGTTCTATTTGGTACGTTTTCTATATTAGTTTTATCAAATAATCACTGTAACATCTTGCACATTTCTTGGTGATGAAGGCCAACTATTATTTGATAAACATTTAGGAGAAACAAGCTTTTCTTCAGTGTTTCAGACACAAAGTAACATGCACTTTTTTATTAATTTTAATATTACAGACCATATTATTGTATATTTTAAACAGGAGATGATTAATTAAAAATGCATGTGCCTAGACTTTAAATTTTATGGACCATTTATTTCTCATAAAATTATCTGGGCCATTCATTTTGTTTTGGTAAACAATTAAATTTGACTTCTGTTTCTAATGTAATTTTTATTGCTCTATCATTGTAATTAGTCAATCTATCATTATCTTAAAATACCTCACCAAATGTATGGTTCTGATGCTCGTAGGGCTCTCCCTAAGGCTGCACCCAGTCTTCACTGTGTTTTGCGGCTCTGTTTCTCCTCTCTATTCAATTTTAACATATGTGATAAAAAGGCCTTTTGCAGATCATTTTAAGTTTCAATGCAAAGTTCAGCTTGACAAGACTTCTGTCTTTCCTCAGTTTTTTTCTGTTCCTTCTAAACTTTTAAGATAGAGTTCAGTAAAATAACTTCTTGTATTTCAATAACCTTTTATGTTTTGGGCTTATTGACCTGAGATTTATACTCTGGCCTATGAAGCTGGGTGTTCTTCCTTGTTTTGCTTGCTTAGAGTGATGATCCAAGCAGAGTTTTCCCTTTCCACTCAATAAAATTTCATTCTTTATGTGCTTTCAAAGACTTCGGCTCTATAGTCTAATCAAGATAACAAATTTCTGTACTTTCTCTCAATTTAGGCTCTCTCAATTTTTACTCAGACTCTCAATTTAGAGACAGCTAACTACAAAGTGCTGCAGAAGAGCCTCATTGAACAACTACATGGAAAAAGCATTAGATGATACTTAGTGTTGACAGAGGTAAATTGGGGTAGATTACAGAAACAGACCCAGACTTAGATACAGAATGGTGGGCTCTGAACTCACCATCAGCATTCAAAGAAAGAGGTGTTAAGAGTTTTAATAAGCAGTTTTATGAAAATGTCAGTGTACTCATAAAAGGAAATAGAATGGAAGAAATGGTTAAGAAAAGGACAGAGAGTAAAACAGAAAAATGTCAAACACCACCGTATAAAGCAGTGGCATTATCACACCTTGAATATTGCAGTCAGCTCTGGACCTTCATTTTAAAGAGGATGCAGTGGAGCAGAGAAGGAACAAAGAAAGGCAGCCTGGATAGCTAAAGATACAGCATGGCTGATGGTCCAAAAATTACTGAATCAACTTAGACTATTCAGAAATAATTTTGGGAGGGTTATAGTACAGATATACATAAAATCAGGAGAGTCATGGAGAAGGTGAACAGGAAAACATTCATAAAAAAGGGAACAACTCTGAAACATTCGTTCTAACACAGAAGCTTGAGGCATTAATGACATTAGCAATTGGTACAGTTAAGCAAACAAATGGAAGTACTGATGCACAAGCTATATACTTGAGCTCTGGAGCTTTCTGTCATAGGATGTTGTATATCAAGTTTACATGGACTGAAAGACCAATTAGAGAATTATATGGAAGAAAATAAATCTATCAAGGGCTAACCCAGGTACCAACCCCATCACATGAGACCCCAATGTCTAGTGCTACTGCAAGTTAAGAAAGATTACCAAGGAAGTACCATACCTGTTTCATACACTTGCCTACAGATTTGCTACTGGCTATCAGTTATCAGGGTTAGATGAAAACATGGATAAAACATAAGCATTCATCTACTGAAAATTTTGAAAATTAGAATTTTAAATAAGAGCTAAAGATGTATATGATATGACGAAAAAGACAATGTAGACTTTGATCTGACCTGAACATTGCTTAACATTTATTTTAAAAGGCACTTCATATGCACTGCTGAATCAGCTCAGAACCATATACACAAACTTGGCAATCATTACTTCTTGCTATATTGAGTATTAGGGGAAAAGAATACCTTGGATGCTCACACACAGGGATTTCCGACCTAAAACAATCATTATAATCAATCTTTGAGGAACAAAAGACCTTCAACTGATAATATTAGTCAAAATGACCATTTTACTTTGCTTTATTAATTTCCCTTCATCCTGTCTCCTGTTTCATAGCAAAGCACTTGGTAAATCTTAATTTGTTCTTCTTTTTGGCTTAAGAAATTAATCAAATTTTATCGCCTGGTGGCATTTTTACGATCCAGAAAGTATTGTTTATGCACTCCTTTTATTTACAAAATGTACAAAGTAATGCTCCCCTAAGTAGAGGAAAATCATACTACAAGAGAAATGAATTTCTCCAAAGGAGCTCGCAGTCATATCTCTCTCTCTGCTTTTCTCCAGGTAAATTACTAAAACATCAGATGCTACTTGGTATTTCCTAGCTTGTATCCTCAGCTTCTTTGATCCCTCTCTCCCCTTTTCTCTGGCCAACACTTATGAAACAACATGTGGGGAGGGTGCTCAGCTCAGACATTATTTGCTTGTGACTGGATTTTGGGCTGTGGTTATAGGTGCGGGAGGTGGTCACTTTCAGTGTTTTGCCTTCAAAGAATTTGATTTGTTTCTTACCACAGCTTCTACGAATTATAGAAACTATGACCAATGCATGAAGAATGTGGTTCTTACCATCACTGCAGAGGATGCCAGATCTTCCATATGGACAAAGGCAAACAGCATCTCGCCTGGACTTTGGAAAACACGTAGCACCGTTTCCACATGGATTTTCATCGCAAGTCGTAAACTGGCAGAGTTTTCCAGAGTAGAGTTTAGGGCACTCACAAAACCAATTTTCTGCATCACTGACAAATGTAAATTAAAAACAAAAAAAGTATGTGTAAGTACTAAAACTCCCTTAAAAACCAGGATGGGTTTTACACTTACAGAAAATCAGTGACATTTGACTTTTGGTTGTGATATACTTCTTTGTCATTACTCTCTTACACTCTTAACTGATTTTTTTTGTAATTTTTATTTATTTTTTTCTGCTTGTAAACCTGACATTAGAGATGCCAGAATGCTGTATGGGTGACTTGAGTTGACAGGTTCTTTTGGGTTTAATTTTATAGTTTAATTTCTATTTCCTTACACGATAAGATATGTGACTTTTCTAACATCTTACTAGCTATTTGTGCTGCTGCTTTCATAATATAGTCAAAATAACTGCTACAGAAAAAAAGCTCTTCTATTACGTCTGAAAAAAGGAAAGAAAGTGAAAACAAAAAATGTAAAGTTAATAGTTTATTTTGCAAATGGAAACATTATTTGTACATTCAGGTATTATATATAGCTAGTGACAACACAGTAGGATGAAAGAAAAACTGAAATATGATTGCTTACAGTAGTGATTACATTGACATTGAATCAGAATAAACAGGTAATATCTCTGCTTTCATATATCTTATGTTCTGATTCATAGAAAGAATATTAGAATAGGCAATGGAAAAAATAACTTGTAATCTGTTTTGAGGGGTTATACAAACAAACATTTAGAAATGTGCATATTCTGTTTGTATCAAGTATCTTTTTTAGCATACAAAGATAGCACAATGGCAGATATGGTGGGAAAACCAAAGTCAGATAGGAAAAGCAGGAGTGTAAGACATTCTTATCTATCAATTATTATAATTTCGTTAAATGTCTTATTTGATTTTCCTCTTGTTTTATGACTGAAATTAGATGACAGCTATATAGGTCAGTTCATATGATTACTACACATCCTCAGTATTGAACAGAAACATGTCTGTCTTATACTTGATAAGGTCACATGTGCCTGTGGGTATGAATGCAGAAGACATGATGTGAGCTGTATCAAACCACAGTCATTATGTTTTTCCAGATAATAGCATAATTAGTAAGATGTTCAGTAATAAAATGTCAAATAACTGCGATCTCTAAAAATCTCTACTTATAATATGCATGCATTCAGGTCAGAGAAAATAATATGGAGCTGCAAGAACTCCTGTATTTTTTAAAAGAGGGAAATAAGTAAGTCTTGTGACTGTCTTTGTGCATAGCAGTTGATTAGTATGTTTCTAAACTGACCACCCGCAGTTCTGGGGAGCAAGGATCTCAGCTGGAGAGTCTACCAGAATGAATCTCATGAATAGTGCCTCCAGACAGCTTTGCAAAAGAAAATTGCTATCAACTGCAATAATAAATTTCTGTGTGTAGCCTATTCTATTTATAGATTTGCTGCAGACACCAGGAGAGGAATGTAAATGAGATACTGGATTGCTTTCGTTTGTGCAGCGTTTAGAACCCTGCTTTCAATGGTTTTAATATCAGCATTACACAGTTCAGCTAATTAAAAAAGCAACAATAAACTGCATTTTTCCTGGAAGTCTACAACTGATGGTGATGATTTCTAAGACTAGTTATCAGATATGTTTCTGTTTTGTTTATAAAAGAGAAGACAGCTCATCACTGCAAACTGACAAAATAGAGACTTTAGTCTTCACCTTTTAAAAACATGATTTTCATTCATTCTTCTATTGAGCTGTATATGTCAACACTGGTCATTTCTTTTTGTAGTCTTACTTTTGCTATTGTGGAGACGATTAAAAATAACTGGTCTCATAACAGATTATGAGGAATTTATTGTTATCAAAATGAGCAATGTTCTAATATTTCACTATTGATGCCATAACATCCTAATAGCAAAGAAGAGTGATTCTCAATGAGACAAAGAAAACAGTTTTTAAAACGTTCCACAAAATAATAAAAAGATTGAAAACATAACAGCTAACAACATAGAAAAAAATACCACAGCCAATTCACAATTATAAGCATACTGAAACATGAAGTCCCAAATGAGTGTCTCTCAAAACAGTGTCACTGTACTTGGTTTTGAAGAAGACAAGGTCTCTGATATTCTGCTGAATTAATCTCAGATACAGGAAACATACAATGCTTGAATAACCAGGAACTTCTTTCCTTCCTAGTGGATTTCATGATTTCATGATATCCTGATAACCTTTATAAATGCAAGAAGCAAATGAAAGGGCACAGCAAATCAGAACAGTGATGTCTTTTGCCTATACTGTACACTGTGAATGGTTCCAATAAAAGGGAATTGGATAATTACATACATGAGGTGAGGAAAGTGAGTAGTGCATGAAAGCAATAAGGAAAATATTAGAATTTTGAGGCTGCAAAATTAGAAACAAATTTGGAGTGTTTTGCTGAAATGTGTTATATATTTATATTGGTGTTTGAGTTTAGATCCAAAGCATGGTTTTGAAACAAACCCCCTTGTTTTCTCCAGTTGAAATGTCTTGGTTCAGATTTTGGAGTGGTTTTGAGAGTGCCTGAACTCAATTTCTTTCAGATGAGCCTGCACCAGAAGATTGGCTCACACTTTAGGTACTCCAGTTGCTAATGGGCAAACAGTCCATGGGCCAGACCAGGTCTAGTGTGAATTAGAGCTCCCTGAAACATGAATAATGGCAATGTTGGGTCCTCAGCACTAATCGATTTGCCCTGTAAATCTACTCCTATTAAACTACATTATCTGTTAGTATGGATGCAGATTTCTAAGCCATCAAAAGAAAATCAGGCAGCCATGATGTATATTATATATCAAAAAAGGTGAACTCCAAGAGTAGATAGAGAAAAAAACCTAACCATCCAGAATCATATGAAGGAAGAATGTTACAGTGAGAGAAAATGGGAGGAGACAGAAAACATGTAGAAGAGGAGTGGAAGAGACAAGAACAATGCTCCAATAGCACCATCACCTCACGGAACCAGCCTTATGATATATGAGGAAAAAAGTGTAAGGAAAATGAACTGTTCTCTGACATTCTTACAATCCTCCTCTGAAATGGTAAGGGACACAGTTTTCATTACCATTTCCCATGTTAAAATATCTGTTTGATCTTTGGTCTAGACATTAGATTGGAAAGAAAATCATCAAGAAGTGTTTGCATTATATGACATGATATTGGTAATTCAATAATACAGATTCTTCTCCTTGAATCAGTACTACATCAGTGACCTGATTTAATAAAATCAAAGTTTTGTATAAGATTGACACCTTTGGGATGCCAACACAGGTTTTGATAAAATTTTTTAAAAATATTGTATAATACAGAGGAGACTGGATTGTAAGACATTAATATTAGTCACAGATGTATTTAACCAAAGTTTTAGACTTTTAAACTAATTCTATTTTTTAAAAGAAAATTTTATAATCCCTCTGTACAATGTGTCATAGACATAATTTGTATTCTAGTGATACAGTGCTTTGGTTCTCCAAAACAGAGTATAATTTCCTACATGCCTGTGCTTTTTCCATTTCTAAAGTGCGAGCACTGTGCTCTGTGATTCCTACTGAGAGCACTGTTCATGCAGTTTGTGCAGTTGTATGTGAGAGGGCCTCCCTGAAAGGAAGCATGCTCAACACCCTTCAATCATGACAGTGCTAAGCTGAGAATGTCAAAAACTATGTGCCACAGTGAGTTCAATACTTAACGACACAAGTTCCTTTAGTGTTCTCACTATATTATCTGGGACAAAGCTATGGATGTTGGTGGGAACAGCTTCCCAAGCTGCTTCAGTTAATAAATAGTAGAGTAGATGTAATTCAGTTTATTTAAAAGTTGTTGGTATTATTTATTCCCACTGCCATTTTGGTTTTAATTACTGAAAACTGAAAGGAGCTTCATAATTTATCAATTTAAACTTTAAATTGAATTACTCTTCATGCAAAGATTTTTTAAATCTCTTTCTAGAAAATACCAAGATAATGTTAAGGTGATTAGGATCTTCCTTTGAAATATTTGTGTAATAGCCAAATCCACAGAAACTCATTGCAGGCAGAAGGATAACTTTATCTCACCAATACTCTTAAAAATATCAAAGGACAATATATAAAGGAGTCACTTTTCCTTCTGCACAGCAGGTGTTTCTCTAATATATAATATATCTGCCAGTCTTTCCTTGTATTATACAGCTCCCAAAAATCAATTCAGCTTTCCTGCTGCTTTAGTACTTTCACCCAGGTTTCCTCAATTACAGTATCTTATCTACATCTGAGTGCTTTTGTCAGCTTTACTGTTTTGAATAATTTTTTCCCCTATCAGGAATTATTATTCTGCAGGCTTTGGTGATTCACGCTGAATTTCCTTTCCTTTCACTGAAAGCACTTTCATATTGGGTTTGCATGGCAAGTTTTCATAGCAGGAGAGCTACAGGGGTGGATTCTGTGAGAAGCTGCCAGAAGCTGACTCCATGCCAGACAGAGCCAATGCAGCCGGCTCCAGGATGGACCTGCTACTGGCCGAGGCCAAGCCCATCAGTGATGGTGGTAGCACCTGTGGGATAATGTATTTAAGAAGGTGAAAAAGTTACTGCGCAACTGTAGCTGGAGAGAGGAGTGATAATATGTGAGAGCAACAATCCTGAAGACCCCAAGGTCAATGAAGAAGGAGGGGGAAGAGTAACCACTGACAAGCTCTCTTTAATCCAGGTCTAAACCACTTCTGAACTGAATTAATTTTGAAAACTCCTAGGAAAAATATTTCCAGATTTGTTCGGTGCAGTCTTTTAAAGCTTTTGCTTTAAATTTTCTTTGAGATGGGCTTATACTCAGAGTTATAATGCTTTTAGCATGGACTAAATAGGAACTTCCATCTAAAAGTATCTTCCAAATTCTTTGATCCAGGTTAAAAGCACAGTAGTAGGAGGGTTCCAATTCTACTTCAAAAGGGAGAACAGGAGTGACAAAAAGTTTCCAGCACCTTGCTTGCCTGATGCCAACATACAAGAAAGAGACCACTGAGTACAAAATAGTTCATATCAAACAGAAAATTAATTTATAGGACCTAGCAAAAAAAATTAATTAAATAGATGCTTAACCCATTCCACCCAGAGAACAGTGAGCATCTGCTCAATCTTATCAGTAAGTATATGTATATGAGTTTCCTTGAACAAGAATCCATTCCTGAAACAATACCTAAAATTTAGAATGTTTACAGGAGTTACGTTTGAGTTAGTTATGACTTGGGAAGGACAGAATTTAGTTTAGGAAAATGATGAAGGAGGAAGCGGTCTTGTTCATTGGCAGAATATCTATTTCAGATCTTCAAAGATATCATTATTTTAGGAATTTAGGATTGTCAAAATTTATTTTAAATTGTACTCATTCAAGTATCTCATACAGTATATCTAACTTTTCAGGATCATGAAGCCTCTTCTGGAGTCTTTTATAAACTATCTTTAACCTCCATTTTCCACTCGGTGAATATACAGGTGGTTCCCCATCACAAGAAGGATACACATCCATTAAAAAGTAAGATGCATAAAAAGTCCTGTCCTGTAATGTCACAATCCCTGTCACACAAGAGGATACACAATTGTGGTATCAAGTGCTTCTGGATACATAACACTTGATGGGAGGTTATTAAGGATCCCTCAGGAAAAAGTACAGCAAGCAATGGTTGGTGAGAACAATTTATGTGGGCAGCAAATCATTCCCTGGTCACATCTAGGAAGAAAAATAATGGTCTGTCAGGCTTGGTCCATCACAAGGGCTGTAATTAGCTCTGACACTACTCCTTTCCCCAATCTCCAATTCAGTCTTTTCAGTTAAAATTACATTTTCTCTTTCCTTGTGTTGTATGGGAAAAATAGTAAATAGATGTTATCATCTGATAAAATGTATTTATAAAAATGAAATGAAAAAATTTTTTAAAAAGTTGAAAGGCTATGATTTTGCTAATAAAAAATTAACAGTATATGAAACATGACCATGGAAGCACATAAACATTAGAAGCTTGATCTCCAACTGTCACTGAAATCACATGCTGGCTAACAGCTGTTTGTCCTTTGAAAGTCTCTCATAATTCCTTATGACAGAAATTTTCCAATTTCTTCCAGCAGACCCTAGAGCCCTAAATAGCCTTTGCTTCAATATATCTACAGTATGCAGCAGGACTCATGAGCACCATACCCAAAGCAGTAATACTGAACATTGGTGCGCAGCATGTTGCTTGTTGCACAGTTTTCATTAAACATGCATTGTATACTACCACTCATTTCTTTTAGAATTTTCAAACAATATTTCACACAAAACCACGGATTACTCCAATCTTAGATGAATTTACAGGTTATAGAACTATGTAACAGTAATTTCCAAGATTTAAAATTCTTGTCACAGAACAACTGCAGTTTGTCCCACTGATCATGAGGAGACAGATAACAAAACTGAAGAACAAAATTTAGAACAGTTTGTAAAATAACAACATTTAATTTAAAGTCACAAAATAATAATTTTGAACTACAATGACTATAATCTAAAACCAGAACTGTCTACTGTGGAAAGAGAAACAAAGTTAGTGTAAATCTAGGGGACAATTATACTGTCCTCTCTTTCTCAGTTTCTTCCTAATATTTTTTTGTTGTTTCTAAAACAGATTATTTATTTATGTATTTATTATTTTAAACTTTCATAGATGCAAACTCTTCCTATTTCATTCTGAACTCAACTTACAGAAAGAAGTTTTCATAGCCATTCCTTCATTGCATTCTCACTAGTTCTGATTTGCAACTCTAATAGTTAGTGGCTCATCATTTCCTTTATATCTTTTTAGCCCCCATTATCCTTTCTATTTTAGAAAGATTCTTAATCATAAGGAGTTGATCATCGGACTTTCTTGTAAGCTTGGTCTATGTACAACTCTGGAAGCCAGGAATCTCCTAAGAACTCACATAAAAGGATAAATTAGGCTTTGAATTTATAGGGGGGCATCATCACCTTCCCACAGTGATTTGCCATGTTCACACAATTAATTCCCAATACCTTCTGTTCATTCAAATGCACAGCCTTCTTTTCAATCCTATGTACCATCTCAGGTCCTTCAAGTTTTAACTCAGGCCCTGAACTTTCTGTTTCTAGCTCAACAAAATGGAGATCATTTTACCACATGCATGGAACAGAGTGTAATTTTTACATATAAGCTTTAATGTTTATAAAATATGTAAAACTAAACAAAACCTAAGCTATGAATAAAAACAGCAATTATAAAATGTACTATGAGAGAGAACCTGACAACACTGTGATGAGACAAGGTAAACCACAGCTGCTTTGAACTGACATAATCTTGACCATTCACTTTGGATATTCCCTTTTCTAATAATCCTACAAAAATCACAAGAGATAAATTCTGAATTTATGTGGAAAACTCTATCTTTCCACATTATATCTGCATCTTGTTTTTTTTGCAGTGATTGCCAAAAGAAAATTCGTACCTCATTTGTTCATTTCTTAATGAAAACACAAAACTGGGTACATAGGCATGCACTCTGCTTTTTCTCTGGACAACTAATAGAGCCATAAGAAGTTTTAACTGGGACAGAGCAGGTGTTATGATAATGCCTTTCCATGGAACTGGATGACTATGAGCCATACATTTACAACAATATTTTAACGTTAACGAGAAAGTCATATCTCTCCACTTTGACTATTCAAAGCCTGCATTTAGTTTCTATTTTTTTGATTGTATTTGGTGTTTATCCATGGGCCTTGGGAGCTTGTTGGGTTTTTTTCTGATTCTTTAAGCTGACACAGAAGATAGTATTCCTCCCTACATATCATACCAAGAAGCAGTAAGCATTCTTGGACAGATTTTCTCTGTGTTTGCACAGCAGCTAGAGAAATGTAGCCCCTTGTTCATTCTGCTTATGCATTACAGCAAATATGATTAAATAATAAAATAAACTATCGTATATTTTAAAATGTACTTTTCTTGTACCATGTTATGTTGTAATTAACATATTAAAAGTGCATCACTTATCTATTCAATAAAGATGGCAGTTCAGAACACTGTCTGGATTTTTGCACATTATTTGAAAGAGTATAACTTGAGATATAGCTAAAAGTAATTTGCCTGTAGAAAATATTTTTTGAAGCTCCTGGTCAAACTAAGTTATTGACTATATATACAGCATAGGAGGCTGTAGCTTCTCAAACATCAAATCCTAGGAATGTTGTGAGCTGAGTGTATTTCCATTAACACCTGAATCTAAACCTATTACAATGTTTGAGGTGATATATGGATGACACAAGCAATTGCAGTTAATGTATTTTCTACAAATTTAGTGCTTATGAAAGGTGGTAGATTAGCTGAAATTCTCTGGTTGGCAGAAACCAGATAATGTAAGTTTCCTTACCAATGACCAAGGTAATTTTTCTGCCACAGAAGGAAATTCACACCTCTATGCCTTTTCAATCAGTGGTTTCTTTGAGTGACAAGGGCTTTAACTCTAATATAGATAACTCCTAGAGAATTGAAGTAAGACTCGGGGAAGTTCCCAAATTGAATTAAGACTCTGGGAAGTTCTCAAAGAGCTTTGTACATGCCTCAGACTAGAACATGATCAGTCACATGATGTATCTGAATTGGTAGGTCATGTTTGAAGAACACTGATTTTCAGGAATCATTTCACATATACTGGGAGATAAAGTCTAGAGCTAATTCTTATCTCAATCAACAGTGGTGTTTCATCACTGAAGATATATCTAATTACACTGAAAGTATGGAATGTGTGGTGCTGAAATTGAGAGAAAAAAAATAATCTAGGCATCCTAGATCTTTGTGATTTTTAGAACAAGAATAGTAAAATTGGCCTCCATCAGGCATTGCACTCTCATACTGAATGTGATATAAAGACTTCCCACAACAACAAAATAAAAATTTTTTTTGACTTCCAAACCAAAACATCTCTTAAAGCTTCTGAGTGTCTATCCTCCGTCCATCTCTTCTCATCTCTTTGATAATCATTTACTTTCCCATTGTAGTCCAGATAACTTTCTCTACTGTCAGGAATAAGAGAGGAGAAGAAAGCCAAAATGCTGTGTTCTTGTGCATCCTTTCTCTGAGATGCCACCAGCTCTCGGGAGTAAGATATCCCTGCAGCACATGATTTCTGTTTATATATTAACTGAACTGGAGTAGGTTAAGGAAAATTTCATAAATTCCATTTGCCCATGGCTCTATATGAATATCTACAACTAATTCAAACTAGGCTATTTCTTTAAATGACATCAATGGTAGGTCACAAAAACTGAAACCAAAAAACAGTTAAGAACTTGCATTTGAAGGACCAAATCTTGAGTTGTCTACCACAGTTTTCTCCTCCTACTAATTAAAGGTAATGTATAGGAGACTGCACAAACCTTTTACAAAGACTAATTGCTTAAGCTTGCACAACTATTTGAACAAGACATCAAGAGAAGTGCTGCGTACTAGAACTACAGACAGCATTGCCTGAAGTAAAAAGTTAGAAATCACTGTGCTTTCAATTTTTCTTACAATCTAGTCTTTATCAATAACTTGAGTTCCGTCTTGTATGTTGACCTTTTACTTTGATTGTTGCCCCATGTCTGAATTTCACACGTTCCTGGATAATGTCTGTGACTTTTGAAGGATATAAGGTGTCTTAAAAACTGTGAAATCAAATGCTATAAAACTGAGTGTTGACATTTTTCAAACATGCAAGAACTGTAACTGTTAGAGATGCTCCATTGTTAAGAATTAGCATAGCTAGGTGATACACCAGGCTAAATTAATACAAAATGCAACAGAAAAGGTCTGTTTTGCAGCTGACCTTTATAATTGGTACAGAAGGCTATTTGTGTACCATTTTCTCAAAGAGAACTAACTTAAAATGCGATGGGATTAGTTTCTCTCTAGGTTGCACTCAAGAGGTCAGATAAGTCAGGTAGTCTGACTTATTTGCAGAAAAAGATAAATGACTATCTTGAAAAAATAAATTACAGGAGAATTTATGTTAGAGGAAAACCCTGGCATCACAGCATCATTAACAGTATCATTATTTGCTTCCAGACTTCCTTCAGAGAAATGAGTCAGTTCCTCTTCCTTGACATGAGGATGCTGATCCATTTCTTTACATTTATGCAGAAGAATAACAGGAAGTTATTCTGTTAGTCTGGTTCTATATATTATTTTGGAAAATTCAGGGGAATGGGGATAAGCTGTTCTTTTAAATTAGACACTTGAACTTACAAATCAATGACTAAAGTAACCCAAATTCAGACTGGAAATACATATGCAATCATTTACATTTAATCATAGTGGTGTTTAGAGTAGCTGTGTATAAAATGCAGACATATGGTTTTAGAGTGTTTTCTGGATATAGTGTCTATAACTAAAGTTTAGCAAGACAGTATATGTGACAACATTAACCTTTGAATGTAATTGAGCTTCTTCATGTCTTCTGAATATTTTTTATTTTTTCCAGTGTGCTTCAGTATGATGTCTATTCATGTGAAGTGTAAATACTGGAACAATTGCTAATAACAATCTGATATTACACTGTCTCATTCTAATATCTGAATATTTTACAGGTAGAGATGTTCACTGCTGGGTGAAGTGAGTGTTTCTTCAGTCTCTAACATACACTGTACTCTTCTGACAGAAAGACTTCTACCCTACTGATTCAGTAGGAAGGATGGTAATTTGAAAGGTCTATTGGTATTTTTGCCATAAAGTTTCAAGGCTATGTCTACACAGCAGAATTAGGAGATCATGGAAGTAGACATATCATATTCAATTTAGCTTTAATCTAATTAGCACTGTTACCACCTGCAGTGAAAACATGGCAGGATGTTTAATCCTGACTGTTAATCCTTCAGGGAAAGCAGGGCTTTTATTCAGTTTACTAACATGTATTGATATTACTACTTATTCTATCTTCATGAAAACTACCTTAGTTATGCCTTTTCTACAACCATTATCTCTTCATCTTGCTTTATAGGCATGCCCTCTGTGTATCCATAGAAACAAGCACAGAATGAACTGTGATGCCTTGTGGTCACACATTTGTTGTTTGTTTTCCGCATAATAGAAGTGAGACTACCTTAAAAAAGAAAAAAAAAAAAAAGCATAGAAAAAATGCGAGCAGGCTTTTGTAACCAGAGGAAAGAATATATTTTAACCATTCTTGTTTACTTCTTTCAGTCAACTAACTGCAAATATAGTTACCAAATCCATATTGACTGCAATATTAATGCAGAAATCTTCCTTTGATTTCAATATTCTTATAAGTGAAATGTGCATTAGAGCTAGTAAGCACGACTGGCTATTCCAACAGCTCAGCTAATAGGTTGGGGAAGAGAATTAAACATCCTGCTTGTGGGTACACAGTGATTTGGTAATCACAGTAGGTGCTTGGAATTTTCCCAGGTTTCTAGGGTCTGTTGGCCAAATCAAGACAGGTCTACCAAAACCTGTGGTGCTCTTGAAAAGTCACAGTTTTTCACACACTGTAACACAAATAGGCATAATTAGAATCAGAAATTTATTTTTGAGGTGCTTAGATGGCAGAAGAAAAACTGGAATACCATTGTCTACTTCTGGACTGCTTATGTTTTAATCTTAGAAATTTATTGACAAAAAGTAAACCCGGAGTACCAACTAGAACATCAGTTCCCTCGATTTCTGTTATTTGCATGATCAAAGGCAGGGACAGGTCCCCTATTGATTATTCCTTGTCCAGACCAACAGACTCACTCTTGTAATGCTGACAGCAAAATTCTGCACTTCTGAACAGGAGGTGAAAAATGCTCCCAGAAAGCTTCTGAGACTTGGGTGCTTAAAGACAAACCTAGAGCAGTGCCTGGAGACCAAAAGTTATTTGAGATCTGCACCATAAATTATCCTAGAATCATGAGAACTTTATAGAATCTGAGATTTTTTAGCATTTTTGTTTTGCAGATGTAATAATTAAAAATACAAATGTCACCTGTCCTAGCCAAATGAATTATACAAGTATCAGTCAAAGGAGAATAATCTCTTTGTTAACTGATTCTATTTTCTGACAGGCTTTGTCACACCTTTTTAAGAGATTCAGGACTAGAAGGCAGTTCCCTGGAGTTGAGGTCCCCCCACAACTAAATAGCTTTCACATCAAAGAATATGTTTCTTTTGAAATTCCTACCTGTGACTGAATTTCCAACATGATAGCTTTTAATATGTTGAAGAATCAGATCATAGTGGGAATGTTCAGCTCATGTCTGAACCAGATAACTGGTTTCATGAGGGTCATAATCTTCAGCACAGTGGCAGATGCTTTAATGCAGACAAAGATCTCCATGAAACCACTTAACCACTTAACAACTACAGAAGCTGGTAAAACAGCTGAATACTTTGATGCACAGGCTTCTCCTTATTGCAAAAAAAAAAAAAAAAAAAAAAAAATAGTTCCTGCTTTTCTCAAGGTCATGTAATCCTGGAAATTTAATACTCAAAAACACGCTGTTCTGTGATACATCAGGATGTGATACAAATCAAATGCCTCCAAAATAAAAATTAAAAACATTGGATTTATATGCAGAGTCAGTGATTACTTTTTTTTTTTTTTTTTTTTTTTGTGTTGGATATTGAAGAAAAGGGGGCAAGAAGGCAGGAAGTCCTACTGATACACAGCTATGCTTGAATTTTATTCTCTGTAGTATGTAACCTCTGTACTAGATTGACATGCATTCAGGGACAGTAAATGATATATTGTTGTCAAATCCAGGTAGAGTTTTCCTTTTGCTTTCATTATTAAAATTTGATTTGAAATCCTGACTTTGTTAACGTTCACTTAGAACATTTTATATGTGATCTATGTAAACGTGGGATATCATAATCAATGACAGGTCAGTTTGACATTGTATCATTTATGAGATAAGAGCTTTAACAGATATTTATCTGCAACTGATATAAATCATAGTTGCTTATTAATATTTATTAGCCATTTTTCTACTGAACTATTTAAAATGTAAAATAAAAAAATAGAGTTAATGAATATCTTCTATTATATGATAAGAAAATTTCTTTAAAATCTCACTTTCCTTTTATACATACACCACCATTTCTTTTTAAAGTTGTCAAAGAGATAACTGAACTGTTTTAATATATGTTAATATTCATAATCTTTTAATTTATCAAACAGCAAGTGAAGTTATGTCACAATGATATTTGTGGAAAGGGGATCTCTGGCAGAGGTTTTGGTCGATACAACTGAACACGGAATATCTTCACTGGGATTGAATCTGCATTGTGAGTGTAAAGAAAGCAAAGTAAGAACAGTTTGTGTTGTGGTTGTAAGAAGCTTGATTGAGTCCTCCAAGATTCTGCAGCACATAAAATCTTTTCTGGAAGAAATTTCTGTAACCGGGATGGTTATCCTTAAAAGTATTTTCTGCATGTGGTATAATTCTATGTCTCTTAGTATAATCTAAAACAGTGTTTATGCCAAGGTATCATTTATGTCTTGCTGGTGTTCCAGCAATTGGTTTTATACTAGACTGGAAATTGCAGTACTGGAAGAACAGTGATTCATTGCTAAGGTGTTTCTATAGTAAGTTTTTCCACTACTGTAATTGTTCAACTCCACAGGTGGTAGTTATGGCAGCATCACTTGTGCAGAAAGAATATCGTTCAACTTTTGACATTTTAAGGAATGTTAAATTTTTTATTACTAAAAGCAGTCTTATACAACACAATACTTATATATGGCATTAATTACACTTACTATTAAATAGTAACTCATGCACAGTAAGAGTATCTGTAATAAATGTTAAAAAAATTAAAAAATAGATAGTATGAAGTGACTTAGTAAGCAAAGAATATTTGAAGCTGTACAAGTAAAAGTTATAAGTAGAAGACATATAAGGAGTAGTTGGCATAGCTTTAAAAGGTCTATAATACATGTAATTGTAACTAAGATTTTGATATATTTGTCCATTTTATCTAAAGGTCACTTTTATTTCCAAAGTGGTACAGTTATACCATAAACATGCAAGCTAATCTATTTTACACAGGACTGCATAAATCTCAAATTTCAGAGAAGACAAAAAACCCGTAGATTTTGTGGAGCCCCTTTATCACTCTATTTGTTATTTATCAAATATCTTTTTGTATACATAGGTAATCTGTGATGCCGATGTGATACAATAAGATGCAAGGAGCACTGGAACTATGAATTCATCTAAGAATCACCAGCATAAATCATACAGGATCACAAGCTGTACATTAATCACTCCTTTCTCATACATCACCACCAGCCAGGGGACAGCTGGTAATGTGCCCTCTCTCATTCTTAAACAGTTGCAGGCAGTGTCTGAAATAGTATTATGTCCTATTTTATGAAGGCTAAGTATCCTGGAGAAAAGGCATCGTCCTCTTACTACCTAAGCTATTAAAAACCCTCATCCCCCATTCATCATCATTTCAACGAATACATTGTTCTGTAGTCACTGTGCACTCCTGCCTGCCAGGCAATGCAGCTCTCCAAAGAGCACAACCTGCAGCACGTTCCTACCACCTGTCATATTGCAGAGATTTTCCAAACGCATGTCAGAGACATTGTGAGAAAGCCCCAAAACACACCAACCAATCTGATGACAAGAAAATAAAATTCCTTCCCAGTGTCCCCGAAGAAATAAGTGCAATGTTCACAGTGGCTCACAGGATTCAGAGCTGTGCTCTGACCTACGAATGAAAACCAGTGATCTCCCAGTAAGAGTTGTGGCTGATAAAACAGTATTATACACTCTTTCTTTTCTGAGATATGAAAAAGAATTGGTGATCTATCTGACTCATTTTTGACGTGCCTCATTAATTCATGGGAGAAGATCAGAACTCTTTCTTCCCTCAGGCAGACAAAGCCATACTCCCTTTTAGTTTGTGACATGCATATCTGAACTGGAAACTTTTTGCTTCTAAGACCTGTCCTGTGGCCAAGACACACTGACACCAGGCTATGCCTCCTCACCTGAAACAGTACAGGCTAGAAGAGAATCATAGTATTTTTTTATTTTGTTGCTCTTGTAATGTTTCCAAAATTAAGAATTTTGAAATAATTTGAGTGGCAAAGAGAAAAGAGGAAAAGAAAAATAGTTATTACACTCTATCACATTCAGCAGAAAAATAAAAGATCTTTTTTTTTTTCCACATAAAAGTATTTCAATTAAAAATCTGATACTTTCAAAGCTAACTTTTACTGTTATCATCCTATTATTATCACCATGATACTTCTAATACTGCAGATATTTCACAATGATGAGATGGTCTGCCTTATGACAGTTATTAGAAAAAAAATTAGTTTAATTTTCTTCTGAGTTGAATTTATGTAGGACTTGAAATGCATGAGGTTTTTGTTGAGAACTAGCATTTTCTAAAGATTAGCTAGGCCCTTCATGCATTAGATTTAGGTCAAAGTTTGTACTTCGTTTATTCCTAGTCTCTCACTCCCATTAAAGACGCTAATTGCTGCTGAAGGGACAAACAGTGAGGATATTCTTCCTCTAAAACCTAAATAAGACAGGTGGATGTGAACATTATTTGTGATTTTATACACTGATCTATTACTGAAATGTAATGCACTGGATATTTCATAGTTCACTACTGTTGCAACAGATCAGAGAGTCAGGATCTCAACATTTATTCCAGTTAGCTGTACTGGATCTGGCTGGGAAAGAGTTAACTTTCTTCATAGCAGGCTGTATGGTGCTGTGCTTTGTATTAGTGACCTAAGCAGTGTTAACACAACAGTCTATTAACTATTGCTGAACAGTGCCTGCACAACATCGAGGTTTTCTTTCTCACTGAGTAGGCTGGGACTGGGCTGGAAGTTAGAAGGGGACATAGTCAGGACAGCTGACCTGAACTGGCCAAAGGGATGTCTGCCACACCTCACAATATCCCATTTTGTATGAGATTGTGCTGGGACGTCATCTTTCCAGAGTAGCTGTTACTTGGAGACTGGATGGGCATTGGTGTGCTGGGGGGAAAATGATTGCTTTTGCATATTATTTTTTTTTTTTTAATTTTGTTTTCCTTCACTTATTAAGCTGTCTCTTTCTCAACCCACCAGTTTTCTTGCTTTTTCCCTTCCAATTGTCCCCCATCCTGCTGGAGGCAAGTGAACAAGTGATGGGACCGGCTCAACAGCTGGCCAGGGTCACACCACCACACTGAGTAACTGAAAAATTCCAAATCAGCCTGGGAGCTACTATAGCAGGAACTGCAATACAGTCACTCTGGAGGAGTTTGCATTTGGTATGGTATTCAGGGACAAATGATGTTGTCCAAAGACTGGAAAATCTGGATTTTGCAAGGGACATCAACTTCCTGCAATTCCACATTTTTGATAGTGTCCTGGGTTGAGTGAGTGGTGGAGTCTTTTGGTGGCAGGGGAGGGGGCTATCGGGACGGCCCCCTGTGAGAAGATTCTCGAAGCTCCCCCAGCTCCAAGCCAGCTCCACTTCTGTTTGGGAAATTGAGCCAATCAGCTGCACCTCTGCGATAACGTATTTAAGAAGGGACGTGGTGACGGGCAGTCGGACTTGTGAGGAGGAGTTGCTACAGCTGCGTGAACACCAAGGTCAGTGGAGGAATGGAGGAAGAAAGGAGGGGGGAGGTGTGCCGGAGCAGAGACCCCCTTGTATCCTGTGGTGAGACGGCAGGGCGGCCCCCCCCTGCCACCCATGAAGATCTATGGTGGAGCAGACATTGATTTATGGCCTGTGGCTCCTGCTTGCCTGATCAAGGTTCTGTACCCAAAGAAGGCCGGAGTCTCATGGGAAAAGGTAGCCCCACTGCTGTAATTCAGTGCTGGGAGGATTGCAGCATGCGGGGCAGTCCCACGCCGGAGCAGCTCGGGAAGGGCTGCAGCCGTGGGAGGGAATCCAGTCGGAGAAAGTTAGTGACCCATGACGGAGCAGTGTGGGGAACGCTGCGGCCCATGGGAGGAGCTCATGTCAGAGAAAGTTTGTGGAGGACTGTCTCCTGTGAGACGGGGACCACGATGGAGCAGGAGGAACAAGTTTCAGACACTCCCCTCACCAAGGATAAGGGAAGTGGCAGCGATGACTGCACCCCCCATTCCCTGCCCCTGTGCCACTGGGGCAGGAGGTAGAGATATCGGGAGCAGAGCTGAGCCCAGGAAGAAGAGAGGTGTGGGGAGAAGGTGTTCTCAAGATGTGGCAATGCTTCTCACTGTCCTACTCTGTTAAGTGTTGTTGTTAGTGACTGTAATAAATGTATGTTCTTTTTTTCTTCCCCTAACGAGTCTGCCTTTTGCTCGTGATCATAAAGGGGAATTTTTCCCCATCCCAGTCCTATCTTGAACCCCAAGCCTGGCTCTCTGTCCCTTCTCATTGCCGGAGGGGAAGGGAGAGAGAGCTGCTGTATTATGGTTGGCTGCCAACCAGGCCTAAACCACGACAGATAGCAACAAACATTTGTCAAAGTGAGTTCACTAGCAGGTCAGGATCTATGTGATAACAAGGCTGCAACATATTTAATCAAGAAATAGAGAGCAGAAATCCTGCATATCCTTAAAGACTTTCATACTTCATTTTTGACTCTGTTCCTGCTGGCCCACAGACCACAGCAGACTCCTTGCCCAGGTTCTGTGATAACAGATACAGAAAACACATTCCCCTTGAGTCAGAGCAAATCACAGTAGCACGCCCACAGAGCTATGGATATGTCCTTGGACTTGACACTAAGGGGGGCTGAGCAGCACGCCAAAATTTGCAGATACTTTTTGCTCTGGCCTAGAGTAGTCCTTGAAATCCAGGAACAAAAAGGACTGCAGGGGAGGCAGGCTGCATGCTATCAAAGGAATCATCTAAGATGGGGAATATGTAACATTATCAAGCCATTTAGCAATTCTTAATTTTGCTTAACATCAGTGATCTCAGAATATTTGTAAGGATCCTAGTACAAAGAAATACAGGAGGGCAAGACCCAAGAGGATGGACCAAAGCACACCAGGGACTTTATTCTGTGGGATATTTTGTGAAACTTACAGATACTAACTTTAAGAAGGAGACAGTATTATTTCGTGTGTTATCTGTAATAGTATTTCACAACATTCAGAATTAGAAAATTACTTCCACTATTGGCAAAAGATGGTCAGGCAGAGTTTTGGACTTGCTCATTTACACTGGATGTAAGGTGTGTCTAAAGTCTAGGACCAGCATCCAAAAGCAGTTCATCAATGTCTCAAGATTTTTAAGCAGTGTCCTGGTTTGGGCTGTAATAGAATTAATGTTTCTTTTTGGTAACTAGAACAGTGCTGTGTTTTGGATTCATCATGGGGTTTGGTATGAGAAGAATGCTGATAGCACACTGATGTTTTCGGCTGCTGCTGAGATTTCAAGGACTCTCCAACTCCCCATGTCCTGCCTGTGCACAAGTGCACAAGAAGTAGGGAGGGAGCACGGACAGAGCACCAGACCCAAATTGGCCAATGAAATATTCCATATCATGTAATATCATGCTCACTATATAGAGGAGGGGTGGTCAGGAATGGGGGCTCTCTCGCTTCCGGGATTGTGATTGTGTGATCTTGGTATTCTGTGACCATTAGCCTGGAATGGGCTGAGTATTGGTCAGCAGGTGGTGAGCAATTGCATTGTGCATTGCCCATTTATATTTTCTATTGCTGTCATTGTTTTCATTTTATTACCATTATTAAACTGTTTCTATCTCAACCTGTGAGTCTCCTTTTACCCCTCCAACTCCCTCTCCCATTCCCAGGATGGGGGGAGGGTGAGTGAGCGGCTGTGGGGTGTTTGGCTGCCAACCAGGCTCTAACCACAACAAGCAGGCTAACCAGAAAATTACAGTGACTTACAGGGAGAAACATACAGGAATGCTGTTCCTGATGCAACTATATAAGAAGATAGGAATGTAAGCACTGTTACACTGGGTCAGACTAATGTGTATGTGTACTATTATCCTATCTCTGACAATGGACAAAACTGCTGTCTCACAAAAGAGGACAGTTTTAATGCAACATTAAGTGACATTCATATTCTCATGACCTGCAGCAAAGGACATCTTGAATCAAACGTATTTCACAGTCCTTAATAGATCTTTTTTCTCCATGAAGCTGTCTGATCCCTTTCTAAACCCATCAGGTTTGAACATCTACATTGTGTGGCACTGTTCCACTGCTTAAATTTCTACCTCTGCTTTGTTTGAATTTCTGTGTCTTTTTTCATGTGATGCACACAAGATCTTCTATTAGAAGATGAACTGTTATTGTCTATTTGCTTTTCTCATGTCTCTCCTGATGTTGTAGACATCTTTTATAACTCTCTTCTAGCATTTCTTTTTCACACTAGAAAATCTCAAGTTAATCTGTTGAATGGAGACATTATATTTCATTGATCATCCTTCTTTCCTTTTTTCCTTTATCACTCTCCTTTTTGAGATGAGAGGATAAAATGACAAAAATAATGTGGGGTATTGGAGCCCTATCAACTTATATTTGGGAATATTTTTTTTTTTTGTAATTTTTGTTCTTGTTGCTGCTATATTTTCCCTCACTTCCTAAGGATTTATTCTTTGATTTTTTAATTGCTACTGAGCACAGAGCTGGTGTGAGCCATAGATTATTTAAAAACTTTTTCAGAGAATATTAGAACCTGTAAAGTTCCAGAACCTTTCCTGAGAGGTAGCTGCTGATTCAGAGCCAATCCTTTAATTTGCAAAGTTAAGATCTTCCCCTCTTTTAAAGTGCTTTATTTCTCAGCCTATATTATCTTCCTTTATATTGAATTTCCATCCACATTTATCACTCAGTCACTCAGTATTGTGAGAACTCTCACACAATTCTTCACATTTGACTTGGATGGCTATGGATCAGCCTCTAGAGGTAAAGGATAGGGTAATATGAGAATGTTATAGTGGACCTTGAGCAGGGTCAAGAACCAATTTGCAGCAGAGAATATTTTAAGGATGGATTACTTACCATGAGCTTTGGGAAAGACAGCAAAACTTCTGTAACTAATGAATCACATGCCCTAATTATTTGCCCTAAGATTTTTTAATATTTCAAAATCTAGAAAATGAGGGAGAACAGACAACAATATCAATGCACCAGACACATGCTTATGACTGGTTAAAAGATGTGTCTTATAATGCAGTTGCAATTTTCCCTTTTAATTTCAGGTCACCTTTTATGTCTATATTTCAGTTAATGTTTAAAAGTAATTCCATAATCATCAATATGCATATCCAGTTATAAATAAAAAATTAAAGAAAGTTAGGAAAAGGCCACATTCTGTATAGCAAAAGCAGTGAAAATGTGTTGCTTAATATGTCACACCCTGCTGGCTTTAAACCATTAAAATGCCCATTTTAGAAAGCTGTTAATTATACTCTAAGGTGCTCTGAAGTAAAATAATATTAAGCCTGTTTCTAAATGTGTTTCCATTCAAGGCAGATTAAGACAATTTATCTCAAAGAGATGTGCAGAGATGATAAGGATACAAACATATCCTAATTGTAGAGGGTCATCAGCCATTTATGGAATATAAAGGAAAACATCATTATGAGTTAAGGTTGAAAATAGTGATAAGAAAACATGACATTCACCTGGAATTTTGTAGATTTACATTTTCATCTATCATGTCAATTTTCCTAGAAATCAGCTAATAGAGCTTCTAATGCAGACAAAATTGATAAAATCTAAAGTAGACTTTCTGCTGTCTAGTCTCCAGGTGTCAGTAGCAATAAATCCACTGTTACGAATGTCCTGCAGGCACAAATGTCTCCTGCTCTGATGACTGTGATATGTCTCATTTCTCAAGACTAGAAGTTGCCATTGAAAATTACATTTTAAAACTGGCAAACCTCTAGAAAGCAAAACATCAAAACCATCAAAAAACAGATGACTGCCAGTCATCTACATTTTGAATAAATGTTTCTGATGGTACAAGGCTCATTACTGTTCAGTTTCTGATGAGTCCTTCTGTATTTATGCAGAAGATATGGTAGGATTAGAATGTGTTAAGAACTGTATTATGGGAAAAATTTTTGCTCTTCCACAGATTTTCAGATCTTGGGCAAATCTCACATGTTTTCACTAAAGAGTATACTTAAGACAGCAATAGTTTCACTATGACGTACCACCTAAAAAGCAGCCTGATGCCCTTCCTCTGCTAGCACAATCAACTTGAGTTAAAAAGACCACCATAAATGAATTTTTGGTAGCAAAGAAATTTAAGTTAGATTCAACTTTGAGTCTGAATAATTTTTCACCTAATGGAGGACAAGTTTTTTTTTATGCTAATGTTCTTAATTTGTAAAATTAGCATAATTTTGTTTTTCTAAGTGGCTTAAAATGTTCAGCATGAAGCACTGTGGAAATATGGTCCAGATAATTCCTTAATGTATATTTATAACAACTTATGTTGTCTGCTTATAGACTCATCCAACACTAGTGATTCAATGGAATGAACTAATATTTCTACTTCTATTTAACAATATTTACTCCTTGGACTTAGTTTCAGCATGTTAGTGCTGAGAAACACTAATTTATTGTCTTTCAACACTGAAAGATTTTCATTTGGAAAGGAAAGATGAAAATTGCTGAATATAAAATTACCCATTTTATTCTGAATTAAGGAAATGACTGATTATTTTTATATCTGTATTTGAAGTCATGTTGATTAATGCAGAATTTTAGAAACAAACCCAATAATATCATAACATTCCTAAAGTTTCATAAGGTAAACTTACTAAAGATCTTTATATACAAGTGGGAGTGTGACTTCCTTTACATTAGCATTCTAAAACCAGCTTCAGTGCTAGCCAGACTAGCCAAACCAGACAAACATCACTGGTTCAATAAGGGCCTTAGGACATTCTGTACAAGCCTGTCTGAGTCCTTAGTACATTCCCAGAAAACATTTGTGTAAAATTGTATTCCCTTCACTGAAGTTCATACACAAGCTGTCTAGCTTTGATGTGTCTAGTTATGTCCCACTACCTTTAACTGTTGTTTTAGAAGAAATATATTCTTTTTTTTCATAAAATAATAGGGATTAGAGTTATTATGAGAATTTTTTTTTTTTCAAAAAACATTATTCTGTTTACAAACACTCAAAAGAAACCCCCAATAGTCTGAGATTTTTAACTCCAAACCACTGCTCATATCTAATACAGATCAGAAGGGACAAAAGTGACAATAACTAGTAAACAAGTATCACTATCAAAAAGAGATATGCAAACTTATCAAAAACCTAAGCAGATAAACCTAAGACTATACTTTATGATATACTGGATTTGTGCTGGGTTTGATTGGCAGGGGTTTTGGTAGTGTGAGAGGGGGCTTCAGTGGTGGCCCCTGTGAAAAGCTTCTCAAAATCTCCCCCAGCTCCAAGTCAGACCCACTTCTGTCCAGGGCGGAGGCAATTAATGATGGTGGGTGCACCTTTGTGTATTTAAGAAGGGGAACCTGAGAGGGGGATGGGACTTGTGAGGTAGAGTTATGAGAAGGACACCTATGAGAACACCGAGGTCAGTGGAAGAAAGGAGGAGGAAGGTGGATAGGTGCCCCAGAGCAAAAAGCCCTCCCCTGTATCCTGTGGTGAGACAGCAGGGCCATCCACCATGCCACCCATGGAGGTCCATGGTGGAGCAGAGGCCAATCTGAAGTCTGTGGTGGAGCCCACACCTGGACAGGAGGCTGTACTCGAAACTGTGACTCTGAGGGGTGAAGAAGCCCCTGATGTTGTAGTCTGGTTCTGGGAGGACTGCAACACGTGAGGGTGACCCATGACAGAACAACATAGGAATGGCTGCATGCCATGGGAAGGACTCACTGTAGAGAAGGTTCATGGAGGACTGTCTCCAATGAGAGGGAAGCCACATGGAGCAGGGAAGGAATGTACGGCATTCACCCCAACTCCTGAGAAAGAAGGAGCAGCAAGATGACTGTGACTCCCATTCCCTGTCCCCTGCCCTGCTGAGGGGGACGAGGTAGAGATATTGGAACTAGAGCTGAGCCAGGGAAGAAGGGAGGGGTGGGTGGAGGTGCTTTTTGGATGTGGTGGCACTTCTCACTGTCCACACCCTGTCTGTTAAGTGTTGTTTTAGTTAGTGTTTGAGTTAAAGTGATGGCTTTTTTCTACCCCTAACAAGTCTGTCTTGCTCATGACTGTAATGGGTGAGTCATCCCTCCCTGTCCTTATCTATATTCCCAAGCCTTTAACCTTATTTTCTCCTTCCCAGAGCTGGGAGAGAAGGGGTGAGTGAGGAGCTAGGTGATGCTCAGTTGCCCTCTGGACTCAAACCATGACATGGATGTAACACCATAGGAAAAGATTCCTTTCCACTGCATTTTGAATAACTGTCAGTCATTTAAAAAACCAAAACAGTAGCTGTTTGAAAAATGCCATAAATCCTGAACGCAGATGGTAGTGAAGCCTCTATAAAAATAACTTGGAAATAATGATTGACACTCAGTAAGTGGAAGAAAAAAGGTGACCTCTGAATACTGGAGTTCACCCTTCAAAAGTTATAGTTGGAGATATTCAAAGTAAAAATGCTGCTGCAAGCAATTGGCTTAACGAGTCTGTTTCAGACTCTCAAAACTGAAATTAAAATAGATCTGAAAGATTGTAAAGTCAACTGAAATCACTGCAGTGACTTATGGAAATGTTGGACTTATATTTACTTTACTCCATGTTCTCTGTTGAGTCTACATGAAAACTATTGTTGACATATGTACAAAACCCGAAACTATTGTTGAAAACATATGTACCATATGCATTCAATTCCTTTTGAGAAAGCGGTGAGATTGTATGTGTCATAATAGCAAATCCCTCTTGTAATAGCTTTTTAACATTGTTAGATATTATTCTTTTATGGCTTAGTTTTCTTTCTCTTTTTCCATATTTAGAACAAAATATACACCCCTCCCCACCCCAATCTGAAGTGATGTATCAATGAAAGTATATTAATATTATATGCTAACGATCACTCAGGCAGTGCGTTGTGAAAACATTGAGGATTGGGTCCTACTACAACTGGTATTTAACACACAGAAAGAATCAGATCTGGCAATATAATATTTGAACACCATGGTAACGGATCTGTTCATGCAGATGCTCAAATACTATGGAGATGACAACGACACAAACAGAAAGCCTGAAGATGTCTGTAGCTTGGTAGCTTTTACAGTTCCTGTGCTCCTTTCTCTGTAGGCTGGAAAGATGAGTGGGCTCATATCTCACTGCTGCCCCACTCCTCAAATCTATCTGTAAGCAGGAGTGATAAACATCACTCACACATTCCTTAATGCTGAGCATTTTTTTATATGACAGGGGTTCTTCATGCCCCAAAAGCCTGAGAATAAGATCTGTACCACTATACCATGATTTGTACAATTATTTCATTATCTTTAAATGTTTGAAAAGTTAAACAACTGCATGGTAATTTCATTGTAGGTACAATTGGGGAATGAACCATTTTAGCAAATGAAAATCTGCCCAGCATTTTATAAATGATTTGTGTATTTGCAAATTTTTTGTCAGAGTATAACTCTCTAGATTTGGTACCCACAACAGTAGGCTTAAGTACCAAGCAGCACAATCAAGAGCCTTCATCAGTCAGGATTCAGAATTGCTTTATGAGAATTTGCAACGTTTATGATTCTGGCAACTGTCTGTAATGTAAACTCTGTAGTCATCTGGATAAAATAATGCTCTTATACTAATATGATATATCAAACCTACTATATAGAATTTATTACATATATTATGATGCCCTTGGTTTAACATTATCTTAATGTACTCCACTGCAATAAGGCTCTGTACATTTGCAGTAATATACTGCAATTTTACAGTTACATAAAAGCTTTATTGAAATAATACTACACAGGATTTGTATGCATTTCTTAAAATAGCAGAGACATAATGTAACCCAAAAATCATAGGCTATTTAATAATGCATGAGATGTTAAAATGTTGCCACTTCTGTATTGTAAATTGTCCTTTTTTTCTTCTTCTTAGTGTCTCAGATGTTCTCTTCAACACTGTGCTACTTCACCCTCCTTCACTGATCTAAATGAAAAGAAGTATCATTTTACAGAAGAGCACTGTTGTATTTTTCCTACCAATCTATAAGGCATTATAAGAAGCAGTTAAAGAATAAAGGGGTTCCTTTTGCCCCTCTTCCCCATTTTCTTTGCTTCATTTGAACACATTCAGAAAAATCTAAAGGACCCTTTGTGTTTATCTTCCTGAATGCTATTTTAGACCTTATAAAATCCTGGGAGATATTCAGGGGTCATGCTAATCTTACACATAATTTTATTGTTCTTTGGACAGCCTTAGATGTAAAAAGCTATGTTCACAAAAAAGTAAAGACTTTATCTGCTAGTCTAGGACATCTGTTTTTCAGTCAACGTAAAGATATTACAGAAGTCAGTGCTCACACAGTTTACCAGAAAGGAATACCCTTGCCTCTTCAAATCCTAAAGTAGGCGGGCAATTGTCTTAAGTGTACAATACATTTCTGTCACAAGGGGACCCTAAAGCAGTACAATCCTGTTGCTTAGCAATATCAAGGAAACAAGATTAAAACCAATTCTTTTCAACCTATTTTTCCTCTGTACCACACTTGTTCTTTTTCTGAAATATCCACAGGCATCTGTGACTAAGCCATATTAAGTTTATATCCAGTATGATGGTCTATGTCCTTTAAAATATGAAAAAGGCACTTCATTAAATCGTTTAATGAAAGTACCAGCCATTACTGAATGTTTAAAATTATTAGACTGATACTAAAGCAGAACAATCCACTTAACAGTGCTATTTGTGGCAAATAAAAACCACTGTCAAATTCAGGTTCCTTAAAAAACAGAGGAAATAATACTGTGCCAGAAGAATTATTTCTTGTTCAAAGATCACAGAATGAGAGAATGGCTGAGGTTAGAAGGGAACTCCAGAGGTCACCTGGACCAACCCCTCTGCTCAGGCAGGATCACCTACACCCAGTTGCCCAGGACCACATCCAGATGGCTTTTAAGTATCTCCAAGGATAGAGCCTCCACAACTTGTACTACAAAGCAAATTATAACAACTTCAGAATATAATTTATTGCTCATTTAATTCCTTATCAAGACACTTAAAAGGAAAACACAAGAAATACATACACGGGTAACCTGACAAAAAAATCACTCTAATTTGAAGATAGATTTTAGCCACTAATAATAGCAACAGTCAGTCAAATGGATGTTGCTTACAGAGGTGAAATAACATAAGAGCTGTCCAAATAGAAGATGAAGGATGTTCACTGGATTTTGAGCATTTTCAATGCTGAAAATGCTTACTTGTCTGTTGGTTAGCTTGAATTTATAATCAAATTTTCAGACTTGCTGTGCCTTGAAAACAAATGCCAAGCAAGATTTTTTTTTTTTTGAAATTGTAACACCCAGTTATTGAACTGAATGCTTGTAATTTCAAAATGTTCCACTTTCCCAGCATTTTATGTTTATCAGGCAGTTCAAACCATAATATTTCATATTCTACAGGAAATTAGAAGATTAAAACAGTGTTAATAAATGCATACCTAACACTTAAAAGTTTGCACAGATCACAGATGAATCTAATTGCTGTAAAGAATTAAAAGAATTTCTTCACATGAGACAAATGATGCTGAATAAAGATGTGGGGTCAAACGAGCTGAACAATGCCCAGGAGAATATACAGCATATATGTTACACTGGGAGAAAGTCTTTACTCACAGGAGAAGATAGTATGTTTTCTTCCTCCTTTTATACGATAAATACAAGTCTAATGACTTTTAATGACATGACCTCTTTTACAAAGATTTCAAAATTATTTCTGCTATATACGATAAATTACACTAGGTGGCAGTAAAAAGTAAGCTAACAAATCTGTAACTTTAAACTACATCTTGAGATTTAGCACAGAAAATCTGCATGATTTCATCAGGGAGTGAAGGTGAAAGGAAAGAAATTCTAGTTTACTTTTGCTTAGGCATTTTCCAACAAGCAGTGTAAACCTTAAACAAGTTGTTCATTGCACTATCTATTACACTATCACAAAGCTGAGATGTTCACAATGGTCTTTCAAGGAAAATGAAATGCAATCACTATGTTGCTCAGTGCAAAGAAAGTCAGTAACAAATCCAATGGTGCTAGTAGATGCACAAATGACTATGCCATGATCTTAATACTTCGGATCAAATGTTTTAGTTAAAATGATATGCCATACTTAAATATAAGAAAATGTGGAAAATATATGCCAAAACAAGGCTCTGTTTTCCAAATTATTTGTGCTCCTGACTCCTCTTATATGTATTTTCTATAATTAGGATTTCAAACTGCAGTCATGCAGAAGATTCCCAGAATATTATGGATTGACCAGTATAGTCTGATTAAAAGTAAATCTCTTCCCTAAAAAAAAAAAAAAGGTATGTAAAGCTGTACCACTTAAATCTTATCTAAAATGGCTGCCAGATTATTAGGTATAATACAGAGGACAGCTGTAATAACATTATACTCTGAAAAACGTTTGGAAGATGTCATATAGTACTTACTACTTCTCCCATTACAGTTAATGATGTACATCTAACTGCTTGCCTATACAAGAGACACAAAAAGTTATAACTAATTAAGAAAATATAACTATTATCTCATGGGAAGGAATCCCTTATAAATGTTGCCTTATTAAAAGAAACAGGGAACCCGCAAATAGGTCAAAAGATAAGAGGGAAGCAATACAAATGTAAACGTGTAAAGAAGAAAACTTACTTATAATACTTTTTATATTTTTATCTGTTCCTAGCTTCCCCTCTGTCCTGGTTTGGGCTGGAATAGAGTCCATGTTCATTTTGGTAGCTGGAGGAGTGCTGCAGCACACTGAGACCCCAGGGGCTCCTCAGGTCCCAGTGCCCTCACCTGTGTTCGGGGGTGGGGGGGGGGGGGGAGCACAGCTGGAGGGCTGGGCCCGGATTGGCCGATAGTCCATGTCATGTGACATTATGCTCACTATATAAAGGCAGGAGTGGGCTAGGAGGGGCTGTCACTTCCAGGGGTGTGGCTGCTGGTGCCTTTGTGTTTGGGATTGTGAGCCAGGAGCAGGCAGGTGTCAGTTGGTCAGTGGGTGGTGAGCAACTGTATTGTACATTACTCATTTATACTGTCAGCGTATTATTCTGTTGCTGTTATTAAACTGCTTTTATCTCAACCCGCGAGTCTCCCTTTGCCCCTCCGATTCCCTCCCCATTCCCAAGTGGAGGGAGGGTGGGTGAGTGACTGTGTGGCGTTTAGCTGCTGACCAGGCTCAAACCACAACACCTTCTAATAAGGTACTACAGCAATGAGCCGTTTTCAGTAGCTCACACTTTACATTCCAATATCCTCTCCTGCATACCTACCTCCCACAAGAATTGCTTTGTCTAGAAGAGGAGAAATAGGGAAAGGAAAACAGACCAGAATACTTTGCTTAAAGATCACAAGAGTAACTTAAGGAATTTCAGTTGCTTTAGCATATATTTTAACAGACATTAAAAATATCTATTGAATAATTCAGGATCAGACTTGGCAGAGCTTTATTGCAAACTTATATTATTTGGCCAATTAATCATGTGTAAGAACACAACAACTGCTCAAAAGTGTGTTTTTTTTTGGCCATCAGCTGAAATGCCAAATAACCTAGAGACTGTAAATTTAAACTACAGAGCCTGATGAGTATTGTGGCAGAAAGTAACGGCACCGTAAGAAAGAAATTTCAGTCCAAGTGTGAAAGTAAATTGATAACTGACCTTAAACATCACATTTAATATTAAAGGACATCAATTTGAAGCTCCCATTATACTAATGAGGGTATTATTTAATATTCAAAGAGGAATTTGACCTGTAATATTTATTATTTTATTGTAGTCAAAAGAATTTTTCATCAAAATATTCCCACCCTGAATACCGAGGTTATCCATTTTGTTTTCAGAAAGACTGATAAAACTTTCCTACAATATGATAAATGTCTTAATCTGAACAGAATCAGATGGTTTCTGGCATCCCTGTTTTTATGCATGGGGATGTACATTTATGTTCTTTATTCCCTAAACTTTCTGTATCTTTCACCATGTACAGAGCTTGCTCTTCTCCATTTCTCTAAGAGTTTCTTGCTGATGCAATTCTCACTGAATTCAATTAATTGAAAGGATATTTCTATTGAAATAAGTCCACACACAAACACACATCCATATTATTTCTAAATGGCTTTTAATTAAGATTAATTTTCATTAATTTTGTGCAATACAAAGCAGCATTGTTTAATTTTTCATTCTGGAAATCTAGTTTTTCAATGAGGGCTAAAACCAAAAAATTTTTTACAGGGAGTTCCATGGGAAGTTTTCCTGTTTTGAAATGGCTGTTATGTCTATTTGGATGAAGTTATGTTATCCTCTGGAGAGATGAGGATTGCCTTTTCTGCTAAAGGCTGCAATGAATTCAGAATCACTAAATACAGCAGATGATGCTAGAGAAATTTTTTGTGGACTTTTTGCAAAATAATATTTTCTTTAGCTGCTGCTAAAAGGAATAAAATTCCAGTTACAAAGAATTTTATACACTTGGTTTTACTACCACCTCTAAAGAGAAATAACTGTTGAAATTCAGTCAATACAGAAGATTTCTGCAATTTTTATCTAGCTAAGAGGTTTTTATGTAGTTGGAAAAAACGTTCCAGTACAACAAACGACACTTCTCAAAGGACCCATTTTAAAATTACTTTAATTAATATGTTTAATTTACCAAAAAACCTTTCCCTTTTTAATCAAGGTAAGGCTATAACTTTGGCAATAAATTTTTTTCTGACTGTATTCTGTATAATAGAGTGACTGAATGCCTTACTAATATGTGAAACTCATCACAGTTGAAGCTACTGAACACCAAACCAAAACTTTTGAAGTTAACAAATCAAATTGAAAAATATACTTAAAGGACTCCTTTCTGTACCACTTAAGAGCAGCCTTCTTTAGCAAGGAAAACAATAGTGGCTTAATAAGAACCGAACATCTGGAGTGGAAAGGTTTATTTATTTGGGTGTGCAAACAGAACTGCAAGAATACATTTTGTTTTCCAGACAGTAGGTTACTCCTGTGTAAATCTGCCATATACATTTTGAAGTATCAGAATACTTTTAGCAATTGAAAGCAAGCAAGACTCATGCCTCAGGTCTCAACTGAAAGAGAATTGCTGTGTTCCTTAACATCAGACTAAGACATTTAACCAGAACAGATTTAATGGGATGAGTGTCCCTTGCTGAATCAACAACGATGATTCTTTGTCACCTGGGCTTTGTGTAGAGGTCTCCTACCTTAGCACTGAAGTAGCATCACACAGCTTAACAGTTCTGACATTTTCACTGCAAAATACAATAGGTCTACAGAGCATCTGCACCTCTGATACTATTCTATGACATTTCTTTATGAAAGGCAATTATTTATTTGTTCCTCTGCTTCCCCTTTTGGGTCAGGTGGACCTTGTGGGGATCTTTTACTAATATAGTATTGCAAACCACAAGGTCTGCTTGGGTAAACATATTTATACATGTGGCTTTAAAATGCTATGTCAAATTTTTGCCCATATTTCAGAAGCTTCCTCAGAAGGTAAGTATATAAATCTTCATTGAAGAAAATTTATTTTTCTAATATATAAAATAAATTGAAAGGAAGCTGTTAGGAATGATTTTATAACCATCCTCAAGGCAGAAACTTTTTAGAGCAACACTAGTATCATTCATACTTCATCCAAACTCAAGAAAGCATTAAGAACATTTATGATAGTTGCAGCAAAAGTCCAATTTACATTGAGCTAAAGTGAATGCATGACTTGGAATTAGCAAGAGTGCAGATAAGTTGAGCTGGTCAGAACAGGATCAGTGTCATACCTTTGGGTATGTCAGAAGTAATGTGTACTAATATATTATTTAAAGGATTTTAATGAAAACTGAATCAGACGAAGTGAACTGTTTCTAATCTGATTTTCACTGTATCAGGCTATGCTCTACTCTGTGATAATAAAGCCCATGAAATCAAAAGAAAAATAAATAAGCAGTGATTCAGAGTGTAAAAATCTTCAGTCTGCAGGGCCGAGAGTCAAGCACTAACTTTCTGTTATTGATTCACAACTTGCCAAAAGACCTACTTATACTTTCAAGAGAAATTAACCATTGATAAAAAATGCCACTTTTCTCCACCAAGGACTGTCAGGAATTATAACCCCTAGTTAGGATTTATCAAGCTAAATATACGTTGCTAGCTTCTTCTCCTCACCATCAAATACTCCCTCAAAACTGGCACTTCTCATTCGTAATTAACAAACAGAATGTAAAGTAAAGTGACACAAGTCTCAGTTGTGCAAATAATGATGTGAAATTTTTTCCACAGGCTCCAGGTCTTTTGAGGAGAGTAAAAAGACTGTACTATATAGCCCTCTCCAGACTATCTCAGAATCCATCCTGCTTCTCTCCTACAACACACTCCTCAGGCTCTGGAAGACTGTGAATTAATAACATTGAAATTTTTTTGTAGTAGGCAGTTGATTCAGAAAACTGCATCAGTATTTTTACTAAAAATCATTTTTTCTATGGTCTGTTAGTACTTCTGCAGGCATTTCAGGCAAGTTGCTATGAATTAAAAATAGCCTTAAAGATGCAATTACAGCATGCAGTGACTGATAAACTAGCAGTTACATAATAAAACAGTTATGTTTGCATTGTCAGGTTAATCTTTGGCTAATTTCAGCCAAGATAAAGGAACACTTTGACTTTACTTGACCCAGTGTCTTCACAGACAAATCAACTTAGATTTTGCTTGAATTGACCACTGACCTTGACTGGTGAAAAAATTTATATTGGTGGCTTCTTTCCATCTAACATTTCGTTTATCAATTCTAAATTTTGAAACCTTTCTCACCAAAGTTAGTAAAGACAAGGTAAGAGTAAATGGTGTGGTTTTTTTTACCGCTCTTAATGCCTTGTCTAGTCTTAGGAACTATATTCAGACTGTTTCTAAATTCTGAAGGAAACAAAATCTTCCCTCAATTTCCCAAGGGTTCAGTCTATACTTTGCACTAATTACTCATAATTTGCCTCTAACCTTTGCTTCTTATCTATTATGCTGGCTTGTCATATTTCAGCATGTTTTCCCACCAGTCTGAAAGACTGATTCAGACCTTCATATGCAGGCACTACACTCTTAAATGTTGCAACTTGTAACACTCAGTTCCAATTATTTTTATGGAAATGGATATGACAACAACCCATGTCTATTTTACCTCTCACTAATTCAACTGTAAGTTTTTAAAGGTATTTTCAGCCCTGTTAACTCTGACCCATGCTTGGAAAAATATTATTTCTGTAACATTGCTCTTCTTCCAGCACTGCAGCCCAGACTTTCTAATAGTTTCCAGATAATTCCCTCTTGGCATGTTTCTGCTATATGATATGTCTTTCCCTCTGGGCTTAAGGAAAAATATTCTCCCCAAGGAGCTCAGGAAGACATTTACTGTACAGTTGCAACCGCCAAGAAATTCTTATTCTTACCATATTGCTGCTTATACAAGCAGGGTATGGCACTTCTTTCTAAGAACGCAGACATGCCTGTTAAAACTTGAATTTCCAACTTCATTTTTATTTTATTAATTTTCTCTCTGGGTAAGAAGCTTAAGTTTGACCTTGTTCTACATGTTTACAGATGCATACCAGATTCAGTGCCATGAATCCTTGATGACAATGTAAAAAAAAAAAAAAAAAATTCTCATGTTTCACAACAAAGGCAGAAATTATTGCACCTTGTATGTGTTGTATCCATAGCTTCCAAGAATACTGAGATTTAAGAATAGTGTTTCCAGGATCTACATTTCCATTTGTATGCAGACTTTCAACAGTTAAGAGTCCCTACTTAGAAAATGCTTTTCTGAAATATGTCAACATATTTGTGTGCCTTGGAGAGGCACTATACATGTGTACTTGGACAAAAGCCACCTGAAAACAAGTCAGAAATCCTATGTGATAATTAGCTTGTTTTCTGATGAAAGGGAACAAATCACTAATGTTAGGTCAGCATGTGCTAATAAAACCAAAAAACATGAATTACTCAAACTTTCATTGATTTCATAATCTAAATCTATTCCATTACGGTATAAATATGAAGTGATGGTCAGGAATGCAACAACTAATTATTCCATCTTATGAGAAGTTATACAGAAACGTCCAGTTATGGAGAAGCATCACCATTTCGTGCCCACTTTAGGAGAACATCTAAGGAACCTGAAGGTGCACAAGTCCATGGGACCTGATGAGATTCATTTGAGGATCCCGAGGGAACTGGTGGATGAAGTGGTTAAACCACTATCCATCATATTTTTAAAGTCATGGCAGTCCAGTGAAGTTCCCACTGACTGGAAAAGGGGAAACATAACCCCCATTTTTAAAAAAGTAAATAAAGAGGACCTGGGGAACTCCAGACTAGTCAGCCTCACATCTGTGCCTGACAAGGTCATGGAGTGGATCCTCCTGAAAAATATGCTAGGGCACATGAAAAATAAGGAGGTGATTGATGACATCCAACATGGCATCACTAAGGGCAAGTCGTGCCAGACAAATTTGGTGGCTTTTTACAAAAGGGTTACAGTGTTGGTGGATAAGGGAAGAGCAACTGACATCATCTACCTGGACTTGTGCAAAAAATTTGACACTGTCCCACATGACATCCTTCTCTCTTAATTGGAAAGACATTGATTTGATGGGTAGACCATTTGGTGGATAAGGAATTGGGTGGATGGTTGCATTCAAAGAGCTGCAGTCAATGGCTCGATGTCCAAGTGGAGACCAATGACAAATGGCATTCCTCAGGGGTCAGCGCTGGGACCAGTGCTGTTTAACTTCTTTGTTGGCAACATGGACAGTGAGATCGAGTGCACCCTCATCAAGTTTGCTGATGACACCAAGCTGTGTGGTGAGGTCAACACGCCAGAGGGAAGGGATGCCATCCAGAGGGACCTGGACAGCAGAGGGACCTGGACAAGATTGAGAGGTGGGCCTGTGCAAACCTCATGGAGTTCAACAAGGCCAAGTGCAGGTTCCTACACATGGGTTGGGGCAATCCCAAGCACAAATACTGGCTGGGAAAAGAGTGGCTTGAGAGCAGCCCTGGTGGGAAGGACTTGGAGGTAGTAGTGGATTCAAAACTGAGTATGAGCCAGGAATGTGTGCTTAGAGCCCAGAAATCCAACTGTGTCCTGGGCTGCATTGAGAGAAGTGTGTCCAGCAGGTCGAGGGAGTGGATTCTGCCCCTTTACTCCACGTTTGTAAGAACCTTCCTGCAGTACTGTGTCCACTTCTGGGGCCCCCAACATAGGAGGGGCATGGATCTGCTCAAGTGGATCCAGAGGAGGACCATGAAGATGTTCAGAGGGCTAGAACACCTCTCCTATGAAGACAGGCTGAGAGAGTTGGGTTTGTTCAGCCTAGAGAAGAGAAAGCTCTGGGGAGACCTTCTAGCAGCCTTCAATACTTACAGGGGGCCTAGAGGAAAGATGGGGAGGGACTCTTTATCAGGATGTGTAGTGATAGAACAAAGGGTAACAGTGGTAAACCAAGATAGAGTAGATTTAGATTATCTATAAGGAAGAAATTTTTACTGTGAGGATGGTGAGATACTGGCACAGGTTGCCCAGAGAAGCTGTGGCTGCCCCCTCCCTGGAAGTGTTCAAGGCCAGGTTGGATGGGGCTTTGAGCAACCTGGTCTGGTGGAAGGTGTTCCTGCCCATGACAGGGGGGTTGAAACTATGTGGTGTTTAAGTTCTACTCCAATCCAAACCATTCTATGATTCTATGATTCTCAAGTCTAAAAACTTAAGTGCAAAATGTAAAATCCATGAAGGTAAATTCAGGTCTTATTTAATGAAACAGTGAGGCTTAGCAATGAAGATAGAGGAATGACTCTGCAACATGTTAAGTAAATGTGATTGTGAGCACTTTGTTGGGTCACCAATTTGCCCAACATTTACCACTAACAACTCAGCATGACAATTTAGCACTTTCAAGGAAAAGAAGAACAGAAACTTTCAGAACGTTTTAAAATATACAAAGATGGTAGAAGAAGGGACTTCAACACAATTAAGAAAAAATTATCCTCTCTAGTTACCTACTGACCTCTGAAATCCAATGCTCTACTATACTTATGAGATGGAACACTGATTAATTTTAATTTATGAGCCAGAAATATGAGTCAGTATCTATCAAACACATTGTCAGTGTGGCTCTGACACATTCTTCAGCACAAAATAAGAGATCTTCTTCAGTCAAATATGTAGCAAAGAAACAGTTTCTATTGTTTATAGATTTGTCATACCTGATTTTTTTGAATGTTCAAGAGAAAAGGGGGCTCTGTAATCTTCCCTGGATGTTTAATCTGTGACATATTAACTTCTTATTAGGGTACTTAATAAGTCTCTTTATAAAATATCACCAATGAATAACAAAATACAATTAATAGAGAGATAAAGTATTACACCTTTAAGTAATCAAATATTAACTGAACCTAAGTTAATCTTTACTGATATGTAAATCTCAAATTCAAAAAATAGTCAATCTTTTAAAACCCTTAAAAAATACATATTGTTGATAATAAACTCACTAAACCCACTAAGTAAAGATCCTGTTTTTTCTGACATCTCTACATCAAATCTTCCTAAGCTTTTAGTAGAGACATGCATGTATGAACTGGTACTTAATTAGAACTCCAGAAATAGAACTGTATGCGGAGATATTTTTATTAGTATCTAGAGAAATAAAAATATTTGTATTTAGTTTTTATATATAAGCAAATAAATTGAATCTGAAATTGAATTCTCTTTTGGCCTTCAGACAGGAATTTTAATTGTACTGAAAGACTGAATGTGACATAAAAGTCATGATGTGTAGATTAGAACAGTATTTGATTTCAAATCAGCCACTCTGTATTTTGCATTATATGAAACAATACCTGACTACACCCATATGACACCCTTTTTTACATTCTATATGGAAAATGAATAAAAATGCTTGTCAGAAAAGAGGAAATGCAAGGCAGATGCAGTCTTTTTTAGCAGAGAACAAAACCTCAGCTTTCAAATACAGGGCTGAATTTCATTTACTAAAGAATGTTTTAAAGAAGAATTAGATGTGATATATCATCATAAGACTAAATCTTTGACTATACAGTCTGCCTTGAGTGAAAAGCAGCACTGCTCTATCTCTGGAAAGATAGAGGTACATTAATGAGTCTCATTAACTGCAAATATTACTAGTAAATAAATTTTTCCGCTAAAGTGGTAGAAAGCACAAATGATGTTGAAACAGCAAAAAGGGCTGAATGTATTTTAAAGGATATGCTACAGCTAAAGCAAAAATAACAGGCTTATTAATAAATTGCGATGAAACTCCGTTGTCTATACTATGGAGTATCTCAAGCTAGACAGTCTCAGTGACCCACTTGCTGTTAAATCCATGGTTTCAGCAGACTTACAAGTAAGTACATCAGTTATTCAGGCTATAAAGGAGATAAAGTCTGGGTTACCCCAGTTAATAATTTGTGATCTTAAAAAACCCGAACAAAACAACCTAGCAAAAAACCCCACCAAACCCAGCAAAAAAACAGGAGGAGGTAAATTACTGTCCTATGTCTAGGTTTCTCTAATCTCTGGCTTTCACATACTTCATAAGCAGTCAAACTGGCTAAGGGTCTCAACCCCTCAGTTGTCAGTGCCATTCCCTGTTGGAGGAAACACCACTGCAGGACACTCAGTAGGACAGAATGTGTAACCATGGTTCATTTGCTCCTCTTCACAGCTCAGTACCTTAATACAAATCCACCCGGCTTACACTAAAATGCCAGACTGGGTGATGAGATGCAGGCATCCATTCCTTCATCTGACACAGAAGTGGAGCAGACAGCTTGAACAGGCGCTGCCAGCATTATCTGTCAGAACTCTGAATGAGTTCATCTAGAACTGGAATTTTATACTGGGCAAGGGCAAGTTTATGTAACAACTTCCTTTTTGGACTCTATGGGTGTATATAATTTGGAAAGCAAAGATGACAGGCTACTTCAAACAGCCAGATAATGTTCATGCAAGTGAATCTGCCTACAGTTTGGGTTGCAAATGTTAAATTATCATCTTCTGCATGCTTTCTTCTGCTATATATACATTGCTTGATATTCTGGAGTATGTTCCTCTGTTCCTTCTTGTTATAAGTTATTGTACTGTTATGTTACATGTGATGATACAGAATTCTCTCTTGAAAATCTCCTTCAAAGTTACTTTTAAACAATGGACTCTGATTGATTCACTATATCATCAAAAAGGGTGAGAAATGTCTTTTTAAATTGAATGATCTGGACATTAGACATCTAGACCAAGCTAATTATCCACATATCCTTGACAGTCACATAGGCAGAAAAGTACTTCCGGAGAAGGGTTTATTTATCAAGTACTAAGACATATGACCTAGAAAGGTGGTATGCGAGTCTGCACTGACTAGGGAGGGAGCACACACACAACTTAGATCAGACATCTTACTTGCTGGGGGCCTATAAAGGTATGGTAAATCCTATCCTAATGGCTCACCTGAAGGCTTAAGAAAACAGCTGTTATCTGAAATTCAAGATGTGACATCAAGCATAGGCTAGTAATTCTAGCTAGCTCTGTACTGATTTTAAAGTTAAAATTTTAGCTTTTATTTTTTACAATTTTTAAAACCAGAGATTTAAAAAACTATTTCAAAAGTTTAAAATAAAAATTCTATTAGTTAAATAAAACACCCAAGAAAGTGTGTGGGGGGTGATTTAATGAATTAGTTGCTACTTAATTCTGGAAAATATAGCAAATTAAATAAAGGTACAGCTATGGACCAAAAAATTGACATCTTGATAGCTTCAAATATCTTTCATAATATGACATTCAATATTGTTATAATTTGCATTGGGATAAACTAGGAGTTATGTTATATAAAATACATTATATGAGCAGTTTCATGTCTGTCAGAATTATGAAGTCAAAGAACACTTGAAATTTGTCACACCTGTCACATTTTGGTTAGCACCAGTAAATTTCTGCTGAGAAAGGATTCTGTATATTTTGACAATGTGCTATGCCAAACCATTAAAACCAAGAGTTTCAGTAACTGCCCCTGAAGATTTCACAGAAGAAGGAAGCCCTGATCCAACTGGAATGCAAAGGAATGCTTGCAGGAAGCTTCCTCTCCTTGGCCATACAAGAAAGCAAACCATACATTCTCCATTGGTATTCATTGTTTCCACAGACATTGAGGGAATCTGAGCCAATTCATTCCTGATGTGATCAGGTGCCACTCCACTGAAGTGAATGCTGTCCTATCAACAGTGAATTTGGCTCTAGGTATCATAATATCTAAAATAGTCCATTTAAATCTAACTGCAGAGAACAGCTATGAAATGCAATCAAAACCTTCCAGCTTCAGGAGAAGGAAGCTAAAGGCATGATGTAGCCAGTAGTATGGAGTGGTTCCAGCACAGAATTGGGGATGTGGTTATTGGGAAATACCTGCAGAAAGCATTTTCTCAGGTGATTCCACCTGTGTATCTGGAACAGTGAATTTTTGGAGTGTGACTGGCAAATTCAAAACTAATAAATAAACCAACAAGACATATATTGTTTATATCCTACTTGCATATAAAGAAAGCAAAAGTAGGTAAGCAAAGATACTCCAATCATAAACTAATACCAAAAATAAGAGGACAAACAGCAAGAATAAAATATAATTATTAACAGGAAAACTAATCAAGCAATTTAGTTAGCAAAATGATTGCATTTGAGCTAGGAGAGTAGATACTAGCAGCGGGGAAAATAATGGCTTCTAGGTAGTTTAGTATTAAAATGTGAAGAATTTAAGCATTACAGAGGAAAAAAACAAATGGCATAAACAGACCAAAAAAATCTAATGTAATAGAAATGATAGAAAAAAGGTAGCAGTCCCATTTAACCAATTTGGTATCCTTCTGTGACAAGATCATGTGCTGCTAGTGGATGAAGTGAAGACAGTGGATTTAGTTTTTGTGTATTTTAGTAAGGCTTTTTATACTGTCCCTCACTGCATACTGTCTGGTGTCCAGTCACCGATAGCATTCCTCAGGGTTCAATTCTAGGGCCAGTCCTGTTCAATATGTTTATCAACAAACTGGATGCAGGAGTTCAATACACCATTAGCAAGTTTGCCGATGATACCAAATGGGGAGGTGCTGTTGGCTCTCGAGGGACAGGAGAACTTGCACAGGGATCTAGATAGACCGGAGTATTGGGCAATGGTTAATGGGATGAAATTTAACAAGAACAACCGCTGGATTCTGGACCCAGGATGGGGTAACACTGAACACAAGTATAAATGGGGAGAGGAGTGGCTGGCGAGCAGCCCTGCAGAAAGGGATGGGGGGAGCTGCTCGACAGCAGGCTCAATGTGAGCCAGCGGTGTGCCCTGGCAGCCAAGAGGGCAAACTGCATCCCGGGGTGCACCAAACATGGCATAAGCAGCTGGGAAAAAGCGGTGATTATCCCGCTCTATTCAGTGCTGATGCAGCCTCACCCTGAGTACTGTGTGCAGTTCTGGGGCCCACAATTTAAGAAGGATGTGAAGGTCCTTGAGTGTGTCCAGAGGAGCGCAACAAATCTGGTGAAAGGGCTGGAAGGCATGTCATGGGAGGAGTGGCTAAGGACATTTGGGCTCGTCTAGTTTGGAGAAAAGGAGGCTGAGGGGAGACCTCATTGCTCTCTGCAGCTTCCTGAGGGGGGAAGTGGAGAGGGAAATGCCAGTGTCTTCTCCCTGATATCCAGTGATAGGACACGTGGGAATGCTTCAAAGCTGTGTCAGGGGAGGTTTAGACTGGACATTAGGAAGCAATTCTTTACCGAGAGTGTGGTCAAACACTGGAACAGTCTTCATAGAGAGGTGGTCAATGCCCCAAGACTGTCAGTGTTTAAGCGGTTGGAATAGTTGATCATTATAGGTATCTTCCAACTGAAATAGTCTATTTCACTCTATTCTAATTCTTCTTTCTCAGGGAAAAAAAAAAAAAAAAAAAAAAAAAAAAAAAAGTGATGCTCCCATAATGTAAATTAAACATAAAACTCAGTAGATAATTTACTTGATAGTATGCTCAAAATTGGTAAACTGTACAATAATATTGTGTGTGGGGGTGTGCCTATCTGGCCCATCTTCAGCAAATATCCTCAAAACCAACAGCTGATAACATAGGGATGTGAGTGTGTAACAGCGTGTGTGATGGGATACCCCAAACAGCTTGAGTATCCAAAACTCATAACACTAAGGAGGAACTCCATGACACCATCAGCCAAATGAAGCAGCAACCAGGGAATTACAAAGAGACTTTTAAAACAAAGGAGTTAGCTTGAAATGCAGTGTAGAAGCACAGAAATTTGTAGAAGATGCTGGAAGAGACAGGGTCAGAACCAGTGACCCTGGTTGGGCAACACCAGGCATCGTCCTGTGGGATCCCCAGCCCTGCCTGGATGAGGCCCAGCAGCTCCTGTGGGGCACAGAATCAGCCTGTAGCCAGTCAAGGACCCACAGTGTGGGGGTGGCATGGGAAGACCTGTCCTCAGGGTGCACATGGGGCTGTGTGGGGTGCCTGTCCATGCTGGTGTCTCAGTAGGGTGCCAGCAGTGGGAGGGATTGGTGTTCAACTGGAGCACCCACATCTCCACAAGAGGGTCTGCATGTGAGAGACCTATACTCTTCACTGTTTAAAAAATTCACACTGCCTGTGAGGGTCTGGGTGTGTACACCTTCTGTGTGTGTGTAGATTAGTTACAGGAAGTTGCTTAGAAATCTGTAGGTGTTTATTACTGTTCTGCAATGTCTAATATTGTGGTTTATCTGTGGCACTGCTGATACTGATCTTTAATGTTTAGTTCACTTTTTGCCATGTCATTAATGAATCAATAAAAGACTTTGATCCTGATTTAAACCACATGAGTTAAGCAGCTTTTCCCTGTGACAAGTATATGTAAAAATCTTAACACAGGAAAAGAACTGCCAGTATAGGCTGCATCTAGCTTCTCATACTACATAATTCTGAACACACACACACACACAGAGACTGTTGTGATTATGTATTTAAGAAACTCTGTAAGTCAAAATGAAAGGACCAGCTAATTTTACACACCTCTTGGAGTTAGGAAGTGCTTGAAAGCAAAGAATCTGAATTACTGTCTGAGACACCTAAGGTTTGTCTAAATTGAGAAAATAGGTGTAGACAGAAAAAACTGCAAATGTGGACATCCAAATAATTATCCATATTGCACTGTGGCAGATTTGTTTCCAGCTGTATCAGACACAGATAAAAGCACTTAATGGAACAAAATCTTTGAAGCATTCAGTCAACTAAAACCAAATGCAAAGGTTCATAGTCATGTTCTCTGTAGAATAAAGGAGAGCCATGAATTAGACTACCACTTTTCAGACAGAGCTAATTGGTTATTACTTAAGGTTTCTGTTGTTTGAAAAAAATCAGCCCACTTTCCCTTTTTCTTGAAAAAGAACTACAGTCAAAACAGAAAGAATAAGGCAAACATAATGCCGTTTACCAGTAGCTATGGTGACTGCTTGTAGGAAAGGGTAATATGTTTACAGAGGAAAGAAAAAACCCTCACTGTCTCCTCCTTAGAGTAAAACCAAGCCAAACAAAACCAGTTCATTTGTTAGTATATGTTTCTTTACTGAAGCAAGCAGGGTAGGAAGGAAACTGTCTTACCGTTCAATGCACTAATTGGAAAACTGTTCTAGGAAGACTGTCGTAACATTTCAGGAATGCTATGCTATATCATTATATCATCTTTTTGTGATAAAGATCTCTAATAGCTGACAGCTTTGTAATAATTAACTCCTTCCAGAAAGCAGAATGATTGTGAGGAGGCAAAATGTTAATAGTTCATGAAATAGTCAGGATTATTGGCACACTATCATTATGAATAATTGAATCAAGTAAGTCTCTTGTCTGTAACGTATCATTGAGACGCTGGATTCCTGTTTATATTGATGTGGTTCTGGGACACAATATTGATTTAATCATCCTTTTCTATTAAATCAGTGTTGGGAAAACAGACCAGTTTTATACTCCTCTAAATGTTCATTCTGAAACACGGAGATCTGAAAGTGTTTATTTGCAGTTGCCTCTTCTGTTTGCACTGCACTTATTAAGAAGCCATTTTTAAGCTGGAGTACAAAAATGCTGTACTGATAATCATGAGTTAGTATGCATTCAGCTAACAGTGGGCTCTAAGGAACACATCAAGCCATTGTATTTCAGCAACATTAAATACATATTAATGCCTAAAAGATTGAAAGACAAATGTGACAGAATTGACTTTATATTAGTTCAGAGCTTACAGCCTATCCCTGCTGTTATTCATAAGGCTTGTGTGGATCACTTAGTCGCTCTATGGTAAGGGTTGCAATGTCATCTCAAGATGAAAAGACTTTTTTTTTTTCAAAGGATGAATTCTCAGACTTCTAAACAACACATATACTTCTATATGACTGATATCGCTAGAGGTAGAACTGGTTTTGCCTTTTCCTTTACCCCAGAAGTGAGAGGCAAGTGTGTTTCTCTTTTCCCCAGTTTCACTTTACACTGACATCCATAGTGACACATGCTGGTAGCAGTGAGCTAGTGATGCAATAGCAATTTGTCTCCTATAGAGCCATTTATTCAGCAGTCTGAAATGACTCAAACAGTGCTTTATTGTTTTGTTTTCCATCTCTCATTATACCGCCCTGTCACTCCCCTTCTAGCTGGCTATACTTCTCTGGAAAGAATAAGAAAGGTGAAGTTAGACAAATTTTTAATTGACAAGACTGCAGTGATTTTGGTGGTATTCCCCCTGCCCTTAGACTTTACCTTCTATCCATAGAAACCACTTAATAAGTTCAAGATGTTGTTATGCAAGCTTCTGACTGCAGGTCCTTCATTGATTTCTAAGGATGATCCAGCCGAGTACAGCAATGAAACAAGCACCTTAAGAACTTTTATTATGTTTTAAATGAGACACTGTTTCTCAGATTTCCCTCCTGTTGTTTTCTGTTCAGTTCTATAATGCAGATCAATACAATCCAGAGTTATCCTGGGTGAACAAAAAGTTGTTGAATGTATCCAGCTGTGGTCTTGATTAGATTTTCACTTCACTGGTATAAATCAGAGTAACTCCACATAAGGCAAGGGAATCTCAACACTCTAAAATGGTGTAATTTCAGATGTAAACTGAAAAACAGGTTCCATTTTCTTTCTTTTTCTACTGGCAGTGTTAGTTCCAAATCCTGCATCAGAAGATGAAGCTCCTTTACATGTAAACACTGAATTGTACAATTACTAATTATTAAAGATTACAATATTTGGGCAGAGAGGAATATGTGCCTAACATCTGCTGGCAAGAAAGATAATTGGAGATGCTGCCCGAAAGAATATGTGTTTCTGCCTCTGTGACTCAGATGTCAGTGCATAATTCCTGTTTGAAGAAAGGTAAGTGCTCTGAAGAAATGTGGGTTACAGGCATGTAAGCTCAAACAAAAGGCAGTTTTGATGACCTGCTGGAATATGTTGATTTTATTTGTTTAATAGCATAATGTGTTCCTGTGGGTTTTCTTATGTTTATTCCGCTTTCAAAAATGAAAAAAAAAAGAAAAATCTCAACCTTAATTCCTGTATTATAAATGCAGGATAAAAAAACATGTTTTCTGTACTGTGAAATTAAAATAAAGTAGCAGTGCAATTCAGGCTCTTGCCTATGTGCTTACACACTTCACTGTGCGAGGATACCTTCACAAACACAGAATTTCTACTAAAATACATCATTCGCTAAATCTCACTGGAACTCCTTACATAAGAAATCCTTCTGAGAGTGAAGTAGCTTGCTCGGCCCACATAGAGCACTCTTATTTAATGTAACATAGAAAGGGAAATGAAATCAGGAAGAGCATAGGAAAAAACTCTCTGATACCACAGTAGTAGTGAAAAAAGAGGATACACTTGAATGGAAACAAACAACAGCAATTTCCCTTCCTTCCCATTCAAACAGAATTTTTCATGCCAATATTTACTATGTTAAGCAGCACAGAACAATTATTAGAAGTAAGCAACCCTGAATTTTCCTGATTGAAAACAATACCACAATAAAGCACAGAACAAAAAAGGCGGGAGCAGTTGCAGATAATGGCACATCAGTGCTGGGCAATATTATTCCTGTTCTCCTGCGATCTTGTTTTAGAGCATGCTTTTATTTTTTTTTTTTTTAAACTGCAGAGATAAAAATACAGTGGGGAGGTGGGACTGAGGTTATAGGAGACAAAGAACATTATAAGCATCTTAAAATAGTTACAATACACAAAACCACAATGACTAAATAGGCCCAACACACTAAAATCTTTTTTCCTTTTTTTTTTTTTCTGGTAAATCTCAGAGCGTTTCAAATGTTAGCTGACATGAGGATTGGCAGAAGCTGAGGTTTTTTCTCCTCTCTATGAAATTTAAACTGCAACATTTCTGCCAAGCTACTGCCAGTAGGAAGGTGCTTTTATGAGAAGAAAATTGCTTGAATATGCTACTGGGGGATTTAGTTTCTCTGTAGCCCTAGTTTTATTTAACTGTCATAAAAAGCTGGCAAAACCCAATTACTACCAGCTCTGCAAAGTCCTCCTTTAACTCACCTCTAAGATCTACTAAATTTTGTCCAGAGGGGTTTTAGTGCAGTGTCCATTTCTCTATCTGGGAGTGGGTGGCATTCCAGCTGTAGGTGGCAGTAACCCACAGCTCTTCTGTTTCAGAAGCTAGCGGAAGATTAAAACCATTAAAACTTCAAGTTTTCAAAGCACTCATTTACTTAAATCATGATCTCTATTTTTTTTTTTTCAATAAATTGTAGAAATAAAGTATTTTTTCTTTACCTCACTTTGGGTGGGTTTTTTTTTGGGGAAGAGGGCTATTTTGTATGCATGGGTTCTGGGACAGTGTATAATCAAACCTCTGTAGAATAAAAATATGAGATTTGACATAAAAACAAACTTTCTCATTTTGTCTCCATTTTATTTTTGTAAGTTGGGGTAATCTATGGTGGGTGAACTCAGGATGCTCTGAGTATTCTTTTGGGTTTGTGGCTAAGGTTGCAGTGTTCTTGCTAAGGTAAGTTAATAGTACTTGTACCTAGCTTCTGAGTGTAAGATAGTAGAATACATATGTGATCTGTGTCAAGTACTTGAGAAATACACATATATTGACAAAGTCACTAAAAAAGGATGTTATCAAGAGTAGCCTACAGAAAATTATTACAAATTTAAATATCCAGGAGTTAGGAACTGCTTAATTCATACTGAAAAGACCCCACTCTAAAATATGGACAAAAACATACTGAAAACCAAAATCATTATATATTAATACATACTAATTCATTTATGCATACACTTATATAATAATGCAGAATTGGTTTTGCTACTACACAAATATTTATTCATAAAAAAATTATGAAATCTGAGGTTTTAACTAGATTAGTTCTAGGCAGAAAAAATATCTATGTTAATTTTAATTACCATTTTGTACACATTCTGCACCTAGCAAGATTAGTTCATACCCACAAATGTTGTCTTGTTCATACTAAATCACAGCATTTTACCATCAAAGTACAGGACAAACATCCTCTTATTTTAAATCTGAGTATTATAACCCCACATCTGCTCCTAAATCATCAACCCAGCTTTAAAGACCTGCTTGAAAACAAACAAGCAAATGTCCATAAATAAAAAGAGTGTCCTGATATTGAATCCTCCTCCATCTCAGCATTGGCTCTTGCCTTGCAGTAGTTCATATGCAAAACATGCTCTCCTACAGATGGAATCCACTTGTCCTTGCTATTAAATGAAACACAGCAGGACCCAGAGAGCATTTGCTGAAGCTGAAAACCGACTTTATAATTTAGCCTTGAATCTTGAGCCGGCATAACTATCACATTATAAATCTGGATGCTGAGTCTCAACACTTGTAAAGCAAATAAAATAAACCCCTGATTGCTTTGTATTTTTCATTTCAGTTTAAGCATACATACTAAAGCTAGATTTCAATGTTAAGAACAACACATGTTTGTCCACTCAAAGCATTTCAATGCCTAACAATTAAATAGGTAACTGCCAAGAGCGAAACAAATACAGTTTGTCTACCTCATTGTTTTTCAAAGCAGGGAAAATAGTAAGGATACTCAAAGACTGCATCAGTTTTTAAAATGTGAGTGGCTACACTTACTGTGAAACCAGATGCACATTTATATATTGCATTCTTGCTCCATCATCCCTGCAACACTGACAAATCAAGGAGCTGTTTTCCAAGGGGCAGTGAAAAGCCTCTGTCCCACTTCAGCTCTGCTTCCAGGGTTTAAGTGAATCTTAAGTAGGTAAATTTCACCCTGGGGAAGGTGAGGGTATAAGAATCATACCAACAGAATCAAAAACTGAGAGAAAGCACCACGAAAAGGAAATGGATTGTAACTATGTTTCTGTGTAGTCTTCAGGATGGGGAGTGGCAATTAGACCTTCTGCCTAATTGACAGGTTTGACTGGGAAGACTTTTTTTAGGATAATGTCTTTTGAATAAAAGAATAGAGTTGTATCAGGCATGAACTGAAGGAAAAGAAATGTCATCAAATTATCAGCTTTAAGTGCATCATATAATTTTGCCTAAAAGCACCTTATGGACTGTGCATCCAAGAGAGCAGAAGGGGAGATTCCAACCCTTTGTCAAACTTTCACCTTAACTTCTCCATGAAATCTGCTTGGGGGAAAGTGAAAAAAAAAAAAAAAAAAACATTTAAAAAGCAAGCCACCTTTACAATACACCATTTATTTGTTAATGGTTCTTAACTCCAAATGGTTTTCAGTCCAATTTACCCTAGATTTTTCTAAATAGTTTATTTCCTCTATTACATTATTATATTCATCCAGGTAGTAACTCTGACCTATGTGACACTATCATGAATACTAATGAATGCCAAGGAAAAAAATCTGGATTACATAAAATGATAACATGATGAAAACAAGCTTAGCTTGAATTTGGGGATTTAAATCAATCTCTGAATATTTTGGTAAGGTGTGAAGTCCTTAATTGATCCCTGAAGGTATCCAGGAAAGACCTTAAATCTGGGTTATTGAACTACTGTGCTTGGTTTCTGGTCTAGAAACACTGTTTCTGAAAATGGTTTACAGAATGGAAAAGTGGATGAATAATTGGGCAAGTCTGACGATTGAAATATAAAGATGTTATACTATCATATTATAACCTACTACAAAAAAGAATAATTCCTAGGTATTCTTCCGCCTACAGATAGTAGCGGTCTTCATGTTTTACTTGAAGATTTGTATGCAGAATGCTAACTGTTTATAACTCAAACCCCTTGTGGTTAAAAAGAAATGTTTTAGGCTAAGCATCTCTGTTATTGATCATATTTCTGTGTATTTTACAGTGACTTTTCTCTGGATTTTCCAGATCCTTTATCCGAATAATTCTGAAGAAAATAAATTAAATTCAGGCTATGAACAGTTGCAGGGCTAAGACTGTCATCAAGAAAAATAGAAAAAAAAATGGCTATTTACAGGACAACAATCATGCATCTTGAACAAATGATATTTGTTTGTATTTTATTAATAATATTCACTCCTAGTGTACTCCAGTTCACGTGTCTGTTAAGGATTTTACCTATTTTCTCAGTGTCTTCATCTTTATAACTGGGGGGAAATACAGACCCAATTGCCCTTAGCATCCTCATCAGCAACATATTCTAAAGCTCCATATTATAATGAAGAGAAGACAATTATGAACAAAGGACCAATGCATACAGCACAGCTATAGTCACCACATAATTAAGTTGTCTGAGTGCATATACATACACATGTGTTTTCATCTATGTTCCCACACAGATATTTAATTTACACTTCATTAAATCCTGATGATTGCAGCAAAAGTGATGACCTGGTAACTAAGTTATGAAACTTCACATCCTATTAGCAGCTTCAAAGGCTGTTTGGAGACAGGAAAGAGATATCATGACCAAAGCTTCTGGAACTGAAAGCTTACACACCTCTCTTTAATCTTGAGAAAATTTGCAGGAAAGTGTAGAGAGAGATCTCTACTGTAAATAACAGTGTTTCACAGAGGAGCCCTTATAACTGGCAGTTTCAATAACTGTTTAAAACAACAATCCTGATGCTAAGTAACTGTTTTCTGTCTCGGACATTTCACCTTGGGGGATTCCTGAGGTGTTCCCTCCCACTGGACTGAGACATGAGTGTGAAAACTGCTAGCACTTCTGTATTCTTTTATGTACATACCAAAGTAAAATATTTGTTAAAGTACTTTATACATTAATATATATTGAAGTGGTCCAGGTACAGAAATGAGTAAGATGTGCAAAAATTCATATGACTGCTTCCTATGGCCCATTTCAAATATCACAACCACATTAAAAGATGATAAAAAGAACCAGCATGGTCAGTTTTCTATGTAGCTTCTCTTCAGAGGAATGAAATGGTTTTTTAGCCATCTATAAAACTCCTTACTGAGGCAATGGCAGAAGAAATCTAGTGCACATGCTGACCTCCAAGCCAGATGAATTTTCCAAAGCATGCAATAAGACTAAATTGATGGCATACTGAGAAGGTGACCTGAATACAAGAGAACACAGCAGCCCTTACTGAACTATCATGCCTTGTGAAGTAATACAAATCATGCCTTGACTTCGCTGATCCTCTAACTCATAACTCCTAAGTGCTATCAGAATTTGAAGCAGAAAAACAGCAATACCAGCTGTGGTCTTATAAACACACAGTGAGTGTACTTTAACTGGGTGTCATTGTTTGAGTCTTGTCGGCACCCAAACATCATGCAGCCGCTCACTCCTCCCTTCTCTTCCAGCAATGGGAAGGGACAAATGAGCCAGACTTGGGATTTGAGATAGGACCAGGAGGGGAAGATCATTCATTATGGTCATGGGTAAAAGGCAGACTCGTTAGGGGAAGAAAAAAACCCCATAGATTTATTTCAGACACTAACAACAACACTTAACAGAGTAGGACAGTGAGAAGCATTGCCACATCTTGAGAACACCTTCCCCCCACCCCTCCCTTCTTCCCAGGCTCAGCTCTGCTCCCAGTATCTCTAACTCCTCTCCTAGTGGTACAGGGGGCAGGGAATGGGGGGTGGAGTCGGTGTTGCTGCTTCTTCCTCTTTGGTGGAGGGAGCTTCTGGAACTTGTTCCCCCTGCTCCATCATGGTTGTCCCCCTCTCACAGGAGACAGTCCTCCACAAACTTTCACTTAAGAGTAATACATAACTTCAATAGGTCTTCCCTAATAAAAAAAAAAAAAAAATATCCATCCATCACAACATGCAAGACTGATATTTAATCTGAAATTACTGGAGCCAGTTGTGGGGAAGACTGTACAAGCACTGCATGTAATGACCCATGACAACGAGCCGTGAGAAACAAGTGAGGGACTAGTGAGGTTACCTTTGCCTTTGAAGAGTCATCTGGACACCTACAGATACTCTGGGACAGGTAAAATGTCTCCTCTATTTCCATCTTTCTCCTCCCTAAAACCTATCTTTTAGTTAGGTTTAGCTAGCTAAAAGAAAACTAATCTAAATGCACTATATGCATGCACACACAGCATGAAATTCCCATGACTGTGTGGGTACCACTCTTTATATTAATCTGCACACATGATCACAAAATTGGCTGGTTTTACTAAATCAAAAAAACCCAAGGGTTACTGTTAAAAAAAAAAAATAAATCCTCTTTCCTATCTTTCTGAAAAGCAGTAAATAAATAAATGCTGTTACTGAGAAAGAAAGTAACAAAAACAAATTTGTTGACACAGTAACCTTCTATATCAAGATGATTCCTCATATCCAGTCTTCCCAAGTTATGTTTGAATATTAAGCATGTTCTTGAATTCAACAAGGTACTAAAGGTGAAGAAGGTTTCTCTAAACTATAATCAAACTCTGTTCTGTTATGTGACCTCAGATAAACTTCACTCTTCCTTGCAATGATAAGCTCCCCAAAACAGGGATTCAGAACAATGATGTTCTCACCTGTTCAATCTCCAGTCAACAACACTAGTCAGGACTGAAATTTCATAATTATTTTCTCCCTGTTGTGGTTTGGGCTGGAATACAGTTAATGTTCCTTTTTGGTAACTAGAATAGTGCTGTGTTTTAGATTCAGCATTGGGTTTGGTATGAGAAGAATGCTGATAGCACACTGATGTTTTCGGCTGCTGCTGAGATTTCAAGGACTCTCCAACTCCCCATGTCCTGCCCGTGCAGTAGTGCACAAGAAGCAGGGAGGGAGCACGGACAGAGCACCAGACCCAAATTGGGCAATGAAATATTCCATATCATGTAATATCATGCTCACTGTATAGAGGAGGGGTGGTCAGGAATGGGGGCTCTCTCGCTTCCGGGATTGTGGGATCTTGGTATTCCAGGACTGCTAGCTGGGAATGGGCTGAGTATCAGTCAGCGGGTGGTGAGCAACTGTATTGTGCATTGCCTGTTTATATTTTCTATTGCTGTCATTGTTTTCATTTTATTTCCATTATTAAACTGTTTCTATCTCAACCTGTGAGTCTCCCTTCACCCCTCCAATTTCCTCACCCATTCCGAGGATGGGGGGGAGGGTGAGTGAGCGGCTGTGGGGTGTTTGGCTGCCAACCAGGCTCAAACTACGACACTCCCTTATATAATTTTCATTGCCTTAAGTGTAGAAATCTATCACTAGTAGGTAGGTTAGCAGCAAAGGAATAAATGTTCTAACAGATATATTACAGATAGTGCATTATTAATCATTTGCAGTACTAGTCTTGTAATTTTATTGTGATAACTTGACAATAAATAGCTATAGCACATAGTGGGTCCTTACAGAAAACTTACACATTTCACTGAAAGGATTATCTCCGTGGAATTTTGGGAAACCTTTCATACAAAGAATATGGCAAATTTATCATTCTTCATATACATACTACATATTATACAACTTATAACAAATGGTACCAGCTATACTATTTGTCAGGATTTACAGCAGAGTGAAATTCTTATTAAGAATCCATGCACTACTTCTCCAGTTGGACAAATATGTATGAATAGTGTTTTGAGCATTTCTATATATAGTTAAACCTCTCAATGGTCTTGGAAAAAGATAGCATTCCATTCATTTTGCTGGTATGTTGTGTTTTAAAGCTGCTCTAAATAAGATACCCTCTTCTGGAATCAAAGATATCAGAAATGCTGATTTGGTTATGTTGTAATTCTCAAAAATAATGTTACATAATATTTCTGGGAATTGAGTCAGAACATTCTAAGATGACTGGTATTAAAATGGCACTTACTGGTATTTCAATACCCACACTAAAATTTAAGCCATGGAAACATCTCTGATTTAAGTACGATTGAATTGAGATGATGCATAAACATGACATTTAATAAATTTTGTGCACAGCTTGCACATTATCTAAACAGTCAGAAATTTGAAGTCCTATTTATATCTGGTTCCTTGATACTCCTGCATGCTCTGTTTTCAGCATGTTACTTTTCACACTAATCGAATACTAAATCTGCAGATCTGATAACATAAAAAATTGATTTTTCCACAGTCTTTTTAAATAGACCCACTACTACACTGCCTAAATTAAACACAGAGAAATGTTTACTCTTTGAGCATCACTTTTTCTTAAACTTGTTTGCTTGGATTATTTTTCAATTGCCAGAATTTGTTATTTCAACAATGCTTCTATGATAAAATGGCATTCTGAAGCAAACAAATTCTGAAGTGTACAACATTTTAATCATTAGTAAAGAAGTTGCATATTTTTAATGCTTAATTAAGAAGAACAGCAGTTGAGTACTAGTATATCCAATGAAATTTATGAGTTTGCATTTTGCTATTTCCTCATACATTATCATTTACATATGTTTTGTCTAAAATCTAAAATGTCAGATCTTAATGCTGCCATCTTAACGGAACACAGCTTTAATTTATTTGTCAAATCTCTTCTCCATGCTACTATAATCTGAGGAATACAATGTCTAAGAAATAAAGTACAATTAAAATGGGAATCTGTTTCTGATGCCAAGAGTGAGACACATTTAGTTCAACTAGTTCTATCTTGAAATAAATATTCTAACAAAACTGTGCATTAGAGTAATTTATTATCTAAACTTCAACGGCAAGAAGCTGGGTTTAAAATTTTAGTTTTCTGGTTTTGCTTTAATGAAAATTAAGGTGGGAGAAATGCAGATTTAGTTCAGAAAAAAGTGTGCAGAGTCTTTATATGGGGCTTAAGCCCAGTACAATTCCTTTTACCAGAAAAAATAACTTGGCTAAATGAATTTTCTATCTGTTAATATATAGTGTTAAGAAAATTGGACATGAAATTTTTCTTTTGTTTACTTGACTTTTCTGTGAAAATATGATGTAACAAACACCTATCCAACAGGATTTTTGTCATTCTGAGAAGATCAGTGGCATTATCGTTTATAATCCTCAAAAATTACGTGAAAGATTTTTCTTATTAAGAATGATATTTTTTCCTAAGATTGCATGGAACTTGAAAAGGTGAACAAACTCTCTGATGAAAAAAGAAAACTGGAAATAAATTTAAATTAATTATTTTCTTCATCAAAGCCCGATTTGAAGTAAGAATTAGAAAAAACAGTGGATTTCCAAATGTGAACCTCTTTCAAAGTACCAAACTCAATATATGCTAGTTACCTAATCTCATTAAAAGTACAGGGTCCAAAACACTCAGTCCCCCAAATCAGTCTTCCTAAGTAATGGTGTGTGTAAGCATGAATCATAATAATAATACCAGCAGCTTTTGGAGTTATGAAACATGTAAACATCTTTAGTATTGATAGATCTGCCCAAAAAACAGCCTGTTAAAAGGAAGTAGGTTATCTTCTTCATACAAATCAGTATTACAAAATTGCATATGGTGCAAATTCTGAAAAGGTGTGAGAAAACACAACTCCCATATGGAAATATTAATTTTCAAATCAACTGAAATGAAATTGAGTCCCTTTGGTTTATCTTTCTGCAAGAGTTGAATACAGTGGAACTTAAAACATCAGTTCTGGACTTAACATGGATTTAGTGAGGTTAACTAGGATTTAGATTTAGATCTGTAAAACCCCCCCAAAAATGGATGTTCTAGATAATATGTTGGCCTGAGTCTCTTAGACTATAAAACAGATCTATAAAAAGGTCCTTGATTTATGATCAATTCTGCTATTTCTGACTAGCTGGTTCCTTTCTGACCCAGAAACTTCTACATCTAAAGCAGTGATAGAAAATCCATGAAGAGTTCTAAAAATTTGGCCTGCAATCCTGTTAGCAGTTCTGGGAGGTGCTTCAGCACTCCTTGGTTTGAAAATGGGCACTTACTCATTCTTATGTAAAAGTTTTAGCTTTAGTTCAACAAACACACAAATCAGATTTTGTGAGGTGGAGACAAACTGCAGCTCTGTGTTAGAAATGTGAAAAAAAGCATTAATAAGGGCATAAAAGCCTATCATCAGATTAATACCTTCAGCCAAAACCTGACATAACAAGCATTTTTGGCTTATGGGCACAAGGCTGCATAAAAAGTATTTCTGACACATGATCTGGGAAAGGTTCACCATGACTACTCTTTGAAATGGAAAATGAGTTTGAAAAAATAATTTGAAAAGAAAATTTTAGTGTCTCCAAAGTGTACAGTTTGAGCTCTATCTTTGCTAAAAACAATCATATTCATAATGACATTTTCTACTGTTTCTTTTAATTAACATTGAGGATATATACTAAAAAGAGACGACAAAATTTGTTAAGTCACTTCACCTGGTCTGTTCAGTATCTGCAACATATGGAATTCTATAATTTAACAAAGTTCATCTATAAAACTTCCTTTAACTTACAAAAAAGCTAATCTAAAACTCATAACTTAAACCAAAAGGCATTCAAAACCTTATCAGATGAACTTTAGTAAAGAGTTTGAATGGAATTTTTCACTTGATGATCAGTTCTTTAAGCTTTAAAAATAATGGGATGCCCCAGCATGTAGAAAACAAAGAGTTTCTAAAATATGATTTAAAATATGGCTTTTCCTGTTTGTAGCTGAAAATGTACCATCCAAATGAGACCTACATATATAGGAAGGTATTTCTTACATTATCAAGGGATAAAAATTGAAAAATTACACTAGTTGTGTATTTTTATTGATTACAGAATTAATGGCAGTTGAAATCTGAAGATAAGTGTCTCTCAATTGAAATTTATTGCTGATTGAGTTTGATTTTTCAGTCTTGGTTAATTGATCAACATTAATGGACCCATCTGCTGTACCAATACACAGGGAACAACAACAGTAAGAATAATCACTGTGAGAATAGTTTGAGACACTGGAAACATGATTGTTTGTGGGAGCAATTAACTTTGAGATCGTACTCTGCACTATAAAAGCTAAGCTCGTCTATGTTTACATTTTCTTGAGTCTTTATACAATTTAAAACAAATGTATTAATGAACTACTACTGGTGTAGTAGCTGATATAATTGTCAAATTATTGGTGCAGTAATTGTATAAGTTTACTTCCCCCACACAGATGTGTCTTTTTAATTAACACTAAGCTAGGTTTGAAACATCTGGCTCTCATGATCAGGGGACCACACAGAATATTAAGAGCTTCCTAGGTTAATCTTTCCATGCCCTTTTCAAACGCATACTTTAAAATCCAGTGAGCTTTGAACTAACAAAATTCATCATATAACTACATGACACTCAAACTCTAAATTTACTGAATAGTTGTTATTTTTGTCCTCTAAAATTAACCAGCCTCTGGAGTTTTACATTAGCATGGATTTAAACAGCAGTAAAAGAGCTAGTGAACTTGCAAAAGTCTTCTAAAAACAATAAAGCATTTACATAAGAAAGAGTACTTTGTTGGGTTTTTTTTTTGCTTGTTTGTTTGTTTGTTTGTTTGTTTTTTAATAAAATAATGGCTATGTAAAGAATTAGAAATTTAGATTTGTACTGAACCACTCGTCTGACACAGTACATGTTTAAATACTATTGAAAGAGAATGGCTTTTGTCTGTTTTGTGCTGGTTTTGGCTGGGATATAGTTACTTTTCTTCATAGTAGCTAGTAGGGGGCTATGTTTTGGATTTGTGCTAAAAACAATATTAATAATACAGGGATGTTTTAGCTACTGCTGAGCAGTGTTTACACAGAGTCAAGCCCTTTTCTGCTTCTCATTCCACACCAGTGGGCTAGGGGTGCACAAGAAGTTGGGAGCGGATGTGGCCAGGGCAGCTGAGCCCAGTTGACCAAAGGGGTATTCCATATCATATGATCTCATGCTCAGCATTAAAAGCTGGGGGAAGAAGAAGGAAGTGGGGGATGTTTGGAGTTATGGCATCTTGTCTTCTCAGGTAACCATTATGCATGACGAAGCTCTGCTTTCCTGGAGTTGGCTGGAAACCTACTTGCTGAGGGAAGTACTGAGTGAACTCCTTATTTGGCTCTGCTAGCATGTACACCTTTAGCTTTACCTATTAAACTGTCTTTGTCTCAATCCATGACTCTTCTGACTTTTCCCCTTCTGATTCTCTCTTCCATCCCAACCCAGGGTGAGTGAACAAGCAGCTGTGTAGTGCTTAGTTGCTAGCTGGGATTAAACCATGACACCTATACACAGACAGATTTTTAGTCAAAATATAAATAGAACCTAGATAACACTTTATTTTAAATGAAAGTGGAGCAGATCTTAAAAAGAATGAAGATAACTAGAGATTTACAATTCCAGAGTATGAAAAAATCAGTAGTTTCACAGCCAAATGCAGATTGTGCAGCCCATCCCAATCACCGTGGCTTTGCCTGGCCATTTTAGGGCTGTGTCTGACCCTGGTTCCCCTCACTGTGCTTGATCCTGATCCCCCACCAGCAGACTGATGTCTTGGCCTAGCCTTAGCCCATCGTTATGCCCACCTCCATGCCAGGGGCTGGGGCTGCCCAGTGCTGCCCGGATGCCCTGCTCCTGGCTGGTGTGGTGGAACAGGTCCTGGCTGTGAGGCCCTGCCCTGACTGACCCCTGGGGAGCACCTGATGCAACCAATGACCAGACCACAGAGAGCTGCTGGCCCCTGCTGCATCCTGAAATTTTGTATCTGAAAACTAGGTGCATACTAGTCCCTATCCCTTGCTACCAAAAATACAAAGAAAATCTTTCTCTGTCAAATAAATTTCTTCTGCATAATTGTTGTAATTAATAGGCTGAACACTACAATGGTATTTTTTTACTCTGATGATGAGAAAAGGCAAATAACTTTCTTTTAAGAACAACTGTAAAAAATGTTTCTTGTGAAACACACCTGTCTGTGCCTAGAAGTATGTGTTCACAAGCTCCAGTGTTGATTATAAAACATGGCTGAGATATTCACCATGGCCTTTCAGAAGCAAACTCTCTAATTAGTTGCCAAGCAGCTGAAGAATAACATGCAATGAAAAATCTTCTTTCTTTTTTTTTTTTTTTTTTTTTTTTTTGGCCACTAAACAGTGTAATTGAAACAACTGGCAAAAATCATAAACAAGTCAGTAATAGTTTTATATGAATCATCAAATTATTGCTTGTTTCATCTGATTTTTTTTTACATACAACTGAGTTTTTTTCAGTAATAAATACACAAATAGAGAATTAACAGTGTAGATGGGAATAGTTTTAACACTATAGATTATTTACAGCTCTCATTGGCTAAAGTCTCATGAATATAAGCTCATTATCTGAAGATAACACAGTGGCATAGTCCATGTGTAGCACTTGAACACTGGGAGAGAAGCCTGCAAACTTTTCCTGATAAACTGTACAAAAAATGTCTACCTCCGGTTTTTCAATTCTTTTGCTCCACACATGACATGGTGTGAACCAAACTGATGTGACAGGCTGATGATCAAGTAATTAATCAAATAGTTGCTAGGATAAAGTGACTAATAAATTAAAGTGGAGCAGGGGGAGAAACTTGTATCTTTCAGCTACAAGAGGAACCAAAGGATGTTTGTAACCAAAGCATTGAAGGAATAAGGTAACAACAAGCCTAATACATTTAGAATTGGTCCATTTACTGAATAGAGTTTGTTATCATATGGACATTTACTAAACAGACTCCTAGTATTAGCAGGAACTGCCTAAAAAGAAGTACAAGAAGAGTGTGCTGGGTTTGTGTGGTGGGATTTTTGGTAGTGGGGGAGGGGGGCTACAGTGGTGGCCCCCTGTGATAAGCTTCTCAAAAGCATCCCTGGGTCCAAGTCAGACCCGCCTCTGGCCAGGGCTGAACCAATTAGTGACGGTGGTTGCACCCCTGCAAGAATATATTTAAGAAGAGGAACCTGAGGCGGGGGGAACTTGTGAGGAGGAGTTACAAGAAGGACATCTATATGAATACCCATGTGAGTGGAAGGAAGAAGATGGAAAGCAGGGAGGTATACCAGAGCAGAGACTTCTGTATCCTGTGGTGAGATGACAGGGCCACCCCCCCAGCCACCCGTGAAGGTCCACAGTGGAGTAGAGGCCAACCTGAAGCCTGTGGAGGAACCCACAGGAGGCTGTGCTTAAAGGAAGACAGGACTTGGAGGGGAGAAGAAGCCCCTGCTGTTGTAGTTCAGCACTGGGAGGACTGCAACATGCAGAAGTGACTCACGCTGGAGCAGTGTGGGAATGGCTGAGGCCCGTGGGGAGGACTCGTGTTGGAGAAGATTCATGGAGGACTGTCTGCAGTGAGAGGGCAGCTATGTGGAGCAGGGGAGGAATGTGCGGTGTTCACCCCTCCTCCTGAGAAGGAAGGAGCGATGAGCTGGCTGCATGGTGCTCAGTTGCCCTCTGGGCTCAAACTATGACAGAGTCTATAGCATAGAATCTCTCATAATTTCTTTCAGGAGATTTTTCACCCACTGAGGCACCAGACTTAGGTCTTAAGACAATAGATTCAGAGGAACAAACTTTGCAGAATGTTCAGGTTCAGATCAAAGAGATTCTAGAGCCAGACCTGCCAAGGCTTATCAGGAAGTATACAAATCATTGCTTTTCTATATCTCCTCAGTCTGATCAAACCTGTGGAAAATGGAATTGGTGTACATCAGACTGAAGCATTCCCCAAAGGGGTTTCTGACTGTGACATTATGTCAGGCATTTTGTGCAAAATGCCTGCCAGTACTCCTAAAAAATGGCTGCTAGCATAGGTAAATTTACATCCTAATTTACCACGCTGTTTATATCCTTTACAAAGAAAATGTTGCAGATAGATAGATGACTTATCAAGAAGTGAATTTTTTAGATCTGTCACACTTCTCAGCAAAGCAGAAGTGATTTGGTTGATTACATGTTATACAGTGATGGAGCAGCCTGTTGTCACATATGTTTAACTCTCCAGGAAAGGGAATGTTGCACACATTGTGGACAAAATGAAGCTTCAGGACTTTGGGATGTAAGAGTTACTCCTCTAAAGACCACTACCTAATAACCTATGCAAGTGAGACCTCCAAATCCTGAGAAATAATCTGTTGTGATAGTTTTTGTTGGCAGTCTTGACAGCTAAGAGGAATTATCAGCCTCTGAAAAAGCAAATTCTATTCTGCTAAGTGAACATTATGAAATCAGAGATGCAGTACTTGGATGTGAATTATGCCATCTAGATCTTCCTAGCAAGGTGAAGCTTACTGAATATGGACAGTCTGTGAACTAACTGAAGAATGTATGTGCATACATGTGAAAAGCATCAAACCAGATGAGAAGATAAGGAAAGAATGACCTCCTTTGACCCACTCTCTCTTTCTAATTCAGTCCAGGATGCTCTTGGCTTTCTTTGTCACTAGGGCACACTGCTGACCTATGGTCAACTAGTTGTCCACCAGAACTGGTGAGTCTTTTTCTGCAAAACTGTTTTCCAGCTAGTCAGTCCCCAGTCTATTCTGGTACATGGGGTTAATCCACCTCAGGTGCAAGACTTTGCATTTCTCTTTGTTGAAAAATATGAGATTCCCGTTGCCTCATTTCTCCAGCCTGTCGAGGTCCCTCTGAATGGCAGCAGACACATCTGGTGTACCAATTACTCCTTCTTGCTTCTTATTTAACACTTGTTTCTGAGTTGCACCCTGCACCATTTTATAAATCATTAATGAAAATATACAGTATTGAATGCAGCATTGAGACTTGGGGTACTCTGCTAGTGATCAGCCTCCATCTGGAATTTTGTCATTGATCCTTACTGTTTTCTGAGCCTGGCTTTCAGCTAGTTTTCAGTTCAACTCTCCGTGCATTTACCTAGACAATACTTAATCAGTTTGCCACTAAAGTTTTTGTGGGAGGCAGTGTTGAAGCCTTACTAAAGCTGAGTAAACAATATCCAGTGTTCTCACTCATCCGTCAAGCCAGTCATCTCATTGTGGAAGGCTATCAGGTTAGTTAGGCACAATTTCCCCTTCATAAATCTATGGTGACCACTCCCAACCACTTTCTTGTCCTTCATATGTTTGGAAACAGTATCCAGGACAGTTTGTTCCATCAACTTCCCACAGATCAGGGTGAGGCTAACCATTCTGTAGTTCCTAAGATCCTCCTTCTTGCCCTTCCTGAAGTCTTCTAGTCCTCAGGAACCTCTCCCAATCACCTTGATATTTCAGAGGTAATCAGGATTGACCTTGCATCAGATAGCTCCTTCATGACTCATGTGTGAATCCCATAAGGTCCCATGGACTTATATATGTCCAGTTGGTTTAAATGTTTCCTAATCTGATCCTCTTCCACTAAGTATAAGTCTTCCTTGCTTCAGAATTTCTCCTACAGGTCTGAGAAGATAGGGTTCCTGAAGGCCAGTCTTATCAATTAAGATTGAAACAAAAAAGATAATAAGTATTTCAGTCTTTTTCGGCATACTTTGTCACAAGAACACCTGTCCCATTCAACAGCAACCCCACATTTTCCCACGTCTTCCTTTTGCTGCTGATTTACTTGTAGAAGCATTTGGTTTTGCCCTGCATGTCCCCTGCCAAATTAATCTCCAGATGGACTTTGGCTTTTCTAACCCCATATCTGTGTATTTGGATATTTTCTCTATATTTCTCCCAGGTCACCTGTCCATGCTCCTGTATGCTTCCTTTTAATGTTTGAGTTGTCAGGAGCATCTGTTCATCTATGCAGACCTCCTGCCACTTGATTTCCCGCTCATTGGAATGGATCATTCTTGAGCTTGGAGGAGGTGATCCCTGAAAATCAGTTTGCTGCTGTAGAAAACCATGAAAATCATGCTTCTATAGAGATGCTTATCCCTAGTTTGCACATGCACAGTTTTTCATGGCTCTTCTGGACAGAAAAGCAGTGATTCTTTTCAGAAATGAATGAAAAGGGATGAGGCCAGCAGTTGGAATACAGAAAAGCAGGAAACAAATCCAATGGTCATGAATTATTCAGGGACCAAACTTTAAATGAAACTGTTCCATACTGGTACATGACAGACCAATCAGTAGAATGACAGAGATACAGCAAAGAACAACAGAGGAAAAACTTATTACTCCTAAGTACATGCTCAGTTTCACCAGTCTGGTAGGTAAATTGTGTATGTTTTAATAAAGTTGCCTTGCTTTCATTTGTGCTCCAGTCAAACAAGACTTAGAAATCTAAAACCTGTTTGGTGTTCTTTGTGTGCTCACATCAATCAAGACAGGCATAGAGGCACCTCAAAACTTTGATTCAAGGTCTCCTCAACCTAAGAAACACACAGTGGTCCAGAGCTTTGAAAGCACTTTAGACTATGTTCTGTTCAGCATTTGCTTTGAAGCTGAAGTACAGTTTTTAAAATAGGCATGGCAGCTACTTCACAAATTCTATCAATTTTAAACAGAAATGTCATTCCTAAATGCTGACTTAGACAATGGTGCCTTAGACAATGATCAAGTTACTATGGCTTAAAAAGTTACTGTGCTCCAATTGAACTGTCATTCAACTGAACCATCATCTGTGCTTTTAGCTTATGTCTCTTTTGGACTCCATTTCCTCTTTCAGTATGATGCGCTTAAATTTTCAAAGGTTCTTTGACAACACTTCTTCACAAACACTGAAGGTTCTTACTTGTTACTGTTTTCATAGCATGATAATGAAGGTCTGTGCTCAGGAGCACACCATGAAGATGTGCGAGGGTACAAGGCCTAGTAAGATACAGAGTTGTTAGACAGAAGAATGAGATCATATGTGCTTCTCTTCAAACTATCTATACAAAGAGCATGATTTAGTCATCAAGCCTTGTAGTGGAAATGATCTAGCTGATCGCAAAGGAATTCTGGCAGAACCCCAATAGGTATGCTGTTTGGGCAATGTAATTACATTTTATATCTCTTTTCATGTAAGCAAATAAGGTATAAAATCTCACTGGTTAGTCATAAAGATGTCACATTTTCTATTTAATATTATGAGGACAAAAGATTGGTGATTACTTCATTACACAGAAAATTATAGTAATTTCTCATGATGAACCTACGAGCCACAGAGTATAAATAGAAGATAAAATGATTCAAGAGATAACTCTTACCTAGTGCAGGTCCCACCATTGTGACATGGATGATAATCACATATTGGAACATTGCAGTTCTCAACATTTCTCCCTCCAAGAGCCTCATCTATGATGAACAACTCTTTGTTGTTTACTTGTAAATCCCTAATGCATCCTTTATAGCCATATATCTGGCCAGCACATTGATGAAACTCTTCATGAACAGGAACATTTCCAAGAAAGATTGATCCAAAGGTGATCTGCAGAAACAAGAAGAGAATCATCAGAAAATAATGTTATTTGTGATGATACTGCAAGCAATGAATGAATAATAATCAGAGATAAAGGAAATAGCCATCACTTGAAGCTGATCCAAAACTATGATACTTGCCGAAGGGATTTTTTTTAAATGTGGTTGTTTTTGTTTTGTTTTGTTTTGTTTTGTTTTGTTTTGTTTTTTTTTATCCATACAAAAAGACTGGTTTAATGTGTTAGTATATCTTGAAATGTATAAGACAGCATACCTCCCATGAAACACAAATTGGAATTCCCAGCCTTAACCGCAATGAACACAATAAGTTTTTCTCATTGCTTCCCTCATTCTATACTATGAGTTTTACATTCATGGCTGAGGGTTGGTGCAGGAACACTGGAGAAGTCATAGACTTGAAGACAGTTTTTTCTTTAGGATATGGGACCTGCAGGACCCCAAGATAAGGGAAATACAGAAAAAAGATTTTACTTTTACTTTTTTTGGATGAATGACAGAAAACAGATTTCTATACTGAAGCCCAAGGAAAAAGGGAAATATTTAGGTAGTAAATTCTAGAGCCACAGATGCCTAGAACATCCTTATAAAGGTGCCAGAGAAACACCCACAACTATTTAATACCGGGACTGACCATATCATATTAGCGCTCAGGATGGTATTTCTTGTACTACCTGACCTAGGAGTCAAACCCTTGTCCATCACATATACAGAATCTGTTACTCATTTAGCACTGTGAATTCCACTCCTCAGTGTCTGATTTTCTGGAGTTCTGATATGGGGTTTCACCATTCCTAAGTTCCTTTGCTAAATGCCTGTCACTAAGAAGTGAAAAAATAATATTTTTTCATAAGTATATCATGGTGTGATTCATTTATTTGTATGATACCATCAATCCAGAAAGAGGGTGAAACCTAGCCAGTTCAAGTCAAGTAGGAATAAACCAGTGGAATAAAAACTATATCACAGCTTTTGTAAAATGTGAGGACATAATTTAAAGCGAAGTGGCCCTTCACTATCGTATTCAGACATCAATTGTAAAGAACTAGAAACAGGAGGAAAACATTATATTGATTTATCTGGAATTCACTCATCCGTATGATTTTGCCTTGCTGTTTCCTGTATTGCTTTTATCAGTCATGGAACTATGTTGCTGACAATTTCAAGTGTGATACAATGAACATGAATACTTCCAGATTCTCCTCTACTTACAATGTCTTTCATTTCAAAGGGAAAGAAAAAAACTTTGCTTCTTTTAAAGCATGGTAAAAATTAAATCAGACTTTTCATGTGGAAGGTGTTCAAACACATCAGCTCAGCACTTGGTAAATTCATTTCATATTACTTGACTTTATCTCCTTTCAAACAAGGCTATAAACCAGCATAGTTACAGACAAGATTTGTAAGCAGTGTTTGCAGATAGACATTCTATCTCTGCTTGTGAAACTGTGAGAAGAATTAAGGAAAGCACTGGACTAGAATGCAAAGCATCTATGATTAAGAAAAGTGTTTTTAACACTCTTCTTGCAACACAATTTTTGTTATTGGGCTTATTTTACAAAAGCACTGACCTTGGGGGCAGATCCAGTGTACCACAGAACAACTTTAGGCTCTGCTCAGTTTCTCGCATCAATGGATTTTATCATAATATGTTAGATGTTCAAGCTCATGCTAATACACCATAATACATATTTTTTCTGTTAAGGTCCTGTTCTGAATTTAACTGGTTTAACCAGAATATATTTTAAGGAAGCACGGAGGAAGAATTCCTATAAATCTTGTTAATAATGTAACAGACTTAATCTATTATGTTAACATTAAGTTAACTTCTGTAATATTCATGCTTAAGTTTCCAAATACTAATTTGAAAATGTCCTTCACTTGGAGCCTGAGTGGTAAAAAGGATTAGCTTTGCCAGTAACAGGAAGAAATTCATTAGTCCTTCTAGAGATAATAATTTTTTTTCTTTCTTTTTTTTTTGCTTCTGTACTTTGTAAAGACAATAGAGGCTCTAGGAGACTAGGAGCAAATCTGTAAAGTGTAATAGTCATGAGGATATGACATACATACTACATACCATGCAGAGGATTATTCTTGATTAAGTATCATTTGGTTTCATGAAATACCCATTGCTGGTTACAGCACATTAATTGCACTCATAGAGAGCACCTTTTGTAGTGTTTTACCCTAAAAGAATACAGTTGGCATGCTCCAGGATTGCTCCGCAACATGAACCAAAATGTGATAAATGGGGATGACCAGGACATTCACTTCAAAACCCCATTTGTGACTGAAACTTAACTGTGAACCCCCACAAAAAGAAAAGAGTTGTGGAGTTTCTTAGGAACCAAAGAAATTTCCTGATTAAGGGCAGAAATATTCTGATCTTAGTGCATGACATCAAAGATGGCTACCTGTAAGTTTTTCTGAGTAAGGTATTTCTGAATTCTCTATATAATTAGGTACTGATGGGTAAATTCTTTCCCCAGATTCTCTATGCAGAAATTGCCAGTAGTGTTAGCTTCACAATCTGCCAGACCTATAAACCTGAACCATAAAGGGAGAGACAAAGGAACCTTCTGCAGAAGAACATCAGGTTGATCATCTGGAAGCTATGAACGGACAACTGGTCAGGTTAATAGCAATATCTAATACATGTCAAATTTTTGTATCAGACTGAACAAACACCTAGATACTGACTCAGGGAAGAAAGAGGGAAGAAATTCTATTACTAATTGGCAGTGCATACGTAAGGAACTGAAGGAATTAATACCTCAAACATTCATCAACACAGAAAGCCTCAAGGACAAGCTGTGGCCTTCGTGATTAGTCTAAGGAACGCTGACCAAAGATGCACAGAGTGTATCTAAGGGTGCATGTCTTCACTCCTTATGGCTGTATTGCCAAATTCCTTAGATAAGACCCAAAGCAGGGGAGACATAGACTGAGTGAAAGCAGTTGCTGGGTTAACAACTGCACTTTAATTTATGACTATACTCTTGAAGAAGAGCTAAAAGATTGATAAGATAATGCCTAGACAATTACCCAAGAAGCAAAAACTGAGGAAGAAATAGAGGTGGTAGGGGAGAGAACGACCACTGACTCAGTTGGACAAGAGGGTTGGTGTACCCCATTCCCTCTCAATGTATGTGCAGAACCCATGCTCCATCCCTTCCTTGTCTCTCATGGAAATGAGTTCGTGGAATACCTGCCACTCTTTGTCTAGTATGTTAATCAGCTGATAAAGATGAATTTAAAAGGCAACAGAAAACTTTGCTGTGTGTGTGCCTACCACCCAAGATGACCAGACCTGAGACAATGCTGGAACCTGGGTGGTGAACCGGACTCTTTTTTTTTCTCTCTCTTCCTCTCCTTTCCTTTTCTTTCTTTTATTTTCTTTCTTATAGATTTATCAATAAGTTTAAGTTGTTTCTACCACAAGTAAAATATTTTAACTGGTTGTTATTGTTTCACCTTAATTTAACCTGAAAGGATCACAGAACCTTTATGATTCCGTGGGCTCTCAGTCCGGATCATGACAACATACTGTGCAATGCACATCATGATTAGCATCTTTACAGCTAACTGTCCTGCCTTCTAGTGAACAAACTTATAAAGTGAGCTGTCAACCACAGTTCAAATTCTCAAGTCTAAAACACTTAAAATGTATCATGCAGAAATAATCTTGTGATGAGATAATGCATAATAAAAATAGGCAATAACATGGAGATAAAGAATGACAGCAAAACTAAACATTTGGGAAATCTGGCCTATTGAATATTTAGTATGAGTCTTCCGATACCAGTTTCAAAATGGAGACTGTCATTTTTACAATACTATTCAGAAGTGAAGTCCTAGCAACAATACTGACACCAGGTTAAGTCACTAAGGATTCATAATTGCCCTGCACTAGACAGTGTGGCTTGAAAATAAAAATTAATCAGAATTAATGATTAACAATACTTGATATTTTTTTAATAACATCATGGCCTAGTTAAATGACATTGCTAATATGCTATTTTTTGCAGTATCAGCGTTCTTTTCATGAACTACAGACAGTTAAAGTAGAAGTTTCAGAGTCAGGTAAAGTGAAGAATTTAATGGTAATGCTATGGATGATTGGTGTGAAAAGACATCTTTAAGAAAAATTAGGTACATATAATGATATCTGAGGAGGAATTGCATTTCCTCCTTTAGAAAAAATTAGGTTGACTATTCTTTGAGAATAACTAAAGTGTATATGCTGATGAACTGTTCAAAGCAAATAGCTATTTTTTGATGTTTTACAGACTTACCTGAGATGCTTGATATGAGAGAGAAAGTTTGTGTTGTACTGGAGGATTTCCATCTGCAGCCATTTCAATCATACAGTAACCTTCAGGACTGCTCACAGGCAACATATAGCTGTAAGGAAACAGATCTTATTACTGTTTATGCTGTTGACAGCAGAGAATTCAAACCTCACACAGCAAAGGCAAGGTAAAAAAGATGCCTCTGCCTCCATAAAGGATGACAGTCTTTGGACACTAATAATACCAGTTTCATGGATATTTGGACTACCCAGGAGACAAAAGATGTAAGTTTCTTCTACTAATGTCCTTCTTCTATTTGCTTTCCTACTGTTCTTGACTCTAGTGTTAGAAATGTGTACAGAGACAAAGAAGAAAAGATCTTCACATGCCTAAGTGGGTATTGATAAATTGTAAGTGCTAACTGTGACAGACATACGGTCTCCCTAGTATAGAGGACTGTTGGACAAGTAACATCAATGTTGAATGATGCTGAACTCCCTAGGTGGAAATTTCATTTTCCTGTCCTACAGGGGAAACAGAAATGGAATAAGAAATGAAAGGCTGCATACCTCTGAGCAGCAAGATTACACTGTGATATAGTTATCGCTACTTGCTAAGTGTGCTGTCAATGTGAACTCTGGTACTGAGCTTCGGAGATAAAGAATATAAGGTTAAGGGAATTTGTAAAGTAAATACTAGTGAACATTCACTAAAACACTGAGAATTCTTCAGATTATTCCTATGATAAGAGCCAATGAAAAGCTACTGATATTATCAACAGTAAAAATTCAATCTAACAAGATGATTTTCAAATTTGTATTTAGGAAGAAAATATGCATAAACATTATTGCAGCTATGGCAGATTAGGAGATTAGTAGTCAATAGCTTCTTTAAGACTGAGCTCCGCTGTTTCTGTATAAGTGCTTCCCAATTCTACTTTATCTTAGTTTCAGTTTTCACATGTTTTAAAAGAAAATATGATGGACCTCCTTTTGGGAAGCATGTTAAGGTTTACTGACTACACGCACTCTTCACATGAAACTTTGCTCAGTCAAATCCATATAATTAGATTTCCAGAGTAAGACATTTAACAGGAACAATGTTACATTTTTGTGTATTATTTTACAAATGTTACACAACAGATTTAAAAAATATTCTGAAAAAAAAATTATACATTTATATGGACTGCCAAATTTTCCATTTTTTTAGATGAACAAATGTTAAAGAACAATGACAGAAATCTCAGAAACTATTTTGTGTTGGGAGAGATGAGTTTCTATGTTAGACCATAGACATATAAAAGAGTTAATATATTTTAAAGCCCATTATGTCCATATGCCCATAAAGCATATATTACTAATCTTAGAAATTACCTTAGCACTGCCAAGGACAAATTTACTCCTGGATGAACCACATCAAGACCTACCATGCTCTCAAATACTTACCTTTTCATATTGGTTGTGTGCAGTTACCATGGTATGATTTATCCCATATTATGCTTTTGGCTTTGCTTTTCTACTCCCTTGTCTACAGTCTTATTATTTCATCCTCCTGTCTGTCGATTCAGTATGAAATTTAGAGTCTCAGTTTTCACCTCTGAAGTTACTGGGAATATTGTACTGACATAAATGGATATAGCATTAGGCCCCTAATGAATATTTATAACATTCATTGCAGTGCAGTGATTCCTAAGTGAGCAGCAAAAAAACAGTGCATCTACTAACACAAGTCTCATAGGCAATATATCTGTATGAGCAGGTGATGCACCCTTATTAATAAATCCTACCTTTCCAATGGTTATATTGCTTCTGGTTCCAGAGTTAATTCAGTCAATACTTAGTCACTGACTTTGCACTGTGCTCTGCTGCATGGAGTTGAAATGTGTTAAATTATTTTACCTTTGTAAGTATGCAACACTCTTCCTATCTTTGAGCCAGGGACAAAAATGTTTTAATTTTTTTTTAAAAAAAGACTGAGATATTTGAATGACATCTTCTATTATCACCTTTTGAAATGTGAGCTAGACCCCTAAACTATTCAGATAAGTTTGAAAAATGTTCATTTTTCTTTCTTAACTCAGGATAAAAAAAATGTTGCTTTTAAGTATATTTTAAGTTAAGTTCCATCTTATGTAGTCTACAGATAGCATAACATTTTCATTTTGAATATAGGGAGCCAGAAGAAACATCTGATGTTCTGAAGATCAGCTAATTTTCACAATTTTATCATAAAATGTGAATTGATTTCCTCCTTAATAAAAAACGGGTATATCGACAGACAGTTTTGTGATCTCATTTTTAGATACTTGGAATAAGGAAAATTTTGGAGAAAGTTATTCCATCTACTATGATTTCCAATCAATTCTTGAGATGTAAATTATACTTTGAATTTTATTTATTATTCCTACTCATATTTCAGCTGCTGGGAATTGTTCAGGTCAATCACAGAGTATAAGATAAATTAACTTAAAAGAAAACCAGTTCATTTAGGATTCTCTTGGGGAAAACTGTCTCACAACCTTTTCTTGATGCTTTCTACTCCAGGTGGATATTTTAGTATAAACCTAAAATATTCATGGCAAAGCCTACTCTCTGACCTGCCTTGTCCCGTTTTTTTCAGGTAGGTTTCTGAAGTCCACATCTGTTGCAGTTTCTAAATCAATTCAAGGTTTAACCCCTTATATCACATAATATAATAGTCCAGCCCTCAAAGAACAAAAATTAAGTGATATAGCAAAGTTAATAAAGAAGAATTTTCATCACATGGAAAAAAAAGAAAAATGTGGTCTATGCCAGCTTGATCATCTTCAAACAACTAGCCATCCAAACCAAATTCAGCATTGTAAACTTTCATTTCAAATGTCTGGTATTCACATATTCTCACTGGTTTTCATACATAATTTCTATTGTTTTGATTCTTTGATGGGGAAAAAAAAGTGAAAGGTTAAAAATAGGTGCAATTAAAATAAGCCTTAAAGATTACTTGATGCTGACATGGTCTTTTCTGCAGTATACTTATGAAGACAAGCTCAAATATCTTAAAATCATATAGATAATAACAGTCATCCCTACCCAGGCCTACCTGGTGATCCAGTCTACCTTTAAAGAAATGTGTCAGAAAAAAAGAAAAAAATAAATTCCAAAGAAAAAAACCCCAGTATCTATAAACAGCAGCTATTTTACTGTGATTTTGATCATTAAGTCTCAATGTCACAAAGGACATAAAGCAAGCTATTTTTTTTTTTTTTCCTTAAGATGCAGCAATGAAATCTCAGAGAAAATAACTGATTTGTTAGGTGTCAGCCAGTAGATTAATGACTGAGTTGTGAGAAAAAAAACACAGGCTATAAGCAGCAACCTACTGCCCTGTATTCTGTAGTGCATATTAAGAATGCTACTACCTTCTTCAGCATTTGCTCTTTTCTCTGCAAGGATTGCCAAGCAAGTAATATTTGAAATTTCTCTCTGTCTTATGCCATAGAAAGCAAAAACTGTTATTTGAAATGTGAACAAAATGAATATTTTTCATGCTTACATTACCACAAAATTAGGACTGTTTGAATTTGTTAGATTATTCAAATATGCTTAGAATAGCTTTTAAAAAGAGGCAGAGCATGAAAATTACAGCCCAAAGGACAGTTTTCTGATAAAATTATGAAAATAATGAAAAATAGCAATTAAAACAGAAATGCTGTCTCTATCTTTACTATAACATTTAAAACCACAAAGTGCTACAATATGGACATATGCAAGACATAATTATACTAGTTTTTAAAAACAATGATAGAAAAAAGAATGTGCTTGAAATATTCTGCCGCAGAAATGACCTGAACTAAAATAACATTTCATGTAGCTCTATAAATTTATATTATTTTTCTTATAATCTATGTTTAAATCTGTTTTAATCTTGCAACTGGATAAATGCAGTTGTATTATTTCACACGTCTCACAGATGATTGAAATCCATTATCCATGTTAGAAAAGATAAAATGGATGTGATGATTTATTCTCTTGACATTTTTTCTTTATTTTTCTAATTAACCTCATATTATGAGATACTGACCTCACATTAAGAACACCTGAGATGAAAGTGGCTAATAACTGACATCTTTAAAATTTGAAGTATTTTTAGTTCATGTGTTTTTTCACTTGTTTAGATGCTGAAGGCATTTCAGTCCATCTGCCTCACATCTCAGTGGCATATTTCAGTTGCGTTCAAAACCAGTGTATTTTTCCCTCCAGAAACAGTGACAGGAAAGAATGCAATATGATTCCTATTGCAGGATTACTTTGTCAGGCACCAGAATTGTGATTCATGCACATTGCTCTCGTAATGATATAAAATGGATTCTCAGAGCAGTAGAGAATTGGGTGTGTGGGGAGTAGTTATGGGAAACAGGTGTGTGGTAAGGACGTATAGGAATATTATACACAATAATCTAAATAGGTCTGGAGCCATGTAGAGGTCAACTTGTTCCTGTAGATGCTAAGGTACAGGCCTGATACACTTGATTATTTGTTTCCACAAACGTGAAATATGAAGAGGTTCAGTTTTCTTTTATGTGCTTGGCTTAGAATAACATGATTTTTTCATAGCTGCTGTGGATTTTATATAAGCTCGTTAAGAACAAGAATTAGCAAAGGATTTACTACAGGGGCTCTTTTTTTATGGAAGACTCATGGACCTCAACAGATGCAAACCATAAGCGATATACAATGATTAATGCCATTATTAGTTACATCTTGATTAATTATGTGAATGAACACTGAATTTCTAACAAAGTGTATTGTTTGCCTAACACATTCATACCTATGACACAGTTATAGATATTAAGTATTGGATTAATTTAGGCCTGGAAATGTTATTGAAAGAAATCCTCTTAAACTAGCTAAGATTGAGGCACTTCTAAACCAAATGTTACCTGGTATAATCTTGCTCAAGCAAATGTTTCAGTTTAAATTATCACAGCTACTTCTCCATGTAGAAATGCAATCATACTTTTTTTTTTTTTTTTTTTTTTTTTTTTCCTTTCAAACCAGTCACCAGGTGGCACTAAAGGAGCACAGTAGAAAGCAGGAATACAAAATTCATACTAATGTCTCTTCTAATCATTGGAAAGACTGACTTAAGCCCTAATTGATAGCAAGATTGCTTAAGCTTCCAGTTTATATCAAGGGAAACACAGTAAAGTATCTTAAACTGATTACATATTTGACAATATGGATTAGAATAGGTCCAGACACTGGAACTTCTGGAAGACTTTTAATTGCATTCATGCATTATAATTACCTAATGTAATAATGTGAAAATGGTTCATTCATGGTTGTGTAAACATACTTAAGAAAATTTAGTTTATAACAATTATGTTTTCTATATGGGGCTGAAGGTGCAGACATATTTCTAACAGATTAAGGAGAGGCATAACAAAAATAAAATGTCAGATCATCAGGTATAAAAAACCCCCAAGCATTATAAAGATAACAGGTCTCTGTTCTTTTCCAAGCTAAATTATCATGGTATGATTTTGTCTGAACAAAGATCTCACACTACTAGCAGACCTGGGTTTCTGGTCTTCTGAGAAATTATTACAAAGTAGTTATACTACTGTCCATTTTCTAAAGGCATAATTGGAGGATTACATTTAAAACTATTTGCTATTTTTCTCCCTACAAGCTGACAAACATCAGCCCAACTTAAGAGCTCATCATAGGAAAAAATCCCAACAAAAATCCTCTTTACTGAAAAAGTATTGATATTAAATACACAATATAAAATGACTCCTGCAAAACACTGAAACAGCGGCTTCATTTACACCCTTGATTAACCAGAGCAGTTGCCAAGGGAACATCTAACCAGCTGTCAAGCAATACAGGAGATTTTTCAAGAACAGTGGTTTTACTTCTGAATGAGCACATTCAATTCACAAGTGTGAAAATCTGTAGTGTCCTACAGTTTTAATAATCTCTTCAGTCTTCTTCCCAAAATTCTTGCACTTGCTACTTTTTTTTTTTTTCCTTAAAAATGTACTTCAAAAATTTCATTATTAAAAACATACTTTCTCTTCCAAAATTAACTTCAACATACTACTTCTGTAGAAATGTTCACATCTTTTCACCCTCTTCTATTTTAACAATGGCAAATTTTGGCATTTCTTACCACTTTCAATTACAACACTAAGAAGAGACAATTATGAAAATGAATACTTCATTTATGTCTGACCTTTTATTTGAAATCAATAAAACATCTGTTGTAACCTCCAGCCATACAACACCAAATTTCAAGTTTTCTAGTTGCTATGAGCTGACCAAACTGTAGAAGTGTAACAGTAGGGCAGAAGGGGAAAGAGAAATGGAGACAAGGGAAGAGAGTAGACAAAAGCACAGAAGATGAAAAATCCAAAATAACTTTGACCCCTAATAGTGTCTCGCAGTAATCCCTTGATGCCTTTTTCTTTAAGAAGAAGAAAAAAAAAGGGGTGTGTGAAATTTTGGAATACATTAGGGGATAATAAACTCCTAGCTGACTATGAAATTGTTCAAGACTTGCAGCTCCAGTTGGATGTGCATAGATCTATGGGGCCCAATGGTATTCACCCCAAGGTACTGAAGGAGCTGGCTAATGTCATTGTGGAACCTCTTTCCATTATTTTTCAATGGTCTTGGGAGTCTGGAGAGGTCTCAGCTGACTGGAAGCTGGCAAATGTGGTCCCAGTTTTCAAGGAAAAGAAGGAAGACCTTCTTATTACAGGCCTATCCGTTTCTCTTCAGTGCCTGGTAAAATTATGAAAGTTATTCTGTGAGTTATTGAAAAACACTTGAGAGACAATGTAGACATTGATCATAGCCAGCCTGAGTTCACAAGGGGAAAGTCCTGCTTTATGACAAGGTCATCCATCTAGTTTACCAAGGGAAGCTAGTAGATGTTCTGGTTTTGGATTTTAGCAAAGATTTTGATACTGTCTTTCACAGTATCCTGGATAAAATGGCCAGCACAGAGTGGGACAAGTCCATAATATGTTGAGTGAGCAATTGTCTGATGGGTTGGGCTTAAAGAGCTATAGTAAATGTGGTTACATCAGGCTGGTGGTCAGTCGCCAGTGGGGTTTTCCAGGGCTCAATTTCAGGGCCAGTTCTCTTCAATGTTTTATAAATGATCTGGATGCAGGAATCGAATGTACATTGAGTTTGTTGATGGTACTAAACTTGGAGGAGCTGTGGATGCCCTTGGGGCTAGAGAGGCCTTACAGAGAGATCTGGATAGACTAGGGAACTGGGCAATCACCAACTACATGAAATTTAACAAGAGCAAGTGCCAGATTCTCCCCCTGGAATGGGCTAAACCTGTTTATATGCACAAGCTGGGAAATGAGAGGCTGAAGAACATCCATGCTGAGAGAGGTGTTTGGGTGGATGGCAAGTCGAATATGAATCAACAGTGTGCCCTGGAAGCCAGAAGGGCCAACCATGTCCTGGGCTGCGTCAAGCACAGCATAGCTAGCCAGTTGAGGGAGGTGATTGACTTACTGTACACTGCACTGGTGCAGCCCCACTTCGAGCACTGTATGCAGTTTTGGGTGCCTCAATATAAGAAGGACATCAAACTATTACAGTGTGTCCAGAGGAGAGTGACCAAGATGGTGGAAGCTCTTGAGGGCAAGACTATGAGGAGTGGCTGAAGTCACTTGGTTTGTTCACCTTGGAGAACAGAAGGGTGAGGAGTGACCCCATCACAGTCTACAACTTCTTTAAGGGGAGCAGTGGAGGGGAAGGTGCTGATCTCCTCTCTCTGGTGACCAGAGACAGGACACGAGGAAATGAAATGAAGCTGAGTCAGGGGAAGTTCAGATTGGACATTGGAAAAAGGTCCTTTACTGGGAGGCCGGTCAGTCAGTAGAACAGGCTCCCCAGGGAAGTGGTCAGAGCACCAACATTGCTCGTCTATCTCTGTGCCTTACATAGATTTTTGTGTTTGTATGACATAGCAAGTCCTGCAGTACTGCACTGATTCTTCTTGATTCAAACGGCTATTAGAGGTCCTGTTACTGAATACTGCAGAAAAGGAAAAATATTCCAAACTGAACAAGAGTTTTTTCCTGCTCTTATACATAGTGCTCTGTCTACAACTCAGTTTGTTCCTAAGTGCTCCATATTGCAATGTGGCAAAATACTACTTACTGGTTTTGGTGAAAAGTGTTGCAAAAAGGAGCACCTAAAAAACCTTGATAACTGAGTTTTAGAACATCAACCCAGTTACATTATACTTTGACTTTGAAAGTCTTCCAAACACTCTATTTTTTCTTTCTTCATTGTGGTTACAATCAAGGAAACATAAAAAGGTACTACTTCGCTGTTGCTTGAACTGAGACACAGAATTTTATGGAAATACTAGTCTCAGGCACCACTTTCAACATCAATTTCCTTTTAAATTAAATGTTTCTTAATTGCATTTGATTATAGTTTTATTGATAGGGTTGTTTTACCCACAGAACACACTTGATTTTCTGCCAGACTTTTGGATTTATCTGTGAGAAATAAGAAGTACTTCAGTCACCACTTCAAAATGTTTGAGGAAGTTTGAACTGAATTGTACATATGAATTTATTTTAGAACTCCTATGTAATACACAGATTTGCACAGTAATATAATAATTTTCATACTAAATGCCTCCTTTCTTCCCATTTTTCCACATAGGTCTTTTAAAAAATCTTAAAATTTACATGTCTGAATGAGAAAAGCAATAAGAAACAGAACCACATAGCTCTTCCACATGTGATTTTGCATATTTAAGATGGTCATTTTCTTAACAAAAATCTGACCATATTAATAAAACTGGTGTTATGTTGCCATTTAAAATCTTTCTTACAGACATTTTATGCACTTTCCTATAAATATAACACAGTTTGGCATTAAAAACCTAGTATTTGCCTTTTGTTTCTTAGTAGACTTTCAACTAGCATAATTTGTTCTACATTTGGAGAATGCCATTTGTCAAAATTCTGATTTTGAAACTGCCATCACAATACTTGCTGAGTGTTCTGAGAGCAGGCCAAATTCTAACAAAGTGTAACACAGGTCAATGGGCTTGCATTAATATAAGAGAGAAAAATACGTCCAGCTCTTCCTCTATTCTGATTAATATAGGAAGGAAAAAATCATCCTTACATGGCTATCATATTAAAGTTGCTGAGACTTCTCCAGTCAGATATATATCAAGCTATATGAAATGATATATCCATAAGAGAACAACACTCATTGTTTTTCCATTATTAACATGCTTTGACAATATATTTTAAATATTTTAAAGTATCAAAGAGAACCCACTAAATTTCAAACCTGTTTATTACATGTGTGCTTTCATATTACTTAGTTTTAATATTAAAAGGTTAGTCTGTCTGACACTGACTTTTTGCCATTATTTTGTTGGACAGATCCTTTTTTTTATGTTGAAAGGTATTTTAAAAAAGTTTATTTATTCTACTCTTCCATTCTCATGACATTTTCCTTGATTTAGAGATAAATTAATATAATAAAGATTCACCGAAAATTGGCTTGATGTAAATCACCAGCTTTCTTCAGTTAGTTTTTAAGGGAGGGTTTTGCTAGTCTTCTTGTCATGTCCCTTCACATAATCTAGTAATAATTAATCTATTATTAACATAGTGAACACAGTGCTTAGTAAGGCATAATAATCATAAGAAAAACATATTTCACAGTGGATTTTGAAAGCTCCTAGGGCTTGGAAACAGTTATACAGCTGATAGTTCCACAGTAAAGATCCTTAAAAGTAGATGACAAGCTGAAAATAAGTCAACAATGTCATCCTGTTAGAGAAAAGGTAAGCACAATAATAGGATGTATAGACAGGTATAGAGACAGCAGATATATAAAGTATTGTTTTGCTTTCTTCCAAGGTCAGGACAATGAATGATCTCATATTTCTTAAAGACCCACTTTATTAATCAGCAGGAGTTTTGCTCGATCCATTTTCACTAATCTCCGATCCTCTCTTCCCTTATCATCACATATTTGGTATCTGCATTTCTTCATTTCTATTGTCTCTGCTACATAAGGCATGCTAATAACCTTCAAATGGTGCATTGCACGGAAGAATACGTGAGCCAAGAGAATCAAGACTAGAAAAATGTTTCAAGAACCACTGGAGATATAGAAAAGGGGCCTGTAAAATGAGATTAAATCCAGGTTTCATCAAATCCAAGATCTATTCTTTAGTTGTTGACATTCTTGCAGTGGATATCTGATGTTGATAGTACCATACATCACTTAGGCAAAATCAAAAGGGTTGAAGAAGACAAGCCAAATCAGATACACAGTATAATCTACAAGCACATAGAAGGCTGCTACAAACAAGAAATAAGTAATCTTTCCTTTGTCTCCATTAAAAAATCTTTGTAATAGTATGGATACTGAGGTATGTTGAATGGTTTTGTACAGGCTCCATCACAGGAGGTTTTTAAGGACAGGATAGACTAAGTGAGCACCTAAGATGTCTTGCAGCCATGGAATTCTATAATTCTAATATTTCTATCAGAAGAATTACACATGATTCAGTGAAGGAATGCTAACAGTGAATAATTTGTCTCATATTTGATAAAAAGTGATCTTAACATTAATATGATATTTCCAGTCTTTCAGGCTCATAATTGAGCCTATCACAAAGCAAAGAAAGAGTGAACAGGTCCCATAATAGACAAACAAGAAGAGTATAATAGAAGTGACTGCAACCATCAGTGTCTCTGAATTTGTATAGGACTAGATGCTATTATACACAAATCTAATGTTATTTAAAATATCTTTCTAGACAGTGTGGAATGAAAGGGAAGGGAAAACGCTTTTGTTCACCTTCAATCTGTTTCTTTTGCCTTTTGCTGTGGAGATACTTGTAGAATTGGATAGCATAAGGAGAAGAAATACACTTTATCTTGCCTAATATTGTCTACCTTGCACAAAAGGTACAATTTATTTAATGTTGGTGTATAATTTTTCACACATTATATAGAATCTAAAAAAATCCTCAGAAATTCATGCTTCTGTATAAGCACATTAGTAGCTGAAAATGATAATATCTACTTTAGGTGAAACACATACTGTTTATGCTAGGTTCTGCTTCGCTTGCTTTATACCTCACTTACTCCAGCTCTGCCAATTCAACAGTCCAGTATATGATCCTTTAGTAGACTGGTTAATGGGACCATTGTATATATCACCAAGAGTACTACAGGCAGCGTGCACCCAAGGATCATTTACTTCAATAAAATGTTTTTCTTCAACATATATATTTTATGAATCATGACTCCAAACATATCTGTTCTCAGACTGGACCTTAAAGGATAGTGTAAATTCTGCTCTTAATCATATCTCTACAATTCCACTGACTTCACAGGGACTGCACTGGTGTAAACACAATACATCAGTGCACTGTGACAACTGATAGACTGTGACATCTCCATTTCACACATGAAAAAATAAGAATAACACAAAAATACTGGAAGAATTAATGTTTACACTTATGCAGAGTTTTGAAGCTACAACAAAATATAATAGTTATCATCATTATGATAGCTATTATTATTATTCATGATCATGACAGTATTGGAAAAATTGATTGTTACAAAATTGATGCTGACAGTAGGCACATGTGATGGTTCACTCCCCCTACCTCAACCTGACCTTTATTCCCTGTAACCCAGGTCAAGTGGTAACCACCAGTGGTTGTCGTAATGGATGTGTCTGGTCATGCATTCAGCTCAAAGTGGATTTGGGGGAGACAGATAACAACACAAAAAAGATTATCTTCTAATCTGGGTTTTGGGACAACATCCTCTTACTTAGAAGAATGGAGAATACGTTGTGCTTATGTAATGACTATTCTCTGTTGGATCATAATAGGCTTCTTTGCATATTGTTGTGGGGTTTTTTTCTGTTAGATGAATTAATGGAGCCACTAGTTTTTACTACTGATAAAAACCTATGGTTTTAAACCCAATAATTCATCTTCAAGACTGAATACTGTTGCTTTCTCCTGTTTTTGACAGCATTGCCTCAGGTTCAAGTACCAACTAGATATTTGCTACACCTGAACAAGGCGGTTTTAATTTTCATTAGGACTACTTTTAACTTTTCTTTGAGCTTACATTATACCAAAGAGGAAGACTCCTACTCTTCTATTCTTTGGAGCTCCAGAAATGAACATTTCTCAGGGAAAGTGCTTGCAGTCTTTTGCACAGCTCATTCTTACACTCTAATCTGGCTTCTCTAATTCACTGATTTTTAATATAGATGTAATTGCATTCAAGCAATTTAAAAAATTATATAATGACAGGAAGGAAAGTTTGTTTCCCCCTTCAGTTAAAAGCCTCCAGTTAAGGCCTATGCAACACCTAATAAAAAGGTGGAAGACATTTGGAAAAAATGAGGAAAATTCAACTACAGTCTTCACTGAAAGAATATTCTTATGTGAAAGGAGTGAAATCCTTTTTATGAACAGTCATTACATAATAGGTTTGGACCTGTTCTTCCCTTCAGTGCAGAAAAAACTATTTCAGCAAACAAAATGACAAACAAGTTCCCTAACACTGACCTATTATCTCAAAAGTCATGTGTTTTCCTCTGGGGAAACTAAATTAAGTGGTTTTGTTAATTTAGAAAATGTCAGAATAGTAATCAAATACAACAATGCAATATTATATTGATGAAGGGTGAGCTGGGAGACTTCCACTAAACAATGAATAAACTGAAGCCTACATTTGATTGCATGACGCAGCTGAACACTATCTTTACAAGAAGAATACAAAAGTACATGACTTTACAAACCCAGAGATCTTTTATTTTCAAGAGAAACATGACTATTATCAGCCATATCATTCTCTTTAAGTACAAAATCACTTTCATTTAAAGTGATTTGGAACACACTGAAAAAGTATTGTATCATGTTTGTATTTAAAAAACATTATCAGTGGAAGCAGAGTATAAGTCTGTATAAAAAACATTCAGTATTATCTCTCCCTGAGCAAATTAACATTATTGTAAACCTGGCAAAATATGAAACAGAGCACCTGGTAAAACCTCAGATTTCAAAAACTATTTGGATACCATCAACGTTGTTGCATTGCAGAGTGTGATAACATGTCTTAAAACTCTTTGTTAAACCATGTATCTACCCACCAGCTAATTGAATCCTATGCATATGAAAGTATTGGTGGAAATAAAGAAAAATAAGAAATCAGTGTATGTATGTATAGAAGCAATGGTCTTATGTGAAATGCCTATGAGATATGAAGTTTGAAGAAAATGCATACATACATTTCTGACTTCAATGAATGTTTACCTACAACAAGTTTATAATAACAATTTGCCTACAGTGGTATGAATTTTTCTGTGTACATATAAATTGTAGGTTGTTAGAATGGTTAAAACAGAACAAAGGAAAAAGTAAAGGAAAAGAGTAACATATCCAAAATATATTTTGAGGTGGGAAAAATTCCACTTGATGATAATGAAAAAGATAAATTCAAACAAATGTCGAGGGTTCAATTGTCCTAAGACCTTGGCAACAAAATGCCTCAAAAAAGCATTGGAAATGTGCTCACAAAGAGACATAATAGGTAATGTCCTACCAGTTATGTCTCCCCTGCCGTGAGCAGGGCTATCACTGCCAGCAGCATAGTGACTCTTCTGGAGTTAACAGGAGCTTAATATTGCACAAAAGTATAGGAATGAATTATTGCATTGACCCATCTTCAGATGGAGTCTTCCATTTAGTGTCTCATATAAATCTGATCCTATGAATGAAAATTAGGAAGCTACCTGACACATGAATAAAGCTGTATCAATGCAATGTTGAACAGATAACAATGCAATACCGCAATGATCTACAATTGAGAATCTTCTATTTTCTTACCTATTACAGACAGAAGAAATACAATAATGAATAACATATATTTCTTCTACCAGGCAGCACTAATTAATTTCCTTTGTCATACTCTGATGGTCTAAAATGAACTGCTACCTCCCCTCTACATGGGAAAACTAAGAGAAAAATAGGTTAAGCAATGTGGTTAATGAAAAACTGATTATTTAATTGAATGCTAATAGAAGGAACAATTTATATGCTTATAGTGGAACTCCTTGGGAGACTCTAAAGAATAAAAACCTTCTATTTCCAACTAGTGCAAACCCTGAGGTTGAATCTGGCATCTTTGTTAATATTCATGGCCTAGAAACATTCTGCTGGTATTTCCATTTCTGCATTAAAGTATCAGTTGGAAAAAAAAAAAAAAAAAAAAAAAATGGTATTTTGGCTTAAGAATCTTTAAGGCTCATATCTTCTAATCCTTTGTATTCTTAAATCTTTGGACCTTGGAGTTACTCTCACATTGCCCTAACTGAGACTTAGGCAAACTTCATATGCCAACTTCTCACAGTGATATTCAGACAGCCTGTTCTTGGGCTCTGCTGATGATGTTCAAGTAATTTGCTGCTTCACATTCTCAGAAATATCCTAGTCAGAAACAAAGGAATAGGAAGACATATAATCTCTCTTAGAATTCAGGAATAACTGCTGAAGCATCTATAGTCTCTACTCAGCTCTTCTGTAAAGGTGTAAGAATGCCTAATTCAGTTGAATTACTTTAAAATCGGCTGAAAATGCAGCAAGAAGATATGAGTCAGGGCATATGGAGCCCAGGACAGCCTCTTAAAATGGGATATTGAGTTCTCCACTGTACTGCTTAATTTGGCAAATTATTATTTTAGACTCACTGAAAGTGCAATTATATGTTATTACCAAACAATAGTTTTCTATGTATGGAAATAATTATCACTAACATCATATTTGTGGTAAGCGATACTTCTTATGCTGTCATAAACACAAGGCCAAGCAGACCTGCAGAGTATACTAAAGAAGGATAGTACACCATTTGTAGCTCAGATGAAACTGGGAATGAATGATTTGTCTTTCTTAGTAAGCTGTAACACCAGTTAAGAGAGTAATATCTGTGCCTCCAACCCTCACCAACATTTTGTACCCTGTTTTGACACCACCAGTAAAAAGGAAGGTCATCATAATCCTTTCAGGTTCTCTTCAACACATGTAAGAATAACTCTGCTTTTGGATAAAAGAGAAGTAGCAGTGCTACTAAAAGTGCTGGGCATATTACAAATCTACTTTCACAAAGCATGACCAACTCACCTGAAGACAATAACAGAAGGCAGAAATATTAAATGACATGACCACTTACCAGACTAAATATTTATTGATTTGTGAAGCCTAATTGCCAGGCAATATAATCAGTTAATTGCATTTAAAAAAAAAACCTGTTTCATGACTGATACTTATTTCTTTGAACACACAAAGGAGCAGAATGGAGCAGATCTGTGCTTTCAGAATACATAAATAAATACAGAATTGCACAGAACTTGAAGTTTACTGTTGTCATCTAAATTGATTAAAGGGGTCCACTCAATTTTATCTGGATCAGAGTCATTAGGCATTTTATTGCAGTCTGCTTATGATAACACATATGCTGTTTTTCCCCATCATCAAAAAAATATGAGCTTTAGAACTGCTATGTCAAAGAAATTAAGATTCTCATAATATTTTCATAGGTTCTTTGTACTTGAAGCTGTCTAAATCACAGCATCTAACATGAACAGCTAATAACATTTTGCTAAGCTATAAACATTAAAAAAAAAGAAAAAAAAAGACTGCTTTATGGTGATACATTTGTAAGTATTTTAGCTGCAATCTTCTTTAAAACTACTCTTAAATATATATGAAAGTAAAGGATCATAATGCTTATTCCTTATTTGAATATAAAAAGGTAAAATATAGATTATAATGTAATTTGAATGTGCTTCAAGAGAGTACTTAAATAGCTAGGTGTACATTTTACAATGTATTACAAATGTCTCACCTATTTTTTTCAATCACTTTGATTAAAGATGTATATTTGAGCTGAAGTGTATTATTTGGAAAATAAATACTGCACAAGATTCATGAATATTAACTACAAAAAAAAGAAAAAGGTAAATATAATATATTTAACTTATATGAGTAAATGTGTGTTCATTGGCCACACTTTATTAAGTTTTCTGTTTTTTAAACAAGATAGATTAATCAGATTTTAGAAACAGAAGTATGAGGTGTTCATGTAAAAGGACAATATTGTACGATGTGAAATGTGCTACATTTCTTCACGGGCTGACAAAATCTTATGTAGCACAGTAGCCTTTTAACAAGATTATATTTTATGAATATAAATAGTTAAGGAAATTATGGAAGTGTAAACAAATACCACAATGACTGGTGCTATGTATGTACAATCTGGTTTTCCTAACGGATTAGGCACTTTATTTCTCCATTTTGATGTAAACTTTTTCACTTCACACACATACTGAATTTGGAGATATTCGAAAATATTCCACTACAAGAAAACAACCTGAGATCAACTATTTAATTTCAAAGGGATGCTCAGTGCTACTAACCATGTAGATACTTTAGGTAAAAATTCAAACACTGAATAAGTTTCAATTTATCAGAATAAATATTTCTAACTGACAAAAATTCATTTCAGATTAAGCTGTCTCTGATTTGCAACAGTGTAGATTATATGCAGAAATTAAATTATAGTCAACTATCCTACTAAATAATGTGAAACCACTAAGTTCCCACCTGGAAGTGTGAATTAATTCAGATTTATTCCCACAGCAGAAATAAATCCCATTTTGTTTGATCTTGCCCTTAAATTGATCTATTTAGTAGTAAATCACTTTTTCAGTGTAAAATTAAGGTGAAAATATATGGACTGTCTATCTTTTGGTAAAAAAAATATTATGAAGTTTTGGGGAACTACAAAACAAATGAATGAGTTCATAAACATATTTATCATATCAAGACTTATCACAAACTTTACCTTTATGTACCAAAACATAAGTACTTTGACAGCCTGAGGTTTCCAGCATCTATATAAGAGAATAGCTCATAATAGACAAATATAACAGGGAGAAAAATACACACATAGATGACAGATCCAGTAACTGCTGAAACTGTTAGTTTGAGATAGTTTAACACTTAATTAGAAGATAACCAAAGCTAATACTACATATTTTTATTAAGGTGACAGCGTCATCAGTCAGTATTCAGTTCATCAAACTAAACAGGATTACTCAGAGGAGCTGTTTTTTTTTTTTTGGATCTCGCTGTGTGAGAGACCCTGGATTGTCCTCCCTGGTCACCACAAACTTGTCAGACACAAATGTTATGCAGAAGTGTTCATGGCTGCTAATTGTAAGGAAGTCGGTCACTAAGCATGGTTGGTGGGGAGAAGTCAACAATATTTGCCAGGGATTAGCTATAGCAGTGACGCAAATGTAACATGAAGAAGTAAATCACTTCCTGGAGACTGGTACTGTAAGTAACATGAGGAAGGAACCAGCAATGGAGGTATGAAAGGAATGACTGGAGGAAATCACTGAAATTAATACTTGACTTAGTGACCACATAATGCTCAGACCAGGAGACATAAAGAACATAAATTTAATACAGAAACTATCAACAACATCACTCAACAGCAGAGTAGGACAGTGAGAAGCATTAACATGTCTTGAAAGCACCTTCCTCCCACCCCTCCTTTCTTCCCGGGCTCAGCTCTGCTCCCGATATCTCTACTTCCCCCAGCGACACAAGAGGCAGTGAATGGGGGGTGTAGTCAGTTTTGCTATTTTTTCCATCTCGGGGTGGGGTGGCCTTCTGTCATTATCCTCCTGCTCCAGCATTTTCCCCCACTCACAGGAGACAGTCCTTCACAAACTTTTCTCCAACCTGAGTCCCTCTCACAGGTTGCAGCATTTTCCTAGGTGCTCCAGTGTGAGACACCCCCATATGTTCCAATCCTTCCAGTGCAGAACTATAACAGCAGGGGCTGCTTCTTCCCACAGGATCCCAGCCTCTTTTGTGAGCAGGGTGCCTCAGAAGGGTGCTTCAAAATGTTACCAGACACATGCTCCAGATGTTCCTACCCTGAGCACCTCATTGTTTAATTTCTTCCTTGCATCTCCTAAGGCTTACAGATAGGCAGTGAGGTGCCCAAACCCTTTCCTCATTCCCTTAATGAGCATGACCTCTCATGTAAGCATAATAAACATGTATGTGTTAAGACAAGCATAAAACACAGTGAAAAAAAAAAAAAAAAAAAACAAAAAAACACAGGTATGCATTTCCTGTAAAATAGAAGGCTTGTAGTCAGGGAATTTGATTAGTAGGAGACCCTCTGTCTAGTCTTCTACAACAGTAAAATGTCAGAGTGCATACTTCAAGAGAGCAGCCTAGTCATCTAGGTGGAAACTAGAATGGGCTGAGATGGAGTAGGATCACTTTCCAGACTTCTCACTGAAGGCAGGCCAATACACAGTAAGGGATGTATTATTCTCTGGGTCACAGGAAGAAACACAAGAATGAACTTGAACTTGTATCACTGTGAGGGGGACTCACCTGGCCCAAGAACTTCTTACGTACTTTGTAGTCATTAAGGTCAATGAATAATATACATAAAGTTCAGTGGAAATGTAATAGAACTTGCTACCAAAAAGATCCCAGCACTCACTGAAAGTGAGGACAAGAACAAACCCACTGTACTGATTAAATTGCATCAGTTAAATATTTGTCTGTCTTCAGTCAATATTAAGTGCTTTGCTTAATGATGAATCTGGAAAACTTCCCCTGTTATGCATCTGCCTTTCATTTTCAAGCCAGAGGAAGAGAGTGGGCAGGAAGATAGGTTGAGCAGGATTAAATCAGCTAATCCTACCACTGCTTTCGGTAAATAGTTATTGATTATTTTTCAAATTAAAAAAATAATAACAAAAATAAGCTACTGTTTGGTCAGGAAGAAAAAAAATAAACCCAAACACCTGTGCCTGGCATGTGAACAGCTGGGTGCCTGCTGATGATGATTCAACTGTAATATGTGCTGCATATAATTAGATAAACAGAATAAGTTGTGTGGGGAATCTATTATGGAAAATCTACTTAATGATTATTTAGCTTCATTTTCTTTATACCGTCTTCCTTTTATCACCCTTTTCTCATTCAGGAAGGGTTGGGGAGCAAAGAAAATTCTGTTTGTCTTCTGTTGTGACTGCTGAATGTTGATGTAACAGTTTGGGTGTAGGTAGGGAAGACACAGCTCTTATCTGGCTTGAAACAGAAACCAACTCTATACTGATGTACATAGATCATATGATTATTTTCAGAGGGAAAACTGCAAAGGAGAGAGTAAGAAGTTTATTAGGCAAAGTGTTTAATACTCATCTTTGATCAGCTCAACATTTTGGAATCTACTTGCTCTCAACCCTTTACAGTGATTTAAAGCACATTAGTTTTATAGAAGCTATTTGGACCCCATAGAAAATGATATTCAATTATCTAGGATTAAAAGGACAGGGATACACTCAGCTGCTGACATCTAAAAGATCTCAAATGATTGGACATGCAGTTTGAAGGAATAAAATCTCTGATTTTTTGTCTACCTTTTGCTTAAAGGTATGCAATGAGATTTTAAAAGTATAGACTACATACCTACAATTATCCCAGTTATTAGGCAATTTAATTTATTTAATCATTTGAAGATGCAGCAGCACTATGTTGTGGAAGTTGCAGGTGGCAAAATGTTAGTTCATATTTAGTTCAAGAACTTGTGTAAGGTGAGATGAAATATAATATCTTCTTGCAGATCAGACTGAATTTAAACTGAACAATTCTGTGCTGCTTTATTTCCTGCTTAATGGAGCTGTACATGTGTTGGCCCTTTGGTCTTCTGTATTCAGTGTGCAACCTTTGGCATACTTAACAGTCTTCCTGCTCATAACTGAGAAAAATGACATCTTATCCTTTCTGTGTCTTCTTAAAGTAGATTTTCCGTAGTTAAAAACAAAACAAAACAAAACAAAACAAACTCACACCAAAAACCAAACAACAAACCCCATGCACCATCATAGAAAGAATTTTAAGTGAAAGCAAAAATATGTGTTCTGCATTTAATTACTGATTTACTACTACATGAACAAGAAGATAAAATCTACCAAAAATCCCCATAATCTTGCTGCAAATCTGTCGGAAAACATGATCAGCTGTAATTAAAATTATATGGACAAATCACCTTAAAACACAAAGCAGTGGTATGAAGTGAACTAATTCTGACAGTGTTGGACCCGCTGCCTTTGGACAAAGTTTGTCTTCAACACATTGACACATCAAAGTAAGAATTAGCAGAATCTGTTAAAAAGAATGAGAGAGGACTTTCCAAGATCTAGGCCTCTTTGTGGGTCTGACAGCCATAGTTGCTTGAGTGGTAAAATATTTCATATTTAATCTACATAATATTTCATATTTAATCTAAAAAATAAGCAGCAGTTTTAGTCAATCTGAGACTGTGTTGCTGCCAGAAAGAATGGTGCCCAATAACACCTTGATGCAGCTGTTCAGGGAATGTGATTAGAGATCTGATCCAACTAAAACCCAAATTACCGAATCTGATTTTTTAGCCAGATCAGCAGAATTTCTGCAGCAGTTCACAGCTAATGATACTAAGTTAATCAGCCTTCTCTTCAATTGCCTGCCCAGTAAGATTGACACTAGCTTCCTGAGCAAAGAGGACTTTAATAACAGATACATTAATTCCGAAGCTGTAAGATGCTGATCCGTGTAAAACTCACAAGAAAATACAATGTTGCAGATGTTAAATTGGCTCTAAATACTTTTTTTTTTTTTTTCTGAAATATAATATATGCAATAATAAACAGCCATTTGTCATTCAGTATGAATGAATGTTGTATGTGTTGGAATGTGTGAACACTTGAATGTTACAGGATTACTTTTTAGCATTCTGAGACATTTTTCATTTTTTATTAGAGACAAGGCAAATAGTGATGCTTACCGCTTTTCTCTATTACTGATTAGAGAATTTCCCTATTATTAAATATGTGCTCTGTGTTTTGGAAAAAAAAAAAAAAAAAACAACAACAAAATAAACCCAAAAACTTTCTGGCTTAAATTTGAGGTTTAAACAGATTAAGAGGAAACAGATGAAATAATACAGGCTTTAGAAAGCATTCCTAGCCCTGGGAAGAGGAACTGGGTATTTAGCAAGACCAACAATACTGCATCATTGGCTGGGAGGACCTCTGTGCATCACTGCACTGAGTTACAAAATTGAAAAACATGTGCACACATTTGGCATAGGATACTTTGATGATTATTGTCTTCATCAAGAAACCAGCAAACTCCACTCATGTGTCACTGTGAGCCTGTTTTACCTTACATATATCCTCTTTATGTTTTCAGTAAAACTGCTTGTGTACATGCTGCTCTACATGGGAATTGGAAAAACAGCATTTACAAAATGATATGATAGAAGTGACAGGTTCACTACCTACGTCAAATACAGTTAGAAATCTGGGGTAAAGGAGACTCTACAGAAACATTATAGGGGTAAGTATTTGGTTCAAATAAATTCACTAAAACAAAGTGATATGTGCTTTTCTTCTGCTAAAGGTGAAGGAAGAACTCACAATCTTAATAATAAACACCTTCCACTTTGGCTGATTCAGGAAGAGTGCTTTTCATCTATTTCAGCCAAGGAAAGAAATAGTCAGATCATGTCTTGTCTTACGTCAGCCCTAGACTTCTGTTTAGATTTGTGTTTTTCACAACATTTGCTATTGAGCAAAACTTACACTCTCCCCCAGAAGGCAGGCAAGTACAATCCTCTTATTTTCCAGATGGGTGGACAAAAGAGCTTTCAGAAGACTGTTTCTGACAGTGCTGGGAACAAAACTCAGGGGCCAAACCACCTATAAGATTTACATAAATGTATTCAAATGCAAGAGAAAATGTATTTTCTGAAGGTGTTTTGAACAGCTTCTGAGTAATTTAGTAGCAACACAGCATGCTACACTATAGCTCCTACATTCACATCTTTCATTACTACTAGTCCCCTATGTGCTGATAGCTCTGACAAGACAATGTGAACGGTAGAGGGGATAAAACAATTTCTGTGACAATGTATAGATCCCTAGTTCCTGGTGTTCTCACTAAAACCATCAGTTCTGTAGGAAGTCATACCCATCATCAACGCAAAAGGCTGACCAGCATGGCAAACTGCACAGAAGCTGTAGATGAAAAACCACAGGGACACATATCCCAAGGCACTGATGTGAATTAGTGCTATATAAACACAGTTTCCCCAAGCATGAAAATGTACAGCAAACATGTGATACTGCAGTTGAACAAAGCCTCCAGAAAAGGCAGTCCACAGCCTGGACAAGAATTTTATTTTAATGTACTCCAAACCTCCACATCACATGTCTGTTTAATACAGTTCACTTGGAGTGTGAGCTCAAATGCAGACTTGCCCTTATATAAAGTTTTGTCATTTCAGAGCAAAGCACAGGGTTTCCACAGCCACAGACAACCTGTTTACAAACTGTGTTAAAATACTTATTATATCCTGAAATATCCTGTAATGCATCAGATGTTTTTCATGCCTCTAGAAAGACAATAGCACCAGTAGTGCTAGACATTACTTACTTTTCTATGTTCAGTATACGTTAATACATTTAATGTGATTACAAAAATTCTACAATATAATCACCTTTACCTTCTAACTGAACATCAGAAGAATAAAACTTTATTCAACATAAGGCAGCACTATTTATAATTCAAATAAACTACAGAGGTCATGTATTTATTACAAAGTTTTACCCACACAACTACATATGCAAGGAATGTAGAAAAATCACTTTCTGTATCACTTTACAGTTCCTCCTGTGGTGAGTTGCCTTTGGTCAACTGCCAGATGCCCACCCATCTGCTCTCATTCCCCATCCTCAACATGACAATGGGGGTGAGGGAATAAGATGACAAGGCTCCTGGGTTGGGATAAAGACAGGGAGATCACTTACCAGTTACCATCATGGGCAAAACAGACTTGGTGTGAGGAAAATTATTTTAAATTATTGTCAATTAAATAGATTTGGGTGGTAAGAAACAAAGATAAAAATGAAAACATCTTTTCCCTAAGTCCTTTTCTTCCAGGCTCAACTTTACTCCATTCTCAACTCCTTTATCTCCCCACTCTAAGAATTACAAGAGGAAGATGGGGGATGGGGAGGTGTGTTCAGTCCATAACAGCTCCTCTCCGGTACTCCTTCCCTCTCACACTTTTCCCCTGCTACAGCCTGGGATTTCCACAGGCCATAGTTCCTTCATGAAACACGCACCTGCTGCAAGCCTACAGGCTACAGTGTGGATATCTGTTCAGTCATGATGTCTCCACAGGCTGCAGGGGAATCTCTGCTCTGGTGCCTGGAGCACCTCCTCCCCTCCTTCTTCTCCGAACTTAGTGCTCACAGGATTGTTTCTCACTCCCCTGCCCCTTAATCCTCATTCTACCTGTGCAGCATTCTGCCCTTTCTTACATACCTTCCCCCCGAGGCACCCCCACGGTGTCTGTGGGGCCGAGCCGTGCCCTGCGGTGGGTGGGTTGGAGCCGGCTGGAACCGGCTGTGTCTGGCGCGGGGCAGCCCCGGCCTCCCCTCACAGAGGTCAGCTCTGCAGCCCCACTGCCAGCGCCGTGGAACCTGCACCCGTTACACCTTGTTTCTATAAACTTTGCATGCACTTTGCTAAAAGATTAAGCTATTGACATATGGATGCAAATTTATTAGCTGAAAATCTAAGTGTCTTATTGTATAACTTGGTTAGTACCAGTATGATAGCAATGCTTTTAAAAACTAGTCCTAGCTATTTTAAAATATCTTTATTTGTTTTGAACTGCATGATGTAATACTAGCACAAATCTGCATGCCTAACCTGTTTCTGGTGAAGGCTTCTGCCCTCTAGTTTCTGCTATATTTACCCACAGCTTAATTTTGTCTCTGCAATCAGCCTCCAGTGAAGTGCATTTTTATCTAATTTTGTATTTCCAGACATGTCCAGGACAAGATCAAGCAATAGTCACAAAATGACAAAGTATCTTTTGATGAAGGTGATTACAAATGTAACAGCAGCATCAGTAACTACATAGAAAATAGATCAACAAAGCTAAAGAGAGTGGGACAAAAGGCATGCAATGGTAAGGAAGCAGAGAAGAAAGTTTCATGGACAGTTTATGGTCTAATAAAGAGCCAGGTCAATGTACACTTCAAAGAACAATCAAAGGATAATAAGAAAAGTCAAGGTAGTGGAGAGATGAATAAAAAGTTTCTCCCACATAAATTAATTACATTCCAGAAAACAAATTCATCACAGAATTGATGTATCTCAGTCAAAGGGAGAGAAATACACTCCTTCCTCAGTTGTGTTCCTTAAATGATTTTCTTTCAGACTTAAAGAAAGATGCAGATCACAAGTCTCTCTGTCTCTAACCTGACTACTAAGGAGGACTATTTAACAAATGCATGCTTAAATTTTACTCAATACTCTCTTTCATCAAGTGATTCAATTTGAAGCACTAAATTTTCTTACTGCCAGTATGTAAAACTAGACCTAAAATGGCTAGTCTTGAAACAATCAGCTTCTATTGTCTTAGTTTGTTCCTTCTTCTCTGCATATGTGCAAATTGTATATCAAATATCTGCCTGAAATTTATTTAGAAAGCAAGAAGTTATAAAAAATAAGGTTATAGCAATTAAAATAAAATACAATTACTACTAATAGAATAACTCTTGCCATTTATTATTTCTCTCTTCCCCCATGAAAAAAAAGGATTTGCAATGAACTGTATGAAGCGGAGATCTCAAGTTAGTATACCTGGGGTCCTGTGATGTAACAGAGCTGGACTAAGTATAGTACAAAATGCCAATCATGCACCAGGATCCCAATGCCACATTTTAAAAAGTCTGTTTAAAAACTTTAGTTGGCCTCAGAACATCCATTTTTTTGAACATCTTTCTGAGATAGGCAAGTACTACTCCCACTTCAGAACCGTGCAAACTAACAAGCTAAGATTAACCAAACTCTTGAAAACCATGGAGGGAGTTTGCTGCTGAGTTAGGAGCTGATCACCTAGACCAAGAACTGCTCCCTTCTCCTCAGCACAGAGCAGAAAATTCAGCTAACCCTTCAGCAGTCTGGCCTGTGTGACTTCACTGCCTGTTTTGTTGTTTGTGGAGACCTGCCCTCCAATTCCTCTACAATTACTGGTGCTCATGGGGTGTATCGGAGAGCCAGACTGGTTTGTCAGGAGATAAATTTTCTTCCCCTTCCCTCCACCACTCCTTTTTTGGATACTCATGCAAAGACTAGCTGCCTATTTTTTATTTATTTATTTTTTATTTTTTACTGATTTTCAATATCTACAGAGCAAATAACACTTCCTATTGCTTTTAGCTGAAGCAAACCTGTAGAGAATTGCAAGCTGTTACAAGCACACTGAACCAATTTTATTTCTGTATTGATCTTCCACTTAAGCAACAACAGGCTTGAGGAAGAGAATTTAAAAATTGCTTTGCCTTCACAGATTTTTTTTTTGGTCTAGCTCTTCAGAACTCACAAATATAACACCGTAAACATTTACTATCATCTCACTTAGGAAGAAGACAACACGGCACCTTCATAAGCTATTTGGCAATACACTCTATTGCTATAGTTCCATGCACTGTGCCAAACTAACAGAAACCAAGCAGCTGTCTGAGAAGTCCTCTGTGTGAAGCACTGGGTTACCAGATAGTGAGCTAATGGATTTTACAGAATTCTATGTACTTTAGAAATAAATAAACAAATAGTGTAACTGGCAAAATATTGAGCAATATTGAAAAAATAATTTTCAATATATCAGATATCTGCATTGTTTTGTGTAGAATACCCAGTGCCTTTTCACTGAAATCCCTCTGTACTATCATGTATGTGAAAGAACTGTTCTTTCTTCCAAACAGATCAGAAGAGCTCTGCATCCTGCTTCTTCCTTGGAACAGAGGGAACAGCCAAGTATTTTGAAATCTTTACTATCTGTTTCACTCAGTCTCACCCAGCCACAAGAAGAAGGAAAAGTGAATCACATGAGATCACGGAGCAGAAACTATGTAGAGAAATTTCAGTGAGTAAGTAATCACACCGACAGTACTTGGAATACAAAGCTTCATGCAGCACACAGGAAAAAAGGGGCCATGGCACAACTGAAAGGATCAGTATGCACCATTAAAGCAGTGCCTCCTTTAATACATGAAGGGAAAGTTCTGAAGAGCTTAGCAAAATTCTGGAAAATTAGGTTAAATGCCGTTTAGAATTTCCATGATATAATAAAAAGAACACTGACAAATGCTTTAGCTGTAACACTGCTGAAAGGCAAATAGTATAATTTTCAAAGCAGATGTATCCAGAATATGGGAATTGGGTTATACAGACTATTAGAACTTTAATCTTGCTATTTTCCTCTCAGAAACATTGAGTTTCTTTGAAACTTGGAATTTTAAAATTATAACACAAAGCCAAATCTAAAAATAAAAGATGATGAAATGTGCGTTCATTATGTTTTATAATGTATACCTTAATTCTGATGAAACCGCAGATCATTGTCTTTAGAAGACACAGTAAATTGTGACATACAGCTTCAGCAAAATCACATAAAATTATAACTGCTATTAACAATATCAGTTACTAAGAAAATAATAAATAACTACTTCTATTATCAACAGCACACTGAAACTGTTTCTTTAGTGTGATTATTAATCCTAGAGCTTTATTTGGAAAATGAGATTTTCTGGTTATTCTTGATTCTGAAAATTACACGAGCTATTATTTATGTCACTTTTGATAAGAGGGGCTGCTAAACAGGAAGTTGTTAGGATGTTCTGAATCATACAGTACTTAAACTGTGTTTTCTGAAGATTATAGCATGAAAAGCTATCAATCTATTCATATATCCAATTACCAACATATTTGTAATATACATAAAAATGAAATATTGAACAGACATTAGAGATTACCATGGTCATTAAACATCTGATTCTGTTTAAACATATGAATATTGATATGACAAAGTTTGCAAACATCCTTCATTAGTCCTATTCCTTTTACCATTTCAATTATAGTAAGAAAAAGAAATATGTTGTCTTGAACGGCCTGGTATATCTTTAAAATTAATAATTGACAGAAATGAAATTCAGGGTGTGAAGAGTATTACCAAAATGTTCTACTTATCTTAGGGAAAAAGGACATAATAAAAAAATTAGTCTAAACTGAGAATATCAATCTTCATTATTATTTTCAGGCATGGTCCTCTACTCTAGAGATGGAGAATAGTGCAAATACAACAAAATTATTGGCCAGGAATGCACCTTAACCACTGGAAAGACTTAAAAACTCTTCCATTCTACCAGCAGTCTATACAGGCATTCTCACTGGGACAGTCAGTACAGAAAACATAAAGCTTAACTCATGTCAAAATGACCACTGACAAGGCAGAAGTAGCTTCAGAAGTATTTTTTTTTTTTTGCTCACCATCATAAAACATTTCTTTGTATGTCTTGTACACTAGTGAAAACCTAAATCTTCAAGTCTTTGTGGTGAATTATTAATTACATTACACAATTTTGAGAGTTATGCTTGCAAGCAAACAACATTGCAAATGAGAAACAAAAATATATCTCTATTTTCAATATGTGTTGTCTAGGAAATGGAACAACTTTATTGAAATCAGAGGTCACCAACAGTCACAGACATGAAGAAAGGAGCTCACAATAGTCTTTCTTCACATATAATATGTATATATGTACATTATAAATGAATCTATTCCTAGGATACTATAGTTGTGCAAACAAAACCACAGATAAGTAAAATTTATTTCTTGTACTGATTTTCAAATGAAACTAAAAGTTTCTAAATGAGACAGGATTTACCAGTCATCTCTTTTTTTAGGATGAGCTATTTCATCCTAGAAACGTACATACAATCCAAAATAAACTACTATGAAAGTTACTGTGATGTTTTTTGTTACCTGATTTTGCTTTATTATGCTAAATTGAACATGCTTATAATTATAAATACACTCTAACAGCATTGGCAATACAACTGAAGTATGTTACGTTTTTAGTTAATAATATAGAATCATAGATTCTGTGATTCTTAAACCATATAATAATATAGGTAAAAATAACAGCTATCCTTGTTTTTTATAGGGAATACAGTCATCTGTAACATCTCTTATTCTATCAAGCAAAAAGTTTAAATTCTGGTGGATGATACCTTGAGGAATAGAGGTTAAATTATGCCCTCTCTTTTTTCTGGTCACTGAAGGGCAGACAAGAATTTACTATGTCAATTTCTAGCTCAAGTTCAGAGCATCTTTTTGAGTTAAAAGTCAGCATTTGCCCCCAGACAGAATTTGATTTACCAGAATGCCAAATTTAACATAAAATTTAATTACATAAAATTACCAACAAAATCTAATTTTTTAAATTCTGCATTCAACAAGAGATTGGAAGGTGCACCATACTAACAGGACTTAAGAAATAGAAAGTTGTTTCAAATTCAGATAACTTTGTTCCTGATTATACTATTATTTTTCATGGTACTACAGAAATTCATAAAATGTATTCCATTTATCATTATGGTTCACAACCTTGAGTTTTCAAGTAGATTTGAAATTGCAGTAATTGCAACAGAAAGAAGGGGTTATCAGTGCAGAAAAAAAGATTGTGAGAAAGAGATAAATTTTATTTTGCAAGCCTGTTCTTTTATATTTTCAGAATATTCATAATTTATCACTGACCTCTATATTTCAATGAAGGTAGGTAACTTAAAGACAAGCTGTCAACTTTTAGCTGAATGGCAAAAAGGCCTAGTGAGCAATAATAGCCTGAGTATTGTATGAATTTTTAATTTTTGCCATCATTCCACATAGTTATACAAACTCCTTTGGACTAGATATCTAATTTGAAAGCAAGTAAGTTTAGATGGAGTGAATACAACTCATTAGATTTTTTCTTAAATAGCATAAATAATCAACAGCCTCATATTTTTTCAATATCTTTATCTTTGAAATACAGTATATATATATATATATATATATTTTTTTTTTTTTTTTTTTTCTGTTACCTCTGCGGTTCCACCTGTGACTCAAAGTCCAGTTCAGTATGATGAAGGGTGATGATGCCCACAAATGTGAAAAGAGTTCTGGATGCCTGCCACTTCAGGAAAGGTAGCTGACAGGCTATACTATGCTACTCAATTTTACTGAACTGTTGCTACAGTTCACATTTAAAAATTTATATTGATATGAATGTATTTGAAAGAGACTGAAGGTAACTCACACCTAGCAACACAACTGGTTAAACCTTCTTTAATGCAGTTTTCCATCAGTTGTTTTAGCTTCTGGCCTACACATCCTTGCAGGTACTCAAATGATATTTAATGCAGCTCCTTAACTTGCAAATAAGAAAACACAGCACATATCACTTCTCTAGTGATATAATTCTCTTATCTGAGATAAAAGTAGAATGACATACTATGAATGGAAAGATTAAAGCATTGCAACTCCATACACTATGAACTGGTCTGTGGTAAGCCACATCGGGAATAAACCAATTAATGATGGAAATTCAATTTCATATGAGAATAAATCTACCCAGCTAGGAATTATAAAAATAAAAATAACATCATAATTGCATTCTAAAAATCACATTGTTCAAGGGTAAAAAAAAAACTAAAACAAACATGGCCAAAGCACGTGACAATTCTGGCCTCCTCTTAACACAGCTGCCATAAAAAGCTCAGTGAATTGCCTATGTTGAGTGTAACTGTAGGAAAAAAAAAAAAATGAAAAAGAGAGTTGTTAAGTTATTATGTTCTGTATGGAACTAATAAGACTGTAGACTGAAAGCATTAACCGTAGAAATACTATTAGTGGATGAGGAAAAGGCTGTGGACGTTGTTTACCTAGACTTTAGTAAAGCATTTGACACCATTTCCCACAGCACTGTCCTGGAAAAGCTAGCTGCACACAGCTTGCACAAGCTTTGCCAAGCCCAAAGACTGGCGGTGAATGGAGTTAAATCCAGTTGGTGGCTGGTCACAAGTGGTATTTCCGAGGGCTCAATATTGGGGCCAGCTCTAATACCTTTATCAGTGATCTAGATGAGGGGGTCGAGGGCACCCTCAGTCAGTTTGAAGATGACACTAAGTTGGGTGGGAGTGATAATCTGCTCAAGGTTAGAAAGGCTCTACAGAGGGACCTGGACAGGCTGGATCAATGGGCCAAGGCCAATTGTATGGGGTTCAACAAGGCTCAGTGCCAGATCTTGTGCTTGGGTCACAACCGCCCCATGCAATGCTACAGATGTTGGGAAGAGTGGCTGGAATCTGCCCAGTGGAAAAGGACCTGGGGTTGTTGGTCGACAGCCATCTTAATATGAGCCAGCAGTGTGCCCAGGTGGCCAAGAAGACCAATAGAATCCTGGCTTGTATCAGAAATAGTGTGGCCAGCAGGACCAGGGAAATGATTGGCCTCCTGTACTTGGCACTGGTGAGGCCACACCTCGAATACTGTGTTCAGTTTTGGGCCCCTCACTACAACAAAGACACTGAGGTGCTAGAGAAGGGCAATGAAGCTGTTGAAGGGTCTAGAGCAAAAGTCTTACAAGGAGCAGCTGAGGGAACTGCGGTGGTTTAGCCTGGAGAAAAGGAGGCTCAGGTGACACCCTATCGCTCTCTACAACTACCTGAAAGGATGTTGTAGTGAAGTGCGTGTTTGTCTCTTTTCCCAGGTAACAAGCAATAGGACAAGAAGAAATGGCCCCAAGTTGAACCAGGGGAGGTTAAGATTGGACATTATGAAAAATTTCTTCACTAAAAGCGTTATCAAACATTGGAAGAGGCTGCCCAGGGAAGTGGTTGACTCACCATCCCTGGAGGCATTTAAAAGATGTGTAGCTGTGACACTTAGGTACATGGTTTAGTGGTGGACTTGGCAGTGTTAGGTTTGCAGTTGGACTTGATGATCTTAAAGGTCTTTTCCAACCCGTATGATTCCACAATTCTATGATTCTTCTAAGCTTTGTCTATGTTGAGGAGACAAAGATCACCAAATCCAATGGGATCTACTGTTTTTTCATAACAGAATGAAAAAATCAATCTGGTCATGACCTAACTGAGACACAGATGCAAAAGTTTCTGGCAGAATTTTTGGACTAGAATCAGAGTTATCTTAACCACTTAGTTACCTGCTGGAGCGACAACATAACATAACTCAAGTCCTCTAGGAGATTTCTAGAATGCATTGACAAACTCATGGCACAGGTGATCAAGGAACAAATAAGTGCAGGTGCTCTGCTGGACCTGATACTTACAAACAAAGAAGAACTGGTTGAAGGTATGAATGTCAGAAGCAGCCTTGGCTGCAGTGATCATGGAATGGTAGAATCTAGGATCCTAAGAGGATTGAGCACAGTAAAAATCAGGAGCATAACCCTGGATGTCAGAGAACAGACTTTGGTCTCTTCAGGGATCTCTTTGGAAGAAACCCATGAGATACGGCTCTGGAGAGAAGAGTGATCTTGGACACCTGGTTGATATTCAAATATCACCTCCTAAAATCTCAAGAAAGGCCCATTCCAACAAGTAGAAATCAAGCAAATGCATTAGGAGGCCTGCGTGCTGAACAAGGAGCTTCCAATTCACCTCAGACATAAAAATGAAGTGCATAAGGCATGGAAGCACGGGCAGGTGATCCAGGAGTAGTATAACGTTGCTGTCTGATCTTTCAGGGATAGGGTTAGGAAAACTAAGGCTGACCTGGACTTGACTATGGCAAGTGACATGTAGGGCAACAAGAAAGGTTTCTACAAGAACAGCAAAAGGAAGACTTAGGAAAGTGTGAGCTCATTGCTGAATGGGGAAGACGATATGCTGAAAAAGGACCTGGAAAAGGCTGAGATAGTGCCTTCTTTACCTCAGTCTTTACTGGCAAGAATGTCCTTCAGGTCAAAGGAGGCAATTTTCCCGCTCTGTTCTTCACTACTGAGACCACATCTGGAATGATGTATCCAGTTCTGGGCTCCCCAGTACAAGAAAAATATGGACTTACTGGAACGAGTTCAACAAAAGGCCAGAAAGATGAATAGGGACTGGAGCCTCTTTCAGATGTTCAAAACCTGACTGGACATGGCCGTACATACTCTATGTGACCCTGCTTGAGCAGAAGTGTTAGACAGGATGATGTCAGGAAGTCCCTTCTAACCTAAACAATCATGTGATTCAGTGTTTCTGTGTTCTTGAGATACTCCTGTAAGTTCAGATAACTTAAGAACTAATTTAAGCCAGAGCATGAAGAGTACAGGAATTCAAACATCTGCTCTTCAAGTCAGTAGCTAATGAGCTTGAATAGCCATAGCAGTTGGTTTGTTTGCTTTGATAAATCACTGATGAAATACTGAATACTGTTGATGAATGAAAGCCAAAAACATTGTTTCAGACAGTAACATACATTTCCAAACACACTGAATGTTCTGATCAAACACAAAATCTGAAATTGAAGCAAAACCAAAAAGTAATTGTTTCTATACTCTTTAAGATAATCCATTCTCCTATTTGAGTTATTTCATCTAGGAGGCTACACAGAATAATTTAACTGGTTGATTCAAATATTCCACCAAATTCTCAATTCTAATTGCATATACAAGAATTTATATGCATTAGTTTGATGTAATGCATGTATGTTGTGGTTTGAGCCCAGAGGGCAACTGAGCACCACACAGCTGTTCATTCACCCCTTCACCATATCAGGAATTGGAAGGAGAGAATGAAGTAGAAATGGATTCTCCACAGGCTTCAAGTCAGTCTCTACTCCACTGCGGACCTCCATGTGTTGCAGGGTGGGCAGCCCTACCATCTCACCACAGGATACAAGGGTCTCTGCTCCAGTGCAACTCTGCGACATCCTTCTCTTTCCTTCCACTGACCTTGGTGTTCATCCTTCTCCTAACTCCTCCTCACAAGTCCCCCAGCAACCACGCACCATGTTCCCCTTCTTAAATACTTTATCGCAGAGGCACAGCAATCGTTGCTGATTGGCTCGGCCCTGGCCAGAGGTGTGTATGACTTGGAGCTGGGGGAGATTTCAAGAAGCTTCTCACAGGGGGCCACTGCTGTAACCCTCTCCCCCGCTATCAAAAACCGTGCCACAGAAACCCAGCACAGCGTATTATGGGGCTACTTTTGAGACTGAATAAAAGATGTAGTGATTTACCTAGGTAAAACTGTAACTGCTGGATTGATGGAACTAGGATTGAGGTTTGCAGAGAACAAACATCATATATGCATACATTGCACAAACCTTCCTACCTTATAGTGGTAAATGTGATGATGATTTTATGAAATAGATATATATTACAAACTGAACTGAGTCCACTGCTCTCTTTACAAAGTCTGATAAAACACCACCAACTGCAAATAATTTCAGTGGAAAATAATCTATGTGAAAGACATTTTTAGGTTTTGTCCCACTAAGACTTATGCTGAGTTATCATGATTTGCAATTTCTATAGAAAATCCAGTAAGTAAAAATGTGTGTAGGTGTATATATGGTCATTCTAAAAGTAATTCAAAATTTAATTAAAAATTTATTAAATAGACTTAATGTCCTACAGCATTTCCAGTTTTATGCAACACAGCATGCATATGGGTATGATTCATGTATGTAAAGACTTAAAATTCAAAATTATAATGTACAGTGTGTAAGATATTCCATTTAAAAAACACATCTAAATGTGTTTTCTTTATCTATTTATAAATTTATATGATAGAATAGCAGTTCTTAAGTCTCTCCCAGACTGTTTTGACTGTTAATCTTCAAAGAATTTTGGAAAGGGGAGGTATGATAAGATGATGGCAATATTGCATCATGTTGGCTCAAGTTACCTACCAAAACACCTTTCAATTTCTCATTCATCACGTAATTGATTATGTTGGGACTCAGTATTGCAAGTATGAAGCTTAGGAGTATTTGAAGACAAGAAAATATCTTCCATCCATCACAATTATAGGCTACACTATATACCTGTTCAGATACAAAGCCACTGATGTTCACAAAGAGTTGCTCAGATATTTCCAAATCATCAAACAAAAAGTTCCTGTATTCCTAGATAACTGGTAATATTGGAAACAATAGAAAAACATCAGAGAACTAGTATTTATTTGTTTTATTGATTTAATGTAATTTTCAGTAATACTTGCACACTAATCAGAGTACCCAGCACATGCAAATACTAATAAAATGATGACTTAAAAGTGTGCACTGATATGAAAATATATATAACTCTGAATGATGAAATGAAATAAGTAAACCCCGTGACTTAAAATGAGCCAACAGATTATATGGATAGTGTTTTACGTATTCTTTTTATAAACACATTTCCAGAATGCACATGTAATAAAAAACATAAGATCAGTTCAGACAACTCTTTCTTCTGTGGAAAAGCAGGAAGCGGAAGTGTAGGTAAAACATGGACACTCAGTACATTACGTCTTGCCAAAGATTCCATGTGGAGGTTGAAACAAAAAAGGCCTAAACAATAGGCCTCAAACCAAAGTTGACTTCTGACTGAATTCCCCGACCAGCAACCAGCACCTTATCAGCAGCATGAAGCAACCAGCATGTCATTAGCAGCATGAAGCAATCAGCATCTTATCAGCATGAAATGACACCCTGGGAACAATCCCTGAAAACTGTAAGTAAACAGCAGGAAGTAACTACAAGTCCCAAATGTAAAGAAAAACAGAAACTCCTCAGACGTGCCCAGATCCTGGCCAGATCCGGACATGCCTGAGTGAGGCACGTCAATCTACCAGATATCTCCCGTGCATTTTGTATAGACTTGTTTGTTAAACTGTATAAAAGCCGGGCCCTCTCACAGCACAGACGGAGACCCCACCTACGAGCGGACGCCCTGCGTGGGACTTCCCAATTGCCGGGAAAGGCTCTCCGACCCTCCGCTGTGACAGGGCTCCCCAGCTGATGCACGGGTCGGGGTGATGGTAAAGTGTGAGGGCAATTGGTGATGTATCTTTCTTAATCACTATAGCCAGCTTTATGTAGTAATGACTAGGTGCATTACCTTGCTTATTCTTTCTGCTGCTGTAAACTAAAGTAAAATAAGCCCATTTCTTTATCTTGGTGCCTGTGTCCTTTGTGATAGCCCCGTCAATCGGCAAAACAGAGGTACAAAAGCATGCTGAGGATTTTCACAGTTCAGAACGTGCCATCTGTTTTTGAAGTGTGAAGACCAAATAATAAACTTCAGTAGCTTCTGTACCACGGTATGGTCTAGGCTAGAGTTGGCTAAACAACACTAACTGAATAATTTATTTAACAAATAAATGCTTTTATGGACAGCTAAAGGTGCCTTTCTCAGCCAGCAGTAAATGTTTATATACATGCCACTAATTAAAGTGTGACAGAAAACTGGAAACAACTACATTCAATATGTTCACTTGGAAGATACATGAAATATTAATGTACATAATACAATGATAAAGCTCTGTGGGGACGAGCATGGTATTCATTAAATTCCAGAGCAAATGTCTGACAATTTTGCAGGTAAATAAATTGGGAAAGAGTGATACTATCCTAAACAGGTAATATTTTAATTAATGCTTGCCTAAAATCTTCGAAACAGAATATGGTGTACCCCATCACTGTCAAGAATGGACAATCTAAACTTTTTAAGGAAATATAGTTTAAAAAATTAATATTTAGAGAAGAAAAATGTAAGATGTCTAAAAAAAAAAAATCGGTATTCCTACTCTAAAAGACAAAATCCATCCCACTATCTAGAAAATTAAAAATCCTGGTGACTTGATTATCTCAATCTCTTGCTTGTTAAAGTTACTTTCCTTCAATCACTGAACTGAAGAAACACCATCTTGCCTCAGTGACAGTCATATCACTTTAACTATAAATAACTTACAGCAAATTTTGAATCAGGAAAACACATTTCAGAAATCACACATGGAATGAAATGTGTTTAACTAATGTTCTTTGAATAAGCTTAAGGAACAAATCCATAAAAGCAATCCAAACTACATGTCAAGTATGTGCTCAAAGCTTTAACCAAAAAGATCAATACAATCTCAGTTATGAAATCACAAAAAATTAAACCGAAACAAATACATATTTTCAATACCAGCAATCAAGTCATTCTAAAATAAACACAAATGGAAGCAATGAACAAAACTGCACTGAAACAGGTCTCTATTTTCTTTAGGCAAGGCAAAAAAAGTAAGCAATCAGAGTTTTATTGTTTTGGTTTTTTTTGTTTTTTTTTTTTTTTTCTATAAAACTGTCATTTCACAAGGACCGTAAAGAAACTGACTGAACATTTAAAACTTATTTAATCTTTGTCAGGTTTGAAAGAAGTGGCCATGTCTAAGGAAACTAATTATATATAAGAGAAAGTAATAGCTGTAAATTATGGGGATATCTTAGCTTCCTGTACATGGTGGATTTAGAAATAAAATGTTTGAGAAGACAAAAATCTGCTTCTATAGATATTATGGGTCATGTTAATTACACTGTTTACCCATGGGAGCCATAGTTCCATCCAGAACTGGAATTTCTGTCAAATACTATCTTATAGACTGATTTAAACTAAAATTTAACAGAAATATTGCCTCCCAGTTGGAGCATTTTCAAACAGTAACAAAAATAGTTATTTATTCCAGTCTTTGTCTCTTTTCCTGCATTACAGGGAAAAAAAACTCATTAATTTTGCAGGTAAAATATACAGGTAGAGTTATCTATCTTCAACAGCCACTAAGAGAACACAAATCAACAGTTTTGTCATGGATTCATATTTTATAGCCTGTGATACAAGATCCCGTGGGGCTACAAATGCCTTGTAAAGTTTGTTTTTTTCTTTGTCAGAGGCTAAGGATGATTGCTGAAGGATTGCAATGTTATTGCTGCTTGGTGAAAGATATACTGCTCTCTCTACGTTTTAGAAGGACTCACAAGAATAATCACTAGTCATTTTGAAGGCCAAGTCCATAAACTCAGGGGCATGTAAATCCCCACCAGTCACAGTCTACAATCACACCTTGTAAGTTATTTAGTATGCCACTGTTTTAAAGATAGCAGTATAAATTCCAGTAAACAATGGTAATGTGTAAATTGAACTGACATTACTTTTTAGTGTAACAACATGGAGAATAAAGCCATAAATATGTAAGTCTTAGTTTTAAGATAAAAAAAGAGGGATAGAAATTTATTTTGCAGTGTGAACTTGAACTCTATAACTAGAATCAATCTTTTCAATGCTATTTATTTGTATTTGTTGCTAAAATATTATTAGGCTTTGAAATCTGTACAGCATTTTAATGTTTAATGTTATGAAGCAGAGACAATGCTAATACAGCTAATAGAGTGCAGACAATTAGCTGACCAATGTCTCACATAACAGTAGTCTCTGAGATTAAAAAACAAACTTAGAATCATTTGCTAGTATTGAGCCGTATATTTCTATGAAGTATTTTCTAAGAGAAAAAAAATTCTTTACCTGCTGGCTCACAGGGAAAGGAAGGGATAGAATTTTCTTTGTAAATTTTATATCATTAACAATTTGTACAAAGATCCTAAAATAGACTGTCAGGTAACAAGTAATTAGATTTGAATGTATGCTATGTGATTTTGTTTCATTAATAATAGGCATTAATAATAATATAGAATAAAAGGAAAAAAAACCTGTTTTAAATGGAGTATAAGAGTAATGCACAGACCTGTGTCTGAGAAGAAGATGGAAAAGAAACAGTTTGTTAAACAGTAGATCCTTTCATCCTTCCATATATTGAAAAGAGGTTTTACATTTATATTCTAACAAGTTTGTTTCTAAAAGAATATGGTAAAGCTTATAGGGTGAGCATAAAATCAAACCAGAAAAAGCCTAAATAGTCTTCCCATATCAATCTACTCTATATACTCAGATCATCAAACATCCTGGCATGAGGAACATTTTAGAATTTTACATTTACATCATACAGTGTCCTGGGTTTGAGGTTTGCTCAAACAACGACATACAGAAACAGCTCAGAAGGCAAATACAAAAATCTTCAGATGATGATTTTATTTTCCTTTTTTGGTAGTGAGAAGGTAATTTTGAGAACTCTGATGTGCACGTTTCAGGGTAAATTTTGCAGTCTCCTTCATATACCATCCTCTAACAGCAAAAATGGTCCTAGCTAAAGCTACCTTTAATTTAATAACTTGTGCAATAATTCCCTCACATCACAAATGCTTACAGTTCAGGTGCAGCAATTATCTCTGATACTTTAACTGTATAACAGCTGAAATAACATCTTAATCACATTAACTCGAAATTTTATATGGCCATCAAAATGATTTCTAAAATATTTTTAAAGTAAACATTAAATAACACTATTTTAATGTTACTAATATAAATATAACATAGCACCTATATTATTTCATTCTTACCTTTTTTCTAACTTGTATATGTGAAATTCCATGAGTGGAAAAGAGTTAATCCAATATCAAGGCATAATACCAATACCTTTTCCAAAATTAGGAGTTAACCATTCTGTGAACAATTGTGTGTACTAAATGGAAAATTACAGTACTGGTCAGTCATAATTTTATACTGCTGAGAGTACAATTTCATATATAGATATGACAGCTTACTGAATTGTGAGATGTTGTTAGCATGCCCATTTTTAACTTTTCATCTTAAACAATAAATTAGTCCTATATTTAGCACTAGAATTCTGATGACAAATCTAATTTATCCAACATATAACTCAATAAGCATAAATTATGAGCTACCTATTTGTAACCTCCAATGTTACATTTAAATTGTTTCAGTTCTCAAACTGACTTTATCTGTATCTGTAAAAGTGTACGGAGTTTGAACGATTCATAAATTCTCCAAAGGACTGAACTAATGTGTGTGAACTAAAATGTGTTTTCAATCAAGGACAGTACCTTATGAAAAAGGTTTCCAAATATACACACAATTTCGCTTTCCAATATGACTTGTCTTTTTATTGTCAAAAAGAAGTGAAGTCACACTTTATTTCTCAGTATATATGACTAAAACTCTTTAGTATAACACAGTGGTAAATTCTTACCTTATTGTGATAGGGATGAGTATACCCCTGCTAACGGATTGATTGACAGATACAGTCAGAATGTTCTGAGAGTTTCCACAGCTGAATCGAACTGTTGGTCTTCCCTCCACAAGATACAAGTGAAGAAACTGTTCTCCGAAATTCTTTTCACTAGCTTTGAAAATAAAAATGGAGACAGTCACACTTCTGAAAGTGTAGGACCTTCCAAAAATGTTCCATACTACTGTAATACCATTGCCAGTCATAATGCCTATGTGACATTGAGGAGTCTTTTATCAATATACAGGATTCTGCTTGAGTGACTTTGAGAACAAAATTAAACTCTGTATCAACAGCTGATAACAGGTCAAATTAAAAAAAAATTACCTTTATACCACTGTATTTGCATAAATCTTACAGAGATCTTTACATTAATTGAAAGTGGACTTTTCCCTGTATCCAGTAGTATCATTAAGGTGACAAAAGTGATGCTAAAAATAAATCACAAAAATACTATAATATCATGATTTAATTTTTCATTTAGCTTTTCATAAATATAAGAGAACATCTATTTTTTTATAATCTCTGTAAAGATTATGAACAATTCACCTTCCCCAATTAATGATACATTTCAGACTTGAGAAGAATAATTCATACGTACAGAACATTAGACATACTGTGTTACTTGTACAGTTCATACTGAGAATAAAAAGACATCTAAAAAAAAACCTTTCAATCTTTGTTCATTTTCACTAAATAGTATATTGTAAATATGACAGCAAAATACTTTTATTTAAACTATGGATAGCATATGGTTTGTCTACTTAAAAAAACCTGACATCTACAATTGTAAATTAATTTGGATGGGTATTTATGAATTTTCCCTTTGAATTTAACTGTATTTACTTCTCACAGAAGGTAAGACACAGTTCCTGTTTAGAATTTTTATTCCCCTTTAAGACAAACTGTTAAAATGTTAAACTGTTTTTTTTCACTGTATTTTACTCCATTTAACTGAAATAAAAAAGACTAGGTCATGAAATTGAATTTATTGCATATATTTGTTCAGCAGTATTTGAGCATAAAATTACCATGTTCTTAACTTAGAGAATCATAATGTTTGGAAACCTGGAACCTTGAGTTCCAGGTTCATATTTGTATCCAATTCTCCAGCTTGTCTGGAGCACATCTCCTATTAGTTGTCTATAGATGAGTCAAGAAAAAACACACAACACATACACCATAAAAATAAACTTTTTATGAGGGTATGCGGTAGGAGAGAGCATTTGCTTCGTTAAGGTTATCCGATTAACAACCTTGTCAAATAGGATGAAAAAGAAAAGGGGGAAACCAAAACATGAAGAGGCACAAACCTGAAAAACAAATGGAGATAGTAACAGAAACCAAACCTGGTCCATTACACTAAGTTGTAAGAATATGAATTGTGGGAATGCTTATTTCAGTGAGATTATCTGATTGAAGACACTGTCAAAATGGGACGATAAAGAAAAGGGGACGGCAATAAGCAAAACATAGACATGACAAATAAACAGTGACAGCGACAAGTAACCAGTCTTTTCAGGAACACTAATGGATGGGCTATTAAGAAACTTCAGGCATCACTTCAAAGAGTGTCGACTTGGACTTTTCAGCTGGAGGTCCAGGATACTGGGGGAGGTTTGTGTTGGTGGAACTGTGCAAATCAATGAAGCGATGTGTACAAACAGGGAACTGGGGAGGAACAAAGAAGGAACAGATGTGAAGAAGGATAAAAGGGGAGGGTCATATACAAAATGGGGTTGGTCAGCATGCCTGTCTGCCTCAGTCTATCCTATGTTCTTATTAAATCCTTTCTTATCTATCTCTCTGTGTATTCTCTATCTCTATCCAACAGGTTAGAGTGTTGCAAGAACTGAGTGCCAGCTTCTGGGAGGACCAGCATGAGTGGGTTTGGTGTCAGCTACTGGAGTCAGACCAAGGCTATAGGCACACTGGCCTGTGGTGTCAGCTAGTGGAACCAGTGGGAGACTCAGTGCCAGGGACTGAGCAGTTGGGGGGTCTCAGCCACCAACCACTGGGGTACTAATGTTGTGTGTCCCAAAAAACAACTTTAAGTGTGTTTTTGTGTGGGTGTGTGAGGGGAGCTGCAAGGACTATGTGCCAGTAATTGATGAGAGAGGCATGAGTGGATCTGGGGCCAGCAACTGGAGTCAGACCAAGGGTGTAGACATCCCTGGGCCTGTGGTTCCAGCAACTGCAACCAAATGCAGGTCTCAGTACCAGCGGTTGGTGTGGGTGAGGGTCTTGACTTCCAGTCACTAAGAGTGACTGGTGTGATTGAAGCGAACAAGGGACTTGGTGCCAGTGCCTGGAGTAGGACGACAGGTCCCAGCTTGTATACCTCATGCCAGCTTCTGGGTGTAGGTGAGTGTATTTGCTAACAAACTTCAAGATGTATTACCTGTGAGCAGGAGACTTCAGGTCCAGGCATGGATATCAGATAGGTAGAGGGTCCATGATGGTATTTGGGGTACTCCCAAATGTGGAGTGCCTGGGGACAGGTGTGTGAGTACATGTGTCCATAAGCAGGCAAGTAGGAGACCCGTGGGGTGGGTAAGAAGGCCTGGGATTAGGGCAGGGATATCAAATGGGCACATGGGGCTGTGTTGCTACTTGGGGGATCCATGGATGTGCATGCACTTATCAATCTAGCAAGTGTCATGTGTGTGCCTTCACTAGTGAACTGCTATCTCTACCAGACAGAGAGGAGGAGAGGACTTGGCTTTATACAGTCACGTTCTATGTGAGTTCTCCAGGCAGATGTTGTTGAAGGCAGAACCATGCCTGCAGCAGCCTGTGTAGCCAACTGTGTCATGTTCTGTGTGTGTCTGCATGTGTGCACATGTCTGTGTGTCTCTGGGATACACACTTAACTTTGCATGGTTTAACCTGCACATGGGAAAGCAGCAGCCATGTCCATCAGCCTGGGACGAAGACCCCTGAGTCTCTGGGCTAGGTTCAAGCAGCTGGGTAGGGGGGACTCTCAGGGCTGGAGCTGCTGGGGGTGGCCACAGTTAGAATATCCTTTAACTTTTTTATCCAGAAGCATAAAAAGAATGTGGAAGTACAGCTCCCTATTGGAAAACCTACTAATTTGTAAAGAGAAAATAATCAACTTTAATTTGCAGGACAAAACAGAGGGGAAAAGATAATATATTTTAACAGATAGAAGCAACAAATGCTTGCAATTTCCTGATCATTTGATTTTTTACAGTTCATAACAGAAACAGTTCACAATGTAAATTCCATCCTTGAGAGCAGCTTTCTAGTCAACACAGCATTTCTTCAGTCTGTTACAAATCCTGATGACCTACTGAAAGTCTTTTATGCTTAGACATATTTTATATTCTGAATACCTAATTAACTCCAAAACTACTTTAATTTGACTGGATTTTATGCCTCTGGCTTTTACAATTTCCTTCTAAAATAGTTTGATAATTCTCTTTCAAAATATATAGCATTATCCCTGTTAAAAAAAGTCTCTGTTTTTTAACCCTAGCATAACTGATATGTGCACATAGTGCATCATTTGTTTCCCTATCTTCTTCTCCCTTCCCTGAACATGTTGTTCCAGGCATTTCTAATTTCTATCAATATGTAAATCAGTAAGTTACACTGAATTCAGAGAGAATGAAGTGGGCAAGGGTTGTGAATGTATGTGCTGACAACATGTTTTGAAGAAGTGAGGCTATAGATGAATAGTTTACGTTTCGTCTCCCAGTGACTCTGTCTGTCCATTCATATTGCCCATGAGTGAAAACTTGGAAAAATGTCCTCATTAGTCCTAGTAAAGTAAAAAATTTGAGACAGGTCTCCCAAAGGTAGCATTACTCCTTGAAACTTCAGCGAGTGTTACTGCTTAAACTTCAGTCTAGGGAGTACTTGTAAGTCACACTTCCAGGTGACCAATAGCAGTCTTCATATTGTCTGCTAGGAGGTATGAGATCGTTTGAAAGGACAGTCCTTTACATCTTTCTACAGTGAACATGAGGAGAATTTTGTTTTGGCAGTGTAAAAGAATATCTGCTACCCAGCATATATGGTGAGAAGTTGCCTTCATAGGAAAAGCCTGAGTCTTAATCAAAACACACAGATTCCAGGAACAGATAGAGATGAGGAACCATCTGAGTAAAAAATCTCATATGAAATTAGAGATTACTTATCTTGACCTTTTTAGAGATTACGTGAGGGGATCAGGTCAAAGAAACCAGATCTCAACAATCATTCTTTCACAAGAAACTGCAAGCAAGAAGGCTATTTTTGTACATTAGTATGATGGCAAACAAGTGGTCACTGGGTTCAAAAGGTTGCCTATCTAGAACAGACAGATTTAAATTCCCATTAAAATAAGGGATTAAGTTTTATTAGGCAAAACCACTTTGACACAGAGAAAGGATACTGTGAAATGCTCTGCTTGAGAATGACAGCTGAAATAATAGTCAAATAGACTATGACTGAATTGCCTGAAATGCCCATTTTTGATTTTAGGAGGGTAAGTAGAATATGGGTAGATCTGGGGATTAGAGCTTCTGAGAGCACAGGAAAATAATTTATGAGCACAATTTATGAAAAAGGAGCTGGCATCCTTAAGGAAAGCTATAAACATGGGCTGTGATATCTGAAATCCAATTGTCAGAAGTTATAGTCTACCATATGTAGTATAAGTTAAACAATCTGCCCTTGAAAGAATTGTGAACAGCATTATGCTGACTCTGTTAAAAGTGAAAATGATGAAGTAGAAATGTATAACTGTATCAGTTTTTTATGATCACCTGCATTTTATTTTGCTTTGTGGCTAAATATCACAATTTGCTTTGATATGTTGATGAAATTAGATTATGCAAACAAGTAAAATCAAGAAGGAATAGAATAAAAAATTGTAAGAATGAGTACTGTATTCAACACAAAAATATTTCTCAAATGATGACTAATCATTATTGGCACAAACGTAATCACTGTGCTGGGCTTGTGTTTGTGGCAGTGGTTTCTGGTAGCAGGGGAGGGCTTTACAGCAGTGGCTTCCTGAAGAAGATTCCTGAAGTCCCCCTGGCTCCATGTCAAACCCACTGTTGTGCCAAGGCTGAGCCAATTAGTGACAGTGGCTGAGCCTCTGTGGTAACATATTTAAGAAGGGGAATCTGAGAGGAGTTGGAGTTGTGAAGAGGAGTTGGGAGGAGGACACCTATGCAAACACCAAGATCAGTGGAGGAAAGGAGCAGGAGGAAGGTGGGGATGTGACGGTGAAGAGACCCCCTTGCAGCCTGTGGTTAGAGGGCAGGGGCTGGTCCCCCTGAAGCCCATGGAGGTCACCAGTGGACCAGAGAACCACCTGCATCCCGTGGAAGATCCCATGCTGAAGCAGGTGGTTGTACCTGAAGAAGACTGGGACTCTGTGGGAAGTCCCCACTCTTGTAATTTGGCACTGGGAGGACTGCAACACACAGGAGTGACCCACTCTGAAACAGCTGGGGAAGTGCTCCAGCCTGTGGGAAGGACTCATGTCAGAGAAAGTTTGTGGAGGACTCTCTCCCATGAGAGGGGCATCATGCTAGAACCTAGAAAGAATGCAGGGAGTTCTCCCCCTGAGGAGGAAGAACTGGCAGACTGACCACACCCCTCTATTCTGTGCCCCCCGTGCCACTGCGGGGTAGGAGGTAGAGAAATTGGGAGCAAAGCTGAGCCTGAGAAGAAAGGGAGGAGTGGGGGGAAGGTGTTTTTAAAATGTGTTAATGCTTCTCACTGTCCTACTCTGTTAAGCATTGTTGTTGTTAGTGTCTGAAATAAATTGTTGTTCTTTTTCTTCCCCAATCAAGTCTCTCTTTTGCCATGACCATAATGGATGATTCAGCCCTCCCTGTCCTTATCTCAATTCCCGAGCCTTTTCTTTTATTTCCTCCTTCCTATTCCTGAGGGGGATGGGGGGAAGTGAGCAGATGCGTGGTGTTCAGTTACCCTCTGGGATCAAACCATCAAAATTTTCAAACTTTTTCTCCTGACATATTTCAAGAGAAATCTTCTCACATTCCACCAATAATTTAGAGGTAACTGAAAAAGTACAGATATTTTTAGTCCATTGACTGTTATCATTTGTATGTTTCTTAAATAGACACTAAAAATAATTAAGAAAAACATCATTATTAAGAAAGTAAGTACATTTGTCTTTGTATTAAAACAGATGATAGTTTATAATCTATTAAAAATGATGTGAAAACAAGTTATTCTTGGATTAATTTCTTTGCCTCTGACATATGTAGTACTATTCTATTAATCACTTATATCCTATCTCTTTCCCCATGTTTTTAACAGACAATCTATTTTTTGGCAGCCTCTATAAACAACAGTTAGTCCTTTGGATTTGTTACTCTCTACCAACCATTGATAAAATCCTTGCTAATAAATACTTTTCAGCAACAGTATGGTGTGATTTAGTAAAGTGACATGCCCAGCACAATTACTGATTCTCATATTCTGCCTATTAGTTAGCCTACAAGTAGGCTTGGTTTCTGTATATACTTATTTTATTTTTCCTGTATATATATTTATATATGTATTTACATTAACTACTAAAAGATATTACAACAATGCATCAGTACTTTTAAGTGTTTACTTCTCTTTATTTTAAATGGCATGAATATGAACAAGTGATGAAGGCACAGGTCTTTTTTGATCCTCACTGGCTGGTGTATTAGGTGAAGATAGATACAAGTTCTAATCCTTTCACATTTTCCCTTAAGATTCTGACTTCAATATTCTTCTTATGCACACTTTCTGATTCAAATCCATTTGTATATCAAAAGAATCTTGTCTGAGATTTCTCACTGTAATTAAATGTTTACTAATTATCTGCCAGACAAGTAGATGTAACCTCATCACCACCTGGTAAAATCAGGTGTGTTTGTAAAATGATTGATCCGAAAGTAGATTAATTTAAAAAAATCCCAACCAACCAACCAACAAAAACCCAAACCCAAAATATGTAATTATTTTCTAGTAAAATACACCTGACACAAGCAGCTCACTGTGATTTTCTTCCTATTTTTAAAAATGCTTTTGACAGAGGACTTTATGAATGTGTGAAACTTACTGCAACCTATTGCTAACATCAGAATATTAACAGAATACGAAAATGTCAGGAATATTAACCCTTGTTTATAATTCTGTAGTTCCTGTACGTAGTAAGTACACTAGCCTCAGGATGACTTTCTCCTGACAGTTCATTTCTCTGTTGTTTGATGGTAACACAGCTTCAAAAAAGCAGCAGCAGAAGCAGGAGTTGTATTACTATTAAAAGGAGAACAACTGTCATTGGCAGCTTCTCTTTTGAAGTCGTTAGAAGGGAATACGAAAGACAGAGCAAGGATCAAAAAGCAGGGATGAAGGAAGAAGAGAGGGAGAATATAAACTCATGAAGGATATTATGTTTATCTGACAGAAGAGCTTGGTGTCTGCATACAGAAATAATAAATTATAAAATTGTGGATAATCTGTATATGCACATAGTATTCATTCACAAAACACTGGAGAGAATTTTATTTTAAAAATGTATATAATGTATTTTACATTCATGTAAAACTAAGCAAGGATACTGATATGGACAATCATATCAAGCATTTGTATTTTTAGAAAAAGAATCTAATTACCAGAGAGACGTAGAACAAAAAAGAAAGTCCAAAAATAAGGGAAAGAAATTGGTGCAATAGAAAGGGGAAAAGAGCCTGAGGAAGACTAAGTAGAAATGTAAAACAAAGATGTAACTAATGTCAAATACAGTATCAGAGTTCTACAGGTTATGCAGTCCTCCACTAATTTCTGTGTCTGTGGATTTTTTTTTTTTTTTTAGCAGAAATCTAACCTTGGATGAAAACCTAGTGATCACTACAAGAGTGAAACCTTGCAAGTCAGGTAAAGCCCCATTTTAGGGGTAGAAAGGGGAATGGGAATACAAGTATGATGTGTTACTCCGATCCAATTAAAAAAAAGCAAGTAAAATGACTTATAGAAAACACACGAAAATCATCCCAAGTTCCTAGAGCTGTCCCAGCTCAGTGTCAGGGTCAGACTGAACTCATACCACTGCATCCTGACCCTCCCTTTTCCCTCTCTGAATGCATGAAGGGACAAGAGAGATGTGAAACAGTCCATGGAGATCTCAGGTATGGGTAACTGGAAAACAAACAAATGCACGGTTCTCCATTAATACCACCCTATCTTTCCAGAAAGTCCAAAGATAAATGTTCTAAAGAATGTGAAATGCTCAAATACTGCTGTAACAAAATCTCTGTAAACACCTCAAAAATACTGTATTAACAATTTTCCACAGAAAGTGTGAGCTGATAGCGGAACAACTGTTAGGTTAGATGCAGGATGAGTACATTACTTAGAAATGAAAATACATAGAATAATAGAATGGTTTGGGTTGGAAAGAACCTTTAGAGTTCATCTAGTCCAACCCCCCTGCCATGAGCAGGGGTGAGTGACATCTTCAACTAGATCAGGTTGCTCAGAGCCCCATCCAACCTGACCCTGAATGTTCCCAGAGATGGGGCATCTACCACCTCTCTGAACAACCTCTGCCAGTTTTTCATCACCCTCATAATAAAAAATTTCTTCCTTATATTTAGTCTAAATCTACCTTTTTTTCCATTCAAAACTATTACCCCTTGTCCTATCACAACAGGCTCTGCTAAAATGTTTGTCCCCATCGTTCTTATAAGCCCCCTTTAAGTATTGGAAAGCTGCTATAAGGTCTCCCCAGAGCCTTGTCTTCTTCAGGATGAATAAGCACAACTCTCAGTCTTTCCTTATAGCAGAGGTGTTCCATCCATCTGATAATTTGTGTGGTCTTCCTCTGGAACCCCTCCAACATGTCCCTGTCTTTCCTGTGCTGTGGACTCCAGAGCTGGATGCAGTACTCCATCTGGGATCTCATGAGAGCAGATTAGAAGGGGAGAATCATCTTCCTTGACCTGCTGGCCACTCTTTTGATGGATCCCAGGATGTGGTTGGGCTTCTGGGCTGAAAATTCACATTTCCGGGTAATGTCCAACTTTTCATCCACCAGTACTCTTAAGTCCTTCTCCACAGAGCTGCTCTCAATACCTTTATCCCCCAGCCTGTATTGGTACTGAGGATTGTCCCAACCCAGGTGCAGGACCTTGCACTTGGCCTTGTTGAATCTTATGAGGTTCACACATGCCCATTTCTTGAGCTTGTCTTAGTCCCTCTGGATGTTATCCTTTCTCTCAGGCATGTCAACTGCACCACTCAGCTTGGTGTCATTGGCAAACTTGTTGATGGTGCACTCAATCCCACTGTCTGTCATTGATGAAGATATTAAACAGTACTGCTCCCAGTATGGACCCCTGAGGGACACCACTTGTCACTGCTCTCCATCTGGACATTGATCCATTGACCACTACCCTCTGGATGAGACCATCTAACCAATTCCTCATCCATCAAACAGTCCAACCATCAATCTGCTGAGCAGATTGTTCACCTGATAACACCTCACAGCTGTTCTCACTACTGCCATTCACTACCTGTGAAAGGCACTGGCACTCCCTGCCGCCTGAGGCCTGGATGGCTGAATGTTTTCATTGGAGCTCTGTCAGGGTTGCCACATCCATTCTGGAGAGCGTAGAGGACATGGCTTTCTTCTGGGTGGATACCATAGCTAAGCTCCTTCTGAGAGAGTGATGACCACCAACTGAACTCGCCTCTTGAGCTGATAGGGTGACTATGCCCTTCCTGCATGCCCTTCCATGTTAACTGTCATGCCACGCCATGCTCTGACTGAGGCTGTTTGCCTCCTCTGTTTGCAATGCTCCTGGTGGCTGGCACACCCCAAGGCTGCTCTTTGTATGTGTGGGGCTGGCCACGGTTGTTCTGGTAATGCCCAGGCCTGGCCAGTGTCTCAAAAGAGAGCTGCCAGCTCCTGGCAGGTCTCTTCACTCCCCTGGAAATCCTTGCTTCAGGAAAACCCCCTACGCGCCAAGATCTGCTGCTCTGCTGTGGATTGGGCCAGCTCCAGAGCAGCTCCCCTCAGTGACTGGCTTCTATTATGAGAATAATAATTCAAGTCAGATAATCAAAATCAGAGAAAATGTTTCAGCTGTCTGAAATTACAGCCAATCATTTTTGGTTTAATTTTTGTTGCAAAAATTTAGAAAGTGAAACTATGAGGCAAACATTTCTTCATATCTCTGTGGAAGTCAAGAAGAATGTATGTCAGTAGGAAATGGAAATCTTTTACCTTGGAAAATGAAAATCCTCAAAGAAGTTTTTTAAGGCATGCGTATGCCATGTCAAACATGTAAGAGGAAATAGAACCCATGAAAACTTAAAGAAAAAAAAAAATCTCTGCAGGTGCCAAAAACTAAAGTCTCTTAGCTAAGAATGCAGAGGACTTCCATGCAGCGAAATGATGAGAATTCAGATTAAAGACAAACATAAATTAAAGATAAAATTGAAGAGTAATAATCCTATGCAGTTGGGATCAAAATAATTTAGATAAAAATTGAAATAATAATTATCCTATGATAGTGAACATTAAACATTTATAATTTATATATGCATTGGTTTTGAATGTTTTAATTATTTTACAAACTGAAAATGATTCCTTTTTTTTTTTTTTTTTGTTTTGTTTTTGTTTTTTTTTGTTTTTTTTTGTTTTGTTTTCTGTTATTTAACTTCATAGTTACGATATACCTGGAAGTATATCACATTACAAATTAAAGTGGGTAAAGATCAAGACTCAGGTAAGATTTACCTAACAGCTTCAAACATCTTTGATCAGATTTCTATGTCTGTCTTAGGTCACTGGTCTATAAAGTTTCTTTTATATGCGGTTACAGGTTTTTTGAAGGAAGAATTATTTTGTGTAGTTTTAGAAGTCTATGTTCAGATAAGATGAAATATGCTTCAGAATCTCACCTAATGTGAAGAAACCCAAGAAGTACTCAAATGATAAAGACAGTAGAAGAGGGTGTAAACAAGTGAAGGGTTCACAGATGCAAGCATGGGGAAAATGAGAAAGTGCCACATGTAATATTTCTACTGAGTCCTTATTTTTCACATCCAATAAAATTAAGAACTTGAGTTCTATACACATCCTTTAATAAGAAAACTGATTTTTAAAACTCTGGAATAAGTTAGATTCTAATAGATAGATATGCTGCAGAGGGATTCTGTGGTAGTATTGAAACTGTCACTTGTTAAACTCTTTCTGTAATTCCTATAAAGAAAAAGCTAATACCCTCCAAAGTTGTGGACATTCCTGTAGTTAAGAAACATATTTTACATTTATATATTTTTGTCAGCTGATTTATACTTCTGGGTCTCAGTATCTTCTGTAATCAGGAGAACAAATCAGTGGTTTTGGCTGTATTGAAAAAAAAAAATCTTTTTTTTTTTTTTTTTTTTTTTTTTCACCAAATATCCAGATATATACTTCAATTAACAGCATTTACAGAAACACAGAAATTTGTTGAGAATTGCACCATCTTTAGAACTAATATGAATTACTACCAGGTAACAAGTCAACTATCTCCTCTAAATCCATAGAGATTATATATTTCTGTGACATATTTCTGGATAATTTCAAAAAAAGGATTGCGAAAAAAAAAATTATAAATCTACACTCCATAACAAAAGGAAGTATACCCATTTTTCACCACCTGAATCTCATAGCACACATTTATTTCCCTTTCCTTATTACAGTCTTTTTTACATTGGCCACAGAAATCCAAAGGCTTGTTCAGACAGTATAGAATGCTTAAATTTTCTCATTAAGTACTGATTTTACTTTTATTCTGCTGCCACTCATGGTCTGTCATAAGTTATTGTTCTTAAGATGTAGCTTTCTTTCAAGAGCAGAACTTGTGAGATGGCCAGACTTACCTGCCATGTTTATTTTCCTACATGAGTCAGGGGTACAGACCGAGGGAAGTACAAATCTGCATATTTTAGTAAGAAACATTATACAAAACCAACAGCAATCACTAGGCAGCTTGAAGGAGTTTGACAAACAAGACAAGTATACACAGTAAATATATGTCTTAGTTTGGGCTGAAATAGAGTTAATATTCCTTTTCAGGGACTAGATGAGTGCTGTGTTTTAGATTCAGCATTGGGTTTGGTATGAGAAGAATGCTGATAGCACACTGATGTTTTCAGCTGCTGCCAAGACTTCAAGGACTCTCCGACTCCCCATGTCCTGCCCGTGCGCAAGGGCACAGGGAGCAGGGAGGGAGCACGGCCACAGCACCTGACCCAAACTGGCCAGTGAAATATTCCATATCATGGAACGTCATGCTCACTATATAAAGGAGGGGTGGTTGGGAAGGAGCTCTCTCGCTTCTGGGATTGCGATTGTGGGATCTTGGTATCTCGGGGTCACTGGCTGGATATTGGTTAGCGGGTGGTGAGCAATTACGCTGTACATTGCCTGTTTATATATTTCTTTTCGTTTTCCCCCCATCATCGTTATTGTTTTCATTTTATTGCCATTATTAAACTGTTCTTATCTCAGCCTGCGAGTCTCCCTTCACCCCTCTAATCCCCTCCCCCATTCCCAGGTGGGGAGGGGGAAGGGAGGGTGACCAGCTGCGGTGGTTGGTTGCTGATCAGGCCCAAACCACAACAATATAAATATTTGGGAAGCCAGTAAAAAGAAGTTAAGACATAAATATTCTTTCTTTTTGGAATTTTTTTGTCTTTAGCTTCACATGTAATTTTTCTTCCCACATCAGAGAATCAAATTTATACACCTGTGTAGGCAATTTTTCTACCCATATCAGAGAATCAAATTTATACACCTATGTAGACATTGTCCAGTCTGAAAAGTTAATATCTTTGCAAAGATATGTGGGAAAATAAATGAAAAAGGCATTGTTGCTAATATACAAATGACAAATTTTCATATATAATATTTGTAGAGTATGAAAATGTTCCTTCCAATTTTTAGCTTCACTATTGGAGCTGAAATACTTGTGGGAATGTCAACGGTTCTAGCAGAATGGAACATTATGTTTGAAAACTTCATTTTAAAGCAATCATCTTAATATCTTAAGATCAAAATCTTAATCCTTGCACTCACGAGAACCCAAGAGATAAGGACCTGCTAGGAAGCCTGTTTTCTTGCTTCTCCTTCCTCTGTACATCTACTATTTATATAATTTGTACTAAAAGGATAACAAAACATTTTTACCACCTGATAAAAACTTGTGAAAATCATTCCATCCACCACTGATCTGAAATTATATTTCCATACAGAGTCATAAACAAATTTTTTACAGTAACATATGTTATTGGAGAAGTTTAGAATGGAAGTAAAGAACAATAAGGCTAGGAAAAAAATTAAAATAGACTAGAACACAATTTATATGTTTTAGAATCATATAAAGAAGGTAAAATTAAGGTTGGTATACAGAAAAAAAAAAAACCTTCAGTAACTGTGGTGGGAACATTCTGTGCATCTGATACAACTTCAACTGTTATTCTTCTAGAAAATTTAAAATTCTGTTGTTCACTAAGCAAAGGAAATTATAACATCAAAGTTACTTTCATTTTAAAAAATACTTTAGCTCAAAAGAACAATTCCCTTGAAAGCTGTGGTAGGGTTTATGCAAGTGTGGTAAACAGGAACCGAACACCTCCAACCACTGCCACTTCCTCAGATTTAATTGGAGACTTTCATTGTATTGACAAAAAAAAGATATAAATTATGAAGTGTACATTATGTGTTATTTTTCCCTCTAAAAGCACAATGAATGCTTTTAATATGATAATATGAAACTGTTTAAATAGTGGTACTAGCTTAGGTTTATGAAACATACTCTTGTGAAACAAAAATTCTCTTAAATTCCACTTGTCTTCCTGATATTATTTTTCTTTACTTTTAAAATAAAAGACTTTTGCCCCAAATGTACACCTGCTACCCCTGCAGAGATAGAAGCTTGAAAAGTCACAGAATTGCTTTGTTTAGCAGTTTTGTTTTTTTTTTTTTCTCATTGATAATATTCCTTTTGAGATTGTCTTTATGGTGTGATTGGATCTATCTTTCATGGCAGACTACTAGCTTTTAAATTCCATGTGTGGTAGGAGAAAAAAGCATTATTTTCTACTTCTGGTACTGAAACATTTTGTGTACACATGAAAGTAACTTTTCTTTGATCAATCTCAGATTAAATGTAATTCAGAAACATTCATATTTTCTCTGATATTCAAAACCAGAAACTGTTTCAATTATAAGGACATAATCTAAGAAAGACTATGGAATTTATTTTGAGGCAGCAGCATCTTGAATATATTTGGTATGATTTTGAATATCTTAAATTAGAAGTCCCTCCTCCTAATTTGGTAGGGTTTATTTTGCACTGATTAAATGCAAAGTAACATCAAAATGTCCCTAGAATTATCCAGCATTTGAATGCATATAACTGAATTAGATGTAAGGAAACTATATTTTTGTTAAATCAGTACTTTTTTTTTTTTTTTTTTTTTTTTTAAAAAAAATCATAGAATCAAATTCACTGGGATACGGAGGATGAAATTAAGGAGTGTAATGCAACTATCAATTATGGCCACCGTGGTGTTCTCCCTTGGTACACAAAGAAGGCATCCACACCCTCTCTTCCTTTCTCAGTATCCTTAAATCTTTAAATTTAAGAGCACTGTCTACCCAAAGTACTCAACCACACTTGTGAGACATATGAACTATGTACAGATTACCTGCAGATTACCAGTTGTAAAAACTAAACATATAAAATGTGACAATTACTAGGTTTGTCAAAACAATTTGAAAATTTACAAGCAGTGAAGCAGAAATCCCACAGCCCACAGAGATTTATATCACAAGGTAAAAGCTCAAAGTAACACTCTGATTTTCAACACTGCTCTAAGGAGCTTGTGAATTCCAAGTACAGGCTAGTTCTCACCTGACAAGTGCAGAAGCCTAAAAAGAAAAGTCAGAGACATCTGAAAGAGTATCATCTTGAATATGCTGTTCAATGCATTTCCATTTTAAATGATGATTGTGAGCAAAAGTGTAGAACTCCTGTTACTAAATCTTAAATTGTAACTCTGCCTTGTGTAGCTGGATGGAAACAAAAAGGAGAGGATATACTATTCATCTTTGTGTAATTTCTGTATAAAATGCAATGGAGAAGCAAGTATCCTGTATTTGTTTGTAATTGTTGTAAAACATAGATAAAGAGTTGGATTTTGATTTTCAGTTACCAAATTTGTACATCAGATTTTTGCAAAGATAAGCAAATTCACTATGTGTAAAGTAACTGAGTTGTAAACAAGGCAAACAGCATCCAGTATTACAAATTGTTTCAAAGATACTCCAACCTCCATCCCTCCTCAGCTTCATAGATTTGTTGCTTTCAGATCAAAACATTTTCCAGCAAGTAGTGATAGAAAGAAATTTGGCACTGGTTGTAGCAGTACAGTACACTTATCCAGGTTTTCAGAAAACACCACTTCCTCCTGAGAGCAGCAGAGAAGCTTCTATGTTGGATATTTATTTATTTGTTTGTTTGTTCATTTATTTATTTATTTTAATGAGCATGCTTACTCAGAGCTTATGGGTAGATAGCAAGCTTTAACTCTGGCTGGAAGCCAGCTACTTTGCAGTGATGAAGCAAGCAACATCATTAAACACTAAATATATTCAAAGTACTTCCAGTGACCTTCACTGAATTCTTCTTGAAGCCAGATAACTCCTCTTGAAATCGAAATAACTAACAAATGTAAAACACTTCAACAGAAAGATCTGCTGCATCACCGCTTATCCATGATTCTTAGCAAATTGTGCAGACATGTAGCTTAGGCGGTTGGAGCAACAGCCCAGCTATAACATGCAAGGATTTGAGATAGCATTTTGAAAAGCACTAAACATTAATGTTAAATCTGGGGCTACAGTGTGTTACATCTAAAGAAAGTGTTATACAGATAATAATAAAAGACATAATTAAATAATGCCATCAAGCTTATACTACTTTTAACTCTGGCTTATAAATATTTACATAGTACAGGTAAATTCACATATATTACTTCCAGACTAATATAAAAATAACAAAAATTAGTCAAAAAATAATTTTAAATCAACAAGATTTCTTTGTGTAGATAAACCCTAGGAAGCTGCAGTGAATAGAGAATGATCCTAATTCTTTTGTCTTTGTGGAGTGAATCTATCACCTAGATTGTACAAGCATATTTTTCTAGCTCTTTCTGATTTCAGGAAGGAATCTCACTGTTCAGGTTTTCCATTTGGATAGAATGTACAGGCTAAAATCTATAACAAAATATTCCACTGACAGAGAAACCTATTTTTCTCTCTGAGTAGTGAAAAACATACTGTCTCAGAAGTTTATGCCATATACTGAGGACTGAAATATGCAGGCAAGAAGCAACATTCTTATGTAGTATCAACAGGCAAACATCCAAGTCTGCAAGTATACTCTCCAAGAACCACAAAAGAATCCTCTGAAGTGGGAAATCACAGTAAATACTCTGAAATATGACAAATTTATAGAACTTAAGATACTTCTGTAAATCAAAAGATCTTTGGAACCAAGATCAAAATTACAATAAAAAGTGAGTCTCAACCCAACAATGGAGAAGCTGTTTCTCTGCAATAAATTGTTCAAATCTTATTCAACATTTGTATTTTAGAGCTGTAACACTGATTACTGGAGTCATATGCTTACTATGTTCTTTCTTGTCAGGAAGCAGCATTTTTAGTTGTAAGTTATGTTTTGCTCAATGAGTCATAAATTAAAGAACTTTCCAGAGGAACACAAAGAAGGATGTTTCAAATTTCATAATGCATCAGGCATTAGAATACCAAAAGGCTTCTACTGAATTTTAATGACTCATTTTGCTGCTGAATAAGAAATGCCAGCTGATGTACACTAAAGTTAATAAGGACCTGAAGGAACTAAAACTGATACTTAGCTTCAAGTATCATTGGTACTCACTGTAAAGAATTGTGCCATTTAGAGCAGTTGTTTTCACTGTCAAGTACAGCCTTGTCAGATTGCTTGTTTCCTGCCCAGATGCAGTCATGGTCTCAGATACAGATGTCAGAGAAGGTAGTTCCAAATAAGAATTTCCAGTGAAGGATGGAAAAAAAAGTGCTGTGTCTGAAATGAATAACCAAAAGCTAATTTTATTAATTTATTATAAAATAAAGTAATAAAATACAATATAATGAGCAAAGCACATTTAAAAATATCTGTTTTTCTGAATACCTGTGAATAGTGTAATCAACTATATTATTCACAGAGCACGCATATATATTTATTTCATTTCAAACATTCAAGTTAAATATACAGAAAGTGAAAATGTTCTAGCATTTGCATATTACCAGAAGTGAAAAGAGCATTATAGGAGGGACTACTGTTAGAAGATGCAATAAAGTTCAGAAAATTGTCACAAATTTTCATCTTTATAGATGTGTCTGTGCATACATCCTATGACACTCCTGTGAAGTACTTTTGGTTTATAGTTACAGATAAGAAACACAGGTTTTCTTAATTTTGAGGATACTCAAATGTTCGGGATTTGAAATTATGATGAAGATGCCATTAGGCAATATATACATTCTTCCACTACACTACTTCGCCTTGAAAATAAATAATGACAAGAGAAAATTTTCAACTATGAAGGATTAACATTTGCAACATTTATTGCATTAATTATGTTTGTCATTACGTTTTTGTTTTGTTTTGTTTTGTTTTTCCCCCTGTAACTGTCATTATAGTACCACTCAAGCAAGAAAAAACAGAGTAAAACTAATTGAGGTTAGGCAGAATGTCTTCCTGATACCTTAAACATCCTAGTTAAGCAATGCTCCTTGAAGACTGCCCAAATTCATGACCAGGGATATGAATAAGAAATGAGCAACAGGAAGAGCAGTTTCAGTTCAGACAATATTTTTGTAAAGACATTTTTTAATTTAATGAACTAAATCTATACAATAGATTTGTAACTGATGATTATACATAGGTGAGTAATATGTGGATATTATTTTTCAAAAGTTTTATTCAGTTTTTTCATTTTTTGTTTGTTTGTGGAAGCCATGGTTTATTTTCCACCATTTTTATCGGACTTAAGAAGAAAGAACAAAATAAGACCCCTAGTTAAACAAGTATGTGTTGAACAGCATTCATTAAAAAAACCCCACAGCCTGACAGCAAAATAAGCCAAGATGGAAAGCAAGAAGTAGCTATGTTTCTAATTGGTAAATGGTGTTGAAAAATCAGGACTGTTGGAGAAATTGAATAATATATGGGATGAAAAAATTCCCTTGCAGGGTGAAGTAAAGGTCAAAGGCATTGCAAATAATAAAAAGTCAGAAGCAAGTCTACACAATGAGAACGCCATTTGTCTAATTAAATTCATACTTTCAAGGGAAACAGTACTAGCAGATCTAGCTAGTCCAGTGCAGGGACACAAACATGATTAAGGGACTAAAGTCATAAAGGAGGAAAGGCTAAGAAATCCAGGACTCCTCAGACTGGAGAAGAGCAGAGTAGATCTTATCAGTGTCTATAAATACTTGATTGGAGGGGATGGAGAAGGAGACAAGCTTTTATCAACAGTGTCTTCTGACAGGCAATGGGCACAAATCAAAAACAAGGAAATTTCATCTGAACACATGAAAATGCTTTTTCACTGTGAGGGTGGTCAAACACTGGCACTGGTTGCCCAGAGAGGTTTGTCAAGTCTCAATCCTGTGAGATTTTCAAAATCTGGCTGGACACAGTTGTGAGAAACCTGCTCTAGGTGACCCTCCTCTGCTTGAGCAGGTGGTTGTACTAGATGATCTCAAGAGGTCCCTTCCAACCTCAGCTATTTTGTAGTTTCATGATCTTTCACAGAAAGGGTCTGTGAAGTCAACATTAATTCATTCTCTGTCCTAAAACTGTACAACGGTTGCAATCTATTGCAACTGCACAACATCAGCAAATGGGTCACTGAGAACACAGGGGTTAGTCCTCTCCTTGGATGAAGGGCCTAAGTGTGAGAAAAGTAAAGAACAGATATCTCCTTAAGCTTTCATCTTCACACAAACTGAGATTGATTATCTGCAATGTAGCTCAGAAGAAGGAATACAACATTTACAGGTAGTGCAATGAAACAAAGAAGCCACCAAAGGTTTCTTAAGAAAAAGACACCAAGAAAAAGCTCCTATCCAGCAAGAGGAATCAGCTGTGAAGCATTCCAATACAGCAGCTGAGAAGTACTGAAACAGGACATGGTCAGCTGTGCTTTCTATGTCCCATACTGCAGGGGAGGGAGATGTCTGAGCAGCCACAGATCCTGCAGGGAATAACATTACAGTGTTAGGGTGCATGCTCTGACAGAGCACACTCTCTTCAGGAAAATGTACTCATGTAAACTCTCTAGAGCACTTTGCTCCATTTGACTTAAAACCTAACTTGCAAGCAACTCAAGCTAGCTGAAAGTGCTTGAATAGCAGAGGAAAATCGTTACTAGCTTGTTGTTTTATCTTTTGTAACTTTGTGCTGTAACTACAAAATTATTTTTAAGGATGCATATTCTCTTGTTCCTTAAATCTCGACAAATAATAAAGCTAATTCTGAGTAAACTAATGAGAACTCAATTCCAAAAGAAAGTCTGGAGTGAAAGCTGTAATTCAGAGGCAAGTATTAGTTGAGCAAGTAGTCCAACATAGGACAAGAAAGTGAAGAGCAGGATCTCCAGCATCCCAGGGTCACCTGTAGCCATATCCACTAAATCTAAGTATTCTTGTCTTGTCTTGCATATAGTGGAAACACATGCTAAAAACCCTCAATATTTGTCAAGCAACAAGAAATTAATTTTCAATATTGCTGGATTTGGCAAAAGTAACAAAATCTAAAACATACTTTCGAATCCTTTTTCACATTTCATGTTTTATCCTTAACAGAATTCATACACACATCTAACTGTAGACCCAGCAGTTGAAATTAATTCAGTAATAGCAGTGACAGTTTGATAACAGGGAATAGGTTGATGCAATGCAAGCAGTTGTTTGTAGCAAACTTCAGCCTGGCACACAGCATTGTTCTTCATAAAGCTTATCAAGATCAACCTAATGATGCTCACACTATTTTTTGGAAGAACTAAGTAATAACCTTGGAGAGATTTCATAAATATATGACTGTTAGGAGTTCTCTGATGGTGGAATAATGTTATCAAGATTGCAAGAAATCCATAAACAAAAGAAATACCATAATTCTAAGTGAAGATACTGTCAAGTTGCAACATTGTACAGGTAACTATAGATCCATTCTACAAGGCTATGTTAAATAGTAATAAATTCCCTGACATGGGATTCTGTAAAAGGTGACATTCTATGGACCATAAAAAAATCTTTGTGTGTCTCAAACATTTTAATGCTTTCAATTTATACATATAATTGGTAATGACAGACAGTGAAAAGATAAATTATGATTAACATGAATACATAGTACACAAAGCTGGTTACTGTACTCTTTCTAAATATTAGCAAAATAGTAGACTTGAAACCAATTATTGGAATTCTAAGTGAAAAAACTTGGAATAAAAAGTAACTTTTAGGAGAAAAATGTGTAGAAAATGCACATATCTACAAATAGAAACTATAGTAAGATAGAACCATGGTTCTGAAAAATCAGTAGTTGCTCCCTGATACAGTTGATTGAGTCTGTGTATTAAGAGCCTATAATCTTTAAGTTTATGAACTACACAGGTAGAATAGTACAGGCAAAGCTGCTTGTCTAGGATCTCTTTTTCCACTTCCCTTGTTCCACTGAACTCTGAATTAGCAGGAATTGAAGTCCCATGAAGCAATGAGCTAGGCTGCACATTGGTGGGTACCATGAATCAGAGCCAAAGAGTGTATATGATAAACTACAATACGCTAGCAACAGAAATACCATCCATGCTAGCTACAGTGCGTGTGCATATAAGACTCTACCACAGTATGAGACTATATTACACTGTTTTCAAGTAACATATACATAACAATATTTTAAGATGGTTGCTGGCAGTAAGTAATTTTGTACTCCATTTATTTCACATGATAGTCTGACAGAAGAAATGGTTACTTTATTCTCTCGGGGGGCCATTAACACTCTCAGCTCTGTCCATGACCCCAAGAAGACTTGCTCCACTAGGGCAGTGGTCACCAAAGTGGAGTGCATGCACTCCAAGGGAGTACACAAGAAAATTCACTGAGGTGCAGGAGGAAGAATACTGAAACTGCAGTAGTACATATATATAATTTATAGATAAGTATGTATATATACATTGGCAGGGTGTCCTGAAAAATTTTTTACTGATGGGGTGTGCAATCAAAACAGTTTGGAGACCACTTCACTGAAGGACAATAGGGACCTACCAACCACGTCCTCCACAAGAAGGAGGAGGAGTCACCTGCACAGCAGTTCTGTAGTATGGAGAATTTCTACAAAGTAATTGCATTATGATTCTTTGACATATGTTTAAGATCTTTGAGCAGAATGTAACTTTTTGAGTTATTAGCTGTTACTAGAACTAAACAGTGACAAATGTGAGACTATACCAGTAGAGGACAGTGAGAAAAATAATACAATAAAAAGTCACAAAGCCATACAGTTCTTTCAGACTCAGAGTACATCCCTTTTTCAATAAACAAAGTTGTTTAATGAATTTCAGCCCCCAAACTATTTTTTTTTTAGGATATATAGGTGTCCAAAACCTAAATTGATCAAACTTAGGTCTATCTGCATACAAGCTTCATCTTTGGATATTTAAATATGTCAGTGATCAGGAAGCCACATAGTACAGTGATAAACAAAATTAAAATGTAAAAAAAAAGACTTTGTAAGTACAAGGCACAATCAACTATAAGTAGCATAACAGTTTCCATATTATCAAGAATGGAGGTGTTCCCAGCAGGCAAAAAGTCAGTTTAGAAGCAATATCAAGGGGCTGATGAATACGTGACTTGCTCTATCCATCTCGTGCTCACAAAATATCCCAGGGAACCAAATTTAACAACCTGAGAGTAATGTATTCTTTTATCGCATGTTCATGGTGTGAAGAAAATCAAAGTGAAATAAATATGATTCAGGAAATTCCTAGGGATTATATCTGGTACATACAAAATCTGACTTGGGTATTTCATAAAGCTTAACACATTCCTACAATAGTACAGAAATACAATAAACATTTCCTCAATGACTGTAACTTTAGAAATCTATGAAATAATTGATTAGGTGAGTTCAGCTGTTTCCAGACAATAAAATATGAAACAAAATAAATCTCACCCTTGCTGCTTTCATTCATTTGTTTCAATGCACAAAAGCCTTCTCTTTGCTGTAACTGAACTCCTACATTACAAGGCAAAAAACCTTCATAGAGTAAAATGCACAAGTTTTTCTTTATCAGACCAGCCTGGTGCCTTGTTGATAATGCTCTCTACTGTCAACTGGGAGATCTGAATTCAGATCACTGACTTAATCTCTTACTTTGCAGATTGCTAGGGGTTTTAAATGACAGAAAGACAGTATATTTATTCATGAAGACTCAGAGGAAGATCTGAGAGGCAATGGGTTGAATAAGCAATCCTTAAGAGCAGGACATAATTTCAATTTCATTGAAGGAAACTGCCATACAAGTGGAGCAGTATTAGATGAAAAGAGTTTAAAAATTTATGGAAAAATAAAGCAGATGATGCCATTAGAAGTCTCTTCTGAATTTCCCAAGCAGCCTAGTAACATGCCTCTGCAAAGGTACAATGAAACGCAGAACAGAAACAGGGATGATCAAAGCAATGGTATGACTTCCAGAGTGAGAAACAGATCAGGCCTATTCAACATAGATAAAATATGAAGAGGAAAATGTGAATAAGAAATGACTACTTCATGTCTTATAACACAAAATCTAAGGGCACTTGATATTGTCAGGTCACAGGTTTGGGGAAAAAAAAAAAAAGCTAATGATTAATAAGTTTTCACAGAATACATTTTTTGGGGGGTTAATTTATTGCAAAACATTTTGTGAGTCAAAAGTATTAAGAAAGATAAATTAAAAATGAAAAAAAATACAAGAAAACCAGTCTACCACACCAGCAAGTACACAGTTCAAGAAATCCTAATCTCAATACTTGGTGGAATCTGAAGTAATGTACTTTGGGAAAAATAGTTGTCCTGTTTTTATATCCCTTTATTTGTGACTGGTTTTGTTCAGAGATTGAGCTAGATGACTTATTGGCCTGGTCCAGTTGGTAATTTTTATGTAACTTGTTCTGCTTTCCGTATCACTGCTACGATTGTATAACAAAAGATAAGAAATATGCACACCATTTAACATAAAGAAAATTAGTGATTCCGTAGTTATCTGAAGCATATAGCAATTGTCATTACTGAGTGCCTAGAGATCAAGTTGCCTTCCTCTTTTGGCCACTGAACTGTAAAAAGTAGATCAACCCAATGTAATTATGTTGTTAATTTTATTTCAGGAAAAACATTTGATATGTTAATAGTTTTAGCATTCCTTAAATACTGAGAAGTTCAAGAGTTAGCTGCATGTCTGACAAAACAAAATCATAGTAAAGCATTTTGATGTTCATAAGCTTTGGGAAAGAGGGAGCCACAAGAAGAAGAAATTATTTTCATATTCCTATTTTGTAGCCCTCATTATTCCTCTTTTAACCTCATATTTATGGAGGGAAAAATCACATTTTTTTTGCCTACACCTGCAGTAACTGTACATCAGAAATGTTATAACTGCATCAGTTTACAGCAGATGAGAATTCAGTATTTTCGGCCAATTCCTGTGTATCTGTAAAAGGAAGAAAATGACCTGTCTCACAGAATAGCATGAAGCTTATTCAGTTAATGGCCATGAAGCATGCTAAACTACGCAGCTGAGAGATGCTGTGCAATTATTAAATTCTGCTATTTTTTATGTATATTACATAGACATATAAAGTAAGACCAGATGTGTTAGAAAGGGGAACAGACTGACATGAGAAAGGAAAAAGGAAAATTATTCATTCATATCCAGTTCAATATTCACTGAAAACAGGTATGACAGATGTACCTCAACAGAAGGTATAAAAAATAGTCAAGAAGTTGGGTGTTGAAAAAATTCCGAACAATCTAGTTGTTGTTAGTCCAAAATCCACAAACAAAATTAGCATCTTACTATCTGGTTTTGGTAGTTTTGAAAACAACCCAGTCATTTATCTTTTTCTGTTTGATTAGTTTCATCTCCAAAATTTATTACTTTGCTCTTAAGTGCCTTGGATTTTGAAGTGAAAAGAATGTTCCTAATAGATACTAGTACCTAATCAGATGTATTTTACCACCTGCATTCAAAATGATGCATAAGTGCTTAATTCTTTTCCCGAATCTCACAAAATTGGGAAGCTATTATCTAATATCCTCTTCAAGCTCAACATATCTGACAGCAAAACCACATTTGACTGCAAAGACATCAGAGTTTTATCTATTTTAAAAAATAGTCCTGTCTAAGAAAGAAACTAAGGTACTTTATATCTTTGTTTATATTTTTCAATCTCTTCCAATTACAGGAAAAAAAATCTAAGGAAGACTTTGAATATCAAACCATAATTTACACTGGAGTTGTCATAATGCACTACTACATTTGATGTTGAAAAGCTGGTTGCTTTTAAGGTCACTGTGACACATATTGTGGCAAATTTTAATGAAGCAAGGACTTGTAAAAATCTTTTGAAGTTCACTCATTAATATATTTGTTCTGTAAAGTATCACAGAAGGTCTACTCGAATGCTAGCTTTCATATTTTTGATTCAAATCTAATGAACTGGTAAAAGGAGTGAATGAAACAAAGTATTGATTTTCAGGGGGAAAGAGGCAGCTGTCAGAATATGTTTGGAAACTGACTTTTCATAACATGTTTATGTACTAGAGATCACAATTTACTCATTGTCATAAGAACTGTTTGGTTACACAAATAAATGTGACCCAACAGCTTAATTTTCCTCTGTTTTACAATGAGTCTCAGCTAAATATGTACATATTTTATTTGTGTATTTGTAATTCTCATGCTTATTAAAATTTTAAGTCCATCTTTTTGCTTTATGAGATATCAATGTATTTTCAGTCACTTTAATTTTATTTCTACCATCTAAGTTTAATTTTGTACTTTTCAATGGTGCTTGAACACACAAACTAACATTCCTATCCCAAAGGATCATAAGAATTCATGGTGAGTAATTAGCTATAGAAGTTCAATTTGAACAAATATTCAGACTTTTTCAGTGTGTGTCATATTTAGTCTGTTGAAGAGGAGTCTTCCATCTGGACAACCCTGCAGACTGTCATATGGTTGGCACCAAATAATAGATGATCAATATTATATGTGAAATGTAAGCTGTAGTTTTAAGCACATTAAATTTAATGTGCTCATATAAATAATACAGTTTATGTATCGCTGCACTGTGAATGAACCAAATTCATATTCTTTTCCTAGGAGATTTTTAAAAAATTTTTATTAGACTTTCTTATTTAGACATATAGATGCATAATTTGCAGAATTGTGTAAATCTAGTCTGAATTCTAATCTGAGTTTGTTCTCATAGATTTAGAGTGCAAAGATAGTTCTTGAAAATTCTCATTTTCTAGCTATCACTACCTTCCTTGAAAAAGTAAATTCCTCCTGTATAAATGTGGAAAGAAAACAGAGAAAATGGTGTTCCAGAGGTACTACTACTGTGTTCTTATGAAACCATGACGTTTCTTTATCTTTCTGATAAAGTTTTGGTAATACATTATTGAAGTTAATTTAAACTAGTTATGAATGATTTCCTACTTTTTAACAATTATTACATAAAACGGAGAAATTTATTTGGTAGAGTGCCAAGTGGTTAATCAACCAGTGATCAACTGATATCTTTCTACCAATGCTTTTAATGTAGAAAATATAGATTTGACCTTTTTAGATGACTGTTTTGAAATTAATTTCAATCTGCTTCCTAGGACTTTGCAAGATCTCTAAGAGATATTTATAGGAATATATTCATGTTCTTGTTTTTATGAGACTCTATTTTGATAGACAATAATTTGTGGTCAGTACATTCAGTGTTTCTCCAGAAAGCTGGTTAAATTTTCTTGTTAGAAATTACTTTTAATTTGTTTGGTTTTTATTTTTTTGTTTGTTTGGAGGGGAAGATTAGTGCATATATATATATATGTACGTCTTAGTTAAAAATAAAAATACATGAAAAAGTCATGCAGCTGCAAAAAACCAGACAGAATATTGTTCAGCATATCAAGTGGTTAAAAAGCTACTGGAACACAAACAAAGAGAAAAAAATTAACAAACCAAGACTTAAAAGCAGCATCAGATGCTAAGAAAAAGATAAGAAAATGATACAGGTCATGATGCAGTAAAAGTAAATATGTGGTACTCAGTGGAAGATTGAATTTCAAAGGCAATTTCATAACTAAGGCTCCCATTTACAAAACTAATTAGGAGGTCGGACAATAAAATCAATAAAATCCACTAAGCTGTAATAGAATTATAAAAATAAATGCTGTATTTTGGTAAAAGGATACTAAAACCACAAACAAGTTCAAGAAATCCTTCTGACTTCTTGAACATGAAAGTGTAAGCTTTTCTACTTCATAAGCATGGAATGAATATATTTACGTGATTCTACTTCTTAGTTACAGTGAGCCAGTGGATTGGTTGCAATGTTTTAATTTGTTTAATATAGCATCTTGCAGTTGTCCCTGAGACTCAAGGTTGGGGATGTTTCAAGGCCTTTGGATTCAAATCATAGAGTTATGATCTTATTCTGAAAAAATACTGTTTTGCCATGTATAATAAGAGTTTGAGATTAGCCAGTGACAATGTCTGCAGGTAAGAATAAGCAAGGTTATAAACAATGTGAACATAAACATTGCTAATTTCTGCTCTCTCAAAATGTAAAGTTTTAAGAGGAACAATGAGAGCCACAAAATGAGAATATGAAAGCAATTTCTTCGCCATCTTCTGATGATATTAACAGCCTGACATGGTTTCTTTTGGGAATCATGTAGCTAACTCTAGAGTTTGGTAGAAAAAAAAAAATCAACAAATAACAGAACAAGAAGAATATTTAAAGGCTAAAATTATAAACAAATTAAGGTAGATTAATCTTTAGTTAGCATCAGAGCAGGAATTAGAAAAATGGACATCTCAATGTATTTACTTTTTCCTTTGAGGATTCACAAAACAGAATAATTTTCTTCCTCCCCACAGTTTTGCTAATGTAATTTATTTATTTTTAGGCTGAATTTTCTGATAGAAGAATGCAAAAATAAAAAAAGGAAAAATATCTCTGTAGACATCTTACTTAGTCCTTTCCCTCATTTCCTAACATTTGCCACTATTGTACTAGTTAGGAAGTACCAAATTAGAAACACCACTTACGTATAATGATCAGTTTAAACATTTGCACTAGACTGTATCTAATTTGAAAGGTTTTAGAAAAGTATTTCCAATGGATTTTTAAGATATTTACTGTGATAATATTTAATAATAAAGACAACAAAAATAATACATCTGAACTGCAGTAACTGTGGTTGCTATTTTGGCAATTACAAGACAGCAACATTTGTGGGAAGGTACATTTGCAAATATGCATGTTCACTTAATCCCAGCAGCAATAATTTCAAAGTAGTTTAACTGGGCTCAGTGTTGTAGGCATACAACCAGTTCAGTCACATGTAATTGCAAATTAATATTACAATAATGTAAACAAAATTATCTGGATTAAACTAATGAGCTGGCCAATTAAAAACTCAGAAATGCATCATCTCTTGCAAAATTCTTTCTTTTTTAGCACCCTTATTGAACCAAGATGTAAAAGCAATGCTGTCTGACAGTACCTTAGACTGAAATGAGTAGTTTTATTGGCTTTATCTTAGTTATCTTGGCTTTAAATGTAGTACCATCATTCTCTTCTTCCACAACTGGTAGAAATGCCAGATGCGATAAACGTTCAGTGTTAGAGCTTTCAGATCATCTGTTTGCTTTTTTCCACTGATTTGATGTTACATTGATGTAGTAAATCCCTACTGTGGGTGTAGGTGAAACAAAGAGAGTCATGGTTCAATTTACCTGAACATTGCCTGCTGTGTGCAAACTGCAGTGTGGATTTTTGGACTGTAGCATTGGACAGGGCTATGAGCAACCTAATCATGTCCCTGCTCACTGCAGGGGGGGTTGAACTAGATAACCTTTAAAGGTCCCTTCTGACCCCAACCATTCTACGATGCTGTGATTCTATGATTTTGTTAAAGTAGAAGTGACTGTGCAATAGACAAGAAACTTACTGCCTTGCCATAGCTGCTGCATTTTGGGTCAGCGTAAATCCTTTCTGAGAAGGACAAAAGAGGAGGAAGATTGGTTCTCCAATGAATGTCAGAGCAAGCTCTGTTTGGAGATGAAAGAAGCCCGCAGCATGGTTGTAAACACAGACATTCCCAACGCCATCTCTCCCCACCCTTCATTCTGCCCGCTGAAAAAGGCCTGCCTAAATTGAGTCCCAAAGGTAATAAACAGGTCTGTGAAGAGTTTCAACAAACCTAGGAACCTTCTCGAATAGATCTGTTTTCCATGATTTTTATTTTAACTTCTTTGCAGTGCAGATCTGGCTCTCAAAGACTTATTTTTCCTAATTTAGTGGTTAATATTCTATGAAGGATGACTTTAGATAAAAATTCCTTTCATGTTTTGGGATGTTCTCACTGAAAGAAAAGGAAAACGGTATTTCAACTCTAGGTTGTGACTTACTTGGGAACCTGCCAAGTGCTTACTCCAGACTAAAAGCTCTTATTTCAGAACCATTCCTTGTACAGTTTTCCAGTTACTGAAAAATACCACACACTTATTGATTTCAGTGAAGCATTACACATTACCTAACATAATTTCCCTTTTGTTTAACTGTACAGAAATACATTCTAAAAGTACTGTAAACCCCTTTGTATTAGTATAAGTAGGTCTACTCAAACAGTTTGTTGATTTGATTTACAGGATTAGTTACTCAATATACATAGTTAAATGAATATCAAGGTGGTCAATGAAAGAACAGAGATAATTTTATGCTAGAGAAAAGTACATGTAGACAAAAATTTCCTTTTCTTCCTAGCTTTACTGCACAATTCAAACACATTAGTTTCAAGATAAGCAAAACTTCTGCTTGATAATAATTCAAGTCCAGGAGGCCAAGCTGTACTACAAGAAAGCTGTTTGGAAAATACACTAAGTCAGATGCTACAAATGTGGAAAACAAATGACAAATTCTTTTCCAGCATATGCCAACATTTAAGAAACACTTTCTTGTATACATGGATATTTCTACAAAGGATCCCAGGAGGAAAATAATCTCTTCTAAGCAACAAAATAGATACAGTCACATTCATCATAGAATAAATTAATTCTTGTACCTCAACACAACACAAAAGAGAATTTCTAAAGAAGAGTATATAAGCAGCAACAGATCTCAAGTATACCTAACTTGATTATGAAAAAAACACAGGAACTATTAAAAAATTGATGCCCTCTGATGCAAGGAACACAAACTAAAAGACATATGAAGGTTATGTAGCAATAAAAGCATAAAACATGTCAATGTTAGAGAGTTTCCCAGTCAACGAGAACAAGCAGCCCCAAAATAATGTTTCAGTATGGTTATTTCTGCTCATTTCAGGTTACTGCACTTGGGCTGCCGGAAGCTGCTCTCTTCTAAAGACAAAGGCAGGACACTACTGTGGAAGCAAAAGGGATTCACAATTTGTAAGCCACCAAGCTCCAGTCTGTTCTCACTCTCTGTGCTTGAATTCTGTCTACCCACACACTGAGGTAGATTTCCTTGGAGACTGCACTGTACAGAGCAAAGTAAAAGGTCTGAAACTGTTTTAGGGCATTAACAAATACTGAAATTCAAATGATATTTATATTCCCACTCACTCTTACATTTCTATGGAAACAGCTCTTTTCATCTCAAGATTTGGTGCTGCTACAGTCAAGCAAGTAGAACTCTGAAGATTGTGTCCATTTTTCCAGTGCTATAGGACTCACTGCACTGATCAGCTTTTAAGTAATGTGCCCAGAGGATGTAAAGAAAAGACAAAAAGCTCTATCTTAAGAACCACATCCAGGTCTCCTGCACTGTGCTGTTGAACTGTTTAAAAATTTTTTGTTCTCTATTTTTATTATTAATGTGTTTCAAGGGACAAAAGTCTAAGCAACTGCAATGGAAAAAAACCACTAAATTAAAAATATATTACTTATCACATGAAGGATAAATCTCATTAGTGATATCAATCTTAAAAAGAAGTAAATTTAATTTTAGTGATTTTAAATAATTCAGTTTTAGTAATTGAGCTAGGGAATTCATCTCATGGTATCTTATTTTCAGTGAATTATCTACTTTTAAATAGTGTGTTGCATTATCTCATATCTTTTCAAATTATCTATTTCTTTAATTGATGTCAATGATTTCCTCGTGTAGTGGGATGTTTTTCAGCATATTCTTAGGGGGAAAAAGTGATAATTCTAGCAGTTTTCCATTGTAAGACCTGTTTAACAGCTGAGTAGTAATTACAAAATATCAGCACTAGGAGGCTAATACTGAACTCTTTGTGGCACAGAAACTGAATCTAAACTGCTCAATTTAAGACTTTAATGTAATGTGAAATTAGAGCAGACTTTCCTTCAAGTCAGCGATGAAAAAGATGGGAGGGAAATAATTATTCTTTTATTCAATGTAGGAAATTATACATATTTTGGAAGTAAGGCCAAAGTGAATGGAGAGGGTATATGAGAAATGGAGACATAAGAAATATAGATCCCCATTTCCACTGTTTTGCCAAAATACTCCTTTAATTAGTACAACTGTCTGTGGACAGTCTGAGAAAAGAGCTCATCATAACATCCACACTTTGCTGTATGTAAAAATCACAGGTAAGATCATAGAATAGAAGCATGTTTTAGGTAGGAAACATTTAAGTACTGATTTACACCACCCGAATGAGCTGTGCTCCCAGCTAGAAGGACAATCAAACTATCAAAACAAAGGAAAAATAATAATAATTATAAATAAAACAAGACTTTGAAAAAATACTGTATGTCATGAGGTGGGCATCTTAGGCTTTCATCCTTCAACACCAGTTCTAAAAAGTGACCTACACTGGGCTATCAATCTCAGTTTCCTCAGGAACCCAACACAGAACTGGAAGCATTGGGAGTCTGTGCTGTCCACTAGGTCAGAGTTCACACTTCCTTACTTAGGATCCAGAAATCTTCAAATCCCTTCATCTCCAGCTCTGGAGAAGGAAACCCTGCACTTTAGAACACCCTTCATATCACCCAGGGATTTCCAGATTACAGAGTACTGGGTCTGGAGACTGATGAATTTCTGAAAGACTAAAGAACAGGCTAGCTCAAGTTTGGAAAAACCATGATGAGTATCTAATTGCAGTAATCTCAAAATAGTAGGTCCCAGTAACCATCGTATTTTCTTTTTAATGTTCAAATTGAAATTAAAAGCAAAAAATCAAACTGATTTTTTTTCACATATGCAGAACCCATTTCCTAAGCAAAGCTTAAAAACTGTTGATGAAACACACTGTGCAAACACTATTTTTTTTTTTTTTGCTTGTAGTTGTGTATGTTATTTTGTATTATTTATTACTTTGTGACACTGAACACTTTTTTTATATGCTGCTTCCAACAAACAGGAGAAGATATCTGAAATAGTCTACCTTTTTTTCATACTAGTCTTAAAAGGCAAATTTTCAGGCTAAAGGTTTAGATAAGCAATACAGGCATAAATCCATCCACTAAATTTCAGTGTTAAAGACAGAATGGAATCATATGAATTTGTATACAATATATTCATTTACTTCCCATATTTAGACAGAAATGCTTTAGCAACTCCTTGTTATTAATTATTTCGCTAAGAAATCTTTCAGGATATCAGCTTCTCAAAGACATCCAGGGAAGCTTTATCAGCCCAGTGCATTTGTGTCTTATCTAACATCTTCAATGACAATCTTAAAATTTAGTAGCAGATAACAAGAAAAATTACATTACAATCACTGCAAGGAGTTCTGAGTCCAGAGGCATTTTGTAGATGCAATCCAGAGAAAGAAAAATGATGAAGATATGGGGGAGAAAACCCAGCCCAGAAGAGAAATATTTTTCACTCATGGATATAAAAGACAGATGGAATCAATCTCTCAAGTCTGAATAAGAAAAAGAAAAAAAAGAAGAAAATTTTTTCACTTGACTGAACTGCTTAGATCACAGCCAAGCAGCTATGTTAGAAGTACAAATCACGTTGTACAGATTTACTCTTCACTTCATAAGAATCTATGGAATTGCAGTGCAAAGGAACAGATCTGTATCACGATACAGTATCAAGAATCCACATCAGTTCAAGGACTCGGAGGATTAATTTCTGGTTACAGGTGAGTGGGGCAATTGTCTGCTTAAAGCTGTTGAAAACTACAAAGCCTGAACTCAGTAAGAATGTCCTTTTCTCTCCCATTTGGATTTGGATCAATGCTTTGTACAAACAAAATACTGTGGCACACAAGAACACAAAGTCTCAGGACAAGTAACTTTATATTGTGCTTGATATTCACATGTCTACTAATTCATACATCTTCCCTGGTGTTGTGGTTTAACCCCATATGGCAACTAAACACCACACATCCACTCACTCACTCCCCCACAGTGGGATGGGAGAGAGAATCGGAAGGGCAAAAGTGAGAAAACTCATGGGCTGAGATTATATCTAAAGCAAAAGCTGCACATGCAAGCAGAGCAAAATAAGGAATTAATTCACCACTTCCCATGGGCAGGCAGGTGTTCAGCCATTTCCAGGGCAGCCGGGCTCCATCACACATAACAGTTACTCGGGAAGACAAATGCCATCGCTCTGAACGTGCCCCCCTTCCTCTTTCTTCCCCTCAGCTTTTTATTGCTGACCATGATATCATAAGACATGGGATATCCCTTTGCTCAGTTGGGCTCAGCTGTCCCACCTGTGTCCCCTCCCAGCTCCTTGTGCATCCCCAGCCCACTCGCTGGTGGGGTGGGGTGAGAAGCAGAAAAGGCTTTGGCTCTGTGTAAGCTCTGCTCAGCAGTAACAAGAACATCTTTGTATTATCAACACTGTCTTCAGCACAAATCCAAAACATAACCCCATGCTAGCTACTATGAAGAAAATCAAACTCTATCCCAGCCAAAACCAGCACACTTGGCAAGCCAGAAATAACAATTTTATGCCATTCATTACATCTCCATTAGAGGCTTAATGTTTGTATATCCGTTGTTCCTATCTCCCAGAAAACTCTGAAAGGTCATTTCAAAATGAAGCTGCTGATGTTGCTGTGACAGTTAAGCTGTTTTCCCTCTTTTTAATAAAAACATAGACAACTCTGTAAACAAACCCAATTATTATGTTAGATACTTATTTCTTTAAAGCTGAAATGAATCCACCTACATATTCCATTGGAATATTACTTCACTGTTACACATGAAGCTGAGGAATCTGTAAGATTTAATACAGTGATCTAAGTTACAAGTAATTCCTCAGACTGGAGAGGAGAACACACCTGAGACAAATATTAACTTTTCATTACATTTTGTGAAACTATTTAAGCTTCAATTTGATTCAGTGTCAGAATAAGAAAAGATGAATTAAGTAGTGTCTTCCTTTTAAAAGTAAACATTTCTGATTATCTTTTCTTCCCTCCACCCATCATGATTTCAGAACATATATTCTCATCAACTCCAAGATTTGGAGATTAATACTGTATTTTGTGTCTGATATCAATTTTAAATTTAGCTTTAACAGTCTTTTAGTGAGCAGCTACTAAAATCAAAACCATACAAAGGCAGCAAGGAATGCATGAGACAATATGATAATCAGGATTACATGATTTCAGAGATCCCAAACTATTGGAGTTAGAAAGTCTGATGCCCTCACCAATGGAAATTGGTGAGGGCATCAGACTTTCTAGCTCCCAGCTTTTCATTAAGTGTTTTTCTATTTTTGAATTTAGTCACTCACAAAGCACTTACTATACCCAACAGAGCTGGGCAGCATTCGTTTTACTCAAAACAACTGATGTCTATGATGTAACAGCAGTTAATTTGCAGAAGAGGTTCAAAGCTCAAATACTTCTGAGTCTAACTTTGTAATATAATATTACTAGCATGTAGTAAAATAAATATACAGTCTGACGTACTCATTTTAAGAGTTCTATTTTTTCCTTTGTTCCATTTATCACTGATCTATGGCTGATAAATATTAAATAACAGATTATCTATCATTTTGCACTAACTTCATCTTATTACATAACATACTGGAGGATACAATCAAAACGTGAATACCTTAATTTGCTTTTATATAGCTAAAATTAGTCAACAATCTAGAACAGCATTAATTGTTCAGTGTGCCAGTGTTGTGACATGTTAAATAGAATTTCACGAGCTACTTCATGAAGCTCAGTACTTTTGATATTGTTAATGTTTATAATGCTATTCTTTCAGTTTTAAACCTCTGATATTGATATTCCACAGTAAATTTCAATGCATGACTGTATGAGTTTTAGCTGGGATAGAGGCAATTGATTTCACAGTAGCTGTATGGTGCTATGCTTTGGACTTGTGAAGAAAAACATGTGTTTCTCACTTTTACCCTTTTGAGTTTCTTCCCCATCATACTAGGATGGAGTGAGAGATCTCTTGTGTGAGGCTGAGATGTCTACTGGAGTTAAAGCTCAATACTGTTCTAGAAGAATACTTCCATGCCATCTAGAAAGCATTGTAATGCAGCTTGCACTCATTTTTAGAAACCAACTACTAATAGCTCTGAAAACAGCCAAAGCTCAGCCTTGGATACTGGAAATAATAGCTGAGAAGTATATATCAGCCTAGAGTCCTAAGTCTAAACAGAAGTTTCAAAATAAACATAGTAAGATCATCATTGATTGTCAACTGCAAGAAGTTCTAAAAAAGATCTGAAATGTCTGAAATAACAGAATTCAGAACAATAATCACTAGATTAGAAAAGAGGAGGTACCATTCCTCATTTGACGAGCTTGTTTGTATACAAACTGTTCTTTCCTTCCAGCAAACTCTGAAAGGTCATTTCAGAGTGACATGGCTTGGCCAAATGCAGTGCAGGGGACAGAAGAGGAGAAATAGAGGAGATAAATAATATCTCCAAGATCCATTGCAAAAATAAAATAAATCATACCATTTTAACTGCATCACTAGTGCAACCCAAGAAGAATAGGTAGAGGTTGCACTGTGAATTTACTGTACTCAGTTTTAGTTCACAAACACAGCTCAAGTAACACTTTCAATTTGCTTCCAGAGACTATGAGCCTGAACCATGCAGAGTGGAGCGTCTCCCAAGATCTCCTTTCATATAACAAAACACAGTTACTAACAATTTGTGTTTAATATGATATGCTACTTTAGGATGGGAAATTTTATTTAATGTCATTGGCAGGGCTGAATTAAGTTTCATGTTGAGAATTACTTGTACTACTATAGTATTAATTTTCTGAAATTTTTTCCCAGTCTGATGATCAATTGCAATTGTAAAACAACCTTACAACAATGTCACAGCCCTGTCACTACCATCACATGATATTATGGTTCTCTAGTACATGATAAAGAAAACAAGAAAGCAGTGAATAAAACAATTCTGAAATCCCATTTACTGTTACTTTTAAATATATGTTCCCCATCTGCCTTACAAATATCTGCTTGGCTATAAAGTCATCTATGAAATTTCTTCATTTTCCTATCACAGATGAAAAATTAATATGGGAGGATAAAGCAAGGCTGAAATGAACTATCATTCAGCACAGCTCAGATGCTGTTTAGAGCAGTAGCAGTGATGATCATTCTTTTGAAAGGAATACAAGCTCAAAATACACTGAAAGGGAGATAAAATCAAAATATGTTCACAAGAACGTGTCCCAGGATAAGGAACATCTGCCCTTTTAGCTTGTGGTATCTAATTATTAACAAAGGTACATTCTACATTTTGATGCTGTCTGATTTTTCCCCTTTGAACCGTTTTTTACCCTGAGTCACACCTCAGATATTTTCTTCATAACAGTCTCAGTGCTGATGGATTTCAAATTGGAAAATGTAATTGCTTTTCTAGGTTTTTACTACATTCATTTGGTAACAAACCTACTAAAAAAGTATCACAATGGATGAACTGCAGGTAAATGATCCAGGACAGATTTAATCTAATTTATCTACTAAATCACTTTAATTAGTTTTGGACTGTCAGCCGTTACTTCTAGATTTTCAGAACAAAATAAGAGCAGAAACTCTAATTGGAAAAAAAGACTCCTACACACTTTCCTCAACTCAAATAACCTCCCAAAAATTAAAAAAACAAATAGAGAAAAAGCTCACATCATTAGTATACAACTTCCAGTTTATAACTTGGGTGATAAGACACAAAATAGCTAACATCTGTCATCTTGAAAAGTGCTCTTTACCTTTATTATTTAATGTTTAGCAGAATCAAACATTGAACAGTCTTGTTTAGACTGATTTAAATTCACATTTATTTTAATTCGTGCCTATAAAAATTGAAATTTGCCATTTGGTTTGATTTTCTACATTGCTTATTGATGTGAGATATAGTAGTATAAAGCCAAAATAGAGTCTGTAAAGCTAAATATGATAGTGACTGCTACCACAAAGTGTAGGCAGCTGTTATTAAAATTATAAATTATTGTAAAAATAGACTTAATATCTTTGTGTATTTTGGGCCAGCAGATTGAAAACTGCTTTAAATTTTTCCTATATGCACAGCATGTAAAGAAAAAGTAGTTATTTGAAACCTCATTATATAGTGTGTGTCTTGGATCATTCGTTCCCGAGCAGCAACTGTTTTGAAAGAAGCTTCATATTGATTGTAAAGAACGAATTGTGTGAATAAAGCCAAATACTGTTGAAAGTTGTCCTGGGTTGAGCTCAAACCATGACAAAAGTATTTCAACAGTAAAACATTTTCAAAATTATATTCAAACATGAAATGAATTTGTAAATCATGTTGACATTACTAAGAGCATACAGCAGTGGTCTTGCTTAGTTACAATGTTGGCTTTGTTACACTTGTTTAAAAATGTTTCAATGTAGAGGAGGATCAAGAGAGAGAAAATAGTATCATGAGCACAGACACAGGTGGTTGGCCAAGCTATCAGTCTTACAAACTGATATATTTGATTCCTAATCCATGGGAAATTTTAATTTATATGAAGAGCTATGTGACCTCCATTTTTATTCCTTGGTAATAAATTAATATATCTACTACTATGACATACTACCCTGACATAGAACAGAAAGTGTGGCAACTAAACAGATACTGCTACTGTAAAAATGTACTGCCTCGTCTTTAATTAGATTCACATATTTGCTTAAGGAGGTATCTGGAGTCAAAGAGGTTGATTCTTCTTTGCCTATATTTATGTTTCAAGGAGACAAAACCCAAACTCCTGATGGATCAACAAAAAAAAATAATCAGTAATTTTTTCTCTTCAATTAGAGCAGCAATCCTGTTTTCCTAGAGGGGCAGGGAAGAGACAAGAGCAACAGTTGGTGCAGGTCATGGATTAAAGCTGTACTAAGAGAAACATCAGAAAGGAGATTTTCAAAGGGGCAGATATGAAGGAGGGATCTTGGATAACATATTTTCAGATATGAGAGATCTGGGGTCATAAATGTCAAGGTGGTGAGTCTGTTCTCAAGTACTAACCCCTTCAACTAGGATTTGCATCTGGGGCAGATACACTCACAAAGAGACTCTTAAAACCATCCCACTCATTTTTGCTTCTAGAAATAGACAAGCTGTAACACAGACAAAACTTGCATACAAACTGAGTTGTTATACAAGTAAAATCCTGGTGTCATAAGATTGGGTAGTCCAACTATAGCTTAGCCCAGGATTCTCTTTATGATAGGGGCTAAGAGAGAATACCATAGGGGAAGATAGGAACATGGCAAGTATACAGCGATGCTTCTGAAAAATACTCTTCCAGCCTCCAACAATTTGCACCTCGTGGACTTTATGAGCCAAAGATTTTGCCTTTTCATTTAATATCTTTTAATGAATCTTTATCTCATGAATTTATATATTTTTCTTTTTGAGTCCATGTAATTTCTAGGATCCACAATATCCTACCAAAAAAAAAAAAAATAAAAAAATATCCCACTGCTTAATTATACTACGTGAAGAACAAAGGCAGAAGAATCATCAATGATTTCAACTAGGCTGAGGGTTTCTTTCCCCTCAGAGCATACAATGTCTTAAAAAAGACAAAACACCTAAAAGCTCTGGGAAAACATGAATTCCATGAAAAAAGTTCATTGGACATTCTGCTAGCAGTTCCGCATTACAACCCAAGAAATCAGTTCCAGAACTGATTTTTTTTTTTTTTTTCCCAAAGAACTTCATATTTATCTTCAGAATCTGAAAACTAAGAAAATCTATTACAGGTTTCAGCACAGAATGCTGAATAATTTTGCTGAGAATAATGAGAGAAAGCAAATGATTCTACTGTTGCAGATTACAAATAAAAATGTCTTGATGACTAAAGAGTATATAGGCATAATAAACATATAACAAACTACCATTCCTAATGTCAAAAGAAATAAAAGAGTATCTTCTGTTAAGAAACTAGCTTCTACCTGCACAAATTTACAGGGAGAGCTCAGGAAACTCTGAGCCCTCAATTATTTCTCACACAGTATGCATTCTGTTGTCATGGGAGAAATTCCTGTTCAAAACCCTCATTTTCACACAGACATGTCTACCCCTCATTTCTGTATCTGTAAACGTAAATTTTATTCATGCCTCAATTTGTTGGATCTTTTTTCTTCTCGCAAATACTACTATCTAATGAAAGAATCAAAGTTCAACTAACTTATCTGAAAAAGAACATCAGAGGGCATACAACAGATCAAGAAGAACTTGTTAATTTGAAAATGAAAGCAGAAAAAATCTCTCTCTAAATGAGCTACAATTTTGGAAATAGTAAAAATGCTGACACTGTACTCATGTTCATTTATGAATTATATGTAGTAGCTTAAAATGTTACACTTCAGCTGCTCATCAGTTAAGATCTTCTAATCATGTGAATTATTAATCCTTTCAATACATTTCAGTGCACAGTAAAACTTGTTAGCTTAAATCATCTTACTAATGAGATCACTATAGAATCAATTTTTATCACCATGGATTACAATAATATCCTAAATTAGGTGAAAAATTAGACAGTAGACTCACATTTTACCAAGCCTCTGAAAAAATCTCTAAAAATAAGCCTTTTGCTTCATGCATTCAAATTTGTGCTTCTAAAAGCTAAATAAGCATTCAGCTTTTTAGAAAACAAAACACTTCACAGTTTTAAACTTTGTTAGCTCTTACACAAATCATGAAATGAGTACTGCCTCGGGGCAGGCATGTGGAAAACACAGATTTCTAAAGGACCAGAACACCCTCGATAGCCTAATTAGCCCAAAATATTAATAATAAACCACCAGCACACATGGCAGAAGCTTCTGTGGTCTTTGTTTCCTGTTCTCATTTAACTCATGCAGTCTACATTAGATTATATTTTATATTAGTATAATACAATGACTATCATTGCTAAACTCAGTTTTTTGAGCATTATACCTTTCTCCTGCATATGGTATTTTGGTATGATGCTTTTCAGAATTTTTCATAAAAAAAATAAATAACTCTCAAGTATGATAAGAGGTTTGTGGTGGTTGTATTTCAGTTAATCAAAATGGTACTGCTGTTGCATAAAATAACAGGAGCAAATTGCAATACTTTTTGTTCAGGATTTTGTGTTTCACAGAGAATTTTTAGCAACACCACCTTGTGTGAGCAAGTTTTTGTCATATTTATGGAACAGCTGATATGGAACTCCAGCCTCTATAGGTATGACATTGAATATTGGTGTAAAAGGACCACTGAAATTCGGTCTGATAAAATTTGTCAGAGAATATTTCTGTTTCTTTATCTCTACTGCACTACTAAAGGCAAGATATTGTATCATGGTATCAGTAGGGCATTACTTCACATTTCCTTAGAACCCAGTTTCAGTTGTTCAGCACTTGGTTAAATGTAAAAAACTAAAATTTTGACCATGTAAAGTCTGATTCATGTCTAAAAGATGTTACTAGAATGCTAGAATTTAACTGTACAGACTGAAAGGAAAACAAGAAAATTAATATTCACAGACTGACTTTCTAAACCTAATTGACCTTTATGTCTCAAAAAAAATCTTTATCATCCACACTTAGAATCACAGAATGTTTGGGGTTGGAAGGAACCTTTAAAGATCACCTAGTCCAACATTCATCACTTGAGTGAGAACTATTAAGAGATGCACTGACAGTGGATGTTTCCATGCTATATATGAGACAGCTGGGAAGTAACCTGGACAATGTCACCCATTCATGCTGCAGGGAGGTAGAGCTCTCGATATCATACACTCACAGGACCAAGAGCTGCCCAATCTCAAGCTGCTCCTGCACACCAGTTAACCGTGTAAATATGGCACTGGGGCCTTTCTACAGAGGTGAGGAGATCACTGTGAGATTGTGAGCTTTCAACAATCTACATAAAAAGACTTGGTAGTGTTATCCATTTCTGATTCAATGTCAGTACCACACCATAAAAAATTGTATTATGAGTAATTTTAAAACCATCAGTTAGCTTGGAGGCAGATTTGTCATTTTCTAAAGATAAATGCTCTGAATGCTACTGTCAGTAATTCAGTGAGGATGATTGTACCGATGGTGCACCTGTTATAAGCGCTCTGCTTATTTGGAGAAGAGAAGCAGGGATCTTATAGTTTTGTATCATAAGACTCCTCAATCCTAAAAATTATCCTGTTATTGCAAAGGATGAAAAACTTTTGAGGATGTTCTGTTTCTTAAATATCTTCACAATTTCTTTTATCTCCATTTTAAAAGAAATCCTCTAAGTACTGTAAAGTTACAATTAACAGTGAAGTCCATATTTCTGTCATCTAAGTATATGATGGTGCCAAAGAAGTAGCTGTTAGGACTGGAATTAGCTGTTTAGCTCACAGATTGCTAAAGGCTAGTGAAGGCACATTTAAGACTCTGCTACAACATTCCTAAGAGATTTTATCTTTATTTTTTCTGCTTTTTTGTCCAAGACGTTTGGGTCAACTTACATGACAGAACAAAACCTGCATTTATTCCTGAAGATGAGTATATATTATTGCTTCATTACTGTCTTAATATTATGGATAGATCCCCTGAAATGGAACCTAATGCCTAAGTATGCAAGCTGTAGAATCTGTATAAACAGAAATTTTACTTTTTTTGAGACGTTCAGCATTGTGGTAGATAAAATATACTTTATCCCCACAAATAAATAAAAATTACATTATCAAGAAGAACTGATGATACAGAACACTAAAAACAAGTGGAAATAGTATAAAATAATATTCAAAAGCCAAAGACAACAACTGATTCTGTCATTCTGTCATTCATTTAGAGGATTTATTTAATGGATACTTCATATATACTTACTTCTATCAGTTTGTGATTCATTAGGATACCATAAGAAAAAGATATAATAGTGAAAATAATATGTCAATTTATATAAGAAATATATGCAAGTGATGACAAACACTGAGGTGCCTTAAGACAGCCAGTGGGGTTTGAGATGTTCTGTGCATGATAGTATTTTTCTCTTGTTCATGAGAGATTCAAAGCATTAAATTCAGAGACTTTTCTATTTACTAACAGCAGTTGGGGCAGTTCCTCCTCTGCACAGTTTTCACTACTAAGTAGTAGGAACAGAAGGCACATCACAAAATATAGCTATGAGATATTTCAAAGTTCATTGTTTACTGGGAGATAAGAGGTAGTTCCCTCCTTGAGTGGCTGTGTGTACATATTCTATTGCTGATGATCTACTTCAGTAGGGTTTTTTAATAGTAACTCTGACCAAAAAAAAAATTATCTACATGGTGACTAAAACAAAAGTGTACCAAGCCTTGTATCATCAAAACAAGGAAATAGGAATCCATTTGATGAGAGGACATTAAAAAAGATGACTGTATCACATTCCCCAAAGTATCTAAACTAAATAATTGCCTATGCCCAATGTTCATTTGATGGGCCTGAGTCTTAAAAGAACAAGCTGCAATTTTGTCAGAAACATCAAGTCTTTCAGCCATGTGATGATATAACCTAATGCATCCAGATTTTGCACTGGAGATCCTTTCATTAGTGTTAGACCTGTATTTTATTCTTCAAACATATATTCCCAACTGTCCAGGACATTTTCTAAAATGTACCTGTCTAGGAAGAGTGAAAATTCTCTGCAGACATACAGTATTATAGTAGGTGCTCTCCTTACCTGAAAGTCATTTGGAAATGCTGGTGAGGGGACAGGTTAATTTATGAAGTGACACACAGCTAACTTTGGTTTATTTATAAGATGCCATTTCAGAGAAACTTTATGAGATATGGGAGGAGATTCAACTATCCATGTTTGTTATGCACTTCTTTCATATAGGTGTTTCCATGAGTAATGAGATATAAAATAACCGTAAGTTTGAAATGTGGGACTGTGAGGTTTGATAAAGCCAAATGCAAATATAAACTGAGTATACTACATCCACTTAACAGACATTTAAATCCTTTTGACAGGCTGTAATTTGCTGACAAAATGATGAAAAAAGCCCTGCAATAGATGATACATGGCTGAGGTAGCTAAATATACTGCTATCAAATCCAGTGACAGGCACAGCTGCTTAAGCAAATAGTTTAGGATATCCAAAATCTGAGATGTTGTTAGTAATGGATGTTATTGTGGAGAAAATGAGAGTTTGCTTTTTTCACTTTGCAGGTATCTAGGTCTACTAGGATTGGTTCTGGTATGTTCAGATCTTTCTGGTACTTCTGAAGCATGCACCTAGTCTTGAGGAAATCATGTACTGAGTCTCCAGTAAGGCAGGTTGCAAAATGATCTGAAACAAGGCTTAGGTCCCCTAAGTTACCTTTACCTTAAAAAGACTGTGTTCTGAAATATATGAACTATGGGTGGCTGCTCACAAGCTATTTAATCTTTATTATTAACTCAGAACAAACACAAGACTGTTACATTGCAACTGCTGCAGACCACGTATAATGGCAGCATGCTTTGATCATGGAAATGAAAAAAAAAACCTAGCAAAACCTCTATTGCCTATGAAAAAGCAGAAGACATGAAAGTCTCCTATGCCCATGGAGGGAAAAATGGCACAACCACTGGAAAAAGAACAATGGTCCACAGGAGTTGAAAGACCTCTGTTTTGTTTAGGCTTTACTACCACATGAAGATCGGCACTCACAATTAGTCAGAATTTCCCAGAAGTGAGAATGCAGCAGCAACTACATCACCATGGGATAAACGAAGCCTGCTGTATTTGGCAGCCTGCATTAAAGCACCAACAAAAAGAAACAGCAGAGTAACTGGGAAAAGTGATTTTAAAAGTTAGGTGACAATTAATAATCTGGTTATATAAAATAGTTACAAGGCACTTGTAGATTGTCCTATTTATTTTTCTATAAATTAAAAACTTCAGTGTTTAAGCAAACAATCAGAAATGTAAGAGCTGTCCTTACATGACCCTCAGGCATGTTCAGCACCTTTTTATGCAATGTACAGCTCATGTCTTTAAAGAGCATCTGAGGAAAAGTATCTTTTTTTTCTGTATCTCTGTTTCTATTCAGAATTCTGAGTGTTAGATTAAAGTAATAATGAAGAAAATGCTGGTTTTGTTGCCTTAGGGTGATGTTGCAGCTTCAGTGAAATGAGGGCTCATTATCAAATTTCCTGTTTTATTATTATTACTGTTAAAAGAATCCTGATAATGTCAATATGAAATACATGCAGAACCTAGCTAAACAAAATCCAATGAAATGCAACAATTAACACTTACGTATGAGTTTGCCATTCCAGTGCCATAAAACAAAAGCCAATTGCCTAATAATCCTCTTAAAAAAAAATGCCTTCATTTTATAGGGGAAATGCAGTATTCCTATTCAAGTCTTTATGCTCATGAAGAGTAGTCAGTCACGCACATTAAGGCAGTTAGGAAACCTGCACCTTCAGGAATGACCCAACAAGCTCAAACACAACACACTGCTGTCTGGACAATAATAAAAATTCAATTCTTAGCCTCGGGCTTTGAGTTTAACTCTCTATTTACTGTGGCACAGGGCTTATTAAACCTTGTTTATCTTCAGGCGACCCCTCTGTCACTATGTGCTAATGGTGGCACTTAGCTGACTGTGGAGAATCTTCCAGAGCAGCAGGTGGGGAGAACCTGCACAGTGGCAGCCAATGGCCAGGCAGCACTGGAACTTGGGCCAATCAGAACTGCATACCTCCTCTCTGCTCCTATGACTGACCGGAGCTGTGGTTGCTGAGGCTCCGCATGAGGCAGCTGGAGCTCCTGCAGGCTCAAATGGCCTCCGGCCCAGCACGGCCCGCGTGGCTGGGAGTGCTGCCCCGATCTTCCCGATCCCCTTCCACACTGGATCGCCTCTTCACCACCACAACTGCCACCACCACTGCTGCCACCAAGGGGCAGGGACATCAGGTGAGGAACCTTTACCCTGATCTGCCTGGCTTCTCTCCCAGGCAGTCCCGTCTCCTCCACTGTGGGCAGGGACGCCTATCATTCGTTAGCATTAAATACATATCTGCACTAGATGTGCTTAGTTGTCTGGGTCCATTTAGTCTCTACCCTGTCAGTTCAGCCTCAGACACTTTTATATCCTGATTTAAACACATAGTTTTATAGGGTTCCCAAAGAAAGAGTATTAGAAAAGGACTTAATGACAATTATAACGTCATTGATGACACTGCACTTAACATATTAACAAAATTGAGCTCTTTGAAAATTATGCTTTCAACAAAGTTCATGAACAGCATGACATCAATACATATTTTCTGCTTTGGGGCAAAAACAGATTCATGTCCAGCTGTCTCCGAGGACACACAATACAAGATTGACTCCAGCTTTAAAGAACTGCATAGACACATGTAGTATGTAATATAATCTACCCTCAAGTGAGTTATTTATATTTAAGGAATAACAATTTAGAATTTATTTCAATATTTTATGGGTTTCAGTCTGGTTTTTAAATTTTGTACCGAACTTGTCTCTCATTCTCTTTCTATAATTTTCTATACAGTTGTCTTACAATTGTCTTCCCTCAGATTGTTCAACAGAAGAGAAATTTCCATCACTGAGGTCTCCAGTCTAGATCTTAACAGTCAAAACCTAACATCTCCTGATGTAGTGTTTAATGTCTCGCACTGTTACAGTTAAGTTACATTTACAGTTTCTGTGTTTTCAGATTTGAAAAGAAAGTATGTATAGACAGATAGGCAAATAAATATCTTTACTCCCACTTTTTTTTTTTTTGAGTTATAATGCCTATGAAAAGTAGGCTCATGGTGATTTAAGACTGAATACCTTCATATTTCCTGAATTTATTTAGTGTCTTAATACTCTTATTAAAAATACTACTTCTTTTTTATGCCTTCAGAGTACAATACAGTTGATGAATCCTTTCTACCAGTGGCCAGTGATGACAAAGATATCCAGGCAGGCAAGCAAGAAAGCATATAAGAGGATACTGGGACAATACTTCTAAAAACCCCTCAGGTTTAAGGATTTTAAAATTTTATTGCTTCCTGGAGTTACACTGTGCGTGCAAGTAAAAAATGAGGCAGAGAAGGAAAGAACTGGATTAACTGCTGTCCCATTTCTGATTGGCAGTGGTCTGCTCAGAAAACTGGCTCTGCACAGTGCTGTGTGAAGTGAAGTCAAATCCACTAAGAGATTACTGAGGCAACAGAATAAATAAGAGTGCAGTTTTGGCACTGCAGTGAGATAGGAATGGCATAATCCAGGAGGTCAGTCACTGAATATTCTTATTAGCAGGTAAGACAGTGACCTGACTGGCCTATAATTGACTACAGCTGGCTTGGAGCTCAGTGTGATGGAAAAAGTACCTATGTAGCTATGTTAAGGTATGATGAATACACAAAATTACAACATACATTCTTAATCAATTAAAATCTGACTCTTGGCAGCGTATGAGCAGTAGGAGTAAAACCTTTCAGAACTAAAAGTTTTTTGAAACTACGGTGAGAAATTTGACAACAATGGTTAAAGCTGCTGGTAGATTTGAGCTAAGAAGAGAAGAAATTGATCCAATCTCTAGATCTCATTTTCACATAATTACACCTTGTACAGAGGGCTTAATTCAAATAACTGTATACATTTAATATTTATATGTAGTCATGCCCAAAAGTAAATTATCACGGGTTGCATTCAGTACTAACACAGTTAGCCTGCTGCCAGTAGTTGTTAACTGTGACTGCAACATAGGTGTATCTTGAGGAAACACACATTTTATAGATGAACTAATTAGAACTAGAAGTATTTTAGAATTACTGTTGTTATTTTCTAAACTCTTCTGTTGAGAAAGCTCAATATAACATTTTATAGGAGTCTACTTTAAATGCAGAACTTTTGGAAAAAAAGCAAAAGAACATGCCCAAGAGTGTCACAATCATTTTAATGTACATTTTGTCGTATTAGAAGGTTCATAGATCTAAGCAAAGTAAAAATGTATTGTCTGCAAGCTAGCACTAGTGTTTGACTAAATATTGTCCATCCAGCAGTTCAGATGGAGTATTTTTATGGTAAATTACACATTGGATCCAAAAGATGGAAGCACTTATTCTTTCACTGTTTGAAGTCAGAAGTATGTAAAGCTGCCAGTGATTTGATGAAAGCCTGTTTGTGGAGAGAATGTATAGGAATGAATGCTTAAAGATTCAAAAATAATTTGTCACATGCTTTAAAATTTCATCACATGGTTTCTGTTCCTGTCTATTTGATACATCAATACAGCTATTTATATTTTGTGTCCAAGAAAGATGTAACTAATATCAATGTTATGTTAAAAAAAAATTAAAATGAGAAATTGATGCAAACTAGGGACAAGTTACCCAATCAGTTTTTAAGCAAGCTTTTTCAACTCTTGTTGAATGTTAATTTCCTGAATCCTTCATACCCTGAAATACAAAGACTAGAAATATTATTCTCACTAAATGAGTCTCATTAGGAATATGATTAATATAGGAAAAAATTTGCAGTGGATTGCAAGGTTAGTTTGATCAATTGGAAGAGCAAGCATGGTCTCCTAGCCAATTTTATAGGTTGATGATAAAGAGAGGGACATTTTTCACTTAAAATTACACAGTATAACCGCACTGGATATCAGCCACAAGAGGTAAGTCATGTGGACACTCACAAAATGACTCATCTTAATTAGCAGTAATGACACCAACACATATCACATATCTTCACTCTACGTTCACTTGGTTCTAACTTAAAAGCAATGTAAGTCCAAAGTCTGTAAACACCTTATTTGCTATGTAAACAATTTGAAAGATAAATACATTCTTCTAGGAAGCTGGGAAAATGTGTTGTCTGACTAAAAACTATTCTTCGTACATTCTGCATTTTTTTTAGAAGATAAAGCTTCCTTCCTGTTGGGGGAAAACTGGATACATAGCACTGTATATATCAAATAAAAGTATAATTAAAAAGTCAATGCTGGGAGTGACAGCTTAGCTACTTAACCTGCTGTCAAGTTTCACTTTATTATCTTCAAGCTGCTGTAGTTACAAAATTGCTGGAAAAACTGTATTACTCTATCTAGCAGTGAATAGTGTTTGCAGTGTTTTAGTTCTCCTATGCCCATGAATCTTATTTTGCCTTGCACTCTTGTTAAAATAAAACTCTCCTACCTGGTTTTCCAACACAACTTTCCATTTTTACTAGTCTTTTATAAGGGCGTACTCTCTCAGGCAATGGATTTAAGTGATTTACACAGTGTTAGACCAAGGGGGAAGAAATGTCTTTGTCCCCCAGAGCAGCCACACTTTTAATCAAATATAGCTTATAAATCACATTTACAACTTTCAAAGCTCAATCAATAGGATACTTTATAGTCTGTAACAAAATTATCTGGAAAGAAGTAGAAGAGGGATGTTACTAAGGGACCACACACATCTAGGCTCTGCACCCTGTCTGCCTTTAGGGATTAAACTGCCAATTTTAACAGTGAGTGATCAGTCCCAGAACTTTAATGCATTTATAAGCAATGCATGGGTGATAATGAAGCATTCTAGGAGGCCATAATCAATAGTACCAAAGCACAGCAAGTTTCCTGTTACACTTTACCCTACTTCGGTGACAATTATTAATACTTTTCTCATCAAACTTTAGTTAAAGACTTTTGTTCTCATGGGTAGAAGTTTTCATGTCTTTGCTAACTCTGCACTATTAAATTTCTCTGAAGATCTCCCCAAGTAAATCACAGAATACCAAGGACTTCTCAAGGCTAATTCAGTTACATGTCTTAAGTTCAATTTGCATATTTAATATAGCAAATTTTTTATCAAGTGTTTAATTTGTATACATAATACTGAACAGTCTCCTTCTATAAAATGTAGTAAAAATTACTGCATTACACAGTACTTCATCTAGGACTAACATACATAAGTCAATACCAAGTTCTATAAACTACTGCTAAAATACCTTCATAACTTCAATTATATGTTAGATAATTTTCTCAGAATTTCTGGAGTATGCAATAGAAAATAAGAACTTAATCACTTTCCATTAGGTACTTCTTCAAAATGTGTTGCCTACTTGTATATGCCACTGATAGCACAAATGAACTGTGGATATTTTCTGTTGAAGATTTACGAGAATTTTTTTCCCTGCAAAAGGCACCATGAGAATTCTTACACTCTGTACTAAGAGCACAAATAACAAAGTATTGTCTTGACCTCTTGATGATCTAATGAGAGCAGCTTTCTTGAAATTATAAATGGATGCCTGCAGCTGTTGTATCAATATTCATTTTGCACTCATACTTCAGTGATACCAGGCAGTGCTGGCTAAGTGACTTACTTCTAAGTGTTAGACTTCACAATAGCAAGTTTTAATTCAGATGAAAATCATCTTAACAGACTGAGTTCAGACAGCTTTGCCCTTCATTCCTTTTTGAGACATCTGCAGAAAGTATTGGAAAAAGATCTGGATGATTTCAGGTTTTGAAGGCAAAAGACTAGAACACACTAAACTGAAGATGGGAGAGCTGTCACCAGCTCTCACAGAATACAAAGAATAATTATTAGGAAATAGTACTGATAAATTAAGATTTTGCATTAAAATGTATTTCCATTATTACTTTCAGCAACTTAGATGGAAATTGCATATAAAGAGAAAAGACAAGGAAAGTGTCATCACAGCTCAGAAGTCTATTCTCCTGTCAAACTACAAGTGACATTTAAGACAGCTCCGTAGGATAAAACTGATAAATTAAGGCCCTAGATGTGACTGGGTCTTTAACGGGTTTAAACACTCATTCTTTTTAATCAAAACCTTCAATAATTTTATTTTAAAGGAGGGTGGGAGAAAGTTTGACACAATAAGTGAAGTTGATAGCAGCCACATAACCTTTGACCAAATTTAATGTCAATTTGCTGTATTTCATTTCTAATAAACTCTCTAGGATAAAAGGTACCATGGTCTTGCTGGTATCAGGAACCTCCTGAGGTATCCCCAGAAGTAACATGAAAAGTATCCCTTATACTACAGCTCCTGTGGATTTCTGATGAAGACAAGTGAATCTGTCTGTAAAGTCTGTAAAAGGTTATTTATAGAACTTTGTTTTGTGAACAGATATTCAGGTGGAATAGTAGGATGCTGAGGAGGGGAGCTGAAAGGATTTGAATTGTAGGAACCAACTGTTTGAATCCTGATTGACATCCATCCTCTATGAACTAATCAAAGCCTAAATATATACACACTTGAAGCTGAGTCCAAGTCTTTAAAAGATGCTTTATCATATGGAGCCTTTGATTTCCCAATTATGGTATGAGAAGAGTATGTCTGCTAAAGTTTTCCTTTATGGTGTTCTGCAGACCCAATGAATGAGTCATGGCAAGCATGATCTGGTGTCAGGTGGTCAGCTTCAAGACAAACCCTCTTTTTGTAAATGGAGAATATGTCATGTGATAGAATTGCCATATTTATCTATTTCCTATCATAATCAGAATCCTCTGGCATATAGATATATATGAAAAAAGTCTTTCTGATATTCCAGGGACAGCAATTGGATGGACATACAGAGGCCTGGCTGCATGATCTTGTGCAGAAAAATACTTACTAATTCAATTTCTATACAAAGTTGGCAGGGCATGAATCAGATCTAGGCTAAAAGGCATGATGCTGCACTAATGCACACAGATGGTAGTAATTTTCCTAAATGTGTGAATTCCCATGCTAATAAAATCACATTATTTATGATTTCTTCACACAGTGGTTCAAGACCAGTGATTTCTCAGATGAAGTTAGAACATGGCCATCTGTCACTGATCATGCATACATGCATAGAGTAGAGTAATCATGCAGCATCTGGCCAAAATATAATTCAAAAGGCCAATGGGAGCATAATCTGAAATATAATGTCTTGAAAGTTATCATATCATGAAACAGCCATATATTCTAGCAAGGCAAGTAACATTTATAATATGGGGTATGGATTTTCTTCTGATTGTAACATTCTCAAATCTATACTAAACCAGATAAACAAGAGAAATCACATATCAAAGATAGAGATTTTTCAACATGTCGAATATATGCTGAGCATTGAATCTCTAAGATATTTTCTCTCATATCAGCCAATCACCAAGAAAAGGTGTACCAAGGTAAAGTTTTTTAATGTGTTCAACTGATTCTATTAAAACTGAGGGAAGTTTTCTTTATGTAATTATTAGGCTGACAAGCATATTTTATTAAGAACAAATAAGATTTGCTACCAAAAATTAATTACAGATACTTGATGTACATTGATAGTAATGATATACAAAAATATATATTTTAAAATTGTACAGTGTGAAAGAACCCTTAATATTCTTTTTGCACATTAACATAGAGTTTTCAAATCCAAGTAAAGCTAAGCTTTCTCTTGAGAAAAGAAATTTTATTCTGGAAAAAGAAAGGAGAAGAAAAACATTGATAATGTACACATGCCTGTTTCACAGAAAGGTTCATGTTCTGTGAAAACATATAATGATACTTGAAAGCACATGGAGTGTTTGTGGTTGGTCTTCAACTACCGATTAGTGGATTTAAAACCGCTGATCAGAAATACCTTCATCCACAATCTAAGATTTCTATTCCCAAGCACTCTTACGAGAATTAATTTGTCTTTGCTGACTGTCCTGTACTGAGTTAAGGACAGTTGGTTTTGCCTATGAAAACACAACCTCCCTGGGTGATCTACTGATCCTTGGCAGAAGAAAACTGTTTAGGAACTTACCTTTGTGGGACATGATTGCTATTACATATATTTCAGTATGCAATGTGTGAAACCAGACAGATTACAGTAGCTGCTAACTCATTGAACCTCATGCCCTTTATGATGCTGTATTAGCTTTCAAAGGCAGCCGATCTGAATTATCAGACATGCCATGATTAGAAAAGGAAGCAAATAAGGACCTCCCTGAGGCAGCCCTGGAAATTTTAAAAACATCTAGATAAAGAATAGAAGAATTAATTATCACTTGGCAAGCACAATCACAACATTATGACCCCACAAAAATTACAGCAGAATATGCAGCAAGAGTTGCAGTGAGGGAACAGAAGTCCAAGGTCATACAATGAGTCTGAGGCTAATTCAAGAATATAGGAGAGCTTGATTTTTAATCTCCTATGCTATTTAATACTAACAGTTTCTCTATCAAGCATTGAATTTGTCAGACTACAATAGAAAAAAAAAAATATGTCAGTAACTGGAAAATCAATTTCTTGCAGGGCATGCATGGAGTTTCCTCTAGTGTCCTGAAGCACTCTCCCTAAACTACTCCCAGAAACAGGCTTTTGATCTACTAAATTACTGTAGGTTTACTTGGGGGTGGAAGCAGGGATGCTCTTTTCACTCCCTTATCTGATTGTTCTTTCTTTCCTCAAATACACTCTCTGTTGACTGAGTAACAGTCAAATTCTTTGACTTGTAACAGTCTATTTTACTTTTCCTCTAGTATATCTGGCTTTTTTATTTCTTTCCTTACACTGAACATTACCTATGCAAATACCTTTTCTGATGTTTTTTTATTCTCCATGAAACAATTGAATAGTTGACTCCAGGAAGATAATTCTGCAAAGCTACATGACATCATCTTTCTCAAAAACATCTCTCTTTCAAGTCAAACTCTCTGGAAATTAATCTTTTCCTATACTCCACCTTGGTGAGGGTTTTTTTCTTTGCTACCTTTAATTCAGCCTTATAATCCACTTTGTATAGCCAAAGAAAGCCATTTCTCTGGTCTGAACAGATTGATTCAGTCCATTTCAGAATATATGTATCATTCTTCCTGCCTAAATCCTTCCCCACTTTCCTTTATTCCTATTGCAGATCTGATACAACATGTACAGAGTGCCAAGCTAAGCAGAGTGGCAGATTCTGTCCTCTGCTGCATCATACATTTGATGGCTGAATGGTCACAAAAGCAATGAAAATAAGCAGAGAACTACTGCAGATTTCAAGAGAAGAGTTTATGGAACCAGCAGAAAAGCACAAAAAAAAACCCAAAATCACAAAAGTAAAGATGATAGGTTTTGTGGTCCAAGATATGAGAAGTAAAGTACAGTAGTTACTGATGTCAAATTGTAATACAAGTATTTGGATATGCTTTCTGAAATAATCTCTGGTTGATAGCAATGAAGCTATTCAGCTTTTTGTTCAAATTCTCCAATAATTTCCTAACATTGTCTCTTTAGGTGACCAATGTGTTAACAAAATTTCAACTCCAAATTTCCATGAAATTTTCCATTTCTCCTTCACCGCATTCTATTAATTTTGAAGGTCACTATGTCTGCTAGTTCAGTTGAGCATTATGCTTTTTATGATATTATATTAGCTTTTGAAAGCAGCTGATCTGAATGATCAGACATCCCAGGATTAGTAAATGAAATAAGGACCTCACAACACTACGTAGTGAATTACAGAATGGAAAACTTACTGGTTTTATTCTACATATCCTGTTGTCCAGAAACATTAAGGGCAAAAGAAAGAATATTAATATTTACACACATTATGAAAATATTTGAAGGTTAGCCTTTTCTCAGTTTTTGCTTCCATCTTTAGTCTTCTGAGTAGTTTTTTAATAGTGATGCTGCCAAGCCTTCAGTCTACTACAAAGTTTTCCATTTTCTGTCAGAATAAAAACTTTGAATTATAGCACAGAAAAGATTAATGCAAGCAACAAAAATAAAGTTTTGGGATTTTGGGGGTTTTGGTTTGTTTGTTTGCTTGTTTTTCCACCAGAAATGAAGAAACTGCAAATTTCAGTCTTCATTCAGTGGTGACAATAGGGAAACATTCATGCTCTTTTAAGAAAAAGATCTAAGTTGGATTTGATTGGACTAAATATGACTGGGTTTAGAATTGCACCCTGATTTCTACCAGGAGATAACTGAAATCAGATTTTGTTTAGTAAGTATTCTCTCATTTTCAAAGTTGTTGTCAACATAATTTATAAATAACCACAGAGCATGCTAAGTGTGTGCAAATAGCACATAAAAGCAATGGGAACACTGAGGGACTATTTTATGTAGAAATATTTTCTCCACTAAACATTTAGTAAAAACATCAGTAGTAAAGAACTTTAAGTTCTTGTCTCACTCACATGTCTATTAAATATGATGTGGTACATAGCAGTTCTACCAACCTGATCTTCCCACCAGAAGGGCCCTTACTACAGAATACATCTCTTGCTGACTCTTCTGAAATGAGCAGATTAGTTAAAATAAACGCTGTTCGAGGTGACCAAGCTGAGCAACTGCTACATGGCTCAGACTGCCTCACAGAACAATGCTGTAGCTGATACACAACATAATTGCATATACTTTGCTGTATCTATAAAGTTAACTTTAAATTAAGCTGCTTTGGACTGGAAATCAAAGAAGTTTTTCACATAACTGGACTAATGCAGGTTTGTAACAGTGGGCAGGGACCAGGCAGAAAACATCACTTTCCATCTGAGCAAGGACTGAAAACCCTCAGACCAGGTAAGTGTTGTTGTTTGAGCCTACTCAGCAGCTAAATGCCCCGCAGTCGCTCACCCACCCTCCCCCGACTTGGGAATGGGGAGGGAATCGGAGGGGCAAAGGGAGACTCGCAGGTTGAGATAAAAACAGTTTAATAACAGTAACAGAACAATACACTGACAGCAGTATCAACAGGTAATGTACCATACATCTGCTCACCCCCCACCAACCGACTGACACCCACCTGGTCCCAGCTGGCAATCCCAAACACAAAGACACCACAGCAACACTCCCAGAAGTGGCAGCCCCTCCCAGCCCACTCCTGCCTTTATATGGTGAGCACAATGTCACGTGACATGGACTATCGGCCAATCCGGGCCCAGCCCTCCAGCTGTGCTCCCCCCGCCCCCGCACACAGGTGAGGGCACTGGGCCCTGGGGAGCCCCTGGGGTCTCAGGGTGCTGCAGCTCCTCCCGCTGCCAGACCAACGGGAACTCTAGGCCAGCCCCAACCAGGACAGTAAGTGACAAAGAAATTGTCAAACACAAGGAGATGTTAAAAATGTCCCTGTCTTTATACCGTGGCTCATAAAAAAGGAGGTGCAGATTTTGTATTTTTCTGTTCTGTCCACACTGCACTGGGGGGGTTTGGCAAGTCACAAAGGACTGTAAGAGCTACAACGAAAAAAGGGAGAATTAACAAATGCAAAAGAATGTCAGAAAAAGAGACAAAACTATTATGAAGTTGAAATATAGTGTTTCTATATGTTTTTTTTTTGTGTATTATACACATATATACAATAGCATATAACCAGTTTATTATTATCTGGGGGAACAAAGCCGGAAAGTAAATAAGGACATAATATAAATATTGTGTGGTCTGTAACATAACATTAAGTAAGAAAAGAGCAACCAGTATTGATTGGGTTCAGTAAGAGGCATTTCTGTTATTAGCAAAGGCCTTACTTTTAATGACATTTCACAGTATTTCCATAGATGCCTTCACCATTTTTCTCCCTCACCTTTTTTTTTTTTTTTTTTGGCAAACACTGTCTGATTATGTCTTCTCTTAAAGATTCATGAATCAAATGTTAAGAGGGAAAACACTTTTTATTAGAAGAACACCTTTTAAAGCAGAGAATGTAAATAGACATGTTACGAGCAAAAAATCATGGCATAGATAAATGAAGATATTGCCAGAACTTATAAAAATCCTAATGTCATGCACAATGACTAAGTCTTATTGATTATTACACGTAAAGTTCACCACTACTCATAGAATAGAATCCTATACACTTTTGGCAAGTTGTTTATGTGAAAAATAAGACACACCAATATAAAAGCATGGCATTAATCTACTGCTTCTGAAACTGTAACAACTCAACAGGATTTTAGTGTACCACCACTGGAGCCAGAAGAAAGAATGAAGAACATCTTTGTTCTGGAAGTGCAGAAAACGTATGATATATTTTCAGAGATAACAGAAAATGCAGACAAATGAAGGGGTTGGTAAGGTCCCTGCTGAAACCTCATTTTAACAACAACAAAGTAGTTGACTACTTCTGCACCAAGATAAGATGATAACATCACAAGCTGAAAGAGTTTGTGGCAAATGTCAAGTATAAAACATTTACCATCCTCAGGTAGTTCTGAGTTTTTATTAGCATTCTCTGTGTTCAAATTTTGTTCTTTATTCTTGTAAAATACCTTCAGCTGGATTAAGTATAGTGCCAGTTAATACTTTTCTTTATAACTCCTCATATTTTTATTTTGATTTTCTAGATTAGTATTTCAATAATGTTTTCAGTGTTGAACTGCCCTATCACACAACCTCAGAAATCTGTCTTGCCTGCTGTTAAGTGACACAGTAGTAGTTTCTTTATCCTGTTCCCTTCTTTTCTTAAATGTCATCAACTTTTTAGTATATATACTGGGGACCAAAGGCTTAATCACCTTGTTAATGTATCTAAATCTCTGTAAAACTAACTCTCTGTTGTTTTACAAACAAAACAAAAAAAGCAAGGGTGACCCTTTCATCAAACACATTTTGAACCAGTATTTTGGATCACAAGGTTCTGTTTTGGCAAAATTTATTGTTATTGTTCCTTTTAAATCTTTTGCCTCCCCAGTATCTCTGGATAAATTTCAGACCCTCGAGCATCAGCATGTGGATTATTCATGGAGATGTTCAGGCTTTAAATCTGGTTTGACATTCTTCTCTTTATTTTCAACTGCACCCAGTCTGGTCTTCAGAAATGTCAAAAAATGGCAGACTCGTGATCATCTAGAGCTGAATTTCATCTTATCATTTCCTGCCTTGAGTCTCTCTGGATTCATCTTTGAAGGAAGAGATTTGTGCAGCCTACTGGATTTCAGAGATCAATGAATGAAATATCCCTTCATACTCAATTTTTTTAATGTATGGAAATCCTTGATTTTCTCTACCTTTTCTATACACTAGTATTTTCATGAGTGATTTAAAATACTTTTATATCAAGAGCAGAATTAACATAAGAGGAATTCCCATAAAACTCCTATATAAGAATCTCCAGGAACAGAGAGGGTAACATACTGATTCTGCTGTGCCCTTAAAACATTTAATGAATTACACAGATATTTAGCAGGAATACTTCAATTTTAATGTTTTTTTGTTGTTGTTGTTATTAAAATAACAACTACATAATTTAAAACTCAGACAAACCTGCAGTGATAAACTGTTTTGTTTTGAAACTGGGATGCAAAAAACCCACCCAGTAGCATACTCCCTGTTATATGAGAAAATGTATATGAAAATACAGGTGTTCAACAGGGACTGGGATTATGCTGTTAAACTTTAAATACTGTACTTTGCCACATGGTACATATTTTACTTCTATAAATTTTGGTTGATATATGCTCTTTATTTCGCTGAAGTTCATCAGTTGTTGAAATGGACTGTTCATATGAATGAAAACAGTCACTACAACTATGATTATTTCTATAAAATAGTATTAAGAATAATGTTGTGTGTTGGAAAACATTTTTGGAAGTCAAATGAATCTATAGTTTTCTATTATGATTGGTAGAGTCTAATAGGATGCTTGTCTTTATTTTCTTGGTTTTATTTCCCATATTTTTATGTTTTCCAATGTATTCAATATGCAAGAGGTTTTTATTATTTATTTATATATGCGGTGTTTGAGTGAGTGGTGGGGTTTTTGGTAGCAGGGAGGGGGCTACAGCAGTAGTCCCCTATGAGAAGCTTCTCAAAGCTCCCCTGGCTCCAAGGCCAAGAGAATTAGTGATGGTGACTGTGTCCCTGTGGTAACGTATTTAAGATGCTGAACCTGGGAGGGGGAGTTGGAGTTGTGAACGGTGGTGTGAGGACACCTATGCAAACACCAAGGTCAGGAAAGAAGAAGGAGGAGGAGGGAGAGGTGCACCAGAGCAGAGACTCCCCTGCAACCCATGGTGAGATGGCAGAACTGCCACCTCTGCCACCCATGGAGGTCCATGGTGGAACAGACACCCACCTGCAGCCCCCTGAGGATCCAATGCCAGAGCAGGTGGTTGCACCTGCAGAAGGCCGGGACTCTGCCCGAAGCAGCCCCTGCTGTTGTAGTTTAGTGCTGGGAGGATTGCAGTGGTTGGGAGGGACCCACACTGGAGCTGTTCGGGAGATGCTGTGGCCCATGGGGGGGACTCATGTCAGAGAAAGTTTGTGGAGGACTCTCTTCTGTGAGAGGGGGACCACACTGGAACAGGGGAAGAATGCAAGGAGTTCCCCCCACCCCCTGGGGGAAAAGAAGTGGCTAACACTGACTGAACTCCCCATTCCCTGTCCCCCCGTGCCACTGGGAGGAGAAGGTGGAGATATTGGGAGCAAAGCTGAGCCTAGGAGGAAGAGAGCGGTGGGGGGGAGGTGTTTTCAAGACATGGTAATGCTTCTCACTGTCCTACTCTGCCTGTTAAGTGTTGTTGTTGTTAGTGTCTGTATTAAATTTATGTTCTTTTTTTATTCCCCTAACAAGTCTGTCTTTTTTTCCATGACTGTAATGGGTGAGTCATCGCCCCCTGTCTTTATCTCAATTCAGAGCTTTTTGCTTCATTTTGTCCTTCCCAGCTCTGGGAGGAAGGGGGTGGTGAGCAGCTGCATGGTACTCAGTTGCCCTCTGAGCTCAAACCATGACATTATAATACAGTGGTTTTATTTTCTTTTTTATAGATCTAAAAAAATCATTATTGAAAATTCTTGATACAGGGCAGTACAATTCACATAGGAAAACTGTTTTCATTTATGCAATATCCTGTCCTAAATATCAATCTAACAGAAAGTAGAAAACTGCTCTGTTTGATGATGCATTCAGTATTTTCACTAATTCCACTGAAACACAGGGGGACTCTACATGCTCCCAAGCTTTCAAACCTCCCACACATTCTGCACAGAATTTATCTACATGCACATAAAATATAAGTATATAAGTATATTGTGCTACTAGGAAATTCAGTTTTTGAATCCTGAATTTTTCAGATAGCTAAAATAGCTAAATAGCTAAAATATTTTTGCTATATAATTACTTGCATATTTTATTGCCACAAACAGTTACTACAAAAATGTAATGGAACTACAATGGAGGGTAGAAAAACTGGCTTTTTATATTATTTAAGAGAAGCTGACTTATTTTCCTCAAAGGGAGGCTTACTGTCTTGAGGAGCCTCAAAGCAGTGACTTTCTAATATTTTTGTAAATTTCCCTCCTCTTAAAACATTTTTTTTTTTTTTTTAGATTTTATTTAAACACAAGCGCCAGTGTTCCATGAAAATGCATGAAAAGGGATGTGTCAGGCACTCTTAATTAGAAATAATGTGGGGTTTCATGCTTAAATCAGAGTTCTATGCTTAGGTCAAGAAACTCCCCAGACAGTGACTGTCCACACAGCAAAACCATTTTGTCTGTAACCGCATCATGTAAGTAGCCAGTGTCCTCCCAAAATGAACACTTGTTTTGAGAGGCGACAGAAAACCGTCTGCCAGTTGACATGTGCCTGAGCAGGACATTTTAGTGAGGACACTAGAGAATCCTGATGTTTGCTTCACACTCTTAGATAGCTGAAGATCCTTAGAGTGGTCTGTGAGCAGACCAGCAGCTGCACACCTTTGGATTCAGGAATGAAACAAACCTCCTAGTTTTAATCGCAGCATTCTTGGAACCAAAATTTCAAGGTAGCACAATATACCATCATCCTAACTTGGTAACACAGGTGATTTCACTGGTAAAAAGCCTAACTAACTAGTATTTATTCTGTGCTATAAAAGCAAACCCAGTCTTCTATGTATCTTTCTTACAGGCTACATAATAAAACTCAAAAGACATTATTTGATACTTCATCTGCTTTATTACATGGTATTTCCTGTGGAAGAACGTAAATGAGCCAAGCTGAGAAAATAAGCACTGCTATACTGTCTGGAGAGACACATAACATTTCCACAGATTACTTGATTGTCAGCAAATTAGCACCAACAGAACACATGGCATCAATTCAGGTATTACTGAAAGAAGGTGTTTCCAGAAAATGCCATAAATAGAGAAGTGAAGGAAGAAAAGAAGGAAGTATTTGTCATCTATGCAAAAATGGTTATCTTTGAATGAAAAATGACTTGAAGGAGCTGGGAGGTTAGCAGCTGAATAGGTTACAACTTTAGAAACAATCAATTTTTATACCAACGTTTTCAAGTGGAAAAAAAAAAAAAAAAAAGAAGGCTTGTTTCCCATGAATTCTAAACTCACCATTATTTCATTTTCTGTTATCTGTTCTTGTCCAAAATAGTGCTTGTTATCAAACTCTTCCAATTCTCCTAAAGATTACTATTACAAGAAAACTTTCATCCACATTAAAGAAACAGTGCTTCAGATGCCTAATGCTAGAAATGACAAAATTTCACAGGTCTGATCTACATGAGGAGACAAAGAGGTTTCTACTGCTTTTAACAATCATTTTTTTCCCAGAAATAAAAAGATAACTTCCTAAAAAGTGCTTATCCATGCAAGCTTTTATAACAAAATGCTACAGCTATCTCATTTTCAATAACATCTAAATGAAAAAATAAAAATACTTTAAACAATACTTAAAAAAAATACTTTGTTATTTTAAATAGCCTGTGAGTGGATGTGAATGGATGTGAATACATAACCATAGAATAAAATCATAGAATAATTTAGGTTGGAAAAGACCTTTAAGTTCATCAAGTCCAACCATAAAATGGATAATGTAATAGCAATTTGACAACTATTTAAAAACTGTTTCTCTCACTATTAACTATTTTCACAGTAATCTTTCAAAGCAAATAATGCCCAGCAGGCACCATAATGTTCTTTCGTAAAACAGACTTGTGAAACATATATCAACAATCTCTTCAGTAATAGATCCCTATAGCTCTATATTATACCCTATAGCAATAGACCCTATAACAGTCCTGAAGATCATGCTATGGGGAAGTGGCATTTGGAATGGTAAGTAGTTTTACAGAGACTGGAACACCTGTTGTTAGAGTGGTTGGTACGTTGAAGAGCTCTTTATCTCAACAAGCTATTTCTTTCTTGTCATCTTCCCTTTAGGCATAGCTACAGTGTATCATAAGCTGTCATTTAATCCAGTTTTTAATTTGGTTTTAATAATTTTAGAAAACTGCTACATTCCTTTACAATTTCACAAAGTCCTCTAGATGGGTTTGAGTTGTAGATTGTTTTTAACTGATAAGCTACATAAATGACTAAACTGGGAGTGACATGGATCCTAATTCAGGATCTGATGTAGCAGAATACCTGCATCCTTAATGTTAAGTAGATGAATCACAGAGATTTCTTACACTCTTGCAGTTAAATACATGTAAAGTTTACACGCTCCCCTGTGTCTGAGACATAATTTCTAAATTAGATGAAAATGTACTGCTAAACTGTACTAAAGCTGTTACACTGACACTTGCTTTTGACATGGTAAAATTCTACAAAACTGTTCAGGAGGGAAGACATTATTTGAAAATTGCTTCACCACTTCCTTGTGAACCCAGCTGCTCTTTCCTCAAATCCTGTTTTCTTTCAATTTCAAAAACACTTCAGAAAATTAATCTACAACAAATAAAAACCTGATATGTGGTAACTTGCAAAGCAGGATGGCATCGGATTGATGATATTTTAGACATCAAAAACTTCTCCACAGTTTTCTGAACTAAAAAAAAATAGGGACCATATGCTAAGACCAGGTGACTGTGCAGCTAATGTGCAACTGGATTTGTTCCTCTCTCACTCTATATTTGTTCAAACCCATACAAATTCTGTGCATAATGGTGTAACTGGAATTTGTCAAAATGAAAAGAAAAGCAGGCCAACTTTTATAGGAAATATTTCTCAGGACTTCAATAGGGTAGAATGAGTCTGGAGTAAAACCTCTTTCTAAATGTAACTGAGTCTGGTTTCCTGGAAAATGAGGATCTGGGCAATAAACCAATTTATTAGTTGTAGTGCAGATATTCCCTGATGATTTATTTATTTATTTATTTAATAGCTAGATCTCTATAACTAGGTCCTAGCTGTTGTATTATCTGTATGTTGCATTAGCTTCAATAGTGTCTGCAATGTTGATTTTAAAATATTTAGAAGAAATAACTGTTCTAGTAGGTTGGGGTTAGGAGAGCAAAAATGTTGTCTCTTATTCCTGCCTTAAAAGGACCATCTCTTCTACATTATCAAAAAGTCCTTTCCTGCAGCTATAGGTACAGTTGTTTCACAGCACAGGAGATGGCCAATATACAAACTGGGACAAAAAGAGGTGGAAAACATCAGTACCATTATCCCCTCCTATTAATAAGGGAGAAATATCACAATGTGCTTCTACACTTAACTGCAACATGAAATTGATGAGAGTTTCTAATAATAGTAGAAAATAGAAGTTCATATATCTCTCTTCTATGTTAGTTTCTTTTATAATAGGGAAACACCAGGAATGACCACCATGCCAGTTACACAAGGTTCTAGGAACAGGACTACTTCCAAGAAGAGGTAGATAGCAATATTTGAAAGTCCCATAAAACAATAACTGCAATTATTAAGCACATATTCAATCAGAAACACCAAGCTACTATGTAGAACCACAAATGTAGAAAACAATTTGTCAGTTTACTGGTTTGAAAAATCAGTGCTGGACCAAAGTGGTAGTTTGCCATCAAGAACCACAGGTTATCTCTTTGCAGGAACCAGTTATTTGCTTTGAAAAATGCTTCCATATAACAGAAATTCAAGATGCAATGTGCCAAGTTGCAGGCTGATCCTCACTGAGGAAACATGATGGTTAGTTTATATATCAGTGATTACATACAGGAGACACTGATCTCTGGCTTCTGTGATTATTGCCATATTCATCCATAAATAGTCTGGTTTCTAAAAGCTTTTGTGTGACACCGTTTTGTAAGATACATGCTGCTATGCTTTCTAAATGACATAAAATATTTATTTCAAAGTTAAACTGATAATCAGAAATTAAAATATTATTTTTTTCCAATTAAAAATTCTGCAGTGACAATAATTTTATTTTAGTGACACAAATCCCTCAAACCCATTTAGGAATCTGAGTTCAGAAGTGTTTTTCTCAAAACCAAAAATGGGTACCTGAGGAGCAAAATTCTTAAATATTGTCAGTGTAGGTGACACAGGATAATTTTATAAACCTGGTGGCAAAAGAGTTGGACTTATCTTGAGGAAAGCAAAATTAAACAGAGACCAATAGATGAGCAAGGAGAAAAAAAGTCCAAAAAGCTTTGTGGAGCACCTGGGAGTTGATCTGGCTAGAAGTCCTTGATCAACTCATTAAATATACCTGGACAAAATTACCAGAATGAGTTCATCACTGTCTTCAGAGATACCTTCCACTTATACCACTGGAAGTGGCAACTTGTGTAGCTAAGATCAGATTTTAACTCATGACATTTAAACAGAAGATACAATAAATAGATACAGACCTCTAGTTCATATATGAAGTACTGATTTTCAATTGTACTTTAAATTCTGATAAAATCTGTTGCTAAAAAATCAAAATCATGGAGGTGACAAAAAACTTTATAGTTTCCTGTCTCACTGTATCACTATGTGATTATGCCCAAGGCAGTAAGATATTATGAAGTGTTAATAAGTCACACTTCAGAAGGTTTGCTTAGTCTCATATCAAAGTGCAAGATTATATCTATGCCTGAAAGTGCAGAAAAGGACATTAAAGTTAATTTAGATAATTCCTTTTTGCATTGCTCACCAAAATAGTACTTCTGTTGAATTTTATTGTCTCAAATAAATTGTATGGGAATGGCTAGCTATTTCTGACACACAATTTTAAAATTGCTATAATGGCAATTAGTGTATCAGACACAATGTACAAAGTTATTTAAATTCTGGCTAAATCCTTGTTTATTCTTAACTAGTGTACCATGTTCTTAATTTTTTAAGTCAGTCTTTGAAAAAACATTCTAAAAGTTAGGGGAAAACTTACTCCTTTTTTCAAATCTAGCCCAAAACCTAGTTCATGTAAAAGTTTTACATACACAAATGAATGCATTTTGTGGGAAACCAGTAGGCATCTCATGAGTTTAGGCATTGGCTCTGGTTTATGACACCAAATTATTTACTGAATTTTATACATATCTCTACAAACATTTTTTTTCTGCTCACAGAGACCTATGAGATTATGAATCATATTGAGGGAGGACAAAATGGGTGAATGTATACTTGAATTCTGGAAAGCCGGAGCATATAGCGTAACAATATCCTGTTTTAGTTTCTGAGTACCTCAAACTGAGACTTGAATGTGGAGATGAATACACTATTGTCCTTCCTCATCCACACTTCTTTATATGATTCCCACTTCCTCATCCTTCTTTTTGATGGAAATTGTCACAGATGTGTTTTAAATCATACATACACAGTATAAGCATTATTAAGGAGATAAATAGATCTATGACATGTAGAAGACATGATATCGTATGCTTCTAAATATGGCTGAAATCACAGAAATTGAACTAATTACATTTATTTTCAAAACAAAATACATAAAGACAAAAAAATCTGTTTGAGATGATTGATCCTAGTCAATGATGCAAGTTAGAAATGTTAAGTTAGGAATAACGTCTAGAAAAGATGCTATTAAAAGAAACTTCTAACATTAGGGGTGATATCAAGTACTGCTCAACAAATCAGGAATTCAACAAGTATATCCCAGGGAACAAACATAGCAAAGTCTCCAGGTGGGACTTTTGCAAGATAAATGCCTGTAACAGCCTCTCATTTTACTCCTGGTTTTGCAGCTTTGTCAAAGGGGTTGACCTTTAAGTAATGTACAGAACATACACAGGCAACATATCAAATTAAACAGATTTCCTGTTTTTAACACATGACATTTAAATATTCTTTTATTGAACAATTTAGAAAACTTTTACAGAATACTAAAAATTTTTGAGACTTTAAAAATGTTAATCTTATAATTAGCAGTCAGGGACATACTTTCTTTGTACATGCAAGTCAGTGATATTCCAAACCTATTGCTATGAACTTTACAGTAATAGACAACCATCTGCCTTCATGCTAAAGCACAAGCATTATGTTTTTTCCACTTGTATGGAGGGATTTCACAATGAAACAGACACAACAGCTTAGCTAATAATTGTTTCATGGAGGAAAGAACAATACATATAATATTAAAGTCAAAAAGCTTATTTATCCATAAAGGAAAAAGAAAAAAAAGTCATTCAGAGTACATTATTTACCATTCACAGTACTCCCTGTCTACACAGTCCTCCCTTTCTATTGTATGACTTAGAACTCACGCTCAGTAATAAAGATTAAATTTACATTGGCAACAAATTTTCTATGCTGCATTTGAAGTTAGAGTTTTTAAAATAATGCTTGTAGCAACTTCTCATTCCCAGCTAACGGTAATTTGTAGTAAAAAAAAAAAAAAAATACTGAAAGCAGTATTAAAGGGAACTTGAGGCCTCAGAGCCTCAGATGGTTGCACATATATGCTTTAGACTAAATCCTCACTTTGTATACTTGAGCATATATCCAGTGTTCAATTTGACTTCAGGAAATACATTGGTTTCTATCCATAATTTTCTGTTTCCTTAGAAAAATGGAGATAGATTTCCACTTTTCAAAATTGTCATTCAAGGACATTTCATATTTCTGAGGTATGTGATTGTTTAGAGTAAATACACTATGTATTTAAATAAACTATCTTGGCCCTAATATATCCATAATGACACTTATGACTTGAACATATTTTTCATACAGGCAGAACAAGCTGTTGGAGTTTATTAATTAAGGAGCAATCAAATAGGAAAATGCAATATTGCATATACTGAAACACTATCAAGTTGAACTACATAACTGAGATAATGACATTCACTTGCTTTCACTCCAGAAGATGGTCATATATGCTGTCAGAAATATACAGTTGTTAGTAAGAAACTAAGTAGTGTATCTTGACCTAGATATGAAATAAACAATTACACACATTCTAATGAAGCCAAGATGCCTACACAGGGTTTGTATATCAGACCCTGTGATATGCCATTTTGAATATTACTATACCAGTTGAGTGTATGATATATTTTCTTGCTAAAATGTAGTTAGGTACAAGGTAGACCACTGATTTGATTAATAAGTACATATTACTGAGGTGTACAGGTATATGTTACCACACAATTAAAACAGATGACAGCTATCTTTAAGGAGTTTAGACATTTTACTTGACTGAAATAAGGTTTCTGGATTGCATACTTGATAGTTTACTTTTTCCCTTGCAAGGTCTACAGTAAATAATTGTAAAATAATTATAGATGCCCTTATCTCCTGTAATTTTGAGTTCTTTCTAGATTTCTTGAATAATAGGTCCCTGAATATCAAAGGTTTATAATGGTAGTTCAGTCGGGCAGTTTCTGGTCTCATTACACTAAATTATCAATCTTGTTGAAGCTTTAGGATTAAATAAAATCACATTATGCTTCAGTTACTTTTCAGCTGCTAAATACAGGATACATAAAATATTATCCTGATCTTTATCAACATGTAATGTGACAGCACGTGTCCTGGGTTATAGCTGCCCCAGTGAGCTGCTGATGAGCCTATCACATACTGCAGTCCTTCCTGACCCAGGAGTGCTAAGCATGAAGGCTGTTCCCTGCATTGATGGTGGGGTTGTACAGAGTAAAAGCAGAGCTCTGTGAAAAGAGGAACCCTTTAATTTATCTTCTCCACACAAAGGGAAAAAAGAAGAGACATGTTCTTCTTCCAGTGCCAGAACTATTAAAAGACATCCTATGCAGAAAAATGGATTGCTGTTAAAATCTCTTCAGCAAGCATGCCTGCAAGCTTCAGCAAAGGAAATGGCACCTCTTCCAATTTTAGAAAAAATGAAAAGATATCTCATGGCAACTAGACATTCAACCATTAAAAGCATGATATGATTATACAGCTGAGGCTATATTCTCAAAAGGAGCTACTTGTTTCAGGATATTTTTAAAGCTTGTATTTTGATTTTTATTGAATGTAATAGTTACTAGTGTGTCTAATGTAGGATGCTTCAGTCCTATCAGAGATTTGATCACAACTGTGATTTATTGTAATAGTTCCCTGCTTTTACTTTGCTCTTCATGTAGTAATAATTCAGTCATATTTTCAAACATGATTTTTGAAACAAAGTCACAGAAAGAGATAGAAGGGGACCTCTTAATTTAGACAGGTAAGATAAACATGGAAACATAGTTGGAAGAAAGTTAACTCATCCCATTGTATGAACTCAGCAGGCCTGTACTGGTTAAGCTTCAAAGGACAAAATGGCTTAGCATGATGTCTTTTTGAATGAGCAGCTCAAAACCAGCTGTTTCCGTCAATGGACCGGAAGGTACTTCTACCAAAGTCTGGCACAGGGAGGTAAGTACTCAGCCCAGATAATATGATTCAAACATTTATTATGTCATTCTGCATTAAAAACACCAAACTATAGAAGACTTCTGGAGACTGACAGATCAACTGGAAGGTAAGACTAGGTCAGAAGGTGGCCATAGTATTTCATTGGCAGAATTCACCAGTGGAGTCCAGACAAGGTGTCACCCAACAGAGTGGTTGTCCATATACACAGATATGGCCTATTACTACAGGATGTCTATCAAACTTCTGCTTAAATTTAACATTGCTTACTCCTGGCATAGCCCTCAGGAAAATCCAAAACCTGCTGCCACCCAAAATACTGCAGATGATGCTGATACAAAGGATGTCAACTGCATTCTTTGGAACACAGAAGGGAATTCTGGCACATAAAATGTATGTAAATAAATAAACCACTTTATTGAAAGATTGAAAATACTTCATTGAGACACACCCTGAATGGTAACTAAATCTTTTTTCTTTGAAGCAAATATGCTTTTTAGGTTCCACTCTTTTATGGATTATGGTGCAGTTTGCACAGCTTCCATGTATTAAAAGCAAGTGCAAATAGTATGCCTAGATAACAAATGCTTAGAAGATATTCACAGAATTCAATTTTAACACTGGAAATGTGAAAATATAGGATTTAATTTATTATAAACTTGGGAAAGGCTGAAAAGTAAAATATTCTTTGATATCTAAGCAACACACAACATTTTTTTTTTTGAGCTCACAATCATTGATTGCTTTCACATATAGTGAGTGTAATGACCTACTTTCAGACAGTAATACAAGGTGATTTTAACTCAGATATACCAGCATTCTGGAAAGAGCATTTTTAACTCTAGTTGCCTGTATTTCATCCCATTAGAAGGATGTTACAGTTATATAACCATAATCTAGATGATTTTTTTGTTCTTTTCCTGTATACTAGTAATGCCCTTTAATACTATGAGAATTATCCACTGCCATTTATATCCCACTGTAATTTAAAAGCTAAAACACTTTTTGAAGCCAGCTATAAAATCTGTCACAAAAAAGAACCTTCTGAAAAGCAGGAAAGCAAAATAATTGCAATTACAAAACAGACACCCTAGCAGTTATTTATCAGTTTGTCTTATAGCCTTGATTCTATTTACAAAGTAATCAAAATTGTTCAAATAATTCATTTTTATTCAAATAGTAATTAAATTATGTTCATTCGACTAATTTGTACATTAAAAGCAAGAGTAATACAATAGAAGTGTAGATGAGCTACAAAGTGAAAAAAGACTTTTTCAACAAAGGGCCAGGCACAGTGGTGAATAAAGAATAATCTGTAGAAATGGAAAACATATCTTTTGAGGAAATCTCCTTATTTTCTTAACTTTCTTCTGTCCCAAAAATACTAGGCTGTAAGCATGCATTAACACTGTGCACAACAATTTGCACAAATGACACTTTTCTTTTGTTAACTCAAGCCTGCAACTCTTACTATTGTGCCTGACTGATATCACCCATCTTACCCTCCAATTATTCTAAACACCTCAATGAATCTGCTCCTAAGTTATCAAAAGTAACTGAAATGGAAAACAGAGAAACATTATGATCATTACCTCTTCCCCTATTCCTACTTTAAAGAAGCATATGACTTGCATTTCACAACTAATAGAGAAAGTATGAACCATGACTACCTTTTTCGCAGAACCGACCAGTGAAGTGTAGTGGGCAGTCGCACTGAAACGAGGTGGCCCCCGTAGGCAGAGAGAGGGGATGACAAGTCCCTCCATTATGGCACATTCCTTCCTGGCATACAGATGGCAATTCAGGGGAAATCTGAGATGGCACAACAGGCGCAGGCAACTCAGGCACATCAGAAGAAACCATAGGGAATGCTGTTGACAGATGTGTGGGTACAGTAATCCTGAAGGGATGAGACAACACATCAGAACAAAATTTTGCCACTATACTTCAGCTTCCTTTAAAAACAGTAGGGTTTTTTGTTTAGAAATTCAGATTATATTCATTAAAATGGGAGTACCTTAGTAATTCCAAAATCAAGTCCCTATCCTGAAATCTAGCCAAAAGATAATGAAGGCATTTTTCCCTGCAAAGGAGCAAGAAATAACTTTGATGCATGTAGCACAGTTTGTACGTATTTTCCTACTTCCTTATCAGTGAATATCAACAATGGACTGATAAATAAACACAGGCCTGTATTTTTAAATATTTTATTTCTTGAAGTTACCAAATCTCATAAGGCTGTTCTGCAAGACATGACTTCCATACAAGTAGATTAAGCATGTGTATGCAGAAGGAAAATGCTGTAGTACAGCAATATAATAAATTTTAATTCATAGAAATAACTATATGGGGGGGAGAGGGGGAGACAAAGAGTGTTGGTTTTATTTTCATTTCTCCCCACAATTTTTTTGTCTAGAATGACACTATCTTTTTCTTCTCAATTTTTAAGATCTCACATTAACTACTAGACTGATATGTTAATCATTTCCTCATTTTAATTATTTCTTATCCGAAGTTGCTAGAAATTAGTCAGCAATATCACCTCTTTGTCCTAATTATCAAGTCTGTTTATTAATGCTTTTTGTTTTAACCAGAGAGATAAATATGTGATTCATTAAAACTGTACAAATTTAAGGCTACTGATTTAACTATCAGAAAAACTTATGTACATAACACAAATCATTATGATGAGGGCAAAGCAAAATGAATCAAAAGTCACAAGAATTTTCATGACTATTTAATAAGCTTTCATAATTAAAAAAAATATTTTTCAGTAAATTTTACATAAGACAGAGGCATTCTTTGATTTTATGAAGTTCAAGGGATTCTACTTTTTTTCAAGAAAGCAACTTCTAATTCTGAAATTTGTCAACAGCAATCTTATAAAATACCTTACTATATTTACTTCATTGGTAAGTTTGAACTTTCTGCATATTTCTCCTATGCCTATGCAAAAAAAAAATCATATTAGAGGAATGTAAATCATATTAGAGCAATGCAAAATATTGTATTAGAGGAAGAGAGACTAGGTTGAACTGAAATGTCACTAACATTTTGGCCAAAACAGAACATAGAAATGACACACTTCATACAATGGTTTATAGACATCACAGCCTGTGAAAGTCATCATTTCCGGCAATGTGTTAAACATTAACAGCCAAATTCTTACTCATTTTGGTTAAAATGATGGCATAAACCTGCTTTACAAAAAAATAAATTAAAAAAAAAAATTGTATATTGGCCCCTGCTGCACACTCCCTTCTCTCCTTGCCATCTGCTCTTGTATCAGCTAAGACTTCGGATCACCATATTGTAGAGGTTGGAATCTGTCTTAAAAAGAAGTATTTGAAAGGGATGATGCTTCATGAGAATAGAGTGCATCTGAGGAAACAAGATAGATGGGAAGATTGTGGTATGATAGGACACCTTCTGTGTGACTGCATTCACCACTCCATGCATCTGTCTTCTTCTTAAGTCTAGCTTCCAAATTTATTAAATATCCCATTTAGTCAGGTCAACCTGAAAACTGATTTTAATAATTTATTTTTTGGAAGATCACTATTGAAAACTCCTTACTCTGAATTATCAGTACTGCACCTGTACAAAAACAATGATACATACTGAGGAGCAGGTATGAAAGAAAAGAATCTGGACAGAGGAAAGACAGAAATAATTCAGGACAAAGTAAATATCTAAGGGCACCCAGAGAAAGGCATAGTAATTGAGAAATGAGTGGAGCCTGGGAAAGAACAAAAGGGACACAGGACTTATGGCACACAGGACTTATGTGACAGCAAAGAGGAGACGTGCAGAGCAATCATGGTAAGGGGACCATTCGAGCGGGATACTGAAGCAGGGATACAGACTGTGTCCAAAACATAAGATAGGCAAAACATACACACCATGGTGGTTATTCAAGGAGGTTAAATGCCATCCACTCTATATGAGGGAAAAGCATCCAAAGAGATGGCAGACAACAAAGCAGCTGAAAACAAATCCCTGAAAGATTTTGGAGATTGAGGACTTGCTGGTAAGAGGCTTTGAATTTTAAGAAAACATATGACCTGGCTGATTGCTATTAACATGAATAGAATAACAACATTTCCATTTATATGAATAGAATTACAATGAAGAAATTGCTGGGTTTATAACCATCCTTTTATCCTACGGGAAATAACTAACATGATCTTCATATGGGCTATTCCATTCACAGCAGCATTAAGAGTGCACTAATGTGTGTGTTATCTTCTACCAGTCTAGCACAGCAAATTAAAAATGTTTAGTCACCTGCTGCTGAGATTACAACCATTGATTAAAAAAAAAAAAAAAAAATTTCATTTTATCCCCAAACATAATCCTAAATGCTTGAGCAGCTCTGAATATGTTTGAGCATAAATGCTTGAAGCAGCTCTGAACGTAAGCTCTGTAGGCTTACATAAAGAATCAGACATTTACATGAGAAATTTATTGGGAAGTATTACTGGGATTTGGGTTTATTTTCCCTGTTCCTCCTGAAGAAAAACTCAACAAAAACTAAATACAACTTGAGGGAGGATCAGGGCATGAACTAAGCTCTTACTACCAGATCTGAGACAGACCGTTTCTCTAATGACAGTCTTATGGATGACCATTGCAAAATTTACTCCTCTGAACCTGGTCACAGCTACCATCAGGTGTAAAATACTGAATGAGAGGAATATCTGCTTGACTGGCAAATCATGCATTCTTGTATCCACTGGAAGCACTCGTTTCCAGCCGTGGAAGTTTCACACCCCCTTTCTGACAGCAAGCTACTAGTTTTCTCTAAAATAGAATCACAGGAATGTGCTTCAAATAAAAGTTTTCGAGTGCAAGTAACACAGCCTCACTTCATTTTTTGGTTGACATTCTTATCCACAGAGTGGAAAGAAAGCTCCTTGCCAGGTTGATTTCTTTCTGGTTCATTTGCTAGTCTTTTGCAGGGTGTCAGCCTTTGCAGTGTTGTTCTGGATGTTTTGCTTATAAATGGTGCCTGACTGCCTACGTGCCAGCACCGCTTCCAGGCATCCCGTGGCTCGCTGACTTACTGTAAAAGTGGAGAAGAATTTGCCTGGGCTGCTTTGTGGGGCAAACATCTGCAGCTGCACTCACAAGCCATTCAAGCTGCTGCTGTGAATAAGCAATGACCTCGGTTCAACACAGTTTAACTAAAACATTTATTTGAATAAAGAGCCAGGAAGTGTTTAAAGTAATTTAATAATTGAGGTGTTAGAAGTTTTGACAAAGTCTAACAAAAATAAATCAGGCAAAACTTGATTCACTGATACTATACATCAAGGCCACAATTTTCTTTTTTTTTTTTTTTTTTTTTTTCGGTTTCCCAGCCCGTCACTGTCTCTCAGCTCAATAGTGTACAAGAAGACCTTATAACTTGCTGCAAGCATCAACACACTGTTTTTAATCTTAAAATGAGCTCAAACAGATGAGTTTTAAATGCTGTAACCTTGTGTTTCATACTCAATGTATGTAAGTTTGAAATGCTTGTCTAAATATAGATGCTAGTGCAATTTGAAGTCTTGTTTATTTTATATTACATTCTTTACCACTCAAGGAGATGTATGATCAACTGAAGGGCAGGAATATATCAGTTAAGGATTATGCTTGATGCTATGTTGATAAACCAAAAGCACACATAGGCTAACCAACTGTTTCCCACTCCCCTACACTCTCCTCTCTTCAAAGAGCTGGAAACTATTAGTGTGTGGAGTTAGGAGCATTGTGAGTTTAAAAGTTCACAAAACGTCTGGGATGCCCCAGCTGTGCCCTCACCTGGCAGTGCAGGGGCTCAGCCTTGCTGAGGGCTGAGCTGGGTGTCGCTGGTTTAACCCCTGCGCTGGGGTCAGTGACCGGGTCTGAGAGAGCTGGGACTGTTCAGCCTGGACAAGGGAAGGCTCAGGGGGATCTTGTCGATTTGTATTGACCTGACTGGGAGGGGAAAAGATGGGCCCAGAATCTTCTTGCTGGTGGCCAGTGAAAAGACACAGGGCAAGAGACACAAACTGAAATGCAAGAAATTCCACCCAAAGAAAAAAAACTTTTTTTTTTTTTTTTTCATAGGGGTGATCTGTCTGTATAATGTACTTCAAACTGAGACCTGCAAATAGAGAAGACCTGTCCCCAAAGTAACTCATTATCAGGCTGATGGCAGCCATGTCTACAGAAGCACTCTGACAGTTTTCCATGAAGCAGGTTGATGAGACATGCAATGGCACGGGAGTCCCAATGATATGATAACATCTCCACTGCTTATATCTTTTGGTACTTACATACTTAACATTTTATTACTGAAGTAATGGATTTATCCTTATCTGATATGAGTGCGATAAGGAGGTTTGTATTTTTAGCTTGTCAATAAAGTAATTTGTGCTAGGAAGCAACTGCTTTTATTTGCAATTTTCTTCAATGGAGAAGTGTGTACATGCCATTTCTTTTAGGTTGTGACAGAATATTATTTTAAGCAAATGTTTTAGATTTTTGAGCCAAAAGAAAGACTTTTCAATGACATTAACATGCATAGTAGAATATCACTTCAAAACCTTATGAAACTGAAAACAACTGAACATCATGGAAATGTTGGTTTAAACAGGAATAAAAGACTAGTACCTTGCACATAATTTGGCAAGAATAAAAAAGCCTTTTACAGGCTGTTTATTTTACTGTCCACAACCATGTAAAGAATAATACTTTAAATGACATTTTATTGATTTCAGTGAATCCACGGAACAGTATATCTGCGCACTTATCCTACTAGAGAAACACCTTAAATCACTCAACTCCGAGAAAACAATTTAAGAGATTACCAGAGAGGAATTATTTTTGTTCAGCAGTTTAAATCTGAATCTTATTTCCTCACTCATCCCAGTCTTTGTTTGGTTTGGAAGAATCAGGTGTCTGTTCTCCTAATAGAGTTGACATGATCAGAGAATCATAGAGTGGTTTGGGTTGGAATGGACCTTGAAGATCATCCGGTTCCAACCCCACAGCCATGGGCGGGGACACCTTCCACCAGACCAGGTTGCTCAAATCCCCGTCCAACCTGGCCTTGAACACTTCCAGAGAGGGGGCAGCCACTGCTTCTCTGGGCAACCTGTGCCAGTATCTCACCACCCTCACAGTGAAGAAATTCTTCCTTATATCTAATCTAAATCTACTCACTCTCAGTTGAAAACCATTACTCCTCATCCCATCACTATAGTTCCTGATAAAGAGTCCCTCCCTAGCTCTCCTGTAGGCCTACTTTAAGTACTGGAAGGCTGCTATAAGGTCTCTCTGGAGCCTTCTCTTCTCCAGGCTGAACAACCCCAACTCTCAGCCTGTCCTCATTGGAGAAGGTGCTCCAGTCCCCTCATCATCTTCATGGCCTCCTCTGGACCAGCTCGAGCAGGTCCCTATCATTCTTATGTTGGGGGCCCTAGAGCTGGACACAGTACTGAAGGTGGGCTCTCATGAGAGCAGAGTAGAGGGGTAGAATCACTTCTCTCAACCTGCTGGCCACTCTTGATGCAACCTATGGTACAGTTGGAGATATGATCAGGCATCTCTTTTAAAAATTCAGTTCTCAATGTACGTTCCAGGTAATGAGTCCATCTCCTCCCTCCTACTAGGCACAACATTTTGTAGCAGAGTTCAATGATACTGTAGTTGCAGCTTTCCATTTAAAAATTCTCAGTTGGTGTAACGTAATTTGCAACTGTTTTTGCACACACAGCATCTCATTTAATGGTACAAACTCTTAGCAATGCAAACAATATATTTGATATACAATGTAATTGAGGATGTGAGTATGCAATTAACAGATATGATAAAATTTATGAAAATTCAGTTTACAAATTCAAAGAAAAAAATATTAACTCTAGGATACATAACAGTGCCACATATAGGAAGATATGTCAGGTATGGAATGATAGGTGAAAGGGGAAAGAGAAAAAGGAAATACATGTACCAAGACACATATTCCTGTTCTGTTTTCTTTAAAGTGTGCAGATTCTATAGACTTTGCAACAGATAAATAAGTTAATATGACACAGAATTTGCAACAACAATACTTTATACTGAAAGTTTAATAGTAAAAACATTCTTAAAGAGGACATTAAAGTGGTTTTCCTTGGATGATATTTGAAAAAAACCCTCCTAGTCCCTAAGTTTAAGACATGACAAATAATGGTTTCTCTGTAACTGAATTTCTGTACCAAATCCAGTCTTCTTTTTGCTTGGATTGCTTGAAGAAGTAAGTGAGCACTGAATCTTTCAGTTGTTCACAGTGATCTCTACTTTGGCTTAGTTTTGCTGTTTCATAGCCTTCTCCATCCTCCCTTCTAAGCTTCTCTGGACTTTCTATCATCAAAACATTAAACTCAAAAAAAGGAGAGCAATAAAAACTACCGAGCACTGAGTGGACCAATATGCAAATCTTTAACTTTCTGAAGTTTAAGAAAATCTTGAATCTGTCTGAACTTCAGCTTTTGATTTTACGTTTAGTCAATAACCAGAGTTAGAAAACTTCTTAGCTGCTGTTTTGAAAAACATCACTTGAAATGCCTGAGTACTGTATCTTTTTGTTGATTTATGCAACTACTTTTGTTTCTTAAAACTAGTGGTTTTGAATGGGAAAAATATTTTCATTCCCTCCTTGAAGATTCTCTCTTCAGAATAAAAATGTTATGTTTTTAACCTGGCCCTGTACTTGTCCTTCTGAAAAACCTCTGCAAGATTAGAATATAACCATTCTGTCCCAGTTCTAAATGGCTGAGTAATTTGTACTGGTCAACTGAATTCCTGTAACAGTAATGCTGTGAGAGCTACCTAAAAAAAAAAAAAAAAAAAAAAAAATCACGATTCCAGAATGGAGCCACTACTGTTTACCAAAGCTTCTGTCTAGTTTCAAGGACTAAACACCTTCCACCTCAGTGATGCCATATGTAATTTAGACTAAAATGGAAGATCTACCTATAGAATATGCCAGAATGCATGGAAACACACACTTTTGCAGGCTGATACTTCAATGCACCCTGATTGCATTACAGATAAAATGCAGTTTTGAGAGTACATACTTTGTTTTTAGGTGCACCACATAAGAATAGTTTAGCCACCTAAATATTTTTCACAGAGTCTTTAATCTCTTTTTATATTTATTTCCCCATGTGCTGAAAATATTTGTTGCCTACATAAGTAGGGGAGACTTACAAGGCTTTATAAATATTAATTAAGATTTCTGGATAGAAAGCATTTTGCTATTCAAAAACTATGTGACTGGTGACAGATGGGAATATAAAAAGGCATTCTGTATCACATATTATTGAAATTACCATGAGAGCTGGCCTTCAAGTAAGATGAGACAGACATGTAGAAATTATTAGCAGAGAAAGAGTTAAAAATGCAGAGTACTGGTATGTATTATCTAGTCTTCCAGACTTAATTTCTAATTATATCTTAATGCTGGAGAATGGCTGGCATGCATAAACACAAACATTATTTATTCATCAGTAATCTGGCATTTAATTAAAATACGACTGCATTCTCATTGAATGCATAGAGAAGAATGATGTAAATATGACAGGTCAAAAAATTCTTGTGACATTAACAGATAGATTGAAAAAATATATTGCTGAGAACTTCCTAAATAGTATTTTATAAGGTAACAGATAAGGAATTAAAATACTAGGCCTTTATGGTATATTTTTTTCTATATATAAAAAAATATAGTCGATAAAGCATGTGTTACAGATGAGGGAGTAAACAGTCCATAGTTGGTCTGGGTACTGGGGTTTACTTCAGAACCAACAATATTAGATCTTTTACCCTGCTTGTGTCACACACTCATTCGTGCCCTCACTCCAGTCCAAGCTCCGTTATATTCACTACTTTTCTACTTTCCTTCCCAACAAGGAAGTTGCTACTGGTCTGTAAAGCTCAAGTTCAAAGTCATGTTGATTCAGACTGAGCTGTAGTATCTGGTCTTGATTGTTACCAGACATGGTGCCTGTTCATCTCCATGCATCTTTCTTATCTTCTGTACCTCCCCACACTTCCAGGATCTTTCTTCCAGCCAGGAAGTCAGGAAAACTTATTTTTCAGCACACACTTTTCTCTCCAGAACCCCCAGTACCCATTTTTCCCAGTTAAAATAGTGTCTCTGTGAAGAAGCACAATGTGAGATCTGACTCCTAAATGGTGCATTTATCTCATGTCTCTTCATTAATTGGAGGTTTCATGATGTGCTTCTCTTGTTTGGTCCAGACATTATCAAATTTTACAACCACCTCATGCTGATTGCAGCTATCAAGTAAGAGGCTTCTGTTTGAGAATTCAGAAGTTTAATTTTGGATGTTTGTGTGTGTGTGATTATCTGCTGCTTGATACTGTTTACAATATAATAATTATTTTTTTTTTCCCCTACAGCTGTATTATATTTTAGAGTGTCTTAGTATAAGAGGCTATGCTCATAGATGTCTCATTCTTCTTTCTCTTATTAGTATGGAATGACTCTAAGGGTGCACTAAATGAAGTTATGTTCTTATTAATGAAATTTTCCTAAAGGAAAGTTGTTAAATGCTGGAGTACAGAATATTTGTCTCTCTTGCAGTTGGAAAACTTTGTATTTTGGCCACAATGTGTTTTTGTAGTGAGCACTCTCACTTTACTTGAGATTGAACAAATACTGTAACAATGACAATGACAGCAGCAACTAGAACAATTGATAACAAAGTAATTAACATGTTCCATACTTATGACCTCACATTCAATCTCTTTTTAATTCCAATTTCTCCAAGACATCAAAATGGCACCCAAAATAGTCTTTTCCCTCCTATATATTTGAAGAAATTTCATCTGCCGATAAAACTCTAGGACAGAATTCACTTTGTCAAGCATCATCTGCGTAAGAGCTTGGAAACCTGCTTGAGCTGATCACCTTCATTCTCCTTGTAATGATCTATAAACAGAGAGCAGCATCTCCAGTTCATCCCATGCTAAGAAAAGTGACCACCTTTATCCATTGACTACAGATGGAACTGAACAAATCAACTCTGATGAGTGAAGACGAATTCCTGCTTGTGGTCACTTTGTTACACTTAAAATCATGCATGTTTTGATTATATAACTGAAAAAAAAAAAAAAAAAGCCAAAATATTTTTAGGTATTCAAAACACTGGCTCAAAGCATTCCCTAAGAATCACATACCTTTACATCAAAGAATTGAGTTTGCTTTACCCTGTTCCAATATAAAGTGATCTTTCTAAATTTTTAAGCCATTTAAGTTCATAATGAAGAGACTGATACGACTTTAATATTACTAAGAGAATGTGACTTTAGCTTAGCAAAATCTTACAACATGGAGAAATAATAGCAGGCAGTATTATCAAGACTGAGAAGTTTTATTATTAGTGTGAACAACTGGAAGAAAAACATAATAAATAGTTCACAAACAAGAAATAAGGAAATTCCAGATGCCTTGTCAGCAGATTTCTGTCTTTCAACTTGCAGAACAGTATTCAAAACTGTTTGCACAGGAATCAAGATCAAATGCAGCAGAAGAGCAACATGCCACTATGTTGCACTAAGCTATTCAGTTTTGGTTAGGACCAGGAATAATTAAGGAGATGTCTTTTCTCGACCTAGATTACTTAACAGAAAAATGATAAAAATTGATTATTCATACCTCCCATCTTCTTATCAGCTGAAAGGCTTTCACATGTCAAGATCATAGGGAGGCAGAGAACATATTAAACTAAAAGCATGTTATATTGAAATTATGAGATGGTGTCCTGGGTTGAGTGAGTGGTGGAGTTTTTTTGGTGGCAGGGGAGGGGACTATCGGGATGGCCCCCTGTGAGAAGCTTCTCGAAGCTCCCCCAGCTCCAAGCCAGCTCCACTTCTGTTTGGGAAATTGAGCCAATCGGCTGCGCCTCTGCGATAACATATTTAAGAAGGGACGTGGTGACGGGCAGTGGGACTTGTGAGAAGGAGTTGCTGCATCTGCATGAACACCAAGGTCAGTGGAGGAATGGAGGAAGAAAGGAAGGGGGAGGTGTGCCGGAGCAGAGACCCCCCTGTATCCTGTGGTGAGACGGCAGGGCGGCCCCCCCCGCCACCCATGAAGATCTACGGTGGAGCAGACATTGATTTACAGCCTGTTGCTCCTGCTTGCATGATCAAGGTTCTGTGCCCGAAGAAGGCTGGGGTCTCATGGGAAAAGGTAGCCCTTTTGCTATAATTCAGTGCTGGGAGGATTGCAGCATGTGAGGGTGTCCCACGCCGGAGCAGCTCAGGAAGGGCTGCAGCCATGGGAGAGAATCCAGTCGGAGGAAGTTAGTGACCCATGATGGAGCAGTGTGGGGAACGCTGCAGCCCATGGGAGGAATTCAAGTCAGAGAAAGTTTGTGGAGGACTGTCTCCTGTGAGAGGGGGACCACGATGGAGCAGGGGGAACAAGTTCCAGAAGCTGCCCCCACTGAAGATGAAGAAAGCAACAACACTGACTGCACCCCCCATTCCCTGCCCCTGTGCCACCAGGAGGAGGAGATAGAGATACTGGGAGCAGAGATGAGCCCAGGAAGAAGGGAGGGGTGGGGGGAAGGTGTTCTCAAGATGTGGCAATGCTTCTCACTGTCCTACTCTGTTATGTGTTGTTAGTGTCTGTAATAAATGTATGTTCTTTTTTTTCTTCCCCTAACGAGTCTGCCTTTTGCTTGTGATCATAAAAGGGGGATTTTCCCCCATCCCAGTCCTATCTTGAACCCCAAGCCTGGCTCTCTGTCCCTTCTCATTGCCAGAGGGGGAGAGAGAGCTGCTGCATTGTGGTTGGCTGTCAATCAGGCCTAAACCACAACAGATGGTCAACCTGTTCCAGGGTAATATTTAAATAAATTGATATTTTGCACCTATTGATCCTAACAGCTTTTGGTTATCTTAGATATTACCTGAACCCAAATGCTATGTTACTGGGTGTTTAAGTACCTGGTTATGATTTGAGACTAGGCAATACCAGTTCCCAAAACTCATTGATCTTTCCAACTAAAAAACAAGTTTCAAAGCAAGAGAAAAAGAGAAACCTGAGGCAAAACTGGGAGAATATTCTCAATGGCAGAGTAAATACTTCTCATTGTTACCTTCAAATTGCACTAAATACATTTCTGCCATTCATCCTTCAGTAATTTTAAGTCATGAACAGCACCTACAAAACACTGATGTTAGTGATTTAACAGGGTCATTATCTCAAAGCAGGTCAGATTTAAGAATATCAGCCAAATCTTCATTATCTTATCAACAATCTTTTTATAAAAGCTATCATCAGAACACAATCAGGTTAACAAATGTAAGAGATTACTTTGTTGTGCTTATGTTCCTACTTTCTTTTTTTAAAATCTACTTCCTTGGTTTCCTTGCAAAAATTAAGACAACTCATTTAGAATACAAGATTCAAACTATATAACCTTTTGATTTAAATGATTAAAATAAAACCTACCACAGCAAGCAGATTGTGCTCTGCCATTTGCAAAGGGGTTAACAGAGTTTAGGAGGTACAAATATACCTTTTTTAGTAAAACATAAGAAGTTCCTTCAATTAGTGAGATTTTATGAAAACCTGACAAAGGCTTAATTATATGGCCATATTCCCAAATTAAAGAACTTATCTTTCTCTGTTCATATTAGAAATGTATTCTGAAGGAAAAAATATATTTACTGTAAATAAAATTAATCTCACAACTAAAACCATCTTGCCAATTAAGAGTTCTGAACTCTAGTGAATTTCTTTCATATACTTTAATTCAGTCAAGAATATTTTATATCTTCTGATTTTATAATTGGTATATGCTGGAAGCCAGTTACTGATGTCACACTTCTGTTTCTAGTGCCCAGAAACTGAAGAGATCTATTAATTTCACTTAATTTTCATACAATACTCACTAAATTTTATAACATAGGTGGAATATGTTAGGCAGTTAATTTTAAGTAATTACTCCATTTTCAACTGGCTGATGTCATTTGGCCTTCAGCCTTGCTCCTTAAAGAAGTAAAAATCTCCTATTACATCTTTCTATTTAAATAAGGAAAAAAATTGATGGTTAAGAAATACCAGCTCACACTTTCCTGTCAACTAGGACCTTGTATGAGTATTAATAATGCAGCATCTTTTTATCTCATCTACCTCTCAATTTTAGACTGGGTGGAGAGAGGAAATAGGGGAAATTTGGCTCCAGAAAGCTGTTCTGGAGCATTTATATCTCAACAAGTTCTTGTACAACACAAAGTCTGGTTGTTTTCTGAAGTTCAGTTCATTTATGTTCATATCCTTTTTTTGACACTGTTTGCAATTTTAACAGCTCAGAGTTCTATGAGCTAGAATCCTTCCTTTTGCCCATAGATAGAATACTTTAGATTTCTACTATTACTATGACCAACTACTGCTTTCTTTAAACTTCAGAGCTTCAAAAGAAATATGTAAACCCATAACTAGAATTCTTTCTAGAATTTTACCAATTACTTGAGAAAGATGTGAGTAGGAGCTGAAGGAGAGAACACAAAATCCAAATTTATCTTTATATTATATGTGTGATTTTGAATGGTCAAAAATACATGTGAATACCTAGTGCAGTTTTGCACAGATGAAGCAGTAATTTCTGTATACTCTGAACATTCTACACATTACAGAATCTGATCATCCAAGAGCCAGACTTCATCTCTGTGACTATTCATTTTAAGGTTTGAACATGTATTCTGAATTGCTTATGCTTCTGGTTTCTGCTTTTCATGTAATTTTTTTGAAAGAAAAAAGAAATTATTTTTTATTCTCACAAATATATCAAGATCTGTCTTGATTTTTATGCCAAATTTCCAAAGCATTTTCTCTTTATCCAGAAGCTGTGTTTTCACTTTAAAAAAAATGAGAAAAAATTAAGGGATACAACAGGATTTAAAGCTGTTCTTTTTCTGAATAGTTACTTCAACAAAGATCAATAGCATATTTTTTAAAATTTTATACTAGTGTTTCAAGGCTGCAGGGGGCACTGATGCATCGTATATCCACAGTACTGCAGAGCAAGAGTCAGACAGGATATGATTAAGCAGTCCTGCAGGTTACAGATACAGAAAACCTACATAAACTATTTATAATCAATTTAGATTTTGAGAAATTAGGTAATTGCAAAATATTTATATGAATTTTGGAGGGGGATTAATGTTTCTTTTACTGGTAAATATATTTGTTTTTCTGCTGCAATCAAGTAGTTGTAAGGATAAGATTGTTTTCTTAACTTCATAACCAAGGTCCCTTGAAGGATAATATATCTTTCTAGCATTGCATTACTAAATATTACAGATTTAAACAAACAATTGCCATTTCCTGTAGAAAATAAAATTTTACTTAGCAGCTCCCCAGAGAAGCCCATTTATTGGCTGTTGATAATAACTTGTTTATATATTAATCAGTCAATACAGATACTGTCTGCTTTACAGACTTATTTAAGGATGTATTACAGTAAGAAATTATTATATATTTTAAGGAAAAATTATATATTTTATCAGTTTGTTGAATATTTTCTATTTTAGGACCTAGAAATTATGACAGCTAAGATGTAGAGATTTCCTGATAATAAGAATATATGACATTTTATCACTCAGCAACATATGGTAGACATGCAACCTATGCCTGCCTTATATATTTTACATTCAGTACTACTATTTATCTTATTTATTCTTTAATTCCTTTATCCACATAATTCTTTTTTTTTTTTTTTTTTTTTATTTAATACAGTTTACATCAGATTTTCATCTGTTTATCTCAGATCTTCGTATTTCCTGCAGTTACAACAGTACTAAGCCTAATAAGTTATGGCTGTCTAGAGAATCCTTTCTAGAAAGATGCGCAGTGTAATTTTAACACGCAACACATGAAGAAGCTACTACTTCAGTTGATAGTTTATACCAATTATAATTATAATTACTGTTGCAGCTTTTTTGGTTTATTACCAGTTCAGATGTTCTGGTTACACCTTTTAGCCACTGATTCTAACATGCTGTTCTCTGCTGAGCTAAAGAAACTTCCCTGCCCAGTGTTTCTCCTCATTAAACATATATGCTACATTTCTATATGCTATAATTAGCTCAGCTGTATTTTAGAAAAACAAAACAAAACAAAAACAAAAAGCCCAAAGAGACTGAATTCCTAAAGTATCTTTCTGCATATATGTTTTTTTAAATATATCACCAATTTCTTTGAGGATTTTTTAATTATAATTTTAATCTTTTGTACTTTTTAAGTACTGCTCCATTTCACACCAGTACATGAAGAAATACCATACATCCAATATCACAATCGTGTACACAGAAATGAAATTATCTTCCTACTTTCTTGTTCACAGAGAAATCACATTTATCATTTCGATACAGAATCTTGCACTGAGTTGCTTGTCTACATTAACTAAAAATAAGTCTTCAGAACATTGTTCTTTTTGTGGTTTGGCCTGTTTAAAGAACTTCAAATATGAAGTTTTGTACAAAACTGATTTCAAAAAAGTTGCTACCTATTTCCTTTATTCAGGCTTTCCTTTTCTTGTAGTAATTAAACCTGCAAAGTATGAGCAATTTTAGACGAATTTTACTTTACTGCAAATACATCTTATGAAGTTAATTGCATATTAATATGTACAATTTTAATTTATATGTTCACAATATATACCACTACAATGGACATATTTTGGACATCAATAATTCAAGGGACTTTTAAAATAAAATCTATTTTTAAAACTTGTATTCTTTAATAATTTTTAGATCTGAAATGAACAGTATTAAAATGATTCTGCCAAAAGGAAGCTCAAACTATATTTTAATTGTAAAAAATGTTCAAAACCTTTTTCAAAAATTGAAAAATCATTTGTGATGGCTTATATTTTCCATAAAAACACACAAGATTTTACGATGCCGTTGATTGTTTCACTTTTAGCTTTGTTAAATGAGATTTTTACAAACCCACAAATATTTTATAAGTCATGAAGTGCTGTGGTCTATTCACTGACACAGCAAAGGACACAGAATGGATGCCAGCAGAGAGCTGCTAGTCAGAATAGAACGGAACTTCCTAATGTTTCTCTTGACATTCAGGCTGTTAGCAGTTGAAGACAACTCTTATAAGTTCTTATTACTTCTGCATCAAATTCAAAAGTGAATCTCAAAGATGACAAAAGTCAAAGTGAAAGTATTATACTGCTTCAAGCTTCCAGTAGGCAAATTATTCCTTTCAGTATGACTCTCATTCTTACATATTCTAATATGCCTGTCTTCACAATACAGCCTGGTACAATAACAAGAGCAACTACATCTCCATTATGAGGCACTCTCTGCACATAACTTGGAAGTCATGGAAACCTGCTTCAAAGTTTAATTATTTGTGAGTATGTAACAAAACATTTTTTTCTCTATTTCTAGGTTTCTGTAATTAGAATGACATCAAACACTTGCTCTAAAGGTACGTGTGACTCTAGTCCAACAAGAAAAGCATGAAAGATAATTTACTTTTACTATTCAATGGTTTTTAGACAATTCCTCCTGTTATATATTTGGCTTTTATGAACCACAGCTCATAATTAATTTAAGACTAGACATATAGGGAAATATTTTTAAAGCAGAATTCTGTCAAACTATTCATGCACCCACATGCAAGTTTTACACAGGCAGAACAAAACTGAGATTATATTTTTTTATTCTAAGAGAGTAGAAGAAAAGGTCTTTATTATTCACATACCTGTCTGGCTAGAAGCCCAAGTGATTATTTCAGGAAACTACTGAACCATACCACTTGATGACTTGTGTCACTAGATAATTTTTCTTACGCATTAAGGTAGAATTCCCAAAGAGTATTGCAATGGCTATGACACATGATATTATCAATGCTGTGAAAAATATACGCAGTGACATTTTAAGAACTTTGAAAAATGGCTTTAAATTTAGTTTTTACTTTGTGAATATGCTTTGGTTTTGTAGGAAAGTTTGGATGTTCTCAACTCAATACTTTTTTTTTTTTTTTTTTAATTCTAGTAAAACCCTTCTACTTTTATGTTTAGAGTATTATTTTGTTTTTAGGGGATGCTGTGCTGAAACCTGATATATTAAATTCCTTCATGAGAAAATGAGTCTTTCTCATAAATCCTAAAAATTTATTTTCTTGATACAATTTTTTTTCATGGTTTTGTATTTCAAAATCTAATCATGTTGAAGCACTGTTCTTGTTTGGATGACAGAATTTCTAGGTATAAAGCAATTTGGCAGAAGGTAATGAACATTACCATTAACCTAGACAAACCTAAAATGTTGTGGCAATGTGTAGGGTTCTGGAATGGTGATCTTTGATGTAAAGCAAAAAAAGAGATCCTCCTCATTTGATGGAGCTAAAAATATACATCTGAAATCCTGCACCTCTCCACCTAACAGATTACCATATAATCCACAGGTAAGAAGGCTGAAAGACTACAAAAAGGCTTTCAAGCTATCTTGGCAGCCCTCTAATTTTGATCACTCTTGATACTGAAGAAGCTCCAAGTACAGAGATCTCACCATGTTATCCTTTAGGTGGTAATGAGTCCCAGAATCTCTGAACCACTCCAAACTGGTCCACTGATCTCTCTCAGATCTTTAAGTCTCTTATCTCCTATGTAAGAACTTGTGATGAACTGCTGAACAGGTATCTGATACGACAATCTCTCTCAATTCCACATTTTAAGAATGTGCTGTGGATGGATACAGTGATTTTATACACTAATCACAGTTGTTTATGGTGTTTTGAATCTACCATACAATGTATAAAGAGGTCAAAGTAGATACGGATTATTTGTTGTAACAGAAGCCTTTAACACATATTTCTCCTTCCTAAGGTATTTATTTAACAAATTAAGTTATGTAATACAAGTGTTTTGATTAAAGCTTAGCACTTTATTTTACTGATGTATAAGGGGATCCATTTATATGCAGTGATTAAGTATTTGGGGTGAAAGAAGCTTTATAAATTCCATTAACACTTTTAGTAAACATATAAAGTAAAAACTACCAGTAACTAGGGATATTAAATATTATATAACTGAATTAAAACAGATACAAAGGTGTTATATGACTGCAGAATAATACTTTTCCAGCACTGGAATCTTTTCTATAGCACGAGACAAATACATTATAAAATAATGAAGTACACATGAACAGTGGTAGAAAGACACTAAAAAACCTATGAGTCTTATTCATAACAAAATGACCTTTCTGTGCAACCATGTCAGAGTGTTTTCCAAAATATTTACTTGAGATATAATTTATTTGTATTAACATACTGCCTCAGACGTATGCATTGGCATGCATACATTGACATATATATGTGCAAATGGCTCCTTGATAAAAACAGAAGAAAAAAAATTCATGGTATAAACACTTCTCTTATTAGCTTCCATGCATGTACCTGGCAATTCCATCAGAAATCAAGATCTCATTACAATTGTTCATTACAGATGCAATACTAGACAGTGACTGCCACTGAATTCTGTTGACAGAATTAATAAACAATCCTCTGTTGGTATAATGTACATGTCTAAAGTTACAGAAGGGTAAGTAAGGTCAAGATAAACATCACTGTAAATGATTATTAATCTTTTAGAAATAGATAGTTGCCCCAAGAAAGACTGGTGTTAGTTTTGTGGTATGCTGATGAGAGGCAACCTTTTCCAGAAATATGGAGAGAATTGTAATATTTACAAACAAATATTATCTCACCTGCATACATTTGACACATGGATTTGTCTAATATCCATCACAAAAGATTTCCACAGAATACTTCAAAAGATATAGCTAAAGGCTTACACAACAATGTACAGTGATTCTGAGGATTTATAACAGTAGGAAAAATTAGATCTGACACTTCTTTTTCTCTCTTTTTTTAACATTTAAGTCTGTATCACTGAGAAGTTATCATCTGAACAAGAATCACAAAAGAAGAAGAAAAGATAACAGAAAAATACCCAGAATTCATGTATGAAGAGGGTCCCAATACGGAGAGTGGCCCGAGTAACGACAATCACACCGATGCGGCTACATGTCGTCCCCCTTTATTGCCCGAATCGCTTGGTTATATACTTTGCACAGCAAGCACCCGCTGTTCACGCGCCCCATACCCCTTGATTATTGGTCATAAGCAACTTATCACGCACCCAAAGGGAAACTGTGATAGGCAAGCATCTTGCGGTTTGCTGCATACTTGTGCTTAGCTTAGCCAGATACATAGCTGAGAAAATTCCTCATTAACAGATACAGTTCCTCACAACACCGCCCTTCGAGGTCATTCTCATAACACAGGTGTTGTTAGCAGTCTGATCTCAGGCCTGGATTGTCCAAACCTTGCAACAAAATATCGTGGCCATTCTCTGTCAGAAATTCTACTACACATGTACACACAGAGAGTAGAAAGAAAATTTCACAAGACAGCAAAACTCACAAAGGAAAAGAAAACTTTACAAACAAATGTTGTTAAAGATGAGGGAAATCAAGAAGGGAAAATCAAGCAAAAAGGCTGAAAGTATATAAAAGCAACTCAGGCACTGGAAAATAACAAAGGGATAATTAGAAACAAACAGAAAAATTTATCAGACATCAAAACTAATAGATGAGAGAGTAAAAAGTAACAAAATAAATGAATACAGAAAAAGGCAAGACAGAGTTATCACTCTCTATGCTAAAGTTGCATAGAGTTGTTATTAACATAATATCAAGAATCATATATGTGGTGAATACAAATGAATGATATTTCTGAAGCTTTATTTTCAGTTCCGCACTTCAGAAACATTTAGTCCAATCTCTGTGTTAAGCACAGAAAACACAGAAAACCTGTTAAATAAAACTAAGTAGTGTCAGTATTGTTCATTTAATAATTTTCTTCTACACTGTTGAGGAGCACTAGATATATTTTTTGCTGTCTCAGAATTAAACACAGAAGTCCAAACTGTTAATGAAAAAATACAAACATAATCTATGCTGAGATGTAAGAATGTAACTTAAGTTTTGAATAATCTTTCTTTCACATATAACAGAAGCTCAATGCTTCTTATAGGATTTTGCATTTATTCATAAACTAAGATGTAAGTAAGCAAGAGAGCTTAAGTTTGGAACTCTGATTTCCCCTTCAAGTTTGAGCCAGCTTGTACATTTGACTGAATTTAAGTTTTTCAGCTCAGGGGGATTCATATGAAGAAACTTTTCAATCTTACCCAAATCTTCTATGTACTCTGATGATAAACTCTAACATATAGTATGCAACACCATAAGCACTTTTCCTTTTCCAGGTGGGGAATGGTAACTGTTTGACTTTCACAGCCATCTGAAAAATAACTTTCAGCAGACCCAACTTTCACCTTTTTTAAATATGCAGTTCATTCAAAAGAGAGAAACCAAAAACCTCAGATGCCTGATGTCAGATGCTCTGAGTTGTGATGTTTTATAATATTCTGAAAAAGGAGGAAGTTCCATAGAGGAAGAGACATGCTGAGAAATTTCACAGGAGACTGAATTTCACAAAGGTGTTAGGAGTCTGTTGGGATGTTTGTAAAAATATCACAGAAAACTACAGAATGGAAAGGGGAGTACTCACACATAAGGAAGGGGATTTAAAGCTTTTTGGAAAGTGGGTAAGTGAAGGGAAAGTGGAACTGAGGGCTTACTGAAAACAAGTAGAGATCTCCAAAATGCATTGCATAGCTCCTGAGAAAATTGCCATGCATTAGGAAACCCATCAGTCCTCTCAATGGAATGGAACTTGGGTAATGCACATTCAAGAGCCTCTTTCCTAAATGCAAATAGCAATCAGAGTCTTTGCTGAAATGAAGCTCAGTTTCAGCCTGAAAAAACATCTAAGATATATTAACAGCAAAATAAAATATTTTAAAAAATCAACCAAAAATATCTCCAATGGGCTGCAATGAAGAACTCAGTTTATTAGCTCCTGTTTGTGAGTGCAAATCAGTCTTATACATTTGCATTCATCAGTAAGACTCCTCTTAGGAAAACAATAAACAGCATTTTTCTGTTTCCTAGTTAGGAACTTTTTAAAAAAAGAACAAATCATGGCTTGGATAGATACATGTATATGAATACGCATAGGCGTATGTGCATGGATATCTATATGTATACGTATATATTTTATATATGTGTGTATGTTTGCAACCTCTGAATTTACTACATGCAGTAAACTCTTAAAAGAATATACAGCAGTCCTAGCTCCCAGACATTAAAACAGAAGTGAGCTGCAATAAACACCAGTTTTTAATACTGGGACCCAAAGCTTCATTTGTATCTGTCATCTGAAGTCTACCTGAAAGTGATAGTCATTTATCTATTCCAGTAACAGTTTCTGAAACACTTATAGGAGCTTTATATTGCATTAACACATCACAAGTATCTTATTTGCTTCAGAAGAAAGAAAAAATAAAAAAAAATTTAATTTCTTTCCAATTTTCTCTTCTACTGCTGTTGGCAGTTATATAATATCTTTCAAAATTGCCTATATATTCATAACTTTGAGACATCAATAGTTTAAACAGAATCATAAAATAAACTTTGACAAGATTTACATAAGTATATAATCTAGCATAATTCTAGAAAAGTACCTATTGGAATCTGACCTTTACTAATTGGTATGGTTGTATTATAACCTTTCCTGAAAGCAAAAGCTGCATGGCTTAAAGGACTTTTATGGCTGTACATCTGCTCTCAGAGAGGCAAGTTTAAATTCATTCTCTTGCCCATACCATGATTCTGCTATTTCCTATTCCACCTTGGTTACATCTTATGGCAGGAAGCTCTGACGGGCCCTCATTTCAATACCTCCCTCCTAGCTGTTCTCTCCTCCCTGTGGTATCATATGTTATAGCATATCTATGAACTCCAAGCTTAAACAGTGATGCATGTGATTAGCAGAAGGATCTGGGCCGTGACCTTACAGATTACTTAGTTAAAGTCTCATGATTGAAATGATTGAAACCTCAGTGCTTCTGAGCATGCACAGAAATCCTGCATCTTTCAGGTTGATCAGGATTATTGCAAGTTTTAAGGTCTTTAATCTTAACCAATTGCCCAGTGCTCCCTTTATCAATCATCATCTTGAATTTAAGCAGAATTTAACACCCGCTTCCAAAATTACATTAAAAGAATTTCCACGTTGCCCCCATCTCCCAGTTAGTTCTACTAAGTTAAAATAATTCTCCTTCTTTTGCATTGTATGATATTTGCAATATAAAATATGAATGCTAAAGGAACAAACACCATTCTTGCCCTATATATTTAGGGCATTTTAGACAGCAGATAGTCAGATATGTATGATAGTGAAATTAATGTTATGGCTTCAATTTTTAAATTTCTTAATTGCCCAAAATTTTTAAACAGTAACCTACACTGCATTAATCTCTCAGATAAGCAATATGGAGTATATAATATACTATGAAAGTTACTGAGTTGTCTTGAAGTAGTGATGCCAATAGTTTTGAAAAGGTTAATGAACTGTATCTAAAATTTGTTTTTGAAAGCTCTCTCTATTCCTTGAACATATTAGCTCATCCTTTTGGTATTTTAAAATTCAAATAGATCCAATTAAAAAAATGGCAGAACATATTTAAGTAAATTTCAAACCTATTAAAAATTCATAAGCTTAAAATTTACTCACAAGCCCATACACTTTAAGACGTTTCTGCATGTCTCCCTTTGGCTGACCTTTTACACCACAATAATGAAGTAATCCATGCTGCTGGGGAACTAAGAAGTAAAAACCCCAGCAAAGTAAATAAATGCCACTAGAATATAGCTAAATATGCAAAATCAGGGATATTCAAAATTATAAAAATTCTACAAATAGGTGATGATAAGTAGAAGGTCAATTAAAGAAAAATTACAGCAGCAAGAACAGACATAGTGCCACTGGATGATAAATACAGGGATGTGCTTAAAGGAAGGAATTGGATTTCTTTGTCTACACATTGTAGAGTGCTCTGTTACTGCCAGGAAGTTCCATCTGTAGAAATATTGCATCAAAAGAACCACATGAATTCTGCAAATGCAGTATAAGTACACCAGGCTTTCTAGTAATCACCAACTACTCGTATTTGCAATGTATATAATCCATTATTGCCTTATTTAAGCAGCTTTCTTCAATCACTTTCTCCTTCCTTCTCAAAACAAATCTCTTCCCAAGAAGCCTGTTTTGCAAGAAGAGAATGGCAGCTGGGCTTCCTAGATACTTTCTGGGAAGCAGGATTTATACGTAAGGACTGGTGACAGTCAAGATGCATGTGGGTTATACCTAAAGTGAAAAGCAAAGGATGATGTAAACTGCCATGTGTGGGCAGATATGAAATTCATGTGTGACATGGCAGGGAATGAGTAAGTAGAATGCTTTCCAGGCTTCCCTGTAGTCCACTCCTATGGGGCAGCCATGTCACTAAGGGAAATTCAGACTAATTTCAGTTCTGTTTCCCAGCTTTTCACTGACAGGAATAGCTGTGATTTGGACCAGCTCTGTGTGGATTGCATGGGGCTGGACACTGTTGGGCTCATCTTCAGCTTTCTGGAACAATGAGGGAGGTAAAAGAAACATGCTGTCCAGGATAGAGAATTGAGGAGGCCAATATCCTTCCAGCATTCTTTAATGTATACACTATTTCCACGGTTCATCTATACAAACTATCATGTCAGTTTGTTCACCTAATCAGTTGCATATACATGATAAGTATTTGCAAGAAACAGCCCTAGACTGTCGTCATTGAGTTCTGATTCAAATAAAGCAATCTTCAATATCTATATTATACCACATCAGCCATATTTCTACACTACTTCACTATGAAGGGAAATATCAGATTCAATATAAAATGTAATCAATCTTGGCATATAATTCTATAGATTATAATATAACAGATAATACAGCATTCTAAATTATTCAATTTAAAAAGAAACAAAGCTGAATTTGCTTATAAGCCTTCTCCTTCCTGTCTATATCCCCCTATATGATATACAGACAGACTGGACAAAGCAGATCTCCTTGGTCTTTTGGTTCTTGAAGGCTATTAGTTCTTAAATAAATTATTATATAAGATACTCAACAAGGACTGAAAAAACAATGCTGTCAAAAAGCCCAAGGATGTAGACACCTATCTTAGAGAAAGTATTATTTTAGAGAATGAAAAAAAAGCACAAAAGATGATAACAGTCCTGACTTTAAGTTATCCCTCTTTTATCTATTAGTTTAAAAAAATCATAGCTCCAACTTGCCTAGAATTTGGGACACCAAACCTCTAATGCTTGTTCAAAATGGAGAACAATTTCATAATCTAGTAACACGAAGAGACATCTGAAATAGTTTATATGTTTTTTGTTTTTTTTTTTTTCTTCCAATGTTTATTTGAATGTTTATTTGATTTCTAATATATAAATAGACCTTAAAGTCAATATGTTTTTCCCTAAGGTTTGGTTTTGTTTTTTTTTTTTTTTTTTTCTCCCCCTGAATTAAAGTCATGAAGTAGCTTCCTCACTTGCTTTCATCTCCATTAATTTCTCTTCTACACAGAGACATAGTCCCACAATGAGTATGTTCCCCCATTTTGGAGGAGACCACAGTTCTGTCTAGGAAAAATCTCCATGCGGAAAAGATAGAGAGGAGCCATCACTTCTTTCTTGTCCAGGGTTTGTCACAACAAAGGCCAGACTTCTGTATTTTGTACAGGATCTACACCTACAACTGTTTGTTAAACGCACTTAGAGAACATCTTCCAAACAAAATGCCTTGGGGAACTCAAATAGTACAAAGATTTATTTCTTCGTCAAATCTAAATAAGGAGATCACACTGATTTTCTGTTATAAATAGAAATGGTGGCAGGTCTGTGCAGGAGTAGCAAGCTGAACATTATGTTCAGAGTAAGCTTTACTGGCAACAGCTTAGATGCCTAGCCCATGAGGCAGGTGGTTGTTTAGATAATGGGTTTGATGTTTACATTCCTTTCATATTTTTGTGTGTGATGTGTATAACTTCATTAAGGGGCTAGTGGCAGAAGTGAGTTCAGAGTCCAGATCTCATGAATCTTTAATTAATGATATAGTGAGTTACCACTAGCTTTCTAACATGCTGTTTAAAAAAGCACACAAATATTAATTAACCTATTCTGTAAAATTTAGGGAAAAAAAATAAAGTGATATGTAAAAAGGCTTATACAAAATTCTCCTGGGATATAGGATATATGTTCTATGACTAAAATCCTCTGTTTGAAATATTTCATGATGTACAAATGTAATTCACCTCTAATTTATTTTGTTTTATACTTTTCCATGTTCAAACCTTACATAAGCCAGAATGGAATCCTAATCAACACAACTGTCTCTGTGTAGCCTTTTATTTCAAACAATACATGACCAACAGAAATGTGCATATGCAAAAATTAAACCAAATGGTTTTTTTTTATGTACTCAGAAACTGCTTTCCAGTATTTTTAATAATCTCATATATAGTAAACGTAGCAACTAGTCACCAGTATTTATTACAAGATTAGTGGAAATCCCAGAATTATGAGTAGAAAGACAATCAGAACCTCAGTCCTCTTCCTAGCTGTATTTTGTTTCAGATTATATTGCTTAGTACAGTATGTTTCAGCATTCAGTAGGTGAAAACTCACTCCAAATAAGCTGTCAAGCTTAATTGAACTACTCTGGAAAAAGCATCTTCCATAACAAAAATGCTTCAGAAGCGTAAAAGAAAGCACAATATCTCTATATGTAATAATTATTATTTTTTTTTTTTCTGTAGCCATAGTTGAAATTACCTAAAATGGTCACTCTATTTAAGGAAGAAAACAAAATCAACACAGTTTCTTCCAATTTCAAAAGACACAGAGGGTAGTTTACCTGCACATGTCAACATTATTTCTTCTCACAGCATTAGAGTAGTTGAAAGGTCCCACACTATTGATTTCTATGACTTGTATACAGCCAGTGAAATTGTAGACAGGTCTAGGTATCTACAAAAGAGAAAATGCACAGTTATTTCGCTTGTTGTTATTATGATCAGTTTTTTAAAATTATTAAGTTTCCACAAAAGATTTGTAACATAATTTAAAACTACTCATGAAGAACCCTCCTAGTCTCCATTTTTTTGCTGATGAAATCATATTAAAACATTTGAATGTGAAATGAAATTATAGCAAGATAAGCAATACTGACTTAAAAATAAACTCATAGAGTTTTGGACATACAGACAGCACAACAGGTATAGTGATACAGCAGCAAAAAGTGGACTTCTCTAATTTTAATCAGGTATTTAATTTTTATAGATGAGCACAGCTCATGGGGAAAGGTAAACAAGGAAGCTTTGAGAAGTCTGCTTTTAAGTTTACTACTTCTGGGCTCAAAATATATCTAGTACCATTAATCATGTTTCATAGGTACCTAAAGACCTACTAAAAACTGGAATCACTGTAGGGGCAATGAAAAAACACAGACCAATGAATTGTTGTGCATATCTCACCATCTAAACAAATAACACTGACACAATATGTTGACAGGTGTTATAGTATATAAACAAACAATGCAAAATATTGCAAATGGGTCTTTATGGACTGGACCAGAGGACTGGGAGAAGTTCCTGGTCACAACAGATCATGTGCACCTGTCCTTGGGGCCACATAAGAGGCAAAACTCAATAGTTTATATAATAAATTTCATGCCAAAATAAGAAAAAAGTACTGATAGGACTGTCCTTGAAGGTGAAAGTCTTTGACACATTTAAATGGGTCCCTGGGAGACTACTCAGGAAGAAAAGACAGTAACGGTGGAAGAAGGTATGACCTAAATGAATGCTGGTCATAAGACCATGGGAGGAGAAGCAAGTCTTGGCCTGGTCCCATTCCTAACACTGTTTATAAAGTCAGGTTTAGATACATGCAGGTTTAGACACTTGCAGAAACAAAAAAGAAAGTCATTGCAGTCATCATTTCATACAGGAGCACTACATAAAAATGAAGGAACTTTTAAAAATAAGTTCAAAGGAACATCCCAAAAGGTATAGAACATGCAGATAAATACTTGAAACAAGCTATAAGAGTTTCACATAAAATGTAAATAAACTACTAGAAAAAGAAAGACCTTAGACCCCCGCAAAAAAACAGAATATTTGAATAGTAAGGTAAAAAAAACCTATAATGTATAAAAAGATATCTTTTAAAAGTTGTCATGATCAAATGAAGGAAAATAGGAAGTGTCGTGGTTTGAGTCTGGTCAGCAGCTAAACACCACACAGCTGCTCACCCACTCTCCCCCACTTGGGAATGGGGAGGGAATCGGAGGGGAAAAGGGAGACTCATGTGTTGAGATAAAACAGTTTAATAACAATAATAGAATAATACGGTGACAGTATAAACAGGTAATGTACAATACAATTGCTCACCACTCGCCGACCGACACCCCACCTGTTCCCGGCTGGCGATCCCAAACACAAAGATGCTGCGACAACACTCCCAGAAGTGAAATCCCATGCCTTCCCGCCTACTCCTTCCTTTATATGGTGAGCATAACGTCACATGACATGGAATAGGGGCCAATCCGGGCCCAGCACTCCAGCTGTGCTCGGCCCTGCCCCCCCGCATGCCCACACACAGGCAGGGCAAGTGGAGCTGGAGAGTCCCTGAAATTTCAGTGTGCATCAGCACTCCTTCAACTACCAAAAATGAACATGAACTCTATTCCAGCCCGAACCAGGACACGAAGTTATATAAATGTTGGTAGTAAAAAACAAATAAAGCAGGCCAGGTAAAGAAAAATAAAATTATCTTGAAGAATAATTTGCTAATAGCATAATGGTGAGCATTAAATGCTCTTTAAAATATAATAGTAGCTGTAAGCCTGCCATAAAGGCTGTAGGGCCAGTAGACTATCAAAATATAAAAGGAGTGTTCAAAGACATAAGGGTCTAGCAGGAAATGTAAATGAACTCATCAAATCAAAATTTAAAGTAGAGGAGCTCTGGGAGGTTCTCATGCCAGAATTCCTTTTTAGTAGGGATACATCAGATATCTGTCTCAAACTGAATTACTACTGGAAAATGTTTTAAAGGAAATTAACAAAGTGAACAGCAGCAAAAAAAGAGAAAGACCAAATAGTGTTTACCTGGAAGTCCTAAAGGAAATTACTGTGGTCATCACTCAAAATGGCATCTAAATCAGAGGAATGGAAGATGTAGATTTTGATTGTTTTTTTTTGTTTGTTTGTTTGTTTTGGGTTGGGGTTGGTTTGGTCTCTTTTGCTTTTTATGATTTGGGAAAGGGGGTCAAGACTAGGGAATGCAAGGGCACACCTCAAACTATGGATCAGTAAGTCCCAGTTCCATTCCAGACAAACCATTAAGAACTACATTAAAGAACAGAATGAACAGATACATAGATGAACACTATGTACTGGGGAATAGTTGAGATGGGTTTTGAAAAGGAAAATTGTAACTCACAGGAGGAACACTGCACTTGTGAAAAAAATAAGATTTGGCAGATAACCTTTCATTTCCAAAAGGCTTTTAACAAGTTTCTGTGCTAAAAGATTTTAAAGTGACTCAGTCACCCTGGAATAACTAGAAAGGCCTTCAATAAATTAAGAGAATGGTTTAAACAGAAGTAGAAAAATTTGGAATAAATGGTGAGCTTCCTCAACATGGACAGCCCCTAGAAATTTCCTCAGCTGTGCTCTTCAGCATATTCAGAAGTGGCTCAATGTTTCCTGCATTACTCGGGATAGCAAAAACAATCCTGAGAAGAGGATTTCACAATGTGCAAAAAATTCACAATATGCAAATACTGTAAGGTATTTAAGGATGATGATACATGTGAGACTTTCTGAACAGAATGTGACTATATAGACTAAGAATCTTTACTCAGGAAAACGCACCAAGGAGAGTAATGCGTGAAGAAATAAAGAGTTTTTACAGTTCTCACAATACAAGATCAAAAGGACATGAAATTACATAAATCAGTGTGAAGATGAAAGCAAAGTAAAGGGTGTACTTTTCATGCAACTCAAAATTAAGCTGTGGAACTCTGCCATAGGATGTTGTGGATGGTGTAAGTCTAAATGGGGTCAAACTAAGTCAAGCTAATGGGAAGAGATTTTTCCAAAATAGTCTTCCTTATCTTGTTTCTTATCATTAAAGGTCATAAAAAGAATTATGGCCTCTAGCCTATATATTTTCCTTCTTCCTTACCAGCCAGTAAACTGCATTTCATAATGTCATGGCTTCTTGCCCTGTCCAGAGCCTTGAGGTAAAACCACCTGCCCTTTTCTTTAAAGGAAAAAGAGTTTTTGAAAGACTGAAAGATTTTAAAACTATGTTTTACTAGAACACAAAATACTAAATTTTAACATGACAACCATTTAATAGATTTCTGATGTGCTGGGTAAGGTAGATAAATCTCCCACCTCCCTCCTCTGTTTACGGACGGCCCTTTCCTCTAGTATTGTTTTTTAAAAAGTTCAGTGCCTGTGATTTCAAAAACATCTGGTGTTCCAGATGCACACAGCTTCTCCTGGGTTCCAAGGAAAATATCCTTTTTGACATCACTTCTACAAGATGGCTGAGAGTCACCTCTAAGGTTTAAGTAAGTACCATGTTATCTCATCAGTGCCCCAGTCTCTTTTCCTCCCACAGGCCTTCTGCCTAGGGCTGCCAAAGGCTCCCAGCTCTCTTGGAAAAGGAGAGATCTCTCCCTCCTGGCAGAGAGATAGTCTGCACAAGTACGACATGGCTGAAGCAAGGTGAATTGCTTTCCTCTGCAGTCTTCAACCACTCTGAAACATAACATGCCATGTCACACTGTATGCACTAAACAAAATGAACTGGCCTGCCAACCCATGGGAGCGCAGAGCTCACAGAAGTTCACTAACAGTTCATTGCTTATTTCTTTAGCAGCAAAGGCTTAAGGGCAGTTAAGACTTTAAAACAGATATATTACTACAATGCAACAATGTGGAAAGTTATGTATCTGTTTAAGGTGCCATTTAAATCAGCAAAGTGCAAGTGCTGGAACAGGGAAGATCATCTCTCAGAAAGAAACAAAAACCTCATTCAAGGACTGGATGTGAACACTCCCCCCCCTCAAAGTTACACTTCAGATATTAAAAGAACAATATTGCTTGATATACCATGAGGACTGACACAGACTATTGATATGGATTACAGACAATAGAAGACTGTCTCTCTTCCTCCCTTGCCAGTCACTTTGGCAAGGCAATAAATGTGACAGACTGCCAAGTGTTATACAGAAGTCTGCTTTTGCTGACATTATCATGACAAATTATACCAGGTAATCTTTGAAAATGTATTGTCCTATGAAGTTTCACATTTTACTTTGTATAAGAGATGCTTGTTATTCTTTTTTTCCTGACTTTTATAAATAGTAAATAAAAAAATTTTCAAAATAACAGGATGCAGGTTCTGTTGTAAATTTAATATGAACATAGACAGAAACAGTTATGTGATTCTGAGTTGGAAATGACACAGGACCCATAACACTGCCTGCAAAAAATAAAAAATTAACAGTTTTTGTAATATTGCCTGCATAAATCAGCTTGTTAGAGCTCTGTTGCTTCTTCTCTCCCTTACCCTCTTATGAAGTTTCACTAAGGCTTAATTATAATTGTTCTGGTCACACTACACATGTTTTTCAACAAAAGCCTTCATTCTAGGGATTATAAAACCAAACAAACAAAAAGTAGAAAACAAAAGGAGCCAATAAATGCAAAGATCATATACAATATATTTTTAACATTTACAACAGCTTCTGTGCCTAGTTAAGTTCATTCAAGACTCTGAATGTCAGGCTGGTACAGGGAAAATTCACTATGACAACCTATGATCTATTTTGCACACTGAACAGCAAACTAATCACTTGGTTTGGGAATAAAAATTTATCTGCATATTCCCTCAAGCACTATTATCAGTGAATATTTTAACAACAGAGTTTCGTTCCCACAAAAAACAAAGATACTGATTGGGCTCCTAGTAATTTCTCTTACATTGATATGTGTATATTTTGAATGCAATGCATCCCTCTACTTACTTGTTTTGTAATTCTAACTACATCAAAAACACTTTAGTCAGTTACTTGCCTTTGGACTGCTATGCTATCTATAAAAAAAAACTAATGTCTTAGAGATATTTAGGAATAAAGGCTATTGATACAAATAATCAAAAGTAAGCAGCTTTTATTCCACCATTTTTGAGACAAGATACTCCTTTATGATTATGAGAATATTAAAATGTAGACTTCATGAGTAGCTGGGCTTCCTTCCATTTGCAAAAATACTGACAAACTGTAATACTTAAATTGCCAGAAAATGTCAGGGTCATAGCAACACCAGAAATTTAATTTAATACAATTCACTTTTCAGAAACTATGCAGATATGTTTGACATATAGTAACCATGCTCTTTAAATGCCCTTTATACTTGACAAAAATGAGTACAGATACTTACCTGGTAGGAAAAGTTCACACATATATGCCAAATCATTTATTAACATCCCTTACTGACTAGCCCAAATTAGAGCTGCTGTTAGGTAGAATTAACCTAGAACCGAGTTCCTAGTGAAATGAGTTTTCATACTGTCACTTCACTACAAATTCATAAATAATATAATGAGGTTTTGTCTTATGATCAGAGTATTTATATAAAAAAAATTATAATCAGCTCAAAAGAAAAAAAGAATAGCATAATCTTTCCTCATTTGATTCTGCTCAAGATCAATCTTATATATCTTTAAAATTTTCCCTATAGATATTACAGTTACCAGGATACACTATTCAGTAATCATTCACATTTTCATGATTCCTGTGAAATATGACTGATTTGGGAGCCTGATTTATATAACTCTCTGCAAAAGATTATGAAACTTTTCAAATTGCAATACTTTAAATATAAAAAAATTGGCCCAGGTACACATTTTTGAATACTCTAATAACAATTTTATTTATATTTACTAACAGCATGAACAGTTTGGAAATTAATGCATAACTCCAAGATAAAAATCAACCCTGGGATAACTGTTTATCTACTTCAGTTCTGGTTCTTTCTAGTGGTTAGAATCATGTGAAATGGTGATAACAAACTCTGAAATTCAAAAAGTTCTACTCTCAACTATGTATTCTCTTCAGAATGGACAAACAGCAACAAATTTGACTAACCATTTCAGTTTTAACCTGTTCAAAACTTACTGCAACTGAACTTCAGTATCAAACCCACTAAAAAAAAAAAAAAAACAAACCCAACAAAAAACCCCACAAAATCAAAGATAACCTCTTTTTCAAAAAAAAAAGCCTAAATTCCATGGAGGCGGAGTGGTGGCTCTTCCCCCTTAAAGAAGAATTTATACTTTAATATATGTCATTTTACAACACATGTTCCTGGGTTAGATACTGAATTGAATACAGCACAAATTAAATCTGTACAGACTGCCAAATTAGCACCAAGGCAAACAGAACATGCTTAGTTCAACAGCACCTTATTCTGCCTTTATATTCCATTTAGTGAGCACTGAAACTTGCCTTCATTCAAGGTAACATGCTTTAGATAGGATATGTAATTTTTCCAGTCTCTTCAAGACACCAAATTGTCAAGGATTTATTAAAAATCAACATTAGTTACTCAGACAGCACCTTGACAAAAAAATGTTAACACTTTTTTTATTGCTGGTTTATACTTTTTAAACACAAATTAATAAAAATTAAGCCTTGCACATTTTAGCTGTGGTAATTCAAGCAAAATGGACAATGTTACTCTGGTTAATTTGTATAGCTACTAACTAAAGAGAAATGTACCTTCCTTTGAGAACTGTTCTGAAATAGAAAGCAACATGGAGGGTTGATATATTGATGCTGTTTGTTACTGTAATTTCTAATATTTACTTTTTTTAATACTTCTACTCACTTCCGATTTTAATCCACATGCAATTTTATTGTTAAATAATGTAGTATAAACCAATTTTTATTAGAGTTTAATGACATTGCAAATTGTGTAAGTAAATGAAAAGTGGTATTGTTTCTGAAAACAAAACAATAAAACACTTAAAATATGAGAGAAGGAATATTTTTAAAGCTTCTGTACTAGTACTAGTACAGAAATGGGAAGAAAAAATGGGAAAGTATACTATTAAAATGGCCTACATGCCAACAAATATAAAATAAAGTAGATGAAACACAAAGGAACTGAAATCTCTCGTACATCCCCACCAGTACTCATAATGAAATTAAACACTGTATAAATGTATGCATAATATCAAAGTTTTAATGAATTGCTATGTTAATATAATAGATGATTTTATACTGAAATTGTGATTCTGAGCCAAACATCAAAAAAATCATTTTAATTCAGTTATACTACACAACTAAAAGGGACTAAGAAGTAAGTTAAATCAATATTTTTTTTTTTCACGTAGCTGTTTCTACTGACATTTTTAAACAGTTTATTGCTATTATCCTGAATCTGCGTTTATCCTATCTGTCATGGATATTGTACTCTATCACAAGACTTTCATGAAACAAGAATGGTAACGCATAATAAAATAGACAGAAGAAGGGGGGGAAAAGCCCCAAATTGCCTAGGGTGGGACAGGTTTACATTTCTGCTACTCATTTATCATTTGTTCTAGCAAATCAAATCAAGGGTTGAAAAACTTGCTAGTAGTTCTCCCATTATGGGAAATCAACAAGCCAGGAGTACTTCCAGTCTCATGTGTTGTAGAACAAGGAACTGAAACTATCCTCTGTTGTCGTTCAAGCCTGATTGGCAGCCAAACACCACACAGCCACTCTCTCCCCCTTCTCTTCTGGCAATAAGAAGAGACAGATGAGCCAGGCTTGGGGTTTGAGATAGGACCAGGAAGGGTAGATCACCCATTATGGTCACGAGCAAAAGGCAGACTCATTAGGGGAAGAAAAAAAGAACATACATTTATTACAGACACTAACAACACTTAACAGAGTAGGACAGTGAGAAGCATTGCCACATCTTGAGAACACCTTCCCCCTACCCCTCCCTTCTTCCCGGGCTCAGCTCTGCTCCCAATATCTCTATCTCCTCCTCCTGGTGGCACAGGGGCAGGGAATGGGGGGTGCAGTCAGTGTTGTTGCTTTCTTCATCTTCAGTGGGGGAAGCTTCTGGAACTTGTTCCCCCTGCTCTATCATGGTCCCCCTCTCACAGGAGACAGTCCTCCACAAACTTTTTCCGATGTGAGTCCCTCCCATGGGCTGCAGCATTTCCTTACACTGCTCTGGTGTGGATCACCAACTTCCTCCAACTGGAGTCCCTCCCACAGTCTTCAGCCCTTCCCGAGCTGCCCCAGCGTGGGACACCCCTGCATGCTGCAATCCTCCCAGTGCTGAACTACAACAGCGGGTCTACCTTTTCCCACGAGACCCCAGCCTTCTTCAGGCACAGCACCTTGATCAACCATGTGAAAACACAGGCCATAAATCAGTGTCTGCTCCACCATAGATCTTCATGGGTGGCAGTGGAGGGCTGCCCTGCCATCTCATCACAGGATACAGGGGGGTCTCTGCTCCGGCACACCTCCCCCCTCCTTTCTTCCTCTATTCCTTCACTGACCTTTTTTCTGCAACTCCTCCTCACAAGTCCAACTCCTCCTTCACCACGTCCCTTTTAAAATACATTATCGCAGAAGTGCAGCTGATTACCTCAGTTTTGGTGCAGAGGTGGAGCTGATTTGGAGCTGGGGGAGCTGCAAGAAGCTTCTCACAGGTGGCCACCCCTATAGCCTCCTCCCCTGCTACCAAGAAACCCCACCACTCACTCGAACCCAGGACATCCATTCACACTGGATCTGTGAGCAGACTAGTATTGGTAAATCACCTCCTTGGTTATTGTGCTTTACAGGAGGAACCAGACTGGTGACCTGTCTGGTCCCAGACTCTGATGGATCCAGCTCACCATATAACAGACATTTACATTCCTCTTGAATCATTTCCTCATCTAAATTGACCGACAGTGTAAAACTAGAGTATAAGTGTTTCACTGTCAATTTCCCATGATTCTGACAGTTTGTTCTGGCTGGGAATGGCTCATTAAGCCACATAATATTAATTAAAATCAGTAAATCTGAAAGATTCAAGGGTACTGAGAAATTTCATTACTATTTTTATAAAAGCTTGTTCTTGGCCAAGACCCTTATATTTTAAACTTGCTCTTTCTTTGCAGTTAAGCAAGTTCAGTGTTGCATTTCAGAAATGATGTGATGACTGAAATAAGGAAGGACCTCCCTAAGTTTTATGGATAGCAACGTCTGGACTTTTTAGAAACAATTTCAGTGTTTACACTTAGAAACATAATGCATGATTTACTGTGTTTGTTATTGCAATTCCTAATAAGTTCAACTACTGTAATTTATCTTTTTTTAATTCTCTCTTGTTAATGTGGAACAATACCTTACCCATGAATAAGCTGGAAAATACATTGGCTTGAGATAACTAGAACATGTAAAGTGAAATTTGCAATACAGATTTATGTTTCTTATCTAGTACAGATTCTATCAACCGACTGTGGAAATCAACTCATCTCCCTGCACTTCATCGTTCCAGAGTGATGCTGAAGTTAGACATATTGAACACTGTGCTGCACTAATATAATACAGGATTACAGCATATTAGAGGAAAGGTGTTTGGAGTCCATCACCATGAATCAGTTTTCCATCCAAGCAGGTCATCTTCTGTAGTTCTGGCTCTTGTTTAATCAATAACCAATAGCTCAGACCTACAAATATTTAAACCAAGAGATGTTTGTATTGACTATATGTGTTTATGTACTGATGGATTTGAGGATCCTCATGGATCAGCTTCAACTCAAGATATTCTATGGTATCTAAAATAAGAATCAGTGTGAAACACTTCGTACGGAATTATAAATGTTGAGTTACAAAAAAGGGAGAGGTTGAAGCAAGTAGTTGTACATCTGTCTGAATTACAAGAGATAACACCTTATCTAAAACAAAGACATCCACATGTCAAAGGAATTAATACTTGTATGATGGTCAGGCTATCTCCATCATAAGGAGGAAATACATGTTTCAGGAAGAATGATTGTATTTATCTGGAACACCTGGAGGTCTTCGGAAGGAAAAAAAATGACTATAGAAGCTAAAATATTCCAACAAAATAGGCTTTTATTTAGTGAATGTAATCTGAGGTATGTGTTCAGAAGGGGTTCATTTTGTCAGAGTTCTAAGAAAGTTAAAGATTCTCAGCTGAAGAAAGAAGAGACAAGAAGAAAATTTCTTCATAAATCTTTACGATTTTGTGCTTTCTAATATCATGCCTGTATATCTTTTAAAAGCATCTGCAGCTGGATTGTCTGGTTTTGTATATTGTAAATACATATTTTTTTTTTTTTTCCTAACTCAGTCTTGTTTAAGACAAAGAGGGGTTTCAAGGCAACACAAGATGTAAGGAAAATATCAGCTGGCACACTATGCCTTCCAGCAAATGCCTTCACTTCCCAAAAATATTTCAGAGAATCCTAACAGTGTGGCATATATAAACTATCAGAACCAGGTGAGAACTAGTATTACGGTGGTTTGCAGTGTTAGGAATAGAGTAACATGGAGAGCTGCCTGACATATAACAAGGAGTTTAGGATCACGCATGCATTCCAGGTCACCAGGATGTTAGTCACATGCATTTATGTGATCAGATGTGCATCTACAGTAGACAGCTCACATAAAAATGTTAACTATGATGTGTGAAGAAAGAAATTAAACCATGCACTTCCAAAATGCATTTAATTATCTTGTTATAGTAAGGCAAGACAAATTTTTATGTTCCAAATCCAATAAACTTTACCAATGAGTAAAAATTTAAAACCTTTATCGAATATTGATGAGAAAACTGACAGGTTACTACCCACTATTGTCTGCATTGTCTTTCAGCTAGATGTTACTGGCCCTGTGACAAATGTGACAGAATGGGAAAATATACCTATAATTCATCACGTTAGCACAGATTGAGATTAATGGCAGTTTAACCTGGCACAACTGAGAGTGGACCCATGACCTGTTTTATCATCTCTCCTGAGGAAACAGAAACCTTCATCAAAGGAATGAGGTAAGCAGTTGGATTTGATTACCTAATTGTTTGTTTTAAATTGAATTTCCAATTTGAGAAGCATAATCCTGAGAGAATTATGACAATATATGTTTCCTCAAAGCTGTAAATTATCTCTGTACTGCCTGTTCATTGACAGAGGCAGATAGTGGTTTATGTGGAACGTTTCCTTTTGTTCTAGCTCTCGATTCTATCTCCCCCCACCTTGACTCATATACTATTCAAATACTTGTCAAAAGACACTTAGTCCTGAGATTCTTATGGCTGCCCTGAGTTTTGTGCTCTTAGAGTCCTTGTCTATAACATTTACAAATTTTATGCAGAATTGATATAGTCCCCAGGAAAGCCTGAGTAGACAAAAAGTTCAGATTCACATGAGCCGACATTGTGCACTAGATGATCTGGAGGAGAAATCAAAAAATATTCTAAAAACTGGAAGTATGAAGTAAGTTCTTCACTTTAAAAACTTGAAAACAAATAAACAAATATTAAAATAACTAAACATGCATGTCAGATTCTAAACTGCTTCATTAATTGCTTCCATCAGTCTTATCCTGGAACTTAGTTCCCTCTTTTCCCTCCTTGGCATTGTTTTAAACCACAATGCTGATCTGCTCTATTCTTCTCAAGATTAAATCGTACCTCTTTTATTTTTACTCTCAACATAACTCAGGCTGTTATTCAGGGAAAACATCACAGGGTCAGCCCCTTTCCCTTTCTTGAGATTCTAATGCGTTTGTATTCCTTCACTAGCACATTCCTTCTGGTTGAAAAAAAACTTTCCAAACTTCACAAAATTGTCAAGGCACTTCAAATCACTCCAAATAATTTAAATTCACTTCAAATACTTGTACACATTGATGAGATTTCCTGCTAAGCCTTCTATTCTCCAGGCTGAACCTTCTCCCAGGTCTCTCAGCCTTTCCTCACAGGAGAGATGCTCAGTCCCTTGATCAGCTTCATGACTCTTATGCTGGGTAGCCCAGAACTGGAGGTAGGACTACAGATGTGGCCTCACCAGTGTAGAGCAGAGGGGAAGGATCACCTCCCTTGACCTGATGGCAGCACTCCTCCTAATGCAGCCCAGGATACCATTACCCTCCTTTGCTACAAGGTCACGTTGCTGGCTCACCTCCAACTTGGTGTCCACCAGGTTCTCCGGGTCCTTCACTGAAAGAACTTTACAAACTCTTTCCTGTAAAAACTACCAATCACAGAATGCTTGATGAGTTCAGGCATTTCATCAGCAGAGAATTTTTGCCATGTTGGTAGAAGACTTTTCATATGATAATTCAGCTATTAAAATTTCAGAAGCCAAAAAGAATAAAATTTCATATATAAATACATACATGCACATTCATGTGCGCACACACACACATACACACAGGTTTGCATTCATACACTCATTTATGCTGTCAACCAGGAATTTCTTTTAACTAAATACATCTGATTCATTCAAAACCTTCTCCAACAACCTCATTAAAGGGTTCAAAACTATTCTCATGTATGCAGGAAAGCTACCAGAAGATAGACAGCAATTTTGCAGCATGGACAAACAGTTTCACTGTTTTCACAAACTGATTACAAGGCAAAATCAATAGCCTTGTTTTTCAGGTATTGAGTACTCAGGAGCTCACAAATGGCAAACAATGTAGGCTCATGTAAAAAGCAAGGTTATTTTTACCATTTCAGGTTTACATTAATATTTCATTTTATAATTAACTTTGAAATTTTTTCTATAAATGTATTTGGGTTTAATATTTTCCCCTCTTTTTCCATACAATTCTGCCTGTGCTTTGAATAATAGCCCGTAAAACGGCATTTTGTAACCTGGAATGAGAAATTGTATATGTTGTAGTTTTGGCCCACCTGGCAACAAAGCACCACAGAGCTGCTTGCTCACTCATCCACCCCGTGGGTTGAGATAAGGACAGTTTAATAGAACAACACAAGAGGAGAAGAAAATGCTAACAACAATACTTATAAAACTAATATATAAAGCAAGTGATGCACAATACAATTGCTCACCACCCAGTACACCACAATTAGCCCCTCTCTGAGCCACGATCACCCCACCACCATGCCCAGCGAGATCATCTAGTAATATCCTGAGCATGAAGTCAGCATGAATATTCCCTTGGCTGGTTCAAGTCACCTGTCCTGGTTGTGCCCCCACACAGCTTCTTGTGAAAATTAACACTATCCTAGCTGAACCTAGGACATTATAGTGAGACTGAAATGATTAAAGAATGTTTTTTATGTTTACTATTGTACACAGAGAAAACAAATTTCAGTAGCTGTATAAATATTTCACAGAATTTAGTAACAAACAGCACAGTAAATTTGGTAGAAGCTAGTCAAGAAAATAAGGAGGCTTAAACCACAGAAGACAGTGACAGGCTCTGACACAATTATTTATTTTTACTTCTTTTTGCCTTCAAAAAGCATAGCATTAATACTAATAAATAGGAAATTAACGATTTCATGCTAACATTCCCCAAAGTTCCATTTTATTAAATGTTTCCTGATCCTCTATTCTGTCATTTCCAAATCTCATTTCATTTAGATGAAAGAGCACAACATGAGAGTTGCATTTCCAATGGTTTAATGTATAACAGCTGCCAGTTCCTTCATTCCTTTCTTGTTTTTATGATGCACACCAAAAATCACAAATTTACAATGTGATCACCATGTTCCTCTCTTAATACTGACTCTTTCTTTATATTACAACAGCTTAGTTGGCTTCTACTTTTAGAGCAAAGTGCACTTCCTGCTGGCTTGGCAAATGTGCCATTTGACTATTTTTCAGGCTCAGCTATTCACTGCATGCCCAATAGGTACATGCAGATACTTAGTTTAGTGAAGCCATTAAGCAAACAGCACTGAAGGACTTCTTTGCCAGGGATCAGGAATGGCCTCCATTTAGTAGTTTTCTATAAAGACTACCTCTGCTACATTGCTTGCAGTGGGGAAAAGAAATGAAACAACAGAACAAAATGTCAAAGCTGCCAAGATACACAAAGTCAATTTATTGTTACTGAAATAATGGCAACTTGTACGTAGAAGATCAATGAGAATGGAAGATCCCAGTACTAAGAATGAATGCAGAGAGACAATACTAACATTATTAAAGAAGTAGGTTCTAGGGGAAATCACACAACTAAAGGACTAATTTAGTATGCATAACAAGAGACCAAATGTTTTCATTTTGATAGCTTCTGTTCCTTAGCAAAACACTCTATTTTGTTTTCCAGATAAATTTTGGAAGGAGCAAACAGGTATCACCATCATTTAAATAGAGCCTAGACAAACAAAACTATATCTTCAATGAAGATTTTCTCTTTTGTAAGGAAAAAGCACAAAATTAAAGGAATCAGTTAAAGAACTAAAAACATCAAAGATGGGAGGTGTGAAATTTCCTTAATTAAAGTGGCAGAAATATCTTGCAATCACCAGATGGAAGCAGGTACTGGGAATAATGAAGAACACACACAAAAATACACACACAAAGATACAGCAAAGAATTATATGTGTTGGAAATAGAAAGCATAAAGATTAAATAAAGCTTGCCAAAACTCAGACTGAGTTTGGCCTTAAACAAATTTTAAGCACTTTGAGGAAAGAAAAGTGACTGACTACAAGTGAGGAGAGGGACCAAGCTGCAAATACTGCATCTGTCACCAAAAACCTTTGAGTTACTAACACTGGAGAAGCACTTCTAGGGTTCTCCTAGACAGTCTTGTATCAGTGTGCTACTGTAATAAGCTGCATATTATATTTGCTTCTATTTTAGGTTATTATTATGTCCCTTTAAGAATAACAGTTACCCCTGTAGAAAGGGAAAATATGATTTATTTCCATAAAGAGCCACAGGAGCAGGCTCTGGATAAAATAAAAAGTTCCACAGAACAACCCAGATGGCAGGCAACAGGCATAGCAGGGAAGTAGCAGACTGCAGCTTAAGCAGAGAAACTGAAACTGCTAGGAGAACTCAGCAGAGAACCTGGTCTCAGAGACAGTGGAGAGGAAAATAGTATCAAAGAAGATGAAAATTCACTAAACTTCAGAAGGTCAGTGACACTAAAAACCCACCTGTAGGATCAGGGTGGGTGGGAGAGTACTGCATCTAGTCACTTTTCTCCTATTTTGTCTGACATGATACTGAGATTTTATCGTAAAGAGGTTAAATGTTCTAGGTTTTACTCTACTAAAGCCTGGGATTTGTCTTATTTTGAAGACTTTTGATCTTTGGTTAAAGAAAACCATGCAGAATATAATGCCCAGGTAGCTTCCTGTAATTTGTGTCAGATCAGGAGGCTATCAACTGTGAGAGTATTTATGCAGCCTTATGTTAGGTTTCCATGAGGAAACCCCATATTTAAACATTCCTTTCACTGAAAGATTAGGGAAAGTGTATAAACTCATATGACAATTTTCCTGATGGAGTATCTTTCAGTATAGTTTCCTGCAATTTATAAACCAGTATTTCTACTACCAGATACTTCAAGATAATTTATCACACTTCTCCCATAAAATTAATATTTCTTTAATTTCAGAAATGTGGATGTTTATTGAGTATTTCCAGGCTGAAACATACCATATCTAGACAGTAAATAGAACTTCTTAGTTGTTGTCTTAGCATTTCTTTATAAAGACACTGTTTGTTCCTTGTGAAAGAAACAGTTTGTATCAGATAGTCAGGTAGGTCTCTCACCTCTGTACACACCTTTAACATACTGAAAAGTCTACTACAGATAGACCTACAAATCAACAGTGACACCTAACAAGTATAAGAGAGAATACTCTGTGTGATTTGTTGTGAGCACATGACAGAATTTAGCCACCGAGGTCCCTCTGGGGTGACAGTGAGGTTGAGAGAATGTGGTGGGTAGATCCCAGCTGGAAAGGAAGACCTCTCCAGTCACTCACTCACTTCCCCCCAGCAGGATGGTGGAGAGAAGGGCAAAAGTGAGCAAACTTATAGGTTGACATAAAGACAGTTTAATGAGTGAAGGAAAAAAAAAAGAAAAAAATCCATGAGTGATGCAAAAGCAATCACTCACCACCAGCAGACTTGTGCCCAGCCAGTCCCCAAGCAATTGCTACTTTGGAAAAACTTCCCCCCATTTTTATTGTTGGACATGATGTTATATGGTATGAGATATCCTTTTGGTTAGCTGGGATCAGCTGTCCCAGCTGTGCCCCTTCCCAGCCTCTTGCACACCCCCAGCCAACTCATTGAATGGTAAGAGCAAGAAACAGAGAAAGCCCAGATGCTGTGTAAGCACTGTTTAGCAACAGCCAAAACATCATTGTGTTAGCAGCACTGCTTTGGTCACCAATCTAAAGCACAGCACCATACAGGCTGCTATGAAGAAAATTAGCTCCATCCCAGTCAGAATCAGCACAGGGAATCAACACACATCCAGAATTTCTCAGACACATGACAAGAGTAGCTGATGTAATGCTTACAGTGAGTCAGTGCATGGAAATATAAACAACTGTAACTAAAGATGCTAGAGAAATGCAGTGTGATGTAAACACTAATTTAGTGATAATGGTCACAGAGATGAAAAATAAAACCCCAAAATTTCTGTTCCAGAATACTATAGAAACACAGCTGTGAGAGCAAAGATATTTTTATTGTTATTAATCCAGATGGTACTATATGGTTATAGAATAATAAATAAACTACCGCAATATACTTTCTAGCCACATGCATGCTTTTGGTTACTAAGTTTGTATTTATCAGAAATGGCAAGAATTTGCTCCACTTGCCATCCAGAGCACACAAGTTTTATCAGTAAAAGTAATTTTCAATGGGATTTTGTGGGATTTAAAAGCAAATTGTCTTATTTTTTTCCTGAAGAGAAACAAATGGATTTACATTCCAATAGGATAGATGTATACACCCAAAACTTCATGTTTGTGGCATAAACATTTCTGCTGTTGAAAAAACTTGGAGAAAAATCACACATACATAAAATAGAAATAGATTAATATTGGTTTTGTCTATTAAAATAAGAAGTTTGCCTAACATATTTTTCTCATGTCGCTTGATGTATTTATTGAGTTTGCGTGGTAAGGTTTCAGTAGCAGAGGGGTGGTTTCTGTGAGAAGCTGCCAGAAGCTTCCCCCATGTCTGACACAGCTAATGCCAGCCAACTCTAAGACGGACCCTCCACTGGCCAAGGCCAAGATCATTAGTGACGGTGGTAGCACCTCTGGGATAACATTTTTAAGAAAGGGGAAAGGTTGATGTGCAACAGCAACTGCAGCCACAGAAAGGAGTGAGAATATGTGAGAGAAACAGCCCTGCAGACACCAAAGTCAGTGAAGAAGGATGGGGAGGAGGTGCTCCAGGTGCTGAAGCAGACATTTCTCTGCAGCCCATGATGAAGACCATGGTGAGTCAGACTGTGCCCCTGCAGCCCAGGGAGGTCCATGGTGAAGCAGATATCTACCTGCAGCCTGTGGAAGAGCCCACAGTGGAGCAGGTGGATGTGCCTAAAAGAGGCCATGACTCTGTGGGAAGCCTGCGCTGGAGTAGGTTTTCTGGCAGGACTTGTGACCCCATGGGGGACCCATGTTGGAGCTGTCTGTTCCTGAAGGACTGCACCCCATGGGAAAGACTGAGGTGGTTCATGAAGAACTGCAGCCTGTAGGAAGGAGTCATATTGGAGAAATTAATGAAGGACTGTCTCCCGTGGGAGGGACACCACGCTGGAGCAAGGGAAGAGTGTGAGGAGTCCTCCCCCTGAGGAGGAAGGAGCGGTAGAGATGTGTGATGAACTGACTGCAACCCCCATTCCCTGTCCCCCTGTGCTTTTGTCAGGGAGGAGGTAGAGAAAATCAGGAGTGAAGTTGATCCTGGGAAGAAGACAGAGGTGGGGGAAAGGTGTTTTAATATTTAGTTTTATTTCTCATTATCCTATTCTGATGATTGGTAATAAATTAAATTAATTTCCCCAAGTTGAGTCTGTTTTGCCCATGACAGTAACTGGTGAAAAATATCTCTCTGTCCTTATCTCAACCCACAAGCTTCTTGCTACATTTTCTCTCCCTTGTCAAGCTGAGGAAGGGAGTGATAGAGCAGCTTTGGTGGGCACCCGATGTCCAGACAGCGTCAACCCACCACACTTGAGTTTTGAGATTAGATTGCTACAGCTTATACCTAGACATTTACAAATATCAAGAACAAGTTAACAGATTAGTAAATCGATAGCTAAAGGAGATCAACTCTTGATTTTAGATGTTTGTTGCAGTGAATGCATGAAGAAACACAAGGTAATATATGTGCATTCTCACCAACTGAAGAAAGAACCGCTCTGCAAGGCATGAACCTACGGTTCCTGAACACTCAAGAAAAGAAAGGGGTCATTTGAGTAATTATTGCATTAGTTGCCTGACTGACACATACATTCTGTTAAATATATTTCTGCCTTGTCAAATGGGCTGTAGTCTGGTTTCTCCTGATGCTGAAAGGGTCTTTCCTAAACTGCATCAAAGTAATTGCTGTTGCACTGTTCCCTTTCAGGTTTACACCATCAGGCTGTATCACCACAAGAGCTACAAAGGAAGATTACAGGCCACTAACTGGTACCCGCTAGTATGCATGGAGAACACATCCCCTTTTCTGAGGGGTAAATCCTAGCTCTTCCCTGTTCTTCTTGATCATTTATAGGGAGAGTACCACAGCCACTATTTAAAATGAGACTGAAAGGGAGGGGTAAGTAAGAGTGAAGAGTCATACAAGTGTAGTTGCGGACTGCATGTGAATTTTCTGTGTGAAACCTTTTTTTTTTTTTTTTTTTTGAGTAAAGCTTGCCCGTATACATTTTTCAGTCCAAGTACATAGTCTGCCATCAAGCTTCTTACAGAAGATCCCAGAGTACAATTCTGCAATGAATGATTATGACCCATCCTCTCAAGCTTTGGGAGGCTGCTTGGAAACAGTATAATATTCAGTCAGTGTCTAGAAGGACCTCAAAGTGATTGGATGACAGATGTCTGAGATGCAAGCACTGAAGAGCTCTGCTGTATTAAGTCACTTCACCGTTAAGCTTTGCTGGAAGGGACTGATACCAAACACATTCTCTAAGGGCTCATAAAAGTTATCTGCTAACTGCTTAAGCCTTACTTGTCACTTATCATAAACCAGACCTGCTGAAAGTTTCCAAAAAGGATCTCAAAGAGTCACACAGAGGAATTACTGAAATGTCATCTTCACAGATGCCATCTGTTGAGCTCCATTGTTTCCAGACAAAGGAAATGATTTCTTTTTGTTGTTTGTATAACATGTGGTGGCAAACCTATACCTACAATTCTCAAAGGTATATACATCATGAATTTCATCGACTTCCAAGATGTCAGTGTGAAGGCATAGCTCCATCAAACACTACAGATCCCGTGTAGCAGACTGCTTGAATGTTCTCTCCATCCCATAATGCTGTGTGCTGTCACTTTTAAGACAACAATCACTTTTAAAAAAGCAGCTTCCAGACTGGACCATGAACAATAGGCAAACCAAGGTGAAGTACCTGATAAGGTACCTGAGAAGGTGTCATGCACATACACACTGACACATTTCCAGGTAAATTAGAAAATTGGGAAAAATGGAAAGATTTTGGTTAAAAAGGGCTGAATATGCTCAGCAGATGGTAAGGCATCCCAAATGTCTGCAACTGCCCTGAATTTTGCACACTGAATAGGAAGAAGAGAAAAATGGTTAAAGTTACTAAGAGAAGCAGGATTGTCAAGGAAAGAAAGCATTACACAGTCACTGAAAATTCTCTCCCAGGACAATTCTCACATCAGCCCACACATCAAGATAAGGTGTCGAGGAGATGTCTTGCCAATAAAAATGGGATATAGCTGTTTCCAGGATCCTGCTGGTACATGCAGGAGCTGCGGACTTGTCGTGGTTTGAGCCTGGTCGGCAGCCAACCACCATGCAGCCACTCTCTCTCCCTTCCAGCAATAAGAAGGGACAGAGATTCAGGCTTGGGGTTCAAGATAGGACTGGAATGGGGAAAAAATCACCCTTTATGGGCACGAGCAAAAGGGAGACTTGTTATGGGAAGAAAAAAAAAGAACATACATTTATTACAGACACTAACAACACATAACAGAGTAGGACAGTGAGAAGCATTGCCACATCTTGAGAACACTTTCCTTCCACCCCTCCCTTCTTCCTGGGATCAGCTCTGCTCCCGATATCTCTACCTCCTCCCCCAGGGGCGCAGGGGCAGGGAATGGGGGGGTGCAGTCAGTGCTGCCACTTTCTCCATCTTCAGTGGGGGGAGCTTCTGGAATTTGTCCCCCCTGCTCCATCGTGGTCCCCCTCTCACAGGAGACAGTCCTCCACAAACTTTCTCCAATGTGAGTTCCTCCCACGGGCTGCAGCGTTCCCCACACTGCTCCATTGTGGGTCACTAACTTTCTCCGACTGGATTCCCTCCCACGGCTGCAGCCCTTCCTGAGCGGCTCCTGCGTGAGACACCCCCCACATGCTGCAATCCTCCCAGCACTGAATTACAGCAGCGGGTCTACCTTTTCCCACAAGACCCTGGCCTTCTTTGGGCACAGCACCTTGATCATTCCAGGCAGAAGCCACAGGCCATGAATCAGTGTCTGCTCCACCGTAGATCTTCATGGGTGGCAGTGGAAGGCCTCCCTGCCGTCTCACCACAGGATACAGGGGTGTCTCTGCTCCGGCACACCTCCCCCCTCCTTTCTTCCTCCGTTCCTCCACTGACCTTGGTGTTCACGCAGCTGCAGCAACTCCTCCTCACAAGTCCGACTGCACGTCACCACGTCCCTTCTTAAATAAGTGATCGCAGAGGCACAGCTAATTGTCTCAGTTTTGGTGCAGAGGTGGAGCTGACTTGGAGCTGGGGGAGCTTCGAGAAGCTTCTCACAGGGAGCCACCCCTATAGCCCCCGCCCCTGCCACCAAAAAAACTCCACCACTCACTCAACCCAGGACAGGACTAATTAACTGGCAACGTTGACCAGAAACTGAAGATCTTAGCAGGTCAGCCTGGCAGGTATGGGAAAATAAATGTCCTCACAATTGAAAGACAAAAAGCAATCTTGCAGCCTTGTCAATATGTTCAAAGAGAACTTATCACCTGGATTTGAACTTGAAAATTCATAAAAGCAACTTGCCTGCAAGTTGAAAACAGTGTCATCCCCTCAAAATCTTCTTCAGAATGAGGAAATAATATTTACAGAATCAGAATCATATCTTTTCCAATCATCAAATCATATCTTTGCATACCACCAAAACATCAGCTATCTTCTGATAAAATTAGTTTGTCTGTATAGGATGTAGGTGTCAAGACTCTGGCAATGAAGTGTCTGCAGAGCTGACCTCTGTGAGGGGAGGCCGGGGCTGCCCCGCGCCGGACACAGCCGGTTCCAGCTGGCTCCAACCCACCCACCGCAGGACACGGCTCGGCCCCACAGACACCGTGGTGGTGCCTCTGTGAGAATGCCCCAAAGGCAGAGGAGGTATGGAATAAAAGAGAGAGAAATACAAAAGTGCAAGCATCAAGGTCAATATCTGCTCCATGGTGTCAGAGCAGATATTCCCCTGCAGTCCATGGAGAGGACCATGCCAGAGCAGGTGGATGTCTCCTGAAAGAACTGTGACTTGTGGAGAAGACCCACACAGGAGCAGGGGAAAAGTGTGAGGAGAAAGGAGCAGGAGGTTTTAATTTTATCTTTGTTTCTCACTACACAATTCTATTTTAAATGGCAATAAATTAAATCCATTTTCCCCAAGTCAAGTCCATTTTGGCCGTGGTGTTAATTGCTAAGTGGTCTCCCTGTCTATATCTAAACCCATGAGCTTTTTCATCTTATTTTCTCCCCCTGTCAAGTTGGGGAGGGGGAGTGGGTGAGCAGCTGGGTGGGCATCTGGCAGTTAGCCAATGACAACCCACCACATGCCTGAAAATTGACAGAGGCTTAGAAGATAGCAGGATGGTGAAGTTAATAAAATGAGTATTTGCATCTAAGGTGAAGCACTGAATATAAGAGGACCTTAAAATGGTAGAAGATATTGTAGTTGTATGCAGTAAAAGGTAGAAGGGAGAAAAATAATATAAAATCTTACAACACATACTTAAGGCTGCTGATACGCAACAAGGAGCTGGTGGGAATAATACACACAATCCATGACGGATGAAGAGCTGCCATCTGTGAGGCTGGTTAAATGGCTGTTGAGATTGACCCTGAGGAACACTTAGAGGAAGGAGGCAGAAAGAAACTGTCTCATTCTTCTTATGAGTCATTAGAAGGATTGTGAAGGAATAGGGGATGACATAGCTTTAAAGAACTTAAATCAGTTAGCTCCTGTAGATCCCTCCATTTCCTTTGAGATACCTGTGTAAAACTAAAAGTACGAAGGGTACCAACAGGAGGAGGTTCCTGATAGATCATGAACAGTTTTCAGCACTATGGAATAATTGGTGACAGTGGCTGAAAAGTCTTCTAAGGTACCATTCAAGACAGATTCTGCAGTTTCAGATATGTTATTGATGACTTCTTACTGGTGAACAAAGCCCAAGCAGTTCACTAGTGATATCTGAGGGACATAGGAGAATAAGCCTTTTCTTTGTCTCTTAACATCCTTCTTTCCTGTGAGACACATGCTTCTATATTCCTCTGATGCAGCCATGGAAGTGAAGGAAAAGGACAGCAGGATACGTATAGGTACTTAGTATTCCTGGGGGTTTAGCAATTGTAGTTCATTTCACAGATGACAGTAAGAGGGTAACAGTTGCCAAATTGCCTGGTCAGGCTCCAGCAAGGCCTCACTGATGGAAAATAATCCTGCATGGGCTAATATAGGAGAAAAATTCCATTACACTGTGTCTGCCCTAATTCCTTGAATGCTGGATAGAAGTTTCCAGGATCAAACAGCACACTGGCTTAGCCTAAGAGGGCAGGCTGAACTTGAAAACATCCAAAGCCCAAGAAAGATACATCTCAAAGCATGCATGTCTGTGAGGAGGCAGGTGTGTCTGTCTCCTCACTGGCCACATTGCCATACTATGACAATGCATAGAAGATACCCTGAAGGGATGTTCCAACTTGTGGCTCCACAGCAAAAGACTCCATAGAGTGAATTACCAAGAAGAGGTGCAAAAACTAGGGTTTGGATATGTGCTTTGACACTGATCCCCATTAACAGTATCAGCACTCTCTTTGGTAGTCAGAGCAGAGATGGATCACTGAATCACAGAACTGCTTATATTCAAAGAGGCCTCTGGAGGTCTTTAAACTAGGAATGACAGGGAAGGGAGTCACCAGCAGCCCTGTGAGGGACTGATGAGCAAAGCCCTGTGAGGGTTGATAAGCAAAGGGCCTGGGGTGATGTGACAGGAAGGTGATCACAAAATCAAAAGAACAGTCCCAGATCATTCAGCCTTTCCTCTTATAAGAGATGATCCAGTCCCTTAATCATTGTGGCTCTGTGCTGGAGATGTTCCAGTAAGTCCATCTCTTTTTTTGTACTGGGGAGGTCCATAACTGGTCACATTAATTCAGATGTGGCCTCACCAGTACTGAGAGGATGAATCCTCTCCCTTGACCTGGTGAAAATGCTCTTCCTAATTCAGCTGCAGGGTACTGTTGGTCTTCCTTTGCTGTAAGGGTGCATTGCTGGCTCATGGTTGTCATGTCCCACTCAGATGAGGGAAACAAATGATTTAGATTTGTAAATCCCCAGTGGAGTGGACAACAGTGAGACAAGTCTCAAAGTGCATGCACAGATATTTATTGATATCCCACAATGTACTAACTGGATACACGATAAATGGTTAAGTATGTAACAAATTATGGCAAGTAACACGGTATGCCTCGTGTTACTTAATGGTAATAAGGGAAAAATGGAAAAAGAAAAGAAGAGATATATATATAAAGAGAATAGAGAAATAGAGATCACCAGTCTGGGGTCATGCGTTGGTCCCATCTCAGTTTGTCAGGGATGCATCTGTCTTGCTTGATTACTTACTTCTTTCTATCGATCGCTTGCTTCCTTCCACTCCTCTCTCCTCTTCAATTTATACACACTTTCTTTGGGTCTGTCCCCTAGGTCAACCCACATACTTACGCATCACATATATGGAGAGGGGAAAAGTGCTTCATAGGATATGTAATTAGCATGATCTTGTTAATCATTATCATATTCAGGGGTGTCAACTTTAATACGCATTTTGTGGATAATGAAGTAAAGGTCATTCACAAGACAAATGGACCTTGAACTTTACAAGATGCACCAGAGCAGAGAAGTCCTGCCTTCACAAGACTTCCTCTTCCAGGTGCATCCTGTGCTAATCAGGACACCTTGTCAACTCCCAACTCCACATTATTCACCTTGTGACTATAGTTTCATTACTTGTGGCTGTTTGAGGTATTCCTCAGCTCAGAGGGCCTCCACTCCTCCCAGTCTGTTATCTCTTTCTTAGGCTGTTTTTATCAGTCCCTGTTTTTCTCAGCCTGTTTTGGGGATTTACAAGTCATCTCTCACAATGGTCAGATTGTTGTCCACCAGAACTCCAAGGTCCTCCTTTGCCAAGCTGTTCTCCAGCCAGTTGGCCCCAACATGTATTTGTGCATGGGATTATTCTTCCTCAGCTGTAGGACTTTGCAATTTCCATTTTTGAACTTAATGAGATTGCTGTCAGCCCATTTCTCCAGTCTGTTGAGGATGCTCTGGGTGGCTGCATGACCCTCTGGAGAATGAGTCACTCTTCCCAGTTTTGCATTATCTGCAAATTTGCTGAGGGTGCACTCTGTTCCATTATCCAGCTCACTAATGAAGATGTTGAACAGTATTGGACCCACTATTGAATCCTGGGATATAACAATAGCTACTGAACTCTGACTAGACTTTGGGCCGCTGATTACAACACTCCAGGCCTGGTCATTCAGACAGTTTTTCATCCACCTCACTGTGGACTTATCTATACCTGTACTTTGTTAGTTTGTCTATGATGATGTCATGGGAGACACTCTCAAAGACTTTACTGAAGCCGAGGTAAACAACATGTAAATCCATTATGTATCCATGTTGACAACTCCCAGTGACTTTCACATCCTCCATGTGTTTATAAATGGTTTCCAGGAAGATTTTCTGCATCATCTTCAAAGTGAGTGAGGTGAGGCTGTCTGACATACAGTTTCCCAGATCTTCCTTCATGCCCTTATTAAACATACTGTTATTTGTTCACTTCCAGTCTTCAGGAATATCTCCTAATTGCCATGACCATTCAAAGTACTGCTTCATTCAGTACTGGACCCACAGTTTCTCTAATGAATGAACAGGTGAATGCCAACAATGGACCTGTATTACCAGATAAGACTTGAATCACTGGTTTCAGTACAAAAAAATCTAATGTGTCTCAGGAAATGGGTTCAAACCAACAGCTGGCACAAAGCTGAAAGGGAGTCAAAGCCAAGTTCATAAAATCCAAAAGGCAAAGAAAACTTCAGTGCAAGAAACACCAAGTAGAAGAACATTTCAGCTCAGTACAGTGTGAAATGGTTGCAGATATTCTTGTACTTTATATGTTGAGTAAGAGGAGAGAAAGAGCTCAAGCAGATCCTCTAGAGGTACTGCAATAGAAAACCTTCTGGTGTCACACAGGAATACACAACATGTACTTTCTTTCAAATATATATGTATTTTTATAGTGGCATATAAAGTCATCTGAGTGCACGCACCAGTTGCCTTTACAAATTAAGTGATGTCATACTATTTTCCTTTTAATTTATCTTTTATTTCCCAAATGCTTATTTCCCTCTATAGGAAATATTAGTCAAAAAAAAAAAAAAAAAAAAAAAAAAAAAAAAAAAAAATGTTTCTTCCATACTAAACAGAAACCTGAACTCAAATCTCTTATTAAGTTCTCCAGATACAGAGTTTGTTTACATCCCCTTCCCCCATACAGTTTTAAAAAACAATCTCAAGAGAACAAGACAGAGAAAGTTTCAGTGATGACTTTGTATCAGACTGTTAATTTACTGACAATGCTATCTGGTTAGCTTCAAGCATTTAGAACACAGAAATCTGAGTTCAGGCATTGTAAGTATGAAACAATTAAAATACTTTTGAGAGAAGTGCTTCCATAAAGTCAAATTCTGAGGGGATTCTGAATTCTGAGTGAGGCAGTGGAAATCGTCATCATTCACGCCTAGCAGGAGACTTTGCTAGTTTTTTTATTTTCTCCCCACACTCCTTTAATTTCAGACTCAGAAGCTTTAGCAGTTTGATTTCCCCATGCACAAACAGAGAGGTCTGGTTATTTCTAACTGTACAAAAGAGCTTTCGGAAAACTTGGTTAAAGCCATGCATATCAAGACTCTCATAGAAAGAAGAAACAGGAATAATCTATTTGGCCCAGCATCCTGATTACATTCAGAGTTTTGGAGTGCAAAACCATTGTTTTTAATGTTCTGATTCAGTGTGGCTCCTCCTAGCCAAGGCCTTCTGTACAGATGGCCCAAGGCCGTGAACTTCTTAAAGTTCTTTGGTTTATTTTCTGCAAGAATATACTGTAACTATAATATCACTGGTTCAGGTGATCTGTAGCTCTGTAACAACTATAATGAACTTGTCATTGTAGCACTATCTAATGAGACTGAATTACATTTATAATCTTGTTTACAGTAATCAGTTTATACTGTGGACTGCTGACATTATATATGTGGAATGCAAATGATTTTTTTCGTATAAAGTTGTTGAGAAATTTTTGCATTTCTGTGAAGCACAGCCTTGTGAAAATGTATCATTTTATACACTACCTTAAGTGTCTCCTTTAATTTGCTGCGGAAGATGATCACTGAGAAAAGATCTTGATTTCTCACCATCAATACTTTGTGGTCTGTGTACTTAACACAGTGAAGGATATTTTTTGCTTTCTGGTTTGAGACTATTTTGTTATGGTTCTGGTAGACTTTATGTAAAATTTAAATAATAATATATTATTATTGCAATATATCATATATTAATATTACTATCAATAGTTAATTACTATAATATTGGTATTTACATTACTAATATTACTATTTATATAATACTAAATATTTGCATATATACATATATACACATATGAAATTTTAAATTCTCTAAACCAACTCTAAAGAAATTAAGAAGCAGTAAAATGATTACAGAATACATCTGGAGAAAATGCAGAAAAAAGATGACTGCTTCTAATATACATGTTCACAATCAATAAGAAGTCTGATATTATAAGTGTCAAAAATGCTTCTCTCAGCTATCTTCTTAATAAAATATGAAGTACAATCTTCAGTCAGCCAGGACATGGCATGGCAGTTTGCACAGCAGACTGTGCAGGAGAGTGCCTCTTTGATGGAGGGACATTCCACTGGCCGAGTGGAGAGGCTTCAAGTCCCCACAGCCCAGCAGCGGGGCACCTTTCTGTGACCACCCGCCCGGGCCACGGGCACTCCTCCTCCCTGCCCCTGAGGGCAGGACGGCGGGCACTCCTCTGAGAGCAGAGGCGGCAGCTCCGGCGGGGGGGTCTGCGCCATCTGCCCCGGCGGTGGCCGGTGCCTCCCCCCAGCCGGGGCTGCGGGAGGGGGAGGCCGCAGTGCAGGCCTCAGGCCGCAGGGAGCGCCCAGACCTTTCTGCCGGGGCAGGGACGGGCGGCAGAGCTGCCGGCAAAGGGGGAGCCCGGGCGGAGGAGCTGCCGGAGCCGCTGCCGGGCTGCGGGAGGCGGTGGGAAGGCTGCGTAGGGTCAGGGGGGCTGAGAAGGAGTTAGAGAGCTGGTTCCAAGAGCAGTCTGCAGTGGAACCGCAGCCCACGGCCAAACAGCCAAAAACTCCCCCGCTGGCACACACGGAACCGGGGGGGGGGGGGGGGGGGGGGCAATAATGCAGAAGAATGGAAGCTTGCAATGGCAGGGACCTGCAGGAGGAAGAGACTTCCACCAAAGCCTGAGGTGCCCTCGCAGAACTGCTTAACCGCTCTGTAGACTGAAGAGAAAGACCTGTCACATCGGCCTGACTTGCTCCCTGTAGAGCAACCAGCACAACTGAGGAAAGACAATGGGTGACAGGAGTAGGTGACTCTTTTCTGAGGCACAGAGGCATGATCTGCCAACCTGATGCACTCTCTATAGAGGTATACTGCTTACCGGGGACTTGTGTCAGGGATGTCACTGAGACTGCTGAGCCTTGCACAGTCCACTGACTGTTTTCCACTGCTGCTGTTTCAAAAGGGCACTAGTGATACAGCCAGGAGCAGTCTGAGAAGTATCAAGAAAGATTACAGGGCCATAGGAGTGGCAGTAAGGGACTCTAGAGTGTAGGTGGTTTTGGGTGTGGAAGGGCCAGTGGAATCTGGAGAACCAACAAATGGTTACATGACTTGTGCAACAGCCGGGAGTTTGGCTACTTAGACCATGGGATTTGCCTTGAGACACCTGGTCCACTGGGGTCTGATGGAGTCCATCTGTCAGAGAAGGGGAGGAGCATCTTGCATCATAGGCTTGCCAAGCTGGCGAAGAAAGCTTTAAACTAAGGTTGCCACGGGAGAGGAATATCAATCCATCCCACTCCTACTAGCTTGATGCCAGTGCTAGCAGTAGATGCCCAGAGCCTGGAGAGGGATCATGGGTCAGGAGGAGAGCATGTGAAGAGCAGCACAAAGGAGTTCCAGCCACTGAATCAGCTTCATCAGGGGCCAAATTTAAATGCCTCTATGCAAATGCACGTAGCATGGGGAATAAACAAGAGGAGCTGGAGACGTGTGCATGCCTTCAGGCCTATGAACTTATTGGCATCATGGAGGCATGGTGGAATAGTTCTTGTGACTGGAGTGTTGGAATGGAAGGATACAGTCTCATTAGGAAGGACAGGCAGGATAGACAAGGAGTGGGTGTCATCCTCTATGTCAGTGACCATCTGGAGTGAATGGAGCTCTGCCTGGGGATGGATGAGGAGCCAACTGAGAGCTTATGGGTCAGGATTAAAGGGAGGGCAGGGACAGGTGACATTATAGCGGGAGTCTACTACAGGCTACTATACCAGGAAGACCAAGTGGATGAAGTCCTCTATAGACATATAGGAACAGTCTCACATTCACAAGGCCTGGTCCTCATGGGGGACTTCAACCACCCTAATATCTGTTGGAGGGACAGCACAGCAGGGTATAATCAATCCAGGAGGTTCCTGGAATGCATTGATGATAACTTCCTTCTCCAAGTGATAGAGGAGCCAAGGAGGAAAGGTACTGTGCTAGACCTTATTCTCACCAACAAGGAGGGGCTGGTTGGGGCTGTTAAGCTCAAGGGCAGCCTTGGCTGCCGTGACGATGAAATGGGGTAATTCAATATCCTTAGGGCAGCAAGGAAGTCACACATCAAGCTCACTACACTGGACTTCAACAAGAGAGAATATTTTGGCTTTTTCAGGATCTGCTTGGCAGAGGAGCATGGGATAAAGCCCTGGAGGGAAGAAGGGCCCCAAAAAAGCTGGTTAATATTCAGGAATCACTTCCTCCAAACTCAGGAGCAATGCATCCCAACAAAGAAGTCAAGTAAAACCACCAGGATTCCTGCATTAATGAACAAGGGGCTCCTGGACAAGCTCAAACAGAAAAAGGAAGCCTATAGAGAGCGGAAGTAAGGGCAGACAGCCTGTGAGGAATACAGAGAAACTGTTGGAGCAGCCAGGAATCAGGTTAGGAGAGCTAAACCCCTGACAGAATTAAATCTGGCCAGGGACGTCAACAGAAATAAGAAAATCTTCTGTAGGTACATCGGTGACAAAAGGAAGACTAGTGAAAATGTGGGCCATCTCTGGGAGGAAATGGGAGACCTGATTTTCTGGTATACAGAGAAGGCTGATGTACTGTTGTGGTTTAAGCCCAGAGGGCAACAGAGCACCATGAAGCTGCTCACTCAGTCCTTCCCCCTATGGGATGTGGAGGAGAAAAGAAAACAAATGGCTCAGGGATGGAGACAAGGACAGGGAGGGATGACTCACCAGTTATGGTCAGGGGGAAAAGACAGACTCAGTTGGGGAAGAAAAAGAACAATTTAATTTGAACACCACCACTACGACTAATTTACCAGTCAGACAGAGTAGGACAGTGAGAAATACAACCACATCTCCCAGCCCTCCCTTCTTCCTGGGCTCAGATTTGCTCCCGATATCCGTACCTTCTCCCCTTCCCAGAGGTGTAAGTGAGCAGGGGATGGGGTTGCTAGTGTAGCTAGCAGGTCAAGGGAGGTGATTCTCCCCCTCTATTCTACTCCTGTGAGGCCCCACCTTCAGTGCTGTGTCCAACTCTGGAGCCCCAACAATCTCAAGGGAGGTGATCCTCCCCCTCTGTTCTACTCCTGTGAGGCCCCACCTGCAGTGCTGTGTCCAACTCTGGAGCCCCCAACATAATGAGGGCATGGACTTGCTTGAGTGGGTCCAGAGGAGGGCCGTGAAGATGATCAGGGGACTTAAGCATCTCCTTTATGAGAACAATCTGAGAGAGTTGGGTTTGTTCAGCCCAGATAAGAGAAGGCTCTGGGGAGACCTTATTGTGGACTTCCAGTATTTAAAAGGGGCCTATAAGAAAGATGGGGAGGGACTCTTTCTCAGGGAGTGTAGTTACAGGATGAGGGGTAATGGTTTTAAACTGAAAGAAGGTAGATTTAGATTAGATATAAGGAAGAAATTATTTGCTGTGAAGGTGGTGAAACACTGGAACAAGTTGTCCAGAGAAGTTGTGTCTGTCCCCTCCCTGGAGGGGTTCAAGGCCAGGTTGGATGGGGCTTTGAGCAACCTGGTCTAGTGGGAGGTGTCCCTGCCCATGGCAGGTGGGATTGGAACTAGATGATCTTTATGGTCCCTTCCAACCCAAACCATTCTATGATTGTATGATCTTTAACTAGTAAAATCACCCAAATTAATATGAACATTTCAATATCGAGTTTTGAAGAAATATTCAGGAAATAGTACTAGTAATTGAATAAAAATATTTGAGGGACCTTTGTACTTAATTTTATGTCTTCTATTTTGTATTTTTAATAATATAAATTTTGAATTTATTAGACATACTAGAAAGATTTATTGCGTATTTTGATCAATATAGTCTAGGTTCAATTTTACTATAGGTAGAAGAATCCAAAACTTCTTCAGTCTGTATTATCTGGGATATTCTTTTTTTTTTACCTTTAAGGATTGCACAGTATTAATACTGATATTCATCAAGAATTCAAACTTGTTTCAAGCAGATAAATCAATAATAAATTATCCAAAACACTTACATGGGCATATTCAGCTGTAAGAAAAAAACATTAACAAATCAATAATATGCCTATAAGCATACTGAGTAATCTAATTATAAAAAAATAAAAATAGAATTCTGGCACTATTCACTACAATGCTCTCTGCACATACCTCTTTTCTTTGAGCTGATATCTCAAATACTGCAATGTCCAAGATCTTCATATGCAGGCTTTACAAGAGATTGACTTCAAATGAAGAATACAAGCAAGTAATACAATATTACAGGAATATTTTATATTTGCCTTGATGGTATCCCTTCTCAGCATTGTTTAGCCTTGAAGACCGAGCAAGATCACAGCCTTATATGGTAAGAGTTACTGGTACACTAGTAACAAGGAATCTCAACAGAGATTCACTGTATACATCCAGAACTTTCTGTGAAATATCTTGTCTTGTATATATTTATTTTTGGATCCATGGGTTTAGGCAAGACAATTTATTGCCATTATATAGTAGCCATAATTACAGAATACTGTAATTACTTTAAAAGTGACTTATCAATCTAATTCCATTACATTTCTCTCTTTACCTAGAAAATCTTTTTAAAAAATCAAAAATTCACATTCAAAATACACATGATACAACTGAGCTAGGTAAATATGTTATAAAAAAAAATATAATACGAACAATTTGTGTGCTTTTAAATACAACTCCCTTTCTGTCAAACCACTAAGCCATTATTTCTTTTCAAAAGACAAGGAACTGCCTCTGGAAAAAATATCTGAATTCTGAAAAAAAAAAAAAAAAAAAAAGAAAGAAACAGTCAAACAATAAGAATATGATAAGCATCTTGATGGTAGAAAAATAAACACTGGGATATTATGAGGCAAGAGTAAAAATCATGTAAGGTATAGGCTGCACCACAAAAAGGGCAACACAAGTAAAGTAGTAAAATAATTATATATAAATTAGCACAAATCCTTTCACACTGAAGTTTCATGCAGAAAGAAAAAATAAAAAATTATATATCACCTAATCAAGATGATGTTAGTGCTTGTTAAATACTATGGCAGGTTAGAAAGGGTAAGACAGAAAACACAGTAATAAGAGAGTTAAATTATTCCCAAGGAGTCTGGTAAGAAATCATGACAAGATACAATCCAGGGACTACCTTTTTAGATGCTGTAAACAGTGATTGCTTGGAACCATTAGAGATACCCCAAGAGAAATAAGTCTTGATTTTGCATTAAGCTAGGGACAGGATCTGTTTCAATATATAATAATAATTAAAAGCCCAACATTTTAAAACACCAACTATAACGTACTCAGCTACAGAGTTCTTCTGGAAGCAAAACACGCTTTAAAAATCCACCAAAAATAGCTTAACTGCAACAGGACAAGGTTAGTAAGGATAAAAATAAACAGAAGAACTAATAGATAAGATGCTTGCAGGTTACAGAAAAACAATTCTGTAGAGTTCAGATAACTGTGTATGGCCTAACAGAAGAAAAAAATCAAGCATGACTTAAAAAAAAAAGGAGCTTGAATGGCAAAATAACAGAATAAACAAGACTACTAGTCATCATCTTTCAGGCCAAAATAAAGGTGGAAGGTGGTAAATTAAAATTACAACTATGCATAATCAAAAGATTCTAGGATATAATTTATTGTAGGCAGAAAAACTTACTGAAAGAACTATAGAATCATAGAACAGCCCAGGCTGGAAAGGACCTTGAAACATTATCTGGTCCAACATTTCATGGGAAACTCACCTTAGATGAGATCATCTACCACCCTGCCCAATCACATATTGAAAACCTCCAGTGGTGGGGACTCTATCATATTCCTGAGAAGGTTATTCTAGTACTCATCAATACTTTCTAAAATGTGAAAAGTAGGAAGCCTGAAATTGTTCAAAGATGATAAGTAACCTCACTTAAATCACAGTTGGTACCAAAATACAGGGAAGTGGTAAATACAATACGTTTTTTAAAAGGGACAATGAATGGTCAAAAGATTGAAGTAAACTAAACCCGAGAAAATCTATATTCAGAAGCAATTTCCTAAAAGCTGTAATAAAGAATGTAAGTAGCAAAACCATGGAACAATATGACATAAAGAATTGGTGCAATTTTTTTTAAAAGGAAGTTATGTTTTCCCAATTATTAGAATTTCTTGAACACATTAATGGTCCTATAGAAGAGGGTCATCAAACAACATAGCTAATTTAATTTCCAAAAATATTTTCACATTGTTCTCCACCAAAAGTTTTTAAAGAAAATTAATAGTCATGGGAAACACAGAAAGGTCTTTTTTTTTTTTTTGAGTTAATAAACTTGTTAAAAGAAAAGAAACAAAAATTAGAAGTATTAGGTCAGTTTTCACATTGGATAGCTGTCACAAACATTGCCTACTGAGTATGTGCATTTAAACACATTCACAAATTGTCTGAGAATGTATGAAGTACTGAGGTGAAAAAGTTTGCTGATCACAACAAACTATTCAGAACAGTCAAAACAGTAGCTCCCTGCAGAAGACTGCAGAATTATCTATTCACCTGAGAGAGAGGAAATGATTAACCGTATAAGAACAGAGCATGTAGACCATGACTTCTCAATCTAAAGAAGAATGAGTAGCAGTGAATGTGACAGCAGTGAATAAAATAATGAATGACATGTGGAAGATGTGGTTTTGGTGATGTGACAAATATTTAGTCTCTATCTGTATATTTGTATGAAAACACATAAAAATATGAAATAGTTTGAGGAAGAATAAGCAGAGCTCTTAATTAGAATAAGCATTTGGGTGATGCAAAGACAGATTCAGAGCATATCCTAAATAGGACATTAGAAAGAAAATACTTGTCAGGATCTAAGGCTCTCATGTCAAGATCCAAGAAGAAATCAGACACTCTTCAGGATGTACAATACATTTCAAACCAACAAACACTCTGAAAAAGCCTATCTGAATACTGTAATCACAAACCTGACAACAGAGCGGACTTAGAAGATGTATAATGTGTGTAGGGAAAGTCAAATTAAAAGGGAGTGGCATAAATACAATGACAAATATTTTCATCCCTTTTTTTGAAAAAGGAAGAAACTGGAATTGATACAAACAGGGACAGCTCACAGTTTCCATAATGTAGCCCTGAAACCACATGAAGATGTTGGATAGAAGAGTCAACACTCTTTACTTTCGTTTTCTGTATCACAGCAGAACCTCAAACTCAAGTGCATAGCTACTACAAACTAAGAACCTATATTCCACTGTGCCTTCAATGAAGACTAATTCCTGGCAACTAGCTCCCACATAGTATATTCTGAGCTACAGGTTAAACTCATGGAGCAGATGATGCTTTAAATTATATAAAATATGAAATACCCTTTCAACAATTGTCAAGAAGATTTATGATCTAATGAAAACAACTACAACCAATCTACAGGTCTCATTATATATAGAGATAAAAAAAATTAAGAAAATTGGAGCAGGTTTTTTTAAACTTAGAGGACTCTGAACAGATTGGGCAATTTGACTGTCAATCAATATGTCAAAATTCTGTCAAAATAAAATGGTTTCATAAATCTTATGATTCTTAATAATTAAGTCTGACAATTTCAGATGTGCTGTGGACCAACAGGAAATTTGTGGAAGTTCAAGAACTGGCCCCATTGAGGTTTCAAACCACCTAGTCTTTCTTATACCACTGCAGCAAACATTTGCAGCCATGTAACTGTCTAGTATGCCTTGTAATCCTAGGAGAGGTTGGATGTAATTTCCTTTACTGGCTTCTCCAGGAATTTTCTCAAGCTGAACACTGCAGCCCAGGGTGCATTAACTGGGTCAGGGCCACTGCAATTTGCTCACATCCAATGACTATTGTAGCAGGATGTTAAAGTATCACATAAATAAAATATTATTATAAATTATTATGTGAAAGTTATTGTCAGAGCCCCATTCTGCAGCTTTATCAGATAAGGTCAATGACAGATAATCAAACCTGAGTACTGTACACTGATTGTACTAAATTCTCCCACTGCTTTGCAGTGCTCCGGCAAAGGAAACAGATCATAAACTAGATCTAATTGGATGGTTAGAGAAGGATTACTGTTTTTTTGGTCTGTGGAAACACAGCAGCTGTAACATACAACAAAATGTTTTCAGATCATTCCAAATTAAGGGCCTGATTTTGTATTTTGTAACACCTGTTTTACATTGTCTGTTTCTTCACGCGTTGTGGATGAGCAACTGTCCTGGTTTTGGCTCGGATAGAGTTAATTTTCTTCCCAGAAGCTGGTACAGTGCTGTGTTTTGGATTTAGTGTAAGAATAATGTTGATAATACACCGATGTTTTAGTTGTTGATAAGTAGTGCTTCTCCTAAGTTAAGGATTTTTCAGTTTCCCATGCTCTGCCAAGGAGGAGGTGCACAAGAAGCTGGGAGGGAGCATGGCCATGACAGCTGACCTGAACTAGCCAAAGGGATATTCCAGACCATAGAATGTCATGCTCAGTATATAAACTGGGGGTGTTGGACGGGGTGGGAGGCAGATCTCTGCTCGGGCATTGGTCAGTGGGTGGTGAGCAAATGCGTTGTGTATCGCTTGTCTTTTCTTGGATTTTGTATCGCTCCTTTTTTGCTATCTTCCTTTTCATTACACTTATCATTATTATAAAAATAATATGTTATTGTTATTAGTTTAGTTTAGTTTAGTTTAGTTTAGTTTAGTTTAGATATTAAACTGTTCTTAGCTTAACCTGCAAGTTTTACTTTTTTTTCAATTAGATTTTGATCAAGTGAGCAAGTGGCTGCATGGTGCTTAGTTGCTGGTTAGGGTTAAACAACACTAACTGTGACAAAAGAATGTAATTTTATGTGTCTTAACAATCATCTATTATAATGTTTAAAACATTTTTAACTGCATATGGTAATACCTCAGAATATTCTGAGACTAAATGGGGACTTTCATAGCATCCTATGATTGTGACATCACACTATCTCTTTTTTCATAAGAAAATTATAAGTTTTCTTATATATGCACAGAATATTTTATACCTATGTATTTAAAATATGTGCCCCTGCAAAAAAAGATCACCTGGGTATGGGCTAGTAGTCTAACTTAGAGACTTTAGATATGTAATGATTTCTGTCTCATCTTAGTTACAACACTAGCACACTATGAGCCTGAGCATATCACTTAATTACCTGTTGCTGTTTCCACATTGGTAATATGGGGATACCAATGCCCACATATATATTTGCATACTTTGCATTTAGTCTTTTATCTTTATTTTACTCTGAAGATTATTCTACTAGTACAGAAGCTTCATTTCCTCCTGAAACTTCCCTGATTGAATGTTTGCAAAGTTTAATTATAGAGAACTGCTTACATTGAAAAGGAATATGAAGATATAATGACATTTCACATTTTCAGCACTAAAATACTATTATGTCTAGAAATATAAACTATTGGAGCAATTATAGCAGCAAAAATAACACTATTACTGCAATCAAGTGTTGCTGTAGGTATTTGAAAACAATCTTTAATTTCCCTTTGAGTGTACCAATCTTCTCTGCAGAGGAACAAGCTATTGTAAACAATTAATGACACTAAAGCTAGTGTGAAATTAATTATTCTGAAATATGTCTTGAGATTTCAGAAATAATACATTATTTTTTTTCAATTCTGATATAAATGTTTTTTTTCTGTGTGTAATTTGGGTTTTATTCCCCTGTTGTTGATTTTTCAGTCAGAAAACATCTATCATAAAGAGGCTTAAAAACCCAATGTTTTAAAAAGATGACAGTATTTAACTGTTTAACTGATTTTGCCATTTACCTGGTTCTTAGATGTGACAGGTCTGAAGTATGTGTGTCACATTCTTTAATAAAGAAATAGGATATGATTTAAAAATAAGTAATAAACAAAGCCATCACAGAACTGGATGGGAGTTTTTTCACTATGTAGAGACAGCAAGAAAAGACGTCTGCCAGCCAGCTACTTATAGTTTAGCTTTCCTCCTGATTGTTCAGCTCTGCCTTCCTACACTGTCAGATGAATCCACTAAACTTTGCAAAGGACGGTTTGCAGTCATAAAAACAATTTCCTGCTGTGCGTAAAACATTTTGCAGTGCTTGAACTTGGATGAATTCATCCAAGGTGTTTTAGCGTATGTATCTGTTACCTTGTTATCTACCCAAGTCTTCAGATTCTTCAGAATTCATACCCAGGGAAATACTTTTTCTGTCTTTGGCCTGTGGGTTACATAACATAGAGAACTGTAGATGTGTTCAAGGAAGAAGTGGCAGAAATGAGCTGTTATGGACTGGCCACAACTCCCATTTCCCATCCCCCTGTGCTGCTTGGTGCCTGTGATACAGATAGAGGAATTGGGTGTGAAGTTGTGTCTTGGAAAAAAAAAAGTAAGAAATATTCACTGTCCTTCCTTTGTCCACAGAGCCAGTCATCTCAACATGAAAGGTAATCATACCGGTCACGCAGAGTCTCCCACTGGGAAATCCATGATGGTTGTTTGCAAGAACTTGTTTGTTCCTCATTTGTTTCTTCAATTGTCTCAGGAACTGAGTTGTGCCATTGGCCTGACCAGCTCGTGGTTACCCAGTTCTTTCTCCTTGATATTTTTGTGACATCACATTTGTCTTTTTCTCCCATCATCAGTGACCTCCTCTGAATCGCTCTTGTCTTTCAGAGGTGATAGAGTGGCCTTGTGATAACATCAGCCAGTGACACATGCTTATGCACATCCCCTCTGGACCCATAATACTATATACATCTGGTTTATTCAAGTAGTCCATAACTTTATCTTTCTCTACTGTTGGAGGTGTTTCTCCCCACCACCCACTGCCACTAGGCACAGAGATCTGGGAGATCTGAGAGCTTCTGATTAGTGACAAAATCTATTTGGTATTATGGCATTATCTCTCCAGTCGTCACAGATGTTTTTTAAAATATATCACTGCCTTGAGGGTAAGGCTGTAATCTGTTCTCCTGAAGTGCCTTCCCAAGCTGTGGCAGCAACCAGGTAAATCAATAAAGGGTGACTAGGAAAGAAATTCAAACTTCTGTTGACAGTGTGCTAAGTCTGTTATTACCCTAGGCAATGGAAACCCACATAACTGGTGCTTATCAAACCTTCCAGTCTAGAACGACTATGATTTTGTTTATTGATATTTCTATTCAAAATGGTGTATAATAGGCAGAATGCCAGTCAGGTTCAGAACAGACTCAAAACATGTCAATGAGGAAATATAGAAAAACAGTAACTTCTCTTAATGATTCCTGAAAGACTCTGTGATTTCCTAACCAATCTTTAAGGAAGACTGAAAACAATTTTGTCCCTTAAACAAAGAGTAAAGGCTACCCTTTATAGTATCCCTTATACAGAATAGCATTAAAGAACAAAAGGAAAAGCAGTCAAGATAGGGAGGTAATTCCCCTCTCATTTTAGGAGAAGAAATCTTCAACTTTTTGAGACTGTAAAGGCAGAGAATAATTGTTGCACCTTGCCTTATGTGTCGAGGGCACCCTGACTCTAAGCAAAATTGAATAATAAACATACAGAAAAAAAATAATTATATGGAAAAAATGCATGGACACGTGATAGCTGATTAGGAAACTGTAATATAGGAAATCTTCAGAGGACACAATATTTTACCCTGAGGGCTTCACAGATCATAACAAACTTCACTCATAAAGAAAAGAAGAGGAATATAGCCTGGAAATTAATAGTGTAGCATGAGCCAATTCCAGTAATACAGAACTCCTGTGTCAACAGTTTCTGGCACTAACAGGTGGAAGTTCCTGTTAGACAGAAACTGAAGCAGTCTAGGGTCTGAAGTCACTGCTCTCTACAACTTACTCAATATTGGAAGGTAAGAGAGCCAACAGCAGAGTGAACTACTCCAGTGAGTGAAGGAGCTCATCTAAAACAAGACAATGTATTATTAGGCAGATAACTACAGATATCACAAGGGTCATTATCAGACCTGACTTTAAGAGTGATCAGAGAATTTGCCAGAAAAAGCTGAGTCTCAGCTGGAGCAGAAATCTCCCTTGAAGCAAACTGCAGGATGAAGGTCAGAAACAGACCTTTCCTGTTTTGGGGATGATGAAAGTTTTACAATAGAAGCCTGGCTGCCTGGGTCAAAGCTGATGAGAAAGAAACTTCCTGGAGTGGTTTCCTACTGCTGGGACTGAAAAGCCCACATAAAGAGAACTTGGACAAATGGTTCTCCATTCCCTGACAAAAAGGAAAAATATAGCCTTTATAGACTGTATGTGGCTTATAGCCAACAGACTTTGATAGAAAAGCCAAGGAAAATTAAACTTCTCTAAAGCTACAAAATAAAGTAAAAATTAAGCAAACAAGACACTAAGATCAAAATCAACACAAAAATCACAAAGGAGCAAAGAAAATGAAGTGAAGTAAAAGGCTGAGGTAATCTCAAACAGAAGACAATGAACTGCAAAAAAAGCTTAATGGAAAACTAGAGAGGTAACTGAGAGTTGAAGATATATTTTTACCTTTTGGGGAAGCTTTATGAACATAAGCTTTCCAAGTACTAATAGAGGTTAAGTATCACCAGCTTGAGCAATTTCACATGTTGCACACCTATCACCTCATCTAAATAACAAGCATGGACCATAACATTTCACCTATTAATCCTGTGTTAAGAACAGAATGATCTATTGAATTGCAACATCCTTAAAGAAAGAAAGGCCATCTTCACATGACAATAACATATACAGGCAAAATGTTTTAGCAGTAAATTACTTTTAAGTGCTTGTGTTTTATCACTACTTTAACTTACCTAAGGCAAACTTATTTTTCTGGATTTTATTTTGCCTTTATCTAGTGAAGAGCTATTTACCATCTTAAACTTCCTTCTCACATACACATTATTATATATAACCCCCAAAGAAATGACTCCTTTACCTGCTCCTAAATACACTCCGCATGAACTTCCCTAAACCTTCACTATAAGTTCTCTGGGGAATCCCCCAAAAATTTCTCTTAGCTTCTAGAAGACAGGTCATTTAAAAATTTAAAATATAATTTTCTTATATCTTATTAGGTTAGAACATTTCTTGAAGATACATTTCTATAGTAAATAAAATTTTATATGCAACTAATAGGACAAAATATTCCAGAATAATGGATAATTTGTGTATGAAAATTTGAATGAAGGGAGAAGTTATATAACTACAAATACTATTTGATGTGTTCTTTTAATGCCAGTGTGTGGTATTTAGAAGTATACTTTTGGCTGAGTATTTTGCAACCCTAAAAGCGTCTACTCAAAAGAACTTTTAATCTGGATTTCAACAGTATTGTCACTTCATTGGTTACTGTATAATTTATTTCAAGTTGAAAACAATCAAGAAATGCTGCATTGCAATAACAATATCAAACCCATGCTTGTGCTTGAAATGACTGTATTTGCCTCATGATAAAATGACCTTCAATTACCAAAAAACAGAACAGAAATAAAAACATTAAAACTATTGTCACAGGATAAAGCCCAGCAAAAAGTACAGCTTAAAAAATGGAATCTGGATGTCCAGCTCTGACTACATGATTCTGCTGTGCACCAGGAAAACAAAAAACCTGCAGATTAGCTTAGTTACAATTGTGGGGTGACACCTACCCAAATATCACTGATCAGATAAATGAGACCTGGACTGCATCAACCTAGCATTAACAGTTTAGTTTATTCCACTATGCATGGAAAACAAAGACTCATAGAAAATATTTGTTCTACATTCTGGAAAAACATCTGAGACATGAGACTGGAGGGTGAAATAATCCAGATAGCAACACTGTTTAGTTTTAGATGAGGGGAAAGCCAGAGATTGACTTGGGGCTATGTGACTAGCAAGGCCACTGGCACCTTATGCCAATTTAATTTTAAAAATTTGTACATATTTATGACAATAGGCCCTCAGGTGCAGAGGGGGACTCCATACTCAGACACCTGACAAGATGTAGAATGCTGAGCCAGCTGGGAACTGGTCTACACAGGGGCCATGTGGCCAGGAACTGGACTGAGTGTCCCCTGGGTGTATGGTGCCAGTCTCAAATGAATTATAGGGGCTGGGACTTCGATCTGTGTGAATGTGAAGAGTGTGAGAGTGTGAGTGCCTTAGCCTAGAATAGAAATTGCTATCTATACTCATCCTGCTCTAAAAAAAAAATAATAATAATAAAAAAAAATTAGATTGGAAGTCATTTAAGTGATGTAGTGATGTGTATCTGTTATTGTGACTACTCTATCCCAGATGCCTCCATAACAATAATTCAGTAATGATCCACTTCTCTCCAGCCCTCTGCATGACCCTGTGTATACTTTTTTCCCTAGCTCTATGTTAATCCAATTGAATATTACTTCTTATCCCTGCATAGGTCATTACCCTAGCTGCATACAAGGCCCCACAAATTCAGGCTCCTGTCCCATATCTCCCATTAATTAATGCAGTTCCACAGGTTAACTCTCTCTTGTATGTTCCATTTTTACACACACCTGTCTCTGCCAGCACAAGAGGGAAGCAAAGATTCTCTTTCGTTATGAATCCAGTGCAGTTATACTTTTCACATCTTCATAGAACTAGCACATGAATTAACAGGTACCTCCTCTAAATTTGGTTATATTTGCTCTTTAACTTTGCCTACACAAGGCAAATAAGACTGTAGGTCATAACTTCAGGCCAGAATGCTGTTTCTGTTCACTTCACTTACCAAAGTCTCACATATCAGCAAAACTCTGCAAGAGACCATACTCATGCCTTAGATGTAATTCTCGAAAAGCTGTATTATTTATTTTTTACATAGCTTAAATCTCTTTCATTATATCATATTCAGTATGCCACTCCCCAAAATAACAAACTTCTTAAATAAAAATAAATAATAAATTTAAAAATACCTGTTTTATTGCATAATGATGTGGCAAACCACCAACAAATATGGATCCTGTTTCAGGCCAATATGAACTGGACCAGAAATTTCTAGGTATACTTGTATTTGCAGACATCCCCAGGATCGACATTTCTGCTTCACATGGCACCACACCTTGCCTACATAAATTTAGAAATAGGCACATTTTACCACCATATAGTTTACATTAATGTCTATCTGACAAATTAATTAGGCTGTTACTAAACCAATGAAGAAAGGAAATAAAGTAAATATCTGTTTTTATATTAAAGACTATAAACATAAAAGAAGCTGTTTAACAAGCTGTAAGCTGGCATGTCTTTGGGGTTTGAATTTCCATTATAATGAAGCCATATTGTAAATCTGAGCAGTGTAATTGCTAAAAAAGCCAAAGCACATCATAATAGCTGAATAACAAAGTCAGACAATTTTTAACAATAACAAGAAGGGTTTGTAATTTGAAAAAAAGACATCTATTAAGCTCAAATATTTTAAATATCCCTCTTCTTCATCACAAAAAAAAGATAACCCAGAAAAGCAATTTAAAATAAACTGCATTTTAGAGAGTGCAGATGTAGTATAATCTGTACTACTATATCTTCAAAAGCATAATTCCTAAAACTGAAGGCAGTAATATTAGTCCCTGAAACTAATACATACATTCCCTTTTCTGTCTCCCAGTCCACAAAGCCTCTTAACAGTCTTGCTCTTAACATCATGCATAAATTGTTAACAATAAACAGAAGATGCAAAGTAAACAATCTGTTTTCTTAATTTTTTTTTTTTTTTTTTTTTTAATGATGGAAAGATCATTTACATTCCAATAACTAACTGGCAGCAAGCACTTTGTCTTCATGAAAGAAAGCACAGTGAAGGAATATCAGAACTAAACAAGAATCTCTCATGTAGGAATTTCTTTCATCCTATCCTCTCTGTACACAAAACAAAACAGAATTCAATCAGCTGCATGTTTAAAAATATTCAAGTGTCTTTGTAATATAGGTGCCAGAAAAAAATCTATGTGAAAATAGCATATAACAACAACAACAAATATGTATAAAATTAACAGTCTGCAATTTAGCTAGGATGCTGTAAGTTAAGTATGAATTCAGTTTATCATTGATAATGCAAAATTAGCTTCTGAAACATATTAGTTACAGCAAGAGCATGAAAAGTTTTCTTCATTATCTTCTTTCAGATAATGATATATGAAAGTTTTCTCACATACTATTTGATAAGGTCTATCATCTTTTAATTGAGAGGATGAAGACTGAACATTAGCAACATTTGCTAATAGTTCTCTTTGTTTTCAACATAATTTTGTTTTTGTGATACTTTCAGAAAAATATGTAAACATTATATTAGCCTTTTAACAAAAAGAACTATAAATGTTCATGTAAGCAAAATGGTCTGTCCATCCTATGGTAAATAACTTCAGGTGAATTTCAAGTTCTGTTTTGTTGTGAAACCAACATTAAAGAAGAGAAATAAATTGAGTTTTTAATTCTGTGGACTAAAAATAAATTTCTTAATTGATCAGGTCAGGGGAAGTTTTTGTTTTCAACTCGATTTTTGCAAAGTTTTTTGAAACTTGCTAATTAATAGTTGACATGAATGAGAAAAAGGGGAAAAGGAAAAGAATGGTTTGTTGCCATGTTTTGCAGATATTACGTAATGGTTGCATGTCTAAGCACATACACAAGGTTTTGCAGTACAGCATTTTCATTATTTGCTTACAAAGGAAGCTTGCTGATAATTTGTGTAACTCATACATGCATTCTCAGTACCTGTTTGCAACAATCTAACAGTTTTTCCTACAGCTGGAACCCAGTGTGACATCTTGGGTATATTCATTCTAGAGCAGAAAGCTGTGGTGAGATTTCTAAGGAAAAAAATACTGATTTTTAAATATCTAAAATTTCTTCTTTTTCTGAAAAAAGCACAATATTAATGAATAAAAGCATACTAATAGGATAACAATCTTTCTGAAATATTTTAAATCAGACTTGTTTTAACGCAATATGATTCTTACGATTGGTGTGGAAGATAGTCAGGAGGAGAACTGATGGGCATTTTTTACTTTTAAAAATAAATAACAGATATGCTAAGTGAAAGAAATCTGCCCAAACAACTTATTTTAATTTTTTAATTTACATTTACTATTACATTTCTTCTACACATTTTGAGATGCTAATGTTGTAATTGGTTACATGACCATGCAAGTACTTCTATTACACAAGCACCCTACTTACAAATGTAGCTCTTTTCACATTAGCTTTAAATATATTTGTTAGTTTACCCTTAATAGCTGATATGATGGATATGCAGAGGTATTTTTGTGTGCATATATAAACATATTTTTAAATTAATTCCCAGTACTTTATGTCAGAAAACACATTAGTGCAATCCAATAGCATGAGTTGCCTTTGCCCTAAGCTTGTTAGAATGTCGTTCATGCACCTTTGACTGTGCTTGATTGAATCTAGCAGGGTCTGGCCAAATTAGAATAACAACCTTAAACCATTATTGTTTAGCATTCGTTGATGATACAATCACCAGGTCATATACGCACTCTATGAAATTTCCATCAGGCTTTTAAAATACTTTTTCTACAATCAGCACATTGAGTATTTTAAAGGTCAAATAAGAAGACAGAGCTTTTTGCATAATTATAAATGTGTAAATGCATACAGCAACCCTCAAGCACTTTTGCTGGGTAAGCTACCAGTAATTGTGCCTCAGTCCAACCCAGCAGTAATAGTTCAGTTTCCTCATTTGTACTCACATAAATGTAATGATTAAATACTGGCTTATTAATTATAACCTGAAGATGAGTTCTGTCTAAACAGTATTAAATCCATTGCCCAATGTCTCACAGGTTGGAAGGATGGAAAGGTCAGATAATAATTTGATAACTTTTGGGATAACAGTACCTAAACTTGACAATGTCTGCATGAAATCCAAATCCTTATACATAATGTCCTTACTTGCTGACATTTATTAGTGATGATTAAATTACATGCTTGGGATTATCATGAAATGGTAAAAAGGTAATAAAACAAATGGGGGAAGAGGAGGAGTGAAAGGGGGATGTCCAGGTAAAGTATTAATTGTCAGTCATGCTGTGCTGCCTTGTTGGGAATAAAGCTACTTTAATCTGGTTTTCCTGATAAGAAAGAGAAATCTGTCCTAGAAACAAGATTGAAACTTTCACCCATCTCTAGCAATTTCACTTCAAATGTGATCATGATAAACAACAAATACTTCAGTAATTACCCTTGAATTATTTAGGATGTAATGTTAGCATTCAGTCTATTAAAAACAACAGTAGGTTTGCAAACAGCTATATCAAATACAATGTAGCTGTAGTTGTGAACTACAAGAATTAAAGATACTTTTTATTATTATATATTCTAAAAAGCAATCCCAAAGTTCCTTGATTTTATTGAAGACAACTGATTAATTAAAGCTGAGAAACATATTTCATTTTCACTGTGTTTAATTATTATTTTACAGATTTCTTAAAAAAAATCAAAGACAACTCATGTTTCCATCTGTTTTAACTCAGTATCCAATAGTTTTAATTTGCTGGTTTCATACTCAAAGTCCTCCTTGCAGGAGAATGTTTATTTTTGTAAAATTGCAACGAAACTATAGGCTTATTGTCACAGACAATTAAGAATTACATTTTCTTAAAGAACATTTAAAAGGTGGGATCAATTTTGACCCAGCACTGGTTTTGAAACCCTTAAGGCTTTGCAGGGGTGTTTGAGACAACTTTAAGACTGAAACATCTGGACCTCTCTGCTCAGAGAGGTTGTGCAGATTTCACCCTTTGAGATTTTCAAAACCTGACTGAATAAAGCCCCGAGCAATCTGATCTGACCCCTTGGCTGGCTCCGCTTTGAGCAGGAGGCTGGACTAGAGACCTCATGAGGTCCTTTCTAGCCTGAATTATCCCACTATTCTACAGTGCTTCAACATTTTTCTTTAGCAAAAAACCCTCCAATTCCATCATAATAACATTTAGAGAATAAGGCAGAATCCCATATTACCCTCAGTAGATTTATTTAGATAGAAAATATACCATTTACACTCACACTCATTAAATTTTCACTCTGCAGTAAGATGCATCATTTTAGACTGCTCATATTTGCTGGTGCTGACTGTGTTGTACTGAGACACCAGATAACACACGCTTTCATGCTGCAGATGAACTAATGAGTCAGCAACATATTTTTTTCTCATTCCTTCTGATAACAGACTCATATTTCCTGGACCTAGAGCTGATTTCTAAGTCTCGTCTTAGAGAGTGACTTAACTAAACAAATAAAACCAATGAACCTAATGACAAGGCATGGTGTAAACTTCTCTAAGAATACAGGGGGGAAAAAAAATGTTGTGTATTCTAAGGAATTAATAAATATGGTATGCCCTTATTCTTTTCACAGAGGGACCTAAAAAAGTCCACAACATGTGTTCAAGTCCTCACACATAATCATCCATATTTTTATGACGTTATCACAGTTCCTGTTACAGTTGCCACCCAGGCTAGTTATCACCTCCAATTCTGAAAATGAAAAAGTTAATTGGCTACTGCCATTCAGGAATCATTCCTAGTTCAAATGTTGCCAACCTATTTTGCAATGAGTATTTTTATAGACACGATCTGGGACTTGCCAGCTGGCCTCAGGTCTAGAGAATAGTCTTCAGATTTCAGTTTTATTTACTACTATAACTTTAGCTAGAGAAAAAACAATGATCTATGCTGCTAGCCATTTCTGCCTTTGCAGTTTGGAGAGCTTCAGGTTTCCTGCTTCTCACATTGTAACAACCTTAAATATTATTTACAGAAAATAAACTTAGAAAACAATATGCACTTATTTCAAGTTGATGTAGATGCAAATGAAGTGTCATTTAGTGAAAAACTTGGACTAAATGAGAGTACTGTATTTAAGCATTCAGACAGTGGCAAGTTTAGAGTCAGATCTAGACTTGCAAGGCTGACATTTTATTTCAAGTGAAACTGAAAGACTGCACTGAATATCATTATACAGTATCATTATACAGTGGGAATTCATATTTACACAAACTCTGCAGGACAACATTATTTCTGGTCTCTATACCCTGTCTGTGTTCTCCTTAATATAATTTCTATGCTTGTGACATGAGGCCAAGGCAGCCACAGAACATTGAACCTACTTTTAGTATCCATAAGCATCCTTTGATTTTCCTCAGAAAATAATATAGAACAAATTCTCAGGTATGCTGCTTGTTATTAGAGTCTTACTATGCTGTTTTCATGTTTCATGCAATAAGTTGTTTCAGAAGTTAAAGTAGAAAATTTTAATTTTTAGAAGTGAGACTAATGAGCTGTTTTTAAATCCAAAGTAAAAGAAAGTAGCAATGGCAGAAACATTTTTAGTATTTCTTTAGTTAAACACTCTTGAGCAAGAATAGATCATTATACACCACAGATTTATCTCTTCAATGATTCTAAATTTTATTTTCTGAGTGTCTCTTTTGATGGCAGAGTTCTGAAAAGGTATAGAATGTGATTTATACCCAAGATGTGGCATGACTAAGTAAGCTTTTATCTTAAAGAGGCTGTAAGACAACAGTTTGTATCAAACTGATTGGTGGTATTAAGTCACTATTAACTGTTATTATGATCAATTTAGTATAATTAAATCCACTGCATTCAATTACATTGTTAGAAAAAGGCAGTTGCTTATTCTCTGTTGACTCATATGAAGTTTATGAAAAGTAGTCACTTTTTGTGGAATATAAAAAACATGCAACACACTGAGCTTCGATTTATGGTGGTTTTTCATTTTTAACATTGCATTGATTCAAAATAAAATAATATTATTTGGCTGAAAACAAATGCACTTAGTTTTATTCATTTATTTTATTAGAAGATTTGATCAGTGCAGGATTTCTTGTATACTGAGACAGATAAGCAAGAAAAAAGTCTGCTTTCATTATTCTCAATTTCTGGAAACTAACTGCAAGATATCAAAATATTAATGCTGAGTTTTTCTGCCATCATTTCTAGGTTTTGTCCATTTTCACTTTTTCTTCTTTCTCTGTGAAATGTTAGTTCTTAGTTCTTGTTGAATGAATAAAGCACTTGTAGAGACTTCAGAATAGCAAAGCGTATTCTGACATGTCTAGCAATCCAGAACTGAGATCTTTACTACACAATGTTCAAAAGAAGTATGCTCATGTAACATCAGTAGTATAACAGCATGTTTTTTGTTTTGTTTTTTTTTTTTTTTTTTTTTTTTGTGAAAGAAAGATGTTTATTAAAGAAAAATAAATTTTTTGTTTTAAGAAGACAAACTTTAAGCTAACATTTCAGAGAAATCCTGAAACTGAATGGAGGACAGTGAATATATACAGTATATGGTGGAGCCTGGATCATCACACTGGTATTTCTTATACATCTATAGGTGTGGTTTGACTGGCAATTTAGGCAAATTATTAAGTTCAAGCCTTTATTCCATAGGCATTTATATGTTCTGCCTCCCTTCTTTGCACAGTAATTTTCATTAAGGAAATAATTCAGCTGAAAAAAAAAAAAAAAGGTATCTATTTTTAATCAGGTCAGCTGACTATATGAGCTCTGGCCACATGAGCCAGTAGTAAGATTTTTTTTTAAAAAAAAGGAAAAGAGGAAGAACAACGCAGCTTGAACATGGTAAAAACAACCAAGTCCCCCTGAGGCCAAGAGTCTCCCTTTGAAGGGACTCTGAAGTGTCTCCCTTTTGTTCAAGTGACTTCTCGAAGAAAATATAGAAGGAGCCTCCTTTTTAAAGACAGACTGTAGTTAGAGCAGAAAACAACTAGATTTTTAAAAGCTAACTTTTTGTGTAATGAAAATGTAGAAATAAGTGTGATCAAATAAAAGGTTTCAAAGCAAATTTGTTCTCTAACTGGAATAAATTATTTACTATATAATGTTCGTCCCAAGCAAAACCTTCATTCTTCCATAGTTTTACAAGGCTCACCTTAGTGCATGTTTCCTACAGAAGGCAGACTGCTTTTTTTTTTTTTTTTTCAGGACTTGCCCAGTCTGTGCTGTTGCTGCAGACTCTGCAAGCTCCATCCTGTCCTTCAGGGAGACAAAGCCTATTTGCTTTCAGAAGACAAGCAATCTCCCTGCCTCCAGATGACTCTGACTGAAAAGGAATCATGCAGGATAAAGTAGGAAGACAGCTTCCTTCTCACTAAGTAGGAGCTACAGTGTACAGTATTCACACAGCACTGACCGAATAAACAAGAAGCTATACTGCTTGTCCCTCTCTCTGCATATTCCTCTTTCTTCAGTGAGAAAAGGATGGCTTGCATCAATATCTGCCTCAGTACAGTGATTTTCAAAAAACTTACGGCTTTGGGCTTCTAGGTGCAATGTGCAGTGACTAACAGCATTTTTCTCCCAGTACAGAACTGGCTATTTTTGTTTCTCCATTCTCTGAGACATCTCTTAAATAGCAGAGCTTGAGTTTTGTGGTGAAAGAATATCTAGGAGGTAAAAAAAACTTTTGAGGTGAGAGTGAATTACACCTCTCAGATGTCTGACACTGCTTGTTCATATAGTCAGGGTCACGTATCTGAGACATAGGGTTAGCAGGATAAGAAAGGAACCTTTACCCAGATTTTATTTTCAGCTTTTCACTGAAGTACTGGTTGGTGTTTGCCAGCCAAAATTATATGGATATACAAATTCCTCACCGATGCTGTGGGTTTACGAAGAGGTGACCTCAGTAGAATGCATTTTAGGAAATATTTAAGAAATAGAAGGGTTTAATTTAACTGATGTGTGGCTTTCTGAACTAAATATTGATCATTTATGACATAGAATAAGTCAATCTAGCAGTCCCTTGATGGTCAAAAAGAGTGTTCCCTTCTGACCTGAAAATATAAAACCAAGAAAGTTTAGAAATTTTATCTTCGATAAAAACTGTAGCGTATAGTACTTTATTCTGTAGTTATCAAATGATATAACATGTTCATCCATAGAGGGGAAAGGAAGTTCTATATAATATTTTTTAAATCCTACACTGTCTTTTCCCTAAGGTTCCTTTGCAATAACTGGTGTATTTAGTTTTAATTAATATGCATATATTGTACAAAATAATTGACTTCACAAGTGGAAACATAAGAACTTAAAATCACTTTGTACAGGAAGTCAAAGGGCTCAGCACATTTAATTGTACAAAAGAAACTGCTAGATTGCTTGCATTATACATATTAGCTCTGCTTTCCAAATAACAAAGTCCATTCAGAAATAGGATACTGTTATGTTCTATTACCTTTTATAAGGAAAAACTATTTCAAATGTATAAAAGATGCCTGTCAATGTTGTAACTATTTTGTTTTAAAAATTAACAATTTGGGTTATTCTAGGAATAAAAGTTTGAATAGTCTAGGAAATCAATAATATGAAGAATGGAGTTAAGAGTTACTGTATAGATCACATGGGATAGAACAGGATTTAAATATACTTAAACAGAGAACCAGCTAAGGACATGTCCTGAAGAAAATCCTCCAGCAAACACACTATCTCTGTTGAAATAGTTGAGACACTATCTAAAAGATAGAGAATTTAGTAATATGCAGCAGTCAGTAAGAGCAAGCATGTTGTTTCTTTTCTTTTTCTACTGAAGATGGAGAAAGAAAGGCAACTGAAAGTAAAGAAAAAATGAATAATTTATGAATCTAGAAATAAAAATATAGGTTTGTTTTTCAGAATAATCATACTTCAAAGAACAGATAATAGTTTTGGTAAAGTAGTTCTAATACTGAAGTTTATGATGTTCTCTTTTCAGAAAAAAAAAAAAAATTAAACTAACCAATACTTTGAAAATACCTAAGACTAACAGAAGAGAGCTGCTTTGATACACTGTACATTAAACTAATTTCTGGTATTTGTAATAAAAATAATCTTGAGCTACAGAAATCTATGCTTACTTGCAAAGCAAACTGAGTAAGTATAATTTCACTGATTGACTATAACTTTCCTTAATATTTCTTCAGCAGCAGATATCGTCAATGCAAACTCAATGTTCAACCTATGTATAGACCAGTTTGCTTACCTGAGCTTATTGTTTAACTGTTCTGATTATTTTTAGTGAGAGGCTGTATTTGAATGTACATTGCTATTCCTCTCTATTATCTACAAAGTCATTATTTCCACAGTGCTCTAAGTCATAAGAAAGGGAGGATTAGGTTCTTGGATAAAAAAAAGTATAATCTGAAAACCATTATTGATTGAACATTTATACTTAAGAAGCAGCACCATTTATTTTGAACACTTGACCTCCAAATAGAAAGATACATTAAGCTACATTTAAATTATCAAGTATTTATGAGATAAAGTAATGAATAAAATCAGTCACAGGAGGGAATGTTATTAGCCCAGATCCCCTTTTACTTATCTGTGAAAGGATTAAAATCAAATTAATTATCTCTAAATGTACTGTGCAGGCTAGTAGAATGAACTGGAAAACACATAAAGATATAATCTGAGTAGCAAGATTTCAAAATTTTTCCTATATTTAGTGTGTTTTGATTCATATTTGGTTTTAATCTCACAGTTCATAAATCAGAATCTCCTTTGATTGTCTTGCTTAAATCCAGCATTGATATTTCTGTGGCACTGTCATGCTCTGCTAGTGGGCAGTAACACTATTACTGTGTAATAGAATTCTTCAGCACCTAGGAATTAGTTTTCCACTTTTTAACCTACTGGTGCCAATAGCCACTATTTGTTGTTGCAAAGTCAGTATCTTTTTCCTTTCAGATGTGTTCCAGAATACCCTTCTGGGGGGATATTCTTCACTTCCTGTTCATCTGTGTGATATGTGATAGTTACCGTAAGTATTTTAGGTTAAATTTCTTCACCTGTGTCCAAAAATACCAAACAACAACAACAAAAAAAAAAAAAAAAAAAAAAGAATCCTTCCAATTTTCTTGATACTTCATGATCAACTAAAATTCCACCTTAAAAATCCAGGTCTTGACATTAGTATGATTACTTCAATAGTTTTCATAATTTTTGTTCCACTTAAAATAAAAATGCCTCTCCAACTAAACTATATTCTTAGATCACTTTGTTTTCATTGACTTCACCTCTCTGCAATGGATACTGGACAGTAAGTAGCAGATATAACCTAACTGGGAATCAAGACACAGTGGAATTTAGGAAACAAGAAATGTCATTTTATTACCAGTGTTAATAAATCATTAGTAAATTAGATTAAATGTAACAAGCTGGACTTTTCCCAACATCATTGAGCTGGGAAAAGTTTCAGACTATACAAAAATTAGAAATTCTGAGATAAGTCAGCACTTCTGTTGTATTTCATACCCCCCAAGTTTTACACTACGAACTTTAGGAAGGACTGAAAAAAAGATCAACATAGCCATGGCTAGGAAACAGGTTTGTGAGGATCCTGTTAGTGGTGAGTTAAGAGGTCCAACAAATTCCTAAATCATTTCTATTGGTAATAATTATAAAACAGTGTTACCCTTGCATATATCCAAGTACTTCAACAAATATCTTAAAGCTGATGCAAGTCTTTTGATAGCTTCCTTGGAAGAGGCCCAGAAAATGAAAGGAGCATGAAGCTATCTTGTATCATGAATAGACTTACCACATTATATAAATATTGAATACACTTCTACTCTAATTAAGCAGCAGCCATTGCTATTAATAACTTGTGGCTTACACTGTTTTTTGAGGAGATGGCCCATTAAGCATATTTTCACTAAGTAGAGTATGTGGCATTTACAGGTACATGAGACAACAGATAGATGACCACTTCAGCTGTATGTTGCTATGTTAAAAATGAAGGCCAATGTTCAGCACCTTTATGATAAAATGAAAATAAGAATGTACAATAAAAGTGAAATAGAAGAAAAAAAAAAATACAAAAACAAAACAGAGAAGCATCTACAGGTTTCTTTCTAATCACTTTATCTATTATCTGTTTACCTTACCTGCCTGAAAGCCCTAGGGAAAATATGAGCTTTGTAGCATATTCTGAATTATAATAAATACAGCATATTTTGCACCATATGGATTATCTCAGGCCTTCACAAAAAGCTATCAAAAACAAGTGATATACAAGATCCAGAGTTAGCATATGTTGCATTATGGTGTGATTAGAAAGATCTTTTTCTAACTAGAGGAATCAGAAAACATCTACGTCTCAAAACTGAGACAGTCAATCACCAAAAGTCCTATAGTTAACCAGTACAAACCTCAAATTACAAACGTTATGAGTTAAAGAATAATAATAATGCATTATTTAAAAAGGAAAATTGCCACATTTTGCAGTTGATTTCTAGACTGATGGAACATCCACACCAGTTTTCTTATTCTAATAGTCACGGTCAATTAAAAAAAAGTTCCAAGTGGATAAACTCATTTTAAAGAAAGAAGTAGTATTTGTGACATATACTGCATAATCAATTTATAAACTGCTAGATTTGCTAAAGCAATTGACAGTTGTGATCTCAGATTAAAAGTAAAATATAAAATGTTTTTTATTTAGTCAAGAAACTATATTATCAGTGCTGAAATAATTGTTGTTGAAATGGAGCTTAGCGGATCAAAAAAAGGAAAAAATTCTAATATTGCTGCTGCAGTTTGGGCCACTTTTGCAATGCATGTTAATTAATCAACTTGTTTTGATGAAAAATATTGAAGAAGATGAATCTTAAAATAGTAAATGAAGGCAGTTTTGTAAGGGCTGGAATAAGAAGATTGTGGTAGAGCATCCCCTGTTTTGCCAGGTTGATAACTTTATCTTCACAACAAAACCAAACATGTAAACTTCCCAATGCTTGAGTCTAACAGTTCCTTCCCTTTGTAATACCTGACAGTAATCTAATCCCTGTGGGATATTGCCCATATCCATTTTTCACTGTAGCTCTTTCATTTCCCTGGTAATATTCTTAAGAAAACAAAAACAATATCGTCAGAAATGTGAGTGAAACAGCTGCATTTTTATTAATAGATAGATTTAGGAAAGAACTGTACTAGCTTACACATAAAACAGAACTCTCAGGAACTGCTCTGAGGTAAACACTGGTAACGTGTTCGTTTTAGCAGCCAATGCCATATATTAAGGCTAATCTGATGCAAAAAGTTTTATCCTATCCAAAATTTTCGAGCTATATCAGACTTTGATGCAAAACCAGTCCTCTTATTATATCCAATTTTCTTAAATTGTTCCAGTTGTTATAGCCACAATATACTATCATCATAGAATCATACAATTGTTCGGGTTGGAAGGGACCTTAAAGATCATATAGATCCAGCCCCACCCTGCCATGAGCAGGGACACCTTTTACTAGACTTTACTTTTGCTCTAAGCCCCATCCAACCTGGTCTTGAACACTTCCAGAGAGGGAAAATCCACAACCTCTCTGGGAAACCTGTTCCAGTGTTTCACCACTCTTACAGTAAAGAATATCTTCCTTATATCTAATCTGAATCTATCCTCTTTTGTTTTAAAATTAATGAAAAATGTACTTCAACAATGCTGATATTTCACTTTCAGCACGAATATTCCCATGAACTATGATAACTGGATATAGTGTAAGGTCTGACAGTAATACACACATATATTTGGAGACATTAAAAGGTGTGACATTTCTTTTATTTGCACCAGGAATGATTTCTGTGGGAAAAAGGAAGCAATAAAATGCTCCCCTGTAAGCAGAAAAGGAAGGTATTATCACCATCTAATTTTCACTGTATTTCAACTTGTATTACACAACACTCACTACTTTCATGTCTATTTCTTTCATTTAATATGATTTTGTAGAGACAGTATATTCTCTGGTGATGGCTTACCTTCAGTAGTTGAAATTGATTGCTTTTAGTAAATCTGAAAGACATAAATCTTTCCATCACAGGGCCACATCAAAGGGGCTCCAAACAATTAGAAATATTTTAATTAAGGAGAATGAGCATTTTCATTCAACAGACTAGTAAAAACCAATATTTTTTTAATTACCTATGATGTCTGTTCATAATTCTTAACATCTGCAGAACAAAGAAGACCCTACGCTGTGCATATCCACTATGTTACAATATTCAGTATCTCCTACATTCCCATACTGACTTCACCAACTTCCCAGATATCATTGTTCAAAACTTACTTATCTTTCTGCAAATCAGTTCTGAGAAGGTTAAACAATGTTTGCAAAGCTCTAGACAGCTGCTGAACAAGTAATTTTTCACTAAAGTTATTTTAAGTTTTACTATGCCATATTATACTACAGTTGATTAAAATAAATGTTGAATTCATAGAACGTGTAACACACATATTTCAAGAATGACTCTATCAAATCTAATTGTCCACAATATATATTTAATTGTTGATAAAGAAACTATGGAAAAGTGTAATAACAAATTACATTTTTCCATACAGAATATACATTTTCTTAATTAACTCAAGAATATGTGAAGATGCATTAGATGAATATAAGAACTGACTTCTAACCAAATCTTTCTGACATCCGCACCATTTAGATTTTAAATCTTAGAATCATAATATCATTTAGATTGGAAAAGACCTTTAAGATCATTGAGTCCAACCAGAAACATAACACTGCCAAGTCCACCACTAAACAAGTCCCTAAGGACTAGATTTACATGTCTCTTAAATACCTCCAGGGATGGTGACTCAACCACTTCCCTGGGCAGCCTCTTCCAATGCTTGATAACCATTTTGGTGAAGAAGTTTTCCCTAAAATCCAATCTAAACCTTCTCTGGTGAAACTTGAGGCCATTTCCTCTTGTCCTACCACTTCTTATTTGGGAAAAGAGACCAACAACCACCTTGTTACATCCTCCTATCAGGTAGCTGTAGAGAGTGGTAAAGTCTCCACTCAGCCTCTTTTTGTCCAAACTAAATAACTTCAGTTCCCTCAGCCACTGCTCATAAGACTTGTCCTCTAGATCCTTCACCAGCTTCATTGCCCTTCTTTGGACATGCTCCAGCACCTCAATGTCTTTCTTGTAGTACGGGGCCCAAAATTGAACACAGTATTCAAGATCCAGACTCACTAGTGCTGAGTACATGGGGACAATCACTTCTTCAGTCCCGCTGGGCACACTATTTCTGGTACAAACCAGGATGTTATTGGTCTTCTTGGCCACCTGGGCACACTGACAGCTCATATTTAGGTGGCTGTTGACCAACACCGACAATTACTTTTCCTCTGGGCAGCTTTGCATCCATTTTTTCCCAGGCTACTAGCATTGCATAGAGTTTGTTATGATCCAAGTGCAGGACCTAGCACTGAGCCTTGTTGAACCTCATACAATTGGCCTTGGCCCATTGATCCAGCCTGTCCAGATCCCTCTGTAGACCCTTCCTACCCTCAAGCAGATAAACACTCCCACCCAACTTGGTGTTGCATGCACAATGTCATTTTAAAACAATGTTCAAAGCCATTTCCAGTCATTTTTTCACATTTCTAGGGTAAAGTGATTAATTATTATTTACTTACTAATTAGTCTGGATCCTATAAATGTTATGCATTCCTTCTCTTTCAACAGCAAAAATCAGTGTGGCCCATCTTATCTGAGCTGTCCTGAAACAATTACCATTCTTTGCAATTGAAAGAATATAACTCTTTCTTCCTTTCTTTTTAGTCTCAAAAGGCACATTGGAAATATAAATCAGGTTGTTTTTCTTTCCAGCTATTGCCATAGGTTGATTTATAGATTCAAGCTATTTTCTGCTAGATGGAGTTGGAGGAAAATGCATAAAATAGGTGCATTCACATCATGGTAGCTAATGCATCCCTGAGTAATGTCAATCACATGGCAGTTCTAATGCTCTGGTGCCAGGAGAAAGGATGTTTTCTTAAAGTCTCCTACAGCACTGAGGGTCCAGATATTCATACTTGTGCTATCTTCAGGATCTTAAATATCTCTAAAGGCTGTGGGGAGACCTTATAGCAGCCTTCCAGTACCTAAAAGGGTGTGCAGGAAAGATGGAGAGAGATGCTTTATCAGGGACTGTAGTGATAGGACAAGGGGTAATGGTTTTAAACTGAAAAAGTGTAGATTAAGATTAGATGTAAGGAAGATACTCTTCATTGTGAGGGTGGTGAGACCCTGGAACAGGTTGCTCAGAGAATCTGTGGATACTGTCTCCCTGGGAGTGTTCAACTCCAGGCTGGATGGGGCTTTGAGTAACCTGGTCTGGCGGAAGGTGTCCCTGCCCATGGCAGGTGACTTGGAACTAGATGATCTTTAAGGTACTTGCTGTGGTACATGATTTTAATGAGAATAAATTTATTTCCATCAGTGATGTGTTGATCATTGTTCAACTGTACTAAGTTTTAAATATTCTTTTCAAGATTATTCCACATTGCCATAACATGATTTTACCACATACATTCAGGTATTGCTCCTAGTTAATGAGATACAGCATAATTGGAACTTAGTAACTATTCAACCTAGATGATCTTTGAAGCAAGTATAAATACAGACAAAAGTAAAATACAAAACTTACCTAATTTGCACTTTATACCAGTGTCCATCATCCACTCTAGCAGTAGTATTGATGTTTTTGACTTCTGCTGCTTCATCACATAAAAATTGGTACTACAAAGTGCAAGAAATATTTTTAACATATAGTTTCTAATAATTAAACAGTTACAGGCTTAGAAACTTGAATTTAAAAATAGCAAATGGTTTCATAAAAACTTGAAAGATGTCATGTGCATCAAGGAAAACTAATGTTTTATTAAAGATCTGGATCAGGAAGTCTATTGTACTAGAAATATGCAAGCACACATATATGCCTCCTAACCTGCATGAAAATGCTTTAATCTTTGTGTATTGTACAATCAGATATTATGGGCCTGATTTGCAAAGAAGTTGACCATCTGCAACACAGACGAAATTAACATTGGTCATGGGTGAATTTTACTTACCACTTTATGGCCTCCTTACACTTCCAAACACGTAATGTAGCATGCAAGCTTGAGCATTTTGAAACACCATTTAATTTCCTATACTAATGTGAACAAGCACTTGATTTCATGGTTTGTCTACTTGTAATTGTAGCTTGATTGTGAGCTTAGAACCAATTGTTCATTGTGCTTTAAATTTACATTTAATTGACCAGCTTTGTGAATGATTAAGTGAATTCAATTAGTTTTAACATGGCACACTGGGATCTCTGAATAGATTTTTGTCAATTAAAGTACTTTCATATTTTATGGTGCTTATGAAATGTTAGAAAAATATTGTCCTACATCATTACTTCACCATGAATACAAGTGAGATGGACTTAAAGCCATCAACATTTTCTAAACCTTGGATAACTTTCTGCCTCTGACTAATCTCATTTGATCTGGATAAAGATAGTAACAATATAATAAAACACAATAAATCTCAATACAACAAAATAAAGTAAAATGTTATTTTCTTATTTTTCTGTTTATATGCAATATATCTATCTTTTTAGTATGATCATGCTCTTTAAACATGAAGGCAAATATAACTCAAATACGCTCTTCCTAACAGTCATTTCACAATCCTTACACAATAATACAGTTACAGCCAAATTTTTGAAAAGTTTTAAAAGGAAAATGGAAGATCTGTTATGAGAAATGTAACTTCTCTTTTAATTTTTTTTATAGCCTCTTTAATATCTCCCTATCTCTTCATAAAGCTCAAGCTTTATCTCTTCCTCAGAAAAGAAGGAATAATTTCCAAAGGTAAAGATATACTGGGATACACACTTTACTCCTTAAAGTTTATAAACAAATGTATTCCTATTTAGTTTGTCCACAAAGGCCAAACAAATATATATTTTTTTTTGAGATCCTGTAGAACTGTGAATTATCATGATAGATCGAGTAAAATGTCTCTACTCAGAGCCACACAGTAACAAAGATACACTCTATTGCTTTACACAGTAAATTTTCCTATGAAAATTCACTCAGTTACACAGCCTCCCTTATAACAATTTTAATGAACTTGTACATCAGGAGGTTCAGTTATTTTAGGCTTTGTATATAAAATACAATACCTTAATTCATACCAGTTGCAAGGACAAAATCTACATTCTTTATTTTTGTCTTTTGATATGTACTTTTTATATGAGACCTTCCAATTATAATCACTATTCAATTTTCCTCAAACACCACCTCTTGTGAGATATATTAATCATATTACCCATGAATGTGCCTTAACAGATAGCAAGTTTGACAACTATTTTCCTTAAAATACTAAAGAATCTCAAGACTCTGCAGCTCTATCTACTGTCTTCTACAGTAGAAAACAGAAAAAATATTATAATTTTTACAAATCCTAGCTTTTACTTGCTTCTCCTTTAGTGGGAAATTTTGATGCCTTACCTGTAGGGTGCCATGTCTGATGAAAAGATGAATTAAAAAATGTCCTATTGTTTCTGGGCTCTGTTCAATATACAGAAGGAGTCCATGAGGTTTATAGGTCTTAAATTCCAAGTAGATGAAGTTTTGCATGTTCAAATTAAAGCTTTGAAATTCCAGGTAAGAATCACCATAATAGTGAACGTAACTAAAATCTGTAAATAGAATTTTGAGAGATATAAGAATACAAAGACATTTTTCTTCTTCACCCACTGCTTTTTTATTCTGCTAATAGTAACAAAGATATAGGGTGGGTTTTTTATATCTGTCAAGGGGACAGACATGAATCTGAAAAGTGATGTTAGCTTTTTTCTGTCAAAGACTAACACTGAGAGTTTACAGAACTAGACATAAAGGTTTAAGTCAAATTATTATTAAGCAGGCAACTAGGATCAATGCCTGAAAGAAAAGGCTATGAAGATGATAGCACTTGGCATGCATCTATCAACTTTCACTCCCCATAAGTCAAGAATAATATCTTCAGAGTTAGGTATTCACATAGTTTTTGTTGCAAGAACGAATGAGTTTGAAGACTTTGCAGAAAACACAGAGTATGGAAGGGAAGGAAGGCATTCCATATCCTATTTATGAAATTGGCATCAATCAAATATGTCAACTATTTATGTCTAAAACAAACAATGGGATGTTGCTAGAGTGAAAGCTGAAAATTTCCCTTCTGAGTACACCTAGCTTGTCTGTTTGCTTTAGCTAGATCCCTCTTAACCTCCAGCCATATCTGGCAAGGGAAGCTGTAGCTCTTATTGAAATGGAAAACTATATGCATACATGGCTGCAAGTCCATCTGATGACAGCAGTTAAAAGGGGTTTCTTGGTTTCTTTTACTTTTTTTTTTTCTCTCTCTCTCCACCTCTCCTCCCCTCTTCCCTTCCCTTCCCTTCCCTTCCCTTCCCTTCCCTTCCCTTCCCTTCCCTTCCCTTCCCTTCCCTTCCCTTCCCTTCCCTTCCCTTCCCTTCCCTTCCCTTCCCTTCCCTTCCCTTCCCTTCCCTTCCCTTCCCTTCCCTTCCCTTCCCTTCCCTTCCCTTCCCTTCCCTTCCCTTCCCTTCCCTTCCCTTCCCTTCCCTTCCCTTCCCTTCCCTTCCCTTCCCTTCCCTTCCCTTCCCCTCCCTTTTCTTTCCCTTTTCATTCTTTCTCTTTGACATGTGCTTTTTACTAGAGTATTCAACATGCACATGGATACCCATTCATACGCAAATGTACAGTTGTCCACTTAGGTTTTTTTACTTGCCAGTATTTAAACTGAGCCTCAGAGCAGTACATTTATCTGCTCGTAAGGAATTAAAAATGTGTGTCCACTTCCACACATGTAACACAAATTTAGTTGTTATGTTATTTTAGCATAGGTATAGTATTTTAATTTTTAAACAAACAGAAATATGCTTTAGTCTCACTTGAAGAATCACACAGCTTACAATTATTTGTTTTATCAATTTAATGAGTCTGATAAAAATTTAAAGGAATATTAACAACTCACCCATCTTGTTAAAAAGGTCAGTACAACAATGTGGACCTAGATACAGTGCATAACACATGCTAAGTGAATAATTCCATTTCACTCAGCTCAGATTTCACTGAATCATCCAGAGAGGATGTCTGAATGTTTTTGAAGGTCACAGTTCTATATCTATTTTCCAAAACAGGCAAAATTTTATTCTGTTCTGACACCAACTCCAATAGAAAATACATTACCGCATATGCTTAAATTCTGATCATCAATGATACTGGGATAAATTACAAACTACTACTATTTCACTTCTGTATATCAATTCAAGACTCTGCTGAATTTTATTCTTTTATGACTTTTCAGAAACCTATTTACAAAGTCAGAGCCACTGTGGTTAAATCCCAAACAAAGCTCTTAAAAAATTCTCAGGAAGATGTGAAAATAGAAACAGCAGCAAATCAGTAATATATGCACACATACAGTACACAGTAAAACAAACCAAAAATTTCAAGCAATACCAGTCAATGACCAGTGATGCAAAAAAGATGACCTTATAATTTTAAATATATTTAATCTTTAAAAATTCTATTTTGAAATATAAACCTGTATGTGTAAATTTAAAGAAAACTCAATTAAAAAAAAACATAGAAAATTGCTCAGAAAATTCCTTCCATTTTATAGACAGGACAATTTTTCTAAGAAAGGGCAGATATGGCTTTAGAGGATTACTTCCAATCCCTAGCTCTTGTTTGTTTTCCTTCCCAAGCGCATCACTGAGCACTAAATCTTTTTGTCGTTCCATTTGCCCTGAACTGCCCCTGCACATGGTTTTGTTTCTCCCACAGAGCCGCTCAGTTATCCCAACACTCCTGAGATACTGATATCTAACCACCTCTTTTTCTTGGCTCTACTTAGGAGATCAGCTTGACTGAAAGACAGCAAAGTTGCATGGAACATCTCTTTCTTGCAGTCCTAATTCCTTCTATACCGTCTCTCAGGTTTTGGGAGTTTTTTTTTTTTTTTCACTTTTTTATTCATTGTTCAGCATATAATTAAGTAGACATGTGAGAACAGGTTGAAATTATGTGAATTCTTTGGTGCTTTGCTAACACAAGGCATCTGAGCCCCTAAATCTCACTACAAGAATGTAAAATATGTAATCACGAGGAAAGAAAAAAAGTTGACAGGGGAACAAAGCAGTTTATTCATGATTCCTGAAACTATAATCTAACTCTGGTAACTGAGGCCAGACTCAATTATCTACTAAATTTCAAGAAAGACCAAACAAGCAAAAGCTAGTGGCATCTACTTTTAGCTTTTGATATATAATTGTAGTAAGTACACAGAGCACAGCAGACAAAAATTGTACTCTTCTCACTGGCATCCATGTCTTTCTATCTTCCTATGTCCACAAGTGGTGCTGCCTTGAAAGACAATACACTCCATTATTCCATAAATTTGTGGCTAGTTTACCTCCTTATGGGAAATATATTCATGCTGCTAACCAGAAAGCTTTTTAAAGGAATCAGGTTCAGTAAAACTGTTGCAATTGTTCTATGCCCATAAATATGGTGAGTTAATGAGACAAAGTGCCAAAGAATATCTAGCAGGCGGCAGGTTTTCTTTGAAACCCATAAAAACATGCTTCTTGGATCACAAATGGCTGTACATCTTCCCACAATAGCTATTAACAAAACCCACTGCTGTGGTTTTACCTATAAAGTTTCTCACATTGTAACAGTACATAATCACTTTTTATATAATATAATCTTTGCTTATAATCCTTTTACTACATTTACATGAAGCTTTTTCATTTGACCCCTAGAGTTAACTTCCTAGATTGCTATTTGTCCTAAAGCAGAGTGCTCATCACCCAAGCCTTTAGGAAAAAAAAAAAAAAAAAAAAAAGAAAAATTGAAGCTGTATTTTATCTTTCACTCTGAATGTCTAACATTTGCTTTTCTAAGAAACAGGAAAGCCCTTTGGCCTATAAAATCCTTTTAGCTGTAGCTCGTTCCCCTGTGTATGTATAGCTCTCTGCATTTTTCTGTTTACATGAATTCACATTAATGTCAGAATTTTAAAATATTTTAGATCTAGCTGTAACAGTAAGCACATATGCAGGCAGATCTGCAAGCCAGCTGACTGGAAAACTTCATTAACTCTTGCCAGTACCTACTGGGTTTCCTCCATTCCAAGGAGCTTCAGCTACGTCAGCTTCAGAATGGAGGCTTTCAATATTTAAATCATCTTAAAAGTTAGACAGCTGTAAGTCTTGGTTTTTAAAGGCAGGTAGAGATACTAAAAACTTTTAATATGCTCATGGGCATACACTCCTGTGGGTGATGGAACTTCTGTCTCCGGATACTTTTGTGTCTAATGCATACCCCTCAGTTTGCATCAATTCAGGCACAGAAAAGACTGTAATAACACTTTTCTTCTTTCTACTGCTCTTCTTTTTTTGTTATGTTACACCTTGGAATAAAACACTCCTGCTCAAACTATTGTTTTTCCATCTTTCATGGACACTTCTTTTACGTCATTTACTACTCTTTTAATTATAAATATCTTATAACGTTCAAAGAGAAGGCATCATTGCCTGTGGGAAGGACTCTCATAAAAAATATGAACAATTAATTTGTTATTTGGAAATTTTATTTATTTTTATAAGGAAGGAACAGATCTCTTACAACAGTATAAAACTATGGTCATAAGAAAGTTATGTTTGTTTAAAACTGCGGAATGTCAAGGGAAAAAAGTCTTAGAAAAGTGAAGCAAGGACTGTTTCACTGGGCTGGCTACAGACCCCTCCAGCCCAACAGCTGACTTAGAACAGCTGCCCATGGCCCAGCCTTATGCAAACAGCAGGCAAGGAGCAATGCTTCTCCTGAGATAGCCTGTTAGCTTCCACTATAAACAGTGCCATGGCTTCCTCAGCCAGGGTGTGCTCAAGCCCTACCACACAACCCTGCTTACCACCTTCTGTGAGTCTGGGTGGCAGGCAGGCCAAAAGTGTAAGTGTTGGCCCAGTGCCCTGCCCGTTTAATGGCTGCACCACCAATGGCCATGCCAACGGCTGCCCTGCACACCATGACCCCCTTCTGGCCCCTAGCTGCTGCTTGGGGCTGGGTCTCTCAGCATGCTCTGGATGCAGCACTGTGTTGTTAGGTGAGGGAGCTGGGGGGAGAGGTGAGGCAGCTACCCACCATTAGGGAAAATGAGGGTTTTTGCAGAAATGTATGTGGGAAAGAAGCTGAGCCTCACAAAGGAAGGGCACAGCTGGAGGCCACAACCCCAAATGTAGGGGTGGGGGCAGGGGCTGTTGAGATGGCGGAGGCTGGAAGATTGTGACCTCTGGCAGCAGGAGGACAGTTTCTGCTTAACGAGCAGACCTGCAGCTGCTCAGGGCATGGCTGAAGGCAAACAAGATGTTTCAGAAGACCCTTCAGAGCCAGCTCAGCCCAGAGCTTGTTTGCAGAAGGGGACAAAGGCAAGTGAGGCCATTACTGAAGACTCCCTTCTGTGGGGTATGGAGGCACCAATCCGCCAGTCCAGCCTGATGTGTCCAGAGGCTTGCTGCCTGGCAGGGCCAAGATCTAGGATTCTGTACAGGGATCAGCAAGGCTTGCACAGTTCACACACCGTTAACCCTTGCTACTCTTCCATGCGGGCACCAGTAATGCTGCCAGGGTAACCCAATGCATCAAGAGTGACTGCAGCACTCTGGGCATGAGGGAGAAAGGCATGGGGACCCTCAGTCCCACCAGCGAAGGGGAAAGTCCTGACCAGTAGCTGACTCATTCAGCAAAATGTCTCACTGTTTTACTGATACATCTAACAAGTTGGATCAAGAGTTTTTGCTTGCTTACCAAATGAGGAGGACTTTAGACTACGTGTGCCGGGGGAAAGTTACCATAACCTGAAGAGAAGTGAGGGAGAAGCAAGTGTGTCTGGGCAACAGCATGACAGGAAGCTCTTGCAAGTAAGATGAATTTAACTCAATATGTGTTGGTATAGGATGGACAAGTTCCTCAAACACTGAAACTTGAAGAAAAGAACAGTACAAGCACTGAGAGCAATTATGGATGGTAAGTCAGATAAAACAACATTACATTTAGTTAGCCTTCCCCACCTTTTAATTCTCCAATGAGTATTCGTACACTGCATCCTTTTAAATTATATGAACATATACAGAAAGATGAAGTTCAGGAAATATTTTTGTGAATATATTCTTGGGGAAATTAGTGGTGGTAACAATTGTTCAGTGACCTTGAAACTAATAATTTAATTCTAAATTCATAAATAAGTCTTCAGTCTGCTAATTAGGATGGCACAAAGCAAATTCAGTCGTGATACTTTGCTGTAGAATGCTATCTCTTGGCTTATTTCTTCATTTTCTGAGGAACATGGGAAATACATGGACAAAGAGTAAATTTTATTAGTATTACTTTTATCTTGAAGTTGACTATTGAAAAAAAGGGAGATTTTTATAATCAGTCTTTTTTAGTGGTAAAGCTCCTTAGTGTTCCATTTCTAGCTGAAATTTATATCTTCAGTAAAATATTACTGTTCTGCACCCTGAAGATTTTTCAAACAATGACTCTAACTATTGTCAGTCATAGTTAAATATTTTGTCAAAACTATGATGTATCCAAACTTTGCACTTAATACCAATAAATGATTTCAAACACTGAACTGCTGCTTGCGCTTCCTTCATTCACTGTTTTTACTGTACAATTGTGTATGTACCTAGATAAGAGTTGATAGTGAGAATTCACTTTTTCCAGGTACACACTACATTCTCCATACAACCAATAGGTACACACAGTGTTAACGATGTGATTTGATTTTATATCAACCACTGCCAAAAGTTCCCAGCAAAAAATGTTTCACGTGAGGAAAAACAGTTGCCATGACAGAGGAAGGATCCAGAATGATGTTCATGCTGAAGATGAGAAGCCTTCAGGGAAGGTTTGAGGGGGACCCAACAGCAGCCTTTCAGTATTTACAAGGAGGTCATTGAGGATACAGTCAGGCTCTTTGTAGACAGGAATGACAGAAGGATAAGAGAAAATGGTCTTAAATTAAAACAGGTAACTTACCACAATAGAAACATGCTTGCTGTCCTACCTACAAAGAATTCATGCCTGACTAGTTTTGTGAACTCTGACAGAATATAAAAGCAGTGTTAATGGATAATATTAGTCATATGATGCCTTTTTTTTTTTTTTTTAACTTCTTTTAGAGCCTCCTGTCTCAGGTGGCCTATGCACGTAGCAGTGTTTTTTCTTTACTTTCAATATGCTGAATGTACCTCAGCTTTCGTTTTCTTGACACTTCTATGTTTTATCTTCAAAAACTGCCTTTCTTTGAGGTTGCACATCTAATGAGTCATGTCAATCACTTTCTTTGCCATTCTGAAATAAGGTCAATCATTCCAATAAGTCCTTAGAGAACAGCCACAGCAAAATAATCCCTAAGTTGTATTCTTTATTCCCTTAAATACAATAACATACTTCATAATTTTCATCAACATTTAAAACATTTTAGTTTATTTTCAGATGAGTCTCATGTTCTTCCATATGTTTTATTTAGTCTTTTCAGCTGAAATATCTTACAGACAGAGCAGAACAACGATCTTCAACCATTATTTCTACTTCCAGATGCAATGCTATTTCACTGTGATATGCCTCGTCTTTGGTTCCACATAACATACCCACAGTTACAGTGAACCTATGTTTTCTGCTGTCAAAGAAGTCTGTGCTGCATGACTAGCAGAGAATTATAGTCATGTTTTTCTCTCAAAGTTGAAATGTTCTCTAATGTGGCATGTTAGACAACAATAAAATGTGGTTAACATCCAGAACCATTGCCAATGCAGCCTGCAAGCAGCTTCAAGAAAAACAACAGTTATGAATAGACTCTCTTTACTGTTCCTTTGTCATGCTTACACAGAGCTACAGATTTGAGCAGACTGCAAAATTCTTCTGAAAGAAATACACGGTTGTTTTAGAGCTCCTATAATTCACAATGTCTACACTTCTAGCCTAAACATACACATACACACATGCACAAACACATCCATAGAATTCAGCTGCCTTAAAGCAATGGGAAGTCAGATCCTCTGCCCCAGGAAGCTCCTTCCCTTTTCCTGAAATTATTATATATCTTTCCTTTCCTCACATATGTATCAGTCATGCTTGTTGATCCATGTTTTGATTCTTAACTCTTTCACATTCAAAAGCCAGTCTGGAACGCTGTTGGGAGTGAGACCTGTGCTTACCCTCCCTGATTAGTCCATAAAGGGGACAGTTGCCTGTATTTTCTGTTAATTTTCAGTTCTCCTCTCCATTCTGTTCAAGAGTTATAAAATACAGTTGGAAACAACAACAAAAAAATCTATACATGCAAGATTTTCTTACACAAAACATTTTTCAAAAAATATATATATGCACAAATTGCACAGATCTTTCGAAAGCAGAGAGATATAAAGAAGCCAAGACTACATTAGAGATTGAAATTCAGAGATTTCTAATCAGACAAGTAGCAACATTCTGTAATATAGACTTATTTTATGAGAAGTAGAAGTAAAAGCCCTTTTTAAAATGTAAATAATTTCTTTATTATTCACAGTATTTGAATACTGTGGTAAAAATGGGTAAAAAACTTGTTTATATCAAAGGATAATAGTAGATTATATTCACAGTAATAATTTTCTTTTTCTATATAATGATATATATATATATATAAGTAATACATATCAAATTTCTATATATATAGAATACACAAACCACACAGTTTTTTAAATCCTTTGGGAGAGAGGAAAAGAGTTTCTTTCAAACTATTCTACTTTTTTTACATAAAAGAAAACTCACTGAACACCAGAAAAAAACTCTAATTTTGTCCTTTTTCTATGACTCATATGGGCCACAAAAAGAGGTTCTGGAGAACTTCTCATGGGAAGAAAGGATTGGAATGTTGGACTGTGCCCAGCAATGTGGACTATGCCTCACATGGGCCAGTAAAAACATTTGTGCTCCAAAAATCTTTAAAAAGTACAACTTAAATAAGTCCATTTTAAACTAAATGGAAATGAGATGTACCTTTTATTTTTTTCCCCCGGGTATAATATTTTGGAGAGCTCTAACACCTGCACCTTTATTCATGAATGCAGAGAATTCCTAAATTACTTTGAAATTATTTTAGTATGACAGATACTCAATTGTAATGTCTAAAGTGACAATTTCTGTTGTTTTCCATTCAAATTTTCATTGATGCCTATATTCGGAAAGACAAATTAGTGGCCATTTACAGATGATCAGATCAACACTTTCCACTGAATATCTTTCCAGAATCACCTAGTTCAGGTAAACTGTGGCTATGCTTTACATTGCCAGAACAATTACAACCACACTTTATTTCTGCACACAGTTATTTTCTATTTATGTAGGTAATATATATGTGTATTTCAATACCTTCAGCTCCATATTTATTAGCAATTAATCTAAAATCTCCAGTTTTCCCATCCTCTTCTTTATACTTACTGAATTCAAAGAACACTATGTTCATGCAATGTGACCCTTTTCTACTGCCTATGAGCAACACTTTAATTGCCAGTTTTATTTACTTACTTTCAGATGTCAAATTCCCTCTGCCTCTTCTGCACTCAGACATCTACCAGGGCCCAGTATAATATCTTTTCCTGGGTCTGGCAAATCCTTGCTGGGTCCTTATGCCAAAACACTTGTAGGTATATTCCACTGATGTTTAAATTTGACAGAAATGTCCTCTCTAAACGCAAGACTACAGAAGATTGCTATACAAGACATGTTAACTGGCCCAATGGACTTGAAAATATTTATGGTTTTCTTATCTTTGCATTTACCACTGAGAGGGTTATATTAAATGTTTCCCCTGCTACCATCACTGCTAAATTAATTCCACCAATAATTCAACCAGAAAATACAAGTGTGCTACATAATGGAAAAATTGCTGATATTGAGAAAAAATCAAGAAAAGGTATATGTAATATAGCTTAACCAAGTTCAAGTTTTATAAGAATGGAAGTATAATAAAAACTCTGATCTATTTATTTGGTTGGGTTCTAATACTAAAACAAAACTACTTAAAATGTCTACAGAAGAACAGGAGAATTACAATCCTGAAAGTTTCAAGCATTTCTGTTTTAATTTGCTATTCTGATCACTTATTCTTTGAATAAAGTACTTTTCTGTCCACAAATAAACACTCACAACTCATTTTATATATAAGTTCACACACGTAGCAAAAGCAGTGAATGTTATATGCGTACATATATATTGGAGTAGAATAGTAGATACTGTCTGATTTCTTCTTAAAAATACAGATAAATCAGTAAAATTAGTTGATTACTGTATATTTAAGAATAGTAATTTGCCTATATTTTTTTCACACATATATAACCTGCAAAGAACTGAGAAGATGGTAAGTCTTAGCCCCTCCTTGAACTAAGGGAAAAATGGAGCAGAGTCTTCTAGCAGTAATCCATTTAAATTATAGGAGGCACCTGAATGTTATTAGTGCAGGAAATTGTTTTATTATCATCATTAGAGTATAAATAGTTCCTAAAGCAGGATTCTGTTTCGTGCTCAAGTGTGGATTTTAACATCAAATATACTGTATGACTAGATCTATTAATTACAATGTTAGCTTAGTAAAATGAGCTGAGACTTTTGTGACTGCTGTCTGCCAGTCACACAATAAGAGATTTTTCAACATGTGGGCTATCTCAACAACATACAGATAATGGAGAGAGTTGTTAAGTTTTACTGCAATCAGCAGATGATTAGAAGAGATTCTCTCACTGAAGGTATAAAACCATAAATATATATAAAAAAAAAAAATCAAGAAAACCTTAGCAGTATGTGGTTGTTTCAGATAAAGCCTGTGCTGTTTCTTTCCTTTTTAAATGTACCATAAGGGACATAGAGAGGATCAAGTATTATTACAGCAGAAATCAGGAACAGTTCTTACCTTGGGGATAATTGGCCTGCTCTCAGTAGAACTTCACAAGCCTCCCTAAAATCTTTTCCTTCTGCTGCCCTTTCTACAAAGTGCTGGCAGCTGGCACACAGCCAGCACCAAGCCTAAGTGCTACTGCTTGCATGTTGATAACCGCACGGCTAGAAAGCATTACAGCCACCACTGGGAGAGAAGCAGATGTATCCATAAGACACCAAGCTTTTTCACTTCTACTTATAAACTAACTTGCTGTTTTCAGTCTCTTACAACTAGACTTCAAACAGAACTGAAGTAATTTTAACATTTTATCAGCTACTTTAAAGATTACAACCCATATCAATGGTCACAGCATGGAGTGTAGGTACTGTGGTTTTAAAAATGGTCTTTACAGTACTGTAGGTTACTCCAGTAGGCAGTTATCTCCCCATTATTCAGAATAAATAATATAGATGGGAATAGCATGATAATCAAAATCTTGCAATGCATTGCAAGAACAGCACACTGAAAGCATAAGGTTTTAAGACTACAATACAAGAAAAAATACATCAGTGATCATCCTCCCCCATCTACACCCAATAACAAATCAATCACTTCAGCAAGATTATTTTCTGACTAGAAAACAAACAAAAAAAAAATCATTGTGAAATCCAGAAAAAAACACAATATTTATATTTGGCCAAATCTACTGGTAGAAGGGATAGATTTTTTTAAATTTGTTTCATGGTGTTTCGTTTTTTCTAAAATGTGAATGAAGTAAAAAAATCACCATGAAAAAGGTGCATGGACTATCCGACAATGGGTGTTGCTTGCAAGTGGCACTTACAATATTGTGTATTCTATCCATTTAGTTGAGGATATATATATGGTGTCTAGTGTAGCAGAAGGATAATGGAACTCTCTGTGAATAATTTGTTCTTGTTCCAGATCCAAATCCTCACAGAACCAACATTTTGATTTAGCAATTCAGCTTGAAATGTCTTAGAACTATGCTACTCTGGGAGAAGTGATACTCAGGTGAATTGCTGACAAGTATTCTCAGGAGTGTGCTTCTTCCTGTTGAAGGTTATTAGAGAAATTCTAATGGAGTCCTACGATTAAAACTATGCTCATTCTGAAAACCATCTCTCTCCAGAAATACTGATGAAATACTGTAGCAAGATGGCATGTTAAGGCTTGCACAGAACATCTGCTTGCTTCTCAAAACTTCTAGTAATTACTTTTACCTATTAACAGCACACCTCACTAAATTGACAGCTAAGTGTCCTGGATTCAGCTGGGATAGAGTTAAGTTTTCTTCTCAGTAACTAGAATAGTGTTGTCTTTTGGATTCAGTATGGGATTTGGTATGAGAAGAATGCTGATAATACATCGGTTTTTTCAGTTGTTGATAAGAAATCAAGAAGTTTCTGACTCCCCATGTCCTGCACATGCACAGGTGCACAAGAAGCAGGGAGGGAACACAGCCAGGGCACTAGACACAGATTGGCCAATGAAATATTCCATATCATGTAACATCATGCTGAGTATATAGTGGAGTGTTGGCCAGGAAGGAGGGGGTTCTCTCTCACTTCCAGGATTGCGATTGCAGGATCTCGGTATTGTGCAATCACTAGCCAGGAACAGGCTGGGCATCAGTTGGCAGGTGGTGAGCAATCACAGTGTGCATTGCCCATTTATAATTTCTATTACTGTTTTATTTTATTACAATTAATAAACTGTTTTTATCTCAACCTATGAGCCTCCCTTTACCCTTCTAATACCCTCCCCCATTCCCGGGGTGGGGAAGAATGAGTGAGCAGCTGTGTGATGTTTGGCTGTGGCCAGTATTAAACCACAACACTAAGATTTCTGTATTTGTAAGTAAATATATTGTATTTACTGCAGTTGCAACTTTACATAAGCCCGTATTTGCCCAAGAATTTGCAGTTAAAATGGTCAGATGCATGTCTCTGTCTTCAGTATGCCTTGTTTTGGTCATGGCTACATGTGCCATCTCTCAGAGTGGTACCAAAACTCTTACTGGGCAGGTACATCAGCTTCAGAAACTGTCTTTATCTTGGACATATGGAACCTGAAAGTAGTCCTAACTGAAGCTGCACCTTCAGACATGGATAGTGGTCACAGTAGTGCCCTATCCAGCTACATTTTAGAAATAGGGCTGATGCTTTTGGTCTTAACAGTGAAGCCATGCTGCTCTGAAACAATACTTCACTCACCTCTTCTGCTGAAGTTGTGACTCTTTCAACTAATATCTTGCATTTACTACTGTCTCCAGCCTGTATGTATCTCTCTGCTTTCTTTTCCCCAAAAATACTTCATAGTGCAAATATGTGGCTGTTTTAGAAAAGAAATACTAAAGCACTCAATGAAGAGTGTAGTGAGCCTTATTTCTACTTACTTCATCTTATGTCAAGTATTAGAACCCTTCTGGCTGTCTTGTGTGATTGTGTGCATTTTATTCCCACTTATCTAGCGAGTTCTAATGAAGATCTGCATGCATGCAAAGCATCAACAAAAAAACACTCAGTGAATGTTAAAAACACTATTGTTCACAGTATTAACCTCCTCAATGATGTCCAATAAAGGAGTCATAAGATAGATGTATATGACATGCCATTTTCTGTTTCACTTTCTGATTCACAGTGGTCTATGGTCTGTTAATGTGAACAAGTACTATGGAAACAAATGCTGCCATGAATATTTAAGAATACAAATAAGGAATGAATCATTAATAACACAGCAGACCAACTTTACAACACATAAAGGCCAGTGAATGTTTTGAAGGTCACACATGTTAAACTCTGATTAAAAGCAGGCTCAGAAAATTTTGTAGGTCTCATTTATGACACATAACCTATAAGAGAAAATAAAATCTCAAAACCTAAACTAGATGGTTCATAAAGTATACATATATGTATAAATTATATATTCCCAGCTACTTCCCTTCCTGTTTTGTATGTGATCTAGTCACTTTCAACATTTCAATGCAAAATTCTTATTTGGTAGACTTTTAATATGGGAAATGGCAGCTCAAAGGATGGGGAAGATTCAGAATTATATTGCTGCTTAAGTAATTTATTTCAAAATATACATTTGAAGTAGTTTCTGTGCTGAAAAAATTAAGTTTACATTTGGACTTCTAGTGTAAACACTGTAGAATAATTTTCCCTGTGTAGAAGAACTTACAGTGAAAAAGGACATATATTCACACAAATTTTCTGTAGCAAAGATTTTGTATGAATCATGAAGATAAGATTAAAGTGTACAGACACAAGATATCTTCCAAAATAACTACGTGTATGGAATTTGTCTGTGGTAATAAAAAATGAGAAAATTCTTGTTGTTTCAGAGTAAAAACATGTGTTTATATAGTGCATGACTGTAGTGTCTTTGTTTTCAATGCAGATTTGACTCTGAAGAAACTAAACTTTGGCTGGGATAAACAAGAATTTGTAGAAAGTTTCCCACTTTTGATCATCATAAAGTAGGAAGCTAACTGCAAACCTAATTGAGGGGCCATGCCTGAAAGATAAATGGTTTAAAAATGATAGCTAACTAGCAATCAGGGCTACAAAATAAATAAGTTACCCATACACCTTTATTTGTGAAGGGAAAAAATAAAACAAATAGATAAAAATATCTGCTATCAAGATGACACAGACAATTAAGGTGGCAAGAAAAAGCTTTTGCTTCTGAAACAGACGTGAAATACATAACATTTGACTATGTTACAAAGACTTGTATTTTGCAGTAGAGTTTTTCCAATTAATCTCAAAAATGAAGATGACAACAACAAAAGCTGGAAGCATTCATCAATTTAGAATAGATCTAAAGACATGTATGGAGCAAAGAAGATGGTGGTAGAAGATAGCAGCCCACACACAGATAGATGTATGCCAGTTGAGAAACTACGAATATATTGTGATTGAGATAAGTGAGCAACAATGAGGAAAAGATGGGAAAGGATCCTAGCTGGTAAAAGAGAGATAGTAAGAGAGGAGAAACCAGGAATAAGAAATAATGGGAACAGAATCATCAATGTAAACTGAAATGAAAGTAAGTGTTAAAAGCTTCAGTCTAAAGAGGAATGTGGATGGCATTTCTGAAACTGTGAAAATGAAAAACCAGGATTATTTGTGATCAGAACTCAGGTGGAAGCCTACACAAAGTGGTTATACTATCTGGTAGTCTGTAGAAGCAGGAGAATTAACTAAGTATGTAGAAGTGATTGCCAGCTTTATGTTTATGTTTGCACTGAAGTAAGGAGAGGCAAGTAGAGATGGATTTGGATTTCATGTCCGAAACACAAAACGCCAACAGCTCTTCTCTCATTGATGACATGGTATTGAGCCTTCCACAACTAAGAGGAAATCAAAGTCAATTGTAGAAATTCTGGAGATAAATGAGAGGCCTAGTATTTAAAAGGATATTTCTCTGCAAAGGGACCTGAAGTTGTCCAAACAATCTGCCTGGTACTACTGTTCAGATGGATGCCTTCAGATATCTTATTCAGATTTAATTCAGAATAGTCATAAAGTAACAGCCAGTATTGAAAATGCCATACTAAATTTTATAATTAATTCCACTTGGTCTGGAATTACCTACCACCTCCCTAACCTTTTAAGTGCAACAGTTACATCTTAGAATCAAGAGAGAATTAGGAGGAAGATGAGTAAAAACAGTATCTACACTTGATACTGTTTATCTCTAAGGTAAAAATGAAAAGAAACATGAATTCTTATTTTGCAGTGAATAAGATTATTTTTAGGTTGGTATAAGAAAAAAAATGTTGCATATTTCAGTTCTTACCATAAGCAAAATGTCTCCTTTGTATCAAGTGAAATTTCCATGATCACACATTAGAAGTCTACAGTCATACTTACTTTAGTGATGTACACCATTCATTTCTGCTGAATATTCTACAAAGAGGATGACATTTCAGGTTCTCCGAGATTTTTTCTCATACATATTTCATTATAAAACAAAAACTAACTTAAAATATGAAAAAAAAAAACACCTGTTTCTCTGTATTTTGCACCCACTTTTGCCAGTTGTACAACAACACACTGCTGTTGTCCATAATAACCAGTCATTCTCTTGGTCTATGGGTCTAGATCACAAAAATTGATGCATAACTTCATGAGATGATATAGAAATCATGCCAGTTTTATACAGTTGTTAGCTATACAAATGACTGCACTTCCTGTGTCACAGTAACCCCAAGCTGGATGAGTTACTGTAGATAGAAACAACGCTCTGACAATTGCTAATTGGCAATTCACTTACAAGGCAGATCTATGGAGCTTCTCCACAACTTTAACAAAATAATCTATTCCTTTTAGTATCTTATCAACAAATTCCTTATGGGTATGAAAGTTTATTCTGCTCAGAAATGTTGGTAGAGCACCAAATGTCAAAAAAAAAAAAAAATAAAAAGTGTACAGTTCTTTATGTTTGAGACATATTATGAAGAAAAGCATGGATTCAGAATTAGTGTCAATTAAAAGGATCCCTTAGTCAATAGCTGGGTTATCTAATTTATTAATACAAAAGCTGGAAAGCAGCAATATATCACTTTGTCTTCCTGTTCAGTCAATAGAGAGGAATGCTCAATGGGAAGTTTGCCCCAATCCAAGACAACTTTCTAAAGGAACAGAAAGAAAACTCTGCAAAGGCTTCTTTTTCCACTACTGAAAGATCCTAGGTTACTATCTTATATTAGTCATTTGGAGAATTACTAATGTCTATATGGAAAGTGTCTTGCTCAAGAAGACAGCAGGAGTTTTTTGTTTTGCTTTATAAAGTTCTGTGCATCTAAGTAGCAGGGCCACTACAACTGTAGTCTGCTATAGGAAGGGCCCCTTACTGTTGTGAGTTTGAAAGGACCAGATATCTATAAATTCAGGTCATGTATTTCCTAATATGCCTATCTCCTTTTGTCATGGTTTGAGCTCAGAGGGAAACTGAGAACCACGCAGCTGCCCACTCCTCCCTTCCCTCCCAGTGATGAGAAGGGACAAATAAACCAGGCTTGGGATTTGAGATAGGACCTGGAGGGGTAGATCACACATTATGGTCACAGGTAAAAGGCAGACTCATTAGGGGAAGAAAAAAAGAATATAGATTTATTACAGACACTAACAACAACACTTAACAGAGTAGGACAGTGAGAAGCATTGTCACACTTTGAGAACACTTTCCCCCACCCCTCCCTTCTTCCCAGGCTCAGCTCTGTTCCCGATATCTCTACCTCCTCCCACAGCAGCTCAGGGGCAGGGAATGAGGGGTGCAGTCAGTGCTGCCACTTCTTCCATCTTCGGTGGGGGGAGCTTCTGGAACTTCTTCCCCCTGCCCCATCCTTGTCCCCCTCTCACAGGAGACAGTCCTCCACAAACTTTCTCTGACTTGAGTCCCTCCCATGGTCCACAGTGTTTCCTTACACTGCTCCGGCGTGGGACACCAACTTTCTCCAACTGGAGTCCCTCCCACTGGCTGCAGACCTTCCTGAGCTGTACATGCTGCAATCCTCCCAGTGCTGGACTACAACAGTGGGGTCTACCTGGCCTTCTTTGAGCACAGTCACCTTTATCATCCATGTGAAACACAGGCCATAAATCAGTGTCTGCTTCACTATAGATCTTCATGGGGGGAGCACCCTGCCATCTCACCACAGGATACAGGTCTGCCTCAGCACGCCTACCCCCTCCTTTCTTTCTCCGTTCCTCCACTGACCTTGGTGTTCATGCAGCTGCCGCAAATCCTCTTCACAAGTCTGAATCCCCCTCACCACCTCCCTTCTTAAATAAGTTATTGCAGACACCCAGCTGATTGGCTCAGTTTTGGTGCAGAGGTTGAGCTGACTTGGAGCTGGGGGAGCTTCAGGAAGTTTCTCACAGGGGCCCATCCTTATAGCCCCCTCCCCTGCTACCAAGAAACCCCACCACTCATTCAAACCCAGAACACCTTTTAATATGTACAGTTTCTAGACGACCTGGTAATAGTCTAATTTCACAACCAAGCCCATGAAGGATTCTTACTTGTTGTTCTGTTATTTAATTTTTTGCCCAATCTGGCAATATGCCAAGCACTTCCAGCTAAATGTACTTATTAACTCTCATAGGAATCTAAAATTCACATCTGGTAAGCCCAGTGTATACCTGTCCTATGTAAAATACTATTTAAGAAAAACAGTGTTGTCCCTGGTGCTTCCAACTAAAGATTACTCAGGAACATCAAACTACAAACACTAACTTATTCTTAAATACCACACAGCAGCAGTCACTGAAGAATTCTTGACAAACACTGGATTCTGTTTTGACCAAAACAAAGAGAAAAAATTCCGCAAAAATAAATTACTATTTGGAAGTTAGAGCACATTTGTCCTGGTTGGGGCTGGACTAGAGTTCCTGTTGGTTTGGCAGCGGGAGGAGTGCTGCAGCACACTGAGACCCCAGGGGCTCCCCAGGTCCCAGTGCCCTCACCTGTGTGCGGGGGCGGGGGGAGCACAGCTGGAGGGCTGGGCCCCGATTGGCCGATATCCCATGTCATGTGACACTGTGCTCACTATATAAAGGCAGGAGTGGGCCAGGAGGGGCTGCCACTTCTGGGAGTGTGGCTGTGGGGCCTTTGTGTTCAGGATTGTGAGCCAGGAGCAGGTGGGTGTTGGTTGGTGAGCAGCTGTATTGTCCATTACCCGTTGATACTGCTGTCATCATATTATTCTATAACTGTTATTAAACTGTTTTTATCTCTACTTGTGAGTCTCCCTTTGTCCCTCTGATTCCCTCCCCATTCCCAAGTGGGGGGAGAGTGGGTGAGTTGCTGTGTGGTGTTTAGTTGCCAACCAGGCTCAAACGATGACAACATATTTTATTTCTTTATAAAGTTAGACAGGAACTGTCAACAGATATAAATAAGGATGTAAAAAACCTTATTTACACCAAATAAAATTAATAAAAATTATAATCTTGGGTGCAATGATGTTTAATTTATCCAAGTCTGTTTAAAATTGCCTCCAAAATCCTAGCTTGATTTATTAGAAATGTTAGGCATGAAATGCAAGCAATCTGAAACAATATTTTCAGATATAAAAAGTATCAAAACAAAGAATAGCTGCCTGCTATAGATATTTGTATGACAGCTATGATTTTCACCAAAAACATTCATAAGAAAATCACTTGGTTAAAGAGAAACACTACAGGATTTAAGATTGATTGTTTTCAATTGTTAATATGTCAAAAGTAACAAAATAGTTGCACTGCATTTCAGAACAGGAGCATGTGTTGTGGACACTTCTGGGGGAACAGTCACTAATGAAAACAAGAAAAAGTATGGAATACAAAGGCTTTGCTCTGAAAAGTGGTATTAGCTCAGTTCCATAGAGATTTAGAGTGTAATCTGTATTATGGCAGTGTACAATGTTTGTTCTACTTGGTATGGTCCTTCCAATGTTAGAGAAATATTGAAAGCACTGATTATAACTGCTGTTGATGCCATTCCCTGTTTCTTCTTTAATTAGTTAGTAAAGGTCCTACACTTCTTGGGAATTTGGAAATTATAGTCAAGTTTGTTAAACTAAATAAGTTTCAGGCTACCAAATAATGACTATGCTTAAAATTCCCAAGTGAATTTTTTTTTGATCTAATATTATAAATAAATATTGGGGAAATACTTTAAAAAAAAAAAAAAAAAAAAAAAAGAAAAAACAAACAAACAACAACAACAACAAAAAAACAAACAAACCCCCCCCCCCAAAAAAAAAAAAACAAAAAACAAAAAAAACAAACCAAAACAAAAAAATAGAAAAGAGGAAGACCACAATTAAGGACATCTAAAAGATCTAGCTAGTGTATTTTACAGCCCACCTACAAATTATTATTTTTCAATTTAATAAATTCAAATGATTTGTTGCTAATTGATCCAAAACATCAGAAATTCATCTTATGTCTTCCAAATATTTAAATTCAAGGTTTTACATTACAGTAAAATCCAAACATTATCAATTGTTAGTATTAAAAACTACATTCTCAAGAATAAAAAAACTCCATGGCTTATGTTTTCATCAGCTTTTTTTATAAAGCTTTTCCTTCTGCATAAGTGCAAGTTTTATCAACTTGCTAAGGAGAGAGCCAAAAATGGTCTGATGATTAAAACTTGAATGTTGTAAAGGACTAATGAGGATCAGCTCCTTACTGTAAAGGAAGTCAGTTAAAACAGCATTAAACTAATCAGCATGCTGAACTTCATGTGCAGCTTTAAGTTCTAAGGACTTAAGATCAGCTCCCTTATGTAAAGTATAAAACAGGCTTCTCAATCCATGAAGAAAATAGTGCTAAGCTCTTTGAATGAATGAGCACCTTTTCTTTCTCTTACACAGAGAGTAGCCATAACCCCCTGCTAGGGGAAGGGAACCTCAATCCATCCCACTCCTACCAGATTGATGCCAGTGCCAGCAGCTGATGCTCAGAGCCTGAGGCAGGATCATGAGTCAGCAGGAGAGCACCTGAAGAGCAGCACAAAGGAGTTCCAGCCACTAAGTCAGCTTCATTGGGCTGGGGGGAATGGGGTGCAATTTAAATGCCTCTATGCAAACACATGTAGCATGGGGAATAAACAAGAGGATCTGGAGACATGCCTGCAGGGCTGTGATCTTACTGGTGTCGGAGACATGGTGGGATGACTCCTGTGACTGGAGTGTTGGAATAGAAGGATATTTAGGAAGGACACGCAGGGGATATGAGGAGTAGGTGTCACCCCCTATGTCAGTGACCAGCTGGAGTGCATGGAGCTCTGGCTGGGGATGGATGAAGATCTGACCAAGAGTTTATGAGTCAGAATTAAAAGGAGAGTAGGGACAGGTGACATTATAGTGGGGGTCTGCTACAGGCTACTTTACCAGGAAGACTGAGTGGATGAGGTTCTCTACACACAGATAGAAGCAGTCTAATGTTCACAAGCCCTGGTCCTCATGGTGGGGGACCTCAACCACCCCAATATCTGTTGGAGGGACAGCACAGCAGGGTATAATCAATCCAGGAGGTTCCTGGAATGCATTGATGATAACTTCCTTCTCCAAGTGATAGAGGAGCCAAGGAGGAGAGCTACGATTCTTGACCTTGTTCTCACCAACAAGGAAGGGCTGGTGGGGACTGTGAAGCTCAAGGGCAGCCTTGCTTCAGTGACCATGAAATGGTGGAGTTAAAAATCCATAGGGCAGCAAGGAGGGCACACAGCAAGCTCCCTACCCTGATCTTCAAGAGAGAAGACTTTGGCCTCTTCAGGATCTGCTTGGCAGAGGAGCATGGGATAAAGCCCTGGAGGGAAAAGAGACCTAAAAAAAGCTGGTTAATATTCAAGGATCACTTCCTCCAAACTCAGGAGCAATGCATCCCAACAAAGAAGTCAAGTAAGAGTTCCAGGAGGCCTGCATGGATTAAGAAGGAGCTCCTGAACAAACTCAAACACAAAAAGGAAGCCTACAGAGAGTGAAAGTAAGGACAGATTGCCTGGGAGAAAAACAGAGAAATTGTCCAAGCAGTCAGGGATCAGTTTAAGAAAGCTAAACCCCTGGCAGAGTTAAAACTGGCCAGGGATGTCAAGATCAAGAAAGGCTTCTATAAGTATTGTCCTGTTTTGGGCTGGAATAGAATTAATGTTCCTTTTTGGTAACTAGAATAGTGCTGTGTTTTAGTTTCAGCCTTGGGTTTGGTATGAGAAGAATGCTGATAGCACACTGATGTTTTCAGTTGCTACTGAGATTTCAAGGACTTTCCAACTCCCCATGTCCTGCCCATGCGCAAGTGCACAAGAAGCAGGGAGGGAGCACGGCCAGAGCACCAGACCCAAATTGGCCAATGAAATATTCCATATCATGTAATGTCATGCTCACTATATAGAGGAGGGGTGGTCAAGAAGGGGATCTCTCTTTCTCTCTCACTTCCAGGATTGTGATTGCAGGATCTTGGTATTTCGAGATCTCTAGCTGGGAATGGGCTGGGTATTGGTCAGCAGGTGGTGAGCAGTTGTATTTTGCATTGCCTATTTATATTTTCTATTGCTGTCATTGTTTTCATTTTATTACCATTATTAAACTGTTTCTATCTCAACCTGTGAGTCTCCTTTTACCCCTCCAACTCCCTCCCCAATTCTCAGATCGGGGGCAGGGTGGGTGAGCATCTGTGGGGTGGTTGGCTGCTGACCAGGCTCAAACCACAACAGGTATGTTGGTGAAAAAAGGAAGACTAGGGAAAATGTGGGTCATCTCCGGAAGGAAACAGGAGACCTGGTTACTCAGGATATGGAGAAGGCTGACGTATTCAATTAAGTTTTTGCCTCAGTCTTCACTGACAAGTACTCCAGCCACACCACCCAAATAACATAAGGTAAAGGTGATGTCTGGGAGAATGAAGAAGGTGCCCACTGTAGAAGATCGAGTTTGACACCATTTGAGGAACCTGAAGGTTCACAAGTCCATGGGACCTGATGAAATGCATCTGTGGGTCCTGAGGGAACTGGTGGATGAAGTGGCTAAGCCACCGTCCACCATATTTCAGAAGTCATGGCAGTCCAGTGAAGTTCCTGCTGACTGGGAAAGAGGAAACATAACCCCCATTTTTAAAAAGACAAACAGGAAGACCCAGGGAACTACAGGCCAGTCAGTCTCACATCTATGCCTGGCAAGATCACAGAGTGTATCATCCTGGAAACTATGCTATAGCAAAAAGAACATAAGGATGTGATTGGTGACAGCCAACATGGCTTCACTAAGGGCAAATCATGCCTGACAGATTTGGTGGCCTTCTACCATGGTGTTACAGTGCTGGTGGATAAGGGAAGAGCAACTGACATCATCTACCTGGATATGCGCAAAGCATGTGACACGACATCCTTGTGTCTAAATTAAGGAGATGTGGATTTGATGGAGGGACCACTTGGTCGATAAGGAGTTGGATGGTTGCACTCAAAGACTTGTGGTCAGCTGTTTGATGTTCAAGTGGGAAGCGGTGACCGGTGTTGCTTCTCAGGGCTCATTATTAGCATCAGCACCGTTTAACATCTTTGTTGGTGACATGGACACTGTGATTGAGTGCACTCTCAGAAAGTTTGATGATGACACCAAGCTGTGTGGTATGTTTGACATGCTGGAGGGAAGGGATACCATCCAGAGGGACCTTAACAGGCTTGAGAGGTGGCCTGTGCAGAGAAGTTGTGGCTGTCCTCTCCTTCGAAGTGTTCAAGGTCAGGTTGGATGGGGCTTTGAGCAATCTGATCTAGTGGAAGGTGTCCCTGCCCAGGGCAGGGGGGTTGGAACTAGATGATCTTTAAAGTCCTTTTCAACCCAAACCATTCTATGATTGTATGATTTAATACATGACAACAGTTCACACATACGCACACATTACAACCAAGGAAGAGACATATATATTGCAAAACCCCTCTGTCTGAAGAGGTTTAACCTACAGCTCTCATCTTCCTTAGGAATGTTATGGATCATATGTCCTAATAATCCCATTCTGCAGAAGTGAATTCAAAATCCACTGGTACAGAGAAAAGGAGGGAGATTTCCAGGGCTATTAGCTGCAGCATAGTGGACAATGCTGTCACCTGGCTAGAAACCTCAGACGACTTGTGTATTGTCACAGGATTTTGACTGTATGACTTCAAGTGTACCACAGATACAGAGAACGGAATTTAGGTCACCTTTTAACACTAAGAAATTCTATACTGTTAAAAGAATGCATTATTATTTGATGGGGGATGAAAATACATTTGTAAGAATAAAGAAGGGGAGATATAATTGCAAATTAAGTCTGGGAAAGATTATGCATATATGGTGTTTTATATCAATTACATTATGCCTAGAAAAGCAAGAATAAAAAAAGTATAATGTAGCTTTAAGGGGTTAAGCCTCTTATTTAGTCTGAAAATGGTATAATCAGATATACTGGGCTTGAAGTAATAAAAACTGATATAAAAATGGCTATCTAAAAATTAAGTTTTCTAAATAATTAATATTCTGCTTTTGTTATTTTACATAATTCAGGGAACTACTGATTGAGCATCACCTCCACTAGAGTGATCATGACCAAATCCCTATGCTGCGTTTTTTTGCTCCCCTAAAATGGGATCAAGAACTCTTCAGTAGTTGGAAATTAATCATTTTTGAACAATAATCCAAAACCTGTACATGAAACAAGAACCTATCTAACGCTAGATAATAAAAACCATGGAAGACAGTGGCTGGGACTCTGACCCCTCCTCAGATGCCAGGTGTCTGATTAAAGATTGCATGCAGCTCTGTCTGCCTGGAAGCTGAAGTCCAGAATTTTCTGCTGTGCATTGACATGTACAATTGTACTTTCAAAGAACTAAACAAGGATCATTATTTTGCTTTACAGCCGTGCCACAGAGGTGATGGTAGTGTCACTTTTCATCTTTTATGCTGCAAAGCAATTATTATACCATTCAGCCAGTGGGAGACCCAAGTTCATTTTTTTCTCTGTCTAGGACTCAATATCTGTATCTTCTATGTATTAGCTAATGTCCTAGCTACTAGATAGAAAGCTAGCCCCGAAGGCATTTTGTCCCTCAGAGTAACAAAATTCATGAAAAACATAAGTGAGGAGGAAAGTATAGATTTTGTAGCCTGAGATGACGGCACTTACCTGCGAGCAGGGAGACACAGGATGACTCAGATTTGCTTTATGGTGGATAGAGAGAGGAACTTCTATAACATGATTTACCTGAATAATTTTAGATACATTCCTTGAGATAAATCACACCCTAAAAACATCTATTTCTCTGCATAAAGGCAGTCTAGTGTCAGACTCCAAATCCTGACATAAGCAAAAGAGAAAACACCATTTATATGGTGCAAAGAAATCAGTGTTTTAAAAATCTCATAACACATACTATCTTATTAATACAGAAATACCTCATTAATTAATATAGATAAAATTGTTATACTAGTCTATTGTTATACTAGGGGCTGATATTGACCACAGGTCAGATTCAGCTTGGATATAAATGGAATCCCTGGGGGACCCATGTTGAGCTAGTCCTGCCTGAAGCAGTGTGCTGCAGGTAAGGACTCTCCCCTTGGCTTGGGACGCTACCCAAGGAAACTCCTCGGGGTTCCTATGGGTTGGGATGCTGCCCTGAGATGTTCCTTGAGGTTAAGAGTCCTCACCTTTTATTAGGTGAGTGATTGAGTGTTTGGGTTGTTATTAAATCCCTGGTTGGTGTTTTGGGTTGCTGTTAAACCCCAGAAGTTTATGTGGTGATAGTTTGTTCTCCTCTCACGGACATTTGGACCTGTTGTTTGTATGTTTGTGGAATGTTGAGGTTTTTTTATTGTTAATTGGTTTGGGAGTTTCCGCAACAACATCCTCAAGTATTCACCAGAAAAGGTGCCACATCTCTTTCTCATCAGGCTTGGGCTCTGCTTTGGGTTCTTTTTATATGCCTCCCTGTCACAGCCTGTTTCCTTTTCCTGGGCTGCCAACTGCAGTCTGACAGGGGCTGCCAGACCCCGGGCAGTGACTGTCAGGGGTGTCTGTGTCACGCCCTCCCCAGAGGGGCCACCCCCAGAGCTGAAGCTGGAGCATGGGAGGCAGCAGTCACTGGTCCTAGTGCAGGGGTTAAACCAATGACACCCAGCTCAGGCCATGGTCAGGCTGAGCCCCTGCACTGCCGGGTCAGAGCACAGCTGGGCCTCCCCCTGCTGAGAGCAGACATATTTACTGGTCTGCACTATTTACCTAGCTCCCATATGGATATCATCATCAGTCCCCAAGGTTAGGCATGATGAAATCTATCTTTAATGTATGAAGTCTTGCTGAGGACAAACTATCGACTATTAACGATGATGTGTAAGAAACAGAATCTATGACAAATTAAGTCAGCCAAGCTGACTCTTCTGATGTGATTAAAAGTTACCTTATATGTCCTTGAAAGCAGGGGAGAAAAAGAGCAGAATGGGGCAACATTGGCACTAAAATTGCTAGCTGGTAAAAACAACCATATACCTGCAAGATTCTGAGAAGTAAGAGAAGTTCAATTAGCTGAATTAAATTGTTACCTTCATCTTCTCTCACAGTTCCCACAAATCCCCTAATCTCTCACAGAAGGACGCTTCAAGTTCAAGGAATGTGAGATGACTCTGAATTCGATGAACTTAAAAATTAAACACTGTGGTTTTCTAGATAAAACAAAGTAACTTGTACTATGGCTTTTGTGGACTCTGAATTAAAGAATGCAATACACAATTTGTCTCATATATTCACTCAATATATTCCTGCTAATGTTATTGCACTGATCCCCCCACCCCTTTCTTTTCTGCTGTTTATTTATAAGTCATCTGAAGCACCAGATTGAGTATTTGCATTATGCTTAGGAAAAGTCCTGTTTTAACTGCGCCATTGAAAGGATAGAGAAAGGGATATCACATGAGGGTTTTACTGATCACTGAGTTGTTTCTGGTACTAATTTCTATGATTAATCTAGAAAGTAATGATATCTGGTAAAACTTTACCCATTGTGATTCTAAACAGAAGTCTCTGACATTATTGAAGCAGAATAAAAGGGAAGACATCCCATATTCCATGAAAAATAATCTATTACAGGAAAGTTTCTTTCACCATCTATTGAGCAAGTCCTTACAATTTTAGGAAATGAATGCAACCATTTTTTCAAAACCTTGAGAGACTTAAGTGTTTACTTTTCAGTCATCATAACTGAATGGAGTGTGTCTAGAATCTGAACTCTGTTAAATAAATAAATTTTTCAATTGCTAGAAAAACCAAGGTAACAAGAAAGGTCACAAAACCAGTAGCATATGTATCTTAGTTGCCATTGTGTTTGTTTACCATGATGTTCGGTGCATTTTTAAGTCTTCTGTTTCAACATGTGCTGACTACTCATGGAGTTTTAAGACACATTCATGTCAAGAAAGAAAAATTTTAACTACTATAATTGCCATAATAAGAACCAGTCTCAGTTCTTATTCAGAAGCCAGGTTTCTTAGGATTTCTACTATATAGCAACTTGATTTAAGAATAAATCAAAAGCCACCTATTTTTGAAATATTCCAGTCTTTACTGGAAGGGATTCCAGTACATGTTCAGATTCATCTATAGATTAGTAAGGAAAATATAAGGTTAATTCCAAGCTAGCAGAAAACTCAAGAAACCACTTATTGTATATTTTGGTTATACTATGTTTAGTGTTGCAAAATATCTTTTATCCGGGCCAAATCTCTCAAAAGAACATCTCAGAGATTTCAGCATGGCGAGTCCCAAACTCTAGCTCTGTTTTGATCTCAGATATCGTTCCTAGTAGAAACCTGATCTAAATCAAAACACAGTCTGATTAATCAGCCTCTCATTAATGTGTGTAAGTTAACAGATCTATTTTTATATTATAAAAAAATAGCAGTCTTCTACAGATGTTTAGTGTTGACTCTACATGTTTCACAACCTGTAAAGGGGAAGGGTACATATTAAATTAATTTTACAGATTTTTTCTCTATCCTCATCTATTGCTTAATTCCTTACAGAAAGATGGTGTCTTAAAAATTTCATTTATATGACACTTTAACAAAATTAAAATTTGTCATATAAGCCTGTTGTCATTGATGTCTTCTGCTGTTCTTAGGGCTCTTTTTTTGTCAAAAGTTGCCTCTGGAATATTTTGGTAAACATTCACACTGACGGTTCAGTACAGATAATCTGTACTGCTGAGGAGAACCATAATAAAGAACAACTACATTTAAGCTGATGAATTTTCCCACAATTAATTTTAAGGCAAGAAAAAAATTCTGTAGTAGTTAATATTGAACACATGTAACAACACTGGTGTCGTTGCTTGGCAACTGGGATCCAACTTTTTGGAGAACAATAAAAATCTTTATCAATCTATAGAGACTTTCCTATAACATGAAGAGGGAGATGATACTCATTGGCAGGTTGGTTTGGCCACTATGAGAGTTGTGTCTGTGCATCTTTTTCTGATTAAGAATCTGAATGTTTCTGTTTAGATTGTTGATGGTCTTATAGTCACTTTATTTTTTCGTTTCAACCTCTATTGGCAAACTAGCAGCCATCAGGTGAATCTGGAGTAGATCCTCTGTCAGGCTTTTGATATGACCTTGAAGGTTTCTTGGAGCACTTACATTTGCTCATTCAAGAAGTGACTAACTTTGAGCCACTGCTGCTGGGGATACTTTTCAGAACAGTATCTCTTAACATCGGTGTAAAGGATTGTGTTTGCTTTTGCAGCATATTTCAGGCATCAGTACATAGAATATGCCCAAGTCCAAACCTCTCTGGTTTCTCTGCTTCGAGAACCAAAAGTCATGACTAGGTCCAGACTTGGAGATCTGCAGGGATCTATAAGCAAGAAGACCTGCATCACTGCTAAGCTCAAACCAAGACATGAACCCACCTGCAGTATGAATGTTTGGAGTATTTTGTACCTGGCTTATGTGTCACACATTTTTGTAGCTCCTGGCCTCCCCAGTATGAAAAAGCCCCAAGGCTGTCTGCTGCAAAGGTTCATGGGAATTGTAGACAATGCGAACCTAGGCTGCTTAGACAACATCTGTAGTTGTTCTCCAAGAAGAGCAGCATGCCCTCAAACAGCTGAGACAAAGAAGACTGTGACCTGAGCCTTCTTCCTGACCTGGCACTCTACCATCAGCATAGATATAGCCTTTCCTGTAAGGTGAACTATTTAAGAGTTTTGGAGAAGAAAAAAATATTCTCTCAGCAGAAAATATATTAACTTGGAATAACTTCTTTCTACAGAGATGCTTCATTGCCTCTTATGTTCCAGCTGAAACAGTTAATCTTAATGTGCTGGTAAAATATTCTCTGCCCTGAAGTAGCAGTAGATTGTTTCATTATAGATTAACCTCGTCTCTGCTACCTGCTTTGTCACGTATGATGTAACAGTGCTTACATTAGAGGTATGAACTTCACTGAACACATGGAGTGATTCCCTTTAAAGAGAACTTAACTCCCTCTGGACTGAGTTCTCATCACCAGTGCAGGAAGCTCAACATACAAGTGGAAAATAAAAGGAACTATGGTGCAATCTTTCTTTTTTTCTGGTTGAGGTTCTTTTCTGTAATCAAGTGTAGCCTAACTCATAGCCAGTTTCTATCATAAAGACTTTTTCCTGTTTTATCATTGAAATGAACTAATTATTCAGACCCAATAAGAATCATAAAGCTTCAATGGCATACTGGTACCTCTAGGTAAAGCCTAACTTCATTTTTTGTTTGGTGATAAAAGACTTTTGTTTATATAAATGTATATGTCCTCTCACAGTATTTCCTTTCAATTTTCACCTTTAAGCTACTGTCTAAGACTTCAGATTACTGATGATGTCAAGGAAGATCTTTAAAAAAGAGAATATGGCACCACAACCATGAAAAGAGGAGAGTTCATTTACAACCTATGGGTATACAGCCTTTCCCTAAAACAATTTCCTCAACAAGTTAATGTTCCCGTCCTGTGGACAGGTTATCTAATGATAAAGGATGAGAGTTTAAATAAGAAATGTTTTTCTCTTAGGCAGTAAGAGCAAACGAAATAATTTACAAGACTGAATATGCTTCAAAGGGATTAAAACCAGACACAAAAGTGTAAAGCACTGCAGGATAAACAGGAGAGTGTTTTATTATCTTTTTCTTCCATCTGACTGCAATGGATGAGTAAATCTAAGGTAACTTCACTTGATTTAACTGTCTGTGGAGAATGGTATGAAACTAAAGCAAGCCATAAAAAAGTAAGCAAAGATTCTAAGTGTTTCGAGTTATTCTGACACACACCCAGATGCCCCACATTTCATTAGTGCATGAATAGTTTACTGGTGGCTATGCTGCAACTGAGATCTTTCTTTTCTATTTAATACTCTTACTTCAAAGAATCAGAATAAGTGTTTTCCATTAATGAGCCTCTAAAGATTGTGCTTTCATAGAAATTCCTTATGGCTATTTACAAGAATACAATTATTGATGGGACTGCAAAGAGAGATTCAGAGTTAGTTTGTATGTACTAATTCTAAATAATACACTAAGTTTTTATTATCTCCCTGGAGTTCACTCTAACTTTGGTTCCTCATTTAACATGATATCACTGCACTGTAATTCTGCTTCACATATGAGAGCTTCAGCAATTTAACTAGTTTTAGTGGTCTTAAAGTGATCATACCTGTAATGCAGAACTAGAAAAAGCCTTTTGATGCTTAACATCTATAAACCTGTCATTGTAGATCACAGAAAATCTATTACACCAGTGAACATTTTCTGCTTCAAAAGGAGATGAGCAGGGAAAACTTTTATGGAAATTTTAGCAGCATTTAATGGTGTGAATCACTATTCAGAAGTTTTTTATACATGTGTTAAGTCCAATATAGTACTTGAGCTTAAGAAGGTGACAAGTATTAGGTAATATTTCTGTCACTTCATAGGTTGCACCAAATGTTAATGAAAATGACATTAGAGGACTTAGCAGAAAACAAAACAAAACATACATCAACTACTACATGATGTCATTCCAAAATACCACATTTAAATGATATATTAGTTAAGACATTGCAGTGCATGGAAGAAAATAAACAAACTGTCCTGGTTGGGGCTGGACTAGAGTTCCTGTTGGTTTGGCAGCTGGAGGAGTGCTGCAGCACACTGAGACCCCAGGGGCTCCCCAGGTCCTAGTGCCCTCACCTGTGTGCGGGGGCGGGGGGAGCACAGCTGGAGGGCTGGGCCCGGATTGGCCGATAGTCCGTGTCATGTGACATTGTGCTCACTATATAAAGGAAAGAGTGAGTTGGGAGGGGCTGTCACTTCTGGGGAGTGTGTCTGTGCTGCCTTTGTGTTCAGGATTGTGAGCCAAGAGCAGGTGGGTGTTGGCTGGTAAGCAGCTGTATTGTCCATTACCCGCTTATATTGTCACCATAGTGTTCTATTACTATTATTAAACTGTTTTTATTTCAACTCGCAAGTCTCCCTTTGTCCCTCTGATTCCCTCCCCATTCCCAAGCAGGGGGAGAGTAGGTGAGTGACTGTGTGGCTTTAGCTGCTGAGCAGGCTCAAACCATGACACAAACAAAAAAAGGCAAAGATAAAAACAACTGAAGAAAAATCTGCATGTGAGCCTTATTTATTATTTGCTAGTGGCATTAAACTTTCCATCAATCAATATACCTCATACTTCCTCAAAACAAGCTCAGCTAAAATATTGCCCACTACTTACAGAATGAACTTGTTAATTCAGTCAACACCTGCCCCATTACTAGGGAAGAGTTTTCCATCTAGAGCCTTTGATATACTTTATAATGTTACTAACACATTTAATAAAGACATACATAATCAGGTAGTGCTCCACCTCTTTACATCTATAAAGGTTTTCATGATACCCTTTTTTTGGTGGCTTTGAATTAAAGCATCAAAAAGGCACAGAACTATCAGCAAGGCTAGACTTCTATAGCTTAGATTTTACAATGGTGACTCTCTAGTGTTTCTAATGTACACTGACACAGAGGTGAACTTTTGGCATTCAGTTTTTTGTAAACTATGTACTCATGTTCTCTTTAGGTTAACTGAGAGATGAAGGAAAAAAAAATAAAGTATATTTAAACAAATGGAAATAAGCAAAATTAAATGCTCAGGAAACATCCAAGCAAAGTAGACATGTACACAAAAAGGTGAGGAACTGCTCCAAAGGACACTAGTTAACTTTGTATTCAGGGAGGCTACATCTGACCAAAACAACAAGAGCAGGTCCACTGGATGAGGAGAGGCTTACAAGGCCATGACCCCTTTTTACTCATTGCCAGTAGTGTGAGTGGTGCAAGCTCTATCTCATGTGACAAATGAGACTGAAATGTCTCCTTCCACATCCATAGCAATTTTTAATACAATTATAGATGTAAATTGCATAACTTAGTAACTAAAAGCACACTTGTCAGTTTATTTCTACCCACTCTCCAAAATTCACACTAAAATTCACCACATGCGTATGTATTTTTAAAAAGTGACAGTTCCCTGCATATAATTTTTAAATGTGTAGATGGCGTGAAACTGATAATTCTTTGTTAACTTAGCAGATGAGAGCATCAAATACCTATTCATAGTTCTGTAAAGCTGCTGCTTGTCCTATAGTTTCCATGGTTATTAAAGGCACTGCAGTTGGAAATTTTGCTTTGGGTTCATGCACTCATTAGGAAAGTGGTGAAACATTCTTTAAAATAGCAGTGTCCACTGGGGCCTTGAGGTGACCCCTGTCTCCTTATATTTTCCCATGAGAAGATAAAACAGAAAAAAGAGCTTAAAATCCTCTCTGAACAGCTGTGATTTATAGTCTTCAGCTGATGTGAGTAGAGCATGCTTGGGATCCATTGTAACTATAACATCTTAAAAGAAATTACCGTCATAACTGAGCAAGCTATCTGTCTTTACTCGTCACAATCAGGAGTGAGACAGCTTCCCCTTTCTCAAGATTCTCAGCTGCTCATCCAACTAAATTCAATGTGTGGTGCTTGAGCTGGCCCATCAATGGATTCCTAACACTGATTACAGAAATATGACAACTGCAACGTGCAGAAATTGTTACTTGCACCTAGTGCAACAGACCTCCATGGTTATCAAAAGAGTTATGCTAGCAGTATAAATGCCAGAAGAGCAGTGGCCAGTATGGACTAATTGCTCAGGTTCCTCAAGAGGTTTAACAGTGCTGAACTCTGCTGGTAAAGCTACTTGGATATCTGCACCACAGCAAGCCATTTTAAAGCTTGGTCCTCTGTATCTACATAAGCTGTAGTCATATTTTTTACTTTCCTATAAAAAATTCTGCTGACAGAGATTTCACAAGCTCTGAGAGCTTTTTCAGAAGAGGCAACAAATGTATTGGGGATAGGATCAAGTTCAAGATATAAATGCCTAAATAGAAGTGTTTTGATAAATATATAAAAACATACTAAATACCCACTGTAACTAGTGAAGCTTTGTAGTGCAGACACTTATCTGCCTGAACACAGATATTTGGTACCATTTTAGATTCCACAGAATACCCTGCTTGGTGAGGATATTTGAATTGTGTCTTCTAGCCCTTCATTATCCTCAGGATAACCTAGAACTTCTAGTATGCATAAGGTAATCTAATGTTTCATCTGACATCTGTTTAGTCAATGGAATTGAACTCTTGGTCAGCTCAATAACTCTCTAAGATTCACTGACAGTACAAACCACATCTTGGTCACCTGAAGCAGTTAGCAACACCTACATTTACTTTTCAAAATTGAACCAAATCTCAGTCTATGAATCTCAGTCTATGAGATTCTATCCTTTTATTCCTAGATATCCTAAGCAAAATTGCAGTCGACTTAGTTTAGACCTTAAATACGATTACATACAATCCTGAAGATTCTTTACACAGAAACCTGTTTTCTATTAGGAATGCCTCTTAATTAAATGTTGATGACACAAAATGTGATCTCTGATGATGTACATAAAGCTACCCCATAAACAGGTGCTTTAGAGTAATGAAACTCAGTGGAGAGAGATATATGAAAATTGCATTTAAGAGATGTCACCCCCCCTAGGTATTCTCTGACTAAAACAGAATTAAAATATCTTTTCATATTGAAACAGAAAACTGATTAAATCTCAATACAAGAGTTCTACCATTATTGTGCAAATAGATTAGCTCTGCACAATGTATCATGGTGACTATAGCAGCAAGTTCATGCTCATTCTGAAGAACATCACTGCTGCTTTGTAGCCACACAGAGCACTGAATCATCATCTCTGCTTATGACTTGCCAGCTAAAATTGTAAATCTTGCAGGATCCTTGTAAGAACACTCAGATCTGAGTAACAGAAGATAAAGAGAAGATGTTTAATCTCTGGGACATTCAAATTCAACCTGATGTTCATAGTAACAGTTTCCAAAGTTATAATTTCTGACCCTACATTTCTGAACTTTTCTTATCAGAAAGGTTGTTGAGATATTGACATAATTCAGCAAAGCTGAATTTTATTTTAAAGTCCTTGTTTAGCTTCTGTACTTAGATCACCTCAGAGATGATATAACATTAAAATTTAGCATTTGTAATAAGTAACATCTAAGGTTATTGATGCTCCCCCCTTAGTGTTTGTCAGTGATGGCATTCAGTCCCAGGTCCATCATATTTCCATACAGTTTAACACAGAATGTGTTCAGAATTTTCCATTTACGTCAAAGAACCTCAGCAGTCCTAAGATGTCATAGTCTTAATATCTGTTTTTTCTAGATCTCTGACAGCATTCAGTAATAAATCTATCATCTAATCCATCTACCTGAGTTGTTAGGCTACCATAGTAGTTAAGTATTAGATGACTACCATATATATAAAAATATATAAATATATACAACTTATATAGAGCTAAAAATCTAAGCTCTTTTAAGTTTAAGAGAAACTGTTGCCTTTTCAGGTAAAAGAATATGGATCTTTGTGAACCTAATTGAACTACTCGCAATTAGACAGGAATGGTATACAAAACTAACACTCAGCCAGCTATCCCAATTTCTGCCTGGGTCATGTGGAACATCAGGATTTCGTAGAATTTTCTCCTTCTTTCATTTGATAGCACAAACTTGCTCTCTCTTCATGAACCACTGTCAGCCTCAGTAATCATGTGATCAACATTCTGGGGTAAATAAACATAGTTTCATGGAAGAATATGTGCAAACCAACATCAGAGAGATGAAACTATAACCCGATCTGAATGTAGGCATAGAAAAAAAGTTGATCGCCTAAAGCTGATAATAGTTGAGGAATTCTGCATTCTGCTCTCAACATTAAGTAACCTCAAACAGGACTCTCTTAGAGAGACAGAGACACCACTGTTTGTCCATCTGTAAAAAGGGATATTCAAAGAGCGTGTAGCAAGAAAATAACCCAGCTGATAATTACAAGGCAGTCCACATCCCACAGGCTTGCACTGTCCCTCTCAGTTTTGCCATCACTGTTTCCCGGACTATTTATTTTCTGTTTTAGAAGGCAAATCTTCCTTCACTACATTGACTGAGCTTGTGGAAAGCATGCAGGGACAAGGTCGCTCAGATAATTAATTAATATTAGTGTTATAGAATGTATTTCTTCAGAGGGTGGACTGGAAGGTTGATTGAAATAGGGTGTAACAGTAAGCACTTAGAACTGCAGTGTTGAAGACAACAATACTACTGCCAGTGTAAAGCAGTCTACACACCTCTCAGGTGCATTAGAAACATGTAGGTGTAAGGTGTCTAATATTTCCCTATCCAAGCCCTTCTAATGGGAATATAATGAAATCTAAATTCTCTTCCATTGCTTAAACCATGATCTATTCAAAAATTGTATTTGTCAGTAAATTGAAAAGCTTAGAAGCAACATAGGTTGAGTCATTTATAATTGTAAGAGCAGCAGCTTTCCTTTAACCATCACGGTTTGCATGTTGATTGCCAGGCTTTTGAGAGTCACTCATCTACGTGTATCAGAAGAACTAGAAAACTGAGACATAAACTGCAGTTGAGAGAAGGAATAAAATATCACCTGAGTTATCTCCAACAATGTTAATGCCCTAAAAAGTGAATATATTGCAAAAGGATCCTCTCTTGTACACAAGCTTGATTTTTATTAGACAAAGGTCATTATCCTATGGAAGATAAATAATGTTTTAAACATGTTCATTTATCGTCATCATGGATTGTGAGGAAAAGGGTAATTTCTGAAATAAAGGAAAAGCAGGAAATCCAATTCTGCCATTGATATGAACATCATTTTTTGTTGAACCTGAAGGATTTCTGTGCAGAATGATGCCCACATCCACAAGAGAGAAAAAAATAATCCACTTTATTTTAGTGTGATGGTCCAGCTGAGTAGTACCTTTTTCTTGATAACAGCATGCTTTAAAGCTATATCGACAAGTGTCAGCTAACTCGCATGACCAAGATACAGAGTGAGCAACCAACAAAACCACACTTGTCCTTCTTGGAGTTCTCACTTTTCTTTTGCTATCCTAATTTTACTGATCTCTTGTATGCTCTGACACATTTACTGCCAGATATATGGGGAAAGGGACCATGTTTCCACATGTCTGTAAAATGTCAAACTCACTTAAAATACTGCACAGGTAACAGAAAAATTAAAAAAAAAAAAGTCACTGTGACATTTAATTTAGTTGAGTTGTATCTTTGAAGATTCACACTTTAGAGAGTTGCAGCTGGAGCCTAAAGCAAGCAGCAGAACAGTGGGTACCTCTCTCCATTTTTTCTGCCCTCCACCAACCTTACATTTTTATAGACAGTGTTACAGGATCCAAAATATATGGAAAAGGAATTTGAAAAAAGGAAAAAAATTGCCCTCTCCTACAAGGTATCCTGTTTCAACGTAATTTTTTTTTTCTTTTTTTTTTTTTTTTTTTTTTTCTTTTTTTTTTTTTAAAAAAAACCCACAACCTATCAAACAAAACCCAAAATACCTAAACAACAACAGAACAAGTTTCTGTAGAGATCAGGGTTATAATTTATTTTTATTAATCACTTCATTATGATATCTCTACTTCTAGTCTAACTCTTTTCTCTTAGTAATTTTTGTCTTCTACTTAAACGTTCACCATCTCTACCTATATAAATGCATTCCCCCAGTTTCATGCTGGAATTCTTGTACACTTATCTTTCTGTGGTTTACAGAAACTTGTAAATCACATCTCTATTCAACCTAGCCCCACTCCATACACAACTGTGTCACAATCACAACATATTGTAAAAATCCCAAAGACCAGCCTGGGAATCCACAGCAATTCTTTTATCCAGCCCCTGGACTTCTCCCCATTTTTCTGGTGAGATCTTCTCCAAGTTCAGGGCCTTACAGGTCATCTTCAAGTCTTTCAAAATGAGTTTCTTGAAACTTTGAATTTGCAAAACTTTCCCACAGAAACTTGTATTCTTATTTTTCCCTACTAAGTGTTTTTACTCTTACCTGAACCCCACTGGTTCAGGAATTTTTTGTATGACTGCAACTGCACATTGCGGTTACAGGAGATAATGAGGCAGAAGACATTCCAGTCACCCAAAAATCCCAAGATTGTACTCCTGAGTGAAGAAATTATGGCAGCAATCACAGGAAAGGCACTACATTTTACATCTTAAATTCAGCGAACCCTGAGGAGAAGTTAAACAGTTTCAGTCTACATTCCTGATCTAACTTTCAACTGAAATAACTCTGAAAACAGTAGTGTGTCATTGAGAGGGAATGCTATATGGTTATATAAGTCCCCATGATCACTGTAACACCAAATACCTTTGTATCCCCCAAAACATACCTTTTATGGACACACACACACAAGGAGTTAGGCACACCTGTATCTTGAAAGGCTTGGGCCATTCATGATAATCAAGATGAAGAGAACTAATGTCCACCTCATTTCACATTTTTCATTCCACATTTTATTTTCATTCATGGCACAGGGTCAGATCACTTGTTTCCCCTGATTTTCTAATGTGACAAAGACTGACTATTGGGAGAATCTGTTCTGTCTGACCAATAACCAGTCATAACACCCTAATGGTTTAAAGAAAGCACAGGAAAAAAACCAAGCAAATATCAGAGAAATCAAAGTAGAATTTGAGTGAGAATCAGAGTTAAGGATATGAAAAATCTGCAATAAATACACCATTTTCTTTTTAACCATGGTCAGAAAACTTAGCAAATCAATATGGGTATGTATTACATGCTTTTATCAAGGAAAATACACAGATAGTTTTCATGAATTCTTGGGAAAAGTTATAGATCTTTTTGTTGTTAGAGTCTCTAGATTTAAAAGGATGATGTTATGGGAAACAATTCTCTCTGGGTAAGGTAAGACATAGCCAAGTGCATCCTACAACCTAAAACTATTTAAGGGCACTGATGTTACTGAAATCTACTTACGTTTAAAAAGGTTGAGTTTATGTGAATAAATAAATAAGGCCAAATGCTTTGTAATGTAAAATGAGCTTTTTACAGCTAACAATCTGGAGATGAAATAAGTATTAGGAAAGAAATTAAAAATCTTTGCATAATGGTTCAAAATTAATATAATAATCAGATTATGGAAGAAAACTGATATAATTAAATGTAACAAATGGATATAAACAAAAAGAGTGAAGAATGGAGGGCAAACATGGCTTAGGAGGAAGGAAAATAGGTCATAAAAATGTAACACAATATTGTAAAGTTACTTTACCATTTCAAACTGTAGGCAAAATATGGCTATTCTGAAATCAATCTTTCTCACACTAACAAGTCAACTGCAGAGGATGTGGAGGTAAATGCACTTGTAAAGTTACATGTAAAGAAAGTGTACTCTTTAATATACTTTTAGGTATCTAACCTAAAAGCCTAACAATTTAATATAATTTAGCTTTAAACCTAAAGTATTATATCTAGACTAGTATAAAATAATCCATCTGGTATAAGAAACATATTGTGAATGCAAAACATACAAGCACATGCTATAAAAACAGATTGCTGAAACTATACATGTTAATTTCACTAGTCTGAAAAGACATATATTTATTAATTCTATACTCATTTGTAAACACTGTCTTTGAACAAGTGCCATGTTTTCTAATTCTGTCCATATTCATTCCTTATACAAACGATATTACGTGATCCACTACATCAGATCACAGAGTTTATCCAGAGCTAACACATGCACATAAGTGCATCTAGTATAACAAGCAGCTGATTTTACCTAAAGAGTCAGAATTTTGTAATACATTGTATAGGTTGTTTTGAATACAAAGGCATGATTACTAATTTTGGTATTACAAAATATACTGGATACATAATAAATGCTTTTTTTACAGCAGTGCATCTCTGAATGATCTGGGATTAACATGCACAATCCATATTGTTTACAAAGCAAAGCTGGCTGGGAGTATCATGATGTAAAGCACCTTAATATACATTTATTCTCCTGGAACCTGACAATCTTCTAATGTTTTTATAACAGATGAGGAATAATTTAATTCAGAATGAATTTCATTAATTGTGAAAGTTTATTAAATGCTCTGAATAGTTACTAATATGTCCTCTGGAAAATTAAAAAAAAAAAAGAAAAAAACCGTGGATATATCAATTTCAGCTATATTTCCAAGCAAAAGGATTTTTTTTTTTTTTTTTAAGATACGGTATTATCTGTATTATCAGCTTGGGAATGTGAATACTTCTCAATTTAGTACTCATAAGCGTAGAAAATACCATTCCTCCTCCTCTTAATGCTTTTTACTTTGTCTCTAATATAAAATATTTACATGAAATTTTCTCACAGATGTTTAAAAGATGACAAAGCTTTACCATGGCCTTGCATTGACCAGAAGTACAATGTAAACAAGGGCCAAGTTTTGGGACCCTGTTCAAAAGGACACTAGGAGGAGGACCTGCATACAATGAGCCTTGGCATGTGACAGGAAAACAGTACCTGAAACTCCTGGAAAGATGCATCATGACAGCAGCACACAGGGATTTGGTTGTCAGCCTGTGCTGAAATCTAGCTATGAACACCCCACACACAACCCTTGCCACCCCAGTGATTACAGAGATGTTATAATAAATGATAAAGATGTGGGGGAAATATTTTTATGTGGATGCATAGGACCTGCGGTGCAATGGTTTTGTGTCTGTGCTGAGCTGCTGACCAGAGTCTAATGCTGACACTGGCCAGAGTTGCCTCCTCTTGAGCTCAGTTGTGCCTCCTCATCACAGCAGAAGGGATAGGTCTCAAGTTAACAATGTATGTATGCATGTGCACAACATATCCTTTCTTTAGTCCTCTTTCTAAATTGAACGTATCAGTGGCACATGGCATGGTGTTCCTTTCTCCTCTCCTGTGACAAAGAGGTTCCATGTATTCTATCTTGTACTTTATTTTTTGAAAAGGTGGGAGAATATAATAATTATATATAAAAAAATCTAAAGGAATTATCACACAAGCTGATTTACTCCAGCCCTCTTGTGCTGTATCACAACTAAATTCCCACTGAGCAAGAACCATGAAGAATACAATGTATAATGTTACAAGAACTTCTGGCTATCTTGCAAGGTAAAGACAGAAAAATTACTCTGTTCTCAGCCTGGAGAAGAGAAGGCTCTGGAGAGACCTTATTGTGGCCTTTAAATACTTAAAGGGGGGGCTTATAAGAAAGATGGGGACAGACTTTTTAGCGGGACCTGTAGCGATAGGAAAAGGGGTAAATGTTTTAAACTAAAAAAGGGTAGATTTAGACAGGATATAATTTTTCAGGGAGAAATTTTTTACAATGGGAGTGATGAAACATGAACAGGTTGTCCAGAGAGGTGGTAGATGCCACATCCTTGGAAACATTCAAGGTCAGGTTGGACGGGGCTCTGAGCAACCTGATCTAGTTGAAAATGTCCCTGGTCATTGCAGGGGGTTTGGACTACATGACTTTTAAGGGTCACTTCCAACCCAAACTATTCTATGATTGATTTTAAGATTCTGTTCTGTTCTGAACCCAGCACTGTGACTTCAATAATGGAATCAGGTATGCAGAACAGCCACCTGTACAAGAAATACTGGCTTCCTATATATTTCTTTTGTAATTGTACTTACAAGAAGAGTCATAGACTGATCAACTGCAGTGAAAAAAATAGAAGAGGATTTTTAAAGAGAGTGATTTTCTTCCAAGCTGCTTGCCTTTGATAAAGATATATGCAATAATAAGTTCTTGCATTGTATGTTTCTGTGACTGGATCTCAAAGGTCTTCACTGCTAAGATCTAATATATTAATCACTCATTGTAGAGATGGGGAAATGGAGACATGCTGAAATGACTTTATGAAGTCAGCACATCAGAAATAGGGACTGAAAACAGAAACAAGATGAAAACAGTTGATGTTTTCACTGAAAAATGATTGATATGGTCTTCTCTGAGAACCTTAGTAAGGCAGCTGAATTATTGTCTTGTACATTTTAGATTTCACTTGACAGTCCTCAGGTATCATCATTTGTATGTGGATCCATTTATCTGCTCCTCTTTTCCCTAAGAAACATGACACATCTAAGAGTGCATTCAATCATGTCCTTACCCCAGCTACCAATACAAGCCTTGAGACTCAAACCAGAATTTTTTCAAATGAAGCAAATAAAAAAAATTAAGTGCACTGTCAGACAACATGAATTTATATTTATTACCTGTGCAATACTTGTAGAACAGATTGTTTTTTCTAATTTTATTTTATTTTTTTAAATATACCTTTATTGAAATCAAAGTTCTCTGTGGGTTGTTAAAATCTCTAGGAAAAAAGTTATCAATTGTTGAAACATATAAGACTTTTTTTATTAAAAAAAAAAAAAATCAAAGAAATGAACCCCAAATCTTTTTACTTTGTCACTTTTATAAAGACTGTACAGTAAAAAAAAATCAAAAATAGCAAGAATGTCATTTTCTCAATTTGAATTTTGAATATGAAGGAAAAATAAGTAAAAGTAGAAATATATGTGTTAGTAGGAGGGGGTTTTGGCCAGAATTAATTAAATGAGTGCAAACATGAAAAATATTCAGCTAATCCATAAATTGTACTTAAAGGCAAGTCTAGCAGTAAAGTAATTCACATTAATCAGGAGTTAGTGAAAAGAATTAAGAATATAGTGGAATTGTACCAGGTATTATTAATGAATCCGTTGATTACAGTTCAGGGATCATGAGAAATCTTCTGAATTAGTAATGATTTACAACCTCTGCCCACACTAAACTGCTAAAAAACAAAATTGACCCATGTATGAACTTTATTGTATCTGTCTTCTTAATTTCATCTCCATACAGACTTCGTCTGAAGAGAGAAGGAAAGTTATAGCACTGAACTATAAAGTAACCAAGAAATAATTAACCATTCCTAAGGTCGGTCTGATGCATTACCTATATCACAAAAAAAAGAAAATAAAGAAAATATGCTCACGGGATGAATTTTTCCCTGTCAAAAATAATATGTAGGTTACACTATTGAGGGCTAAAGGTAGATTTGTAAATCCTTGAAGCAAAAAAGTTGGTTAATACAATGAAATTATTTAACCCAGCAACAAAGAAGCTTTCTATAACTTATGAACAAATCCTGGTGTCTAAAATGAAAGAGGGTTGGAGAGAATGGAAGCAGCTAAAACAACATACACTTTCCTCAAAATAGTCAAGTGTCTGAAACATTAACTTTTTCAATTACTTTAATTTTCAGCTGCTCAGATCCTGTAGTTACAGTGGACTCTGTAGCTGCATTCCCCAGATCTTGGCATACTATTTCCAGTGAGCAAAAGATTAGAACTGTGGATGTCCAATAGCAGCCTCATAAACAACTATTTTGCAGTTAAGATGCTACTATTATAAGGAAACTTTGCTATGCATTTCATACTCTCCTTATCAGAATTTTTTCCCATGCCTTTTAATAATATGTATTTTGGATTGTAAATATCATGAAAGTCCTAGGCATTTATAGACTCAAGAGGGAAAAAAAAGGAAAAAAAAAAAAAAAGAGAGAACATAGATAAAACTTCTAAATATCAAATATCCTAAATGCCAGCTCCCCCTTTTCCTTCAAGGCTTGAATGAGAGAGAAATGTTAACAGGGACTAACACTCATATATAGCTTTTCAGCCTTTAAGAATGGTTAAAGGTAAGCACAAGAAATGAAGCTTTAAATTACATTGCCATGAGTCTACAGGCATCCTAACATATCTGAAGTTTGTCAGCTGTAATCAAATTTATCAGTTGGCTACTGTAACATCTTTAGACCAGTCACAAAGTATGCCATTAGTACCTATTACTAACATTATTCTTATGGATCCTGGTGTTTCATGGAAAAAAGATTTACAGTAACTGTTCACAAGTATGAAAACACACTCAACATTATTAATTGGTCCTGACACAAGCAGTATTTTTGCTGTATACAACTGAGCAAAAAGCCTTACTCAGTGAAAAGCTTTCATCAAATTATCTACCACTGAAACCTGACAAGCTGATTGAAAGTGTCAGAGGAAGAGGGAGGTGATATATAACAGCACAATTTTCATTGCACAAAGCAATATTTTTAGCCCTTACAATTTGTACTGAAACTCATTATTCTTCTCCATTATGGGCAAAGGGGAAACTCTGTAAGTGCCCAAGTCTGTGACTTCTCCAATTTTAAATCTAGCTCAAATGACTGCTTTCCGCAGGGAGATGACTAAATGATATACAGCCACTCACCAGACATTTGTCTCTTGTTCACATTCAGGGAAAGCTATCAAGAATTAAACTCTGTGCAGCCATTACACTGGTGGGAATATTAAAGCTGGGACTGTGCTACATTAGATGCAGTGTAATGAAGGATGTTGCATTGCAGTTGGTCTAGAATTGCTGTCACAGGGCAGATGCCTATGTCACAGAGAGCTACATCACTGTAATTCAGTACCTGCTCTAGGTTGAACATTTCTTGACACAGCATAATCATTTGCCATCCATTGGCCTCCCCATGAGAATCCAAACAGGTTGATGGTTTTTATCACAGCATGAATTTATTGAAGTGCCTGGACACACAAGTGTACAAAATGATCTAACCATACTCATTATATACACAAAAATGAGAAAATGATACCGACAACTGATGGGAATTTGTAAAACCATTTGAGATAACACTTACATGTAAGATTTTTAATATTTTTTTAAAAAAGTTGAAGTAACCAAGTGGTAAATTCAATCTGGTAAAATCAAATCATTCACTAACCTTGTTTTTGTTAGTTTTTTTTTTTTTTTGTTTTGTTTTTTTTTTTTTTTTTTTTTATGATGATGATGATGAACTACTTTATGTGTTAGAAAAAAAATTCAGATCAAGAAATTTCAGCCAAGTATTTGCTTGACCTTGTCTTTCCCATTGTATAAGACAATGAAGCCCACATATGAATTCTCTATTTATCAAGAAATGGCTAGTTACAGAAGATATCTTCAATTTAAAATAAATTAATAAAAAATAAGGAATTATAAATATTATTTCAAAGTAATTCTAATTACTTCCTTCTTTATTTCAAAGAGTCACTTCTTCGCAGTATTTGCATTAAACTCTCATTATAGTAGCACTGTACAGAGACAAAGAAAGTAGTAGTTTTGACTGCAGCATTTTTCAGGGGATAATCCACTAAAAACACATGACCACAGAGGATAAAGAAGTATCTTACCCAAGGTCACACAGGAACCAAGACCCGTACCTGACTTTTAGTTTGGCGAACAATTTGCTAGACTGTGCATGAAAATATTCCCAGGCCTCACTTAGAAGCAAGAAACATTGGAGGTCATGGCATACAGTGACAAAGGTCTTCACTCTTCTATGCCTTTGTGTGTGCCTTTAGCAGAATGTGCATTTTGCTTCAATTTCCTCACTTCCAATGCAAAGTGAACTGAGATAAGTTTGTTACAAAACTTCAGAAACAAAAATGTTTTTGTGTGAATTGTACGAAGGGAAAAATCAAACTTGTTACTTTCTCTCCCCTACTACTCCTATATTTTAAGGTTGAGGCAATTCAGAAAAACAAAACAAAACAAACCCCACCTTTTGTTCTGAAAAACATCAACAGATGAAGATTAACAGCACACAAAAAACACGTTCAGTAGTTATCAAAAAGAAAATAAAACTATAAAGGTCTAAGTCACACTAAAAGTAAATTGCAGCAAATTCCTTAGAAACCAATAAATTCTCATTAGAAACAAGAAATTGCTTTAGCAAAGGAACAGAACTACCTGTCTTCTTTCAACAGGGTAAGAGACCACCAAGACTCAAAACTGTCATCAAAAACTTGCACTTGGGACTCTTCCAGTTTGTAAGTGTGAATGTAAAAATCTGTGTTTTCCACTGGATGATCAGAGAATCTAGATGGAAACTTTGCAGGCCCTTTCCCTGGCATTCATTCTATGTTAACAGCATTATGTAATCATTTCATAGAAAGACTGAGACCCAAACTTTTGTCTACTGGCTCTCTATATAAATAGACTGTTTAGATAATATAAAAACCAAACCAAACCAAACCAAACCAAAAAAAACCCAAAAAAACAAAAAAACAACAAACAAACAAACAAAAAAACCCAAAAAACAAAAAAAACAAAACCAGAAAACTGAATAACAGGGCGAAAACTAAGGATGTGTAACCTCTTATCTTGCAAAGGTAGAACTGAAGTTCCCTGCATAGGTAGCCAATAGTTACCTAGTGACTACAGTCTACATCACAGGGGTCAGCAACTCCATCTCAGGAGTGACAATAGAAAATTTATAGTCTTGCAAACCAGATACTCACCACACTTTACTTCTACATAAAACTCCCATCTGAATCATGTAATGGAAATTTGGTTTAGGTTACTTTGCAGTTCCAGGAAGCAGTTGGCCAGAAAACTCAAACAACCCCTTTGGTTTTCTCTCCCTTTTCTCAGTTCATTGGCAGCATTGAACTTGAAAGAGCTTTGCAAAACCTGACACCTCAGCAGCCAGTCCAGGCCCTTAGAACAACTCTGGCCTGAGTCAGTGAAGAGTGTGGCTGGAGTAATGGGATGTTGATTGCATCTATCTAAGTTCTGTGCTTATCCTCAAAACTTGGTCAGGTGTACAAAAAATGTGTATATGAAATCCTGAAAGCTACTTAGAACTTCATGGAAAATTTATGCCATATATACAAGTTCTCTAACAGCAGTCTGTGGTCAGCTGAGACCTGTAAGTGGAATTAAGTACAATGGAATTACATTAAATACTTGGCTGAAAGATCAGTTTGGCCCATTATAATGAATGGATATGGATGTAGTATGATAAGAAATTAAGACTCTAGAATAGTAAAATTCAAGATTTTTCTAAAATCTTCAGCACATTATTATTTTTGAGATAGCACATCTGCTCAAAGCATTATCATTATGAAAAATGTATCATTTTGTCACGTATTTACAAAATTGCCTCTTGAAAATTCTGAGGCGAGCAAGTATCCCTGTCTTGCTAGGATACCAGTATGAGCAGATGGAGAAGCAGTATACCAGATCCACTCATCTGTACTTCATTTTGTGTTTTCAAGTGTTTTTACCACAAAAAAAAAAAAAAAAAAAAAAAAAGAAGCTTTGCATAATGTTGAAAAAACACCAGCCACACTCAGTTTTGTCTTTCTTACTGCATAGCACACATTATTATTGTACTCCTGCCTGAAGCCTAATGCAAGTTGTACTTGCCATTTCATTAAGATTATTATAAAAAAAACCCAAGAAAATTGGACAGGATAAGTATACTCCAAAAACAGATGGCAAAATTATCTTGTAAATTCTGTGCCTGGTGGTGCGTGATTGTTCAAAAGTTTGTAAGAAAAATATTTCCTTGGTGGAAAGAAAGAGGTCATGATCTGAAAGTCAACTTGATACCTAATCAAGGAAAAGAACAAAATCACTAGTAATAAAGTTTCTGCAGGTCAAGAGTTTCCTTGGGCTACTTCTATGGAAGCTGACTATTCCCAAAATAGACTTTAAATTACATCTTTACAATTCTATTATCTTTAGTATGGTAGGATCTGAGGGCCTAATTTGAAGAGAAATCAGTGTGGTAAGGGACACTGCAAATAAAATTGTGTTCTGAGAATTGTATACCAAATAAAATACAATATAATTCCATTTTAGATTAATGTTGATTATAAAACATCAGAGGAAAATTTAGTAAAAATATGCCAGTAAATTATGTAGGAACATATAACCAAATAAACATAAAAGTAAGTTCAAAGACTTTTTTAATATAGGCATTTCAGGACTGAACTACGTATAGAGGGGAAAGGGCTTTATATTTTCCCTCTGTTGTTTGTCTTTTGCCAAAAGTACTGGTCAAAGATTGCTCAAAAATATTGTTACTCATCAGTGGCATACCAGACACTAATATTAAAGCACAGTCTTACAAAGAAGAGGTGTAAGGTACAGGAAGGTATTCACACAGGGAGTTACAATATGTGATGTTTTTTAATCATAACTATATTTTAATAATAGAAGTGTGATGAAAAAAGTCTAGAAAAAGAGGACTGAACAAAAAAAAAAGTAGGAAATTATGAATGTCATTTTATGATTTCATATACCTGTAGATGTTTCTGAATATGAAGAAAGAATTAGTAAAAAAACAAAAAACTAAATCACAGCTAAGTTAGGAGAAGAGAGTAAGACATGTGAAAACTAAATACTGCTGCCTAAGAACTACAAACAAAATTTCTCCCCATTAACATAAAAAGAAAATGAGACCAGTGACAGGGGAAAAAAAAAAAAAAAAAAAAAAGAAAATAAGAAAACAAGTAAGACAAATAATATTATATGCCTGGAACAAGAAGGAAGCTAGCTGAAAATGTTAATAATGCAATGGTAAAGAGTGTCAAAGACTTTCTAGGACAAGTGGTAATTCAGCAGCATTTGTTCTCTATCTTGGAATTCTCTGACAGGAACTTCTATGCATCCTTTAAGAAATCTTTCTGCTATCTCTAGGTTCATTGAAAAAAAAATAAGTATATTTGTTTTGTTATCTCTGCCTCAGCAGGGTTTTCTGTTAAGACATTCTCAGTGAACTCTCAGTGAAAATGAAAACTTTAAAAATTGTAAAAGATAAATTAAAGTTAACACGTGAATCATTTTTATTCCAATTTCTCCTGTTTTTCATGAGTGTTTTTAAGGATTTGCTTGACAGTATTATTCTAAAATTCTTGGCAGTTCCATAAGTCCAAAGACTATTTTAATTATCTTACTGACTTTATATTTTGCTTACAGTATTAAAACTATACAATGAAGTGAAATCACTGTTTCTCAGTACAAATTTGCTTATTCTAACAAAGCTAAGAAACTATTTTTTTATACATATATATCTCAAATCATACTATTACATGGATAAAGTTACTAGATGCATTCAAAATTCGAAGTTGAACAAAATAACCACAAGACAGCATAAATATGTCTCCCTATAAAATGGAATAATTATTTGGTATTTCACATTTCAGTTAATCTACCAGTAGAGTTTAGAATTTTTTCTTAACCTAATTAAAAATTACTCCATCTACAATTCAGATCTATGTCAATTCATTGATGATCTACAAATGCCACAACTAGAAGGAAAAATAATCAGGTCCTTAAAATATCGATTGCACTCAGCGAAGAAGTGAAAAAGGGAAAATATGGGGAACTGAAGACTATTTAGGTACTGCAAACATTTTTATACTTTTGAGAGCTACTTTTTCATAAATTCTATAAAGGTAACCTCTCATTAGAAACATCATAGGTAAAAGACAATGCCCTTCTAAAGGCTATTCAACACATTAGGCCATAAGAATGATTCTCCAAAGGAAGTAAAATTCTCCTGTCTTTCTGAAATGCCTCAGAGTTCAGACTTGATCCCTCATTACCATGGGGCAAGTTCTCCTCACTTACTCTTTGAGACTCAGAATTATTTTGGGAAAATAACTGAAGATTTGCAAGGAGGCTTATAAACACAGTCAAGTGACATGCAGGTGAGGTGTAGAAAAACACATATATCATATTAATCGTTGTTTAGCCTTGTGTGTTGGACAAATAGAACATCTGTGTTTCAATAACATAGGCCTGTGATAGACCTAGAGGCACCCTATCGAACATGCTTGAGATTGCTGCTCTGCTGTGGGAAAAATCAAACATTTTATGGTAAACTATGCCTGTTAGAAACCCTGAAATACAGGGGAAAACAGCAGTTTCAGGGATCCTCTAGCATGACCAAGCTCCACAGCGCCTGCATCCTTGCCTATGGTCCTCTGCCTGGGTGCTACTGCAAGGATCCCCTGGTTGGCAAGGTTACAAAAATAAATTTACTCTTTGCATTTCATCTGTGGTTTTGTAGTTGTTCCTGCATCCTTCCTGTGCTGACTCACACAATGACCATTATTAGTTCTCAAATAAGATAAATAACATGAAGTCAACCACTCCTAACAACAAGCTCAGCCTCCATTTTGATGCACATACTATGATTTATGTGTGACAATAGTGTATAAAAAAAGGAAATAACTTTTTCCTGAGAGTTTTTTTTTAGATAAAATCAGCCCCATTTACCTTTAAGGAGAAAGGCATTAAAATTCTGCTCTGGCTATCCTACTGGTATTGTCAGTCAGGCTTGAAACCACCAGTAAGTACTTGAGGACACAGTATCTCCCCCACTAGCCTGAAGGGAACGATTCTTCGTGCAGACCACAGGGAGAGTAGGATGTTCTATCTAATAACACTCTACACTTAACCGACCTCCTTGACCTTTCCAAATTAAAAACAGAAAAGTCAACTATAGCAAACAAACCAACTGAACAATAAACCCCCCCCCAAAAAACCACCATTTAACTATTTATCAGTTGACTAAGATCTCAATGAGAGTTGGAGGAGATAATACTTTTAGCAAACTAGTAGAACTTTTAAGAGTACTAAATTCCTGGAAAGGTTTGAATAGCAGCAATGATTTAGTAAGAATAGGCTGGATTTCAAAAGGAAATAAAAATGTACTCAGAATATAGAAGATTAACTAGCATGTTGTAAAATGGCTAATTCATTAATTACTAATCATAAAGAACTTCAAAGTTATAATTTTTATAGATCTTGATTTCTCTTATATTGAATGTACATAATGTATTCTTAGATTTCATTGGTAATTATTTGATGTCTTTCTCATGTAGACAGGATTCACAAATCTTGACAGCTCTGGTACTTTTCAACTTTAAATTTTTCTGAAGAAATTAAGAATTTATCATCTCAGTTTCCACTTTCTCTTATAAAGTGAAATAGCTTTTACAATATGTACCATAGTAGATATATTTAAAAAAACTGCCAACAAATCCCTGAAAGAATTAAGGATTTCTGCTCCTAGCTGGAAAATGTTCTTTGCTGTTACACATAAACATAGATGGAGATTCAGACACTGAGATTACACAGAAACAATATGCAGAGAATATATAACTGATTTTGTTATTGAAGGATGGATATGCCGATTGTGAATGGATAAGCAGGCCACCTGACCTGAGCTAGAGCACAGCACTCCTTGTGTTGTGGGCCTGTCTGGATCCTGAACTGACTTAGTTATCTTTGCAGGTTGGCTGTGACACCTGTCTATGCTCCTCTGGCTAGAAGCAGCTATAGCTGGGAACTTGAATCTGTTTAGTCTAAAACCAGATGATGCATTGCTGAGTGACACTGAAACCTCGCTAAAGAATTTTAATCTCTAGCATGACTGTAGGAAAACTAATATAGGCAAGACTAAATTAGACCTTTTCAATTAAAGTTTTCACTAAAATTTTTATTGCTCAATATTTGACATAACCCCTTTATACCACCGCTTATAACTCAGTGACAATAGTATCAATAATGCCTACAATGAGCACCAAACTTCTGTCAACTCAAGAGATAGCAACAATAAAACTCTGATTTTCATATAATCCCTTTCAAGTGTTGAGGATCAGGCTGCACAGCCTTTCCTGATTTCAATGAACTCTTTTGGTTGTCTTTGATCATTGGAAGATTGACCCCTCCCATACCATCTCTCAAACTAGCAATACACAGTCTCTGAAGATATGCAATGTGAGGGAGAACGGCAATTGCTGGGGAATGATAAAAGCTTACTTTTGAGGATTTCCCCAAGCAAGCTTGCATGCAAGATTAAGATAAGAAGTGAATAAGGATTACCAATAGACATTATTTACAGAGAAAACTGAATAGAAGGTTTAAAAAATGCACCCAGATTAAGTATGAAGAGCTGCCTTGGACATTTCTATATGTTTATCTCCAATTAAGCTGAAATTCTATTAAGATTCAGGTGAGAAAAAGGGTAAGTAAAGGCTTCTAACATATAGAGAGTCCTTTCTTCCATCTTGTGCCAGCCCAGTCTTCAAGAGTGATTTACTCTGGTTTATGAAAGCTTTTTTCTTCTGTATTTATGCAGTAACATTACTATGAGTTTCAACAAGGGATAAGACTATATCTTTTCATTTCTTTTCCTTTTTGTGAGAGTTTTGATTAGGATTTTGTCTTCACACTTACTTAATATATGCCTTATTTCAGCCTGTTTTCTTCTTTCTGAAAATACACTATTTTATTTTTTTCATAATAAGTTTTCCAATCATCTTATGAAGAAGAATATTTGTGTGTGTATGAATTTCAGAAGGACAACACATGAAACCAAAGATGTTAATATTTAGAAATGCATACTATGTTGAAAGAGACAACCTCCTATTTCTGTGTAAGCTAAGTTTTATCTGATTGTATCAGATTTGGGACACTGCCTTAGTTTCAGTATATCCTGTAATGAAACTTCAAATTATTCAAAGACAAATTAGAGATGTTAGAATACAGAGATCACAGTATCATGTCCATAGCTGTAGGCTATTAAATGCCTCCATATTCAGTGCTAGTGACTCAGGTGTCAGAAAATTAAATCAAGAACAAGAGTAAGAGATACAAGGTAATACAACCTCAATATCACAAAATAGCAAACCTAAAATTGCTGTAAAATTTGGTGTCATTTTGATGAGGTTAGGAGTTAATTCTTCAGTAAAAGACAGAGAAACAACCATTCTGTACAGAGAACTGAGTGTTTATCTAATTTACCAGAGCAGTACGGAAGGATCCAAACAAGCACAATTTTCTGTTTCATCAGGCTGTAGTGATTTCACTGGAGTTCCTTGGGAGATATATATCTCTCTATATATATATAGATAAAGACCTTTGGGAGCTCACACAGTCTTAGTCTAAAGAGGATTTTCTCCAGTCCTGTTCCAAGTACAGGCAGCTACTGATGACTGAAGAGGATTCAGTGCTTGTCATTTGTTCTACTCAAGACTTTATGTCCATGGTTAGTTCTTGTTATGCATCAAGATACATGATTCATATAGCCTAACAAGCTTCTCAGGGTTGCCGAGAAGTATTCTTTAGAATGTATTTTGTTTCTTAGATTCCCTTTATTAATCTTTTGGGTTCTCTCAAAGGACCAGATTCACAAAAGGATGTAATTAACTAACCACTTGACATGGTAATGCTTGTTGTTTACCTTTCCAGTTCCTGGCGCAGAACCCCAAGTCTCTTTGCAGGTAAAAGTTTTATGAATGCCCCAAGTCAACTAGCTGAAGAATCACAGTTGCTGTTTAGAAGGATCAGTGCAAAGTTCATCTACTGTCTCATGTTGTCTAAGACTCTACACTGGAAAGCAATTTTGATTAATTTTTTATTCAGCATTGTTACCCTCAACTCAGGTATTTTTAATAGATTAAAACATCAGTGTTTTAATCTGTGGAGAAAAACAGTTCTTGATAACACAAATTCAAAATAGAATTTGTAGTAACTGATAGAAAATGTTCTGGTTTTAAATTCCTTCAATACAACCCACTGAGATCACTGAAGAACTATTTGCTTACTCCCTATTTAATATTGTTTCAGATGATATAGTAAAACACAAGACAACTATAAGGCCTGTGAAAGTACAGAAACAGCTTGCTGAGTACAGCTGTACTGATGTGGCTATCAAGAATACCTATTTGAAGAAATCCCAGTTTGCCAGCCATCTCCCTTAAAATGATCTCTCTTTTCTTCCAAACTGTATTTCTAACCTTTTTATTCATGCTATTTTGTAGTATGCTTTCTTTGGCCTTACTGCAGATTCAAATGAGAAACAGTTTCTGTGGCAGTTTTACATGTAGCTTGTGTAGATCCATTTTTTTTCCATTACTTATCCCTCAGCCCAAGAATATGGCTGATAAAACAGTTAATCAGAAATTGTTGATGAAATGCTGATACAGCAGTTAGTTTGGTTTTTGTGGCTACCTGAAATGATTTTGCAGCTGTGGTAGACTGGAGAAGCTACAGCCATTCAGAGACCAGTAGACTGTAAGAACTAGCAATGACAAAGTGTATATTCTGAACACAGTGTTATTTCTCATATAAGAAACTATCAGGATCATACTGTTAAAACAGAAAGTCTTTGGTCGGTACAAGTTACCAATCACTATATTTCAGAATTTTCAAATAACTGAAGACATTACAGAGAGTTCTAGAAGGCTGATTGTGGTTGTTTTTTTTTTTTTGTTTTTTTTTGTTTTTTTTTTTTTTTTTTTTTTAATCCACAGTGTGCATTAGGAAGTCTAAAAAGTAATGGCCAACACATTTATTAATAAACACCACATTCTGAGAGTGATTTCCTCTCCTAAAACAAAGAAGGAAACACAATTTATTACAACAAGAGGGTATAAAATCGTCTATAAGCCAACCATCACAAAAAATGTAAATGTTATGTACCTTGGTTATAGCTCTATCTTTACTTTTTACTGATTGACTGCTCATCTCTTTTACTAACACGTCTTTTTAAAATGTTCCTATTGAGCAAAATTTGCCTTCCCTTTCCTTCCTCTAATGATATGTCAGACTTCTGTTCTTTTCTTTCAATTTCTCTCTAATCATCGTCTCCTGGCTCTCTTTCATCACACTTATGAAATTTTCCTCCGTGTGCTTCTTGCATGTTAGATTGTTTTTTTAAGGTGTTTATACAGTGGATGTTTCTGCTTTACCAATATTAAATGGTTTAATGAATCTAGTCCTTGAACAGTTGAAGGTCTGTGTTTGCACTTAAGTTAATTACACAAAGGTCATGTGATGTCAGGCACCAAAATATATTCAGAAAACTTTGTTATAGATAATTGGTGGGATGACCAGAATATACAGGTACTTTCAATTTGCTGTTGTTGAAGGTGGGCTCTATCTGACAGATCCCTTTCTGAAGAAAGGGGTCAGGGTCTTCTTCAATGCACTTGGCAGGAATTTTGTTTTTACTTTTAAGGACAATGCCAGTGGTATTGCAGCTGCGTCCTGGGTTGAGTGAATGGTGGTGGTTTTTTGGTGGCAGGGGAGGGGGCTATCAGGGTGGCCCCCTGTGAGAAGCTTCTCGAAGCTCCCCCAGCTCCAAGTCAGCTCCACTTCTGTTTGGGAAATTGAGACAATCAGCTGCGCCTCTGCAATAACGTATTTAAGAAGGGACGTGGTGACGGGCAGTCGGACTTGTGAGGAGGAGTTGCTGCAGATGCATGAACACCAAGATCAGTGGAGGAACGGAGGAAGAAAGGAGGGGGGAGGTGCTCCGGAGCAGAGACCCCCCTGTATCCTGTGGTGAGACGGCAGGGTGGCCCTCCACTGCCACCCATGAAGATCTACGGTGGAGCAGACATTGATTTTTGGCCTGTGGCTCCTGCTTGTATGATCAAGGTTCTGTGCCCAAAGAAGGCCGGGATCTCATGGGAAAAGGTAGCCCTGCTGCTGTAATTCAGTGCTGGGAGGATTGCAGCATGCAGGGGAGTCCCACGCCGGAGCAGCTCAGGAAGGGCTGCAGCTGTGGGAGAGAATCCAGTCGGAGGAAGTTAGTGATCCATGACGGAGCAGTGTGGGGAACTCTGCGGCCCATGGGAGGAACTCATGTTGGAGAAAGTTTGTGGAGGACTGTCTCCTGTGAGAGGGGGACCATGATGGAGCAGGAGGAGCAAGTTCCAGACACTCCCCTCACCGAAGATGAAGGAAGTGGCAGAGCTGACTGCACCCCCCATTCCCTGCCCCTGCGCCACTGGGGCAGGAGGTAGAGATATTGGGAGCAGAGCTGAGCCCGGGAAGAAGGGAGGGGTGGGGGGAAGGTGTTCTCAAGATGTGGCAATGCTTCTCACTGTCCTACTCTGTTATGTGTTGTTAGTGTCTGTAATAAATGTATGTTCTTTTTTTTCTTCCCCTGAGTCTGCCTTTTGCTCATGATCATAAAGGGGAATTTTCCTCCATCCCAGTCCTATCTTGAACCCCAAGCCTGGCTCTCTGTCCCTTCTCATTGCTGGAGGGGAAGGGAGAGAGAGCTGCTGCATTGTGGTTGGCTGCCAACCAGGCCTAAACCACGACAAGCTGCTACCTACTTTTCATGTACTTGCTCAGTTTATGAGAGTGGATTTCTACTTTTGTAAACTGAGAATAACTTCAAAAGCTTGAAGTTCTCACCCAGATACAGAGAGGAACCAATGTTAGTGAGGAATCAAATCTTACTTGTGCATGATAAGCTATGAATGTAAAAATGGCTGTACCCAAGAGAGCAGAGGAAAAGGAATCATTACTCTTCTGCAGTATGATGAGGATTAGATATGTGCTGCAGCAGTGCGTAGTGCTGCTAAGCCTCTGATACAAAAAGAAATCTACTATAGGTTTTTGATCAATATGAAAAAGAGCAGTACCGAGAAGCAGACCAATCTGAAAGAGCCTACTTTGAAACACTCCTAAGGATGATCAGACTGATTCATGACTGGAGGACATACTTAAAAAAGCCACAACAGAGCTGTGATTTAGTATGTTCCTAGTATCTTCTAGTGGCTAGACATTGCTCAACACCAGCTGCATTTCACTCTTTTTTAAAAGAAGCTAGAAATGCTGCCATTCCCTTCGTGAGCTTCACAAAGTCTCACTTGTGTTCTGGTTTGAACGGTTTCTTTTGGAACTTTCATTTGGGGGGGTTGGGGGCGGGGAGAGGGATGGGAGGGGCGGAGGCACAAACAATTTTTCTGGTTTTATTTTTCAGAGCAAAAAGGCAGTTGTCCTAATTTCATTTTGCTATCCTTTATAAAGGCTGCTTTTCATTACAACTGTATTTATAAATACCTGCATCAATAATGACTCTGTCTTTCTTTGTATTCTGAGAGCTTAGATTTAAATTCCACTCTTCCTGAAACATTGTTTTTCTCAAAGTAAAGAATCTCATGCCTCTCCTACTTCTAATGAAGACCTGGCAATGATGAAGAGTGACTCAAAATAACAGTGTGATCATAAGAGCAAAGGATCAGAAATCTAGGCTGAGAAGAGCCTGATCCTGACAAACAATGACTCATAAACTGCATAATGCCAGCCTCCATTAATTATATCCTATCCTTCTCAAGGCAAGAACAAATTTGTTAACACATGCACACATATATAGTTTACATAGATTTATAATAGGAACAATAGTGGTATAAAACAGTTGTTAAACTTACTCCTAGAGTGAATAATAATTTATACAGTGCAGTAAAAGTCACCCAGACAAAAGAATAAACACACACTTATACTTTATTCTGATTTTAAGATCAGGTGTCCACTGTCAGTTTTCAACTTTCCAGCTAAAAGCTGAAATAACTCCCTCAGACTACAGAGCTGCATTTCCTTCTTCAGTTCTAACAGGTCATGATGGCTTAAGTTTCTGAGCTGATGCTTGTTACAGCAAGTGAACCGGAAATAATATAGAAGGGTTTTGCAATATTAACTTACAGACCAGTAAAACAATAAATGGAAGTCAATGTAAACAACTGTGAAGTGATGTTAGACACTAAGAATGTAGACACAAGGAAACAGAGAAGATCTCATTAGACTTATGTACTGGTGATGTCACCATACTATGAATACTGAGTGGTCTGGTCCCCCATCTCATAGACTGGCAATGTAGAATTGGAAAAATAACCAAGAAGGACAATTGACTTCTTACTAGAGTAGGAAGGATGGAAGAATAGTAGGAGAAGGTCTAGAAAGCTATGGGTGACATGAGAAAGGTTAATGAGGCATTCACCATTTTCCTACAGAAAAAAAAAAAGAGGTGTTATCTTAAATCTATCTTGGATGATCAAGAAAATCTAGCAGCAAATGTACAAGTTTCTTATCATTTTGATAATTTTTATTTTTTTAAGCCAACTTGTGTTGTTCTGCTCTCCTAGGATTTGCTAGGGTAAATATTAAAAATTGTCTTTGGGAAGATGAAAAATAAACATTAAGTTCAGAGTTGAATCAAAGCGATTCAGCAGTGCTTTATGCTTAATTAACTGTCGTGAGTCTATTAAAAAAGTATAATCAATTTTTTTTTGAAAAATACACTTGCAACTTCTACGTTGAAGCATAAAGTTTATGAAATGTCTTTGATCAATGGTACAGAGAAAAAAAAAAAGTTAACAAAACAACCATTTGTCCTCACTTGTGCAATTAAGAAGTTGCAGTCACTGGTCTTTCTTTGAAAGTAATATTGCACTTCTATTCCAGTATTTTTATTGAAATAGTACCTGTGTACTCTGCAAGCTGAAGCAATGTTGTCATATAACCACCACTGCACTGAGAAGCCACGATTCCAAAGGGTGCAGAAGTACTTGGAATCTGTGCAGTGATGGAGGGAGTTCAGTATGTTAGGTACATATCTGAAAAATTTACCTCTAGGTCTGCAGACTTGGCACACACCCAGACGAGCATCCTTCCCTGAGCATCCTTTCTGGTGTATAAGCTTTACCGCAATAGCCATCCAGTTTTCATCAGGACGTGCTCAAATCCCCTATAGGTTGTTCACTCTTATGATGCTATTAGCATTGACTGGAACATGCTTTGGTCATGGACAAGTGCTGCACATGAACTTGTTAAGCTTTGCACATGCATTTTATTGGCTTGCCTAATGTAAACCAAAAGGTACAACCAATAGTTAGGAAAAGGGGGAAAGAAGAGGTGATCTGAATGCCACTGACATTTCCTTCCCATGAGAACCAACCGTAATGACACAGTGAGGATTTGAAGGAGAATGGCCATGAGAGAAACTACACAAGAACAAGGGAAATATGTCACTGCCGTGCCTGTGCATGCTGCTGGCTCATGCTCAGCCTGCAGCCCCCCAGGTTCTTCTCAACAGAATTGCTCCCCCATCCAGTCCCCCATATTTTCCTCTTACAGGCTCTAACAATAATTTAATTCCACTGTTCCTACTTCACATACACAAGCACATGAAGTCCTTTGGCAACACTACTTCTGCCTAAGTTTGCACTGGTTTTGGCTTCCCCACAACCTTGCATTCCAACTCCTTTCCTCACCTCTCTGTGAAATACAGCCAGCCTCATTTACAGGGCCATGGTACCCTCTGCAATTTCACACCATTTTTAGCAAAAACCCTCTCATCTTCAAGTCTTAATTTCAAATTACGTTTATGGTTATGAGTTTATTTTTCACAACTTTATCCCCTTTTCAAAGAAGGATTTCCAGAAATCTCACTTCTGAAATATTCCTGAATATGTAAGAACTTGATCCTTGAACTCAAATATGATTCAGACTGACTGGTTTCACTATTTATTACACATAATTATTGTGTCTTTTGAGGTGTAAGCACAGGTGTTAAAACCATGTTTTCCACTCTGGCTACATGTAATACTCTCACCTCACTTACAAAATCAGCAGAGTTTAGCAGCCTGTTTTAATATAGTTTATGCCAGTCTTGTACATCATATCCCACAGTTGCTTAGACAACCTACCCTATGAGATGGGTGCCTCATAAGTTGACTAGTTAAGTCCTGAATAAATATTCTATACTTACAGTCAGAATAATGGCCTCCTTTCTGCCACAGGATAGGGGCATAAGAAATTTTAATAATCAGCTCAGTTTCTTTGCAACCAGAAAATTGTCAAATGAGCTACTGCATTTGCAGTACTTCAGATGCTGCTCAGCATCATTATGACACACCTTCCTCCATGAATATTCTTCTCTTTTATAGGAAGTGTAAACTAGTTGAGTGCAACAGGGAAATACAGAATATTTGGGGCAGTATGTGACATTAAGTCCACTGTTTACATGGAACTATGTCTGACTTTCCAGAAGGCATCAAAGGCGCAAATCCTTCAAACTTCTGTGTTCACCTCACTTCTTTCTGTGCCTAAGCAATAGCATAGCTGTTCTCCAATACATTAAGCTTTAAAATATTTGTTAAAAAAATATGGTTGGATGTACTCTGAGAAAAAGAATGGTGAACTGAAATCTCTCACTCAGATTAACAGAGCTGTTATATGTCTTCTATGAAGTAGTTTTTAAAAATTTTGAAAAATTCTTCTAAATTCATTTCAACTTGTATATCTTTGCTAATATTGTTGTAAATAAATAAACCCTCTCTTTTTTTAAAACAAACAAACAAATAAATAAACAAACAACCCTATACAATTACTAAAATACAGAATGGTTCAGTTTTCATAAGTTTGAATCTATGCATTCTTACTAAGCATACTAACAAGATTACTTATGTTTGAAAATACTTTCCACCTCACATGCCATGAATTATCAAATATTAGTTGATGCCTGTTTACATTATGAAGATACTGAAATCTACTAGAGTGGTGAATATTGCCTCATATATATTAAAATAATAGTAAGAACTAGATTTGCCTGAGTATTCATTTTCTAATTCATTCTGGTATTGTGAAAGGGGAGAAAGGACACTACTGCTTACAACTGCAATTTCTGCTTTAAGCAACCAACAGATGACAGCATTCAGAGAATGTGATATTGCAGTTTTAAGAAGGGAAGTTTGTTTCCTTCTTCCCTTGTGAAAAATAAGGCAAAAATGAAGTCAGAATATATTATTTTTTTTTCGTGTTCTTTGGTTTCTATTAACAAGCAGATGCTGCCTGAAAATTAGGTCAATTTAAAAAGTCATAAACAATAAAAAAGCCCTTGCAATTTCATGTTTTTTTTTTTTTTTTGAGTATTTTACTGTGTTTATCAAACAATATAATTTATTGTCAACTAAGGCTAACATCTCCTTAATTCTTTCTAATTCATACACCATATTTCAGCCAGTGATTTTGAAATGTGAGAAACTATATCTCCTTGGAAATATGTAAAACATTTAAATACAAAATGAATAAAATAAACCATTTATCACTCACTGGTCAGTGTAAAATAGGTATTGGCGACTGGTTGGCTGACTTCCTTCAAGTGATCCTATAATTCCCATTCAAATTGAACATTACACAAGTAACATTTTCAAAATATTATTTAAAAATTAATTGAATTGTTAATAGCTCTATTCAAGTGCAGTCACTATGCTTTTTTCAATCATCATGCATATGAGTGGATTTTTTGATTGTCTGGATGTTTGCACAAGTGACAGTTTATCCTTTATACATCCATGTATCAGTACAAATAGAATCTGACTATTTATACGGATATTCTCTGATCAGGTTCTATTATTATATCCATTGACTTTCCATAAAGTCAATGGATATTAACAAAGCAAAATACAAATGTAATTTCTGATGGATCTCAAGGTTAGAGAATATATGTCAATATTTCATAGTTCTGAAATTAACTGATGTGCCTCTTACCGCAATCTCAGTATGTGGCAGGGCTCTTTTTTTTTTTTTTTTTTAAAAAAAAAAGTTGTTGACAATAACATTTTAGTCCTAAGGGAGAATAGTTTTGTTTAGCATTTTATAAATAGATACCTTTTGAAGCATTATCACACAGAGAAAAGAACGGCATTCACTCATGTCCTGATGTTAAAATGTACTTCAAAGGGAAAGTCAATTCATCTGACTCCTGAAGGAAGATCACTTGTTTATTTGCAACAGGGACATCATTTCATCAGCATCAGAAATGATGGGACTTTAAGACACACCATTCTGTGAATAAATTGATTAACTTTTGATCAAACAGTTGTAGAAGACATAGACATTCAGTTAATAAAAAAAAAAAAAAAAAAGAGAGAAGGGATAAAAACATTGAGCAAATCAGTGAGAAAGGGGAATCTAAGAAGCTCAGACTAGCTTCTCCTTCCTTGTCACTTTACCTCCACCCTATCTGCCCCCAAAACCCACACACTCACTAAATTTAATTCATATAATTTGGAAGCTGATAAAGCACTCTCTACTTCTCACTGATGTCAGAAATACATACCACTGAAGACATCGTCTTGAAAATATATATTGGCTCAACTCACAGCTTGTTGTAAGTCAAAACACTATCTAATTTCTCATACTTTTCATTCTGTAAGATCCCCAGAGTACTTTCAGTTCTAGGTACTGTATTTTGCAGGATTTTCCCCCATGATTGGTTACATATAATAGCTCTTTTAAATTAAGTCAGTGAGCATTTATCCTATTTCCCTGACATTCCATTTCTCTCCTTTTCCTCTCCATCATCAAAAGAGTTTAACCAAAGTTTACTGTGCTCAAGAACAGACTCTTTGAACCATAGAGCTTGTTAGTGATGACAGAGGCTTTATCTTTTTTATTTGTTCACAGTTTACTTTTATGATGACACTCATCAGCAAAGAGGAATTATCCATTTGCTTTTGTCCCACTACTACACTTCTGGGGAGTAGAAACACTGCAGGATGAGGAAAGAGGAAAATGGTCCTCAAAAGCAAACCTATTCCATTGGGATAAGAAGAGCAAGAGATATGACAAGCAAGGAGTTTGTAAGAGTAACAGAGAATGAGAGGCATCTGAGAAAAGCAGGAAGCAGGGACATAGCTGTTCTTCAGTAGTGACAGTAAGATTTTTTCAAAGGGATTCAGTAGAGACTACACACAGATTTTTGCTGTTAAACATAACCTCTAAGTTTTAAATTATATAAGCCTTAGAGGATGTAAAAATTCATAGTCCTTACATAATTACAAAACTTAGTTCCAGAGAGACTCTGATATTATGAGACCAAGCATTATACAACTATGGTTTCGAGTAGTCTGTCCTTCATTTCTCCAGCCATAATTCTACTTCACACAAAAAGGTAACAAAGTCCTACATCAACGTTAGAGAAACAGCATCTCTAAGGTTTACTGTGTCTTGATTTTGCCTTATGGTATGATGAAAGTCTCTTTTTCCCAGTTTAGAAAAAAAAAAAAAGCACTGTCCACCTTCTCTCCTACACTGGGACACTGTCTCCATCCTTAGCCTCTTGCTCACCCTCTAATTAATACCAGCAGAATAGTACTTGATCTCCCTCCTGGCAAAATGACAGGCATGTTAATAGATTCTCCGCAGAAATTATGTTGTCATGGAACCAGTACTCTATATTTGCAGAGATAACCACACTCCGCTCATTGTTCCAAGCTCCAGCAGACATTATATTTTTGAAGAAAATTCAGGGAAAGTGACTAAAAAGGGCTATAAATAGATTGTATAACCTCATAAGTAGTATTACTCCATGAATTTACAAGTCCATGCAAGTCCACACATTTAGCATTGGTTCTCTGAAGTAAAAGTTAATCTGACCACGATCATAAAGAAAATAAAAAATTTAACAAAGAGTTATATGAAAAAAAAAAAAAGGCAAAATATATCACAAGAACCATGCTGTCCAAAAGGTCTTATTTGGACCTCCTACCTTGTCTTTCCTATTTCCTGTTCAGATGAGTCTTTGCTCTTTTGCCATATCCCATGATTATTGCAACTCAGAGGTATTCCCAACTCAGCATTCCAGTACAAGCCCCTGTTTCCATGTCCCTGTTTCATCCATCATTCATCTATTCTTTGTCTTTCAGTCCCTGCATTTTCTTTCACCACAAGGTCAGCTCTTCTTTCTTCACTGTGTTCCACAAGCCAGCTTTCATATTCTCTAGATTATTGCTGAAACTCAGTTTCCCTCTCTGTATTTTCCACCTTCCCACTATGGCTCCCAGCTGAAGCCTGTAAAGGCTGCATGGACACACAGCTGGAAAGATCACATAACTTCACAGTAGGTTTTAGAGAGTTTTTTTGTGAAGTAGGTTTTCTTAAGTAGCAGCTTCCATGTTAGAACAATGTTTTCTGGATCCAGAAAGACAAAAGCTATTGCTGAAGGCTATCTTGGGGTTATGGAAGCATCTTCATGTTTTATGCTAGCTGTTAGCTAACTGTTAGCTGTCCCACATAGTTCTAGCTTACCCATAAATATTTTTTTCATGAATAAAAACAAACAAAAGACATCCCTATGGGAAAAAAAAAAAAATTAAGAAACTGAGCATTCATGAAACATTGAAGATATGACAAATACAGAGCAAATCTGTATCCAATACCAACACAGAGGTTCTTAAGAAGCTCTCAATGATCTCTAGCAAAAAATTGAGAATTTCTTCTTCAAATGTAAGTCTATATATCAGGTACTCAGTGCATATAGATGTCCCATATTTTCAAACCCTAAACCAGCCTTTCTGCGTTGAGTGAAGTGACCCATTTTACTTAAAGTGTTATTACAATATAACACTGAATTTAAACCAAACTCAAGTTAATTTGTACCTTTCTGATAGACAAAAAATTTTAATGGTAACTCAAGAAGTAGGACATAGTGATGAAGGAGACGATTAGTGTTTACTACACATTTCCCCAGAATACACAAAACCGATATGACAACCTACTGATACCTTTTCCTCAACCCGAGCATCTAGTAATCATGTTCTGCTATTGTGTGGGCCTAGAACTGTTAGCATCTGGAGCACCTTTGCATTCATACCTATTTGGGGGGTTGAAACAGTCATTCCTCTGCAGATGTCTTGGCTTTAACTGCCCATGCATTCAGATACTTAGAATCCCTGAATTTTAGGCCATTTACAACCTAGAAGTACTGAGATCTATATCTTCTGCCTGTTGATGATTAGATTATAAAGATACTTCTCACCCATCCTATGAAAGATGTGAAACTGTTGTAACCCAGAACGTGCAATTAATGGACTCTTGGCAAGTAAGCAAACACTAAATAATTCAAAGAGTAAAATAGTTTAAAAGCTTATAAAGAAAAAGCAAAGAGCTTGGCACTGTAGTCTGGTGACAAGCAGAAACACATTATGAAATAAACAAAAGGCAAACTGGAAGTCAGTAGCTTTTCAATACAAAGTATGAACAAAAATCTTGGAAGAATGGGAACACAGGACTCTGTCTTAGATGTGAACACTTGTACTGGTTACATTCTTAACCATGAATATAGTCATACACTTCAGATCTCTGTCTAAATATTGTAGCCTAAGAAACTGCACATTATTTTAGATGATGATAAAAGCAAAACACATGGCAGAAGAAGCCTCTCCTCTCCTTAATACTAAAATGAATAAATTAATAAAACCCCTACCTTTTAAGAGGTGTGTTTGTTCCTCATTTTCCAAAGTGATTTTGGTAGAAATCTCCAAACCTTGAAGAACAGATTCATATTTGACTGAATAAGCCCTTTTAATCTATAGTTCTCTAACCAGCCTGAGGGAGTTCAAAATGCCCATAATGATTTATGTAACAAGGTTTACTCACCTCAACTGTCAAATATAATTTCAGAACAAATCATTAAACCAGTGTAGCTACTGCAGCATTCCAACCTGACACTGATAACTTTATCTCATTGCTTATTTATTTTTTTTAAAGCTTAATTACAATATTTAATTTGTGACTTTAAGTGACCAAACTTGCATTGAAAAGTTCTGTGTAGTACAATTGCTTCATTAGCCCCGCTTTAGTTAACTCTGTGTATTCCTCTTCCACTAGACAAAGATATTCTACAGAATTTTCTGCAGAGAATGACAACATGAGCTCTTTTGTCATTATCTGTATTTCAACAACTGTCAATATCTGGGACAATTATTGCATTTTTGCTGTCATGAGGAAGCCAAAATTTTAAGCTCTGTTTCTCTAGCAAGACCAAATTTTTAGAAAAGGAAGTTAAAATAAATCCCAGGTTTCATGACACACTTTTCAGTTTCTTTATCATCATGTTGTTTAAGAGCAAGTCTTGTGGAACACTTGTTCCAAGTTCTTGCAAAATGTACTTCTAGCCTGGAAACTTCTGCTCCGGGGGCTGTGAGAGAACAGAAATCAACATGTGAGACAAAGAAGCTGTATGCCCTTCCCTGTGAAAATCCTCATTTCAGAAGTTGTCCCTAGGAATAGAATTCAACTGATTTTAAGGGAGGGTTGGAGAAGGCTAATATAACCAATTGTTCAGAGAAGTGTTGCAAGGATCTTAAAGGGACTAAGTATTAGAAATAAAGACTAACAGTTTGAAAGTCTTCTTTAAAGTAGAAGCTAAACTACAAAAAAAAAAAAAAAAAAAAAAAGTTACTGTAAAAGCACCAGAATATGTTGGCATTTCAAGGTAAAATAAATCAACTATTAAATTACATTTAAATAGATGAGCCAAAACGGTTTGTTCTTGTTTTATTGCTTAACATTTGTTTATGAATACCAATCAAGAATTATGTCAGAATGAGGATAGAACTCCACATTCTGTCACAGGAAATGTGACAACAGCCTTATTGTTTGATTTCAGAAGTCCCTATTCTCCAGAAGTATTTAAAATGAATGACTGTAGAAAGGTAAGAACAGATCAAACATATATCTGCCAGTCTATTATTCTTCAGCTCAGATGTAGCTTTCATGGTTTTCACACTAATAACCTCAATATTTTTCTCTGATCATTCCTGATTCTATTATATCTCTTTAAAAGATAAGAGCACTAAAACTACACAGAGTATTTGATATATGAACATTGTTGTATCTTTGATGTTACAGAATCCCCCATTTATTTTCTTAATAACTCATAACACTTGATTTGGGATTTTTTAATGATTACTCAGCACTGAGATGACACATTCACACAAATATCAGGCATGAACTCCAAATACTGCTCCTTAGTCTGTCAGTGTACGCTGAGTCAGGATTGTAGTTTCCTGGAGCTCTCTTAAAACCTTTTTCTGGCATCACAGTTAATGTCTTGCTTAAAACTGACTTGGCACTGAAGACACAGAAAATTTCTAATGTTAATTTTCTCAGTTTATTCAACTATCATTCATGTAGTTATTTTTCCAAAAGGATCTTTTGAAGACTTACACTCAAAGAAGGGATCCAGCCTAAATGCTTCCTCAGTTTCTTGTAAGTGAAGACAGAATAAAGAGCATAAGGTGTAAAGACTGACTTCAGTTTCTCTGTAAAGGCCCTGGCTTCTCCATTAATCCTTTTTTACCTTTATCCTTCAAACTTATGGATTTTCTTACTGACATCCTGCCCTTGAAATACAGAAGAAAAATGTGTCATTAGATTAGACACATTTTGCTAGTTGTTCTTTAAAGCCTTTTTGACCTGCCTTATGTTTTTATGTTTAGCTTGTCAGGGTTTCAGAGTTTATTGTCCTTAATTTTCTTCATTTGGACAATATTTAACCATACCAGTTTCCTCTAGAATTTTTTGTAGACTCTTTCTAAGTCCTCTGCAATGAAAAACAATCTCTATCATTACTGCTTTAGATTTGTAGAAAAGAGCACTAAATGCTCATAGAGGAAAGCACCCAACTTTCTAGTCCTGAGACTAGAACCACCAGAACAGGCTACTGGTTTCTGTGCCTGCTTCCAGGGTTGTTTCCACAAATTATCAATAGATTTTAAATGCAAATGTGAATGACTTAAAAAACAGGACCAATTGAGCTGTAGCTGATTAGGTTCTATTCTCCTCCCTTCCCTGGTATATCCTGGGCTGCATCAAGAGAAGTGTGGCCAGCAGGTCGAGGGTGGTGATTCTCCCCCTATACTCCACTCTTGTGAGACCCTACCTGGAGTGTTGTGTCCAGCTCTGGGGCCCCCAATGTCAGAAAGACAGGGACATGATTGAGCAGGTCTGGAGGTAATCCATGAAGATGATCAGAGGGCTGGAGCACCTCCCCTATGAGGACAGACTGAGAAAGTTGGGGTTGTTCAGCCTGGAGAAGAGAAGGCTCCAGGGAGACCTTATAGAGGCCTTTCAGTACTTAAAGGGGCCTACAGGAAAGATGGGGAAGGACTCTTTATCAGGGAGTGTAGTGACAGGGTGAGTGGCAATGGTTTTATACTGAAAGTGGATACATTTAGATTACATCTAAGGAAGAAATTCTTTACTGTTAGGGTGGTGAGATGCTGGAACAGGTTGCCCAGAGAAGTTGTGGATAACTCCACCCTGGAAGTGTCCAAGGCCAGGCTGGATGGGGCTTTGAGCACCCTGGTCTACTGGAAGGTGTCCCTGCCCATGGCAGAGGGGGTTGGAACTAGATGAACTTTAAGGTCCCTTACAACCCACACCATTCTATGATTCTATGATATTCCAACATGCTGTACTGAATAGGAAATGATAAATGCTTGTATTCTTTTTAGATGCAAATTTACATTTTGACAGTCTGTTATATTTTATACCTGCTAAATATAAAGTAACAGAAGATTAAATCAACACTCTGAGGCACCACGGTTGGTATGCTAAAAATAATAAAACACTAAGCAGACTTTAGCTAATTTGGAGTCTGGGATTTGATCATGTTGAGAAGAAGAAAGTTATAGGTAATGTGACAAATAAGTTATGAATCCTGGCAGTAAATAGCAGCCTCTCATTAACTCCCTTGTTTTGCAAATACTTTGAAGGTATGTGTGTTTGTTTTTACTTTCACATTTAACTGCTTTGCTTAGAATATTCAATAAATACACCTTGTATTATGCTTACTGTTTTTTAAACTATGTATTTTTTCTATATTAGAAAACAGAAAGTATACAAAATAGAAACCTCTTCATATCTTTAATTCTCAAGAAACTGTTATAACCCTTGCAGAAACCCTGGCTATCTTTGCACTTTCTAACTCAGATATCGTACATGCTTATTTCCAAACATTTCGGATTCAGTAAGAATTCAGGAACTAAGGCAAGAGTTTTTGTCTTTTATTAAATGGAACTTCCTAATACATTTATAAGACAGTATTTTAAAACCATGTAAGTCGGCTTAGGTCATAGTCAGGGGCTTCAGCAATTAAGAAAATCTATACGCTGCTACTATTTGCTCTTTTTCTCTTAAACTGAAGTGTTGGAAGATGAAGGAAAAAAAATAAATTCAGCATTGAGGGCTGGTATCTTGCCTATGAACAAAAGAGTTACTGATGTTTCTCATCAGGATATTCTTCATTTTCTTAAATAAATTCAAAGAGAAAACAGTTTAGAACTCATATTTTTGTTATGGAGCCTATTTTTATAATCAGCTTCATAATTAGCATATACTCGCACTTTCAGGGGCAATTTCTCTTATTCTGTTTCGTAGTTTAACAGAAAAAAGCTTAAATTTCTGACATTGTAGTTAGTATCCTCAGAAGAGTGGATTTGAAGTTGGGGACACGAAAGTCAAGACTACTGAGCAAAGAAACCAAGAAACCTCAGAAGAACTAGAGTACCTTAATTTGAGAGGTAAATTCAAAAGAAACTAAAGAAAACTGTGGCAGGTGCACTCACCTAATGAAAAAGTGGCTTCCTGGCTGTTGAACCTTTTCTGTGCTCTTGTTCTCAGGGCTATAAGGTAGTTGGGTCCTTGGCCAATAGGGGCTGGTATTGACCACAGATTAGATTTGGTTTGTGTGTAAATGGAGTCACCTGGAGGAAGCCATTTTGAGTTAGTCCCTCCTGGAGTAGTATGCTATAGGTAAGGGTTTTCCCCTTGGGTTGGGATGCTGCCCAAGAAAACTTCTTGAGTCTCCTACAAGTTAGGACACTGCCATAGGAAGTTCCTCAAAGTTGAGAGTCTTCTGTGTTTTGGTGAGTGATTGAGTGTTTTGGGTTGTTAAACCCTAAGAGTTTGTGTGGTAATAGTTCTGTTCTCCTCTCATGAACGTTTGAACCTGCCATTTGTATATTTGTGGAGTGTTGGTTAATTGTGCTGAAAAATAAATTTTATTTTTATTCTTATTTATTTGAGAGTTTCCACAACAAAGATATCACCAATATCTGCAAGTATCTTGTATTAATTTAAGTGGGAAAAAATGAATTGCCTGGTTTTATACCAAGAAAGATGGTGACATTATCAATAGGTGTTGCTAGCTGACAGGTAAATCCCTGTTCAGTGGAAAGCAAAGACAGTTCTTGGACCAATTAGACAAAAGACATCTGGGTGTCTGATAATCAATCTACAGATATTTGTGTCAAAGAATAATGCTAAAAGATCATCTATCTTTCACAAACAACTCCTTCCCACAGCCAGGCTACAATATTCTTTTTAACTACTGCAACGTGAAATCTAATTTAAAGTCTAGCAAAGAACAGTTTAAAGTGCTAATAATAAGTATTTTCTTGATGGGCCTACACCTATGCACAAATGGGCTTTGGGTCTCTACTCCTTAAAATGGAAATATTATGAGACCAAGAGTTAACATGTAAAAAACCCTGATTACTACCCTGATCAATCATATCACTCATAGTCATGGCAAATTTTAGAACACGTGGTAATATTCTAAAATCTTTAGATCTTTATTCAGTCATAGACTCAGGTGATGTGTTTGGAATGTAATTGAAATGATGCTTCTGTTGAAAAAAAATTTTACTTTTAAATAGAATAAAAGCCACTGTGATTATACTAATTAGAAATCTTCCTGTCCTTCCTCAGAAAGTTACAATGGTACTTAAATTAATCAGTGGTTTGGGGTTTTTTCTTCAGTTTTATTTTTTGAATTCAGAAGTATGTTTTAACTGCCAACCTAAAATGTGTTAAGCTAATTTCAAGAAAAAACATCAAGAAACAGAAAGTAAGAGGGACAGGGAAAGTCTCACACTTCAAAGGCAGCTTATTTTGAAAAGTCACTTGACATATCTCCTTGGTTTTTCCCATCCCATTTCAAAATTTTGATTTCTTAGTCTAGGGAATTCTGATTAATATCTAAAAGAGAAAAAAAAAAAAAGTTGAGTTCTCATGAAGTGTTTAACAATCTGCCATTTCCAAGCCCTTTAAAGGCATTACTGCAAAATTAAGGCAGTGATAATGGCTGTACACACGCATCAACTTTCTGTGTCAATGAGCAGAACCTTATACAGCCTGACCACTGTTATACTATCAGAAATCAATGTCCTTTATAGTCAGAGCATAAACATAATACAGTGCAAAAATCCAAACTTAAAAATAGCATTTACATAACAGTTGTGCTACAGTGATTGCAAATATAATGTTAGTATCTTTTCCTAAATGGAAAATGTTATTTCAAAGTTCAGTTAGTAATTTTATTTATTTATTTTTGACTTTCAACTGTACAGTTACATAACTGAATGTAAAGGAATAAAGATCTGGAGAATAGCAGGGTGCATTAGAATATTTTTTTTTCTTTGAAATACTTCATTGTTGTTCCCTTGAGCCTGCTGGGATATTCAATTATGAAATCATATCTCACCTCATCATGGGTCATCTCTTGGGAAAGAAAAGCATGATGACCTACAAAATAAAATTACCTCCCACAGCTTAGAAGGATGAATCACTTAGAAGGATGAATCATTTATTTGCTTCATGTCCATGGATGCAGTGCATCTGTGTAATGAGTAGCTTATATCTCATTGGCCAGTGCTGTATTATGCTCAGCAAATTACATTTCAAGAGATTACACTATGCATTAGGCAAATAGTTCAGTATTTGAAGAACCATTATTGTTTCTCTTGCTACTCTTACCAGTTGTTTGTTGGTTTTGTTTGTTTGTTTGTTTTAACAGAAATCTGAATTAAATGGTTACCAGGAATAACTTAATGAAGTTTGTGATAGCCTTGCTTAATAAAGGTATTTCAAGGGTTTGGTAAGTGAAATCTGCATATAGCAGCAGCCTATACTGCTACAAAACTGAAACAATTTTTAGAATAGGGCATTATCTAAAAGCAAAGATTCGTAAAGAAAGTATTCAGAAATTGGATGTTTCACAAGCTCATGGAGTTAATGCTTTATTAGCATAATGAAAGATATTTTACTGCAGTAAGTGTTGGTACTGAAATGTTTAAATTTGAAATCAGAAAAGAGCAATGGTTAACCATCCATTACAAACATAGTGGATTAAGCTTTAATAGCTCCAAAAATATACAGAACAACGTTTATAATGCTGAAGTTCAGTGAAATTAGTGTTTTAATAGCTTTTTCAAATGAAGTCCAAAAACATCTGTATCATTTGTATGAGCCACACTTGCTTACCCTGAAAATGGGGCATGATACCTTCAGCAGTTACTCTAGCAATAACTTAGTAATTATTTTTAAATATCTAAAAAGGTGCTTCAGTAAAAATAATTATAAATATCTTAATTTAAGTATATATCACTAAAACGTCAACTTTTTTATTTTTGTTTTCTGATTTAAAGAAGTTATTTTTGATAAAAGCAACTCTCACCCACTTTAAAATATTTATATCAGACTGAAACATGATATCTGTTAAAGTCATCTACATTGTAAGTAGATACATTCATGGAGCCTACAAAGATTTTAAAATTGGTATTATAAAACATATATGGTTAGCCGAGGCTTATATTCTGCAACTCATATTACAGTAAAATAAAGTTCATGACAGGAAGCATTATACCCATTAGTAAATGCTTGTAGGATTATACACACAATTTACTTTCCTACAAAATGTATACATGCACAAACACATGTGTGTGTATATATAACTATGTATAAATTTTTTAATTTGTCTTATTATAACATTGAGGTGTAAGAAGAGATCCCCTGTTTTTCAGATGAGAATTCCGCTAATGAATTGGAAGTTATATCTTAATGCCAGCATTTTGAGCTCATTTGAACAATGCTTATATCTGTTATGGATATATTCCAGAGAAAAACAGGCTCAAAAAAACAAAACGAGACCTAAATATGAAATTTTAAAATACCCCAAATTAATAGCACAACAGAAGCCTTAGGTGGAAGCACCAATAAACTTTTTATGCTTTTGCTACAAGGAAGACTTCCAGGAAAGAAAAGTCACTCTCAGAATATTACTTATTTACCAGACGGGAACTGCCAAATTTAAAAGTATACTATAAGTAATCACAACAATTATAATAAGTCCTAATTTTTGTACTTGTACCTTAGAGAAGTGTTTTAAGCATCTATTAAATGGAAGGCACACTTGTGCACACACTTGTATCATCTACCTTCATCTCTAGATCAGTAAATATTTTAGTGGACAACTTGTTACAAAGAAACATAATTTTAAAAACTAGAGACTTGACTGCAAGGTTGTTTATAGTTGGGAAACAAGATCACAGTATGTATGTATGTATTTTTCACTCTTTTCCGTGACTTTACTGGCTCTATTAGTGCTGATGGAATAGTTTCAAGCTTGCAGTTACTGATTTTAATTTAGGAATGCATATTATAATCCCCTTTTTTTTTCCAGATAACTGCAAATATTTTTTTTTTATTTCTAATAGAAAATACATCTTCATGTAAAAGTCGTTAGTCTTACTGCAATTTTGATATAGAAAGGAGGATCTAGTTGTCTTAATTTATGGGAACACGCAAAGGGAATGAACAGTTACTGCACTAAAGGCATGGCCCCATCTAGACATACCTGCTGTATGTTTCCAACACCCATTTTACATAATTATATATATGCAACACACGTAAGACATTCACTGATTAAAGAACTGAAAAAAGAAAGATCTCCAAAATCCAGGAGAAATACTGAAGATACTCTACCTGCAATTATAAAACCTGAACGGACAAAAAGATCTCTCTTTTCAGAAGATGGGGGAACCGGAGATAGTAGTGCTTCCCAAGACTTCAAGATTTATGAACGTGTTAGGATGGCACAAAGCACAAATTCTATCTCAAATGATGAAAAGCATCAGCATTCCATTTCATGAAACTCAATAATTCCAATCAGTCCCTGTGACGGTCCAATGGAATCACAGTTAATGTTTCAGACATCCAATAGAGAACTTTGGTAAAGAAAATGGTCTCTATGGAGACACCTGGGACTGTGATGGGAAGATGCAGTAAGAAGAGAGGGTCTCACTGAGGTGGGATGGCACTTTTCTGAAGCTAGACTTCCCTATCTTGAGTGACTTTGTAAAGAGCCAATAGAGAAGCTGTTTTCATGACATGCACCAGAAAGAAAGGTCATACACCAGTCATACCTGCAGAGAGGGGGAATTAACTACACAATGACCCTCAAGCCCACTGACCTATTTGAAGAAGACTCTGAAGGTACAAACTATGCATACACCAAAGCCAAGAGAACTCTAGAAGCATAGACTGTTTAATTAGCCTAATGAGTCCAAGTACGTGCCTGGAGTAGGGGCAAAGGATTATAAAAGGATGTGAATTGAAGCCCTGAGTGGTGGCACCCCTCTGGAACTAGGCCTTTAGGCTGGCTGGACCATGCTGGAACTGGTACTGGTAAAATCTTTCCTTTTTGTTTCTCTCTCTTTCTCTTTTGCCCTCTTTTCCTCATTCTCTCTTTTTCTCTCCCATACTTCATCCCTGTATCTCTGCATATACAGCAAGGCTTGACTGGGCATGTTTACTTTGCTGTTTGTTGGTGTAAGTTGTTGGGTTTTACCGCTTGTTACAGAGGTTGCAAGGCTTACTGACAAAGTTTCATGCCAACATCTGTTGTGAAGAAATAAAAGTAGATGTTTTTAAATTGAAGAATCCCTGGTGTCATTTCACTTTAATTCTGACCTGGAAATCAGTGAATGAGTCACTGTCCTGAGATATTGGTACATGACACTCCCAAGATGTCCAAACAATTTATTTGTTCGAGTCCTTCACTGTGGCACTGTCAGATATGTTAGTATGCATTTGAAGAGGAGACAAAATGGGCATGATATTAAGTTACAAGGGACTCCACAACTATTTCTGTCACATCGACCTAAAGACATCTCCTGTGCCCTGGCAGTAATTTGGGGATGTAGGCTGGAGTAGGCAGACAAAAACAACACCAAATATGATAAAAAAGACATAGAGTGTGCTTTTTTCTAAACCAAGATTCAATGCATGCAGTTTCTATACCGGTAGTGCCAATTTCTGATCAGCCTTACTGGTTCATGGGAGATTAACTGAAACAAATGGTCTAACTGATTATCTAACATACACCTTGCCTGTAGGAGCAGCTGAAGTGCAATACACTGAATCATATAACATACGGAACTTTTTTTTTAATGTTAAATTTAGGATGCTTTTACAAGTTAATCTAATTTTGAGAGCTGATCTTGATTGTTTTCTATTCCATCTCCTGCTTTTAAGAGGATAAATTTATATGCAAAACCTCAGAAACCACATTAAGAAGAGGCATACAACACCAGTTTTTACAATTCTGCTTGCTTTCAAGTTGGATTCTCTACACAGCATTTATGTCCTACTGGATGGTAATATAGGCTAAGATCTTAAGCAGTTTTCTGATTTCAGTCTCACCTTTTCTTGATTTCAACAAAGATATTCAAACAAATTTTTTTTTTTCAAGTTACAAACTAATGTTATTAAAATTACAGTTTCTGACAGTGCTGGTCATTTACCCTTAGACACTAAGACAGGGAAAGAGGAAGGGGAAAGATGTGAAAAACTGCAGGGCAGATCACACATACTTTCAAGTCCTCACATTCCACAAAAAGTATGATGGAAAATGATTCTTCATTTTCCCAGAAGAATCACAGAGTCATTTAGGTTGGAAAAGACCTTTAAGATCATAGAGTCCACCACTAAACCATGACCTTAAGTGTCACATCTATGTGTCTTTTAGCTACCTTAAGAGATGGTCACTAAACTACTTCCCTGGACAATCTATTCCAATTTTTGGTAACCCTTTCTGTGAAGAATTTATTCCTAACATTCACCCTAAACCTCCCCCTGTGCAACTTGAAGCCATTTCCTCTTGTCCTATCACTTGTTACCTGGGAGAAGACACCAACACCCACCTCACTACAACCTCCTTCCAGGCATTTGTAAAGAGTAATCAGATCTCCCCTGAGCCTTTTCCAGACAAAATAACCCCAGTTTCTTCAGCCACTTCTCATAAGACTTGTCCTCTAGAACCTTCACTAGCTTTATTATCCTTCTTTGGACATGCTCCAGCACCTTAGTGTCTTTCTTGTAGTGAGGGGCCCAAAACTGAACACAGTATTGGAGATGTGGCCCCACCAGTGCCAAGTACAAGGGGACAGTCACTTCCCTGGTCTTTCTGGTCATACTATTTCTGATGCAAAGATTATTAGTAAGATTAATAATCTAGATGTCTTGCAAACTGATCACATGTACAGAGGCAACCAAAATATGACTATAACAAAGGAAGATTCAAGTCATATAGAATGCATTAATTTGTATGTGCATGCTTACCTAAAGTTAATGTGGACATTGAAAGTGTTAGAAACTGTAAACTGAAAAGATACAATATGAAGAAAAAGAAAGGATGGGTAAAATAATATTTGAATACATTACTTTGAAAAACTTCTACTTTACCTTGAAAGGAAGTTAATCACTGAATATACTGATTTAAGTACATTAACAAATAGTATTTTAAATATTTTAAGAACACTAGGAAGCAAATTTATGTACTGTAGTAATGCAGATGAATATAAGAAACCCAAACAGAATTGTTTTCCATCGAAAGACAGAGCTCTAAAGAGCTATTCTGCTGTATCATATGAACTCTGTTCATCAATACTTTCCCTTGCCTGAGGAAGACCAGTGGCCAAAATAAATTCTAAGTTTACTTTTCTATTTCTTGAAAATTTATTTTTTCAAATAAATTCAGTATCAGCAAGAGGTTACATATTGACTTTTTATACTGAAGTGCTCCGTTTATTCACAACACAGGTACAACTTTCACTCTATACTGTGGTTGAAGGATTCAGGTGGTTTTGTTTCTGAACAACGGGTTGGCAATTTTAATATACATAGCAGTCTGTTAATGTGAATAACTTGAGATGAATCAGAATGGACTTAATTCCATAGATATTAAAATAAACAAACAAACATTTGAAGGATTAATTTTTAACCAATTCATTCTTACTTTCTTATTTATGTGAGCTACTCAGGTTCACCACCTGGACTACTGACCATACAGGAGTGTAAATTCTGAGGTTTTGCCAAGTCCTTGGCATGACATTATTTTATACAATTCCTGAAACTACTGTCTTTAAGTGAAGATAAGATAAATAACGGAGTTTAACAGTTTTCTACTTGATCTTGAGACAGTTCATTGAATGAGGAAAAAAAAAATTTTCAACGGGAAACTATTTTTTAACATGATGGCTCTCCAGTAGTCTTAAATAAAAACTATAAGAATTAATAGTTCACCATTTTAGAGGTGGTCAGGTTTATAACTCAGCACCACAATATCACTGATAGGAGCTCTCTTCCTTTGTACATTTGTGGTTAAGAAAAAAGGAGAAATAAAAAAGCCAAATGATTACTAGAAGAAAAAATGACTCACATACTTTAGATAAAAGAATTATCTTAAGAAATAGGTACAATAAATATCCACTTCAAAGCATGATGCAGGGGAAAAAAATTAAATCACTTCTTTCTCACTACCCCTATTTAATATAAAATAATGAAAAAGTAAATGTAATAAGAGCAGCCTACTTTTAATCCTAACAATTACGTTCTTATTTTCCCTCTTTTTAATTTAAAAAATCTCAAGATTTTTAATTTTGAATTCCACATTACTAACATACATTTAGTAAAAATAGATGTCTTATGGCCTAAAAGAACTTCTTATAACAAAATTCACAGAAATCAAGTCAGAGTGTGAGGCTTGTTTAAGAGATGTCATAAGGACACAGCTAAAAGCTGCAGTAAGGGTGTCTAACCTAGTACTGAATCTTCCTCTTCTGAACATTGTGAGGACTCATGCAGAGATAGGTGGGTTAATCAGATACAACAGTGGGAATGGCCAACATACAGAAGAAGTATATCATTTCAGACTAACTGTCTTTCAGGTTTGGAAGTCACGAATTTTCTACAAAGTTCTGAAATATGCTCTACCTATATGAAAAGGGCTCAGAGAAGCCACTGACTCCAGAAGAACTGAAAAAAAAAACCAAAAAAACAAAAAACCAAAACAGTTCGGAGATTAATTTTCAGAAGAATTACTAAAGCATTATATAATATGAAGTTTGTATCATGCCCTTCAGAATTAAAACCATGTAGCAAATTGTCCAATATCATAGGCTTTTTTTCTCTCTTCAATAGATAGTTCTTTACCCCTCAAATCAAATGCAGCTTTAAGCTGTCATGCTGAGGTTAATTCTTAAAAAAATGTTTAGGATCAGTATCTCATTTTCTATATTGAAGTGTAAAAAAATCTACACTGAGGTTTCATCACTGAACTCTTATTTTTTTATTAATCTTTTATTATGCATCTAAACTTAGAAAAGATTACCAACTAGGTCAATGATTAGGCTTGTATATTCATTCAAACATAGGAGTATAAAAATTTTAAAATGTTCTTAGGCTTTTTAACACAGTAAACTATTTATTCACCCAGATAACTTTGAGAAGTCTGCATAAGATGAACTGGATACATTAATTCACCAAGATCTCACTATTTCTGCATTGTAGTCATTTGCCTTTAAGAACAACTAACTATTAGAACTTACAATTTCTAGTGTTTCTTTGTATTTGCAAGATAAAAAACTCACATGTTACAGCACCTTTAGTAATGAAGAGAGCATACGTCATTCCAAAGTAACTTAAGTCAAGAGAGTCAAACTGATAAACTAATAGGGCTTCTATTTAGACACAATCCATTCTTGGCAATTTGTTATTTTAAAGTATACCTAAGGTATCTGATAATTCCTCTTTCCCCAGAGGCACAGAGCTCTCAGTTAGACACCTATATTCCTTACACATTTCCTAGACAGTTTTAAACCTTTAGAGTAGCCTATAAGGAAACTAACATATTAAAGGAAAAAATTATCTCCCTATACCTTTAGCCAATACATCCTGCCAAATCCACAATGTGTTTTTTGATAGAAGTCCATGACAGAAATCTCATGGGATAAGTATTGTCAAGGATTCCACATCCAAGGTCTTCCTGTTATGAGAGAGTTCATGTCTCTCCTTGCCACAGTTGTGGTTGGTGGGATCCTTGCCCCTCTGGCCAGTGTTTCCATTAAAGACATGCTAGTGAGAATTCTCCCTCCTCCCTGCAGGACACTAATCCTTAGACCCCTTTATGGAGAGATGATGCAGTCTAACCTGCACTTCACTTTCACAACAAAGCTCAGTAGAACTGAAAATAGAATTCATCCTCCAGGCTTTGCTGAAAATTTGTTCTCACTGACAGAGAGAGAACTTCGAAAGAATTAGAGATGAAAAGTCCTATAGCAAACCCCACATATTTCTCAGGGAAAGGGAAGGGAAAAAGAAAGTCTTCTCAGTCTCAAATCCTATTATATTTTCAGATATGACTGTTACCCAGTTGTCTCTACATGTAGGTAGAATTTAAGATTTGCCACATGTCAAGAAAGAAAATAATCTAGATTTCTTTCCTTATCACCAGTAATTCTGGCTGTCTTATTTCAAATTCCAATTCCCTTAGAGTGCTTTTATATTAAAGTATAAAAGCAATTAAATTCCTCTCACCAAAAAAATAACTATAATTTTTACTAATAATTACAAAGATAAATATATTCGAAGCCATTAATTAGAAGTTTTCTTCAGGTAAAATCCCATCCTTTCCAGAAATAGATGCGATATATGCAAAATATTAGAGGCAAAGATATCTCATACTTCATAATCCTAACCTGAAGTACAGTGATGTTTAAACTTCTTTCCTAGCATCTCCATCCTTATGTAAATATTAAGTGCCTGTATGCATAAAAAATTAAGGTTACCAAGGAAACTATGTCTAAAGAGATTAGAGAAAAGCAAAGATGTAAGTGATGGCATCTGTACACAGAAAGAAGAAAAAAGGAAATAGGAAAATTCATTATACGGTTCCATGTCCTGCAATTTTTAAGATGTGATCTTTAAAAGCAGATCCACAGAAGATAATTTAATCACTGGTTTAAGTTTTCATTTAAGATATTATTCTATCCCAGTTATTTTACTGAAATAAGTATTTTTTGTATAAATTAAATTAAATATCTGTTAAATGTGCTGTTGAACTGCACACGTTTAACATTTCCTTTTGTTTAATATTTCTAAGAGATCATTAAAAAAAACTGAATAAAACTCTGACATAAATATTGATATACTTTTAGGAACATCCAGTAGTTTCCAACAATTAAGGGGAAATGTTATATACTAGGATATTTACTAATACTCAGTAAATTCTCCAAATTAGGATAAAAACATCAACATTTGAATATTCTGACTGAAAACTAGGAAATCAAGAGAACCTGAGAATACTTGGTCCAAAATGTACATAGTGATGTTCCAGGATTTAAGGGCACACTGCTGCCCATGGTAGAAGCACTAAATTGGAAGAGAACTGCTGTTTTGTGTAAGGAAAAATATTCTGATTCTTTCAGACAACATAGACTTTTAACTGATGGTTATAAAGTGAGTATCTTCAGTATGTTTTATCCACTCCAAACTTTCTGGACTCATTTATCGTGAAACTTAAATTCTGAACACAATATTTCTACACGCAGATGTTCTCAAATAATTTTTTTTTAGTGTTATAGTACAAGAGTTGCTTGGGATACACACAGTGACTGAATTGCCATATGATTAAATGTTTGATACTTTATAATGTAGAGTTTCTTTGGTATTTGGAGTATATGATAGTTTTCTACAATGCAAATCATTATGTAAGCAGGGTTTAACCGCCTTGCACCTGCCCAGCTTGGAAGAAAAAAGGACCATCTACAGTAATTTTCTTTTTCCCCTACAACATAGAAAATAGTGCCCAAAATCTGTAGGTTAAAACTTGTAGTTGGGGACCATTTATTTCCAGCCAATGAGAAGGGTAAACCATTTTTCCTCTAGTATTCAGGTATGCAGAAAAGGTATAGCTCCAACATGTCTTCAGCTATCCTATTTGTCCTCTTGTAGTAACAGGTGTTCATCATCAACTGTTTAGTTATACACACAATGGCAGTGCTAGGAAAGAGGTATATAAAGGTATTTAAGGTACCTCTGACTTCTGAAACAGAGCTGAGACAACAAATACTTGAGAGAATTTGGTTCACCTCCACACTGTGTATTTATTAATAGGGAAAAATATGTGGGACCTTCTTTTCATTAAGAAGAAAAAAAGGCTAGTAATGTATGACAAATTGCTGTCCGGGCCAAGTCAAGCCACAGGGAAGCTTACTGTTAATCAGGCATAATTATCTCAAGAGTATTGAGTAATCAGTTCAGTCTTTATGACAAAGTGACCCATGTGACATCAAAAGAAAAAATAGGATTGGCTTATGAAGTCATTTTATGTTTCCCAAAACTGCACACAAAGATTTACTGGCTACTTGAAACAAGACAGCCCCCCCTGGTCAAAGGTCTGAGGTGCATAATCCACTCACAACACTAAAAGTCTTTTAAAATTAGAAGTGTTGAAAGGGTAAAATAATGAGCCTACATGACACATAGTAGGAGGGCTACTGCTTTACTCGTGAGAAGGTACTGCCTTTTATTTCCACTAGGGCAGATATAGAGACTTTTAGGATTAACACTGACAGAATCTGAAGGGAATCTGGGAAGAGAACTGGCACTCTAATTTTCTTCAGGACCAGTGTTGTACTATTTCAGGTCCTGTTCCTAAACATGTAATCCTGAATGCTTTCACATACTTGATCAAGTTCCCTGTTTGATTCTTATCCCATTACCTCACTGTGCACCCACTTTTACTTATCCTGTTCTGACCTTATAATGCCCCTGACCTTCTACCTCATATATTTCTTTCCTTTTCACCCTCCCCATCCTACATCTTCCTTCATTTGAAAATATATGTTACAACATTTTAGATTTCTTTTCTTTTACTTTCAAAAGCACACTACCCTCTGTACTGATAGGACTGATTTGAGAACAAAACTGACACTTTTTTTAGAGAACGGTTCTCTCTCACTGTAATGTACATGCAAGCAGAGATCACAATCAAAGGAACAGAGTTTCTGAGATGCATCAAATCAAGAAATAATTATTTTCCCTTAAATACTGATTATCTTTTATTAGCAAGATGAAGTCTGAGAATTCACATTATTTAAACTTAAATATAGGTCAAGTTCACTGAGTTACTCAGAAATACTATGGTTATTATTTGCAAGGAAAATCATACATCATCCACCCTTAATGTTTTTTTGTTTTTGTTTTTTTTTTTTTTTTTCTCCAGTATTGGATGGGTGGTAGCTATCATACTTTGTATTCATTGTACAATAGAATTTAAATGCAGATGCCTTTGAACAATGTTAATCAACTACTGGACTAGAGACCTTGCACAAGAACCCAACAGTGCATCCCTTCTAGTATACACCTCTCTGCTGTCAGGATCCCTGTGACTATTGATAGAACTTATCACTGATGGTGAGTAGTCACTTGTTTGAAGGAATCATACAGGAACCTCTTTACTTCCTCCACTGAGCTGAAGGAGCAGATGAAGTGGAAGTGTTTATACTTCCTGAATACTGCTAAATCTTCCCTAAGAATTACATCCCCTCCAGGGCATGTAACATCATCTTTGAAGAGCAATCTGTGCATTTGGGATGCACCACATATTATACCAAATAATATTTTTTTCAAAAAAATAACAAGAGAAAGTCTTAGTAGGGAGTTCTTATGAATCTAAAAACCTTTGTTATTTTAAATTACAGAAGCTGATTATTATGATTTATTTGGAATATATTCAACATATGGGTTTAAGAGCAAAGCATAAGTAAACTTAGTAATTGCACTAACTGCTCTAAAGTGTAAATGCAAAATACCAACTGCGTGAAATTTCTCATGTCTTTCATTTACTGTTCTTCAAAGAAAATTAAACTTAATCTGTTTAGGCTCTTCAGAACCAACAACACAAATGACATTTTAAGATGCAAGACAGTATTCTTGGCTATACTGATGACTGTTAGCACAGGTGCTATATAGTTTCGTGAGTCCAAATATCTACAAATTAAACCAACATATGCACAACCTTAACACAGAATATTTAACAAAAGCAGAAAACTCTTTTGACTTATTAGGAAAGCCATAGCTTCCCTAAGCCAGAAATACTTGTTGTATTTAATTTACTCGTTTTTTTTTTTTCCTTTCTTTTTTTTTTTTTTTTTTTCTTTTAAATCATATGGAAGTTAACTATGCCTGTAAAAAGATCCTTAGAGTACTGTCTTTCAAAGACAGAAAATGCTATTGATGACCTATCAATCCAAGAAGTAGATGCTGCTCATAGACCTCACTGGCTTTGAAACTCTGAATGAGAGGAGCCACTGACTCTCATAGATACTGTTCTTGATGGCTTCTATGTACCTGATACTCAAAATCTGCTGTCATTGGCAGGTATCCCAAAAATTTTATTCCAAATCTCATGATGCTTTCAGCTGTAAACTAACACAGTCCTGGGAATATCAGGCAAAATGAACTTCTATGCAGATGGACAATATGAAGTCTATAAAATATTTAAATATTACTGGAATGCATTTGTTGTTTAGAAGGCAGAACATAGTTGTCAGCTCAAAAGGGAAATTTAACCCATCACAGGTAAGAAACTGGCACCTATAACTATCATTGCTTTTGCTAGAACAACCATATCTTATCTAAATTACCAACATTATTTTAAAAATCTAAACCTAATTACACATTTCAGAAATATACAGTTATCACTAAAGAGTTTATTTTATCATTTGTATGAAGTATTTCTTATTGCTGTGAATCACAATCATTAGGAAGAAGGCTTTCACTATAGATCTAAACTTGTATGAAATCTCCTTGAAAAGTCTTCTTGCTAATTTTTATGGAAAGAAGCTAGTCAGTATACTCTACTGTCAGATATTACAGACTACTATGAATTAGTTTCTCATGGTAGTTTTTAAGATGGTTAGCAAAAATACTATCTGAAGTCACTATGATTCTGTTACATTTCTGGAGTTTTATATTATTATGTTTTATATGTCTTGCAGATAACAGAAAATATAAAGTGAAAAAATGAAGGTAAAATATTTTTGAATTGAAAATGAGGTGACTTAATTTAACAGACATTCTTAATTGATCTTAATTTCATTTGACTAAGAGTATATAATAAAATAAATGAAAATGTGAAGGACTTCTACTTAGTCAAAAACATTAAATTACTAAAATAGTAGACTTTCTTTAGCTTCACTTTCTATGAAAGCTGATATGTCCCATCATCTGAACACCACCAGTTCTATTCTCCTCAGATACATTGTAAATATTTTTAATATTCTGTCTGTTACAATACTAAGAGGCTTACTGGACATTACATACATACATTAAGGTGGATTTTAAGGTTTAAGTCTGTGATTTGCCATTCATTTACTTGTTTAAACGTTTTTTATATTATGACATATAAAACACTATTTCACACTTCATCAATCCCGTTTTCTTATAAGTGAGCTATAGATGCTATAATATTGTGGACTTTTCACTTATTAGATTGTGACATGTTTTTGCAGATGGGTAAAATTTATTCCTTCTATTCCTTCTGAAATTTCTCTTCCAGATTTCACTGTAAAAAGACTGCACCTCTTCATTTTCCCTCTACTATCACCATTTTACTTACATCAAAAAAGATTCATATAAACAATTGATCGAATATTAGCCACATATTGCTCTGCTGAAATTTTCTGATCATTCTGAATTGTTATGACGCACTAGATGACAGATTTGAAGCAATCAGAATAAACAATGCACTTCAAAGTTATAGGCTGTCAAACTACTTTTGCTTGCAGAGCAGCAGGTTGCACCTAAATAAAACCAGAAGCAGGCCAGGCTTGCATTAACATTTCTGTGTGTTCTTTATCAGATCACTGAGGAGAATGACTGCTTGTGAAAGAAGTCTGGAAAATTACCAAGTTCAAGCTTCTAGCAGGAACAGATATAGTGCAAATACTGGATCAGGGATCAATGCATTCACTTTGTATGAAATTCTATGCTAACCTACATAGCTAGCATCTTAACTATGCTAAAAGCATTTCCTTCTTTGATATAGCAGATATAACAAGACGCATTTAAAGTCAGCATATGATTACAGGTATTGAGAACAGGGGAACTAAAATGGGCTGAATAATAATGATATGTCTGGCAGAACCAATAAAAGACAAAGTTTAAAGGAATCCTGATAGTGATGGCAGATCTAGTGAATGTAACAGGCACAATTCAATATGAGAAAACAGAACTAGAAGGCAAAGGTGTCATGTAATTTCAACATTTTTTAGAAACCTTGGCATAAACATTTTCACATAACTGACTAGAACTTAAGGAGAAAGAAGGAAAAGCATTACATTATTATGGAAAACAGTATGAAAAAAGAATGAAATCTCTGAGTTTTCCTTTATCCTAGGAGTCTAATTAATAACTCTATGTGAGCAAGTGAGAAATCAGAATTTGAAATTTGGCAGAGTAAGATTTTAAACAAAATAATACTGTATATAAAGAGGTTTGTAGTATGTGCCAGTTTGACTTAGTATTTTCAGATCCCATTTCATATTTTAGGCAGCTTTAAAGGGAGTAATTGTATATATTTAACACAAATAGTTTAAGCAGTGGGAGTAGGTGGCACAATAGAGGGATGAAAATCCTCTTCCATGAAGTATTTCTTCAATGTATGTTATTCTCCATAAATAATAAAATGAAAGTCAGCTAGCTCTTGCGTAGTAGCTCTATTTCTCTGAAATGTGTTGTTAACAGTGATATCTGGTTCTGCCTGGTTTGGCCTCCAAAAATCCACACACATAACATGTTTTGGTCTCCACCATCCACACACATAACATAAACAGAAAAGTTGGCCCAATATTCAGTTCTTTTGCTAAAAACAAAAGTACAAAGAAGCAGATTACTACATATGGAGGAAAGCAGAAGAGTTTACATCCTAGCCCAGAATAGATGTCTAAAGCAGGTGGTTCCATTTCTCTTCATTTACTACATAGTGATATAGTTTACACAGATTAACCAATAAATAGCTACAGGTAAGATGAATCCCACCCTTGGTGACTAACTAGATACTTGCATAGAAATAAATAGCGGGAATATTTTTAAAAAACGCCTATAAGGCAATTATCTCCTGACTGTTACAGAGTCTCACAGAATCACAGAACAACTGGTTGGAAGGGACCTCTGGAGATCATCTAATCCAACCCCATCTGCTCACAGCAGGGTCAGCTACAACAGCTCAAGACATTGTCCAATTCAGTTCTGGATATCTCCAAGGATGGAAAGGCCACAATCTTTCTGGGCAACCTGTTTCAATGCTTATCTTCCTTAACACTGTAAAAAAAAAAAAAAAAAATACAAAACAAAAACAAACCAAAACAGAAACAAAAACAAAGGAACAAAAATTAATAATTTCCTGCATTTCAATTTGTGTCAGTGTCACTTGTCCTGTCTGTGGACACAATTTGGAAATCTCTGGTTCTGTATTTATAAGGTCCCTCTGATAAGGTAAGATCAACTCATGAGGCTTCTGTTCTTAAGGCTAAGAATTCCAAACTCCCTCAGAAACTCCTCATATATGAGATGCTACAATCCCTTCATCATCTTCATGGCCTTTTCCTGGACTCACTTGAGTAAGTCCATGTCATTCCTTTACTGGGGCCAGAAATGGACAGAAGACTCCATATATGGTCTCACCAGTGATTTACAAAGGTAAAGAATCAGCTCCCTTGACCTAATTTCAAAACCTTCCCTACTGTAGCCCAGGATGCTCTTTGACCAAACACAGCCCTTTGGCAGTTCAGCCAGTTTTCGGTCCATCCCACTGTCCACTCATCTAGTCCACAGTTTGTCAGCTGGTCTGTGAAGACTATGACATATAGTGTTGAAAGCCTCACTGAAGTCAAGATAGACAATATCCAATGCTCTCATCCACCAAGCCAGTCATATCTTCACAGAGGGCTATTGGGTTAGTAAAGCACTATATCCCCTTTATAGCTCCATGTCAACTATAATAACACATAATCACACTCTTTTTCCTTCTAGTTGTGTTGTTGCTCCATTGGCTTTACAGGAATTCAGGTGAGGCTGACTCACTTGTAGTTCCCTGGATCTTCCTTCTTGCCCTTCCTGAAGACAGGAGTGACAATTGCTTTCTTCCAGTCACCATAAAACCCTCCTGATCACTGTGACCTTTCAAAGGTTATCAGGAGTTTTCTCACAATGACTTCAGCCAGCTCCCTCAGTGTTTATGGGATCATCATTGTATCAGGTCCAACAGACCTGTGTATGCCCATTTTTATTAAATGTTCCTTCACCTCATCCTCCTCGAGGATATATTCCTTGCTCCAGAATTTCTCACTGGTCTCAGGGATTCACAAAGGCCAATCTTACCTGTAAAGAATGAGCCAAAGAAGGCACCAAGTACCTTGGCCTTTTCTGTGTCCATTGTCATTAGGTTCCCTGCCTCATTCAGCAAAAGTCTTGCATTTTCCCTAGTCTTATTTCTGCTGCTGGATAGCCTCTATGGAAGTCATTATTACAGAATGGTCTGTAAACGTGCAGACAAAATTTCCCCAAATAGTCCTGCATTTTTAAAAGTGAGCTTATTTTTCAAACTGGTAGTAGAATATGTTTGAGCTCCATAATCTAGAACAGAGGTACCAAGTGAACAAATCATTATATGTCTTCATAGATCTTTGGATACCTGTGGAAACTACCTCTAAAGAAAATTTCTTCGACTGTCTTCATGTTGAAGAGCTTTCAAAACTCAGATGAAAGCTCTTCTGCTATTATAATTGTGATCAGGAGAATATTTTCATCAACATGAACAGGGTCATACTATGGGTAGGGATATTAATCATGCGTATAGAACTTTGCAGAGTGCTAACAGACATTTCTGTGTGATGAAGAACTTAGATCATTCCATCTGGTCCCGTGAAAGCTTTCCTATAAAAATGTATTTTTCTCACAACAGATTTATTCACAAAACATTATTTGCCACAAACAATGGTATAGTAGTTGAAATGCATACCAAGGTAACAGATCAAAGAATATACTTTTCTCCAAACAGATGCTATCTCTCATAGTCCTTTTCTAGAGGCCCCTACTAATTTAAACTCTCTCAGAACTTGCTGTAATGTATGAACTCACTGTCAGATGAGAATAACAATACTAAAATATATGAAAAGTATGTAGTATCCATCTTCTCCAGAGTGCAAGTTATCAGTGGTGGATCAGCAGTCTTTTTCCCCCAAGTTTTAGTAATATGGGCTATTAATAAATACACCAAGTACAGTAAGAACAGAAGTGTTCAGCAGGTTTAACAGCTTGTCACATTTCTTTTGCTATGGATAGCCCAGTGTATTAAGGAACTTATTCATCCAAGAGCATTTCTCATTTGGTTTCATAATAGTCCTATTTCTTCCATTAAACAAGGCATAGATTTGCTATGCATCAACACAATGGCAAGTATTATTTTTGAGGATGCACTGTTCTTCCTCATCTATTCTTTCCAACACAAAGAAAAAGATCCATCCATGGAAAGTAACATATTGACAGATATTGCCTTTTAGGTCTCCTTCTGTGTGCCTCAACTTATGTGTGTTCATGTATTTTGAACACTGGGATACTGGAATCATGGCAGTAATCCATTTCCTTTAACTCCCAAGTGATGTTCCACTCAAGTAGATCTAAAGCTCTTTTCTGCTTTCTAAGGCAATCCCTGTAAGAGGGAGGACTAGGAGATAAATCTCTCTGATGCCTTTACAGGAAAGGTGAAAGGAAAGTATGTTTCAACTCTATTCTTTTTGGTATATTTGGGCCTCCCACTTTCAAAGGGGAAGCAGATGGTGTTCCACTAAATTTTGGTATGCAATAGTATGACCTTGGTGACTTTTAGGGGTCTTGTTATTGTATATACCAGTAAGTAGGATTAATATGGACCCCGAAGAGTTTATTTGGTGCCAGACAAGTCACAGGCATTGAAAGACACACTTAGAAAGTGTATAGCATAATCCATGCAAATATACTTCACATTGAGTGTATCAAAGACTAAGGAAGAAAGAAGAGATTAATAGATTTTGTTAAAACCTAAGATCTGTTTTTTATTTGCTTGTTCTGAAGCAACTTTTTTCAGCCAGTAGTTATCCACTGGATGTGGAGCTTGAGATTTATTTCCATGTTGATTCATATCTTGATCAGTTGGGAATCCACAGTGGTATGCTCAGACAGCTTGACCTCATGAGTCCAGGCACAGTATCAGGAGGCATTTCTGGCAGAAAGGATTAGATCTGTGTACTTATGTATGCATACTGTGAATGAAATCTACATGGATAAGAACTCACAGGAAAACTGCTATTCCATACCAAAAAAAAAAAAAAAAAAAAAAAAAAAAAGGTTTTACTTGTGTTCTGGTAAACTTATGACTAACTTCTGTAGTCTAGAATCCTTTTTAATTTTTCTATGTGATTTAAAGCAATGAAATAAACCCATTTTTTCCTACACAAACCCCTGAGCAAAGAATAAAAAGCAGTAAAAGTAAGAAAGACTCTCCATGGCTGGATGGGTATTCATTTTGTAGAAAATATTTTTCTAAAAGTACAGTATAAAAATATAGTCCAAACCAATCAATATTCCTTAATATTTAATTCTAGGACTCAAAGGATTTTATGTGTTCTTTTAATTCCCTGACATTATATCTGAAAGAGTTGTAATATTCCTACAAAAATACTGTTTTAAAAAAATGTAGCCATCATCTATCTCATTTTGGAATGAGAAGTGGCAAGTTAATTATATTATATGTAAAAAATATTCTCTCAGGAGTTAAAAATATATTTTTCTCCGTACTTATTTTACATTCAAAAATGTTAATGATCATATTCCTGTGCTGTAACCATAGAGATACCACCTGAATTTATATGTAAGTATGATAAAAGCTACACCCGAAATACTGAAAACTTTACTGTATTGAAGTGAAACTCTTCAGCTGCTGATTGCCTGCCAGCATTATAGCTTCCTCCAACCTGCTTCTATATTGATCTAATAGCCTACGTAGCAAAACATGAAGAATAACCATCTGTGTCGGGTACATCAGCAGGTGCCATATCCATTGAACAGGCTGCTGCCTGATTACAATAAAACTCTTTCAAGCACCTGACAACCTCGACAGACACTTTAGTCTTTGTAGAAAAACACCCTACCACCTCAAAAAGTTGTCTGAAGAGAAATAAGAAACTCAACAGACAATATCAGCTGATAAAGGCCAGAAACTGAATCCACTGCAGATATACTGTGAAGTCTAGGCAACACATTATTTAGTTTCATGAGGAGTTCCTTATCATGCATATCAGTAGTGTCTGCTCATCTCATATTTCAGTACAATATTGCTAATGTTCTTGTAAGGCAGAACTGAAAGTAGGATAACAGGTATGTAAAGATAAATGCTTTGTCACTAACATTTCACAAATTTCTGTTTGCCCAAATGAGGCTTGTGCAGATAAAACCAGGTAAGAGAATTCATCACTAGAAGATTCAAATAATGACACCTTTTCAGGGTATCTGTCAGTAAGTCTATACCTGAAGTTTTTGTAGGAAGAAAATACACATCAAGAATACCTGACCAGATTGTTTTTGAAAATATTTTAAGAGTCTCACCTGAATTTATTAGTAGATGTGTTTTGAACTCAGAATGACTGTTTACTATGTGGGTTAAAAGTAGTTATTGAGATACACTATTCAGCTGAACATTTAAAAAAGTACCCTGATTTAAGGAATGACATATCTCCATAACTGGATCATGAAGCTTTGTTTCCAGTAACTGTTGAATTTCCTCTGTTGTCAGCTGCTAAATAGTAGTCAATCATTTTGTCAAGTCTATATTTGCCTCTTTAAAAGATGTAAGTGATGAAAATCATTATTATAAAGAGATGGTCTTTGAAGGAAAAATATGTAATATGAATCAAAACATGAAAAATGAGTATCTGATTCTTGTGAAGGAAAAGGCAGAACAGACAGTTGTATCAATCAGAGATATGCATGTATTTTCTGTAGTGGGATGCAAGGATGACAGTACTGTGAACTCCACTGATGATGTTATTTTGCTAGATGGAGAAAATAAATACCCATAAGTAATAGCAGTAGCTCCCATTAGTGTGTACCAGCTGGTTAATATCACTGAGTTTATCCAAAACATCTCATAAAATGGGGATTGTTTGCTATGCAGAACTTGGTCTGAGAATTCATTGGTTTTATTCCAGTCATAGAACATGTTGCACATATTTGGCTTAATTCACTTAGAGAATCATCAGACTGTGATTTGATGTTTGTGAGTCTTTGGCTCATGGCTGAAGCAGTAATAGCCAGACATTCACCAGGAAAAGATGTTTGCATTTGAGTTTCATGACTAACTAACAAACAAAGGAAAGATATCTGTTTTTAAATATATGTCTTAGTAAGGGAATAATAAATTGTTGAAGGACTTTGTAATCTCTGCTGCTCTTCCAATGCTGAAAAGACACCTGAAAATTCTTAAGGGCCCTTTCAAGGCAACCTAGAGAGAACTGAAGCTGCACTTGTAGAATCAGTTGTAAACTGTAATCCACTGGAGAGTAATGACTTGATATTTAATTCTATTTCAACCCCTGGTATGTTACTAATTACTGAACTCATGTCTGTGGCAGATAAAGCAACAGTCTGGTGCTGCTCTAATGATGAAACCCATGTAGGGAAAACAGAAAGTGTCATTAAGGAACTAGTGATAAATGAGACTGTATCATAATTATAATGGAGAAGAGGTACTGACCTTAAAACTGTGGAACTATCAGTAACCACATATGGTACAGGTGTGATATTAAACTTTAGTTTTACTGAGAGCTGAACAGCAGAACTAAGAAAGTGTGAAGAGAGAACATCTGTTGAGGTTGCTACCCTGAATACTGTTGAAGACTCTCCAGGGGCAATTAGTCCTCCCAGCTCATAGCTCAGCTTAGCCAAAAGAGTGGTCAAAACTATCCCACAGTTGAAAATATCTGCCTTTTTCAGACTTTTAAGGATAAAAGTGTAGGAAAAAATCAAAACCAACAACAACAAAAAAAAGATAAAATAAAAAACAAAACAAAACAAACAAACAAACAAACAAAAACAAACAAACAAACAAAAAAACAAACCAACCAACCAAACAAAAAAACCCAACAAACTTTGGCCCTGGACTGTCTGTAGTAAATTACATGGCCACCAAAATCACATTCATTCTTACCAAAGTATTATATAGCAGACAAGCACAATTCTGCAAATCATATTCTTAATAAAAGTTCTACAAACAATTTTAGTGACCTCAGGAGTTGAGTAAATACAAACCTTCCCATTATTCATATTCTGTATGAGGGCCAGCATCAGAACAAGTGGCACTTCTCAGAACAAAAGTATTACATTTTCTGAATAAAACTGCTAGTGTGAATCAGTATCAAGTGAATTACAAATGTTACCCATTGAGAACATCAGCAAACTAGCTGACATGATATTTTGGAAGATAAAATATGTAACTGCATTTACTAACCGCATTTCACTCAGTGTCATTACTTACATCAAGAAGGAATATTACCTATTAAGAATGCAACAAAAGCTTAGGTATATCCCCAAAAGACTAGTATGTACAGAAAGCAAATGTTCAATAATAACTCATTTACCCAGATTGAAAACCAGGACTCCTGTCTTATTTCCTATACAAGTAATTACTTTGATGGAGTACATAAGCAAAAAATTCTGAAACTAACTGTAAAGAAGATGCCTTATACACATGCTATTTGTGTAATACTAGCTTTAGTAAAATGAAGAGGCCACAATGAAAGCACAATCTTCAAAACAAAATGCTGCACTTCTGTTAGCATTGACTTTTCATCAAATGTTTAAAAAATAACAGGATAGGCAATTTTTTGGCTTCCCAAAACATCGTTATAAACAGTTAGAATGGCAGAGATGTTAAGAGACTTGTTCCAGATATTTTTAATTAAAAAAACCCCCACCTAGATGCACAGAAAAGGTAGCACTTGAAAAACATGTGAACTAGGAAAGGAAAACCAAAGTCCCCCTGGAATAAGGCAAATTATCTTCCTGCTGATGACTAGATAAGGAAGAAGGGAAGATTGGCATTAGGTTCAGAGATTGCTGAACACAATATGAGGCATATGAAATAGTACACTATCAAAGCAAAATGAAAACCAAGATAAGATAAAGTGCAGCTTTCCTTACTGGATGTGTAACATGCTGGGAAAAATTCTTTCTAGAGAAAAAGAACAATTTTACAGTTACATATAAATGCAATTAGGAGAAGATGAAGGATTAAAGCAAAAGAATAGAATGTAGTACAGGAAGTAAAAAACAACATTCTTAAGAAGAAAATTAATATATTTTGAATATTCTTACCATTTAAAAAGCATTAGCAAGGAAAGAAGTTTGATATACGAACTACTCAGAAGCTTTTTCTGCTTACCTTGGGACAACTCTCCTGTATGAAGATCAAGAGAAGCATGTTTAGACCAAAGTTCCATAGACACAGCCAGGGCTGATGGAAGGTCATTGTCTAAAATCTCAGCAGGAAACACTTCTACCACTTCAGTAACAGTTTTCTTGCTTTGGGGGACAGCAGGTAAACAGGTGATATTATTTATTCCATCAACACAAAGAAACCCAGTGGAGCAGGACTGTATAAGGCAATCATTGTAATTAAACTCACAGCTTCGTCCCTGAAAGAGAATTTTAAAAAAGTCATTTTTGAAGCCAATTTGCATTTCATAGTCACGTTAGTTCAAATTATTGCTTTCTTTTGATTCTAAAATGTAGTTTGCTTCTATTAAGCTGTCCGTACTTTTGAAAGCAAATGTAACCATGTGGAAAATATTGCTTAACTGATTTAATAGTATAGTTCTATATCTTACATTTTAACTAAATGATATTTTGACTCTGATTTCGTATTACAGATTATCGATAATTTCCCCTGAGATTTGTAATTACAGAGTATCAAATATAGTATTGTCACCAGTAATAAAAGGTGGCTAAACTAATCACCTTCTATTAGCATGTAGTTATACAGAAAACTTTGTATAGTGGACTTAGGTGTCTAAAAACCTATGGTTTGTTTTGATGGTCAAGTTAATGTTCCTTCTTATTGAATCCTGAAGCTCAGTATTTGTGGCCCACCATTACCAAATCTTTATATAGCACCTTGTTAATATTTTAAGTTCACAGATAACTCTTAAAAAAGAAAAAATGTGGTGGCAGTTTCAAATTGGACCTGGCATTCACTTTTTATTTTTTATCAAGACTAACAATTCATAAGAAGCCTGAAATATCCTTCTAAATAATAAACTAAAAATGTTCACATTCAGTGGTCTGTAAAAAAGGCAAGAAATAATGCATTTCTTTTACTGCAATAATTATATGAATTAAATGCATTCCTGAAGTGTGATATAAAATATGCTGAAACCAGGCCTGGGTTCATTTTATTTTCACTTATGTTGTAATGAACTAATGGGCTATGTGAAGAAATACAGCTAACTTAACTAACCTAGAAGGATCCTACATAACTGGACCTCTATGCACAGTGTCATCCTTGAAAGACATGCATCTCTGACAACATATCATCATGATATAATTTCTGACTGAAGGTTCTCCTGCAACTGGGGCACATGTAGGCAAATCGTAGTAACTTCTCTAGTGCTCAGTAATCATGTGGTCATTTCACACTTTTCCCCAGACAAGATGGTTAATTTGTCTCTCTCGTCTGCCTGGCTAGTTATTTATACAGAACTTGAAGCAGCTTACATTATCTGTGGTTTCTATCAATTCTATTAAATTCATTTATGATATTTGGAAACAATAAGATGTGCAAGAGAGAAGGAGGCAGAAATGCAGATACAGAAACTGAAAATACTTTCCTTACAAGTAGTTTAAATCATTCAGTGTTTAAAATTGAAGAGGTTAAATTGAGGGGTTTTCAATTATTTAGACACATCTATGCTTGTTTCAATCAAATTCTTAATTTGTTTTGGCAAGCAGATGATCTATCTGGTAAATCCATAGCATCTTATAAAATCACTCATTGTATCAGTATTCAAAAGCATGAAGGAACAGCAGGCCAATTTATATGTCAGATTTCCATACAGTGATAAAAAAAATTTCTTCCTTGCTCTCCTCTATTCCACATGTAGCACAAACAATCAGTTTGAATAAGATTTCTGTCTAATAATCTTTCTTAATCTTATAAAATTTATGTTTCATTCTGACTTTCGCAGTGACAAATTAGTACATTTTTGTTACTACTATATATAACTGTGAAGATTATTTGATTATAATTTTATGACTCATAGAAACAAAGCAGATGTGGATAACCTCCACTGTGCATGAAGGGTACATTAAATAGTCATAGATAAATTTGATAGCCTTGAAAGTGTCTGTAAATGCTTTAACAGTTTCAATGCAGGCAGATGGTGCAAATTTGTACTTAAATGTAGATGTGTCTATAGATGTTTCCACTTAAAAAGTAAACATGCATTTTCATGGTTTAAACCCAGCTGGCAGTCAAACACCACGCACCTGCTCGCTCACCCTTCCTGACCCCTGGGGAATGGGGGAGAGAATTGGAGGGGTAAGGGTAAAGAGACTTTTAGGTTGAGATAAAAACAGTTTAATAATTGAAATAAAATGAAATAAAAATTATAACAATAATTATAATAGTAGTAGCAGGAAAAACAGATGGGTAATGCACAATGTGATTGATCACCACCTGCTGACTGATGCCCAGACTATTCCTGTTTAGTGATCCCAGAAAACAGAGAATCCTGAAACCATTAACCCAAAAATCCAAGTGGAGTGTCCTGATCAACTCTTGTCTATATACTGAGCATGATGTTAGATGATATGGAATATTCCATTGGCCAATTTGGGTCCATTGTTATGGCTATGCTCTCCCTCCAGCTTTTTGTGTACCTGCATACCAGCAGGACATGAGAAGTTGAAAAGTCCTTGATTTCTTAGCAACAACTAAAAACATCAGTACATTAACAACACACTTCTCACATTGAATACCATAGTGAATCCAAAACATAGCACTATTCTAGCTACTAAGAAGGGAAAAAAACCCAGTAAACTCTATCCCAGGCAAAACCAGGACATCCATATCCCACTAGCTATGCTTCTCAAAATTTATGAGAAACTTCATGATCTATACTTTATGATCCATATTTCAGACAACTATACATACATAGACTAAAGAAGTTTTACTTAACACACGCTGTATCTGGAGTTCCTTGAATATTTATTTCTCTGGGAGTTCCACTGTTTCCACACCACATTTACTCACGGTTAGGAACCAGAACATATTGGGGCCTACAAAATGCACATCTTGAGTTGTTTAGACCCTAAATCCTTATCTTTCATACTGAAGAAAGTTGTGTTAAACATTTTTTCTATTTTCATTTTCATGTTTTGTCTAATATGGACTTCCCAAAGCATAGTGGAATCTGAGAGACTGAAGATGGAACAGTGAATAATGGAATAAAGGCAAATACAGTACATCTTCAGTTCCAGCTACTTCAAAGTTTTGTTACGTTTTCTTCTGTAAGGGCTTGTTCTGCAACATACTATACAGTTAACACCCAAGCCATGTACTAATAGAAAAGCTGACCCCATGGGTCAAATATCTATCTAGCTCCATCATCAGTGAACTATTAATGAATACTTGGGGAAGAATACAGGAAGAAAACAAGCAGAGTTTGCATCTGATAGTTCACCAAATATACCATTCCAACTTCTGGCAACGAGTAATTCAAAGACTCCCTAAGCCAGAGTAATATTCTGAAGATTAATTTGAATAATGGTGAACCTATCCTCCTTTTAACACATTTTTGGACTTATTTGTACTTTTTGTCTCTACACAATCATGCAACACTGAACCAATGAACTTTACACTGAGTGAAAAAATAATTTCTTTATACAGATTTTAAGCTTCCTCTCTCAAGGTTTTATTTGGCATTCAGAAGATGTTTTTTTTGTGAGGAATAAATACTAAAAAAATAGTGTAATTTATCTACTCCGTCACAATTGTTCATGCAGGTTAAGTGTAAATATTTAATGAAAAAAATTAGATTATTTTAACGTGTATATGACTGTTTTCTGTATAAAAAACCTCTGTCTCTCAACTGATATATCCTTCATTGTCACTTCGCCTTGCTTTGAATGCTAGCCTGCTTTTGAAGACAAAAAGAGAGTAGGTGCTATGGACTGTGGGGAAGTATCCATGGTACTCTGTAGAAAGCACCCTACAAAGAAATTTCATTCATTCCAATGGGCTAGTCCCTTCCTTCTTGAGATAGTCTGTCAGTAAATTTAGACATATTATATGCATTAGTAAAATCTATTTTCAACCTACCTAGCCTTTATGATAAATACCAATTTTACAAAATTGTGGGCAAATAGTCACTGCAAGTGGGAGAAACTCCTGGTGACCGGAAGAATGCATATGTCACTCCTGTCTTCAAGAAAGGCAAAAAGGAAGATCCAGAGGACTACAGGCCAGTCAGCCTCACTTCATTTCCTGGGAGGCTGATGAAACAATGACACCTGGAAACCATTACTAGGCACAGGAAGGACAAGAGGGTGATTAGGAATAGTTCGCATAGAGCTATGAAGGAGATATAGTGCTTTACCAACCCAGAAGCCCTCTATGAAGATATGACTGGCTTGGTGGATGAAGAGAGAGCAGTGGATGCTGTCTGTCTCAACTTCAGTGAGGCTTTCAACACTTTCGGTCATAACATTCTCACAGACAAGCTGACAAAAGTATGGACTAGATGAGTGGACAGTGAGATGGAATGAAAACTGGCTGAACTGCCATCCTCGAAGGTCTGTGTTCAGTGATCAGCAACATGATGCCCTGCTGGAGACCAGTCATTAATAACGTACCCCAGGGGTTCATACTAGGTCCAATAATACTTAATCTCTGTAGTAATGGATGACATGACAGAGTGCACCCTCAGCAAGTTTTCACATGATACAAAATTGGGAAGAGTTATTGACATGCCAGATATATTACATTTATGCTGACCTTGAGAGGCCAGAGAATTGTGCTGACAGGAACATCAGGAACCTCAGTAGAGGGACATGCAAAGTCTTGTACCTGGGATGGAAGAACCCCTTGCCCCTGTACCTGATGGGGGGCTGACACACTAGAAAGCAGATTTGCAGAGAAGGATCTAGGGGTCTTGGTGGACAACAAATTATACGAGCCAGCAATGTGCACTTGTAGCGAAGAAGACCAAGAAAATCATTGGCTGCATTAGGAAAACCATTACCAACAGGCTGAGGGAGGTGATCCCTCACATCTACTCAGCACTCATAAGGCCACACCTGGAATACGGCATCCTGTTCTGGGCTTCCCAGTACAAGAGAGATATGAATTCATTGCCACATCCAAACTGACCTTTGCCCTCCCTCTATTATCCCCCAGAGGAATTTGAGAAAAGTTTACTTTATTTAGAGAAAACCTCTGCCTCCACACAATCCTTTCTATGTTGATTTTTATAAGGATATCTTACATAAATAAAGAACTTACTGGTCCCAGACTTTGCTTACATTGTAAGCAAATAGGGGAGGAAAAATAAAGAAGGAAGTTGGTGGAACTGGTATTCTTTAAATCTAGAACGCATGGGATATTATATTTTTTCTCATTTAAATTAACACCAGAAGTGAGTCTTAGCCAAAAAAACCCAAACAAACCCTGGGATGCTTTCCCACTGCTGAGTTCAGATATAATGAGTCTTCTGAGTCTAGGAAAGATTTACAACTATATTGAGGTTAACAAGGTTACACTGAATCCTTTCTCCATGTTTAGGATTGTGGCAAATATGGATGCAGACTCAGGGAATTTATAACCTTTTATTCTGGAAGTGGATGTAAAAGTTCCCGAAAATATTGCAGTTTCAGTTACCTATAAAGGTAACATATAAAGCCTATTATTTGGTTCCATGTTTGCACCAAAATTTCCTCATTTACTACTAATGATGGACCACTTGGTATGAAGTTTGATTAGAATTGGAAGTTCCACTCTGAATGGTTAGGAGGGTGCATGTGGAGGACTTAGAAATGTCCTGTGGCAAGAGCACTAACAACAGTCTTCTGGTATTTTAGACTTGAACATATTATTGTCAAGGCCCTGATCAGCTTCATAATTTTCTGCAATCCAGCTCTGCAACCTGTTCCTGCACACTTATAGGTTCAGCTCCCTGTGCTCAAGTTCAGCTCTGATATGGTGCAGCTGTGTAACCTCAGTCCAGCCTGATGTGAAAAGAACTAAGCTGTGAGAAAGATGTGTGAGATGTCTCATCTGGGGCTTCATACTTGAGCTCAGAAGCTGCATTTAATCTCAAGCCCTTACCCTTGGTCCTTGACTGAGCTTACAATGAAGCTAAAGCCTGATATAGTAAGCCCAGTACTTTGTTGATCCTGAACTTGCCTTGCTGCCTTGACTTCCTGGCTTAACCTTAGACTTGCTTCATGATCATGGACTTGTCTGGCAGTACCTGGACTTCTGGGAGAACCTTCTGGATGGATACCACCATCACTGGTCTTGCTTTGCTTTCCATGCTCAGGTGCTGTGGGAATCCTTGCATCATTGCCCCTGTCTACCTTGCTGCTCTTGGCTCCTGGCCTGCCTTCCCTTGTGGAGCAGCCCACTTGACAGTTGTGCTCCTTGACATGTGCTGGTATGTACTGGGGATCTCCTTGAGAGAATGGTCATGGGAGAGAGATTAATATTGTGCCTGAGAAGAAGTGAAGACAGAAGTGTGTTTCACTTTTTAGAAAAACTTTTTTTCCATGCTATTGCTTTGTTAGTTTTCCCTTATTGACCATAAATGAGAATCTTATGCTGTAGAAAGAAGCCCTGAAACTGGCTAAGGTCTGAAAAGTTATTTATTTCTTTCTTGACTTGGTTGCAAAGAGAATATGAAGGTAAACCTGAATCTTACTTGCAATAATCTGTTCCCTCTATTTGACAGACATAAATACACCAAATAAATGGTGCATAGATATTAAAATAAACATCACTGTCATAAAAAAAAGGTATTCAAATAACAATTTAAAGCTTAGAGCTGTAGAGATAAGAATTAAGTAAGTAAGAAGTAAGAAAAAAAAAAAAAAAAATCGTGTACTCCTTTCTCTCCTTGTTACTAACCCCAAACTATTAAATGATACTATAAAGTTAAACATGGAATATGATGGGGTAAAGCACAAGCTTAAATTGCAGGTACCAACCACATATCTTCAAGTACAGAAACAACTGTCATGAAAAGGTGGTGGCAGCATGGAAATTTCAACCTTAGATGAATATAACAGTGGCATTTAGCCACCCTCAAAGAATTATTTTGGTATGATAGAGAGAATAAAACATAGGTCCAAAGCCCACAGGGTCAAGCTTTCAAAGGAATTGTTTGATTTAGTTTCAGGGAAATTGTTTTCAAAATATCTGTCTGTATACAATAGTTTCAAGTACGAGTCCTCTTAGTATGTAAAAATATTAATTAGTATGTGAAATAAAAATATTAATTCCTATGTAAAAAAAAATATAAGTGTTTAAAATATTAATGTATTCTGATGACTGACAAAGCCATTATATACACTCACACTTTTCCACTTTTTGTAGATACTAGGTAACTATTTCTCTGGAATATGAAAGCTCCTGTTAGTAAAATAAACAAACAAAATAAAGAAATAACAATTACTAAAGACTGTATTTTTCAGAAAGGTCAGGTTTTATCTGAGTGAGGTTAAAAAGGAAAGGGATAATATACAGTATTTTCTGTGCAACAGTGAATAGTCAGGTTAAGGGAATGAGAAAAAAGATTATAAGCATCTCACCACAAATCCTGGCTTGCAAAAGCAGGAGTAACCAGAGCTGGGGTCCTTCTGAACACAGATGCCATGTATGCATGGGTCGGATATGCACTCATCAACATCCAACTCACAATGGAGGCCTTCCCATCCTGTCAGAAAAAAACAAAACAAAACAAAACAAAACAAAACAAAACAAAACAAAACAAAACAAAACAAAACAAAACAAAACAAAACAAAACAAACAAACCTAAACACAAGACCTATTAAAATGTAAATCCTTTTATTGAGTGTCAGTCAAAAAAAGCTATGGGTAACTATAATCAATCCTCACATATATATAAATACATAGTATAAAATGGGTATGAACTGTTTTAGACTGTTGTTTCTCAAAGTAGAGAAAAAAGAAAATAAATAGTTTTACAATAAAGAAACACAATTCAGATTATATGGACTTTACAATTATATTCTACTGAACATATATCAGGGAAGTTAATATTTGCTTACTTCTATTTCTGTAGAGATGTAAATTAGCAAACAAGAGTGAAACATGAATATATTCTTTTATGGGACTGGTGCTACAGGCAGGGGTTTGGTTTCTCAGACCATGGGATACACTTTGAGAAACCTGGTCTACTGGGGGCTAATGGGGTCCATCTGTCAGAGAAGGGGAAGAGTGTCTTCAGGCATTGGCTTGCCAAGGTGGTGAGGATGGCTTTATATTAAAGTTGCTGGGGGAGGGGAACCTCAATCCATCCCATTCTTACCAGATTGATGCCAGTGACAGCAGTAGATTCCCAGAGACTGGAGTGGGATCATGGGCCAGCAGGAGAGCATTTGAAGAGCAGAACAAAGGAATTCCAGACACTAAATCAGCTTCATTTGGGGCAGAGGGGGGCAGGGATGCAACTTAAATGCCTCTATGCAAACACATAACATGGGGAATAAACAAGAGGAGCTGGACATGTGTGCACACCTGCAAGGGTATGATCTTATTGGCATCACAGAGATGTGGTGTGATGGCTCCACTGACTGGAGTGTTAGGATGGAAGGATACAGGCTCTTTAGGATGGATAGGCATGGGAGACGAGGAGCGGGTGTCATTCTCTATGTCAGTAACTAGCTGGAGTGCATGGAGCTCTGCCTGGGGATGGATGAGGAGCCAACTGAGAACTTATGGGTCAGGACTAAAGGGAGGGCAGGGAAGGGTGACATTATAGTGGGGGTCTGCTGCAGGCCACTTTACCAGAAAGACCAACTGGATGACGGCCTCTATAACCATATAGGAACAGCCACACATTCACAAGCCCTGGTCCTCATGGGGGACTTTGGCTAGTCAGATATCTGTTGGAGGGACAGCACAACAGGGCATAAACAATCCAAGAGGTTCCTGGAATGCATTGATGATGACTTCCTTCTCCAGTTGATGGAGGAGCCAAGGATAAGAGCTGCTGTGCTGGACCTTTTTTTCATCAAGAAGGAGGGGCGAGTGGGGAGTGTGAAGATCAAGGGCAGCTTAGGATGCAGTGAGCATGAAATGGTGGAGTTCAAGATCTTTAGGGCAGCAAGGAGGGAACACAGCAAGCTCACTGTGCTGGACTTCAGGAGAGCAGACTTTGGCCTCTTCAGGGATCTGCTTCATAGAGTACCTTGGAATGAAGTCTTGGAGGGAAGAGGGGCTCAAGAAAGCTGGTTAATATTCAAGGATCACCTCTTCCAAAGTCAGGAGCAATGCATCCCAGCAAAGAGTAAGTCAGACAAAAAAAACAAGAGGCCAACACAGATGAACGATGAGCTCCAGGACAAACTCAAACACAAAAAGAAAGCCTACAGAGGGTGAAAGTAAGGGAATTTATCTTTGGAGGAATACAGAGAAACTGTTCAGGCAGCCATGGATAACGTTAGGAAAGCCAAAGCACTGACAGAATTCAATCTGGCCAGGAACATCAAGGACAACAAGGAAGTCTTCTATAGGAACATCAGTGATAAAAGAAAGACTAGGAAAAATGTGAACCCTCTCTGGAAGGAAACAGGAGACATGGTTACCCAGGATATGGAGAAAGCTGAGGTACTTAATGGCTTTTTACCTCAGTCTTCACTGGCAAGGGCTCCAGCCACACCACCAAAGATACAGAAGGGAAAGGAAGGAACTGGGAGAATGAATGAACTACTCACTGTAGGAAAAGTTCAGATTCAACACTATCTGAGGAACCTGAAGGTTCACAAGTCCGTGGGACCTGATGAGATGCAATCATGGGTCCTGAGGGAACTGGTGGATGAAGTGGCTAAGCCACTATCCACCATATTTCAGAAGTCATGGCAGTCTGGTGAAGTTTCTGCTGACCTGAAAGGGGGAAACATAGCCCGCATTTTGAAAAAGGGGGAAAAAAGGAAGACCCAGGGAACTACAGGCCAGTCAGTCTCACCTCTGTGCCTGACAAGATCATGGAGCAGATCCTCCTGGAAACTATGATAGAGCACATGGAAAATAAGGAGGTGATTGGTGACAGCCAACATGGGTTCACTAAGGGCAAATCGTACCTGCTGAATTTGGTGACTTTCTCTGATGAGGTTACAGCACTGGTGGGTAAGGGGAGAGCAACTGATGTCATCTACCTGGACTTGTGCAAATCATTTGACAATGTCCTAAATGACATCTTTGTCTCTTAATTGGAGAGACATGGATTTGATGGATGGACCACTTGGTAGATAAGGAATTTGTTCAATGGTTGCACTCAAATAGTTGGGGTCAACAGCTCAATGTCCAAGTGGAGAGCCGTGATGAGTGGCATTCCACAAGGGTCGGTATTGGAAGCGGTCCTTTTTGACATATTGGTTGATGACATGGACAGTGGGATTGAATGTACCCTCAGCAGGTGTCGTGGTTTGAGCCCACCCTCCCTCCACTTGGGAATGGGGAGGGATTTGGAGAGCAAAGGGAGATTCTCAGGTTGAGATAGAAACAGTTTAATAAGAGTAACAAAATAATAAATGGGTAATATACAATGCAATTGCTCACCACCCGCCGACAGACACCCCACCCCCTCCTGGCTAGCGATCCCGAAACACAAAGACACCGCGGCAGTTATCCCAGAAGTGAGAGCACTCCTCCAGCTACCAAAAATGAACATGAACTCTATTCCATCCCCAATCAGGATAGCAGGTTTGCTGACAATACTAAGCTGTGTGGTGAGGTCGACAGGTTGGAGGGAAGGGATGCCATCCAGAGAGACCTTGACAGACTTCAGAGGTGGGCCTGTCTGAACCTCATGAAATTCAACCAGGCAAAGTGCAACATTCTGCACATAGTTTGGGGTAATCCCAAGCACAAATACAGGCTGGGCGATGAGTGGATTGAGAGCAGCCCTGTGGAGAAGAACTTAGGAGTATTAGTGGATGGAAAACTGAATATGACCCATCAACGTGTGCTCACAGCCCAGAAAGCCAACCATATCCTGGGCTGCATCAAGAGAAATGTGGCCAGCAGGTTGAGGGAGGTGATTCTCCACCTCTACTCCACTCTCGTGAGACCCCACCCGCAGTACTCTGCTCAGCTCTGGTGCCCCCACCAGAATAAGGATATGGACCTGCTTGAGTGGATTCAGAGGAGGCCACTGAGATGATCAAGGGGCTGGAGGACCTCCCTATGAGGTGAGGCTGAGAGAGTTGGTGTTGTTCAGCCTGGAGAAGAGAAGGCTCTAGGGAGACTTTATAGAGGCCTTCCAGAACTTAAAGTGGGGCCTCCAGGAAAGACAGGGAGGGACTCTTTATCAAGGAGTAGAGAGATAGGAAGACAGGTAATGGTTTTGAAGTGAAAGAGGGTAGATTTAGATTAGATATAAGGAAGAAATTCTTCACTGTGAGGGTGGTGAGACACCGAAACAGAGAACTTGTGGCTGTCCCCTCCCTGGAAGTGTTCAAGGCCAGGTTGGATGGGGCTTTGAGCAACCTGGTCTACTGGAATGTGTCCCTACCCATGGAAGGAGGGTTGGAACTAGATGATCTTTATGGTCTCTTCAAACCCAAACCATTCCATGATTTTATGATTATTGAAATAAATGACTTCACATATTTCCATTCACCTACAGGAATATCTGTATTTTTATCTGTCTTGCAGCTAAGAATTAGCAAAGCTAAAACTCTTCCTCAAACTTCTTAACTTATTTCAGATCTGCATAGCATAACCAAAGCCATATTTTTTTTCCAAAATTTAAACTGAAAGTGTATGGAATTGCCTATCTTAATTTTTGACCTTTTTATCCTGTTCATTTATTTTGTGCACTATTACCATACTGAGGAAATAAAACTGGAAGCTTACATAGATGAAAATAGTTACAGTTACAGAAATAAAATAAAGGGGGAAAGTTTAAAGGAGAAACTCTGAAACAGATTTCTGTATCAGATCAATGAGGAAGACAATTTCTGAGCACATACAAGTTTGTGTTTGAATACTGTCAGAATATCATCTTCTCATTCTTCAATTGTCAGATTACTGGCATTTTTGTTGATATGCATTTTGTATAAAAATCTCTATTACAACTAGATACACCCCTAAACTAGAGGGCAACAACTCTTCTAGGAGCTGGTTTTTAGATCATGTAATTTGAGTCTGTCTGAAACTTGCTCCTTGGAGGCTAAGCTGAACTGGAATCAGCCCATTTGTCTGGTGATTATAAACCCAGAATTTTGTAAAGTATAGCTAGTTATTGAAGAACACCAGAACTTCTGCCATTATACTCCCACCACTGATTACAGATTTCTCATTTATCCAATTAAATTTTCCCATTTCTAAACAAACAAATAAACAAAAGCCCACAGATCCCCAGAAAAACCCCAACAGGCCTCAGCTGATTCAAATCTCATTGTCCCTGTTCTGCATTTGCCTCTAAGCATCCGTCAAACAGACCCACCAGTTACATTCCAGGCCTGTTTTAGTTGTCCTGGTAGAAGTGCAGCCTGCCCCAGCTGAAGACTTCAGCTGTGAGGCTGCCATTAGTTCCAATGGTTGCTGTTGTTGCTTTTGAGCTGTCTGGGATGCTGTTAGAATATAGTTTACATCTCTGTGTGCTGCTTCTGCACCTGAACAGTCTTCAGCTGCAGCCACAGATCATGAACATGAATCTATTGTTCTAAGGGTATGGGGCCCGCTACTGGGAGAATAGATGACAAAATTCATGATCCATTACAGAGTGGATTTGTCAGAGCTAAATCTATTCCCTTTTCTTGTATCACATGCTGTCACCACATGCTTCATTTTGTTCACTGGAGGTTTTTGGAAAGCTGCAATCATCTGCCTTGTTACTATCTCTTTTCCATTTCATTAAATTACAGCCGTGGATCTGTTGCTGGATATCTCAGACTTCCTGCCTTGTGGAAAGTTCTTTCCCATAGTTGCCTTCACAGATCTAAAAATACTCATTCCTGTCTCCGTATTTCTATAGGTGAAGCATATAAAAGAAATCTAAGACCTACCATATATGAACAGTAGTAGCCTGCAATAGAAGGAGATTTGTTCCAAGCAGTTTTGCTTTCTGTTTCTGGAAGATACTTTTTATTTATCTTCTAATGCCTTTCTTCAGCTGTGCAAATTTTGAAAATGCTATTACTCCCAAAGTTTCCCCTGACTCTCCAAATTCACTCTCTTTTTGAGTTGTAACATTCTCATATTTTTAGCTGTTTCAAAGACTCAAATAACATTTGAAAATACCACATTAATTAAAAAAACCCAAGATATTTAACCATAATGCATATACCCAATGCATGTCGTTCCTTCACTGTGTCTTTTCCTGGTGGAGAAATATTGTAGAGATCTTTCACCTGTACTAATGAATGGTATTATTTAAAAAAATGTAAAAGAAAGGCAGTTTATGCTTGGGTTAGAAAGTGTTTAAAACATGTTAGCAGCATAAGTGAGCTCCAAGGCCCAAGAGAAACTTCTTCTTATATCAAGCATTTCCATGTACAGTTACATAGAGACAGCAATTACAGTCTTTGTCTGGCAAGCAATTTTTAGATGTCTATATTCAAATATGCTTAAAGTACTACTAGGTTTAAAAATTAGGAGAAAAATTTTGAAATTTACAATGTATTCTGTGTGAGGCACTGTAATGATAAAAAAATATATCTTTTAAGTTTTTAAGTCATCTGTATTGGTGAAGTGGTATATGGCCATATGCAGTTCCAGACAGAATAAGGGAACGTACAATTATATCCATGTGGAATTTCCATTGTGTATCCGTGCTGAAGATAGGTTGTGACTCAGACTTTTAAGAACAGAAGGGGCCTTTATGATCATGAATTCTGACCCTCCATATGGCAAAGTCCAGAAATTTTTCACTCAGTGGTTCATACATTAGGAATATAACATCCTTCTATATTACTGAGTATCTCTTAGATGTAAAAAGAGTTACTATAAAAATATCAATCTGTGAGCAAGCTAGTCCTAATTAGGGTCTAGTAAGCCAAAGATACTTCCATTTAAGCCTTATGTATGAGAATATCTTTCCTTAGTGCCAGTTATAATAATGAATAATCTGTCCATATTGACTCTCATTACATGTGTGCACACACATACACATTCTTGCTTCAGTATCGTGCATACTTTGGTGGGTTTTATTTTTTTTTTTTTTTTTTTTGTTTTTTTTTTTTTTTAATCTGTTACATATAGTTTTGTAAACTGCACTAAGGATACTTCAGAATGAAAAAAAATATGTAACATAAAATCTGATTTTATTAATATTTAATTAATTATGTCTTTTCAATTAAGAACAAGCATGGATACGAATCTATGTAAAAATTACATGAACAGATTGCTAGAAAGACTGCAGAAGAGTTTTGTATAATACATATATTGTCACTTGCCTTCAGGAGAGTTTAGCCAGATCTTATTCCTTGCAAATTGAAACCATCAAAGTGAACATACCTCAGTACAAAGTTAATAAGCAGATCAGATGTATGAAGATATCATGGATGAATAGAACATTTATCTACCAGAATATATCTAAATAATCTCTAAAATAATCACTAAAAATCTTGGATCAGTACCATCAAAGAACATATTCAGCAGTGCAGGTTAGTAAAATAGGAAACAATAGATTTAAACTGAAAATTTAAATTTCAGGAGGTAGGTACTAATATAATTCTTAAATTAGTAGTAGCTGAATTTATACCCTACTTATGTTGACAAAAGGCTCTTTGTTAACAGACACGACAGGAGACAGTGAGTAGTCCTGAAGAGATTAAATTTTTGACTGCTTGACAATGCAGGTTAATTGTCATCTTTGATTTTGTATTAATAATAAATGCCTTATACTTTCCTAAATCACAAGACCTGTTTAACTTGATTTATGTCATCGTAAGAGAACAGCTCTCATTTCTTTTAGAAAGTGCTTGTTTTCATTCTATTTCTAATTTTTCAGAAGATTTTTTTTCATCCCAGCCAGCTATGTGGGACAGCAACAGTAACAACAACAGTAATAATAAATGTTAATTAAAATGTTCAGCATTTCTTTTCAGTCAGTCTTACTCTGTAGCTAGTTAAATTGTCTAGTTGCTATACAGTGCCTACTTGACTACTTTGTCAGTAAATTACATTAGTAAACATCATACATAATAAACTTACCTCTAGATAATTCTTCAGACTCACATGATGAGCTGATTTTAGTTTTAAGTATTTCTAACATGCTTATTAGACTAGTTAATTCTCTTTAGATTTCATTCAAAAGCTTGTCAAAGAGATCATTCATCTTTTTGTACCTTACAGGGTATATTCAAATAAAGAGTGTGATATAATTTACCATTTTTCTCAGTAGTAACACTGATAGTTCAAAACTATCGTTGTTTAAGATTGTTTTGTCAGATGCCAATTACCTTGTTGACATTTACAAGTGTATCCATTTATATGATCTTCACAGGTTGAGCCATGTAGACAAGGTGATGAATTACATTCATTAACTTCTATTTCACAAAACTGTCCAGAAAATCCAGCAAGACACCTGAATCAAACAACATTCCAAAATGTTATACTATGCATAGCCATCATATAAAATACATTTTGTGCATTAACAAGGCACAATCTCATATATTCCTTTCTGTTTTAAAGACTATTTTACTGTAACTCTTCCAAGCATACACACTGTAATCCACAGTGATCTTTTAGGTGATTTATGATGGCAAAACCCATCCACAAATTTCACATCTGGATCATAATCAAACATAATAGTCTCAATTACAGTTTAAGGATTCTGTCAAGGTGATTACAAACCTTTCTTAATGTATTATTCGGAGACTGCCTAGTAAAATAGTTTATTTAGCTAAGTAACTGCAGTCTATGTTTGAAAAACCGCCTGTTGAGAAATGTAGCACCATTAAATGTTACTACAGCATAAAAGCTAACCTTCAGGGACCATGCTTTCATTATCATTCTAGTTATCAAATATTAGTCATCTTGAAAATAATCATGTATTTTTCTGGTTGTAAATCCTATATGATCATTAATACCAAAAATAGGTGAGCAAGCTTTCAACATATAACTATACAACTGACCCGAACAGACTTACAAGGCTTCTAATGAAGCTCATAAATCTTACTAATCTCATTATTGATACACATCTTTGAATATGTACACACAGCTTTACAGATATACTCAAATGTTTTAAGATGTGTTGTACATGGATATTTTTCACATGCAACAATGTATTCAACAACTCCTGTTAATAACCAGGTGGTACACATCTTGTATGTTGTCTTGGCTCTAATGAAGAACATAAAACTTTATGCCCCACTTAGAGGACGATGAGTACATTAACAAATTACCTTTGAGTAAATTAGAATAGTCGTCACATACTCCTCAAAGTGTTACATTGTGTGAAGACAAAACACATCATTAGAATGAAGTATCTGTAGTGTCTACCTTAGTTTTCAGATCCTGATGCAAAAGAGGAGGATGGACCACAGAACAGGTCCGTGTAAACACTTCCTGAAGGATCATTACACTATGTATCAGTAATTAAGTTTGGGGCTATTTCTGCCTTGACTATTAGAACATATTGGATTCATTTTATATGGAATACACTCTGGGTAATGGGAATTTGGAATCTACCAAGACAATGACAGCAGATCAGATTTGCCAAAGTCTACATCAACTACAGATGACAGCGATGGTACATGGCTTGGAAAATATACAAACTGAAGCACACACACTACTATTTTTCAAATATCTAATTACAGTGTGTGAGAGAAAAAAGGATAAGGTTTAATGAGTGAGACATAAGGCCACCTGTTTAGCTCTTCAGCCACAAAACCTTAAGCAAAATATACCGAGAAGATACAGTTTCACATTTCTCTTTCTGATATTTAGAACCATATTCATCCCACCTAACTTCACATACCTAACTGCAATAACCCTAGGATTCTCTTATGCTTGGTGGAATAATGGTGCAGAGGATGATTCTATTCACTGAAAGCTTAAATAAATTTCTTCAGATGCCTTTGTCTTTCCAGTGACTACACAGCACAGTAAAAAAAAAAAAAAAAATATAAAAAAAAAAATAAATGGAAACAATTGACCTCTCTCAGATACGGGAAGGAGGACCAGATGAATGAATGCCTATAAAATAATGGAAAAAATATTCTACAAGAAAAAAAAGACAAGCAGACACAGGGAATACAGGGACAGTTTAAAATCAATTTAAATATAACTTTATACTTTGGTATGCTTATACGTATATCACTTTAAAAAAGTGGTTTCAACATAAACTGGAAGAAATATACATTTATGATGTAAAATTTCTGGGCAGAATAACTATACCTATGTGTATCTAAGGTGAGTGGGCTTGATTTTTTTGTCTGTAAAACTCAAACACTGAAGAAAAGTTTAGAGGTATTTTTAAGAACTCTGCTGTTGGCAGCTTCAAGCGGACATATTTTTATATGTGATGTGTCTATTTGATGAATAGTAGAAACCAGTAAAGACGAAAGCAGTTTACAGAATTACTGTGGTCATAACTAGTTGGAGAAAGAATGACTAGTGGAGCAGGCTAATATAACTCCAATGGAGAGAATCAATAGAATGGAATCCACTTCATATAACAAGATACTGCCTGGATGAGCTTTGGATGATTTTGTACTCAGCAAGGCTTGAGATTGCAAAGACATAATCTATACAGCCATGGGCCTAACTCAATAGACACTGAGGTAAAAAAATGGATATAAGCATATGTATAAATATTTGGTAAAATAATCTATTTTGTACTGAAAGCTTTCCAAATATTTATTAAGTATATAATACCTTATAGAGTGATGGTGGTACCACCACAAAATAAACATTATAAAAAATATGACTTTACCTTCAATTTGAAATTTAGGTGGAAATCATAAACCCATGAAAGCATTTAGATATCCAGTAAATCAAATCCCACATACATCGATTTGCACAAGGTACCCTTTTTCCTAAGTCAATAATTCAATTTAAAGAATAATTAAGAATATTGCAAGTATTTCACATACTAATGTGTTTCTTTTTTTTTTTTTTTTTTTTTCTAAACACTACAATACCACAGTGTTCAGCTTACTTGTGTTCAGATAGCATAATTAGATATAAATGATGCTTCATGACTGCAGAGGCAGGCACTCTATTAACTAAATCATTCTGAGCAATTATGAAACAACTAGCAATACACATGTTACTGGTAAGAGTTTACAAGTCATAAAACAACACCTTAATATCAGAAGCTTTCACAAATTTCCCCAAATTGCATTAAATAACATGCTTTACTAAAAGTGTTAATGAAGTTAGGATATGACAAGCACTTCAACTATTTCTTAAATTTTTGTTCTCTCTCACTTTCCTTCACACTTACTCCCTTTATTATAAATTTATATTTCTGTTCAGATTCTCCACATTCTTACCTCCCTTCTGTCACTTCTATTAGAATCATAGAATATCTCAAGTTGAAAGGGACCAATAAGGATCATCAAGTCCAACTCCCTGCTCCTCGTGGGACTACCTAAAACTAAACCATATAACTAAGACCATCACTCAGACACACCTTGAACTCTGACAGCCTTGGTGCTGTGACCACTTCCCTGGGGACTCTGTCCTAGTGACTGACCACTCTTGCAGTGAAGCACGTTTTCTTAATGTCCAGTCTGAACTTCCCCTGAGGCAGCTTCATTCTCTTTCCCCATGCCTTATCCCTCTGGTCACCAGAGAGAAGATATCATCATTTCCCAATTCTCTGTCCCTCTTGAGAGAGCTGTAGACTGCGATGAGGTCACCCTTCAGACTTCTGTTCTCCAAACTAAACCAAGTGACCTCAGCCACAGCTCATTCTAATCTAATATATTTGGCAAACTCACTTAATGTACCTTCAATTCCTGCATCCATATCATTTATAAAAACTTTAAAGAGAATTGGGCCTAAAATTGAGCACTAGCAAACCCAACTAGTGACTGGTTGCCAGCCTGATGTAACCACATTTACTATAATGCTTCGAGCCCAACCCATCAGCCAGTTGCTCACCGAACATATTATGGACTCACCTAGCTGTGTGCTGGATATTTTATACAGAAGGATGCTGTGAGAGACAGTACCAAAAATCTTTGCTAAAATCCAAAAAGAAACCACACCTACTGGCTTCCCATGGCCAACTAGATTGATGACCTTGTCATAAACAGAAATTAACTTACTTAAACAGGACTTTCTTCTCGCACATCTGTGCTGGATATGGGCAATGACTGTGTTGTCTCTCAAGTGTTTCACAGTAACTCCCAGAATAAATTTCTCCATAATTGTACCAGTCATTGAAGTGAGATTGACAGGCCTGTAATTACCAGGGTCTTCCTCTGATTCTCCTTTTGCTGTTAACATATTTTAAAAAGCCCTTTTTGTTGTCTTTCATAGTGCTGGCCAGCTTGTACTGTAATTGAGATTTGGCTGCATGAATTTTCTTCCTACAGTGACAAATAGCATCTCTGTAGTCCTCTCATGTTGCCTGTCCTTGCTTCCAATGTCCATACACGTTTATTTTACGCCTAAGTTCTAGAAGAACCCTGCTCCACCCAGCTGTCTTTCTGCTCTGCTGTAAAGAATTAGAAGGGACAGAAACAATAGAATTTAAATACAACTGACATTAGAAAGTGTAAGTAGATATGGAAAACAGTTATTGTGCTATAAATGGCATTAAACATAACTCAAATACTTTGGAGCACATGTGGATGTGATTCTTGGGATATGAGTGTTCTGCAAATGAAAACCAGGCACTTTTAGACAGCTTTCATATCAAGGTATGATCACTGCAAATCTTGTACACTGATTATCATTTATTAAAAAACAATTTATGCCTTTATAAATAAATGCATATTTAGGTTTAGCAGCAAATAACTCTTAGAGAATATCTGATAAAGAAATCTCATATATTGTGAAGGCTGAGCTTTTAAACTTACAGAGGTATCAACATAAGATCCATAAAATAGTATTGAAAAGCAGCAAAAAAAATACTGTTCATTTGTTGTAAGAATAATGCATTCACAATTCAATTGTGACCAGTTTATGGGGATGTTGTGGTTTGAGCCTACTCAGCAGCTAAATGCCACACAGTCGCTCACCCACCCTCCCCCCACTTGGGAACGGGGAGGGAATCGGAGGGGTGAAGGGAGACTCGCGGGTTGAGATAAAAACAGTTTAATAACAGTCACAGAATAATACACTGACAGCAATATCAGCAGGTAATGTACAATACAGCTGCTCACCACCCGCCGACCGACTGACACCCGCCTGCTCCCGGCCGGCGATCCCAAACACAAAACCACCACAGACACACTCCCAGAAGTGGCAGCCTCTCCTGGCCCTCTCCTGCCTTTATATAGTGAGCATAATGTCACATGACATGGAATATCAGCCAATCCGGGCTCAGCACTCCAGCTGTGCTCCCCCCGCCCCCACACACAGGTGAGGGCACTGGGACCTGGGGAGCCCCTGGGGTCTCAGGGTGCTGCAGCACTCCTCCAGCTACTAAAACAAACAGGAACTCTATTCCAGCCCGAACCAGCAGAGATGACAGCAGAGATTCTTCTCTTTTCTATCATTTTCTACAGCTTTTTGCCTCATATAAAATGCTGACATAAAGTGCAAATATAGTCCTTTTTCTGTTGTACCTTTATATCAATCATTATCAGGAGTAATTGTCTTAATTTGTTCAAATGCCAATGCAATGGTTGAACTGACTGAAAAGATTCTATTGAATTGTATGGATTTGAAACAGAAGAATGTTGCTTTAGTACTTTTACACTGCAGTAAAGAATAGAGATGAGAATAAGCATCTCAGCAAAATGCTTAGCAGAGGATTAGTGTGGTGTAGAAGATGACAGTTCATTTCCTTCTTCCAGAAAAACATGGCCAACTAGTCACCATTAAATCTCCTATGTGTCTGTAGGAGCCAGTTCCCTGCAGTTTTCAACCTGCATCTGACATTAACGGCAAATTGTGATTAAATGATACTTGCAAACTTCCAATTTTGTAATCTTCCCTCTCTCCCCATTAATCTTGGCTGGAATGGAAATTCTATCTTCTACAATGAATGCAGGATGGGACATTTCAGAGAGAGCAAGAATATTAAGAGAACAAGAGGCTGTGAACAGTCAGGGTAGGGAATCACAGGCTGAACAAAGTTCCAAACACTAGTGGTCTCAGAACACAAGAGAGTCACGCAAGAAACAAAAAAGGGAAGCAAAGTTTAAAAAGTAAAGCATGGATTTAAAAATCATTTTTTCTGAGACAAAAGGAAAAAGCCATCAAGTAACAGAAAGAATAGAAGATCAGGCCCTGCCCTTTGAGTGATGAAGTTGTCATGGCACTGCTCATCTAGAGGCAGGAAGAGCTAGTGACTTACTGATGATGCATTAGTGACATGACTATTTTTATGCTCTTTCATTTGAAAGTCTAAAAAGCAACAGCTCTGGAACCTGTGCACGTAGAAGACCAATTTCCTCATCCTCAATGTCAGTCTCCAGTCTTTCCAATAACTAATTCTAGTCCATCTTAAGCTTACTCTTTCTTGCATGTACCTCTGTATCTCTGGAGGGTGCTGGGAGTGATAAAGAAGAGATATTTCCAGCCCTATTCTCACTTTTAAAAAAGCTATGCTTCTATCACAGCTGAGTTTTCAAATTTGGCTTCCAGTTAGATGTTCAGTTTGAGAAGTTCATTAGTTTTCACTAGATGATTCCATACCATGATCATTGCACTCTCCCCATCCCCTACATCGCTGACATAACAGAGATTGTCCTGTCATGACTTGATGACACTGAAGACTATTTTTCTCATAGATCCAGTTGGCAAAAAAATTCAAAGATCTGTGCCATTCACTTCTACTTGATGTCACAAGTGATTGCAGACATCTGTGAAGATTCAGTCATTGGAAAGCAGTAAGAAATCTTTGCTGCCTGGATTCTGAACAGCAGCATTATGTTGGTGTGGTGTCTGCATAGCTGTATCTCTCACATATTCTTATTCATCTCTCCTGCTGCTGTTCCACAGTAGGTTTATTCTCCCCTTCTTAAATACATTATCCCAGATGCATTACCACTGTCACTAATGGGCTTGGCCTTGGACAGCATCGGGTCCGTCTTGGAGCCAGCTGGCATTGTCTCTGTTGGACATGGGGGTAGCTTCTGGCATCTTCTCATGCAAGCCACTTCTGTAGCATCCCCTGCTACCAAAACCTTACCACACAAACCTAATATAATTTGGAAGATTTGTCAGATACCACATTCTAGATTTATTAAGATGATTTTCACTATCATTTTCATTATGACTTGCTATGGGTTGATAGAAACTGCTCTTTTTTTCATGCCTCACAGGGCTTTGTTGCTACTTTGATTCAGTAACAGTAGAGGGAATAGTTATGCACTGATGACCTTTTTACAAAAATCAGGCAGGACAATTAAAACTGAGTGAGCAAGGCAATATACAGCATCAGGGAACAGGCAGAAAAAGGGCTGGAGAATGGTCCTGTAATGGACTCAGTATAAAAACGATGTGCAAGATTGAAACTGACCTAGCTACACAGTTCAGACTAAGAGAAAGATGACACGTTCAGGATAGGGGCTTAGCTGTCTAAGGAGCTACCCATTAATATAATTAAGAATTGACCTTTAAAGCAAAGAAAGTTATATAAATACAGAAAGACAGTAGCATTAATAGGGTGTTGTCTATATGTACTTGGCTGACCTACTTCGAAAATTTGAATCAGGTCCTAAGAAATATTCACATTTTTAGTAACCTTAAACCACAATTTACGCATTCACTACTATAATATTGATAGATTTACAGAACAACAGGAAATTGTAACTTTATTGATATTTTAACAATCAAACGTCAGAGAAAATGCCATCTACATAGTGTAAGTCACTCTGTCTCACAGTCTGTAGACATCCTACCCCAAAGCAGGCTACACAGTAGATCAGAACTGGGCTAATTTTTAGTAGTAAAAAACATACTTTCTTTACATATAACATTTAACTATCTAATGCAGCAGCTGTTGCACATATGAACCTGATCCCAGGTCTGTGCTCCTGCTCTTCAATATAACAAATAAAATCATTAAAATAGCAAATGCAACAGGGAAAATTACCAAATTACAAAAAAAAAAAAAAAAAAAATCATTTTTTTTTTTAAGTTAGACATTATGATTTATCAACCAATAGTAGGGTAGAAACACACACTTTTTGTAATGAATTCACAGAACTTGCATTGAGAGCATGCACTAGCTATTTTTCCATTAGTCTAGAGCTTGTCACACCAAACTTAAGAACATGTTTCAACATTAAAACAACAATCTTTTTTTTTGAGATTACAAATAAAACAGCAGCAGAATAATCTATTAGTGATTAGAACACAGCCAAGGAACGATCTGTCTGAATGTCTGTTTATTTCCTGAGTTCCTCACACCTCAGCATAAACTCAGCTGTCTATAGTCTCTTGTATTAATGATTATTGATCAAAATGCTAGTAGCAGAAAAATCTGAAACATCCCCACAATTCCTCTGCTTCTGAAAATTATGCTAAATGAGAATCTAAGTTATTTTACTAGCTTGTTATATAGTAAGTACGTAAGAATTTAAAAAAAAAAAAAAAAAAACAGAAACAAAAAAACCACAAGTTTGTGGTTAATCAATGAAAAATACAAAAATTAACAATTCCATATTTATAACAGTATTGAAAAGTTCATCAGAGAAGAGGTAAATGAACTTCACAGAACTGTTCAAAAGTTTATGCAAAAACTGAGTTATTCAAGCCTAAACAGAATCTTGGAGTAACAATTTGGGGATTACCAAAATATATCTATTTTTTGCCAACATGTTTCCACATAAAGAGTGAGTAAATCAATAAGAGACTCCAACTCCTAGATGAAGTTTTCAGCAAAGCCCAAGATGTCCTATACCGTGCCCCAAGATGAACTAAAAAACAGCAGTGATAACTGTTGTCCAAGTTTTACTTCATGTTAATTTTGCGTTCTAAGGGATACTGGCATACATACGTTTCTGATACACCAAATACTACACTGAAAACAATTCCAAAGTGATTAATGATTTATCAAGATAATTAAATGAAGGATTTTGATCTATGACAATTATAGCTGCAGTCATAGTAATTTTTTTTTTCCCTGAGTAAACTTTCAGCCTCAGATAAAATCTGCAAGAACTCAAATGCCAACCATTTTTTTCCCTACATCTCTAACTCATATCCTGTTGTAATTCATCATTCTCTGAGTCTGTTCTGTAACTCATCTTTTGAGTCTATTTTTCATCTACACCTTTTTCTTCCTCTCTCCCTCTTTTTCTTCATCTGCCTGGTGACCTTTTACAGCTTATGAATAATTTGTATATATGTGAGATATAAGATTCAGAAAAAACATGGTTTCTACTACACAGAAGTTTATTGGGTTTATCTGGGAGTAATGATTAACAGCAATTCTACTTAGAGTATTTATGCTGAAACATTTACCTGCCTATGTGACTCATTCAACCTGGTAAAATCATGAACTTTATGGACCGGTCCACATTGTGAAATTTTTTGGGACATCAATTTTTCCTCATGACTGTTAATGTTGATGAGTGCGGTAATGTTTTGTTAATACCTCTCAGTTAGGTAATTAGGACTTTGGACGGAATAATAAATCAACATGAAAAGCACCTCTCTTGAGCAACTGCCTTGACTAGAACAGTCTTGTAACTGTGCAATCTCTTTTGACATTAGTAATGATTTTTTTACTTTTCAAATCTGCATTTTCTGTCCAAAATAAATCTAGTTAACTGCTTTACTGTAACAAGCCAGCTCTGTCACTGCAAATTTACACTGGGGTTGCTATACATTATTAACAAGCTATGAAAAGTCCCTGGCTAAATGTCATGGAAGCTGAGATATAACAGCACCTTGGGATTCATATAGCAAACAGTTTAGTTTTAATCATCTTGGACCACAAGGTGCCTTGACATTTGCAAGGTAACTTTTTCCTTTTTAACTTTCACTGGAATCAGACCTCTATTATCTCAACCATAATTCTCAACTTCAAATGTGATAGAAAGTTTTACCTTCTAAATTAAAAATGTGAAAAATTGATGAAACATGGACCTTATCATTCATTTAATCAATGCTCATATGACAGCTTGGAAAGGAAAAAAAGGAAGAGCAAGAAAAACTAGATAATTCAACCACCTTCAGGATTATTAGAGATGTTTCCTGTGAAACACATGACCCTTACCTTAGCACTACTAAGCATGACCTTCCTGAGCAGTATTAACACTACAAACTTTTGCAGAACCTTTTTAATTTAAAAATAAATATGAGTAAGAGCACCGATTCATTTTAGATATACATATCATTACAACAGGATTTCTTAAAGGTTTAAAAGTTTATTGGGAAAATTCATCTATGGTGACAAATAAATTTGCAGCCATTATCATACTTCATTCTCTAACAGCCAACCTTTTGATCATAAGTTCCAATTTACTGGAAGCCAATGCGTCATTTTTGCCCTTTTAAGTAGGATTATTCACAGACAAAATAAAAAAAGACAAATATTATTTTATTCAACTGAAATGATTGTTTCTCAAGAAATACAAGAGCAAGCCAAAATTCTGACCCTACCAATATTACTTTGAAAAATGACATCTATTTCATTTGCAAGTTACATTGTGATGTTTATAAAGTTTTGACTGTTCAGATCTTTCTATTTCTTTCAAACACCTTTAAGTTATCTGTGTTTTGTTTTTTTCATATTTTGCACGTGTACCTACACATTATCTGTATTGCCTTAATACACGTCAAAAAAATAAAATTGCCTCATAAATTAATTTATACATGAAGCACTGTCATAAGGTTATACAATGAATGACCACAATACTCCACTTCCCATTACCCCTGCACCATCTGGGACATGGGGGAAGTAGAAGGTGGTAAAGGAGTTGGGAGGAGTGAAGTCAAGCCTGGGAAAAATTGGGGGGAGGGCAGGGGGAGGTGTTTTGGGTTTTGTCTTTGTTTCTTACTATCCTATTCTATTTTAAATAATCAATAAATTTAATTTTCCCCAAGTCAAGTCTTTTGCTAGTAATTTCCCTGTGTTTATTTAGACCCCTGAGTTTTTCCATCTTTTCTCCCCCCATTCTGTTGAGAAAAGGGAGTATGAGAGCAGCTGGGTGGCCATCTGGAAGCCATCCAAGTTCAACCCACCACAAAGCCATATGCTTTTCCAAAGATTTCTACATAACTACTGAAATTCTCAATTTATTTCCTTGTCTCAATAATTAATTCTATTTACAGTAATTAAGACAGAGACCAGGCCTTTTCAAAGCTTGCCAGAACCTTGCTAAGAACCCATCTCAGAAAACAGTAATATAACATGAATTTCTTCATGAACTGATCTGTATTCTAAGCATAGTCTGTACAGAAAAAAAGAAACTTTAAGACACAGTGAAAAATCACATGATATGATGACAATGTTTTTAGTGTGGCTTTTTTTCCTTCTATTTCTCATAATGCTATAGTTGCTGTCAAAAGAAATGATCAAGAAAATTTGTCTGAAGCATTAGATCTGTACACTCCAGCCCATTAACACAACATCACAGCCCATCTGAAAAAGGCAGTATTTTCAAATAAAGTTTGTATCTTAAGTCAACTGATACTGTATTAGTTGTCTCACCCCATAATCCTTGCTTCTCTTACATCCTTTGACAATCTATGACTGTAACATTGATTTGATTCAAACAAAAAAACTATTGGCAATAGAAGCTTTTATAGCATTCTTGCTTCACTTATCAAGTCACTGAAATTTTTGCTGTATTTATCTTCTGAAAGTGAGGTTAATAACTATGGGATGTTACTGTGAACTGACAGAAAATACAGAGAAGAAACTTTAATAATTATCTAACAATGACCAAACACCTCATTGTTTTAGAAGTAACTTCTATAGGCAAATCACTTCAGCTGAGAAAATTTTCTTGAAGATAGGTCACTATTCTAAGCTTTGCATCATGCATTTCAAACAACTTTCATAGTGAGATTTACTAGGGCCTTTGAGTAACATTAAAAATATGGGTGCTGGACAGGTCACATAATGAGATAATCTTGGTAGAAACTGTCCCATGCATGTTACACCAGCTACAGATTTTGAACTTTTATCATATTAAGCTCAGATGCAGTAATTCCCTATGGAAAACTGAAAATGAAGGTATCACATCAAAGTGAATTGTCTGCTCTCTGGCCATTCATCTGGCCTGAAGATTGTGGATGCTGGTGTTGATGCAGCAGGTGACCCAACCAATGTGCATGCTATATAAAAAAAAAAAAAGTAAATTGTGGTGTTCTATCACTTTTAGAATCTGAAAAATCATAGTGGAAACACAGACATTGACTTCTGTGTGGATGTGTGTGTGAACTCCTAGTGATTTCTAGGATGCTATGATGGATCAGCATAGATCTTTGCTGTTACTGTGGTTTCACTAGTAGTTTAGATTGATTGTCTCCATGTCACGGTTTGAACCCAGCCAGCAGCCAAACACCATGCAGCCTAATGACTCTGAGTTCAAAGTAATATGTCAGCTGCCTTATAACTAATACTACTGGAAATTGCTTCTCCTGATGTACTTTGAAGGATGTTTCTATGGAGAGAATATGAGAAAGCAGCCAGTAGGGAACTTACAGAAGTCTTCTGAGAGAGCTCCTCTCAGATTATTTTCTCTAAAACCCTTCCAAATTGTGATACAGTGATTGTTAATTGTAGAACACTAACAATGAAGCTTTTGCTAAGCTACAGGTCTAGCGTATCGTGTTACTTATTTCCCTTCCCTCATCTGAATTCTCCTTGGAGGTATTGTCCAGAATGAAGCAAGTTTCTTTATCTCTGAAGTTAAATTTTGCTTAGAATTAAGTGAAAATAAATTATAGCTTTCCATGGTGGCCAGGAAATGTTATGTTTTATTTTAAAGAACAGTGGATGTGAATCAAAAATAATAATAAAAAAAAAAATAACACATCTGAGTGCATACTTGATTTTAGAGGGCTTTCTTCCATTTATTCATCTACAGTATTGTTCTTATGTTAGCATCAGAATCCCTCCTAGAGATTTAGAACCTGAAGTAACAAGGGTCAACTTTTTCCTTTCTCCTTTCTTTCTTAATTTATGGGAGAAGTCATTGAATAATTAAAATATTTTAGAGTTGTATGAAAAATTTTCATTAGAGAAAAAGTAAGTTGAAAAGAGGAGTCACAAACATAGTCCAAGAGATCTAGGTTCAAATCTTGTAAATGTTCTGATTCTTATAGTCACGAATTTCTCCATATTCATTATCAGTTTCTAGAGAATGTAGCTTTACAAAGGTAAAAATAATTTGAAAAGGGTAATTAATAGTGACATTCTCTTGGAAAACTGATTTTGGAATAGGAGTTACAAACCATAATGTTGTGACCTTATGTATATGTTCACTTTTAACAGCCCTAGATTTTCATTAACAATCAGAATTTACCATAGGCTTACAGAAATCTCTAACTGGTGTAGACTTCAGACATTTATCACTGTTTTTTGGCCCCATTGCTACTACATATTATTGCCTGAGATTTATACTCACAGACTAGATCAACACTTTGTAAGGAAAGAAGGAAACAGAAACAGCTTACTCTTAGTCCTCTCAGAAAAACGACCCTGTCAGCATACTATGCTAGATACTCTAGTGCAAGGCATCCTTCTTCCCAGAGGAATGTTGCATGTAACAGTCCAAAACAGATTCAGGTAGTTTAGACAATATTGGAGCTGGAAGCTCTGAATCTTTCCAGCTTTCTTCTGTGCTTGAAAAAAAAGTTAATAAAGTAGAGAAATTATCACCTCTATTAAAAAAAAAAAAAAAAAAAAAAAAAAAAAAAGGGAAAAAAAAAAAAGACAAAAGAAAGACAATGCAATGATAGGACAGTAAAGACAACATCTAGAGCTTTATTCCTGACTATACTAATATAAGTGCAATTTGGGCTTAATAAAACTACTTTTTCACTACTCAGGACACAGAAAAATAGTCAGGATATTGTCTACATTTTTATTTATAAAAATATCTGGCCAGTAAGGGTCTTTGTTCTCACAAAATATCTCAGGACCACCACAACACATACTAAAAATTTGCTAATAGAAAGTTCTATTCTTTCTAAGGTCATTCTCATTATAAGAGACCTTAAACTTTCTCAGTCCACTTGGATACAGCCTTTATTGTCCCTAAGAGAAAAAGCAGATTTTACTGCCAGTAAAATCTCCCACTGCGGTTAACGTGGATATTCTTATTAAGTGATAAATTAGGTACTTACTAAATCACAGTTCGTGGGGTGTGACAGTGTTATAAGAAAGGTTAATTGGTGAAAGATCAGACAAGAATGAAGACAGTAAAATAATCAGAATGACTAAGCCCTGATGAAAGTGCACTACAGTTAACGCACTCTTTATTTTATTAATCTGTCCAGTTGGAAACTAGATCCATTTCTTCACACAGCAGTAGTGTAGGCACAATTAAAGGAGGAACTGTCATGTATGCATGTGTGTGTGTTCTTGCTGGACTCGTGAAAAGCCACCATTAAGCTGTTTGCTAAAATAATCGAGAGTTCCACTCAAATTTCACATACAGAAAAGCTATCGTTATCTGGTCAATCCCTGCTCAAACAGAAGTCTCCCTAAGCTTTTTATTAATAGTTATGTACATGAATGAATATGTTAAGACAGGTCCTTGGCTGATGTAAACTCTTGTAATATCAGTCTTGATGTATTTTCTGTGTTACCCAGACACTCATTCACAAACCCAGATACAATAGAACAAATTAATATCAGACACTATTTTCTTATTCTTCATTTATTTGTTCAATTTCCTTGGTTTAAATCAGCTGCATTGAGAACCATGCATATGGAAAGGGAAGTTTTGAGTTAGCAGATTTTATATAGATACACTTAAAGGTATTGCTTCTTAATGCCTTAGTGATCTTTTTGTGCTGGAACAGACACCAAATCATGGTAAAAGTAGCCAAAATGGTCTTCAGCCTATTCCAGCCAAGCCAGAAAATTAAGTAAAACAATTGTTATTTGTACTGTCTCCCACCCCTAGTCATCTAAGGTCTCCCCATTTTCAGTACAGGAATGCTGGTACTTCCAGAGAGCAATTCATACCACTTTAGAGATCTATCCTACCTTGCAATCTCCAGAATGAGATTCAACTGTTTATTTCAGGAAGGGACAATTTGTAGTTTGTGGGTGCTTGTTGCTCCATTCAATATTAGCAGAACCCATGCAACTTGTTTATATGGACACCTAATTTTTGCAAAGCAGACTTAAGCAAGATTATTAGTGTTATATTACTAGGAGTTTTATATCAGTCATGAGATTTTGTACTTATAAAGCCATCTAGCTAAAAAACTTATTTACTTGTTTGCTCTCTAAAGCTTCTCATTACTCTGTCTCTACACTTAAAATTATTTCCTGCTTATAAATAGCCAGAATCAATTACTGCTCATAGAAGTATCTTATTTTGAAAAGTCACAAATTATGGACAAGTGACTGCAGTCAGGGATTTCCGTTTCCTAAAGAACATGCAAAGCACTTGTTGTTCCAAGCTGAAAGCCATCCAGAAGGAGAAATCTACAGGAGAATATAATGGATTATAAAATTTTCACTGAAAAAAAAAAAAATGTATTATTTGCAGTTGAGTTTTTTTGTTATATTTAAGCTACCAAAGATGTTGCTCTAGATTTAGGAGCATTTCTGAGACAGGGCACATGTCAAAGTTAAATCCAGCCTGTGTTTTTCCCTTCAATCAGTCACACACTTCCTTAAGGACATCTGGAATGTAAGGACACCTGGTTTGGAAGGCTATCTGTTTAACAGCTATTCATCATAAAGAAAAAGGAGAAAATTAAAAGTAATAAATGAAACAGAATGGCACAAATGTTAAGGAGCAATAGGTAACTTATAACAAACACAAAACCTTTCAGGTCACTAACTGATGGGACATTGAAAGAACCAGTCGAGCAAAACAGTAGAGTTTCAACCAAAATATTCTAACTAGCAAGAAAAGAAACAACATTATCATGCATGTGATGGGAATAGCAATAGAAAGCAGTAGTCATGTGCAAACAATCTTCTCATCAGTATCCTTCTCTGGCAAATCTCTCCACCTGATCCTCATATTCTCCGTTATCCACTTACTAAATCCTATTACTTTGTGACCCTTGTTCTATTGTGTGAGTGGACATGAGTGGCCAGTGATCTTATATCTGGACTAGTCAGTGAAAAGACCAGCGTCTGGAAATACCCAAGGTCTGAGCTTGCAACTGGGTAAGGGATCTATGGTATGAGTATGGATATTGGACTTTAGGTCCATGCTAATATTTGAGGGATTCATGAATACAGATTTATCTGAGACTTAAAGGAGTAACAGAATCAGACTTAAACTCCTTTGTGTATATTACCTTACAAAACAAGTGAAGAGCTCACAAAATGCTAAAGGAGAACAGGAGGGATATTACCCAGAGAGATAACCCTTCTGATATAAAACATTCTTTTATTTTAAATTATTCTAGTTTTGTAAGTACTATTGAACACCTCTGTACTTCTGAACTTTGTTAAAACAGTTATAATATGGAATTGTGAGCAACTCATTATCAAGCTGTTATTTACTGCCAAGACCAACCTCTCTACCCCCACTTGGATTATTGTTAGAATCCCCAGGGATCATTTTACAGTGTTTCTCAGCTGATTTTTACTGTTAGTCATGTTGATTTTGAATGAGTCAAATACAAGTGAACTGTAATAAGTTCCATTCAAGCATATATTCTCAGTTTTTCAAACAGTATCAAAACAGTTTGTCCTCATGTCTCACTTTTGTAATTTTTTAGCTCAGTAGATATGTTATTGCTGAAGGGGAAACCACAGGGTTTGTCCTGACACTGCAAGGCCACTGGACTGTGGCTTAACAGGGAGTGTAGTGATCAGGCAAGAGGTAATGGTTTTAAACTGAAAGAGGGTAGATTTAGATTAGCTATGAGGAAGAAATCCTTTCCTGTGAGGGTGGTGAGACACTGGCACAGGGTTCCCAGAGAAGCTGTGACTGCCCCCTCCCTGGAATTGTTCAAGGCCAGGTTGAACAGGGCTTTGAGTAACATGGTCAAGTGGAAGGTGTCCCTGCTCATGGCAAGGGGGTTGGAGCTAGGTGATCTTTAAGATCCCTTTGAACACTAACCATTCTATGATTCTATCATTCATGATTTGTCTGGGCTTGTCTTAATGTTTGCCTGGAGCTTTGTTTTAGCTTTTAGCTCTAGCAGGCTGTCAGCTGATTTGTTTGAGTTCTGCTTATCTTTGTTCAATTGTGTGGTGCTATGTCTCTTGTGATAACAATTCTGATATAGCTCTATGAGTAACAGATAGTGATAACAAGTACTATTCTAGTGACACAGTTTATCATGTATGGAATAAATTATATGGTATTGTGGGACACAAACACTGGATAACTCTACGGGCATAGAAAAATATAAATGTAGGATTACAGGTCACGACTATAAAAAAAATAATCACTGACTACTGATCACTGAAGGGATGATATATTTGGAGTTGGGTGAAACTGGCTTTAGGAGTAACAAAAGACAAGCTTCCAACATTAATAAAACATACCTTATATAACAAAAGCAAGTGTAACACAGAAATACAAAAGCAGAAAGCTGTAGAACATGTTAGAAAATGCTTAGAAGTATCCTCTAGTATAAGCCCCTCAAGTATGAGAATGCCCCCACCGCATTCCCCTGGCAAAGGATTCAGGATGACATCTCATGTTAACCCTTTCTTCCTGAATGAAACCATGGAAAGTTTGTTTGCTAGTTTAAACTATTAAACTATTACCACTGTGATTGAACTGCAATAATTAGATATCTTGCCTTGTAAGTCTTCGTACTTTTGTAACTGGACTTACAATTCTTTGACAAGACTGTCAAGATTCTGATTAGACCTAGAGTAAATTCTTAGATTTGCATACAAAGCATATCTCTTGTGCAATTGGGACACCAAAGTTTTAATGCCACTACTTGGAGGCAACCAGACTTAAAATTTAGTTGAATCTTTTTTCCCCCCAGGTTTTTCTCATAGCTCTAGTGTACTCTCTACGTACCGGCTCTGCTGGGTATTTCTAGTATTAAGTACTATGAAATTTGGAAACACTGACAAAAATCAATCCCTCACAAATGAAAGTGGAACAATAGTGTCACCTGGAAAAAATGCTACTTGCTCGTGACTAGTCACTGCTACAGTTTCATTGGCTGAAGAGAGATACACTAGAAGTTTTCTCATGGTAGTGGTCAGGGAAGAAGGCTAGTGAACTACCATAACAAGGAGAAACTGTGATATATAAAAAATGCCTCTAACAGAACAACCAATTTAAAATTGAAACTGTTACCTTAGATTCCTCAGAAGCATGATCAGACAACATTGCAATCTGCCCAGGTTACTAGCATCCACAGCAATTTCTACTCAGCAGACGTTTTAGGTAAGTGTATAGCTCCATTTAACAGTAGTAGAGAAGAACACTGTCAAGTCAGTTTATTTATCAAGGGACATACTTGACTGTCAATGTCGTGGTTTGAGCCTACTCAGCAGCTAAACACCACGCAGTCGCTCACCCACCCTCCTCTCACTTGGGAATGGGGAGGGAATCAGAGGGGCAAAGGGAGACTTGCAGGTTGAGATAAAAACAGTTTAATAACAGTAACAGAATAACACCCTGACAGCAGTATCAACAGGTAATGGACAATACAGCTGCTCACCACCCACCCACCAACCAACACCCACCTGCTCCTGGCCAGCAATCCCAAACACAAAGCCACCACAAACACACTCCCAGAAGTGACAGCCCCTCCTGGCCCACTCCTGCCTTTATATAGTGAGCAAAATGTCACGTGACATGGACTATCGGCCAATCCGGGCCCAGCCCTCCAGCTGTGCTCCCCCCGCCCCCGCACACAGGTGAGGGCACTGGGGCCTGGGGAGCCCCTGGGGTCTCAGTGTGCTGCAGCACTCCTCCCGCTGCCAAACCAACAGGAACTCTAGTCCAGCCCCAACCAGGGCAGTCAACAATGTAGTTAAAACACGTAAACCCATCATTCCCACTGAAAAAGCCAAAGCACCTCTTTGAAAGGCTGGACAAAGCTAAAATAATTATTGGGGAGCTGAAAATAATTTTGACACAATAAAAAAATAATAGTGGAAAATGATAAGTTGTGAAGAACTATATAAGTACAAACATAGTACTTAGTGTACTACTTTCAACATGTATGGCTTTATTTGAGATGATTGTGGAAGAAAAATATAGAACAGTACTACATGCCAACTTGGAAAGATTGCGTATGTGTCAATGATGATGAAACAAGAACCAATTTTTAAATAAGAGCTCCTCACACTAACTAGAACATTAGTTGATTTTCTTCTTATACTGTGTAATTGCAAGATCCTGTATACAAACAACAAATCTCTAGACTTATTATTAATACACACCTTCCATAAAACATGCCCAGGCACTACAGCTATCAGCAAAAGCAGAAAACTAAAATAGATATTAAAGATAAACAAGAACATTTACATAAATCAGTTCTCACACTTTCTAAGTTGGACTGAATGCAAAGTGCAACTTTTTTTCCCCGTGATTTCACATCTTTCTTTTTATGTAGTACAGGTTATTCCCTTTCAGGGGAGGCATACCTACTGCATATGAGAAGGAAAAACTTACACCTTCCTTACACTGTCTGTCATTTTACAAATTCTGATGACTATTTGTCCTAAGATACCAATGCTGTTGACAACAGATCATCTTCAGCTCTTGATTTAAGCTAAGAAGTGGATTCTTCTCCCCATTCCCACTCCCCCACCCCAAAAGGAATGAGTATTAGCATAAATATGGTGTTAGGTAGTGCTCAGTCATAAACTGTACTTGTAAAATTCAGTAGTAGAAATAATATATTATCCATCTTAACCCAACACTTTTCAGCACCTTTGACTTTAATCCTCTCCTGGCCATTCAAAACACTTCTATTACAATGCAAATACTTTCCCATCTTTTAGGAGTAAGTTGAATGTTCTATTCAAATCCTCATCTGCCTAAAACTGCATCTCCAACCTTGAACATCTCCATTACCTATTCAATTTTGTGCACTTTATTTGTTAAGCTCTGTTTAGATCTTCCTTTATACTCTCTGACTAAAGGCTTTGTTCTTGACATTTGTAGCATGTAGGGCCTTCTGCTTATTTGTGTTTCCTAGCTTTTGATTGCTAGCTATAGTGTTATGGGTGGGATTCAGTTACCTACATAGACATATCAAGTGGCAATTTAGACAATCTAATGTATTCCACTAGCCTTACTGCTACTTTTCCAGAAGTGTTTAGCTTTCCCAGAGGTCCAATGTCATATTTACTACCCTGTGTCTCAGATTCAGAAGGGAAATTGCAATTGCATTTAGCACATAAGATACTCCAGTAAACGTGATTTGTGCCATTAACAGTAGGACACAGGCTCTATATTAACCTGACACTGCAGGGCCTCAGGATCTCAGGACTTGTCTGAGCTTGTCTTGTCCTGAACTGAATTTGCTTTGTTGTAACTTCTGTACCAATCTCAGTGACTGCTGTCTCCCCTGTTCCAGCTTCACCTCTGGGGATGGTCCCTCTGGGGAGGGTGTCACACCCCCCTGCCAAGTCACTGTCAGACATATCATAGCCCCTTGTGGGGGTGGGAGGGCTGCAGCTGGCATCCTGGGAGAAGAAAGCATACTGTTATATGGAAATACATGAAAGAAACCCAGCTGGACCCAAAAGATGAGGAGGAAGCCCCCACCATCAGCATCAATCTCTTCCTCACAGAGAAGACATTGGAATGATAATGGCTTATCACAGCCTACTTCCACATTTTTCATGAGGAAGACTTGAAACGTCAGCCTTTAGGACATGGGGGGACTTTGAAAGTGTGAGCATAACACCAGAAAAATGGCAGCTACTAAAAAAAAAATATGCAACAACTTTAACTGACTTTGCTAATGTGCTTTTCTGTATTAATTAGGTAATTTGGAGCACCAGGCTGATAAAACTAGTTCATGGCTCCACTATATATTTTGTGTTCTCCTTTGCCCATAAGAACACTGATGCAACCCTCTCTAGACAACCAGATGCCACCCATGTCACCACAGGACAGTTCTCATGCCTACAGCTCTATTTCTTTGAGCTGTAGGCATGAGAACTATTTGAGCTCTACAGCTCAAATCACAATACAAAATGCAGTGTTATACCTAACTTTAACCGATGAGGTAAAAAGCTTGCCTATTAAGCTGCTGTAAGACCTTCTCCACAGAAAGTGATATTGAAAGTTAAGATCTTATGATTAAGCACTCAGGAACAAGAATCAGCATTTACACCTGAAGGCTTAACTGTTTTCCTCTACTTTTACTTATTCTTTCCTGGAATTCACAGACCTATCATAAATATATATTAAGAAAGTTACCTGACATTTTGTAAACCACTGTTTTAGTTTCTTTTATTACTTCTTCAGATCTTAATCATGTGAGCCTGTCATGTCCCTCACTTGTAGTGCTTCACAACATGGCAGCTCATGAAAGCAAGCCACTCCACAGACCTGATACAAGTTCACAGGAGAGACAAAAATAAACATGGGGATAACTTAGACTTCCCTGCTAACACTCAGAAAAAAAAAAACACCTTAAACATGTCATGGCATTGTAATGAAAATTATCTTATTCTGCAAGTAGAAAATCTGACCTGTATCATCCAAACTATAAAAACGGGTTACAGGGTGGTAAAGAGGGAAGATGGAGGATTTAAAAAAAAGGAAGGCCCCTTACATCACCAACTGGCCTATCAGAAAACAGTTAAGAAGCAAGATCTCACCAATCAGGGAGATGCTTGCAGAAGCCATTAGCTGCAGAAGGCCCTGGAATAGTCAGGAAGGTGCTGAAAGCCATAGTTCAGCTCCTGGGCAAAGCTAAAGTGGAACAAGAAATAAACAACCTGCACCACCACCTGCCATGGTGAGTAGAGGCTGCTGAAAGAAGCAAAAGAAAAATAAACCTGAACCCCAAATTCAGCTCTGAAAACAAAAAGCAGAGAAACAAGACAAAAAATAAAATAAATGTAAATAACCCCTATAAACAGTTGTTGGGAGGTGAACAAGAAAAAAGGGAAAGCAAAAACTTCCTGTGACAGACCGTGTCTGAATAAAGTATCCACAAACTGCCTAAGAATGGGATTCCCACCCCCAAAACTGCTAATAACAAGGCAAAATCCCAACAAAATCTTATTGAAAAAAATTCACCATCTGCCTTTCTCTTATGCTTGGATGCACCATCTAGACAGTTCATGCCATGTGCTCGCGGGAGAAGGGACCATGAAGGAACAAACGCCTTCTCACGGCAGCGCTGGCAATGGGGCATGTGTGTTGAGAGGCCCTGCTCAGGCGCATCCCTCCAGACCATCTCAGACAATCCTAGGCAGAAACCAGAGTCATCCTGCTTTTTCCTCACCCTGTACTGAGGCTGAGCTAGCTCACTGTCCTCATGGAAACCTCTGCAGGGCACACAAGGGGGATGTTTCCTGACAAGCAATCTGGCCAGACTACTTATGGCATGACCACCAGGGCAGCAAATCACTGCATGGGGGAGGATAGAGCTCTTTGCAGATGCACTGTACTCTCCCTTTGCTCACATCTGGGTCTACTGGTTTCTTGTCTCCCCATTTCTCATTCATCACTTGTTGCTCATCTGTTTGTTATTGAAATCAAAGAGGAAAGCATGGGCAATGCTGAATATGGTTTTTCCTGCATGCTACAGTTGTCAAATCCAAACAACAGCAAATAAAAATATGATGCCACTTAATGACATATTATAAAACCCTCTAGCATGCTCTGGAGAACTTTTGCTTTTTTCTAGGACCTAATAGACTTTTGACTTTAAATTTGACCAAGTAAAGATCAGACCTTCCTATGTTCCTCTGTTACCTTTATGGAACTACAGAAACTGGGATTACCACAGAGGTAACATCTTTTGGGAGAGGTTTTGTCAGAAGAAGACATTAGTCCTTTCCTTCCTCCTCATGGATTTTGTCAATGAACCAAATACCTAAAACTCAGAAGTGTCCACCTCTACACTCAAACACTTTTTTTCCATTTAAACCTCACACAAAACTTCAGTCTCCCCAATCCCTCTACAGCTTTTAAATACTTTTTGCAGTGGTATAAAAGAGGCCAAAGACACTCTGTGGCATTTTGTTGCTCTTACTGACTCTGACATTGTACTGAGCACATACAGAGTGGACCAAATTGCTCCAACCTCTACAATTTTTGTGCTTCCCTTATGACACTATTCTCTCACTTCAGCCAATTTAGGATGCTGGGACCTTGCACAACTGAACTAAGTGTCTTTCCAGGCCTGAATCTGCTCATTCTTTTGCAGTCAATAACTGCTCACTAGATAGAAGTTATAAGTAATATATTTGCTTTTGTGCCTCCTACTGACAACAAGAAAAACATTAATTTAACTTCTTTGTCTGAATGCGAACTCAAGCCTTAAAAAGAAGATGAGTGACTCAAACTACTTTGCTGCCATTGCCCTTCAACTCTCAAAGAGGAATGAAATACTACAGGAATTCTAGAATTCAGTTACAGTGACTTTCACAGGAGAGAATAAATTCAGTTACAGTCTGCCAAGCCATACAAAAATACTAGTTCAGCCTTATGCACATTAAGTCTCTTTGACCCTGTTCAATTCTGAAAAGGATACATATATTTAAGGGACTTAACAAACAATTTATTTTCAGATGATTTCTCTCTGGCAGAGAAATTACTATTGAAATGTTACATTTTCCTATAGACTGAGAATCACATCACTGATACATTTATTGTTGTCATTGTTTTTATCATTCATATGAATGTAACATCAAAATAGCCAGATCAAGATCTGTGAATCTGTACACATGATAAGAGAAAGTGCTAGCAATATAAATAAATGAAGCCAGAGAGGCCAGATGGAGTACAATCAAAGAGAAGTGAGACATTCAAGGTCATCGAAAGTACCAGTGAGAAAGAACTGAGGTTTTATCCCAGTAAAAATTCCTGAAGCATTCCATATGGTAGCCATTTCAAAAGTAACATAAACAACTTGCCAAATTAGAGTGATCTAAATTTATGATGTTATTTTGCATAATGTAATACCTTCTAGCTTAATCTTTTTCAGTGAATCTATAGTGACTTGTTAATCCTGTCTGACATAAATACAGAACAATCAGAAGTAATAATCTGTAACTCATTAACTCTGGTGTTAGTTATAATGCTTAATATTATATTTCATATTATTGTCTTATAGCACATTCAGCAGCAATGCAAGTGATTAATCAACATTAGAAGAGGATATACAGTTGTATAAATAGCTTCCTGCTTTTTTTCAAATTTTCGCTTTGTTTTTACATGTGTGTACATAATGACACAGCTAGCATTCAACTAATTCAGAACTGTAATATGTTTAATAAGCCATGTAATAATTTGAGATGTTTACAGACTATTTTTCCCATACTAATTAACAGGAAAAATACAAACCTTCTCTTGATTTTTCAGGCTGCCTTTCTTAAAAAACATTCTGCTGATGGCTTTTTGACTAGTGCTGTGCAGTAATGTTTTATAAAAGTTGTATAGAGGCTTATGAACCCCTGTTAATATTTAAAGCCTACTTTCAGTGGCAGCAGGAAATGATCCATCTATGTCAATAGTAGAAAATAGCAGCAACAAAAGTTTCTTTGGACGGTATGTCCTTTTGAACACAGGGCAGTTCACATATCTTCTAGAGAATTGTTCAGTGGGTATCCTGTGTGCACACAGTCCTCCCTCTTTTGTTTAGGCTCTATTCATCACAATTTAAGTTTTCTGTATATCTTCATTCACTCGTACATGGTTGACCTGTGAGAAAGTTTGCACGCTCCTACTCTTCAAGAGGAAATACCTGTAACTGCCCTAACTCCTACTTGTATTTGTATAGCTGTTCATCAAGAGTAGTGTTGAAAGTACCTTAGGTCTTACACAAGTTTAATACGGAGTGTACAACTAAGATTTTGGATAGAAGAATAAACAGAAATTGGGGGTCAGGCTTGTCAAACATCTCTGTAATCACTGTTTTACATCTTTGACTCTTCCATGCCCTGCAATGTCCTAGTTATGGAAGAGACAAAATTATTTTTTTGAAATACAGGTATAGTTCTGTATAACTATATCTAGAACAACAGTCAACAAAAATTACATATTATATGGGGACAAAATCCTTTTCTTGCTACAACAGAATTCTACAGTCAGTAATCAACGTTGTTCTGTTAAAGATAGAAACTGAAGGACCTGAAAAAAAAAAAAGTGTGGGATTTTCATATTTTTCAGTGTCCTTTTTCTCTCTGAGTGTATTAAAAAATCTTATAAATAAGTGCATGCCTACAGACACATAAATTTTTGTACTAGAATAACCCTCTGCATGTATATAAGCTTCTTCAGGTAAACATTCTAAAACAGGAATGTGATGCAATCTTTCAAGAGTAAAAAAGTTTAAAAAAGGTGTATGCAGAAACTATATATATTTGTACACATTATTAATTGTTTTTCATTTTGAAATACATATATATACTTACATCCATATAAATTCCTGTGTGCGCATTTAAACAGCCTCTATACAAGAAAACTGATCTGCTGTTAAAATACTAACATTTACAGATGTCTGTTACAGTTCTAGCTTTATGTGTCAAAAGAAGTGCAGTTGAAAGAGCTTGTTTTCTGTTCCTAGTGTTGACTTTTGAATTAAATACAAGTTTATGTTCTATGCTTAAACTCCATACAAGGCTAAGGCACCTCAAAAATTTTAATAGTTGAACATATCCAGACTTTAAATCTTGTAAATTCATGAAAACCCATTTCTAGGGTAGTTACTGGATTTGTGCATGCAGATATTTGCAACTTCAAATGTGTATGTGCATGTTTAAGTACATGTATTGTTGCTGTGACCAGATGTTTTGATGTAAATTGAATTCTGGATATTCATTTGCTTCTGAATGAAGGAGTTGCAGAAAACCAGGCAGCGGTTATCTAAGAAGGCTATGTAAAATGTGGCTGAGATGTAAATCAGCAAATATATCAGTCTCAAGGACCTTGGCATACACAAAGAAGAGGCACTGTCGTGTTCTTATGAAAAAAATATTTTCTATAGGCAGTTTTGTTAAACCTAGGAGATGTCAATTATAAAGCTGTAGAGGTTTCAAAATCTGATTAGGGCTAACTGAGTCCTTTTGGTTTTAGGCCATTGATTTCAAGGGTGCTTAGATATTTGCTAGAAGGCCCAGTGTACAAATCTATATAAATAAAAGTGCTGGCAAATTTCCAGGGTATTACATGTAATCTCATAATCCAGCAGGTGCTTGCTCTGGGAAAACAACACGCTTGATGTGCCTCTCAAGTTTTCTACTAGGCAGTGCCTGATATAAAACATAAGTATTCTGTACTCTTCTTTTTTAGATGGAAGATTAAAACTTACGTACGTTGTATTTATCAGAATTTATTCTAGTGTTATACAATGCAAGAGCTCTGATATTATGACCAGATAGCGAACAGTAGTGAGAGTAGTTTTATAACATAAATGTATATCTAATGCTTCAAAAAATAAAAAGAAGGTATGTTTTCACTTAGTAATTCATCTAATATTTTTATTTTTCCATCATTAGTAACACGTTAAATTTTGTTAATAGGTGATACTGGCAAAATAGTAAGAATTTCCCAGTTACAAGTAGCTGTCTGGCAGGGAAGCTGTTTCCAGGTATCTTTTGTTAAAAAGGAAGGCTGTGTGAGGAATAAAAGTATTAAATTGATCTAAAAAATATCAAACATACTTATAACAAAACCCAAAAAGCTAGAACCATAATCCAAGCATGAAATATTGATTCCCAAGAAAGTAAGTCAGTTTAGCATTCATTATTAATACTTTGACCTGATAAAGGTATTGAAGAAATTATAATCATACTAGAAATCAATTTGCTATATTGCAATAGATATTTAAACTTAAATTCAACATGGATCATAATCCCTAATAACATCAGCATTCCACTGTTTTCCTTTCTATCCAACCCTTGCCATAGCCCTGCAGACTAATGAATTCTAAATTCAGAGGAATCTTTACCCTTAACTGTTTAAATTTCTGGTAAAGCACAGATAGTAAAACTGCTTCCAGAAATTTATTCATTAAGACCATAAACTTCTGTTTAAACTGACTGTGTATACATAGCTTAATTTTTTCAAATATCATCCATTGGATCCACCATTCTGCATTCAGCAGCAGGAAGGATCACTGTTTCAAAAACCTGTTCAAGTCTCACACTTACAGGCAACTATATGTGTTAGAAATTTCCTTTCCTTCCAGTTGGTTTCCTTTATCACTTGTAGTATAATGTATACTTAAAAATTTCTCTTCCAACTCAAAAAGAAAAAATACAGTATACTACATTTTTAAAAATATATATATCACAATCCATTTTGGTTTACCTTCATTACTCATAGACTCCATTCTGATCAGCTAATAATTTATTCTGATTTACTCAGACATTTTGTTCTACTAGTACCGAAGAATGCCAAAGGAAGACCATGAAAATCCAAGACTACACCCTCTTCTGAGTCTATACCCTCTTCTGAGCAAGGGTTAAGCCTAATTTAGTTACATTGCAATGCTATAATATATTGAGTTGTTTAGAATTAACAGGCAAAGATTTTACTGTTCTAACTTTTAAATTAGGCCATATAGTTCTATCCTCCATTGTAAACTTTTTCCTACATACCCTGGGTATAGAAGATATTTCCATTTACTTCCAATGTCAAGGACCTACAAGAAGAAGAGACCTTCCCTGAAGCCTGAGGTGCCCTTGCAGGAATAAAGAGAAAGACTGGTCACATCAGGAGAGATGCTGGAGCTGAGTAAGGCTGCCCAGTCAGATCCTTGTAGAACAACCAGCACACCTGAGGAAAGACAATGGGTGACAAGAGTAGATGACTCTCTTCTGAGAGGCACAGAGGCACCATCTGCCAACATGACACACTGTCTAGAGAGGTGTGCTGCTTACCAGGGTCTCGTAACAGGGATGTCACTGAGAGAGTGCCAAGCCTTGTACAGTCCACTGACTGTTATTTGCTGCTGCTGTTTCACATGGGCACCAGTGATGCAGCCAGGAGCAGTCTGAGAAGTATCAAGAAAGACTACAGAGGGCTGGGAGTGGTGGTAAGGGACTCTGGAGTGCAGGTAGTTTTTCAGTCAATACTCCATGCACAAAGGGAAGGGGTTTGAAAGGGCCAGTGGAAACTGGCAAATCAGCAAATGCTGGTGCCACAGCCAGGGGTTGGGCTAGTTAGATCATAGGACTCACTTTGAGAAACCTGATATACTGGGGGGAGATAGGGTCCATCTCTCAGAGAAGGGGAAGAGCATTTTCGGTCATAGACTTACCAAGCTGGTGAAGAGAGCTTTAAATTAAAGTTGCCAGGGGAGGGGAATCTCAATCCATCCCACTCCTAGCAGCTTCGTGCCAGTGCCAGCGGAGCCTGGAGAGGGATCGTGGGTCAACAGGAGAGCACGTGAAGAGCAGCACAGAGGAGTTCCAGCCACTAAATCAGCTTAATTGGTGGCCAAATTTAAATGTCTCTATACAAAGGCAAGAAGCATGGGGAGGAAACAAGAGGAGATGGAGACCTGTGCACGCCTTCAGGGCTAAGATCTTATTGGCATCATGGAGATGTGTGGGATGACACCTGTGACTGTAGTGCTGGAATAAAAGGATACAGGCTCTTTAGGAAGAACAGGCAGGGGAGACAAGGAGCGGGTGTCATCCTCTGTGTCAGTGACCAGCTGGAGTGCATGGAGCTCTGCCTGGGGATAGATGAGGAACCAACTGAGAGCTTATGGGTCAGGATTAAAGGGAGGGCAGGGAAAGGTGACATTATAGTGGGGGTCTGCTACAGGCCACTTTACCAGAAAGACCACCTGGATGACGGCCTCTATAACCATATAGGAACAGCCACACATTCACAAGCCCTGGTCCTCATGGAGGACTTCAACCACCCTGATATCTGTTGGAAAGACAGCACAGCAGGGCATAAACAATCCAGGAGGTTCCTGGAATGCACTGATGATGACTTCCTTCTCCAATTGATGGAGGAGCCAAGGATAAGAGCTGCTGTGCTGGATCTTGTTCCCACCAACAAGGAGGGGCTGGTGGGGGAGTGTGAAGCTCAAGGGCAGCCTTGGATACAGTGAGCATGAAAGGGTAGAGTTTGAGATCCTTAGGGCAGCAAGGAGGGCACACAGCAAGCTCACTACCCTGGACTTCAGGAGAGCAGACTGGCCTCTTCAGGGATCTGCTTGTCAGAGTAGAATGGGATAAAGACCTAGAAGGAAGAGGGGCCCAAGAAAGCTGGTTAATAATCAAGGATCACCTCCTCCAAGCACTGGAACAATGCATCTCAACAAAGAGGAAGCCAGGTAAGAATTCCAGGAGGCCTGCATGGATGAACAGTGAGCTACAGGACAAACTCAAACACAAAAAGGGAGCCTACAGAGGGTGAAAGTAAGGACAGATAGCCTTGGAGGAATACAGAGAAACTGTCCAAGTAGCCAGAGATCAGGTTAAGAAGGCAAAAGCCCTGATAGAATTCAATCTCTCCAGGGATGTGAAGGAGAAGAAGAAAATTTTCTATAGGTATGTCACTAGTGGTCCCTCTCTGATGGGAAATGGGAGACCTGATTACCTGGAATATGGAGAAAACTGAATATTCAATCACTTTTTTTGTCTCAGTCTTCACCAGCAAGTGCTCCAGTCACACCGCCTGAAATGCAGAAGGGAAAGGACTAGGAGAATGAATGAACTGACCATTGTACGTCTTCTCCTACAGTGGTCACTTCGAGATGGTTTGAGACCATGTGAGGAACCTGAAGGTTCACAAGTCCGTGGGACCTGATGAGATGCATCTGTGGGTCCTGAGGGAACTGGTGGATGAAGTGGCTAAGCCACTATCCACCATATTTCAGAAGTCATGGCAGTCTGGTGAATTTCCTGCTGACTGGAAAAGGGGAAACATAACCTGCATTTTGAAAAAGGGGGAAAAAAGGAAGACCCAGGGAACTACAGGCCAGTCAGTCTCACCTCTGTGCCTGACAAGATCATGGAGCAGATCCTCCTGGAAACTATGATAGAGCACATGGAAAATAAGGAGGTGATTGGTGACAGCCAACATGGGTTCACTAAGGGCAAATCGTACCTGCTGAATTTAGTGACTTTCTCTGATGAGGTTACAGCACTGGTGGGTAAGGGGAGAGCAACTGATGTCATCTACCTGGACTTGTGCAAATCATTTGACAATGTCCTAAATGACATCTTTGTCTCTTAATTGGAGAGACATATATTTAACAATTACACGACTTGATGGATAAGGAATTTGCTAGATGGTCACACTTAAAGTTCAATGGCTTGATGTCCAAGTCAAGACCAGTGACAGGTGGTGTTCCTCATTATTGGGAGCTGTGCTTTTTGATATCTTTGTTGGCAGCATGGAAAGTGGGATTGAGTGCACCCTCAGCAGGTTTGCTGGTGACACCAAGCTGGTGTGGTTGACATGCTGGAGGGAAATGATGCCATCTAGAGGGACCTAGACAGGCTTCAGAAGTGGGTCCGTGTGAACCTCATAAAGTTTAACAAGGCCCACCCTTGTGGAACCCCACCTGGAGTTCTGTATTCAGCTCTGGGGCCCCCACCATAGGAATGACATGGACCAGAAATACGTGGTCCCAAGTATAAGAAGGACATAGACCTTTTTGAGTGGGTCCAGAGGAGGGCCATGAAGATGAAGAGGGAGAACTTCACCTATGAAGACAGGCTGATAAAGTTGTTCAGCTTGGAGAAGAGAAGGCTCTGGGGAAACCACATATTGGCCTTCCAGTACTTAAAGGGGGACTACAGGACAGATGGGGAGGGACTCCTTATTAGGGAGGGTAGTGATAGGGCGATGAGTAATGGTTTTAAAATGAAAGAGGGTAGATTTAGATTAGATAATGTGACAGAAAAATGTTCCATAAAGAGATTTAATTGAACGAAATATGTAAAAATTCAGTAATAATTTATTAATAGTTAAAATATATTTCATGACCTGAAAAATTTGATAAAATTTTTTTTCCATGTATTTTATGTTCTTAAAATACAGCTGTAAAATAATTACATTTGTTGTATCAAATATTGAGTCACTCTGCAACTATGTGAAAGGTAGATGTTGGTCTCTTCTCCCAAGTAACAAGTAGTAGGACAAGAGGAAACAGCCTCAGGTTGCAGCAGGAGAGGTTTAGATTGGATATCAGGAAAAAATTCTTCACAGAAAGGGTTGTCAAGCATTGGAACAGGCTGCCCAGGGAAGTGGTGGAGTTACTATCTGTGGAGGTATTTAAGAGACATGTAGGTGTGGAACATAGGAACATGGTTTAGTGGGACATAGAAGTGTTAGGTTTACAGTTAGACTTTATGATCTTAAAGGTTTTTTCCAAACTAAATGATTCTATGATTCTATGAATAGCCTCTAAAATTATGGTGAACAAATTGGGAAGCTTCTAGTTTGAAAAGTGTATCATATGAAGACCAAGACCACATTTTGTACTACCCAGGGAATTTAAATGTTGATAAAAGTGATTTGAAATATTCATTTGTAAAATGAACATGTGATGAGACTGTAATTAATGCCTTACATTAATTCCCCTTTCTTCTCATATATTCATATTAATAGTTTTTTTTAATAATATAGTTGAACAAATAGTGTTTTTTTCTGTAGTAAATTCCTTTACCAGCTATTGAATTTAGGGCCAATCATAAATCTTTCAGATGTCTTTTCAGTCAAAGGCAGGAGATCAGAATTATTCCCAATATCATGGAAGTAGGAGATAAAGCCAAGAGGACACATACAGTAGAATACAATAGCTTTTTGTTAAGACCTGTTACTGGAGGATAACAGCCCTGCAGGTCTTTGGACATTTAACACAAGTTTTCTTTAGCCCATTTCAAGCAGAGTCAGTCAGATTGTCTTAAATTGTCAGTGGAGCTAGTCTGAACTAATACAGTTGACTGCATCTGACTTGGAGTAGGGGTTCAATCCTTTCTGCTACTGGCAGTTATTTCCAGTAGCTGCTAACAATCCTATGGGGCACATAGCGTTAGAGACACCACTGATGAGCAGTAATGAGCAATACAGACAGTATTTTTAGCTGGCACTGTCATACTTGAAAATTATATCTGCTCACAGTGACCATTTCAGAGAGCTCTCCTGGTCTCCTTGCCGTTAGAGGAAATTAAAATTGAACCATACCTAGGCAGTCAGAGAGCACTGAATTCAGCAAAATATGCAGATTTAAGGACAATGTCACAAAAATACAGTGATGCAGGAGAAGAATTCAAGTACCACCTCTTATATAATTAAACAGCTAATAGTTGTGTCTGTGCTGGGAAAAATCCACATTCTAATCTTCATAAACTGAGAAAGTTTGGATTTGTTGTTCCTGCTCTCCAACAGAATGGATTCATTTTCCATGCCTCTTTCCTTAAATGTTTTGAATCATCTAAATTACTTTTAAGATGTTAAGACATAATGATGAGGCAGTCTGAATTTATCCTTGTATTAGTGGCAAAACACTGAAATATGCTTCCTTACAGAAGGGAATAAGGTTTTGATCATGTTGTAAAAGTTCTTACTCTGATAAATACAGAAAAAAAAAAATTACTAAAATCCTGTATCTAGAGTCACAGAGTGAAACCTACCTGAAACAAATGAGACCTGCATTATACTTGCCCAGATCTAACTGATGAGCTGATTTGCTATGCACTGAGAAAACAACAGATAATTGCCATGTGAAAGTTCTACTAGAAAGCAGTCATGAGGAGATCTGATCTCTCTCTACCCTGCTATAATGGTTTGACCAAATGATCTGTAAAGAAACAGAAAATCACAGATGAACTGTTAGTATATTTACATTCTTGTAGTACATTTGGGATGGAGGTCAAAAAGTGATAGTAACCAAGGTAATGACAGCTAGTTGGCATAGATGGGGAGAAAATTGCTGAGATTTATCTAGGATGACTTGACCATCAAGGTCATTGTGCTAACCAACCAAGTTAAAAAACAATGAGTAGTGTAAACAGCAGTCCCTTGGGGGAACACATTTGCAGAGACCCAATCCTGCAGAGAGGGCTGAGCCTGAAATAGAAGTGCTACACATAAAGGGCAGACCACCAGGCAGGACTGGAACCAACCAGGAGTGACTGTCCCATTACCCCTGACAGGTCCATGGTGCTGGCCACAACCACACCAAGAGAAGCCGAGGCCTTCGTCGGTGTGAATGTATTTGTATGAATGTGTGTGTGTGTGTGTGTGTTGTAGAATAGAGATTGATGTACAGTTGTTATACCCATCCCACTGAGTAAATAAATCTTCTATTTTATGTTACTAAGGAGTGTGGTTCTGTTCTTGCATCTACCCCAGCCTTAAGTCCCCTGTTACAATCTGTTTGGGTCAGCACTACACCAACAATCAATACTAATCAAGAATGCAGTTTGCCTCTCTGATATAGCTTCAAATCAGAGTTATACAAGGGTGCCTTGTAACAGATGGTATATGTGCACTGGTAATTAACTTTTTTTAAAAAGCGCAGCCTTATTACTAAGCTGGGGAAAAAGCAAAAAGTTTTTTACAGGGACCAATATAGGTCAGCATTGATTATAGCATACAGAGTCTGTAACTCTTAAAGCTGTTGTATAAATTTTTTCACAAATCCGATGCTATAAAATTGTTATCTCTAAGATGTCCCCACTGCCTTTGGAAATTGAAGTGTTCTTAATCCAGTAGCCAGTGCATACTTGATACTAATATACGAGGGTAGGATCTAAATTTAGATGTCAACGAGCAAATATGTTTAGGAACCTAATAAGGGACTTAATAAGGTACCTAAGGCTCAATCTATGTTTGGAAGGCCTGTGGACTGAGGAGAGGATTTGAAGACCAAATAATTTGATTCTGAGGAACTGACATCCATACTGTATGGATTTCATGATTTTCTTTATTTTTTTAGATTTTAAATTAGTTATGGTCTAGTCCTGTGAGAAAACCCATTTGCACTTGCAGACCATTAGTTGTGGTTTTGGACGACATCTTCTGGTTTAGTTTCATCTAAAATAAATCTTATTTGTGTACTCTGAGACCACCCGGTTAGATGAATCGAGGCATAGTAAATCAGGCAGTCAAAATATATTTTAAAAGTGTACTCTACATAAATTAAAATATTAATGTATGCCCTTCTTCAGATCCCATAATATTTGACAAACACCTAGCCAGTACAATTAATGAGCCAGCTCAGAGAGACTCAGAGCTGGTTGTCCTTAGGGATATGATTCAGTACTCCACTGTTTTAGGGGCTGCAGACTCAGACTGCTACCAGGCCTGCCATAGATCTGTTAGTTTATTGTGAAAGTTTTGGGTCCTCTAGGGAATTTGTAATGGCATTGATATCAATGTTTCGGCAACAGAGACTGAAACAGACACTTGAGCTCCAGGTCTCTAGAGAGGGTTGAATTGCTTTTCAGGCTGCAGTGGCTGTTCTGAATTGTTTTCTCTGACTACAGTAGCAGCATGGACAGCTGGCTATATGTGTACACCTAAACATAGGCACATGTGGAAATTTAAATGTATAAGTTTTAATTTGGAGATGAATTGCCCCAGCTGTCTGCATTGCACACAAAAAGATGCATCACCTGCAAAAGTGTGTTTCTACTTTCAGTATCAAGCCCAACATTGACATAAATATAGGATGAGCTAAGTTGTGGTTTTTTTTTTTTTTTTTTTTATAACAAAATGGCTGGTAGAATTTTGTTGCTGGGATGATATGCCAGATTTCTGTTACTACTGCCTAGTCTATCAGAGCACAAAAAGATTTGTTCTCCAGGGCAGTCTGACTCACTAAGAAGCACCACATGAATTACAAGAGATTTTAAAAAAATAAGTTTGTGGGGATCTCACTCTAAGGTAATGCAGTAGTGTTACCAAAGCACAGCGCTTTAAATGAGATATAAAGGGGGTGGGGGTGGGGAAGGATGTGCTCAGTACACCGTGAGAATGCTTTAAATGGATAGAAGACATAATAGGTTCCTAGCACCTGTATTTGATCTCTAGAGGTCCACACTCAAACATAGTATATCAGCAATGGAATGAGATGTTGTGATCCTGAACTGATTTGTAATTAACACTCACTCACATTTAAAAACATTATAGACTGTAGTTTGGCAGAAGTAGGACTCTACTTCAAAATGCTGTACCCATTAAACAATTTGGAAATAGAGAGTTATGGACTACTACTGAGAGTCCCAAGAAGTTACATAATATTAATCACCGTGAATACTGATGTGGACTGGGTGTGGAAATACATTTGTATATAATATAAAAGAACTTCTCTTATGGATTCTCATTACTAATAATAGTCTTATAATTTATATAAGAAATTATGAGCAGAATATGAAAAATTATACAATTTAGAGAGAACTCTTGCATTAGGAGAGCATAAACTGCCCTTTTTATTTCAGCATTGATTATTTTATGCAGTTCTGTTAAAATAACAGAGATGGAAGCTGTCAGAGATTGAAATAGATTTTGAGAAGTATTTAGTAATTTTCCAACATTCCTATTTTTTGTAGTGAATATTAACATTTCCTGTGCTCAGAAACTTTAGTTTGACTGAGATCTTAATGCATGCAGCTTAATAAAACCACAGAAGTCATCTGTTATTGTCTTTAGGGATAAGAATTGTATTTTCATTTTTCAGTTAATTCATAAAATGAAAGCGACATCTATTATAAAGCACTGTTGTATATCCAAGTTATTCTGGAGTTAGCATTAAAGTGCTGTGAAAATAAAAGGCTTCTCTGGTGACTACTGATCACAACTTTATCTGTAGAGCAATGATCCAAAGCAAATTATTTGTGCTTTCTTTCCTCCAAAAATATAGACGCCTAGTAATATTCATATACATACACTAGAATTGTATGTCTGTCTTTCATGGTTTGAGCTCAGAGGGCAACTGAGCACCATGCAGCTGATTACTTCCCCTTTCCACGCAAAGGGGAAAATAAGCAAGACAAGGAGAAAATAAGCAAGAGCTCAGTATTTGAGATAAGGACAGGGAGGGGTGACTCACCCGTTACAGTCATGGACAGAAGACAGACTTGAGCGAATTGAAAAAAAGAACATAAATTTAATAAAGACACTAACAACAACAACACTCTGATGTCCTCCAAGCTCAGACCACCAAGCCTTCTGCTTTATTTTCTCCTTCTCAGCACTGTGGGGGAGAAGTGGGAGTGACTGGCTGTGTGGTGCTCAGTTTCCCTCTGAGCTCAAACCATGACACACTGTAACATTTCCCCCCATTTCATATTGCAGTAGCATTTTACAACCAGATGCTGGCGTGGGCCACCAATCGAATCTGCCTACATTCTTATCACACTACACCTTTCCAGCATTACCTTTTCCTCTCACTTGTCGATCCACTGCTTGTACTAAGACTCATCGTGTTCAGTTCTTGTTCACCTTGTTCATCACTCATTAGAGTCAGTTACTCAACTCCTAATTGAGGCAAGGTCATGATGCTCCCCTGACAGTAACTTTGGTTTGCTTCACACTTTTCTACCTCAAGGTATGTTCTAAATTTCTTATTTTTTTTTGATATCTATATGATTATTTTTCTAATTTTACATTAATCTGGATTATTTATTCTGTGACTTCTCCTTCTATTCATTGTCCCTTTCTTCTTGTTCTCAGCAGAACTGTGTAAGGTAACTCTTCCATGAAAGAATGAATTGTCTCCCTGGCAAACAAGAAACTTTTAAGGTCTGATTTTTTAAATTATTTCTCCTGCTATAATGGTGTTATTGTGTGCAGATGTTTTAAACAATGCCATAATCCCCTTTGTTAGTCTCCATTATAATTTAAAGATCAAAATGTGAGAAAGAAAGTGGGTTTGGGATTGCCTGAAGAGAACATTTAAGAACCTTGCCATTTTAGTGTGAGGAATTGGTTTGGGTGTTTTTTGTTGTTTTTCTATCAGTGAAAATTTCAGCAGGCAAACCATAGTTTCTAAATAGTAGAACAGATGAATTTCAGGTGTAATATCTTGTCTCTAGGATTTGGCAATCAACTTGGCATTTCATTGTCAGGGCTGTCATGCCAGATGCATGATGCTTAGCAAAAGACAGGGAGTTGCTCCACACAGTTGCCTTGCATCTTCCACCAGACGACATTTTTCTGAAACTAAAAATGCTGCTTCTGGATGAATGTGTTATAGAAAAATTGTGCCTAAACATTTAAATAGCTTCCCAGAAAATTGACCCTTAAATACAGATCTGTATTGTCCAAGGAAAAGCATCATGGAACTCAGGTTCTTAAAGCAGAAAAAATATTTAAAAACTCCAGAAATATTTTAATCTGGAAAAATCAAAATTAGTACAAATATTTACTGAAACAATTAAGGAATGGTTCTTTGAGTGCATTGGAAAACAACAAGACTGTGAGAAGAGCAATCAGTGACCTAAAATTGCTGAATTGTAATTTACATTTAATGGATGGTCAAAACAATGGAAGTCTTAATTTCTTTTGTAGTTTCACAGAGATGTCAAGGGATAACAAGTAGCAAAGAAAATAAAATTTGTCATTGTAGCCTTAATGTTCAACTACTTCTGAGACACCAGGTTACTCTGTAGTACTGTTTGTCTTTCAGTGCACAATTTCAGAAACCCTCTGACCATAGACTGAAGTATAAATCTTCATAAATGAACTTGCATTTGAACCACCAAATAACACTTTAAAGACTCAGTCTTAAGGCTGCTTGTATCTACTTTTTGCCAATCTACTTTTGCAAAGCAGGTTGATATCTAAAGAATCATCCTATCATTTTTTTTCTCAAATAAGTAGGTCTTTGACTAGAGTAACAGCAGTTCTAATATGCTACCTCATGTTTTTTACATAAAATGTACTCATAACCCGATAAACTCCAGCTCTAAGTCCGTACTGATGACTAGTCTACTCAGAGAATTAACATCAAAATCATGGAAGCCCAAAAATATCTGTAAAAGGTCAACATAGACTTTTTTTTTTTTTTTTTCTGTCATAGCCTGAAAGTGGAATTTTCTCAATTTCTATCCAAAATTGCAATCACTTTGCATCTATTTTTTTTTTTTTTTTTTGTATACTTTTAAGCCACTGTTTTGGTTTGTGTATTTTTGTCAATAGCCTCTATATTTTACATTTTCCTTTCTTCTGGCTTTTAAAGGATTGATGTCTCTAGGATCTTTTCTTGAACGTCCATGTACCAAATGGGGTTTTAGAGTCCCTTTTTATCTAGGAGTCAATACAGTGTTACCAAATCAGGTGCTCTGAACCACCTCCGGGAAGCACATAGTTCACTTTCTGAACTACAGAACTGTGTAGTGTGAATGGTTCATCATTTCTCTTTATTTAATTATCCATCAGTTTTATATGCCAGAAAACTTCCACACAGTATCCACATTCAATTTTGTTGCATGATTACAGAAAAATCTTTAGTGATAAGCTACAAAAGATTGTCTCATCTTTATCAGTCCTACAACAAAGTGTATAAAAATGTCAGCAGAAATATTTAAAAGCTTCTTTCACATAAAAGTTTTACTTGAACAAAGGTAATATTTTAAAATAAAATAAATGTGTTTTTTTGTCTATTTGACTAGAATTGGCACTTGCCTATGGAAATGTAAACATCATTCCTCCTACCTGACTCAACTTTCTCAACCAGAAATATTAATGAAATAAAGCTAGGAAAGATAGAATGAGCAATGTCTAGAGCTATTTCTCAGCAAATCACCAGTGTAATGCACATTTTATCCATTAGTTTCAATTATATTGGTCTTAAATAGAGTTTAAAAAGCAGGGGTTTTTTTCTTCCTTTGCTGCCTATGTAAGTAATAGGATTTAGCAGTAATAGAACACTGTAGAAAATCCTGACAGGAAGAGACAAATGGCAGACCTCATTTGTCAGGTAGCCCAGAATTGAGGACTGGGCCTTTTGCACAGAAAGACAAACAAAAATAAAACAATAAATGAGTTAAAATTATGCTAAACTAAAGCCATATTAATTTGAAGGGTATCTACAAAATATATTTTCTAATTTAATATATTGTGTCTTGTCAGACAGAATTTAATGAGTCCTAGACTCACTAGACACTCAAAATAAGTGGTTTTACATTTGTTTACTGCTTTTAGAAGATATGCTTTCTTTTCCAGTGTCCAGAGTCTACAGAAAAACAAAATAAATGTAAATATATAAACTGTTATCCTCTTGTTGCAATTACATTTTTGTTATATGTAACATTAAAAACAAGTTAGTTTTTCTGCTTTGTCTTCTCCAAATTATTTAAAGTTAACAGCTAAATAATTCATTCATTTGTGATAACCACTCTCCCATTTTTCCTGTTTAAAACTTCATATTTTTACATTTTGTACACTAAAATCAGTAATTCAACATTTTATTTGCAGTATAATATCCTACGTACTTTTATATATCTGGAAGATTTCTTCAAGAAATGCAGGTTAGTTGAAGGCAAGAGAAATGTATTACTTTTGTATTGATATCCCTCTAGGTACGTACACATGGCATTGAAATAATAGCAGCATATTCAATGGTTCTTCTATACTACAAAATTTCAAATCCTAAAATATGTTTGAGAAAAACAATTTTTCTGCAATTATGCAACAGTGTTTTTCTGTATAGAATTCAGTTCTAAACCACTCACATGCATGAGAGAGTTTGTTGTTAAAAAACAAAAACAAAAAAACCCAGCAAACTTGCAATGACATTAAACATAAACAGTTCAAAGTTTTCACAATCCATTTTAGAGCAAGTTTGTGTTTTTTTGGTTTTTTTTTTTTTTTTTTTTTGTTTGTTTGTTTGTTTTTTAAATGATTGGTGTAAATTGTAAGATTTTTAATGAAATGTTCAATCTTCATATTTAAAGATGATGTGAAGTAGGTACAAAACCATGGTAATAAGATTTTATTTTATTTTTTAAACCCCCAAATCATTATGCTATCATATATATTTCAAGTTCTTCTTATATTTTTTAAAAAAGAAAGGGCATTTATTATAAATAATAGAATAACAAAATCACAGAATGATGTTGGAAGGGACCTCTGGAGGTCATATGGTCCAATCTCCCTGCTCAAGCTGGGTCACCTACAGCACATTGCCCAGCAGCATAACCAGACAGCTTTTGAATATCTGTCCCCTCATCTACTTAGTCATTCCATGAGAGAAGTTTATCAAGTCAGTCAACCATGACTTCCCCTTGGTGAATCCATGCTGACTACTTCTGAATGACTTCCATGTCCTTCATGAGCCTAGATATAGTTTCGAGGACTAGTTGCTAAACCAGCTGCCTGGAGATTCAGTTGATTCTGACTGAGCTGTAGTTCCCCAGGTCCTTCTTGCCCTTCTAGAACATAGGCATGAGAGAAAATAAGAATGGCATTTGCTTTCCTTATTTCCCTCCTCCCAGCTCTGACAAATCCCAGCCTCACTACAATGGTAGAGCTAGGCTTTCTCTCAACCCCAACCCTAATTCTAAACATGCAAATCAATCACATCTCTTTGAAATAATTGTTTAGGGGAAAAAAAAACAACTATACAATGTATTAATGAAAGTAGATATAAGCTTGCTGTTTGAATCAAATTGGTTTTAGTTCTTTCTCTTCTGTAACACACAAAAAAAAAGCCACAATCCCTCTAGTCTGATCTGGCATGGTGGCAAAAATGAAAAATTACACTGAAGTGGCTGCTCACATGAGCTAATAAATGTTCATAAAAACTCTGGTATTTCACATTTATTTCAAACTTACTGTAATTTCTCATTACAACACTTATAAATTATCAACTTCTGGGATAAGATATTTCTCTTGACATTTTTTATTTCTTTATCTTCAAGCAACTTATAACTAAGCCATTTTTGTTTATACAGCTCAATTGAAAATATACTGCATTATTACCATATTGATTTTTTTTCATATAGTTGTAAGATATAAAACTTTACTAATTATGCAGGTACATATAACCGAGGAAATGTGATATCAGCTAATCTGATTTTATGCCCATAAACAACAATATGTATACACACAGGCATACTCATTTCTACACACACATATGTATACTGTATTAACCCAACAGATTTGAAAGAACACAACAAGGATAGGAAAAAATCATGTTATTAGCCTGTATTTTGGCAATTTTATGTAGGTTTTTTTATTATTATATTTTTAAAGACTGCTCCAGTTACAGAAAATGCAAATAGAATGCAGTGCTAACTAGTCCAGAACAGTTGAATGTATAAGTTAAATCATCTAATTGTAGTAATTCTATTACACTGATTAGCAATCTTCTGAAAAGAAGGTCTCTACCTTCTTTTAGCTGTAACTTCATTAGAGGATGACTTGCTGTATGTGAGAGAAGTAGCAGGGATTTGGAGAGTCAGGCACATGGATGGCTATTTTAGAAGAAGAATTGTGTAATAAAAGGGGAACCACTATGTAAATATTTTTTTCTCTTGAAGTCAGAACTCTGTTTTATTGTTTTTACTTTGAGTTGTTCCTGGGAAAGGGATGTGAAATTACCCTAAGAAATCTAGGTGAATATGAGTCTACTGTCTTTAACATCTTTACCACAAGAACAGTATTGTTTGTTAGAAGCGAGTTGGTGAGGTGACTCACTTTAGGACATTCATCACCTATTCTCCAAAACTTCTCATCCTTTCTAAATAAAATATTCCAACATGTCTCAGTTGCCAGTAGTGCTGAACCAAGGAGCTGCAGAAGAACTTGATGGAGGGCCAGATGAGCACAAAGACAACTCTCACCAAGCTCAGGATTTTAGAGTCTAAGAGAAGTAGAGCAGAATCTTTTTCTCTATGCACTTCTGTACAGTGTTTGCCAGAGCATCAAAAAGACTGTTGTAACATGAGATCAGCCAGACATAAACTAGATTTTGCAGAAACAGCTGCAGATAATGGAAATTCAGTTGAGGTTATAAGTAACATTCCATAAGTTCCTGGTGTTTGGCCAGGTAGACACCTCAGTGTGAGCTTTGTGAAAGGTTGTTCTCTTGGATGTTCTCCAGGATGCACTGACATCCAATGTCTGTTGGCTGAGAAGTTAAATTTTACAGGTCATCAGTATATTTTATCTGAAGGTCTTTATGCACATTCTAAATGGCTCTATTAATCTGCAGTCTACAGATGGGGCTAGAGTAAAACAGAAGAGGGAAGATCCTTGTTTTTTGGAAAGAAAAACCAAGGAAAACTAACAAGTCACCACCATCTTCATTTGGAATATAGATACCAGTAAATATTTTATCATCATAGAGACCAGTGAGAGAAATTGAACTTTAATTAAAAAACAGAACAAACCAAAAATATTTTAAATCCCCCAAATATAAGCAGTGACTTAAAATGGTGTAAAGAATGTGAGTAGTATAGAAAAATAAATGAGCGCTGCTTTTGATCCCACTGTAATTCAGTCAGGTCACTATGTAGTTACATAGTCTATTTGGATTCCCATAGAAAATAGTATAAATCCCTCTCATACCAGTGCTCATGTACATTATTCACACTGGCTTGACCATGCATACTCAGTATTCGAAACTCAATTCCTATTGACTCATGGCAAGTGCCACTGAGCCCAGAGATTCAAAAGCAATTCCAGTGTGAAGAACTAAATCCTTTCTTACTTACGTAATACATAGATGACAAATCTATCTCACTTTCTGAAGATAGTTATTTACCTTAACCTTTTAATAAAAAAGTCTTGCTTGAGCAAAATAAAAACCCACTCTACTTCTATTAATACATAAAAATTTTACAAAAATCTACCTTTTTTTTAATTATTTTTTTAGAAATATAATCTTGAAACCATGAACTAACAAATGTGACCTTGCAGCAAAGAAGATTAATGATATCCTGGGATGCATTAGGAGGAGCTTTGCCAGCAGGTCGAGGGAGGTGATTCTTACCCTTTGCTCAGCACTATTGAGGACACATCTGGAGTGCTGGGTCCTATTCTGGGCTCCCTAATACAAGAGAGACATAGACATACTGGAGAGAGTGTAGTCAAAGGCTACAAAAATGGGAGCATCTCTTCTATGAGGAAAAGCTGATAGAGCTGAGGCTGTTCAGCCTGAAGAGGATAAGGCTCAGGTGGGATCTTATCAATGTCTATAAGTACCTGAAGGAAGGGTGCACAGAGGACAGAGCCAGGATCTTCCAGTGGTGCCCAGTGACAGAACCAGAGGCAATGGGCAGAAGCTGTACACAGGTGGTTCTGTCTGAATATCAGGAAATACGTTTTCCCTGTGAGGGTGACCGAGAAGTAGCACAGGCTGCCCAGAGAAGTTGTGGAGTCTCCATTAATGGAGATATTCCAAACCCATCTGGATACAGTTTTGGCAACCAGCTCTAGGTGACATTGCTTGAGCAGGGACATTGGACAAGATGACCTCCAGAGGTGCCTTCCAACCCCAACCATTCTGTGATTTTGTGATTCTGTGAAACCACTATAGAGAAGAAACTGGTGTTTTGTATGGTGAAAAATACAACCCCAGTCTACAAAAAAATAATACAATTATTTTAGCTAGTACAACTCAACAAGAAAAAAACAATTTGGTGTAGCTAATGAAAACCAAGTTACAGATAAAATACAACTACTACAATTTCAAATGTAACCCAGGGATGTAAATGCACTGTAAGAAGATGAATTTTACACTTTGAAGGCTCCATGCTTTTAACTGCTATTACTCAGAATCTTAATCATCATGAATCCATTCATTACCCAAATCCAGATAGTAATTTATAATTTTTAAAGCTTTTATTAGATAATATACAAGAAAAAGAGATTCAAACCAATAAAGAAGTGATGTGATTCACGTTTGTCATGCAGATAAGAAAGGCTGAATATCAGTTTGAAGCTGAAACTGATTCAACCGAGATTAACACAATGGAGTATAAAGCTTCACTTGAAATCTATGACAGTGCCAAACAGTTGTTGAAATTGATTTCTTTAATGAAAACTGAGTTATCCATTCAACCACAGATCAGAAGCTGGCAAATAAAGATTGAAAAACAGAAGACACATCATTTGGTTCAGTGAACTTCTCTATAAATTGATCATAAAAATAATGAAAATGTAGAGGTTGTCATTCAAATACTTAGCTTTATCTTTACCAAGAAACATGCAGTGATGCTCTTGAGGACAATAACCCAATGAAGTTTTTGTTGTTTTTTTGTTTGTTTGTTTGTTTGTTTGTTTTTTTCAGTAATTTAAGATATGGAGAAAATCAATACAAGATTCTTATTTTACATGCACACTAGAAATTCTAGAAAAAATATTGTAAAGATTCTAGAAATAATCACCTAATAAGATCAGGATTTTGTAAAAGATAGCATGTACTTAAAGTTTATTCCTTCCAGATAGAGCACTGACAGCATATTGCATACATGACCAGGAACAAAAGTGATCATGGGATAGACTATTGGAAGTACAAAATGTCTGAAGCCAAAAGATTTATACCAAAAATGGTCTATCTCTTGTGGGCTTTATGCCCATAATATCTTGTAGATTTTTTTTTTCTTTCTTTGGTTTTGTTTTCCCATTTCAGTTATGGTAGAGAGAAGGAAAACAGTGACAGTTTGCAACAAAATCCTCGATGTTAAATAATTTGGCATCGATATCTTCATGGATTGCTAACCGTCTGATGAAAGCTGCAATTTTTTTCTGGAAATACCATGAAGTTAAAACAATTTTCATGAAACTTAATGCAAGATCTTTCCCACAAGTAGTAAACTGAGAGAATGACCTGCACCTGCCACTAGGTCTAAAATCTGGCTTTAATCTCATCAGAGAATAATTTAGGACAACGATCTGAATAAATAACGAGAATAGCTATTACATACTTAGGGAGAGACTCAATCACTGAGATGTTATGAAAAGACTGAAAAACATTTTAAAATAATTAAGCTTCAAAAATAAATTATCTCCAAAAGATGTAGTAGTTGTGAGCTATCTATTTCATAAAGGTAAAATAAGGAGTTTTAATATTACACTTTAAAAAAAAAAATCTAAGCCAATTTATAGGAAAGAAAAAAAATAAAACAAACATCAGGTAAGAACCATAGTAACTGAAAGGACAGGCTGGCAGTAAACCATTGATTTATTTCTGTATGTAAAATAATCTTGATTGTAAAGATTGTCTAACTATAAACTTCTTATGATATACATAAATATATTTATATCTGAAGATTAGACTGTTAAACAGGAAACTTTTTATAGTCACATGTACAATGTAAGGCTTGACTATGCCCTGCTAAGTGAATGGAAAAGCAGGCACTGACTTGTATAGAAGCAGGACTAAGCTGTAGTATTTGAGGCAATATGTACCATTTCTGTGGGGATAACTCAAGTCAGAGGATATTATATTGGGAGAAACCAAATTCTTCACTGATCTTTGCTCTAGGCCTGCCTTGTTCATTTAAATGTAGCACCACTCCAGCTTTTATGATACATTTTCCCCAGCTAAAGTAGGACATTGGTTCAGAGTGAAGCTAAAATGTTTGTAATGTGAGTTGTAAATAACGAACAACAAGAAGAAAAATATAATGGATCAAAAAAACACACATCTGCACACTCCAGAGCACTCCAGTCCTGCTACAAAAAATTAGTTTAAGCAGAAAAATCACTCACTTTAAACAATGGAGACTATCTAATAGAAACAGCACATATTAATACTGTCAGTGTGACAGATGGTTGTGCAGTACATAATAAAGTAAAAGACATTTTGACAAGAAAGAAGATGTATCTGATAATTTGCAAATCAGAATCCTGGCAGCATATCAAGGGAAAGATAACTGAGTGCATGTTATGCTGGTGCATCTTTGATGTTTCAGATTTCAAGGCAATAAAGGAATGGAGGTGAATACAAGTACTTGGAGAACTGAAAGGGTAAAAAGATATGTTTATCTACTACTAAAAATCATATACTATAGCAGCTTTTAGTTTGAAAAAAAAATACTACATTTCTAAATATGTCCATATTAGCTGTATGAGGGTACAGTATATAGTGTATTTTAATGAATAACCTGATTTTTAAAAATCATCTTTAGAGCTGACATATTTAATATGTCAAAGATTGTAGTTTAGTCACAAGTAAATTAAAAACATGCTTAATTACAAGCATCTCTGCTTCCAGCACTGTTGTTTTTTAGTAATTAGCACTTTAACTGTGCTATTTTTTTTTCTTTTGTTCTTGTGGTAATGACAAGATGCACAAATGTTTTGTGTTTCTTAGAAGATGATGTATTTGTATGCCTTACATCTTCCTTGGCTTCTATTTTCTAGCTTCTGTCTACTGACTATTCATTTCTACCACATTTTAAAGTATCCTTATGAATTTAAACTTCAAAAAGAGGAACTTACTCTTATTTGCAAGTGTTTGGCCCACCACTGTATGCAGCAGAAACTAGAAACCTCACCTTGGGCTAGAATAAACTTGGTTTAAATGAACAGTACTTAGTGATCCACAAAGTAGCTGTTCAGATGAATCTGGATATAACATTCACAGTGAATATGGAATTTTAAAGATTTCAGTTAATAGGCTAAATCAAGTTTGAGGCTTATAATTTGATTAAATTTATATAGATTTTCAAAACTGACTTAAGATAAATTCAGAAAGAGCAATCTTCTTTCTCCAATGCCAAATTTCAGGACTTATTGCTTCAAAATATACATTAGCCAGTAAGATTTTTAAAGAAAAAAAAAAATGCTGTGTGTGAAATATTTTGTCTTAACTTTTGGCTGAATTTAGCCTCAAATAGAGAATTTAGCATGAAAATATTCATCCCAAGATTTTGGAACATGATCATCAGCTGAGAAGTGTGTATCACAGGACATACCAGCAGTCTTAGTAACTGGGAGACTCACCTGTAAATTGATGTTTCAATTAAATACTTCCATTATTTCTTCCTATGCATGTCTTATCAGAAAAGTCATAGCATATTTTTTCTGCTTTTTTTTTTTTGTTTGTTTTGACCTTTATCAATTCATATGTATTCCCAAACACATTTATTATATAGTTCAAATTTAATTATTTGCCATTACTAAATATACCCTTATCTGCATTCCATTCTTCCTCCAGTAGCAGATTAATAGAAGAAAAACTGTGACATATTTTCTGAAGGTATAACTTTGTACTGCTGTTTAGTACATTTAACTGAATTCTGATTAACAGAATTCTTTTCAGACTAATCACTGAAACTCAAGAAAAACTAGCAATAATGACTAACATTGTCTTAGTATTTCTGTCAATATTGATATAGTTGTGTCAATAGAGCTCTACAGGTATCTCGTTATGAACATCTGTCATGGACATGCATGATGAAAAATGATCACATCAATGGATTTGGCTTTTATCCTGACAAAAGAGGACAAAATGTATCAGAGAAGTTCAATGAAGCTTTTAAAATATTTTTCTTTCAAATTGTGTGTATATATATGCATGTATGAAAAAATAATAAATAACTTCTGGCAGCAGTAGTACAACAATACAGAGGAAAAAAAATTTGTAACCTTCTCAGAAGACAGAAACAGCTGTTACCGACTTTCTGAATGCTGTATACACCTCTCAGAAAGATTTATGTTGACATTTGAGACTGCAAATTTCCATTAGGGTTGGACATAGGGACACAACTCTCATTTACTCTCCATAAAAATGTATGAGTCCTGCTAAAGGCATTTCATGTATCATAAGGATATACAATAATGGTGCTCTGAGAATTACTGTTCAGTTGACCATTTTATGATTGAAAACTAATGGCAATTGTTAGGCAGTAAACTTGTAGTTACATATAAGTAACTTATAAACTGAGCATTATGAAGTGTTGCTCTATCAAGCTTGATGCAAAGATAGAGATGGTGTATCTTCTCTCTTTGCAAAATATTCAAGTAAAGATTTCAAGAAACATGCACTTGGAGTTAGGTCTCTAGTTTACAGCAGGTCACTAGATAATGTACACCAAGTTAATAAGTTCTTAAGTTTCTAGTATCCAGGTCTTTCAAAGCTTGACATATGCATCCAGGTCCTATAACACACTGTGTAATTTTTAACAGTCAGTGATTCATGCACATATAGACACCTTCTCACCCAAGTAAGCCACCAAAATGTTAAAAGGAAAAATAACATATATACTACAAATTTTAATCTTCATTTTTATCTTAAAAGTAACTCGTGGTAGAACAGTCACAACCTGCTTCCTGACTCCTTCCTATAAGTGCAGACAGTTTTCTTCCTAATTAATTATTTGAATTGTGAAAATGTTTATAACGATGTTAAAAATAATAAAGGATAAAATTTTGTTTTTGTAAAAAAATAACCAAAATATTAAGTATATTATGTTTATACTCCTAGTCCAGAGGTAACATAAGAATAAGGCAGAGGTGACCCATGGATTTTTTTGCAAAGACTAATATTTTTGACTTGGGTATCTTGAGAAACACAGAGAAGAATGGATGATACTACAGTATATAACATAGAATTATATAGAATGTACTCACTACTGAAATTTAAGTGCTTAAGTTTAGAGGTAAATCTCATGAGACTGGTAATTAAAAATATAATGAAAAGACAATTTAAATCAAGGGCCTACCACTTTCATTTGACTGCATGTAGAAGCTTGGTGGAACTCTATCATTTTAATTGATTTCTTCAAGTAATCTTATTTCAGGCATCTATTTCCAACAATCTTGGCTTCTTATGTTCTACCCTTATGATTACTAGCTTGAAATTTTGTTCCTGTCAACTAAAGAAAATGTTATTACCCAATCTCAGATGACATCTGACTTTCCAGAGATAGGAATTAATATTATGGTAAATCAGAAGTGCATTAACAAAAGCTACATGCAGTCAGGTTTAAAACTTCACTGGAGGATATACAGAAAATTGTACAGAGTTGCTGTATTGGTTTTGGCTCAGAGTTTATTTTCTTCACAGTAAGTAGTATAGGACTATGTTTTGGAATTGTGCTGAAAACAGTGTTGATAATACAGAGATGTTTTAGTTACTGCTGAGCAGTGCTTACAGAGAGCCAAGGCCTTTTCTGCTTCTCACCCCACCCTACTAGGGTGTGGGCTGGGGGTGCACAAGTTGTTGTGAGGTGACACAGCTGGGACAGTTGATGCCAACTGACCCAAGGGATATCCCATGCCATGTGACATCATACTCAGCAATAAAAGCTGAGGGAAAGAAGGAGAAAGGGGGGACATTCAGAGTGATGGCATTTGTCTTCCCAAGTAACCTTTAAGTGTGATGGAGCCCTGCTGTCCTGGAGATGGCTGAACACCTGCTAGCCCATGGGAAGTAGTGAATTAATTCCTTCTTCTGCTCTGCTTGCACTCGCAGATTTTGCTTTACTTATTAAACTGTCTTTATATCACCCCATGACTTTTCTCACTTTTACCCTTCTGATTCTCTCCCACATCCCACCAGGAAAGAGTGAGCAAGTGGATGAGTGGGGCTGAGGGTTAACATGCAGCAGTTACAAGAAAGTATTCTTCTCCATGAAGTATTAATGAAATTACAACAGAATGCTCTTCCATTTAAATTTACTATGATACATAGAGATATGTAAAATAAATATCAGAAAAGCTGCCCTTGAAAATGAGTCCATTAGCCTTTAGTAATTTACACCCAGTATATCATGCTCATTTATTTCTTTGCTAATGGGTAAGATATTGCCAGTCTGAATCAGTCAGATATCAGATATAAATCTAACTGGTCAGTTCACTGAATTTTTCAATCACCAGACTTCACAAGTAGTGCGATATTAGCTAGTTCTATGACCACAGATTCGCCTATTGCTGATTACTGTTTCTAAAGAAACAGCCTTTATCGTTACTATTTCTTCCAATTTTTAGAATATAACTGTCTTTTGATTGTCTTTTTTATGATATTTCAAATATAAAATGAGCAGGCTACATTGCTTTGTTCAGGATTTAGTACCACTGATCCCAGCATCCTGTATTATCAAGAATACTATGATCTGGAAATAATCTTACAATATATGAAATAATTTTTCAGGGTACTGAGGCATGTCAGTCAGTGGGAAACAGCATTAACACACAAGAATTCACACAGTGAAAGAGGTGAACTTTTTGTGCTGAGGAAACAAATCAAACATGAAAAAGAGGAATAAAACTAAGAAACATGAAACAGAACTATAAAAATGACACTTTTCTGAAGAACTGGTTGGTCTGCATAGTGGAGCATTTTCTATCCTAAATGGAAAAGTTAGTTTTGTATAGTCCAAGTTTTAAGCTTAAATATCAAACACTGTAATATATATGATTTAAACTCTGCATCCTGGACATCAGTAAAGAAACTGATTTAGATCATATTTCTAGATAAGCATTAAAATTTGTTATCTGACATCTTTGGCAACTACTACATAATTGTGCTAATGGAAAAACAGTAAGGAACTATCTACATGAAGAAACTATGAATGAGAAAGTTATATCCATCATTGCAATTCACAAGATGTAAATTCAGAATTCTGTAGGAAAGATGCTCCCAAAGTCAAACTGAATTTTTTATATTTCTAGATAATTTAATTTCTTCAGCAACTCATTCAAAATTTTGACTGTAGCTCTAAATATACATTTAAGGTAAATTTTCTGTTCTGTTCACAGCAAGCACTTAAAAGCCAGTCCCCACTTTTCACCACATGTGCACACATTGTTCTGGTGTAGATTTAATGATGATAGGCTGGAACACAGTCCTGTAAAGGGTCAGGAAAGGTACTCAGATGGGCAGTTATCAGTTAATAAACTGAAAAATTCCACAGATAATGAACAATTCTGAGAAACAGATATTCCAAAGATAACTAATAAGGTGGCCTTAACACTGAAAGTGATGGTATTACAAATGTGAATGAAAGACTAAAAATATTTACAAATTAGAAATTATTGAGAAAAAATAGAGAAAGGGTAAGAGGAAATAAGAAGGAGACAACTTAAACTACTACGGTGATGTTTCCAGTGTATCCTTAAATATGGGAAATAAAGCAAGCTTTTAACACTTCTAGATGTTTATATCATTGATGATGTTTTTCTAAATGTTTGGGCTTAGAATACACATCTGTGCTGAAAATCCAGAGAAAAGACAAGAAAAAACTATTTGCCTGACTTACATTAGGGGAAGAAAGGCTGTGAAAACCACTCATACATACAAATCGACTTCAGACTGAGCATCCAGAATTTCTATAATAATTCAGGACAAAAACTATAATTCAATGCTTAGGTCAACTGAAATATGGGTTGTTGCTCAGTTGCAGGCCACGTATATGTGTTCAGACCTAGCAATTTGATATGAATGCATGATTATCACTCTAACTTAACAGCAAGTGGATAGTTGACATTAATTTAAAATAATAAATTATGCTAATTTCAGACTCATGATGAAAAATATTACTTCTCCTGTAATTAATAAAATGTTAATTTGACAGATGTACAACTATAAGCAAATGACTGATTAAACAGGGTTATTTTGTCTTGAAATATATGAAGATAACAAACACATTCACTAGATCTATGAAAAAGATAAAATAGATATGAAATATAAAGTAATATTAAAATATGGTAATTTTATTATTTATTTAACTTCGAATTTAAATATAACATTTTAAGCTTAGTCTTCTCCTACAGTGTACTTGCTTTCAGTATATTAAGGCCAGGCTTTCTTTGTTCTTAATGCTTGATATTAAGTTGTTCTTTCAAAAAACTCTTACTCTTACCTGATACAGGGAGCTATTCACCAAGGAAATGAGGAAGTAGGAACTTTAGTGAATGAGAAAGGAAGAATTATTTAAAGACAAATACTGAAATTAGATGCATCTGCCCCATTCCTGATGATTCATGTTTTCCAAAACTGGAAACCAGCAGGATAAAAGCAAGACATGGTTTTCTTCATTACTACTTGTATAGTTTGTTTTAGTGACAAAGAGGTAGTGTCAGTGGTACACTGTGGTATCATATTTGCCCCAACACAATCTTTGTAAAATATGCAAATGCTGGAAAAATAACCTAGATAGAGCTTTTCTGGCCCTACAACTCAGTCCAGGGACAATAGTGTCTCAAAGGCTTCTTCCTACTCTTAAATGTTACCCTTAATAACTACTACTTCTCTGGCTTTTACATTGCTACATAACTCAAAGGCTTCTTTCTACCCATAAATGTTACCCTTAATAACTGCTACTTCTCTGGCTTTTATGTTGCTACAGAACCAAATGATTTTGAGAAGTAAGAGCCTAAGTTGGAGAGGAGCTGAGACCCAAGTAGCTGTTCTGGTTTAGTCAGCAAAACATGAAACTAGAGCTCTCTTTACACCAAAAAAATACCTCACCTTGGTTTAGGGCAATATTGTATATCAGGGCAATTTATAAATAATAGAAAGATTTATTATTTAATTTTCAAAAGATATATGTTAACACATACACATATATTTATATTAACTGAATGAAACATTTCCTCCTGTTTCTCTCTTCTACAAATATATTGTGTTTTATATTATTTTGTCTAATACACCAAGGAGTAGGGAAGAAACTAGAGTACAAACCTGTTTAATTTGGGGTCCATAAATAGAACTTCTGACACCAAGTGCTTTTGTTAGAATCCACCCTGTGTGACTATGAAATGAATTACCAGAAAATAAAGAAGAAAATCTGCTTCAACAACCAGCTAAAATTAAATAATAATAATGTATCTATCTATCACACCATTTCAAACCAGTCAAGAACATGCATAGTTAATGCCACCATAAACATGAAAACATTTATGAGTAAAGCAAAGTTTATTGAAGTGCAGTGATCTTAACTTCACAGCTGCCTTCAATTTTTTTTCTCTTATTTGAATTTTTCTACATACCTACTAATTTACAGAGGAAATTAATGTTTTTATCAATCAGAAGTAAACCTTTGGTCAGGAACCAATCCATTTAAATAATTCTCAAATAAGTAGCTATGTTCAGGAGATGGTTTAGCATCAACACAAGAGGTAAGAACAGTCAGATATTTACTGTGACTGATCTATGATCAAAAATGTGGTTCACTTTTCTTCTAAGAGATCTATTAAGTATATGGACAAAACACTGTGATGATTATTTGGCCTGAGAAATTGACAGAACTAAATGGTCCTCTAATGAGTTCTTAGTGAATACATCAGCTCCTCAAAAAATAAACAACAAAAAAACCCCAAAATATTCTGTTGAGCATTTGGTGATGCTCTTCTGTCTTCCACCGTGACTGCTGGATACTGAAGCAATATTTGGGTTTGTGGTTGCAGGTTTACTTGATCACCATGTAAATTAAAGGAGAGGGTAGTTAAAGCATTGCTGAGAGTCCTGAAAACAATGCTGGATAGTGGTATCAAAAATATGAGGATAACAAAGAACATAATTTGAACTGCAGAATCTTTCAAAGTGGAAATAACTTGTGAAAAGAAAAAATGCAGCTTGACAAAGCTCTAGATGAGTTCACACAGCTAATGCTAATAATCTCATATGAATTTTTAATAAAATTGACCATATACATTGAAAAAAAATATGGAAGTCAAGAGTGTTAAAATTTCAACAATATTTCCATATTTGGATATTTCTTTTATTGTTTCCAGTTACTTGAAAAAAATGTTTCATATTGTTGCCAGTAATGATCCTTGTCACAGAAGATTCCATAGTGGCCGTAACAAGTATATATTCTAGTGGGAACATTCTTACTGCAATGCTGACCACTTCACACAGAAGGGAACTACTTAAATGTGAGTGAATAAACATAAAGGACTAATCACACAGCAGGACTTGTGCTTGGCATCACCTTCTGTAGTTAAAATCAGCTATTTTCTTATGCTAATCATTTAATTCCATCTGTTGAAATCCTGCCAGCCACGTCTAACATAATGATAGAATTTGTACTTAAGAGTGTCATTCACGTATCTACCATGCCTATGACTTTCTTCCCACGGATGATGCTAGAATTATATAAAATAATCTGCAATAGAAAATGGTAGGTGAAATATGGCAATGGAGAAGTTATATCTTCTTAAAGGAAGTGAGACTATTTCTTTAAAAAAAAAAAAAAAAAAAAAATCTTAATTTCTTATCCAGTAAACAAAATTTGTAAGATAAATTTTCACTGAAAAAGTTAATAGATAGTGAACCAGAAAAAGAAAGGCTGTTTGATTTGTTTACAAATTCAATTTATAGAACAGCTAGATTTACAGTGTCTTGAGTAGTCTAGTCTTTCCTTATGTATATCTAAAATATTTACTTATTGAGATGAAGCACTATTAAAAATATAATGTGGCTATATAAAGACTGTATTCTTGTGAATATACATGATTTTCATAATGACAGATTAAGCATTTTCTATACTTGACTTTGTAACCTATACAACAGCCATTTAGCATATTTTGTATAAGTTTTCTGGGCATTCAACAGGGGAAAAGATAAACACAGAGATATACACTGCATGCAAGTGTATGACTTGAATCTCTAGTCTTCCATATTTTCTGGATATATTTCTGCATGTTTAGTTATATATTAGGCACAATAGGTGGCACTTGCCGGAAGTTTATTTCAACACAGAGGCGCACTGCTCAAACTACACCCAAGTGACTGTTGAACACTTCTCTCTTGTAGTCACATCTTACCTTGAAGTTCTGAAGAAACTCTTGCATGGCCTGTGCCAGGTATGCAGACAGTTAGGGACAGGCACCTCCTCCCCTCAGCTAGTAAAACTGCTTTGGCAACTCCCAAGAATTCCCAATGCAGCATATGTTGCTGCTGCAGGTGTTGCTTTGGCAGCAGTGTGAACTTAGCTCTTAATGTTTGGTTATCATTTTGTCAGACTGCCAACTTTTTTCCTGAGGAGATATACAAAATGTCTGAGGCTGAATTTTAAATGTTTTGTTAGCATAGATGCAGTGAGCATGAGGAAAAAGAAATACCATTTCCATCCAACACAACTAGGGAGACAAAAAACTCTGTGTACATGTAATTTATACAAGAAGAGGATACCTGGTACTGCAATGGCTTGTGTCATTCAAAAAGGTAGTTTAATTATGATGAAGAGATAGCTACTTGACCATTTGCAAGTAGGTATCTCTCCAGTAGAGGGCTTTATTGTTATGATTGTCCTAGAAAACTTGCTGCAGTCTTCACTAGTCTTGAAATTCAGCCATAATACATTGGTATTTCATAAAACAAAAAAAGACAACAGAATTTTGTTCTTGCTCAATTTCAAAGGCTACTTCAAATAAGTGTGTTAGACCAGAAAGAAATAATGTCAGAATAATTTCTAATAAAAAAAAGTGTCATTTTAAAAGGAGATGTTGATTTCTGTGATGACTTTACCATGTATACATCTGAATGCATACACAGAGTCCATTCTTCTACATTATCTGTACAGACATTCAGGTACAGCTGGCTGTTCTAAAGAGCACAACTTCAGTTTCTCTGTGGCTAAAATAAAGATTTAAAGAGGTCAATGAAACATTAGTGAACTTTCTATGATGTATTGCAAAGGGACTTAAAATTAGAAAGTTTATGAAGCATATGTTTGCTTTTTGTAATATTTTATTAAAATTTCAAAATTAAACTAAACATTACACTGTACTTAATGTACACTGTTAATTTCTGAAAAAATAGAGGAAGAATGACAAGGATTAAATAGAATGTGTTTTATCATTCAGAGATATTTATAAAAGTAACTGTTGAAAAGTCTGACCAGAATGTTGTACTGTTTATCTCAACAGTTCCAGTTCTGTGTTTTCTTTCAGAGAACTGTGATGTTGGCTGGACATGTCTTCCCCACTTCCCTGCCCTTCTGTACACTCAGACTATGGAAGAGGGAGCAGTATTCACCTCCCAACTACTATTCTAACCCCCATGATGATGAGTGAGGAAGTAGTGGAAGATTCGACAATATATCAGCTAAAATTCCTGAGCCAAGGAGGTGAAAGGATGCAGTCTGCACCTAGGAAAGAATTGATTCACCATAGGATTCAGGATGCTTCCCTGTGTGTGGAGAGAAAACAAAAAAAAAAAAAAAAAAGGACTAAATTGTATTTCATTTATGATGGCATTCTAGCACCATCCTAATATACTTCTCTTTATTTGTGCTAGCTTCCAAACTCAGAACATGGTTGCGAAATGTATTCCCTGTAGTATTTTCTTAAAATTTTTATAAGTTTGGATTAGTTGTAAGCTTTGATTTGTCTATAATAATCACATAAGTCTTGAAAACCTGATCATTCTGCATTTTAAACAGAGCAGTATATTGTCGTTCCCACAGTCTTATTGATTACTGTGTTTTCACTTTCAGTTTGTGGTATGTCTGAACAAATGTAAAGTTCAGAGTTTGGCCTATGCTTAATAATTTCTAAGAGCTGCCTCCAAAAAATTCAGTGAATTCAATAAAGAATTTAAGTCGATGAAGTGCATAAGTAGTAGATGGTAAGGTAATTCATAAGAAAACTGAGAAGATGATGAGTGCAGAACGGATCTAATCACGTAGATGCTAAATGCTTCCTGAGAAGTACCCAGTAGTCAGTAATGTTATCTTGGGGGAAATTCACTCTTTAATACCTTTTACAATAATATGATCAATCAGTGCTTGTAAGCCTTCAGAAAGTATATTGAAGAGGCTCTGCCCTCTTGATTGGTGCCTTTTCTTTTTCCCTTTGGGTTATACAATATATTGCTTGCAAGGTACATGCTTCTGAAAGAATCACATAGATCCACTTCGCTTTAGGGTGAAACATCAATATGAACTGGAAACAAAGCTGGATCAAAAATACAACAGAAGTTTTCAAACTTTAAAATTAGCTGGGTATTGTACAAAAATTGGCAGAGAAGGGTCCAGAGCATTTTCGGTCATAGACTTATCAAGCTGGTGAAGAGAGCTTTAAATTAAAGTTGTCAGGGGAGGGGAATCTCAATCCATCCCACTCCTAGCAGCTTCGTGCCAGTGCCAGCGGAGCCTGGAGAGGGATCGTGGGTCAACAGGAGAGCACGTGAAGAGCAGCACAAAGGAGTTCCAGCCACTAAATCAGCTTAATTGGTGGCCAAATTTAAATGTCTCTATACAAAGGCAAGAAGCATGGGGAGGAAACAAGAGGAGCTGGAGACCTGTGCACGCCTTCAGGGCTAAGATCTTATTGGCATCATGGAGATGTGTGGGATGACACCTGTGACTGTAATGCTGGAATAAAAGGATACAGGCTCTTTAGGAAGAACAGGCAGGGGAGACAAGGAGCGGGTGTCATCCTCTGTGTCAGTGACCAGCTGGAGTGCATGGAGCTCTGCCTGGGGATAGATGAGGAACCAACTGAGAGCTTATGGGTCAGGATTAAAGGGAGGGCAGGGAAAGGTGACATTATAGTGGGGGTCTGCTACAGGCCACTTTACCAGAAAGACCACCTGGATGACGGCCTCTATAACCATATAGGAACAGCCACACATTCACAAGCCCTGGTCCTCATGGAGGACTTCAACCACCCTGATATCTGTTGGAAAGACAGCACAGCAGGGCATAAACAATCCAGGAGGTTCCTGGAATGCACTGATGATGACTTCCTTCTCCAATTGATGGAGGAGCCAAGGATAAGAGCTGCTGTGCTGGATCTTGTTCCCACCAACAAGGAGGGGCTGGTGGGGGAGTGTGAAGCTCAAGGGCAGCCTTGGATACAGTGAGCATGAAAGGGTAGAGTTTGAGATCCTTAGGGCAGCAAGGAGGGCACACAGCAAGCTCACTACCCTGGACTTCAGGAGAGCAGACTGGCCTCTTCAGGGATCTGCTTGTCAGAGTAGAATGGGATAAAGACCTAGAAGGAAGAGGGGCCCAAGAAAGCTGGTTAATAATCAAGGATCACCTCCTCCAAGCACTGGAACAATGCATCTCAACAAAGAGGAAGCCAGGTAAGAATTCCAGGAGGCCTGCATGGATGAACAGTGAGCTACAGGACAAACTCAAACACAAAAAGGGAGCCTACAGAGGGTGAAAGTAAGGACAGATAGCCTTGGAGGAATACAGAGAAACTGTCCAAGTAGCCAGAGATCAGGTTAAGAAGGCAAAAGCCCTGATAGAATTCAATCTCTCCAGGGATGTGAAGGAGAAGAAGAAAATTTTCTATAGGTACGTCAATGATAAAAGGAAGTCTTCACCAGCAAATGCTCCAACCACACTTCTCAAGACACAGAAGATAAGGTTGGGACTTGAAGAATGAAGAACCACCCACTGTAGAGGAAGTTCAGGTTCAAGACCATCTGAGTAACCTGAAGGTTCACAAGTCCATGGGACCTGATGATATGCATCTATGCATCCTGAGGCAACTGGCAGATGAAGTGACTAAACCACTATCTGTCATATTTGAGAGGTTGTGGCACACTGGTGAAGCTCCCAGTGGCTGGAAAAGGGGCAATGTAACTCCCATTTTTAAAAAGGAAGGCTGAGGGTACTACAGGCTGGTCAGTCTCACCTTTGTGCCTGGCAAGATCATGGAGTAAATCCTCCTGGAAACTATACTAAAGGACATGGAAAATAAGGGCATGATTGGCAACAGCCGACACAGCTTCAGTAAGGGTAAATCGTGCCTGATGAATTTGGTGGCATTCTATGGCAGGGTTACAGCACTTGTGGATAATGGAAGAGCAACTGACATCATCTACCTGGACTTGTGCAAAGCATTTGACAGTATCCTGCACAACATCCTTGTCTCTAAATTGGAGAGACATGGATTTGAAGAATGGACCACTCAGTAGATAAGAAATTGGATAAGAGAAGGCTCTGCGGAGACTTTCCAGTATTTTAAGGGGTCCTACAGGAGAGATGGGGAGGGACTTTTTCTCAGGGACTGTAGTGAATGGACGAGGGGTAACAGTTTTAAACTGAAAGAGGCTAGGTTTAAATCAGCTCTAATGAAGAAATTCTTCACTGTGAGGTTGGTGAGACACTGGAACAGGTTGCCCAGAGAAGCTGTGGCTGCCCCCAACCTGCAAGTTTTCAAGCCCAGGTTGGATGGATCTTTGAGCGACCTGGTCTAGTGGAAGGTGTCCCTGTCCATGGCAGGAGTTTGGAACTAGATGATCTTTAAGATCCTTTCCAACCCAAACCATTCTATGATTCAATGATTAAATATTGAATACATGTTATGTACATAATGGTAAATTTAAAATATTTAACATTTAACGTTCTCTTTCATACTACATATATGTCATGCTATTTGAAAGTTATTTTACATGTTAATAGTGACGTTTAAGAACCATTGATATCTGCAATGCCTCAAGTTTATGGTGCTATATTGTAATGTAACATTTTCAATACCTACATTTTCAAAAGTAAAATTCAGGAGCCCCTGAATTGAAAAGACAAGGTATATTTTCTGAACATCAAGCCCTGTTGTGTCTCAAGTTTTGTGCCCACATAATCCTACTAATGTACAGAATAATTAGTCACTATTTGATTCAGAAACTACATTTATTTTTTCCATGTAAAGGCATGATCTTTTTATTTACAGTGATAATGTTTAATATAATAATTTAAAACCTATCTTAAACTCAGTGTCTATAGTATTTAGTACTGGAAACTTGGATTTTTTTTTTTTTTTTTAATTTCTCCAGTGTCCTGGGTTGAGTGAGTGGTGGAGTTTTTTGGTGGCGGGGGAGGAGGCTATCGGGGCGGCCCCCTGTGAGAAGCTTCTCAAAGCTCCCCCAGCTCCAAGACAGCTCCACTTCTGTTTGGGAAATTGAGCCAATCAGCTGCGCCTCTGCGATAACATATTTAAGAAGGGACGTGGTGACGGGCAGTCGGACTTGTGAGGAGGAGTTGCTGCAGCTGCGTGAACACCAAGGTCAGTGGAGGAATGGAGGAAGAAAGGAGGGGGAAGGTGTGCCGGAGCAGAGACCCTCCTGTATCCTGTGGTGAGACGGCAGGGCATCCCCCCCCTGCCACCCATGAAGATCTACGGTGGAGCAGACATTGATTTATGGCCTGTTGCTCCTGCTTGCATGATCAAGGTTCTGTGCCCGAAGAAGGCCGGGGTCTCATGGGAAAAGGTATCCCTGCTGCTGTAATTCAGTGCTGGGAGGATTGCAGCATGCGGGGGAGTCCCATGCTGGAGCAGCTCGGGAAGGGCTGCAGCCGTGGGAGGGAATCCAGTCGGAGGAAGTTGGTGACCCATGACGGAGCAGTGTGGGGAACACTGCGGCCCATGGGAGGAACTCATGTTGGAGAAAGTTTGTGGAGGACTGTCTCCTGTGAGAGGGGGACAACGATGGAGCAGGAGGAACAAGTTCTGGACACTCCCCTCACCGAACATGAAAGAAGTGACAGCGTTGACTGCACCCCCCCATTCCCTTCCCCTGTGCCACTGGGGGAGGAGGTAGAGATATCGGGAGCAGAGCTGATCTCAGGAAGATGGGAGGGGTGGGGGGAAGGTGTTTCTCAAGATGTGGTAATGCTTCTCACTGTCCAACTCTGTTAGGTGTTGTTAGTGTCTGTAATAAATGTATGGTTTTTTTTTCTTCCCCTAACGAGTCTGCCTTTTGCTCGTGATCATAAAGGGGAATTTTTCCCCATCCCAGTCCTATCTTGAACCCCAAGCCTGGCTCTCTGTGCCTTCTCATTGCCAGAGGGGAAGGGAGAGAGAGCTGCTGCATTGTGGTTGGCTGCCAATCAGGCCTAAACCACGACATCCAGACATTCTCTTATTTCACAATTTCACAACAAAATAGTGTATATATATATGCATATATATATGTGTGTATAAATGTTTATATATTATATATATATATATATAGTATTGCTGATGACAGTTTTCATCATGGAATAGGATTTTACTGTATGAAACATGAGGAAATGAGATGTCTGAAATTATATACCAAAAGAGAATGCAGGATTCTTCCACTCCCTGACAGCTATTGTTGCTTTCCTATTTGAAGAATAGACGCAGTTTGGAGAGGATTTTCTTTATTGTTTTGAAGCACTTGGCTCTGAATGTAAAGAATACATCATGCTGAGCTACCAGTAGCAGTATTTATTTTCATTTGAAAACAGGTCATGCATTCAGCTTTGCTCTCAATTTCTGAATAATCTCAGTGATGTGCACCACACATGCTGTTTCAGGCTTCTGAAAGGAGTCATACTGGTAGCATCCCTTAACACACTTATCTTATTAGTGATCTGGGCTTGTCTTTCTTTTACTTCAGTTTCTAATCTTGCATACATGCCACAATGAAAGTCTGCCTATTAAATAAGTCATTAACATTGACTTATTTTTTTCTTTTTTTCTTTTTTATTTTTTTTTAAAGGTAAAAACTCTCAGCTTTTTCATTAAAACAAAGTGAAAAATAGTATAATCACTGCAAATTCTATCATTGCTTCTGAAAAAGTATCTATGGATACAGAAAAGAAACACACTGTCAGCGTAATACTCAGAACTTGATATTGTTATCTTCAACACAACTTTCATTGCTGAGAAAACAACCTGGAAAGGTAATTAGATCCTATCCCCAAAGGCAGCTATTGTTTTGTGTAAGTTCATCACATGTGTGATGAACCCAGGACAAGCTGACTACCCCAAAGCCCCCCAAATTAGGAAGCATTGATTTTTACTTTTAGGTCTTTTGTTTCTGTACTGTAAACCAACCAGAGAAGAAAGAGAAGACTTAGCAGCAGCAAATGCTAATTTACTGCTTATGTTTGGTATATTGTACTCTATTCACACAGCTCTAACTAAACAACATATTCCATGAAGATAATGTAAATTGAGGGCCACTAAAACATACAGACTATTCTGTTTGTCTCAATTTGATTGTATAACAATTACAGCAGTGATATTGAATTAAGGTGGTATGATGCTATTATCTGATCTCTCCTACTGTCTGGTAGTTCACTGTAGGTGTGGCTATGTTTCTGCCTGAACTACTACACAAAGTTCATGGTATTGATTTTACCATCAAAACACCTACAGAAATACTTAGTGATGATCCAGCTGGGTCTTATCCTGTGGGAAATTAAACCTTTCTAGGTTCTACAGAAACTGTAATGTTATGCATACTAGCTGTTGGAAGCAGACTGGAGAAGACTTAAAGGGTGGACAAGGAGATAGCAAGAATAAATAACTGCTTCTGGAAGACTTGACTTGGAGCAACCTCATTCTGAACACATCTGTTTCATATTTCATTTCATGTTCCCCATGAGTGCAAAGATAACTATCTGATTCCACTATCTGATGGAATACCTCTTTCCATTAAGAAGAACACCACTATACTCATCTGGAATGCCTTCTGTTGCTGTTTGTTAACCAAGGGAACATGAGTAGATGAACTGTACAGTTGTTATAAAAGAATTATTTCTATTCTGGCATATAAGAGATATTGCTACCATTTGTTACAGAGATTGCCAATTTTTAAAAAGAGTGTACCTGAAGTTTTCCAGCTGTGTTAGTGTGTCCTGGTTGGGGCTGGACTAGAGCTCCCATTGGTTTGGTAGCAGGAGGAGTGCTGCAGCACACTGAGACCCCAGGGGCTCCCCAGGTCCTAGTACCCTCACCTGTGCGTGGGGGTGGAGGGAGTACAGCTGGAGGGCTGGGCCCGGATTGGCCGATAGTCTGTGTCATGTGACATTGTGCTCACTATATAAAGGCAGGAGTGGGCCAGAAGGACCTGCCACTTCTGGGAGTGTGTTTGTGGTGGCTTTGTGTTTGGGATTGCTGGTTGGGAGCAGGCAGGTGTTGGTTGGCAGGTGGTGAGCAGCTGTGTGGTACATTACCTGTTGATACTGCTGTCAGTGTGTTATTCTGTTACTATTATTAAACTGTTTTTATCTCAACCTGCGAGTCTCCCTTTTCCCCTCCGATTCCCTCCCCATTCCCAAGTGAAGGGAGGGTGGGTGAGTGACTGCGTGGCATTTAGCTGCTGAGTAGGCTCAAACGACAACATAGTGTAAATGAAGACATCATCAGTGAAAACAGATACTTCTCTGTTGTGAGAGTATCAGTGGTCAGCCACCCATTGTGAATTTAAAAAATGCTAATTTGTCAGGAAAAGATAATGGCTATTGTAGTACTTAGACATTATTGGTGCCAGTGACCTTGGGCTATTTAATAATGGAAAAAAAAAATTATGTTTACCTTTAAGAAAAATTGGGAAGACTGGGGCCATATAGGACAATCAGCTTCATCTCAGTCCCTGGGAAGGTCATGGGCATGTCTTCTTGGAACCCATCTCCAAACATATAAATGACAGGAAGTTAATCAGGAGTATTTAATATGTATTTATGTAAAGCAAATATTGCTTGATGAACTTGTTTGTATTCTGTGATGAAAAGTGAAGCTGTAGCAATGAGGGGATTTAATATATTTTGACTTTAGAAAGACTTTTGACACTATCTCCTACAGCATTCTCATTTGGAATACGAGAAAATCTGAGTTAAATGACCAAAATATTAGGTAAGCCAAAAATTAGTTGGACTGCCAGGTTCACAGGTAAATAACCATTGGCTTGACCAGCTGATGACTGGTAACAAGTGGAACACCTCAGATATTGATATTGTTCTATATCCTTCTCAGCACTCTTGGTAACAACACAAAGCGTACACTCCACAAATCTGCGTACAGCACAAAACTGGAAGGAGGTGAGAGGTAACACTATGAACACCACAATTCTAATTTAGAGTTGATACACTTGAGGATGGGGCCCACAGAAGACTCATGAAACTCAGAAAGCAGGACTGCAAAGCTCTGTGGTTGAGGCAGAGTGAGCCCATGCAATAGTATGGGCTGGGAGCTGCTGAAAAGTATAACCTGAGGGTTATAGTGGATGCCAAGTTGCATTTGAGACATTCTTGGCAATGGTGTGGCTGCATCTGGAATACTATGACTATTTTCCCTTCCCCTGCCTCCCCACCTCTCCTTCAGTTAAGCAGCAGGAGGGAGTCCAGTTCAAAATAATCAGGCATATAGGTGATACAATCTACATGGAGAAGCTAAGGGAACTATCTTGTTTAATCTTGTGTACAGAAGGCCAATGATTGCTCAAATAACAACATGCGACTACCTGGAGTGTTACAAAAATGATGGAGACTAATTCTGTTTGAGTAATGACAGAAAAGAAGGGCTAAAAGTCACAGATTGTGAGTAGGAAGGTTCAAGCTGAACATTTTGAAAAAAAATTTTAGAGACTTCAGAGTTATTTTCTTTGGAGGCTTTCAAGATTTGGCTAGATAAAGCCATGACCTGGTAAAGGTTGGAATAGATGACCAGTAGAGGTACCTTCAAGCCAAAATTTCTGCGAATCTATGACAACCATCTCCCCTTCTTATTTCACAAGACTGTGTAGACCTTGTATTACTAATCTAATGAAGCTTTCAGAGAGAAGCTGAACTGCAGAGGAAAAGAAAACCTCTTTAACTTTTATTACTAAATACTGTTATTTTCTAAGGGAATGCCCAGTAGATGGTAGATGTGACTTAGTCTAGTTAGATGCCAAGTAAGATGGTACCAACCCAATGTCTGCAGCTACACTGTCAAGATGTTTTCAGGCAATTTTCTCCCTGCTAGAAGGAAGGAGACATACTGGGGCCAGTCATGCTTGTTCCTGCTGGAATGAGTTCTTCTATTTTGGTAAAACTGGAATTTGTGAACTTTGTAGCTGCAGTGAATGTTCTGTGTTGTTAGAGGGGTAGAGGTAGGACTATGGCCTGAAGCAAGTGTACTTTCCAGCAGCAAATGCATCTATTTGTTAATTTTTTGTGATTTTAATGCATATCTTCATCAGTTGTTCCCACGTAAACTTAATCATCACTACATCATCTCCTGCCACATCTCATTCAAATGTAAACACTTCTGTGTCAATATTTTAATCCATGTGCATATCTTTATCAAATCTTTTTCTTCTCTGCAGTCTTTCTCTAGTCTCTCTCTTTAGTTATAGTGTTCATGGCAGGGGGAAAGAAAAAGATTTGATCTATAGTCTAATTAGTCCATAATAAACTGAAGTTTTCTAGTTTCAAACACATGCTTATTTACAGGTCTTTACTAGAACCCCAGAATAAAATCCTCTGCATTTGAATCCAAAATCAATCTTTATTTGCTACTGCTTACTAATTGCTGTCTATAAGCATATAAAATTCAAATGTTTTAATCATAAAAACTAGTCAGCTTGGACTATAAGGAGACCTATGCTTGGACTTCTCACGTCTTCTTGACTTGATAATCATATTCTGGCAGAATCCAGTTTTGAATATGTGCATAATTTATATGTGCATATGTAACAGTTATTTCTTGGTAGGTTGCAGTCTAAACAATCTTGTTGTTATGTTACTAGATATCATCAGATTTTACTTGTATTCATTGACACTCTTATCTAAAGTCACCTCCTAAAACAAACAAAGCAAAAACCTAACTAAAGCTGAACCTGAATTTTGGTATCCAATCTCAAAGGTACAAGCACAGAGATAAGGTCACTTGTGTTAACATTCCTTATGTGAAAGGTCCTACATATAAAATAGATATCCCGAAAGCAAAACACAGTTCAAAAGAATGTATATTCTAATGGTTAAATGTATTTGTTTAAGTGAAACAGCTTGTTCTAGAAGTAGCATTTCCACAAACTTTTCCAGATTTATTTTTTTTCCTAATAATTTACAAAACAAATTAAATGTCATTACCAGTATAAAAGTGGGATAGAAAACTGGCTTAAACTTTACAACGTTGTACTATAAAAAAAAATCTTTAACCTTTTCTCAGCCTTGCATCAAACATCACTGAGTAGCTGGAAAGGAATAAAAGTCAGAGACAGATGTTTGCTAATAAAAAAAAAAAAAAAAAAATCAATATAGTCAGAGAATAGATTTTACTCTTCCAGTAAATATCAGAGAATATTTACCAAACAGGAAGAGAAAATTTTCAGAAGTTGAATGGGTTGTAAACAGCTGAACTTTAGGATAGTCTCAGAGACTCTTGTTCACGACTACAGTCTCCTTCATCTCTTTGGATGTTTTCTCATGTAGTTTTTTTTAGTTTTTATTACCCTTTTCAAAGCAGTTGAATACTTAGTATGTAAATGAAATATGTTCATTCCAGTAAAGCACTAGCTGTGATGAATTATATCTTGTGTTTCCTACTTCTATCAATCTTGCAATCAACTAACTTCTGCCAGTCCTCTACATTTATTTGGAAAGCAAAGATGGGCAAGTCGCTTTCTAGAAGTACCTCTGTTTCTCTATTATTTGAGAGAAAATAGCAGTTATATTTCTTACTGTAAGACCATCACAAGAAGATTGTTCATGAGAAATTAAAAAAATAATAGGAAAAATTAATAGGAACCAAAGTATCTAGTATCTGAAGTGCATATTCCCTAGTGCTCACTGAGAACAAGCCAGAGCACCTACAGTCTTGCAGGAAACAGTCCCAGGGGACACCTATACAGATGATATATACTTGTTTTGAGAAAACTGAGTTCTGAAATAAATCAGAAAAAGGAGAAATATACAGCAATATACATGATTTACATACTATTACAGATCATATATATGACAGATGAAGAATTTTTAATGGTAAACATGTGAAGGAAAGCTTGGAAGGGCTTGGAAACTTTATGGGATCCAAAAATAAACACTTTTACATTAAAAGTTAATATGTTTGTCTCTTTTGTTTGGGAAGGATTTTAAACTTATGTTTTAGAACAACCACTGCCTCTGACCAACTAAACTGAGACCTATATGTGGTGTTAGATGAAGAGGTAGGTAAAAATGTTTTTCTACTGAGTTCTTCAGGTATTCCTCTTAAGTCTGGTTACAGTACAAGATCAGACAGAGAACAAGATGAAGCTGAGGTATGACACTAAATGGCAGTTCCTATGTTCTATTTTCTCTCCCCCAATTGTCTAACATACTAATGAATACAAAGAAATATGCATCAACATTAGACAGAAAGTTATTGAAAATTATATCAAAAATGCAAACAAAAGTTTTACAGATATGCTCAAAAGGTGAGAAAGATTATTTTAGAATAGTTGTTTGACTTGTTTCTGTCATTAGTGTTTCCTAGAATCAGGTTACTTGTACATGAAGTAATTTAAATATACATAGTTAGAGGAAAAAAAAAATCTGCTTATAAGACCATGTCAGACGATACCTGGCACTATATCACAGTAGCTTCTGAAGGTAAAAAATTAACCCAATGGGATTAGTTCCTAGGGAAAAGCACTAATTATCCAGTGCAGATGAATGGAAACTTGGTGAACACTGATCTTTGTCTGTGTCCTACACAAGTGAAATTGAGAGGTTCAGCATGAAACTTTCAGGAAATACTGAAGCACCTCAGTTAAAACCATGTATGGAAAGAATATTTCATTCTAGTTGTATTAATATAGACAACTCATGACACTTTAGAGAAATTCTAGTAGAATTATATTGTATGTCAAATTTGGGCATAGAATATGACACCTTATACACATATTTAAATGTGAGTAAATATAAATAATAGTTGAAATTAAAGAAGGTTTTTATAGTAAAAAATATCTTCCTGATACTATTGCTCTGTCAGATGGACTTATTTATGCTTATTTATAAATACAGGGTTAAATTATAAGGTACTAACTAACCACATTCATTCATACTGTCACACACATAAACTTGTCAAAAATTGTATGGCACACCCGGAGACTAATTTTGAAATATCCATGTTCAATGCTGAACTTAGATGGGAAAACCAACTTTTATTATTATTCTGGCTTTCAAAATTGACCAATTTACCTGAATAATGCCCTCCTTTCCCTTTCTCTTTCTTTTGCTCTTGCCCTTGCCCTTCCCCTTCCCCTTGCCTGTGCCCTTCTCTAAAAAATAACAATCTATACATCTGAAAGACAATGTGAAACATCTTATGCTAAATAAATTGTTACAATGAAGTCTCCTATTTTTTTTAGACCTACATGTTTTCTCACTTTTTACATGAAAGGTATAACCAAACCAAATAGCCATAAGCTACACTGTAACTTTTCAATAAATGCCCTTTAAAAAACAAACAAACAATCAAAAAAGAGCTGTCGTTTCATACAGTGATTTAAAAGATACTATCCTTCAATTTCTTTATGTGAACAAAGTTTATCAACAAGAGAATGCAGTTTAGAAAAATCCCTTCTTATACAGACAAGTTGGAACACTAATATTTCTTTATTTTTTTTTAAATAAGAAATAATATTTTACCTTTCTTTTTTATACTTTTTGTGACTATTTTGTATTGTAAAAAATTGTGCACCATCATTTTATAATTCAAAAATACCCTCAAGGATCTTAGTAAACCGTGTTTTCTTGTCTGAGCTAACAGTTCTCATATGAAGCATAGCCCTTTTTTTAACTTCTGGAATGTTACTCAAAGTACAAGGTGGTAATATTTCTTATTTTTGCAAAATGCCAGTGGGTTGAAACTCTGGGAAAAAATAAATAAAAGATTTTGAACACTAACATATTAAACATTTTCAACTATCACATTGTATGACATGTTAATTTAGTACAATCAAATAGATAAATCTTTTCAAAATTATGTTGTAAATTTTATGATAGATTTATTGCTGATTCTTTCAATGGTCATTATAAAAAGGCAAAGTCACTGTTAGCAATATGTGTGCCATTTGTATAGATATACTCAGAATACATATTTTAGAAAGAAAAAGAAAAAAAGAAGAATGCCACAAATATCACAAAGTTTTAAAGAGAACAGCAAAAATATCAAAGGTGATGTGTGTTTAAATCATTTGTGTAGTATGCTTTAGTATTCCATATGAAATTCTTAATAAGTAAGCAGCACATCTTAAAGGACTGTGAAATTTTAAGTCTTGTTCCAGGTGTTGAATTTTATTTGGACATGCTTATTTTTGGCAATATTGAATTAAATATTCTCTGTGTGTGGCTAGAAAAAACTGAAATGTTCTGTTACAGGCACATTCCCAACTGTTCAGTCACTGCATCTTGTATAATGGGGACGTGAATGTGATTCCCGGTAGCTATTCTTGTTTGGCTTCTGTTTTATGAAGTCAGAAAACATCTAGAAAAATGAGAGCAAAGCCCCAAACCAATAGACACATAGAGTAGACATTCTGTGTCTTTTCAGGCAATGAATTTTTAAAAGGTTTGCTTAAAAAAACATAATATAACAATGACAATAGCCATTTAGCTATAAACTTTAAAATGGTTTTATTCCAAGACTGGGCAGCTGGGTGATTTGCACTAGATTTGTGTTTTGCTTTTGGGTGTGCTTTATTCCCACTAGATTTTAGTGCTTCATTTCCAGACACTGTTGTCTGCATTTTTGTAGACAATGCTAATTCTCTAGCAGATTGCACTTTACTGTTGAATTTTAGAAATTTAAAATGGTAAGAAGAGCGGATAATTTTAAATAGATGCAGTACTACTATTGTAAATATCACTACTAAAATGCAACAAGACAGAACATGCATTTATTAAAAAAAAAGAGTAGCCATCTTTGGGATATGTTTCTTAATGTCTTGCCTTTCTTCATATTCCTCTTTTACAGCCTCATACCATTTTCAATTTTTTCTATTTCTATTTTTCTATTGAATTGGCAAAATGCCTCTGTAGTTATTTAAAATGGTTTGATATAATGTTTGAATTTCAATAAAAAAATCCACTAGACTGATAAAATGATAATTTTTCTCTAGTTTTGCCCAGAAGCACTAGGGGACACAGCTATAGCAACTATTCCATCAGGCATATTACTCACATTAAACATCTTTAGCCACATAATGTGTTTGCTTTAAATACTCATTCCAAATCCTGTGATCTTGACCTTCTGATAAATTTGCTAGCTTAGGAGAAAACTCTCTAAAATGGATACATTGCCTCTTTATAGCTATGGCAAATTCCTTTACCTTTCATGCAATATCATACAAAAAGAGCAACATATGAATTTGATACAATCTGAATAAACAAGGGAGCAATAACGGATATATTAATCAAAACTTATTAGAAAGTATGCAAGCTATAAGCACTAAAGCTTCTTCTTAACAAGATTTCCAAAAAAAATATTTCTAAAATAATTCAGAACCATAATTGACTTGGAGCACTACTTTTTAAAAATTATGTATTAACATTTTTATGATTACATTTCTATTTTTAGTTGAAAGTGTAGAGATAACTTCAGAGAACCAGTTAGCATATGCAGTTTATTACATTAATTTACTTTATATTAGCATGTAGCAAATAAAAACTACGATATACTTGCTCTTTTTTCTCTTGTCTTGTCACGTGTAAGTAAAGAGCTTTACTATATATCCAAAGAATAAGAAAAATACAGGACATGATACGCATTTTTACTATACTATTTAGTTTGATACTATTATAGTTAGTATTTTTCACATGGAGACACAAGCATTTGCCATTATGAAATGGAATAAATAGTTAGAAATTGTCATTAATGTAATTATCTATTATTGCTTTGACAGTAAGAATGGGATTTTAATTAAATAAAGTGCATTATAATGAATAATCATTAATATATATATTTATATGCATATTTATCAATACACTATACATGGAGTAGTATAGGAACATGTTAGTATGCCAGCTTTATCTAACTGTTCTTCATGGAAAATACAGCTCATTGGTCAACCAACTTAAGAATAAAACTGAAACACCTGTGTTCCCTCTTCTCCCACCATCAATTATATGCTAGTTATTATTATGGGTGGAATAAAGAAGGAAAAAGAAAACATCATGCCACTTTATAAATCTCAGGGTTGCCCATAGCTTTGATACTGGGTGTACTTCTTGTTCTCTCATGTCAGTAAGGACAAAATAGAAAGCAAAAATCCTTGAAAAAGGGCAACAAGGATGACCAGAATTTTGGGATGTCTTTGAAGGAGGAAGGACTGGAAAAGCCAGAAATCTTTAGGCTGGAAATGAAGGAACATGGAACAATATGGCAGTAGCCCACAAAAGCAAGGAAAGGATGGCTTGGAATCAGCTTTTCTTTCTCCTTTCCCACACTAGATTTCGGGGACACGAGATAAAGCTAGAAGAAGCACCGCTTAAAATTAAAAAAGGCAGGCATTTTTCATTCAACAGAGTAAATCTGTGGGTCTGCTTGTTGAGTGGTATTGTCACAGAACAGCTGATGTTGGCAGGGACCTCTGGAGATTGCCTAGTCAAAGCTCCTTCCTCAGAGCAGAATTTTATACAGGTTCAAGGGAAGACTCTGTAAGTACTTAGAGACTCACAGAACAAATGACAACATGTTCAGAAGAATCCCTGTTTGAGGGAGCATGTGAGAGTACTGGAGGACAAATAATATACATGCACTTTTCATATTCTTTCCTGGCATTCCACTTATGGTCACCACTGGAAATAGCAGAGAGGGTTAGAAGGTTTTTAGCTTGAACCTGTACATCCATTCTTGCATTTTCATGTAACCTAATACATACATGCAATGCAAACCCTAAAATGTTCATGCTTCACTAAATGTAAAGAACTAAGCAGCCAATTATGAAATCATCAAGTCATGCAGAACCCATCTCATTATCTACATATAAACAGAGCGGCATCTGTTTTCACACAGAGAGGACAGAGAAAGAAAGAGACTACTGCATATGTATTCATAGCACATACAAAAGTGAGAACCTATTGTCTTATGACTTGCCTGTAAAGAGATCCTGATGTTCCCGTAAACTGGAGTCACTCCTATATGATAAAATGAGTCTCTTCTTACATTTACATCAGTGCTCTGGGAAACTTAGCTACATAGCTCTGTGTAATGTGTACAATGGTCAGACATTGCAAGCTGACTATCAACAGCTAAATGAAATGAAGCTTTCCAGTTAACAATCTTCCAACAGAAGCATGCCTTTTCTGTTACATGACACATAAGAGCTGATTGATACTCCAAACGAATACTTTACCATTAAGTCAATCTTTGGGTTGATGGCAGCACACAGCTGTGCAAATGCTCCACATGTTAAGCATTTTGAAGTACAGGAGAAACTTCTGATTATTGTCTGGAGGTGTGGTTGACATGAACAGCTTCAAATAATAGTTCTATTTCCTTTGGGATAAAGTAGCGAATGTACAGTACTGATAAATGACATTTCTGTTTAAAAGACAGTTTTTTATATATGATGGCATCATGTTTTGTTTTGTCATATAGTTGACTAGGAAGGCATAGGTAAAATTATAATGCAATATATATTCTTGGCAGAAATATTTGGAAATATTCACAAAATTTTCTATCACTGATAAAAATTCCATAATAACGTAATGCTTTTCCTTCTTTCTCCTTAATCAAGTTCTATTCAGTTATATGAAAATGTGTATGCCAAGGTTTCTGAAAAATGTTGAAATTACATGACACCTTTGCCTTCTAGTTCTGTTTTCTCATATTAAATTGTGTCTGTTACATTCACTAGATCTGCCATCACTCTCAGGATTCCTTTAAAATTTGTCTCTTATTGGTTCTGCCAGACATATCATTATTATTCAGCTCATTTTAGTTTCCCTTTTCTCAATAGCTGTAATCATATGCTGATTTTAAATGTGTCTTGTTATATCTGCTATATCAAGGAAGGAAATACTTTTAACATAATTAAAATGCTAGCTATGTAGGTTAGCATAGAATTTCATACAAAGTGAATGCATTGATCCCTGATCCAGTATTTGCACTATATCCGTTCCTGCTAGAAGCTTGAACTTGGTAACTTTCCAGACTTCTTTCACAAGCAGTCATTCTCCGCAGTGATCTGATAAAGAACACACAGAAATGCTAATGCAAGCCTGGCCTGCTTCTAGTTTTATTTAGGTGCAGCCTGTTAACCTGCTGCCTCATATGGGAATGAAAATGAGTACATGGGAAATGGCTAGACCTACTACACCCCTTAGACACACACAAGTCTATGGGGCCAGATGGGATCCACCAAAGCGTACTGAGGGAGTTGGCAGAAGTGCTCACCAAGCCATTTTCAATCATTTCTCAGCAATTAACCAGGGAGGTCCCAATTGACTGGAGGTTAGCAAATGTGATGCCCATCTACAAGAAGGGCCAGAAGGAGAATCCAGGGAACTACAGGCCTGTCAGTCTGACCTCGGTGCTGGGGAAGGTTATAAAGCAGATCATCTTGAGAGCCATCACACGGCACGTACAGGGCAATCAGGTCATCAGGCCCAGTCAGCATGTGTTTATGAAAGACAGGTCCTGCTTGCCTAACCTGATCTCCTTCTATGACAATGTGACCCGATTAGAAGATGAGGGAAAGGCTATGGCTATTGTCTTCCTAGGCTTTGACACCATTTATCACAGCATTCTCCTGGAGAAACTGGCTGCACATGGCTTGGATGACTAAACTCTTTGCTGGGTCAAAAACTGGCTCGATGGCCAGGCCCAAAGAGTTGCAGTGAAAGGAGTTAAATCCAGATGACACCAAGCTGGGTGGGAGAATTGTTTTGCTTGAGCGTTCTACAGAGGGATCTGGACAGGCTGCAACAATGGGCCAAGGCCAGTTGGATGATGTTCAATAAGTCTAAGTGCTGGGTCCTGCACTTGGGTCACAACAGCCCCATGCAGTGCTACAGGCCTGGGGAAGAGTAGTGGGAAAGCTGCCTGGTGGAAAAGGATCTGGGGGTGTTGGCTGACAGCTGGCTGAATATGAACCAGCAGTGTGCACAGATGGCCAAGAAGACCAGTAGCATCCTGGCTTGTATCGGAAACAGTCTGGCCAGCAGGACCAGGGAAGTGATTGTCTCACTGTACTTGGCACTGGTGAGGCTGCACATCTGACCTGGGTTTGAGTGAGTGGTGGGTTTTTTTGGTATCAGGGGAGGGGGCTGTAGGGGTGGGCCCCTATGAGAAGCTTCTCAAAGCTTCCCCACCTCCAAGTCATCTCCACCTCTGCACCAAAAATATGCCAATCAGCTGCACCTCTGCAATAATATATTTAAGAAGGGACGGTGAGGAAGAGTCAGACTTGTGAGGAGGAGTTGCTGCAGCTGTGTGAACACCAAGCTCAGTGGAGGAACAGAGGAAGAAAGGATGGGGGAGGTGTGCTGGAGCAGAGACTCCCCTGTATCCTGTGGTGAGACAGCAGACCACCCCCCCACCCCCGCCACTCATGAAGATCTACAGTGGAGCAGACACTGATTTATGGCCTGTGTTTTGCATGGTTGATTAAGGTGTCTGTGACTAAAGAAGGCCAGGGTCTTGTGGGAAAAGACTCCACTGTTGCAGTTCAATGCTGGGAGGATTGAAGCATGCAGGGGTGTCCCATGCCAGAGCAGCTCGGGAAGGGCTGCATCCTGTGGGAGGGACTCCAGTTGGAGAAAGTAAGTGTCCCATGCCAAATAGTGTAAGGAAACATTCCAGCCTGTGGGAGGGACTCATGTTGGAGAAAGTTTGTGAAGGTCTGTCTCCTGTGAGAGGGGGACCATGCTGGAGCAGGGATAAGAAGTTCCAGAAGCTCCCCCCACTGAAGATGGGAGAAGCAGCAGCACTGACTGCACCCCCCATTCCCTGCCCCCTGTGCTGCTGGGGGGAGGAGGTAGAGATATCAGGATCGGAGCTGAGTCCGGGAAGAAGGGAGGGGTAGAGGAAGGTGTTCTCAAGATGTGGCAATACTTCTCACTGCCCTACTCTGTTAAGTCTTGTTGTTAGAGTCTGTAATGAATGTATGTTCTTTTTTTTTCTTCCCTTAACGAGTCTGCCTTTTGCCTGTGACCATAATGGGTGATCTGCCCCTCCCGGTCCTATCTCGGGTCCCAAGCCTGACCCATTTGTTCCTTCTCATTGCTGGAAGAGAAGGGAGGAGTGAGCAGCTGCGTGGTGTTGGGCTGCTGACCAGGCTCAAAACACGACAACCTCCAATACTTTGTTCAATTTTTGGCCTCACACTACAAGAAAGACATTGAGATGCTGGAATGTGTCCAAAGAAGGGTAACGAAGCTGGTGAAGGGCCTAGAGCATAAGTCTTATGAGGAGCATCTGAGGGAACTAGTGTTGTTTAGTCTGGAGAAAAGGAGGCTCTGGAGAGATCTTGTCAATCTCTACACCTACTTGAAAGGAGGTTGTAGCAATGTGGGTGTCAGTCTCTTCTCCTAATTATCAAGTGATAGAATGAGAGGAAACAGACTCAAGTTATGTTAGGGGAGGTTTAGATTGGATATTAGGAAAAATTTCTCCACCGGAAGGGTTGTCACACATTGGAACAGGTTGCCCAGAAAGTTTTTGAGTCACCATCCCTTGAGGTATTTAAAAGATGCATAGATGTGGCGCTTAGGGGCATCATTTAGTGGTGGACTTGAGCAGTGGTTAATGATTGGACTATTAGAAGTCTTTTTCAACCTCAAAGATTCTATGATTCTATGATGCTTGTCAAATTTCCATCTTACTTTTTCAAGGTGGACTCCATCATCACAGCAATCAATGCATTTGTCAACTTCACATTGGTTTATTACAATTTGCTAAGAAAAATTTCTTATGGAGACATGCAAAGCCTAATTAATTCAAAATGTGTCTGCACACGTGTTAAGTAGTGTATCCTCAAGAATGAACTATATTTTGATTTGTAATCTGCAATAGCTTTCAAATTAAATATATGACTGTCACTTATCAAACCCTAAACATTTTTGATTCTTCAAAATCATACAGATCATCTCTTTTTGCATAACGTGACAGAATTAAATAGCATTTTTTTTTAATATAGTTGCCTAGGTTTCCCTTCAAGACTGCACCCCTAGGATCCCCCCACAACTATCTGCTTCATATTAACAATATATTGTTTACCTTATACATGATCTAAGACAAATCATTCTGCTTTACCCTTTTTTATGGTATGTGTAGTCTGCTGCCAGAGCTACAGGGTAATACATTTTTCAGACTCCACTTTTCTGCTCATACAACATCTCCACTCTTGAACTGTTTTAATCCCTTTCCTGAATCCCTGCAGAGATCCTAGGTGGTTATGAGGTCTATTACTCCAGTGGAACACCTTGCTCACACAGATCAAACAAATTAAAATAAGAGGGAAATGGAAACAAGATATTTTAAAATCCAAACTTCAATTCCTTATCAGTAAAATACAAGAACATTAATGTACTGATCTTAGTTTGTTTTTACCAACTGTTCCTGAGCAGCAGAAGAATAAGATTGTAAGACATCTTTGGTTTTTAATTACGTTATACGTGTACTCCAGCTGTGCCAAGAAAATCATTAAATAAAGTAAATATAAAAGAATGTAATGCAAATGTTTTCAAAAGCAATTTGATTTTTCTGAGAGAAAGAAAAGGGAAGAATTGTTACAAGAAGAAAACAGAATTTTTTTTCTGAGTGCCAAATGGCACCTGAAGAATTCTAAGGAAGAAAAAAAATAAGTTGCTTTCAGGTTTTGTGGATGTGTTTGCACTAATGCTGGAATTCAATTTAATATGATACACTCCATCATAATCCTAGTCCTGTATCCTTATGGAAGTCAGAAGTCAGGCTAAATTACACACATTTCACATTTTTTTCCAGCATAATTTTTACCACTTGAAGATGTTTGAAAGTGGTATGTTTTAAAGATTTCAACAAGATGTTGCAAGGATACTAGCTGATGCATATGATGTACTACTATGACTGCTTTTGACAACATTATTTGTCCCTTTAACTTAGTATTCAAGTAAATATTAGGTTATATTCCTTTACAAATGCTAGAGAATGCTTGGTTAAATATGAGTCAAAGATTCTTCAACCTTTTCTCATGTACATGTGGGATTATAAAGAGAAGTATCCAGCCTTTCACTATTTATCACTGCACTCATTACAATCAGTTCATAGTCAAGAATAAGTGGTCAATATCATAATATATGTTTTAAAATAATTTTACTTTATTTGGAGGAATTATAGAGCAACATATTCTTATTTTAAAATTCTTTTTTACCAAAATCTTATGAACTAGAAGAAAAATTGTGACATTCTGTTGATCATTTATTCTTTTGATCAAATGTTCACTCTTACCTGCCCTTGGAATACAAAAATCTAGCCCATAGAATTATCTTCTGGATATAAGAGAATCCCTGAAAAGTGCTGTCAAAAAAGCTTCTGTTCTGAACCAAATAATGTAGTCAAAAATAATCCAAAAAGTAGATTTAAAGAGCACCAGTCTCCTTTTATGAATCAAAAGGTAGGATCAAACTTACTTGTGTTCTTATGCATTTCTACGACCAACAAAATTACCCTATAACACTAAATACATTTAAAATCTTTAAAAAAACATTACTCAGAGTAGATGACAAAAGACACAATGACATCAAAAGTTACCTCTGTTTTCCCTAACAAAAACATTAAAAAAAAGAAGTGCTATGTTGTGCTGAAAAAGTATAACAATGCTATAACATTAAACAGCTTAAGCTAAGGCAAGGCCTGTCATAAGATTGTTCATATTATTTTCACCTGATCAGACTGAAAGCACTGCACAGATAATCCTTCTCAAGATAGTATGACTTCTGAATCTATTCAGCAGGAAGTACCTTAAATGCACATTTGAAAAAGCCTCAATGAAAGCATGAGTGAGACGGGAGGAATTTTTAAAATTATTATTATTTTTACTTTTTTAATTCCCAAGCCAAACATATAGAATAGCCTGTGACCAAAAGATGCAAAAGTGAAGATGAACCAACCGTGAATTAAATATAATGATAAAAATCTGAGTATTTTATGTGGAACAATTTATCTTCCTCAAACTTATTGAAAAGGACTATGGAAAGATTTCAGGCTTCCTATTACATACTCATATCAAGCATATGTGGGTTCGGTTGCATTGTCTTCTGATAAGCCCCCTTGAGGTCAATGATAGCTTTATTATTAATTTGGTAATTTATATAGTGTTTGTTGTTGTGACAGCCAGTTCCTTTAATTAAGAAGATTAAAATACAAAGGAAGATAGGTGGGCATCCTTTCAGATGGTAATCTGTTTTCCAAAGCCCTGATTCAGTGGCAGTCTGCCCAGGATAGAACTGAATTACAACTCCCAGCACCCCTCTCATTTCCAATGAGTTATTATAATTTTAAACCAAGGGTTTGAAGACAGAAAGATATTTCAGATAACACACAATTCAAAGGCTATCCCAAAAGATATTGTTCATATTCATTTCAAGAAGTAGCCTGTAGGGTTGCTCATGTAATTGATTTCCACGTAATTCAAGAAAAGCTTAACCACTCACTATACTACTGAGTAAAATTTCACATACGTCATAGCTGAAGCTGGTAGTGTTGCCCACAGTTAAGGCAGCCTGACACTTACCCATTACTGGACACTTTTCATTACTTGCTCTTTCCAGTTGTACCAGCTACAATAATACAAACATCCCAAGCCAGATCCCCAAGACAAGGAGACTCTGAATGATATAGCTTTTTGTCTTTCCTTCTGCCCATTCCACAGTGTGTAACAGGCAGTGAGACTGTCATTTGCTAGAGTAGGAGCTATTTCTCCCTTTCTTAATCATCAGTTATTCTGCTTTTCCATCTTCTGTATCTTCTGTACCAGTCTTATTCTCTAGTCTGTACATGATTTTTGTTCAGACTGCTTAAAGCAATTGAAAGGAATGGCACAAAAGGAGTAGTGTTCACATCATAATGTTCACAGTACAGGAGCAAACCTAACTTAATGATCTTTTTATGTTTCTTATCTCCATTGGTACACATTACTTGGAATGGTATCAGTTGCTGAAGGATAAGAAAGGGAGTTATGTCTGTTTTCTGAATCAGATCAATGTAGAAGAGGCAATCAGCTGAAAAAAGTCCTTTACCTGGACTCCACAGAAGAAGAAATTTGTATCAAGTATGGCACTTCTTTTTGCAGGATCACAACCATATCTCACATTAACATACCTTACTGTAGTCTTACATCACTCATGAAAACCTTTGTGATCTTGGAAACACCAAAAATCCTGATTTTAACAGTTTGCAATTCCTGACTGATTCCATAAACAGCTCCTCCTGATGGCCAATGCTGGGCTCAGAAGCAAGTGCAATGTAATTACTCCCACATTGTTTGAAATAAGTTTGGGGCTGCGTGAACACCAAGGTCAGTGGAGGAATGGAGGAAGAAAGGAGGAGGGATGTGTGCTGGAGCAGAGACTCCCCTGTATCCTGTGATGAGACAGCAGACCACCCCCCGCCAAACATGAAGATCTGCAGTGGAGCAGATGTTGATTTGTGGCCCGTGTTTCATTTCACCTGGATGATCAAGGTTCTGTACCCAAAGAAGGCCGGGGTCCTGTGGGAAAAGGTATCCCCGTTGCTGTAATTCAGCGCTGGGAGGATTGCAGCATGCGGGGGTGTCCCACGCTGGAGCAGCTCGGGAAGGGCTGCAGCCGTGGGAGGGAATCCAGTTGGAGAAAGTTAGTGACCCACGATGGAGCAGTGTGGGGAACTCTGCGGCCCGTGGGAGGAACTCATGTCAGAGAAAGTTGTGAAGGTCTGTCTCCTGTGGGAGGGGAAGTACGATGGAGCAGGGGGAACAAGTTCCAGAAGCTCCCCCCAGTGAATATGGAGGAAGTGGCAGCACTGACTGCACCCCCCATTCCCTGCCCCTGCACCACTGGGGCAGGAGGTAGAGATATCAGGAGCAGAACTGAGCCCAGGAAGAAGGAAGGGGTGGTGGGAAGGTGTTCTCAAGATGTGGCAATGCTTCTCACTGTCCTACTCTTAGTGTTGTTAGTGTCCATAATAAATGTATGTTCTTTTTTTTCTTCCCCTAACGAGTCTGCCTTTTGCGCGTGACCATAAAGGGTGATTGTTCCCCATCCCAGTCCTATCTCGAACCCCAAGCCTGGCTCTCTGTCCCTTCATATTGCTGGAAGAGAAGGGAGAGAGAGTGGCTGAGTGGTGGTTGGCTACCAACCAGGTTCAAGCCACGACACTATATGTCTGTGTACACATACTCCACAAACTACTTGTCATAAAATTAATTTTCAGAGAGTATAAAACACAGGAGTACATACATATCCATAAACTTAACAATTATAAATTTGTTAGGGTTGGTTTATGTTAGAAATTTTCACATATAATTTTATGAAGAGCTCTAGAAGATAAGTTTCTAGATAAAAGGTCCTGATGTTAAACAGTGAATGTTTTAAGGTAACAATATTTTTGAGCACTAGATTGAGCATCAAATCCAACTGAGTTCACATACTGCACATAGTAACAACACTGCCCTGAAACCTTAGCAAATCAATGTGTATTAACTAAAGCAGTTATATGACAGTTTTCATACTAACCTGCAATGAAAAGTTCTTCCAGGTCCATCAACACATACACCTCCATTGTAACAGAGAACTGAATTCAGTGTAGGCTCACTGCAAACATCAACATCAACTTCACAGAACCTGCCAGTGTACCCACTCAGGCAAGTACAAACAAATGCATTGACTGCGTCTTGACAAGAACCTCCGTTAATGCAGGGAGCAGATTGACATTCCTGAGGAGACAAATAATAATACATTGACTATACAACTTTAAAACACATTACTTATTCATACCAAGTGCAAGTGACTGAATCTGGAGATTAGAAAAAAAAAGTGTTGAACTTTTTTCATTGTCTGATAAACAAAAATCTTAAATTTGGAGCATTTTCTGTTTATATAAAAAGCCTTTGATTACAACTCATATTCTTGAAACTATGCTTGTTCCTACTAATTGATCTTGGAGAAATGCAAATATATTTTTATATAAGCAGGCTTACAGCCATAAGACTGTGCTTCTCACTCATGATTCTTATATTAAAATTTTAAAGCATGTGCTTGAGACATAGTTTATCCAATTATTCTTTCTGTGTTTTTATAGTAGGGTCTATTTCAGTGAAAAAAAAAACACATTAGTAAGATAATTCTGGACAGAATAAAAAATTACTTATATTAACCAATGCACACAAGTCTTCTATCAGTATTTCCTGAGAAATGTTTTCTTATTATCAATTAATGCATAATATTTCAAATAGAAACATGTAGAAATGTTTGTATTCTCATAATAACATTTTCCTCTGATAAATCTAATAAGAAAGTCATCAAATTCAAACCATGTAAAATAGAAGCAAATTAATGTTTTTCCAGAATTACAGGACAGTTTACTTAGTGTTATTGCCAGTGACAAAATGTGGGTTTGCCCTTGAGCACAGAAACCTAGTTTTTGTCTATATCCCAAAGGAGTTTTATTTTGCTGCTGCCACCCAAACAGTGTAGCTAAGTCCAGTATTTTAAATTTATTTTCATGCTCCTGTAACTTTAGAAGGTCTAATTCTCTAAGGATATCCAAGGCCACTCAGATTTCCTGCAGGTACTACAGTAACTTTGACAGAATGTAAATTCAGATATCCACGGGGAATTGTGAGAAAACAACTTATTTTTCCTATAAGCTCTCCAGCTGGGTGTATATAGGATGATTTATTAGTGAGCATTACATAAACTAATTGAATTATACATCCCACAGGAAGATGGGGATAGTTCTACAGACTGCCAAAAGTCCTGTGTCTAGGTTCTAGAAGTAGTATTTTGTTTATTAATTACATATCTTGTTGGCAAACATAAGTGTTCTTTGTTTATTAAAAATTCTCAATTAATAGTTCCAACTTTCTGGCTTTTTTTCCATTCCAGTAACTTCTATTTTCTAGTGTTCTTAATTTGTATTCACTTGTATCCATCTCTACCACTTCTGTATTTACAGCTTTGCTCACTAGCAGAATAAATTAAAAATCTATCAATTAATGGATCAATTTTTTATCTAATTATAATTCAACAGATAAATTCAAAAAACATCAAAATCATTAAAGTAACTAGAAACAAGTTCAAAGCTCAGACGAAATGTTCACAGCTTTGGCTGCAAAATTAATTTTCATTTTCTTCTATGGAATATATCATTCTTGTAAAGTTTTACAAAACTGCTTACAGTAATTATTTTTTACAGTAACATAAAACCCAGACAGTTTGTAGGAAAGAAATCACACTTAAAACTTTCCAGTATATTTTGATGTACCTGCAGTTAAAAGTTCATCTTTAGACTTGCAAAAAAACAGGGTACACTCTGTTACCAGATAAGTGCTAGTCTGCACTGTTCTTAACTCAGGCAAGAAAATTGTTTCAGTGAACAGATACACAACTATGCTAAAACGACACAGATAACTTTACTCCAGAGTAGGTGAGCTACCACACTACCACTAAATGATGTAATTTGTAGTCTAAGAGAACAAGAACATTTGATGGCACACTGAAATTGGAACACAGCTGTGATCTAGCCCTGCCTATCTTGGATCCTACCAGAGACTGACAGTCCAGGCCTGAAGCCCAAAAGTAATTTGACTTTAATTTCCTAGTGAAATCAAAGGGGAATAACCTTCTCCCGGAACTGCTCATGGTTTTAGATTATTAATGTTTCAGATGCCATTCTTACTTATGATGGTCTTAATTCCTTCCCCTATTCCCTGCTATTTCCTCACCCCAAATCACACCAAAGCATTGTCTTCTTAATTGTATCAGCATGATAGATTAAAATACTTGCTAAAAAAACAAAACAACAGCAACAAAAACAGGCCAAAGAAAACTCTTTTTAATGTTTTTTGAAAGCTGGTTTTCTAATTTGTTTCTATGTGCAGTATCACTTACTCCAAGATGAAATCTGCATGTATAGAGTAAGTACTTCAAAACATTACAATATTTATTGTTATTATGACTTTGTGTAACTTCTACTAACAATTTGCCAGCAATGAATGATTACAAAAAAAAAAAAAAACAAAACAAACACCAACCAACCAACCAACCAACCAACCAACCAACCAACCAAAAAACAAACAGAAAACTCCCACAAAGAATAAAATAGCAAAATGAAACTCCCACCAAAAATCACGATATTATTTTCAGGTCCTTGTTGGAGTTCTCAGAAAAAATATTCCATTTAGAAACCAGAAAAACTGCTAAGATCTCCAGGTACTATCAAGCAGTCGTAACACTGAAAGACTGAGGGGCAGTAACAGTGGAAACTTTTGTTTTACTTTTTTGCTTGATTCCTCAGAACTTTCTAGAAACAGTGAGCATTCTTTTTCTCTCAGATGGCTGTATTTCTTTCAAGCAATACTTTCATTTTTAGTCTCTGAAAACACAGAAAATCTCATCCTTTGGCTGGGGCCTCTTCGGTTCACTCGGGATGTGAACAGGAGGCATAAAGCTTTCCTGTTACTTCAGCACTGTATGGACTCTGTGTGTGAACAACTCCAAATTCACAATCAGCCTGGCCTCATAGGCCTGTTGCACTGTTGCCCAAGCAGTAACACACTATTCCAGGCCTTGCAGATTACTTTCTTTAAGAAAAGAAATTGAGATAATTCAGGTATTGCTCTGGTGCAATCTGTTAAAATAGTTTTATGTGGCAAAGCTTTGCTTAGAGGAGGGGGCTGCAGGGCTGCCTCTGTGAGGGAAGGGCAGGGCTGCTCCATGTCAGATACAACTGGTTCCAGCATGCTCCAATCGACCCACTGCAGGGCACTATTCAGCCCCACAGCCACAGTGGTGGTGCTTCTGTGAAAGTGTACTTAAGAAAGAGTAAAAAACATTGTGCATCAAGGTATTAGAGAGAGGAGTGAGGAAAAAGTATGAAAAACAGCCCTGCAGATATAAAGGCCAGAGAAGGAGTGGGAAGTCGTTCTCCAGGCAATCTCCACCAGAGATTCTCCTGAAGCCCCTGAAGAAGACCACTGTGAAACAGGTTGGCACCTTCCAGACCATGGAGGACCACAGTGGAGCAGATATCCACAGTACCACTTGTGTGAACACCACACCAGCACATGTAGATATGACCCAAAGGAAGCTGCAGCCCTTGGAGAACCCACACTGGACCAAGCTCCTGCCAGGAGCTACAGCCCATGAAGAGTATCCTGGCATTTTTGGAGGACAGTGTTTTAGTTTTTCACTAACAGTAAACTAATCTTCCCCAAGTTCAGTCTGTCTTGTCCATTACAGTAATTGTTGACCATGACCAACCTCCCTGTCCTTATCTTGACCCATAAGGTTTTATTCTCATTTCCTCCCCATGTTCTGATGAGGAGGGGGACTGCAAGAGCACCTGGGTGGATGTCTGTAAACCAGTCAAAGTTAACTCACCACACCTGTTTATTTATAGGCCATGCAACTTTCTTTTCTGTCATATCAGGGGAAGTAACCTGTCTAAACTGAGCTGTATTGCCTAGCTTTTTCTGTGGCCATCAGTGCTTTCTATCTTTTCCATTTGGACTTTCTAGTTTGTTCCCTTCACAGGAAGCTTCAGTCAAATCAGGGCTGCAGCCGTTCATCTCCAAGGAAACCAGAAGGTCAGAAGAGCTTCTCCTCAGGCCTCATCTTGTCAGGTTTTTCCTGCTCTAAAGGGGTTTGTTCCTTCCACTGTAACCAAAAAAAGAGGCCCCTTATTAACTTCAGTTTGGGTGCCCTGCTCATCCCTCACACATCATCACATCTGTAAATGATGTCCAGTATTTGCACTTTACAACATACCAATACTTCCCTTCCCAGCTTACCTTTTAAAACATGTACAGCTTCAATAGACTCACTTATAAATAAATGAAATTATTTAACAAAATAGAAATTATACAATTGTGATTATTGTATAGATTTCTTATCAACTTTTCATTTCACTAACCTGACACAATATACTCATCAAAAAACCTTTGAGTTTTTTTACATCTGATCTCCTTAGAGTAAAGCAAGAGGGCTTTCCCTTCAGTAGTTTTTTTTTTTTTTTTTTTTTTTTCTGAGTCTGTTTTTTCTGTGAAGCATACACTTTTCCCATTTTCATCTAACAAGGAATCCTTTGAGTTTATGTGTTGTTAACAGGCAATGACCTTCAAAAAGATTTAGAAGTTATAATGGACAAGCTATCAACAGGAATTCCCATTACAATGCTAAGGAAAAAAATTGTTAATGCCATCCTTAAGTCTTCAGAGAGGGGAACTGTGTCTTACACTTAGACAGGTGATTATTCCTCTTTTTATGGCTAGGAGAAACTGAAATATTGTGCCAAGTTCTAGAATCTGTTTATTATAAAGGATGTCAAAAAACTGAGAATATAAAATGATTTAGGTACTAGATAAAATGCTTCACAGTAAGCTAAGTCTAAGGAAAATAACACTTAACAGAATTTTTAAGATAGAAATTTTTTTCAGAAACATTATTACATCATATATCTTATTTTCACATGGTACTGCTGAAAACATAAATTATATGGGTTAAAAATTATTAGACAAATTCATGGAGTACAGGTCTGTTTCTAGCTATTAAAAAGCAATAATCAGTGTGAGTTCTTTGCTATAAGAAGTTCCAGAACTCTTGATGGCTCCATGAGTGTTCCTAGGTTTAGTTTATCACCAAGAAATGTGAGAGAGAGATAAATAATGGCAGTGTACAGTTATTTTCACAAGAAATATTATATATTTAGGAGCCTTTTAATTCACAGAGAAAGTCAGCACGAAACCAACTACATGGATACCCAAATCCAGATTGATCCAGCTAGAGATAAGGTCAAACTTAACTATTGAGAGTCAGCCACTGTAAAACTGTCAAAAGTAGCTGACAGTCCACCTTCTAACGTTTTTAAATAAGGACTGGATATATCTCTAAAACAAATGATTTAGGCAAACATAGGTTAAATACAAGTATTAGTTTCTATGGGGCTGTAAATGAGAGGAATATACAGACATCTGACAGAAGAAAAGGATGGTGATTTTCTGATTTTATTTTTACTAAATTATTGTTATGGTACTTATAAGTCCTCATTGATTTTCTTAGCATAGCAAGACAATTTAAAAGTCAAGACAAAAAAGTGAAAGACTATTAAGATTTCTAGTTATGCAACTCTTTTAAGGGTAGGTGTAAAGAATCCTTAGTTCAAACAATGAAAAACAAGATCCGCTACAGTTACTAGAGAACAAAAATTTATTATTTCTTGTTCTATTAATTTCATGGTGTAGTAAATGTAGTAGGAAGGGGATGACAGTCCCTTAAGAGAGACTACCTGGCATGACACAGTCCACTGGTTCTGCTAGTAGGAAATTGTTCTGAAACCTGGACTCTAACAACTAACCTAGTTTGCTCAAGGCATACAGACTGCTTATCCTAGTCTGTGGGTCCATATTGACATTTGTCTTTGGAAGTGAGGTCAATCTACCTAAGAAATACCATCTTTTTATCTATCACATTATATAATTTCCAAAGTTACAATCCATATCTTGAAATAATTATGGGAGAACACATTTTAGGAAATTGATAAAAATAGTGAAAATCCACTGTTTTTCCAAATAATGTGTCAGTTCAGTGTTGTTTCTTAAAATAAAATCTAGAAGTGCATTTTAGAAGTTAGGATTTTTTTTCTCTTTTTTTCCATCGAAAGGACTATTTTTCATTAATTCTCCTTGGAAACTCTGATTAGAAATATAAAAATTATTTCTAACAACACTTCAAAATATATTTTAATAAAAGAGATTCAAGGCAAAAATTTTGTGATGATAGATGTATTTTTATTTAAGCAAAGTTTTGCTTTGTAGAAAAAAAGATAATTATAAAATGGACTAATTCTGAACATAACTAACTCATATAAATTCACTATGAGGGAAAAGAAGTCTACCAGAAATATACATAAGCTATTTACAAATCTATCTTTTGACATAATTGTATGTATGTGGTTCATTATACAGTCTAATTTCCTGTGAATACTTATGATATAAAGCCATGAGTACCATTTGCTGTTTGATTTCTTTGTAGACAACTATGAAGTGATTAATTGCAAGGGAAGACTTGAAGCAGTAAAAGGTAGTGGCACTGAACATCAATTCAGGGAGTGGAAGCAAGCATCCTAGTATTTGTGAGAAAACTGGATTCCCAGTGAAAGTCACTGACTTGTAGAAGGTAGAACCAAACAGAGGTTTAAAACTTGAATTTTATGGAGTTGAAAAGAAAGAAATAAGAAAGGAATCCATAGATAAATACTGCATCACAAAAGAAAGATGCTTTCGAGAGTTGTGTTTCCAGTCATTTAATGATAAGACTGAGAGCAAATTTATTCTCAGGTTAAAAGGGGAGGTTTTTGTGATAAAAAAGAGCCATGTGGTTAAGGGTTTGGATTAGAATAAATAAATTTAAAAAAAAAAAAAAAAGACAGAAAGGAAAACAATGCTCTAAATAAATGCTTTAGAAAATAATGTGTTAAACAAGGTTTTGTACTTACAAATTATGGTATGCATATGGTTTTTAATGCACCCTGAATCTAGATTTAAAGAAAAAATATCTAAATTTACTCACAGGAAATGTACAATTTCATGGTTTAATATGATTTCATAGTTATGCAAAATAGCCATGGTTCAGTACATTATTCGTAAACTATGTGTATGCATTTCAGTTTCTTTCAAAGATATTTTACTACAGATTAATTTATCATGCCTGCAACCATCTGATGAAATTACAACTGCTATTAAGAGACCAAAAGGCCCAGGTTTCTTTTGCTAAATTTAAAATAGTCCTTAGTATAAACTATGGCTTGCTAAGCTATAGACTTTTTCATTCACATGGGAGTTCGAAGTTCACTATTACTTTGGGATAAATCTCAATAGTATTTCGACCATGTAAAAGTCTGAAGTTTACATTAAGAATTAAGATGAATGCTCCAGATGCCTACTTCTATTTTATGTTTAACAAAACTATAAATGAAGTGTACTTTTGTAACCAGTAAAATTATTGCTCTATTTTTTTAAAAACTTTTTGTTAATATTATCATATATTCATATTAGTTAACTATTAACTTCACAAAGATTTATCATTTGTTGGAATAAATATATATACAACATTTTGTGGAATGAACTAAGAAAATTTATTTCCATATTTCAGAAAGTTGGTTTTATCCAACATCATTCAATTCAAAATTAGTTCAAAATAATTTACTTTAAAATTTTTGATTATGGACATAAGAAGAGAAAAATAATAAAAATAAAGCTACTTTTTAGACAATAATACAGAACAGGAACATACTGAATCAAACAAGTGATCCATCTGGCCCAATAATCTGTCTACAGTAGTGGCGAAGAGAAAACCACTTTAGGAAAATTATGTGAACTTTGCCACTTTCTACAGTCTATGTCCCATGCATCTTCCCAGCAAGCAGAACTGTCTAATCAGACATGATAAACAGTACTTCCCTGACTAGTTCATTTATCATTCATTTATGGACCTGTTGTTCATGACTTGCCTAATTTTTCTGAACCCACTATGAGACCATCTACCTCCTCAGCCTTCTGTGGCAGCAAATTCTAGAGGTTCTCTGCTTCCTGTGAAAGTACTTTTATTTCTTCCAAATGTTTCTCTGATTATTTTCATAATGTCCCTCCAATCCTTTTACTACAGAATCTGGTGAAGAATTTTTCCATTTAAGTTTATCTAACACCGTCATAGTTTTCTAAACCTTAATGACATTCCCCCCAGCTTTTTACTTCTTCAAAAGGAACAGTTTCAGACATTTAAATCTGTCCTTACAAGTAAATTATTCAATTCATATTATTCCTGTTGCCTTCTAGCTTCTCTAACTCTACTGCAACCTCCTTGAGATGCAAGGTCCAGAACTGTGCACAGTATCCGATATGTGAGCCCACTCAGGCTTTATATAGCAGTGAAATCATGCTCTCCATCTTGTTTTCTGTACTCTTCCAGATCATGTCCAGCATTTGTTTTTGTTTTGTTTTGTTTTGTTTTGTTTTGTTTTGTTTTGTTTTGTTTTGTTTTGTTTTGTTTTGTTTTGTTTTTTTCATATTCTGCCCTGTGACTGCATATTGAGACAATGATTTCAGAGACCTGGCAATGATTGCTCCAAATCTTCTTTCTTCAGTTGTAACTGACAGTTCTGAATTCAACTCTAGGTTAAATATTAGGCTATTTTTCCATTAATTATGATTTTACACTGAAGCTTATCTGCCACCTTTTCACTCTTTCCATTTTGTGAGGTCCTTCTGGCATTCCTCAAATACAGAGAATTCACTGAACTTCTTTTTCTATGACTTTTCCTCTCTGAGTGCCCATTTTCCACTCTAGCCATCAAGCAATCCCACCAATTCCCTACCTGACTTCTTGGTTTTGATAGATGTGAAGAGATTTTTACAAGTTAGAGTATACTTTACAAGGCACTTTTCAATTTGTGTTTTAGCTTTTTGAACTTTCTGTCAACATCTGTGTTTTATGGACTTTGTTTTATTCCCACATGGGCAAGCTTTTCATTTGTTAAAATGCTAATTTTTCCCTGTGACAGCCATAAGTTTCTTCCTTAAGTCATTACAGGGCTTTGGACCAGTTTGTGTTCTTGAATTGTGGCACACATTTTACCTGAGCTTTTAACATATTATTTGTTTAATTGCCCCTAGTCTACTTGTAAATTTCCTATGGTTTTCACTTGGTCCTCTTAAGTTAGTTGACAATGTGCCTCATTTTTGCATAGTTTCCTTTCCTGAAATTGAATGTCTATCTGTTGGATTTATTTGGCATGTTCCATCATGCTACATAAACCTAGCTGTATTATAGTCACTAATAGACATAATCTCTGTCATTAACACTTCTTGATCCAGATGCTGGTCTTTCCAGAGGTATGCTGAACGTTAATCATGCTTGGATTTTACATTCTGTCATTCTTAAATAGTGCTTTTCTATACTTGTCAGTATTTCCCAAGCATCTAGTTTAAATATTCCCCTACAGCCACTTTAATTATCATTCAATAGCCTGGTTTCATGATGATAAATGTTCAATCCATTGTCGTACAGGTTCCTCCAATTTCAAAAGGTTTTCTGTTTTCAAAGGCATTTGAACTGCTTAAATTGTTTATATCAGCATATCACACATATACTGGGGCTGAATCTCTGCCTCTCAGGTCTTATGTAGAACTGGCAGTCTTTCAGTGCAAGCTAGATACATGACCTAGACTTCATTTTTCTGCCCAGCTGCATTTAGAACCTGAAGAACATGCTTCCTCCTTTACTGTTTATCAGCACAGGTCACAATTAATGGCTCCTTTCTAGTACACTGAAGTAATGTTTCTAGAGATATTGTGAGATCCACTATCTTTCCAGATGATGTCATAAAGCCAGTTACCTATGTACCTAATAACTGAATAGTCCTTTTTTTTAAAATACTCATAAGTTCCTTGATGCAAGAGCATACTGTGATACCAATTATAGGCTTTTCTTATGTAAGAGATCAGAAGTTTGTCTATCAGTGAAAGGTCATCAGAGGCCTTACCATTTTGGAGGTGAAGCTCCTCTGCAACATTCTTGTAGGTCTCATCCATTTCTCTACTTCTCCAATTCTTATCCTCTTTTTTTTTTTTTTTTTTTTTTTTTATTATTACTTCTCCATTTAATAGAATCTCCAATTCAGTCACTCTTACTTAAAATAAACTTATTACCTCAGGGCCAGGAGGTCCTTGAAGTATTGCACACACTTGAAATTGTCCCATGGGCAGGTAATGACAGATATTGTGCTTTGCAGAATAAAGTGGGTATCTCCCTCTCCTGCTCTTAGATTTATCTACCTACATTTTGAGCATAAATTACATTATTTTTTGGAAGTTTACATTAGCTTACCTTCTTTCAAGAAACTACTTACCTTACTCAACCTTCTTTAAACAAGTTACCAATAGATAAAAACACTTGAGAGTGTAAAGTAGTCCCACACAGGCATAAACAAGAGCATCCAGATCACCTGAGGTTCTTCGTATGTATGTTCACTGATGTTTGACAGGCACATATATGCTACACATATACAGAAAGAATTCTAGGGAGGGGATTCTCCTCTCTAGCTTACATATTACAGTCCATTAAGACCCGGTCATCACAGTCAGTGGAGTCCAGACTCACTAATGAAATGCAAATGTCCATTTCAAAAACAGCTGAACAGCTCTGCAGATCTCACTGAATATTCACCACATTTTCATTTACTATAGTAAGTGCATAGGCAACCAGCTTTCAAAAGATACCTCAAGCTAGGCAAGCTGAATCCTACTGTTCTTCCCAATCAAATCACAGATAATTATATGGCTGTCAAGTCTCATGTATTTTGTGCAATCTGGCAAATCCTGCTGAATAATCGCTTATTTGCTTGGACTAGCAGAATACTGTTCTCTGACTCCAGATGTGCATCAACTGTGGTGCCTTTGTGTAGAAAATTAGTTGTTTTTCCTGATTTCCCCCTTGTTTCCATCTTTTATGAAAATAGAGAGGAAATATCAGTAAAGTCAGACAAAATAAATAATCCTAGGATGCAGTCTGATCACAGCTTTCTATCAGATAAACGCAGAAGCACCAACAAGTTGAATATCCTCTAGTGTAAAGACTCAAAACATTTTTTACTCTCTTTTATGACAACATGAGACAGTCTTAGCCGAGCATGGAAGAAGCACAACTGCTAATGACTTCTCATTGGTCACAGCAAAAAAACAAAAAGCCAATGTAAGTAAGAAATGTCTATTACTAACCATAATTACTATTACTGACCATATTAGCCATCTATGTTTACCTATATCAGACAGAAAAGATGAATTTTCAGTTATATATATTAATCTTAAAATTTCAAAATTATGTAAATTTCAAAGGAAATGATGAGTATTGCAACTCATTAATACAGCACATATAATATTTCACTCTTTCTTGAATGAAATCCATAAATGTAAACACAGTGAAAACTGTAGTAGATAGGGAAGTTTCAATATCCACACTCCACATTAGATATACAAAAGTTATAGGCTATACCTATAAAGATATAAAATGATTATTGTTTTTGCGAAAGTGTTAAACAACCTGAGAAAGTCTTGAAGTTTATTTTCTTGTAAGCTGTATTGCAACACATGTAAAGGATGAAAAAATCCAAGATGAAAAATCAAAAAAATCCAGGTATATCTAGTTAAATATATTTACACATATATATATATTCTATTTTTAAATTGATTATTTGAATCGGCTTAGTTGCTCACCTTGTCTGGCTGGGCAATGCCCACATAGCTACTCTCTACCCTCCCTCCTCAACAGGACAAGGGAAGAAAATAAGATGACAAAGCTCATGGGTTGATAAAGACAGAAAATTCACTTATAAATTTCTGTCACAGGCAAAACAGAATCAACTGGGTGAAAATTAATTTAAGTTATTGCCAATTAGAAATAGATTTTTGGACAGTGAGAAACAAAGACAAATCTTAAAACCACTACCCCTTCCTGCTTCTTCCCAGGCTCAACTTCACACCTCCCTTCTCAACACTTTTCCCTCCTCCTTTCACCCTGAGCAGTGCAGGGTGGGTGGGGAAGAGGTGTTGCTGTCAGTTGGTAACAATTCCTTGCTGCTCCTTCCTTCTCACACTCTTCCCCTGCTCCCGTGTGGGTCCCCTCCACAGGGTGCAGTCCTGACGGTGAGGCTTCTTGTGCACAGGCTCCTCTCCACAGGCTGGAGATCCTTCCCAGAGCTTAGTTCTGTGTGTACGCGCCATGAGCTGCAGTTCTTTCAGGGCATATCTGCATGCTGCAGCGTGGGGTCCCCCGTGGACTGCAGGGTGGATATCTGCCCTGGCATGGTCTTCTGCATGGACTACAGAGAAATACCTGCCCTATCATTGTTCTCTCCAGGGACCGCAGAGGAATCTCTGATCCGGCATCTGGAGCACCTCCTCCCCCTTCTTCTTCACTGACCTTGGTGTCTGCCAAGTTGTTTTTTACACATTTTTTCCTCACTCCTCTCTCTTCTGGGCAGCATTTTTTACCCTTTCTTAGGTATGTTCCCACATAGGTGCCACCATCTTGGGTGAGGGGCTCAGCTGTGTCCTGCTGTGGGTCTGCTGGAGATGATTAGAACAGGCTGTGTCCAGCACAGGCAGCACAGAGGCCACTCCTGTAGCCTCCACCTCTAAACAAAATCTTGGCACCTACTCCGAAAGCAGTTGCATAAACCATAATACAAATAAATGTATCTTCAAATTAATAAAAAATTAAAATATATTTATCTGGATTAATTCCTGATTTTTTTTTTAAAACAAAGGAACTGGTTGATGTTAATCTAGAGCAAAACAATTATTGTGCATGAGCGTACTATGACTATCCAGATGTACACACCCCTACACAGTCAAAAAGCCTTGTTAATCACTAGAAGACTTGCATAGACACGATATATGTCTGAGCAGGATGAATGCAGTGTTAGAGCCTTAAAAAATATGACATCTGCAGCATAATCTAATCTGGGAATCATATTGCATGCAAATAGAATGAACATCAGAAAATGAAGCCATCACTCTGACAGACTTATCTGTCAAATGTATATGTATATTGTTTCTTTCTATGAATTTCTATTCTATGCATTTTGAAACACCTTAGTATGAAATGTGGTTATCTTTTGAATATGACTTTATGCAGTTGTCTACAGGTCATTTAATCTCTCATTCTCTTAAAATGGAGGAAAGTGTAAATCATGGCTGTTGCTAGAGAAAATACTACCCAAGGGTATTCTGTATTAGTGTTGGCAACAGCTGATAATCATACAGATTTGCAACACCATATCATGATGTGCACTCTGTTGAGCTGAATTACTTATTTTCTGACTTTTTCTTTCTGTGAAGGAAATTGGAAGATAATATTCCACCTAGATTTACTCCTCGTGTGAGACTGTCATGCACTTTCAACAGAAAAGTTGTGGCCCATACTTCCTTTATGTAATATGAGGTATTTTTAGTTACCTAGTAGTTTTAGTTATATATAAAAATTCATTAAAGTACCCAACATGCATACATAAGTGGAAAAGAAGTTTGGATAACATTTTGGAATGTGTTTTTGACAATTCAGAAGCACAATAATAGAAGCTAGATAGCTCAAAGGGAGGCAGATCTCATGCCAGACTTTCTCATGAGAACAAATATATTTAAAAGGATAATATCCCAAGTCTGATTAAAGTCTGTTTGGCACAAAATCTGAAAAAGTCTAAGCCAACTCAACACTCTTCCCAAAATGTGGCCAACACTGTAAGAACTGTTCATTGTTATGTCAGATGTAGTCATTTTCTACAAGTTGGGTTGCTGACCATGAGAATCTTCATGGCACAGACTTGCATGTACAAATGCCTTCTTACACACAGTCATTATCCATGATAATGCAAAAATATTCTTGAATTTGGGCGAAGGAAGTGGGCAGTGTATTTTATATGCCATGGTTTTATATCATTGAATTCTACAAATTACATAGATTTTGAAATTTTAAACACGTCATGCCTACTTTCAGTGTAGAACATTCCACCTTGATGTTTATTTTTCAAATACACAGTTAAACTACAGCAAATGGGGCTCGCAATGCAAATTAGGTAGTTATATCATCCATGCTTAACTGAAGGATAAATGATTTTCAGGTAAAGTTGACTTAGTTTGCTGTGGCTTTTCAGATTTATCATTCACACTTCACCTTTAAACTTCTTTAGACATTCACTCACTTGTCTTTTTTAATGTGGTTTCATGTAAACAACAAATAATGAACTTTTCAGATAGATTTGAAACAACTGAATGTCTGTCGCGCATTTTCAATAAAATGACCTGTTCAGAAGTTGCTTAAATAAAAAAGAGTTTCAAGTGGCATATTACCCTTTCCCCTATAATTAATATAAAATTTGAAGTCTTACATTAATATTTATCTCACATCTTGAGCTGGTCCATCCCAATTCACAAAAGCATTGATATCCATCAATGAGATCTATACATCTGAAATACAAAATAACATTATTCAAATGAAGCTATGTAATTCTAGATTCAGCACTAGTACTATCATTCCATAAATTTCAAATTATTGGTCTGATGTAACCAACTGAAATCCATGGCACTTTTAATTAGTTTTAATAACGGATTTCAAATGTGTATATTATGGGTGCTGAGGGATTTTATAAGGATACTGACTGTCATATTAAAAGACGTCTTCCCCTTTCAACCTGTTGGCATGTAACAGCTAAAGATTCACTTTTAAGTATATTAAACTCCAATTAATCCACATGTACTGAAAACTGGTTTATGCTAATGAACAAAAATGAGAGAATCAGGTAATGTAACAGTATATTACATTAGCTTAAGCAGGCAACATCTGTCATTTCTAAGTGTGCTTGTACTCTTACTTTATGGAAGAACATAATTAAATGTATATTTATCAACCTTCCTATATCATTAAATCTTAAATATTGCTAGTTAAGTATATTATTTTTGAGATAATAATAGTTAAATAAAAATAGCTACCTTCCATGAAGACAAGGATCTGGCAAGCACTCATTAACATTTATCTCACAGTTTGTTCCAATAAAACCTCTCCTACAGTGACATTTATAGGAACTGATGTCATCAATGCAACTTCCGTTGTTGAGGCAAGGAGTAGACATACATTCATCTATATTTACTTCACATCTATCACCTGTGTAAAAAAACAAAAGATATGACTAAGCTTTAAATTCTAAACTCAAACCAACTAACAGCTTATTTTTATCATTATTATTAATAATTCCAGATAAAGGAATTAATTTGCTGCTTCCCATCGGCAGATAGGTGTTCAGTCATGTCAGGACATCAGGGCTCCATCACATGTAACAGTTACTTGGGAAGACAAATGCCATCACTTTGAATGTCAACCCACTTCCTTCTTCTTCCCCAGCTTGTATTGCTGAGCATGACATCATAATGTATGGGAGATCGCTGTGGTCAGTTGGGCTCAGCTGTCCCAGCCGTGTCTCCTCCCAACTCCTTGTGCACCCCCAGCCCACTTGCTGGTGGAGTAGGGTGAGAGGCAGAAAAGGCCTTGGCTCTGTGTAAGTGCTGCTCAGCAGTAACTAAAACATTGATGTGTTATCAACACTGTTTTCAGCACAAATCCAAAACAGCACCATACAAGCTACTATGAAGAAATTCAGGTCTATCCCAGACAAAACTAGTACATGAGAGATAATGCAAGAACTTTCTCCTGATTTTTCAGGTGTGTGGGTCAGAGGAGGTATGGAGGAGGAAAAAAGAGTGCTTAAGACAAAAGGTCCTCCCCTGGAGCAGAGAAAGTGTCCAGAAGCCAGAATTTACACCCGTTCCTCTGGCTCTTCATTTCACAACAAAATGAAAGGCATTTCTTGCCTTTCTGTAATGAGGTATTTACTTAAGTATCACAGTCTCAACTCAAACCCAGATATTTTATACACAAATGTGAAGAATAAATGAAAAGTTTCTATAACCTTTTAACATTCCTATACATCCAACTACTGTCAGCTTTTCAAGTGAATGAATTCATAGTAAGGAAGAAGCACAGAGATACACTACTCTTTGTCTAGTCCATGTGTGAATATACAGCTAAAGATCAGAATCAGGCATTTGCAATAAATCTATTAACATCTTACCAACAGAGTTACTTTCAGATCATGAGGAGTGTTTTTACCTACTGAAGGTCAGTGGGGTAATATTCACATTACTATGAATGTTAGGTATGTAAAAATATTGTACACAATTGAGAAAATTCCTTTTTTTTTCACAATATACTCTCTGTCTCCGAATTGAGTCAAAGAGAACAAAACAACTTTCCAGATTCTGTTTTAAAGCCTGTGGCCTCAGCCCCAGCAGACCCAGAGCTCTGGTGTCACACTCTAGCAGAAAGTGCATGACAGGAGATTTAGCAGGTACCCCCAGGGAAATGGGCTGAGGGGCTGCTGTACAATTTTGTATTTGACCGGACCTTGGCATAGTGGTATTTGTACTGCATTAAGCTATATATTGGTACCAAATAGAAGGCAGTTCAGAAACCTGATTATCCCCATCCCATGGAAGCATTTGGCAAACAGCTCTGATCATTCATTCTCCTTGGACACTCTTGCTCGTTTAGTGTCACACTGTCTGGATCACTGGTGTCTTATTTGATATCACTACATATAAGAACTTAAAAATTTCAGAAATAGATATTTTGTGAACATATTGCCAAAATTTAAATTCAGAAGCAGAGAAGCCAAGTTCATCTGTTTGTTATAGAAGATCTAACCATCAAAGAGGCAATTATTGTAAATCATTATTAGAAAAGATAATTCTTACTCTGCTCTTATCAAAAACATTGCTTCAAAAACATTGGCAGGACAGTAGTACTAGAATATACTTTGAGGTCACTTTACTTGTAACTCTAAAAGTGATTATTTTTCTTGTATCTGAATGATGAGGCCACCTCTATAACATTGTATTTCTATTCTACACCATTATAAAAAACAAGGTAATTCCATGATTGCAAATATTTTGATTTTCTTGGTCCATTTAGCAAAGACTGTGAGTTTTAAAATGTGAAAGTCCCAAGATTAAGTTTTTTGGGTGTTTTTGTAAATTAATAATTCCAATCTTTGTTATCTTAACCAGCTGTATTTTCACTCATTCATGATTTCATTTCTATCTTTCCAATGCTGTTGATTAGAAATGGTATTATCTTCCCATGCAAACAAAAACATCTGTTCCCCTAAGAAGTGTTACTAACTTAAACTTACCAAATTAGTGAGAAAACATATTAATGAAATGGGTAGTATTAATGTACACAGACTGCTGGTGTTTTTTTTGCACAATGCACTCTTAATAAAACTGTATGACTTACTTTTAAAAATTCTCTCTCCTAGTTAATTACACAAGTTACTTAAAGGTTCAAATCTGTATTTTAAGTGTTAAAGGTTTTCAGTTCAAATGTAGTAATTTGTTTCTGATAAGATATATGTGAAAGCAATTCTAATGAAAAATATGTTTTAGTTTTTTATGAATTTTTAAGGCAGATATTTCTGATCTTGAAGTAAGCAAACCCTAGAATAGCTCTGTTCAGCTTTTTATTTTATTATGTAAAATAGTCTGCTTCATAAATAATCCAATGCCATTCATTCCTACTGCTAACTTTCACTGCTACTGTCTTCTGCATAGGTGTAATACATCCACTAAAGGAAATAAACCTGAAATCAAATTACATTCTAGTTTAAAAAATACTATATTTCTAGTAAGATATTTAAATATTAGTTCAGCAATATATCAGTAGCAGATTCCAAAATCACCTAATGAAATTTGATTTGACTATGATCAACCCAGTAGAAGCTTGGCAGAGATACCTCAGTGGCTGCAGCCTTTCATTTGAAGAGGTTGACATATAGTGATACATTGCTTCAGAAAGACAGATTAAGGGTTAAAGTAATCATTGATAATTATTCCATATTCACATGTCCTTCTATTACTACCTCATCTATTAAGAGAGGAAATATCATAGTTCCTTTAGATGATTATCATCTTGTAATTAAATGGATTCTGTTTTACATTCCTGACCTACTCTTATTTATGCTACATTGATCTACTATCTCAGTGTCATTGAATAATTTTTTGCCTGAGCAGCTCAATGAATGCAATGGCAATGCACTGAAAATCTATTACTTGATTGTGGGAAAATAAGACTCAGTGCATAAATTTAATGTGTCAATAAATGATTACAAAAATTATGTTTCAAAAGATGAGACGTACTGGGAAAAACATGTTTTATATCTTTCTTACATTACTAGAAAACATCCTTACAGTTATTACCTTGGAAAGATTTAACAACAGGAATCATTGCAGTAATTTTTTTTTTTTTTAAATGTATTCAGTTACGTACTCAGAATTACCCAGTTGTGGAGACATATTCAAAATGTACATTTTATAAAGAAATTTTCTTTTTCTGTGACTTGTAGACTTAAACTGGTTATGACTTAATATATTTAATAGTCACAATAAAAGAGAACGTGTTAGTAAAATGCCATAGAATTGCAATCAAATCTGCAACAGCTCTTAAAAGAAAACAAAATCAATAGGTTACAAAGTGCCCAAACGCTTGATTGATTTGGAAAAAAAAAGAGTAATGAATTTAGTAAAATTCTGATCAAAGTGACAAATTAGAACTAGTAATACATATTGTTAATGCAAAGAAATTATTCTTTCCTGTATGGTCTCATGTCTTTTGTAAAGGCCTTCATACCTCCTCTTTGACAATCCAATAAAATATTAATAATGAATTAATGAAAAAATAAACCTTCAGAATAACTACATAAATTGGAGAAAGAAACTATCTTTAGTATTCTAAAGAGGGTATGCTTATGTAAGTTTAAAAACCTGTAAAATAATTTTTCTACAAATATGTAATTCTGTGGAAATCACAGTGGGCAGAATGTATCTGCCCATTCCTCAGCTTCTGTGTGGCACTGGAGAGAGCAGAGTTCAGATAATATTGTGTTAGGGAAGTCAGAGTGTAATACATGCCAACTAATTTTCACTATAGTAAAATTAAGCAGCTAGTTTAAGATATATGTCTAAACTCACTAAAATGGATAAAGAGAGAAACAACTTCAAAGAATGACCTGTATCATGTCTTGGACACTACTTACCTTGAATATCCTAGCAGTGGAAATGACTGCATAATTAAATTGAATTAGTAATTTGGACTAGCTTTCTAGCTTCTAGAGGACTAAAATTAGGGAAAATTAAGCCTATTCCTTGTATCATCTGTAAACATAATTATTCATGTAATGCAGCTTGCTCTACGTTTTCTAAATCTATAGGTTTGGTTTGGTTTTTTTTTTTTTTTTTGTGGTGTGCAAAATAGTTTTTGAAATATCAACATTACACTTGAAATAATGTTTCCTTTTTCTTAGCCTCAGTTCTTCCACACATAGAGTTCAGGGAGAAGATATCACAGTAGCCTTACTTTATTTCTGTCCAAATACTGTGAAATCCTGTACATCACCTTTCAAGACAATCTTTGCTTAAGAGAATACTTAATGTCACAATGGGTTTTTAACTTCCAGGTTATCTGAAATACAGGCACAAAAATTCATGAAGTAATGTTCAGGCAGGGAGTAACATCGGAAACTAGAAAAATGCAACTTTATGCTTAGTTTATTTAAAAGCATGTATTATGAGATGAAATTAAGATTAGATTCTGCCAAGAAAGACTGAATGTGATAGAAAGAGAAGAAATATCTTGTAGTGATATCTCCATATTCTGCCCTTACTAAGAAAGCTTTAGCAATATCAGTAGGCAAAATGGACTTTTAGCCCTGCCAAGTTTCAGACATATGTCGAGAGTAAAAGCCCATTTTGTCATTCCCACCCTAAAAGGAATTTGTGAATTTGCTGTGAATACAGACTATAATCATTACAGTAATTGCTGGTACAATAGACTTAAAGGTGGAAACGAATACATGAAACACAGGGAAAATAATTAAATAAAAGAGAACTCAATAAAAATAATGTAATTTTGAAGTATTAGTTCTAACAAAGAAAATAACTTGCTCAATAGTAGGAGCTAGTTTCAGTATTCTTGTCAAAATGCACTAACTCAAAATATTTTTCATCATTTTTCTAAAAAATAATTTACATTCAGATACTAAAATGCCTTCTTTAAACTCAAGACTCATATTTTAATACTGTCTGAACAAATCAGGCCAAATACATCCCTGGCATTAATCCCCTAGCATCACTGGATTAATCCTTTCTGATATGAATAAACATTTTCATTGAAATTATTTCCAACAGCAAAATGTACTAACTTTGTGATTTGTCACATTGTAGACACAAAAAGGCTGGCAATCGTTCATGATGGTAACCTAGAAAGTCTCATTCTCTTCCAATGTGACCGTCATTTAATTTGAAATCTGCCTTCTTTTTCAATCCTTGTTCAAAGTATGAAACACCTTAATAAAAATAATCTTGCCATATTATAACCATTATAATATAATCAAACATTCTGCAAAGTTCATATGAGAGACAGACTATAATACCACAGAACTAGCACTTTACTTAAAGCATTGCCTGCAAATTGTTTCATAGCTCTGACTGTGACAGATGTATTATTGGGCTGATGACACTTCTTGGACCTCTGCTTCACAGATTGTACTTACCATGCTAGAAGTAATGGCTCCATGTGTCAAAGAAAAGGGAAAAGTACCTCACATATCACATTTGGGAAATTATTGATATAGATGGTAACCTGGGGGCTACCCTGCATGTCAGAGTGCTGCAGAAGGCAAGGAAATGCCATAGATGTGAGAAGACAAGAGTATAGAGTAATAATAATGACACTAAGATGAAAAGGAGACAGCTATTCTCCTACTCCTTCAAATTATCCATTTATGGGAAGGATCATTCTGTCTCATACCTTACCAAAGAAGATTCAGCAGCCTTTTCCAATGCCTTTTTTATGTTCAACCCACTTCATTAATTGGGGTGCCTTGACCTTTCCTGGCACTAGCTCATCTGCACAATTTCAAACCTACATCCTAATCTAGGTATTGTCACATCTTCCATCAAAACTTTAATCTTTTCAACTGTAAACCCAAATAAGAAATTACTTCTCTGCCTTCAAGGATTTTTCTCACCAACTTCATATCCAACCTAGAATATCTCCCTCTTCTGATTATTGGGCATTTTTTCTCAGCATTCTGTTAAAAAGATGACTATGTTTTTGCATTTATTTCCTTAGAAACACATCCCCCCAACATCCAACTGAGTTTTTACAAGCTGTAATGTACCTAACAAGCTCAAAAATCAGATACTAGACTAGATACTGTAAGTATTTTGGCAAAGGAAAGGAAGATGTTTGAAATGCAGTGGGTCCTAAAAATATTTATTTTTTGCAAATCCTCCTAGTTTAAAAACTAGAGCTCCTCAGGAGATTTTTTTCTTTCAACGGGTGAATATAAAAACAGGCCATACAACAAGCACCTCTGATTTATGTGTGATCTCAGACGCACAAGCATTGTTAGAAATGCTCTCTTTAAACTTTCATTACACTACTAATAGGAACAACACTGAAGCTTTTCCACATATTTTTGCATTTTACCTATGACTGGTGTGCTCATGCCAAGTTTTATAGTCTATGTAACATACATAATTTATTTTTCTTAAAATAATTCACCTATTCAATGTCATTAAGACAATTTTTGATTAGTTTCTTTATACTGCATGGACATAACTGCAAAACTGTATTTTTTTTAGACAGTAAATAACATTTTTTTACAAGAAAGTTCTGTGATAATCTCTAGACACCCCCCTCTTGGTAAGTAAGCTTGACATTTTCATGACATTTTGTATTTGGATGTTTTTGTGATTATATGTTACATTTCTGAGAGTAGAAATACACCGAGTTTTGAAAATATAATATATATTCTGGTTTGTTTACTTCTTATTAGACTTATAAGAAGACATATTAGAAATTATACATATATATTTTTAAAATATACAAATAAATATATAAATTCTTTATATTCCAAATATAAAATTATTTGATTGTTAGAGCTAAAGAAAAATAATAATTTATAGACCTCTTCAGTTTGTTTGTTTGTTTTGTTGGTTGTTTTTTTTTTTTTTCCTAGGCTACAATAAAGAGATTTGAGTTCTATTTCAGGAGATTAAAGATTCAGGATACTAATTTATGGTGAGTGGCTAGTATGAAAAGAGAAGAAACTGAACAAACACAGAATTTTGTGTAAGAATAAAGTCAAGGAAAAACTACCTGGAAAAGAAAAACTAATACATAGTAAAAAACAAGGGGTTGCTGAGGTACTTGAAATTGGAAGGGAACAGCAAATTATCATGGTATACTAATTTATACATGATACAGAAAAAAAAATATAGGTCCTTCTATGGTAAGTGAAATTTTTATATCCACTTGAAAAGAGCCAAAACTGACAGAAAAAGAGAGATGTCCTTTCAGAATTACTCAGCATCATCCAGTTCTTTTCTTGTTGAAGTCAATTTTAGTACCAACTACCATGATAAGACTATTGACAACTACTTGTGACCATTCTATGAGATGTCATAATAAACAGATGTTAATCAAAATATCAATTAAGAGATTTATCATATGGATGTATAAGATGGACATTAATGTATAACTAATAAGCCAATTATATAGATTAAAAAATATTGTATAGAATAAGTCCAAGGAATAAAAATATTGTTGTTTTAAAAATACACAAAAATACTACAGAACATCTTGCAGAACATAATCAAGTTACAGAAAAAAAATAACTCATTTGTTAAATAATTTCAGCATGGGAGTGTTAAATGCCAAAAGAAATAGAAAGTGAGGTGTAACAATATTTTCTAACATGCCTATGTATCATAGAAATTGTGAATAATAATGGTAATTCTTGTGAAAAATCTTTACATTTGTAGATGAATTACAGGTCCTAGTACCATATGTATATGAGCTTATAGAGGCTTAATTAGTGGGGATGTCTTAAGTCAGAAGTTTTTAAAATCACCATTCATCTAATTGTTGTCCTCATTATTGATATAACTTCAAGAAATATATAACTGTAAACAAATATACATTATCAACAGAAGTTGTGGGAAAAACTAGAATACGATACTTAACACTGGTAGTTATTTACAGCTTCAAAATCTTTATCTGGACAGATATAAAATATGTATTCAAACATGTTCTATCTTCCCATGATCAAGAATGGTAACTGATCATACCGAGCTGACTTTGTGCAGGAAAAAAAAAAAAAACAAAACAATAAAATAACACAGAGCAAAAAATATATCAGCTGAGCTAGCTGGGATCAAAAGCAATGTAAAAGTAAACTGGTATATGGAAAAATAATGTACTAGCATCTCATAATTAAAGCAAAACCAATCTGGGATGAGTGATAGGTGAAAAAAATCAGGTAGTTTACCTATTACAGGAAGATGCAGAAGATACATCTTGAAAAAATATGGTATGAAATATTTTCTACCAGCTATAAATTTATTTCTACAGCTTTTGAAATACCTTCTATAAGAAATACTTTTTCTGAATACACATATATACAAAATCACATTGTAAATAAATGCTTTAGTCTCCTTATAAGACATTTTCCAGCAGAATTTGTCTTTCATCTCCAATAAATTAACTTTGATACAATATGCCCCAATAGTCATATTCTAAAACAACCCTCTTACAAATCTAGAAATATGTTGCTTCTTAAAATGAGTAACTGTCTGCAAAGAACTAATACTCATTTTGTCACAGTGACATTAATCTTGTGAACAGCATAAGGTCCTTTTAACATCATTTTAGTGTAGCCTCATTCAGATTGTTACGAGTAAATAAGCTGTAACCAAGTCTCTTAAGTAAGCTGCATGATAAAGTAGGGCTGATGAGTTTGCTGAGCTTGTTTTTGTTGATTTCATCTTAAGAAAGATTTATTATAGCATAGTGACTAATATCAGAGATTTAGATTTTCTATTTCTATTGTATTTTATGTCAGTAATAGATTTATTTCAGGCAGTTATTTCACTTTCCTTGTATTAAGTCAAGTTAAATTAGTGCTATTGGGACTGCAGAAAATTCTAGTGTTTGCAAACTATTTTGAAGTAAATTTTTTTTCTTTGTTTAGCCAAGGTTTGATTTCCACTCTGAATGGGAAGGGAAAGAGAACTTTACAAGATAAGCTTAGACCACATGAAACAAAGTAATTAAGACAAATACAGATTAATTTGCTTGATCTAAACCTCTGAAGATATTTGTTTATATTAAATATTAATTTGGGATCTTAGACATGCATGCATGGTGTTTGAGAAATGTATCTGCTTATTTAATTTAAAAGTGAATGTAAGAACTAGAGGGATTAAATACAAAATCATCATCTGTATCTTGAACTGTTATTTAGATATCTGAACTCTAGACTGGAGTATGATGAGACCATTAGAAGCAGCAATCTACCTAAGCAAATTAGTTCTTGGCTTATTGGTGTGCCTAATCATACAGAGCATCAGAGCAAACATCAGATCTTTGTGATTTGAACACTTTCTACTAAAAATAATAAAAATTCAAAAATTCTCATTTCTTGTGTCAGGTGAAGGGGAACACACCATATAGAGAATCTAGAATTTAATAGTCTTATTAATGCTTTAACAGTCTAATAGCCAAATTCATCAGTACTGAAAAGCATCAATAATAAAATAGTTACACCAAAAAAAAAACCCAAACATTTCCAGTATTTAACCTTTTCCACTGGTGGTGTGCTCATACTTCAAATGTCCTGGTGTGTCTAAAGTGTAACACCACAGTTTTCTTCCCAGAATTGTAAATAGGGGGTGGAGGGAGAGGCATTGCAAGGATTTGGCAGCATCATGATATATCTTTGTCAGGAGGACTGTGATGTGCCTGGTGGGGGATTTTTTTTCTTCTCTTTGCTTGAAGGAACATGATGTTGATACTTTCTTCTTGGGCTCTGATTGGTTTTCCCTTTATACCTTTCCCTGTCACAGCACCCTTTCTTCACCCAGGCTGCCAGCTGCAGCCTGGCAGTGGATCCCAGCCCCAGGCACACAAAGGGCTATGGTTTGTCAGGCAGTGATGGGGCAGGGGGGTGTCACCTCCCCAGCAGAGCCACTCCCAGAGCTGAAGTTGGAGCACAAGAGGCAGCAGTCACTGACCCTAGTGAAGACGTTAAACCAGCAGCTCCCATCTTAGGCCATGGACAGGCTGAGCCCCTGCACTGCCAGGTCAGCACACAGCTGGGCCTCGTCCTGCTGAGAGCAGACATCATATTTACTGGATTACAAAGTGATAAAATCAAGCTATACTTAGAGTTATCACAGTTTAGAATTATGAATCAGTTCACAGATGAATAAATTTGCAAAAAAAGATGGAGAACAAGATAAACCTGAAGACAATGTAAATAAAATCTATTAATTTATGTCTGAATATTGGAAACATCATGACAAAAATGTCATAGTTGTCAATATTGCCAGAGGAGGTCATATTGTAGCTGGGTAAGCTGCAAATATCAATTCAATATTTATGACATTTTAACTTTGATTTTAAGAACATAGGTTTTAGTGTAAGCAATTATTTTATTAAAATTGAGAAAAACTTTTAAAACTAAAAGATAACTGAAAACTTGTATCTGAGAGACAAATTTCTGAGAAGCAAATTATCAATTTAATTAATGCAGTTCTATATGGAGCAAAGAACTCTATTAGTATGTTGTATTGTATATATAACATATATTTCATAAATTGCTTATATATATTAATAGAAACATACATACATAGTCTTACAGAGAAAAAGCCATATTTTATTCAGTATAGTCACTGTTTATTAGCCATTTTAATTTTAACACTGTAATGTAAAATGGTGTGTAAAAATAAAATAGGGGAAATTTGAGAACTGCACTATGTGGTAAAGGCATCAATAAAAAGATGTTCTAGCATCACTCTAAGATAATGTAAGTATAGCTTTGTGTAAAAAAATACATCACATTTACTTCCTTACCACTCTATAATCTGAATGACTCCAGTATATACCAATACTATGATTATTATTATATATTATTATAGTTTTTTATTTTCTTCTCTATTAGGCATGTTTTGTGTAGTCTGTAATAATCTTAGTTAAAACTGAAGCACTTATGCATTTTTACAGTCAAATGATAATAAAAGTAAAATTCTACTATATAACTGAAAACTCAAATTGTCTTTCTCTTATCGGGGCACAAGGAATCACACTTACTATTAATGAAGTAATGTATTATTCACATTAGAGTTCAAATGTCCCATCAGAAATCAGAACAATACTGTCCTTGGAGGTTTTCCAAGGAGATTAGCCCTGAGCAGCCTAGTGTGTCCCCATAGCTAACTGATGTCAGCAAGAGGTTGGACTAGAGAGGTCACAAGGTCCCCTCCAGCCTGAACTATTCTGATTCAAGAATTAAATTTCCCCAGGTAGCTTGACCTGGTAGCCTGGTTACTGGCAAAATGCATGGGATCAAAAGTATGCAATGGGTGCACAGAGGCAAATGACAATGCAACAAAATTTGATCATGGTTATGTGCAAAATTAACTTGTGAATAACATGTATTTCATCATAGCCTAATAATTTTCAAAATTCTTATGCTATTTAATAACACTCTGGTCAAGTTCAACCTCCCACAAAAAATCCCAAAAGAAAGTATAAAAAAAAAAAGTAGAAAAAGTAGGCTGCTTTTTTTTTTTTTTTTTTTTTTTTTCCATTTAGTTTTATAATAATCACACACTGAGATTCTGTGCAGGAAAACAGGAAGTACAAACACTAGGCCATAATCTTAATAACTGGAAATAATCTTAATTACTGGTGAGAAAATGTATTATTTAGAATACAGGTATGCATTGGGTGACATATTTAGGCACTAATGTATGGTTCATTTAATTACTTTAACACAACACCTTCACTACTTGTTTCAAATGAGAACTTGGCAACTTAGAACAGTACTTTAGACTGACTGCTGGGAAATAAACCAGATTCAAGTCATGTAATCAGTGAGACCCAGAGAGTTGTCCCATACATTTTTCCACTACAAACTAGGAAAAAAAAAAAAAAAAACAAAAAACCAATAGAAATTCTAAAAAACCTACTAGATTCTTAGTATGAAAGGTCAACCCATTCTACTTTAGTGAACAAAATACTCTTCATGAAGTCATCTACTTCTCTGAATCCTGTTAAGGATAAAAGACAGAGATTGCTGGCAGAGGTAGCTACAGAGAACAAAAAAAAAATCCATGATGCTACCATGGTCACACTTTTCAGAAATAAGAAGCACAGCATTATAGTAACTGTTCCAACACATTGCCTGTTGACCTCTGTGAAGTGAAACCATCACTCAGTAGTCATTGCTTTAGATATTTACTGCTGTCACAGACTGGAATATCCACAGGTTTTTAAGTGATGAATTACATGTTTTTATCTAACTAGTTCCCAGGCATAAATTTTTGAGTGCATAGCAAAAATCTACACCATCAGAAATAGCTATTAAAATATTATTTCATTTGTAGCATGTTTTAGAAATACTACAATAATTTAATATAAAAGATTTAGACATTAAGTACATTTACAACTTACACAAAGATCAAAGAAATATCACAGAATCATAGAAGAATAGACAGGCATTATGATGCATAATCTTACTCTGTGGAGTTCTCTCATTAAAACTGCTTAACAGTTCCTTTGTCACAGTATTTGTAGCAGAGCAATTTGTGTGGAAATGGAGATTTTAATCCCCTGGGCCATGGTAACTGTTACAGAATAGGAACTCCTTTAAAACATGCACAGAGGCATACTTGAATATATTCAAAGACGCCTCCAAATTTACACTTGCTGAAAAGTAGAGAGACTTTCCTAGCTAGCAGTAACAGCTAGGAAACATCTCTAACAGTTGCACCAGGGCTTTCTCAGATTTGTTGTAAGTATAGTGTGAAGCACTGATTCTGGCTCTGGAAGCCCTAGATAATTTAAATTCTCACCTAATAGTTTACCATAATAGATAAGTTCTAGATATAATCACTTGAACACAAACTCTCAAATGTTCTCACTGGATAGTCCTATCCCTGAATTCTGCATTTCAAACAGCAAAAAAAAATCTTCAGGGAAGGTTTCTACATGTGCTTTATCCTGAAACACAGATCTAATAGATCATATTTATGTTATCAATTTCAGTTGCTACCTGTTTAGCTGGAGATTGTCTCAGTTTTATTAAATGTTCCTGTTCTGTTAAATACTATGTGTGTGTCCTAAGAAAGATACTTAGGACGTATATATATAATATCATGATAAAAACCATAAGGCATACCACAGAACTTCACAGCAGCACTTCTACAACTAGGATACAACATTTAACAGTGATTTTATTCTTGCAAGACATGGTTTCCTGGACAAAGGGATTATTGTTACTATGATTACTTTGATTGCCACTTTGTGGCAATAAGACAGAAATAACAATAATGGTGCTAATATTCTAGGAGGAATTGGCAAAATCTGTTACTTTCAGAGTGGTAACCAGCCTTTCTGTGAAATCCACAAGGCAAGTCGGATACTGGAGGACTTTAGGAACTTGAAAACTGAGGAAAAACCTATCAGTACATGTCTAGGTAGCATAATGAAGTACAGTGTTAGAGTCCTAAGAAAAATGTTCAATGCAGTAGCTCTGGAAGCCCAGAGGACTTTAGTCATGTGAGTATGGCATTGCATCTGGCTTTACTGCCATGCCTCTAAGGAGAACTAATTAATCTGGGGCTGATATCAGTCATGCATCTAATTTTTTTTTTTTTTTTGGCCATTCAATCTAGCTTGCAAATTTTGAACTGTGATGTATAGTATGCTTGCTGCTGTCAGCTGTATGAGCTGTATGATCACCTTCCTCCATTTTCACTAATAAATTAAAAAACTGTTCTCAAACATTTCCACGTCTGCTTGATATGGGGCAGGAATGTTTCACATAAGCTGACAGAATTCACGGATGGCTAACCTACTGGATATTTTATATTGAAAATATTTCTTCTGTTTTTTTTTTTGTGGTTTGGGTTTTGTTGTTTTGTTTTGTTTTTTTTTTTTTTTTTTTTGGTTGTTGTTGTTGCTTGTTTGTTTGTTTGTTTATTTAGTATAAATCATTAATATTAAACAGACCAGCTACAGAAAGAGAATGTGGGAAAGGAGGCACCACCATATTATTACATTTTGTGCAAGAATTATCTTCAAGATTTTGTTCTAGTCAAAATGGAGTGATGTCTACAAAAAGAAGCAGAAGTTATTTGAAAGTCTTTATTTTTTTTTTTTTGCATTTAATAACCTCTATGAAGGTGCAGGAAACTTGGAGAAAAGTCTGTGAGAATCAAATTGAGATTTTCTCCCAAACCATGATGCCACTTGAGACAATGGGTACAATAGGAAATGGATGTAAATCCTAACATGTAGATTACTGCATGAACAGTGTTCTTTCTATCATTGTAATGCGGTGTCTTCTACATTGATGCTATTCATAAATAACTACAATCCATTAATATCATGCTTTTTCTTTTCAGTAGTAAAAAATAAGAAGCAGAGCTAGTTTTATTCCTATATTAATGACTCCTATAAATCCAGAAAAATAAGTTGGTCCTGTTTGAAGATAAATGCCAATTAACTGTACAACACATTGGTGAAATCACCTTAGAGCTGCTATACTAAATACATTCAAATTAGACAGTAATGAGCATGAAGAACAAACACTTCACATTTAGGCATTCTTTGCCAAAAGACAAGGATTTTTCTCCCTAAAGACACGGATCTGTAACCCAAAACAATTATGTTTTACTAAACAAGGGGAGTGTATTGTCATCCAAGTTACTAATCACCAAGTTTAATTTGTATACACAGTGAGAGTTGCTGTTGCCAAACACTCATTACACTCATTATGAATGGACTGTAGCATTGTATATTTTGAGCATAATCTGTACAAAAAATTAGGTAGTTACTGACTTTGTCTCCTTAAGGACCAGAGACTTTTCATGCACTATAGAGACCTTTATTTCTTACAAATAGGATTCTTAGCTGTTCAGTAACTTCAATGTTTTGAAACTATAAATATATTTCTCTTGCTTTCTAGTTGGAGGTCACTGCTATATATCATAGTAACCTTTACAGACCACATAAAATATATATTTCCTCAAAGAAGAAGAGATGTACTGGATTTCTTCTCCTGTTGCTGAAGCTGTAAATATAACATTTGGAATAAAACTATTAAAAGGTCACATCCAAATATTGAACTTGGGTAACAAAAGTTAGTCACATTAATATAACTTGGTTTCTATTGTGCCATACAGAACACTGGACCAAACACAAATTGTTGTATTCATTTCCTGCAATTGAGTAACCTAAGGGCTGCATCTGAGGATGCTGAGAAAGCTGTTTTACATCCTTGGAAGGCTGCTTTCTATCATTTCTGAAAGGCCATGGAAATTGGGGAATGTCCCCAGTGACTAGGAAAGGCAAACACTGAAGTTATTTTCCCAAAAATGCCAAAAGGATGTCTGGGTAACTACAGGCCAGTAAGCCTCACTTTAGTCCCTGGGAAAATCATGGAGTGAATCCTCTTAGAAGCCATTTCTAGGCAATGGGAGGAGGAAATGTTGACTGGGGACAGACAGCATAGGTTGAGAGCAGCCCTGTGGAGAAGGACTTGGGGTACTCATTGTTGAAAAGCTGGACATGAGCCAGCAATGTGCACTTACAGCCCAGAAAGCTAAATGTATCCTGGGCTGCATCAAAAGAAGTGTGGTCAGCAGGTTGGGGGCAGTGGTTCTGTCCATCTACTCTACTCCGGTGAGACCTCACCTGGAGTACTGCATCCAGCTCTGGATCCCTCAACACAGCAAAGACATGGACCTGTTGGAGTGGGTCCAGAGGAGGGCCACAAAAATGATCAAAAGGATGGAACACCTCTCCTATGAAGAAAGACAGAGAGAGTTGGGAACGTTTAGCCTGGAGAAGAGAAGGCTCTGGGGAGACCTTATTTCAGCCTTTCAGTACTTAAAGGGGGCTTATAAGAAAGATGCGTACAGACTTTTTAGTGGGGCCTGATGTGACAGGACAAGGGGTAATGGCTTTAAACTAAAAAAGAGAAGATTCAGACTAGAGATAAGGAAGAAAGTTTTTACAGTGAGGGTGGTGAAACACTGACACAGGTTGCCCAAAGAGGTGGTAGATGCCCCATCCCTAGAAACATTCAAGGTCAGGTTGGACAGAGCTCTGAGGAACTCATTGAAGGGATGTGACTAGATAACCTTTAAAGATCCCCTCCAACCCAAACTATTCTATGATTCTATAGTTTTATCAAGGGAAAATAATACCTGAACAGCCTGATTGCCTTTTATGATGAAATGACTAGGTTTGTGGTAGAACAGTTGGCAGTGGATGTCACTTATCTTGATTTTAGCATGGCTTTGACACTGTCTACCACAATATTCCTGTACCCAAGTTAGGGTGTTAGAGTCTGGAAGGGTGGACAACTGGATGGTTAAAACTCTGTCTGTCTGGTTGTGCTCAGAGGGTTGTGGTTAATGGACCATACTCTACCAGGAGGCTTGCTGAAAGAGGAGTACTCTCAACTTTGCCAATAGGCTCAGAAAACCGTGAGTCTTGAGGCTAGCCTTTAGTAGTAAACCCTGAAAATAAGGCAACTCTTCCATGTCTTTTGTCACTAGGTTCCCCTCCCCACTGAGAACCAGGCCCGCTTTTTTATTTGCCTTCCTTTTGCTGCCAATGTACATATAGAAGGCCTTATTGTGTCTTTGCATATCCTTCTCTATTCTCAGCTCTATCTGAGTTTTTCCTTTCCTAATTTCAATTCTGCACACCTTGTCAATGGCTTCATATGGCTCTTAAGTAGCTCATTGGTTCTCCTTCCAGTAAATGTATGCTTGTTTTCTTCACCTGACCTCAGCCAGGTGTTTCCTATTTATCATTACCAGCTATCTGCCATGCCTTCTTGACTACTCTCTTCCTCGAATAAGGATGAGCAGTAATTGGAACTGTCATGGTTTAAGCTCAGAGGACAACAGAGTACCACACAGCCTCTCACTCCCCTCTTGCCCCATCAGTGCTGGGAAGGACAAAATAAAGCAAAAGATTCAGAAATTGAGATAATGACAGGGAGGGGTGGCCCAACCATTACAGTCACAGGCAAAAGACAGACTTATTAGGAGAAGAAAAAAAAATAAATTTAATACAGACACTAACAACATCAACACTTAACAGATAGAGTAGGACAGTGAGAAACATTACCACATCTTGAAAATACCTTGCCCCCACCCATCCCTTCTTCCTGGGCTCAGCTTTGCTCCTAGTATCTCTACCTCCTCCCCTCAGCAGTGCAGGTGGCAGGAAATGGGGGGTGCAGTCAGTGCTGCCGCTTCTTCCTCATAACTCCAACTCCTCCTGCCAGGTTCCCCTTCTTAAATACGCTGTAACATAGAGGCAGCTGATTGGCTCGGCCTTGGTGCAGATGTGAAGCTGACTTGGAGCTGGGGGAACTTCAAGAAGCTTCTCACAGAGGACCACCACTGTAGCTGCCTCCTCTGCTACCAAAATCCCCCACCACCCACACAAACCCAGCACAGGAGCAAAGCTGCTACCAGACTAAGATTTAATTGGTTAAAGTATATCTTAAGGCTTTAGTTAGTAAACAGTTCCACTGAGAGGAAAAAGAACGTTTATGTCCTAACCTTGGCTTTCAGGAGAGGGAACAAGCAGTCTGGACTTGACACTTCAAGCTAAATACTTGATGAGGTTACACCTTCTATGTTCTTTCTGGTCCGGGAAATGTTTGCTGAATAGTGTTGAAGCTCAACAGGTACAGCAAAAGTGCCCCCTCCTTTCCTTACAAATCAGGCTAACTTACATCATGGACATTATAGCACTTCTCAGGAAAATGTATAAAGTAAATTTGCCCCTTCCTGATGGTGTGTCACTGAACCTAAAATTCCCCAAACTTATGTGAATGCTCTAACAACCAAACTAAAAGGCAGACACCAGTACCTCCACATTTAGTAGAGAAATCCAGTTCTGACAGATATGTTAATTTTGTTCCTGTCATGCCAGTCAGTTTTGGCATCTCTTGATATGCAAGCTACATCCTGCTTTGTTATCTCTGGAAGCGTACCATGGGATTCCTCCCCTCTGCCTCTAAATGAATAGTCCCTTCTGTTAGTGGTGTAGTTCCTCTTCTCCCTCTGGATATCAATAGCAAGGAATACAGAGGTTTGAGGAGTGCAGATGCAATCACTACCAGGGTCAGCTGGCAGTATGAAGCTGTAGAAGTAGCTGTGGAGGTCAAGTGGTAAAGGAAACCTCTCCTTTTTCATTGATTAGACCTTGTGGGACTTTTTTGTTAGGTCAGACCATCCAAAAAGCAGAGCAGAGTTTTCATTGTTACGTAGACAAGATGAACATCAGGTTCTGAGGCCCTGGATAAGGAAGACTGGGACTCAGAGCTGGCATTAAAATACAAGCTGTGTTATTTGAGACAAGGTTCTGACTTGGTTTAACATACAACTTAAGTACCTCCTTATCCAAAGGTCAATTTGTGCTGATCTCATGGAGAAGATAAGACTCTAAGAGTAGACCTGAGATTAAGAGAACAGATATTTAGAATTAAGAAATAATTACTGCTCTGCAGAAATGATAACTGAACATTCACAGCAAAAAGTGATTTCATGGTAGTAATTTTTAGGCATCTTTTGGATCAGATGTCCAATAATTGACAGTTTGAATCAGAATTTTGAATTTATACATCTCAGTTTAATACACATCCTATTTTAGCCACTAAAATCTTACTATGAGTATTGGATGGAGGTATCGAGGTGTTGGCAGGGGTTGGGGTGGGACCTTCAAGACGGCTCCTGGGAGAAGAGACCAGTGGCTGCCTCATGCCAGAAACAGACAGTTCCAGCTGGTTCCAATGGACTCACTGTGACACACAGCTGAGCCTCTCAGCCAAGATGATGACACATCTGTAAAAACGTATTTAAGAAAGAACAAAACACTGCACAGGCAAAGTGAGAAGGGAGAAAGTGAGAAACAATCCTGTGAGCACCAAGGTCAGGAAAGGAGGGAGAAAAGGTGCTCCAGGCACCCAAGCAGAGATTTCTTTGCAGCCTATGGAGGAGCTGACGGTGGAGTGGGTATTCCCACGCAACTTATGGAAAGCACTCACAACACAAGCAGATATCCACTCTACAGCCCATGGAGGACCTCATACTAGAGCAGGTGATTATTTCCTAAAGGAACCATTCTATGATGAACTGTGGCTAGTGGAGAGCTCATGCTGATGCAGGTAAATCTTGAAGGACTACAGCCCAGGGAGAGGACCCATGCAGGAGCAGGGGAAAAGCATGAGGAGGATGGAGCAGCAGACAGGAGCTGTTACGGATTGACCACAATGTTCCATTCCCCATCTCCTTGTGCCACTTGAGGAGGGAAGGTAGAGGAGTTGGGAATGAAGTTGAGCCAGTGAAGGCTGGGGTGGGGCAGGGAGGAAGGAGGGAAAGTGTTGCTTTATTTTGTCCTTGTTTCTTACCATCCAAAGTGCTATTTTAATTAGCAATAAAATATATTAATTTTTCCCAAGTCAAGTCTCTTTTGCCCACGGTGGTAACTGGTAAATGATCTCCCTGTGCTTATCTTGACCCATGAGTTTTTTCATCTTTATATTCTTCTAGTGTCCTGTTGATGAGGGGGACTGAGAGAGTGGGGTGGTGAGCACCTGACAGCTGGCCAAGGTCAAGCCAATACATTTTAGGAAAAAACCTTTAACCTTTGCAAGAGATCTTAGAATTATTTAGTTAACCTCAAACAAATAAAATCAGAAAATAATTACCAAGAATTACTTTAGAATTATCAAGTCTGTCAATGAAGGCAGTAATGACTTGGTAATCCTAGAATCCTTTCATCACATGAAGCTATTAGGAATTATCAAACAAAATTCTACAGTCAAAAAACTTGTATTCTTATTAAACTCATTTTGCAGCAGACTTGATGACCCAGACACTTACGGTTTATACTTGAATATAAAATCAATTTTTCATGAACATGAAAAATATTTCACTTGAGGCATGTCTGAATCATCTGGATTATACTTTGACATAAGGTTGTTCAGAGAGTAAGATTTATAAAGAAGTGATTAACACCTCAATCATGAAAATGACCTTCAGGGTAAGTGATCATAATACATTATGTTTAATTACTTATATCTTTTAAGTTGTTATATTCCACAGATGAAGAGAAAGTAATACTAGTGTTTCAATTAGGAGGTTTTTTAATATCAAACTCAGTGGAATATACATATATATATATTTTCTTTTTTTCTTTACATAATTGTGCACATTCAGAATGTAACATCACATAGATTTGTGATAATGAAGATATACTTATAATCCTTGATTATATTTCCTGATTTTGCTTTTAATTTTAAATTGCTGATTATGTTCTGTTTAATTTATATTTCCACAGTCATAAGAGTTCTACTTGTATGTACTGTATCTTTAGATAAAACAAAAGTTTAGTAACCTATCGAGCCAAAATTAAATCTGACATAGCCTTCATTTCTCCTTTGATTTCCTTAGGTTATGAGCAAATTTCCTGTATTTATAACAATATTTATGAAATCAAAGGATTCTGGAATCCTATAGAGATAAACAGCCCCCTTCTTACTCAGAAGATCTATCCTCTATGTACATTGTCTTATATTTACTACATTGCAAAGTATAATGTTTAGAGTTGCTTGTTTCTTTACAACATTTGCAGTACAAATTCAACAGTTCATGTTATAACCAGTAACTTTTATCACTCTAGCCAATGAATGCCTGAACATTTATTCAAAACACGTTTTAGATCCAGTGACTCAGGATGAATATTTCAGTTTTATGTTGTTATATCTAACACTCAGGTGCCACCAATGGACAAAAAAATAAGAAGTAACAACTGTGGTCTTGAGTAAAGATACATTCTACTTAGAACTTTCATCCACTGATGTTTTTTTTTCACAGTTAGTTCTATAAACCAGGCCAGACTTTTCTCATGTAAAGACTGGAGGTATGAAACAAGAATGATCAGACTGGGGAATTAAAGAGTTCACAGAATTTTGTAGCTAACTGGTTACCTAGAGATTTTATGCTATGCTACCGTTAAGTTTTTTCATGGTACCTAAGCATTAAGCACCAAAAATAGTTTTCCAGGCCTGCATCTTTCAACATGAAGGTTTAATGCTATTTCAAATAAATCAATACTTTTTGCAATGGAGTGTAAAACTGGGAAAAACTAATGATGTTTCTTTGTTCTTGGAAGTGAGTGGTCAAACTAATGTAAGGAGACAGTTTGTACCTTTAGTATGCCGAAGCCATAGATCTGAAGGAACAATACGTCTGTTTACAAAGATCCTTTTGGACAACAGCGATGATGTATACTGTATATATACAGTTGTTAAAGAGCAAATACAAATAAAAGAACAGCAGCAGCTGATAGAGCTGGAATAATCTGATCTTGTGTTATCAAGAGTACCTAGTGGAACTGAGCAATATTGTTTCATGAAGTAACAGTGGCCAGCCAAAGCAACAAAAAAATCAAGAGGGGCTAAACTGGGGGTGAAAAGTTCATGTCACAGGGTCATCTTCATCTTTGATGTGGCCTTGCTAGCCAGGGTGACTGAGGACAACCAAACATACCCAGAAGACCACTGCAGAAAAGAGGATTCAGTCATCTTTAGAAGATATTTTGCCAAAAAGAAAACCAAACCAAAAATCAAAGGAAAGGAATTGTGTACTTTTGAAAAGGATTAGTTGATTATTTGATATCACCCTTTTGTTACTGTAAGGAACTGAAAGAATTAATGCCTCAAACATTCATTGACACAGAAAGCCTCAAACACAAGCTGTGGCCTTTGTGATTAGTCTAAGGAATGCTGCTCAAGGAAGCAGTGTATTGAAGGATGTATGGCTTCAATCCCTTGTGGGTGTGCTGCCAAACTCCTTAGATAAGCCTCAAAGTGAGGAAATGTGGACTGAGTGAAACCATATCTTCAAGTTAAAGGATTGATCAGAGAGATAAATAAATAGCAACAGATGGACCCAAGGAAAAACTGAGGAAAAAATAAGGGGCAGCGGGGGGAAGGCAAGCACAACCACCAACTGAATTGGACAAAGGGGTTGTTGCATCCCATTCCCCCTCAATGCATGTGCTCCACCTTTTCCTCATCTCTCATGGAAATGAGTTAATGGGATACCTGTCTCTCTTTGTCTATTATGCTAATCAACTGATAAAGATGAACTTAAAAGGTGACAGAAAACTTTGCTGTGTGTGTACCCACCACCCAATATTACTGGTCCTGAGACAACACTGGAACCTGGGATGGTGAACCATACTCTTTTCCTCTCCTTTCCTTTCCTTTTCTTTTCTTTCTTTTATTTTTTATAGATTTATCAATAAGAGACCACATTGCTTACTATTCTTTTCCAAGTTTATGTTGTTTCTACTGCAAGTAAAGCATTTTAACATGTGATTTGGTGTCATTTCACCTTATTTTAACCCAGGAGGATCACAGAAACTTTACAACTCCCTGGGATCCCAGTCTGGGTCCTAACAGTTACTTTTCTCCTCTTTATAATATACCACTGCTTTATTAAGTCACTTTATTTTTCATTTTGAGCCAGGGAAAACACAGTTTCTTGAATGCTCATATCACTTATTTTCTGAAGTATCTGGGGTGAGCAATTTATCCAAGGTTTATTAGTGATATCTAGAGTTTAAGATGACCATTGTTGCAGCCAATTACATTCTGACAGAAAGGATACATCTGTGTATTTGTCATCTGAACTGTGATCACTTCTTATAAGAGTCTACCTGAGCTGCAAAACAGTAGATTTTTATCTTAGCAATGTTGAGAAAAAGTTACAGCTTAATAGTTAAGAAATTATTTTAATGTATTTTTGTTGAACAGCTATTTAAAATGAAATAAAATTATGAACAATGTAAAATAATTTCAAACTAAAATGAATTTATGGAAAACTTAAAATTTTAAGAGACACATTAGCTGCAAAAATTTTACAGCTTACAGAACATAGATCAATGTCTAAGACTGCCTTCTCGAAGACATTAAATTACATGATGACCAGAAAAAACATTCAAAATGTCTGATGAAAGTTAATACTTTAAAAAAAGATATTTTATAAATTAATGAATATAGTACCATAATTTGGCCTAACACATTTAATATCTTGTAATTTATTTTGTTTCCATTCAAATTTATAAATCTATAGTGTTTGTTGTTATGTATCTTTAAAGGTGCATTGCCTTGTCCGTGACAAAACAAAAAGGTGTTCCTAAATTTATGAAATTACGGAATATGAAAGCGGAAACACACCTATTTTTCAGAGTTAAGTACATTACTTCTGTCATATTATTATAAAGATAATACCTTAAATACTAATGCTTTGTAGTATTTTCTTTCATTATTTATAATTCCAAAGGTGTATTATAATTCCAAAGGGGTGGTGGGGGGGAACACTGCGGCCCATGGGAGGAATTCAAGTCAGAGAAAGTTTGTGGAGGACTGTCTCCTGTGAGAGGGGGACCACGATGGAGCAGGAGGAACAAGTTTTGGACACTCCCCTCACCGAACATGAAGGAAGTGGCAGCGCTGACTGCACCCCCCATTCCCTGCCCCTGCGCCACTTGGGGAGGAGGTAGAGATATCGGGAGCAGAGCTGAGCCCGGGAAGAAGGGAGGGGTGGGGGGAAGGTGTTCTCAAGATGTGGCAATGCTTCTCACTGTCCTACTCTGTTATGTGTTGTTAGTGTCTGTAATAAATGTATGTTCTTTTTTTTCTTCCCCTAATGAGTCTGCCTTTTGCTTGTGATCATAAAAGGGGAATTTTTCCCCATCCCAGTCCTATCTTGAACCCCAAGCCTGGCTCTCTGTCCCTTCTCATTGCCGGAGGGGAAGGGAGAGAGAGCTGCTGCATTGTGGTTGACTGCCAATCAGGCCTAAACCACGACACTTAGTACTCTCAAAAAGTATAATTACCTTTTCTGTAGTTGTCCTGGTTGGGGCTGGCCTAGAGTTCCCGTTGGTTTGGCAGCGGGAGGAGTGCTGCAGCACACTGAGACCCCAGAAGCTCCCCAGGTCCCAGTGCCCTCACCTGTGTGCAGGGGGAGCACAGCTGGAGGGTTGGGCCGGGATTGGCTGATATTCCATGTCATGTGACATTATGCTCACCATATAAAGGCAGGAGAGGGCTGGGAAAGGCTGCCACTTCTGGGAGTGTGGCTGTGGTGGCTTTGTGTTTGGGATTGCTGGCTGGGAGCAGGTGGGGGTCGGTCGGTGGGTGGTGAGCAGCTGTATTGTACATTACCTACTGATATTGCTGTCAGTGTATTATTCTGTTACTATTATTAAACTGTTTTTATCTCAACCTGCCAGTCTCCCTTTGCCCCTCTGATTCCCTCCCCATTCCCAAGTGGGGGGAGGGTGGGTGAGCGGCTGTGTGGCATTTAGCTGCTGAGCAGGCTCAAACCACAACAGTAGTGTAGGTAACATAAAACAAAACAAAACAAAAAAAGTGTTAAATATGAACAATAAGCTGTTAGCTATTTGAAATGTAATTGATAGAAAAAGTTTTCAAAACCTCAAACCGTCAGAGAACTAATTTACAATTCTACATGTTTTCTATGGAAACGTACGTTTGACACAAGATCTTTTTGTTTCATAACCCAGAAAAAACATCTTGCTCTGAGAAGACCTTGCTTTGAAATCAAATTACTTTCACTCACTTCTGGGCCTGATAACACTGTAACTTTGTTTCAAAGCCTTAGATCAGCTGCTATACCAAACACTTTGTATTGTATGAATTATTCCTTCAGACTTAATCTAACAGGTACACTGCATAGTGGATGTCCAAACAATGTCACTTTAAGGGGGGAAAATTCACAAGTTATAATTAAGTGATGGGCAATCTATCACTAATTTTTGAGTAATGTTATACTGTTTGATAGACACCTGGATATCACACCACCCTTGTTAGTCAATAACTGACATTAAATAGTAAACAATTGTTCTTGAAAATATACTAAAAGAATTTGTACCAGTAAATAACTACTTGTAATAAGAAACAGCTACTAGAGCTGATTTAAAAGACCTCACACAAAACCCCCAACAAAATCCAATATCCTGTCCTTGGTTAAATGTGTTAGGGAAAAGAACTCGAGTCAAACTATTTAGTCAATAATGAAGAATCATGAAAGGAAAGCAAACCTGCAGATTGCTTGTTCTTTTTCAAATCAGAGTCTCATAAGCCCTTCAGGTACAGGTGTCTTGTCATTTGTGAATATAACCAGGAATTCTTACAGAAATATATACATGAAGGTAAAGACAACTGTTTTAACATCTATTAGTTAAAATTATAAATCTGCAGCATCACTCCCTAATAAGCTGAAGTTTCTGTGGTACCCAAATAGTACTATTCATAATAAAGCCCTTCTGAAGAAAATATTGAGGGGGAAAAAACAAAACAAAACAAAAAACCAAAGCCTTTAAAGATTTAGGCAAGAGAATTATACAGATTTTTTGAATTTTTGTAGAAATGTCAAGGATAACTATGAAGAACACTGAACAAGTGGTATGTGGACTAAGGTTTGTGGTGAATGGAAGAATAATATACCGCTATATAGATATTCCCCAAACTGTACTTGTTCTTTGTTCTGTGGAGAAATTACATTCTTTTCAGTTCATTGGATGCAAATTACATCCTTTCTAATCTTATGAATTATGTGGTATTCATCACAGGCTGGAATGGGTGGGAAAAAAAATTTTGTGCAAAAAGAATGCAGAAGTGTTACAACTTGAGGCAGGCAGCTATAAACATTTCTGCAGTCATACGACCCCATGTGTTTTCAAGTTGCTTATGCTGGATGTATCAAAACGTTAACTATGAACTACTTGTTCTGCATCATGTAAAGCATTTTAATAAATGTCCACAACATTTTAGAGAAACTTTACTACACCTCTACCCATAAATATTTTGTCATTATTTCTGTAAATATCTAAAGATAAATACTAAAGGCAACAGTGTCAGTCCAACAGGTCAGCAAAGTCAAAGTGTTACTATGGTTCTGTGCAAATTCAAATGACAAGGTAGCATTTTATTATTTTTATAAAACTTACTCTGTATGTATGGTAACACTTTTTTTCCTGACTGAATTTAGAAAACATTGATTTTCTTTGCACTGTACAGTCTCTATTTTAATGTATTTCAGCTGAATGTACTTCAGCTGAATGTATGGGTGACTAAAGAAGCCATAAATCAAGCCTTAATGTAAATAACATCTTGAGCTACTTAGCAAGTATTGGACCAAAGTTCTATTTGAATTAATATTGACTTCTCCTCCAATAAGGAGATGATCCTGTGTACTCTTCCTTGATTTACTTGAGGCCATTGCTATAAAATTAAAAACATATAAGCCCTGGTTTTAATAGCCTTCTCTTCTGTGGTAGAGAGTGGACAGTACCTGTGAACCCAGGGAGACAGAAACACTGATAGCCTCCAAGCTTGTTGATGCACCTTCCTCCATGCAAGCAAGGCAAAGTTTCACACTCATTTACATCCATCTCACACAGAGACCCATAGTATCCAGGTGCACAACTACAGGTGAATCTTCAAGAAAGGGAAAATCAAGTAAGTCAACAGAAGTAAACAACATGTTCTGTTCCAATATTCTGAAGCTGTATGTCTGTCCTAATGTCAAGCTGGTGTTCATAATCATCATCCATATTAAAATAATTAACAGACTTTCCTCATTTCAATGTTTCTGAAGCAAGCAGAGCAATTTACTCTTTTTAAATTTGTAGAAAAATTGTGCACAACAATTTTAGCTGAAGGGATAAGGAAAGACTTAAGGACTAATGTCCTTTTGAGACAAGTCTCTGAGTAACTGTAGAGTGTTGTGGAACAAACACAATATACAGATTTTTCTCTTGCTTACATTTTTAGCAAATATTTACATTACAAAAGGTCATTGGTGGAAGCTGAAAAGAGAAATGTAGCAATCTAACTGAAGATCAGTTTTCTTATATTTTATTCTTATTCCAAGTTAAAAAAAAAAAAAGACAGTTTACCTTCTGTTTTCCTCTCAGGTCACATAAGCAGCAAACAGCTGAGTTAATAGCATTTCCCTACCTCATTTTAACACAGAATCCTTGTTATATGCTGAACGTCTCATCCAAACCTCAAGACAGCAAGCAGACTACACATAAGGAAATCAGGGAATTGTTTTTCATTTAGCAATAACTAACCTGTTTACAAGATCCAGGCAAGTTCCATTGTTTTTACAGGGTCTTGACAAGCATTCATTAATCTCCACTTCACATAGTGTCCCAGTAAAGCCATGTTGGCAGGAGCATCTAGCAAAAAGAGTATCACTATTACTTTTTAGTTTAATATAAAAAGATTCCAGAAAAATGTGGCAGATTTTGAGGGGTGAAAATTAGTTGGCTCCAGAATTATGTCTGTTTTTTTCTGATCATTACAAAGTGCTGTAGTTTAACAAGCTTCAAAAATTCAGTGACTGCAGCCCAGGAAATAGAATTTTTGCCATTATTTGTTGAAGGCCACAGGCTTTGTGCTGACTCCACTGTGCAAGGGCTCAGAACTTGCTTTGGTTTGATCTGTTTTTCACTTGTTTTGACATCTGCCCTGGAGCCAACTGTCTGCTGCCTCTCATACTTTAGCTTAAACTCTGGGAATAGCACCAATGGTGAGGGTGTAATATACTGGGATAATCATGGTATTACAAACAATAGCTTTTAGTGTCTTTGTGGGCTGGGAAAGCTTCTAAACAGTGCAAAAGAAGTAAATTGTGATAAAGAAACATACTAAAATAACTCCAAACAGGCCTGAGACTGAGGATGAGAAAATCCCCACCGTAAACACCACACTTCTCCTGGCAAAGAATTCCAGATGCTAGTGACTTGCAGTAACACTGACAGTTCTTGAGGAAGATTGAAATCACTGATCACAGGACCCAGACAGGCATTGTGAGGGTAATCATAACAACAGAGACAAGAGCTAGATAATTGCAAGATTTAATTATAATTACATTGTTCATAAAGCTGTTTTCGATTAATTTCAACTTAGACTATTAGTGTTGCTGTAACTGGACTAATAACAACTGTTATATTTTGATTAGATTACTGAGATTTTAGTTAGCCCTACAACAGATTCTTGGGTTCACATTTACAGTGTACATGTATGTCTTTTTGCCCACAAGAAGATTTAGAGTGTAATGTAACAGTGTCAAATGCATCACAAAATATATATCTTACAACACTGAAGGACAGCAAGCATAATACAGGTGAAGTACCAAAAGAATAGCTTGATGATAAACATCCCTGCGTCATATTGAATATTTGTCATTCAAATAATTTTTCTCACCTGTAATGGTTAACTCCATCCACACAGAGACCTTCATTCTGGCATGCATGGGAGATGCACTCATCACTGTTAACTTCACAGTAAGTACCCTCAAATCCTGAAACACAGATGATATTATCTGTGAATGAGTGAATTCTATCACATAATGTGAATATAAGAGCCACAGATCCTCTTGGAAGTTTGGCTGTCTGAGCTCAGGACCAACTTAGGCAATGCAAGTGGCAGGCCTGAGAAACCCCAGCTGTCCTTGAAGCTGTTCAAGAAACATCTGAGAGAAGCAACATCTGTGACTACCCCTTCCCTTGCAAAGTGTCTAAGCTGAGGCTCTTTGCCCTCTGTATGGGACTAACCTGTGTTGCAGCCATGGGTGTGCCTAGCCATGTATCCGTTTACATGTGTGCTGACTTTGACCATCAGACTAGCTCCTGACTTGGACCTGCCCCCACCCCTGTAGCCTTGACTAACGATCTCACATACTATGTTGATCCTGGACACCATCACTGGCCCTACCCTGATTGCCTCATTTGGATACTGTCAGACAGGACCCTTGACAATGAGGTCTCTGCCCTCACAGCCTTGATAAAACTGGCTTACCGTCACTTCTGGAGTAGCCAGCCCTCACTACTCTATAAGATCAGGGGCAGCAAGTGGGTGCAATCAGAAAAGAACTTTCTCCAATTATTTTTGTTCCTTAGCTTCAACGAGTTCATTTCCAGAGAGTAGAATAAGTCTCAAGATACTTTAATGAGCCAGAAAGAACAGATTTGCATGGAGCACCTGGCTAAGTATACTTGGGAAACATAACCCATTATAAAGGACTGAAAAGGTTTCTTGGAGAACATGGGATGATATAAACTAAAAGCTAATTCCATAAGTAATATATTACAGAGTACAATGGAAGTTAGAAAGACTACATTTATTCAAAGCAGTTAATAGATGATAAAACACATTAAATTGGTTTTAATATTTAAATGAAGAAAAAATGGGATCAAGATCTTATCTGCACAGTACTTTACTTGCATAATACATTACATTTACCTGTGTAAATGTCCCAGAATATGTGATAAAGAGAAATAAGGGATTTTTAGTGATATAAAACCACTACTTTTCTTCTTAGAACATACTACATCTTACAACGTTCACATAAATAAATGTTCTATTAAAGACACAGTTGTGTTAAAATTATATATATTGGATAAACTATAGCTATTTAGCCGAATTTCACACAAATTGAACGTTTCAATTGCTATAGTAACAAAACCATTACAATGAACAAACAATTTACACTGTAGTGACAATGTTACACACCCCCTGATAGCCAACTGACTAAACAGCATTTATGGTGTTCACCACAGTGCTTTTGAACATAATTTAGATACCAAAGTTAAATTAAAACAACTATAAAAACAGTCACTGAACTTCAGTCTATTATAAGTATGATGAAGGATTTACTGGATTCTCCATTAAGACAACGCGTAAAAAATGTTATCAGTACTTTTTAGATACTGAAATAAGGATAGTAAATGACTTTTATTGTTTTATTTTATATTTGTGGTTTTCAAAGTACTTCATGAAAGTGGGGAAATCATGAAACGTAAAGAATAGTATAGTTTATTTTCATCTAGAGAAAATAATTACTGGAAAAATTAAATGGCTAGGTCAGAGTTGTAGGGAAACCTGTAGAGAGAAATCTCTGCTGGCATTCCACTGAGTAATATAAACATCAGTCCACAGCAAAGTAGTTGGTATTTTCTTCTTACTAGGATTTTTTCTGTTCAACAACTTGGCTAGACCTGACTGAAATAAGTCCTGAATATTTGCTGAAGGTTTATCAGCAGTGTCTGCTACAAAGCTGGAAAATAAAGCCTGGAATGTATGTCAAACTAACCCTTCAATTATGGTCTCTTATACTCTTATGATGTTATTCTGTTTTTCAGAAATATCTTGAGTGTGAAGTAATACCCTCTTTTATTTCCTATTTTTATAGGGTTTTTGTGAAACATCATACAAGAATTTAATAATAAGGGAAAAAGTTCTCTGTCGCAGTGTACTGTTTTGAAGTAGCTTCCTCAGCACAGGCAACCTTGTTATATTCTGAATGGCTTAGTTTATTATTTGCAAATGGGCCAGAAACAGATTGAACAATGCAAATATTTTTCTAATCTGTAGTGTCTGTAATAAGTATGTTAATACTACAGCTCCAGCCTTCATCTATATGTGCTTGGCATTTGATTAAGGAAAAAAGAAAGGTAAAAGGACAATAATTAACTCTGGTTTGATTAAGAAATTGGAGGTCATAGTGAATGTGAAAGACCAGTTGTAGCCAACTTCCCGATCTGTGACTTCTCATTTATTTGCAATGTTTGACATCTCTGAATCTGTTTTGTTACAGAGTAGAAGGTTGTTTCAATGGGCAGGGGAAATAGGGCTTCACTGAAAAATAGTACACTGAAAGAGAAAGTAAACCTATGTAATATTATAGATACTTTTTAGTTTTATAAGGTAATCAGAAAAGGGTGTGAAGCTAACAAAGTAAAACTTAAAAAAATACTAATAGACATATGGAATAGCTTCTTATTCTTTTGTGATACTATGTAATATTCGAGCAAACATCTTTAAAACCAAAATGAAATACAGTTGTCAGATTAAAATACATAAGAAGGAAAATGGAAGGCATTCATCACTGTGCTTCTGCCTGTTGTCCTCACTTGGTTATGGATGTTTTATAGTCTTTTTGAAGTAAATAGTACCAAAGTAAATACATAAAGCACCATTAGACACATTTTTGATTACAGTAGTACACATTTTTCCAGCCCACAGCAAAATATAGCTACCTTGAAAAGGCATAAAATAAGTAAACATACAGCAGGCATGCTGCTTTATTATTCCTACAGGTGGGGAAAAACACCATTTTCATCACAAAATTTTGCCCACTATTTATTACATTATGAAATAAGCAATCCATGTGTTCAATTTACTATTAATAATGTATTTTTTTTTGACGGACACATTATTAAAAAAAAAATCAATCTTTTTTTCTTAATGACACATACTGTTAAAAATTACACAATTTAGATCATTTTTTTTGATCCACAATGAAAACTTTTGAACTCATGCAGCAACTTTTTTCTGATGACTTTTGAACCTTTCTAGCAGTTTTTACAGACTAGTAAAAACCCCTGCTTTCAAATAAACTGTTAACCAGAAACACTCAAACCTGCCTAAAACTACTTGAAAAAATATTAGTAGTTATTAAAATTTGTCTCATTCATAATTTCTGCATGTCTGTGCTGTAGCTTATTTACAATTTATGAAGCTTGTACAAAGGATGTTTCAATAATAGCATACGTTATTAAGCCAATTTTAATTCACTTCTGATATACGTTCTGAGTAAATTATGAAAATAAACAAATGTAACACTGTGCAAATCACTTGTACAAACAGGAGAGTCAAACCTCAAAATGTATACTGCAATGTTAGGATTAAAATATTTGTAAAGTGTTTATTTTATGAATGTACTTGGACAAGCACTAATTGTACTACTTTCAGATCCAAAAGAATACGTAAAATACTTGTAAGTGGAACTGGTTTAAGGAAATAATTACCTTGTTGGTTTATTTACATAGTGCTTGTTGAAGCTATGAGACACCTCATGGGTCTAATCTGCAGGACTCACATCATTTTATTATTGTATTTTAGATTATAGTCAAGCACATTTTAGATTATTTTTTATAAGCTACAACTGCTACAACACATAGCTGTGATCTTCTGGGACAGTTAAACTAAAATTAATGTATGCCTGCAATTTTTACAGTAATGTAGACATGTTTCTAAATTATTTAATGTGTTGCAAGAGGAAAGAAACCAAAGTCAATGGAGGGAAACTGACTTAAAATGTTTAATGTCATCTGTACTACTGAAACAAGTATTTTCAATTGCAAATAAATTTGCCGTATGTAAAAAACCATTAACTTAATGCAGCCTACAAAATTAGTTTGTAGTTTACAAGGTGAATACAATTAATTTCTTTGTATTATAAAACAGAATAATTTTTATTTTAAATAAACTATTTTGTAAAGTGCTTCAATTCTGGAAAGCCTTAAAATAGGCATGGTTCCGTAATGTAGCGTTATTGCAGCAATATTTAGTACTATGTGTAGGTAAGTAATATGCACATTTAAATGCAACTACTTACTACTTTTCTTACTTCCAGTCAAACTTAAGATCCAAACTGTAAATCAATAGCACATGTAAATGATTTGATGTAGCTCTCCAACCATAGACTTTACAAGTTACCTTTTCTACATGTCAAACCTGAGTGACATTAAAAATACAAATTTTGACCTTAGGTCTTTTTACATAGAAAAACTGGAAGATTTCTGAATTTAGTTCAAAGCATTCTGAACTTCTAAATTAAAAGATGCATCAATGAAAAACAGCAAATGACACACATTGTCACTTGTGAATACAGAATTCTATTAGATACTTGTTCAAAATTGCCAATATTGAATTCAAGAAACAAGTAGCTTTTTTTTTTCTTAGTTGGTTGATATACAAACTTAACAAATGTCATTATAAAGTCTGACAAATGGGTATTTTTTGTTAAGCATCTTACACTATTTTTCCTGCCATATTAGAGAAACTGAAGATGCAAACCGTATCCCATTGGTATTACCACCTTTCTACATTTTTTTAACATCATAGGAGACAGTACTTCATTTAAAACATTTGTTTGTAATTTTAAGGAAAATGTGTAAGGTTTTTTTAGGAAGTGAAATGTATCTCAGATTTTAACAGTTTTCATAGGAGCAGTAATTTAAAGACTCATAAATTAACAGAGATGAAAAACAATTGAAAATTATTGCAATTCCTTGTGTTAGATAATTTACTTTTATTTCTGTTATTTTTTAACAGTTCAGGTAGAATGAAAGTGACTTGAATAATATGAGGACTAAAAATATTACAGAATTTACATCTGTAGGTAACATAGGACTAACAGGATTCCTTCCCCATAAGATATCTATTGTTTTACTCATCATATAATCATGGATTATATTTCTCTCCTTACTGCAAACCATTTATGAACCCATGTTTGCAAGCAGCATAGACATCACAATAGTTCCATAATCATTAGTATAGATAGTTGGGTTATTCAGTATAACATAGGTAGGTACACATATCAAAATCAAAGGCGTATGAAATGTTAGACATGGTAAAAAAAGCTAATTCCCATTATGAATTATATACACATGTGTCTGAAAAACAAACTGACACTGAAGAGCTCAGAAATCTGACAATGACATTCTCCAATTTATATAATTTCTGTTCTTTATCATCTACTTCTTCGTTCTGCTTGATAAGTTTTTTGCATTATGGTAATTATCATTTAGTCTTATTTGAGGCACAGGCTGAAAAATATTTTTTCTCAACCCAAACGTCTAGCTGCAAGATGCTATAGACCAAATAAAAATAATCATTAACATTCTAGGACAAAGGGTATTAAGAAAGTTGTCATGGGAAAGTGTTACTGACATAAAAAAATAGGATAGTTAATTTCAATACAAAGTCCTTAGAGATGACACAGTACTCTCCTTAGGTCTCACTGACACCTTTCCCTGGAACAAGATATGTAATTTCCCTACACCCTAAAACCAGTGGTTGCAACCTTATGACCATGCAATTTCTCTTACATAAACCAACTCCTCAGCTTCTAGCTTTATATCTTTACAGATACAATGAGCACAAATAAGATGACAAATCTTTTGACTACTTGTGTGATATAAGGACACAAATCACTGCTCTCCATTCTTTTGTTTTACTCCTCTCTAAAACTATGTGCTTCCCAGAAATCTGTAAATAAAAAAACTCTACAAAAATAATAATCCAGACAATTGGTAAGAAATTCAGCCCATCTACCATCTGAACAAGTTGTCCTAAACTGTCTATATAGTCAGAGTGACATAAATATTTCTATAGCATTAGCCATTTGACTTTGTATACCTGCCTTTGGATGAAACGAATTACCTCAGAAAACTGCGTCTTTCTCTTCATTGACTGTGAATGGAGCACAGGGGGGACATCCTCAATGTATACTGCGTATACCTGTACATATAACACCTTAGTGTAATACTGTGGACAGCCACATCTGGTCAAATTAATCCAGACTTGCTGGCGTATTTGTTTCAATAATAAATACATTATTTCCTTGATTTAATTTTCCTTTTGATTTTCCTAGCTTATTAAAATGCTATTGATCTAAACAAATGCTGACCAAATAACACATATTTTTGAATGGGGTAGGTAAAGCTTTGGTATGAACACTTTTTCTCTCTCTTCCTATATATATATATGCATGATATATAATGTATTTACATATTTTTAATGAGAATTTTCCCATCACAAATTAAAAGCAAGCAGAATATTTCTTCTATTGTATTAAGAAGACTGCAGAAACATCCAGAGCTAAGGATACTATTTGGACTAATGAAGGAAGATCTACATCTAATTTTGAAGAAAGAGATTAATTTCTACCTTCTATTATAAGAAGCACTTTTTCTAAAACCTGTCTGAATTCCTTGTCCTTCCCTTCCTGTCTTAATGACAGTAACAACTATATCTGCTGTTCCTACTAACCTTGCCTTGCTTCAACTCCTAGATATGTCTACTAGTAATTCTCACAGAAGAATATATCACTTTTAAAAAAAAAGTATTATTAGAAAACACTAGATGTTTTCTGACTCATGGTTTATTTTGGCAAATTATTTTTTTAACTTGTTAATTTTCTGTAATATTTGTGTGCTTATATTACCCCAGGTTTCATATTTCTCCATGATAACTGTTATATTTTGTCTCCTATTTCATCATTAAGTAGGCCTGTTGTTGTTCAACAATCCTAGCCAGAGAGCTTATCTTGCACTCTGTAGTTGCGTACCTTTTTATAGTTTTCCTTCATTTTGAATATATATTTTTCAGTAACTTGTTTTTTCTTGGAACAGAATTATTCCCAGAAAGCTGCCCTATTTTTACCAAACTCTTCTGTCTTCCCTTTGGCTTGCCTTTAATAACTAATACTTTTGTGCTTGACATTATCTAGAACATCATGGTCTAATGTTCATCCTCTTATTTTTTTACCCTCTAGTTTACTTACGTATGCAGTTAAATTGCTCTTTGCATCATCTGCATGTAGACCTTCTAGGGAATTTATGAACAGCTGCTCAGGCACAGCTACAAATATTTTAACATTATTTATATTCTATAGCTTTGTTCATGTTTCCCACCTTTTTCTTCTGTTACACTAAATTTTAATTTCTGTTATTAAAGTTAATTTCAAGAATGGAAATCTTTAAGAACATAAAAACATGTTGATAAGTTAAGCAATAAGACATTTTATTATTTGCTCTAAATCGTCCTTTCCTCCTCTGTTTCACTTGCATTTAGTATGTAACATTTCAGGAGAACCTAACGGCAGGATTTGATATTAGATATATGCATAGTAGCTCAAAAAGCCACCATCTCCCAATTGCCTTGTTTAAATCCCTGCTTATCAATTACTGGCAACATATATAAGAAGAGGTGTTTTATGTACACTTCTTGGGAAACTTGTTCTAATGTAGTGATTCGTAATACTTGCAATAATGGCCTACACCACAACATTCTTGCAACCATGAATATACCAGCACACAATTGTGGAGATCGCAATATTTTTAACCTGTTTAACCTGCTTGTGTTACAACTTAAACTTATGGTCTATCACTGTTCTATAATCTACAATGTGATAGCCCAGTTTTGCATTATGAATGTTATAATCTAGCTCCTTGCAGGAAGCCAACCTCTACAACTACAAGAAACATCTCAAAATGCAGTTTTAAATTTATATTATAGATTTCTAAAAACCTTTAAAGCAAGACCAGACAACTGTAACTCCCTAACATACATACAAGAACAAAGATACATAGCTTCACTTTATACTGTTACTAATCATGACTGAATTATCTCCCTACCAATTTGCTGTAATAATTCTGTCCTAGGCTAACACATTACATCAAGTTTAATTGTGTCCATATCTACTCCATCAGCTTTTGTCTTCTCTGCCCTAGTATGGCACCCCAATCCCAGGTCTCTGTAGTCAGTAGATACTCTCTTTTTCTTCTAAAGTAATACCACAGTCAATAGCATGGTCTGTGGTCCTATTGTTCCCATCTCAGACATGGTTTTCTAAAAACAATCTAGAATTTTGTAAGCACAGCTACAATTTACAACTCTTGCTAAACTAGGTTCATGCCTTCTAATGACTGACTTAACTATTGGCAAGCTGATTAAACAACATGCCATTTGTACTAAGTCAGGTATCTTGGAGTAATATAGCTATATCAGTGTGATTGCCCTTTGTGATCTGACTTGAAATCATGACAAATTAATTGGGACAGAAAGGGAGTCACATGGCAGACAAAAACAGGAGAATAAAGAAAAGACAACAACTGCAGTAATGTATTTCCATAAACTGCTTTCAATTAAATTCCTGTATTTTACTGTCTCTCCATTTTTTGGTAAGAGTCCTGAATAAATGATTTCATTTTCCTAGCATGAGTGATGAACTCAATTTGCCTTTTAACATCTTTCAATATTGAAATATTTTCCACTTTCCAAGGTTTGTTAGCAATAAGTATTACTGGTTCATATAACTCTCCTGCTATTTCCCCAAAGATTCCTGGCTACAAGTTTCAAGAAACCTTGAAGATTCTGTCAAAGTTCCCTGAGAATCCTGGCTGCAGGTTTGTTGGATTCTTGAGAAACTGTGTAGAAAAAAAGGTTTTGAAAGGAAAGTTTTTCTGAGTAGTGATAAGAAAAGACTTGAACTACATGGCTCTCTATAGATAATTTCTGAAAAAGTTTTCGATACATTGTATCAGAAGCTGCTTTTAAAAAGTAGCTTTTCTAAAAGCTGCTTCAATAAGCAACTTGAATACCTCTTCAGTGACTTTTTTTTTTTTTTTTTTTTTTTTTTTTTTTTTAAGTTAAGCAACTTGTGGTAACCTTTACCTTAACAGTAAAAAAAAAAACAATATATAAATACTGCTGATTTGTACATATTATCTCCATATCTTAGCAGCTCAGTAAACAATGAGTAATACTATTGTGGTGTAACACTGCAATTACTATATTTGCTTGCCTTGGTCTCTAGGACATCCCCTACATCCCTACTATTTATAGGTATAAGAGTGATGACTTCAAAATTCTGCCTAAATTCCAAATTCAGTAATTGTACTCTCCCTACTTAAATGTTTGCTGCAGTTTTAATTAGTTAATGTATTCTTCAATTCCTATGCAGAATTGCATAGTAATGTTCTGCACAGTTAAACTGTTGCTCCGTTCTGCCTTAGCAGTTCTTACACATCAAGGGAGAGATCATGTCTTTTAAGCCACGGCCCAGGAAAGCTGTCAGCACCTGTTGTGATTTTTCTTGTTGTGCATATGGGGAGCAATCGCTCTATCCATTAGGCAGGGGAAGATTATTCCCCTGATGTGCCAGGCCTTCCTGAAAGCTCAGCAGGAAAAGGAACCATTTCCAACTTGCCCCAATTTTCGTACTTTTAACAATTTGCATACATTTTGTCTATTTCTGCCTGTTTGTTTTATCAATTTATTCTGTCAGCTCTCCTGTCTGGGTGCATGTCAATCTCTATGTTGTTATAAACTGACTCAGTAATTCTAAGTGCTGGTATCTAAGCAGCCATATATTTAATAAGTATTGTAATATAAGAAATTACTAGTCGGTAAACTGACAGCTATTTTACAAGTCTTTTAACATAACTGATAGACCTGCTGTACTTCATGAAGATTTTATATGCTTTGAAAGGTATACAATGTTACTTTCACTGAAGATAGCATTAAATTCAACACATTTGCAATTTCTCTGCAGCACAACAGGCAATGGAAAAGATTAACTATAACAGCTCTTACCTGTTTTGCAAATACAGATTGGATTTCCATCGACTTGTGCCAAGCAGGTTGAATTGTTTATGCATGGATTGTAAGGCAGCTCACAGGGACTGAAGCGCTGATGGCAGAAGTCACCAGTATAAAATGGAGGACAAATGCATACAAACTGTCCCTGCTTAACAGATTCATAACAGGTGGCTCCATTCAAGCATGGTTCAGAATCACATTCATTTACATCTTCACTGCAGTCTGGCCCTGTCCACCCTGCTGTACACGTGCATCTAAAAAAAAAAAAGTTGATGTGGTGGCAGAATGAAAATCAGTAACTTAGCCCAACCAGTTCCAACTATTTCTATTTAAAAAAAAAAAATAAAAAAGAAAAGTCAAGAATCTTTTCTGTTCATAGCTTTTTTTCTGCCAATTGTATCAGACTGCACTAAGAATAAAAGTTATATTTAGGTTTTACTCCCACAATGTGTTTTAACAAATGCCAAATGACTTCTTCTAAATCACAGGATTTATCCACTTGGAGAACCATGTTGTTTAGTTAATGCTGACAGAATCATTTGTGGATCTTCGTTAAACTGAAACACCACCACAAATTATCAAATCTGAAATGTAAATTTCTTTAATATATAGGATTAGAAAGACATCGTGTCGTATGCATGGAACTACTAAGTAGGTACTTTAGCGTTTGGGATGAAATGAATGGGGTAGCATTCAGTACACTTTTAAGAAAGCAAGTAGGAGGTCAAAGGTACTATAACTGGTTAGAAGAATAATCTTGTCATGATGTTCTTTTTTTGTGTGTGTGCTTTTGTGAAGATCTGCTACAGACAACACAGAAAATAAAACTTGGACAAAAATCTACATTATATCTGATTATAAAGAATCTATCTTCATGAATTATATAAATATTTGCTTTTATTTACAACATGAATATGCTGATAAGATTTTAAAAATTCAAAGAAAACAATTTACTAATGATTTCAAAGTTTGTAGAAAAAATTTCCTCATTAGCTGCAATAAAAGAAGGATCTATGAGCTTTAAAAGGCATACATACATTCTCATTACCTTCACTGAAGATAGAAGTAATTCAACATATATTTGCAACTTTTTTGCAGGACAAGAGACAATATGAAATATTAACTATAGCACCTCTTACCTGTTTTGATTCATATTGATTTGGGGCTTTAAGCCATTCAAATATAACTTCATAATTCTAATTTGATAACAGGAACTGTTCTTAATAAACAGGTAATTCAATACAGAATCAATTAGGTAGTTCTGTTCTATAAGACACTGGTATTGCTTGCCACACAACAGATAAACTTGGCCCCTTTAAAGCAAACATTGTTTTCTTTGGAATTTTTATTGTACCGTGTGATTAGTTTGTGGGGTATAATTTCCATGTCACATGAAATGAAATGGGCATTACTAAGGAGCTTTATAATTTGAAAGTCCTGAGTATTTTAGCAAAAAGTATTCAGAAATCAGGTTACTGTATGTTTTTCATGGGAAGAAAAATAGTTGCAACTATCAAAAGGCATTCAGACATTCCTACAGTAATTATGAGAAAAAAATCACATTTCAGGACTCATTTATCAGTTATAGAACCCAAAATACATTTTTGGAAATACGGTTACATATAAACATGTTTTGTTACTCTGCATTTATGCACAACAAACCTATCTGCTTTTGCTATACATGGTAGTAGCAATTTGGTATCTGAAGGCAATATCCACCGATAAACACTGAATAACAGTGCACCCACTACTCAGCACTTTGTTTAATTTTCTCCTTAGTCAATTGTCCTGGGTTGAGTGAGTGGTGGGGGTCTTTTTTGTTTGGTGGCAGAGGAGGGGGCTGCAGGTGCATCCCCCTGTGAAAAGCTTCTTGAAGCTCCCCCAGCTCCAAGTCAGCTCCAACTCTGTTTGGAAACTGAGCCAATCAGCTGCGCCTCTGCGATGATGTATTTAAGAAGGTACATGGTGACGAGCAGTTGGACTTGTGAGGAGGAGTTGCTGCAGCTGCGTGGACGCCAAGGTCAGTGGAGGAACAGAGGAAGGGGGGGGGGGGAAAGGTGCACTGGAGCAGAGACCCCCCTGTATCCTCTGGTGAGACGGCAGGGCAGCCCCCCCCCCGCCACCCATGAAGACCTACAGTGGAACAGACACAGATTTTTGGCCTGTGTTTGTTTTCACCTGGATGAGCAAAGTGCTGTGCCCGAAGAAGGCCGGGGTCTCATGGGAAAAGGCAGCCCCGCTGCTGTAATTCAGCGCTGGGAAGATTGCAGCATGCAGGGGAGTCCCACGCCGGAGCAGCTTGGGAAGGGCCGCAGCCATGGGAGAGAGAATCCTGTGGAGGGCTGTCTTCTGGGAGAGGGGGACCACGATGGAGCAGTGGGTACAAGTTCCAGAGCTTCCCCCACCGAAGATGGAAGAAGCAGCAGAGTTGACTGCACCCCCCATTCCCTGCCCCTGCGCCACTGTGGGGAGGAGGTAGAGATATCGGGAGCAGAACTGAGCCTGGGAAGAAGGGAGGGGTGGGGGGAAGGTGGTCTCAAGATGTGGCAATGTTTCTCACTGTCCTACTGTGTTACGTGGTGTTAGTATCTGTAATAAATGTATGGCTTTTGTGCTTCCCCTAACGAGTCTGCCTTTTGGTCGTGACCATCTGTGGTGGTTGGCTATTAACCCGGCTCAAACCACTACATCAATCTATGAAAGTACGAGCAAAATTATTACAAATTAAGTATCTCCAAATCACTTACACTGCACATAGTAGAACACTGTCCCATAGATCAGAACAAGTATTTTAGATGTTTTCTTTTTTTTTTACAGCTGCTAATTTTTTTTCTTAACTTCATTTATGAAGTTATTAATAAGTTACTACCAATTAACTACTACAAAGTGGCATGTAGCACCTTGTCTATGCTCCATTTATAGCTTGGAAAGCTCATTAAATGGAGAGCCTTTCACTTCATACTAACAGAATGGGGTTCAGGTCCAACTGTTTTGGGTTTAACTGACAAGCAGAGGAGCTAACATAAAACATGTTCTGTTCTCTTCCCTAATGAGTTTCATAACTGCCTTTGAGTTATCAAAACTATTCTTTATGGCAACAGGAAACATTATGTCAAATGGAGATCACTGAAAAATAGCAGTTAGCTGCATTACACAGCTAGCCAGTCCTGCTCTGGCTTCATGCCAGCTACCAACTGAGATGCAAAGGACAATATTAATGCAAAAGAGACAATTAATAACAGTTTAATTGCACTCCTATCAATATTATTAAGAAGTTGCTGATGCCCACATTAAAGGTGAAAAAACACATAGGAATGTATGCTGAGACCCAGTTGTAAGAGTTAGGACATTCTGTGTGAAAGAGAACTGTTATTTAACCAAGGCAATGAGGTGTTAGGAGTATAAAAAAATACAAAATATTCATCAGAGTTTTTGTAACTGTGGATTATCAATTAAGCTAATTTACAAGAATATCAGATACAGTATCGGATCAAAAGGCAAAAGCTCAAACAAACTGTCTTTTTCAAAACGATTATTTAATTCACTACATTAGAAAAATCAAGAGGACTTCTAGGATCCTGAGGTGAAAAAAGTAATTGCTCAACTTTTCTGTTTTTTTTCCAACTTATAAACTCAAGAAAAAAGTTCTAATAGCACTAGCAAAATACAATTAAGGTTTCATATACCTTCTAAAGAGGAAAATGTAAATATGGCAGATGTTCGGTATGCAATTTTTTGTTTATTCCTAAAGCATTTAGAAATAATATAAACTTTTTGAACTTATTTGCCAAAATTTGGTGTTTAAATAATGTGAATTTTTATAAGAGTAATCTAAAAATGCAAGTTACATATTTGTAAACTATCATATTAATCAAACATATTAATCAAATATCATTAAGCATAAAAGTTTGCTATTGCCAATAAATTTTCCACTATATTCTCTAGGAATATATTCAGAATTTTTTAAGAAACTGTGTAAGTCTAGAAGATATATTTAGTCTAAAATTTACATAAAGCTAAAAAAAAAATATAAAAGACACATTTATACATGTAAGTTACTTTATGTATCTGAAAATTTTATCATTGTTAAACTCATAAAATTAAAGAAATTTTCTCTTAAGAACAAACAAAATCACTATCTTTAAATCACACATAGTTTTAAATTCTGTAGTTAAAGTTTATACATGATCTTTCTTAAAAGAATTTTGGCATTCATAAAAAAAATACAAAATTACAAAAATTAAATCCCTAAATATGGTATATCATCTATTTCCAAGTCAACTAGGAAAATATTTGATTTCTATTACACAATACAACAAACAGCTTCTTATCCTTTCACACCTTAATCTCATAATTTTTTTTGTAACTTTTATGAAGAACAATGAGAAGATAACTCATCAGAAACATCAGGAATAGTCATATCTGACTCTGTTCTATATATTAGAATCAGCTGTGAGAAATCTTCTGGAAAAAGAAAAAAGAGCAAAATGTTTATTTTTTTGTTGAAAATAATCTGTCAGACTGTTGAAATGATATTGGAATTTTAAATAATTAAAGCTTCTATTAAACAGAATAATTTATAACATCTTTAAAAAGAGGAAGAATACACTAGTAAGGAAGCATGCACTAACACATGTAATGGGAGAAACAGAAGATTTAGGTAGAGGTAAAAATTCTTGATTTTAAATAATTGCCCTTCCTCCAGAATCCATATAAATATTTTCTTTAAATAACCAAAACCAGATACTTCCATTGATATTACAAAATCAAATAATGCACGAATCTTTTCTTTAAATTATTCATTTTAATAATACAAACCTCATAAGGTGCTTTGATTGTGACATGCATAGAACTCCTCCAACGCACACAGTTTAACTTTTATAAGTATTATCTGTTGACTGTCTGTACATCTGTCCATTTAAGAGCTTTCCATACAGACACAAATAAAAGGAGTAACAAAAATATACAACATAAGTTATATCTGTGATTTTGTATTTTACTACCTGTTTAACATTAGTGTCAAAGTTAAAAATTGCAAGCTATATTCATGAATGGTACCCAGAAAAAAATATTATTGATGTCAAGTATTAAATTATTTGGCTCTCACCTGCCTGAAAACTCCCTTCTTATTTCTCACATTGTAATAAAATATACTATCACCTGTTTTACGTTCTAGTTTATAGGTTCTAAGGAATCAAATAACATGAAGAGTCTTAAGAATCCCTGGGTGGTTGATGTTGGAAAAAGTCTCTGAGGATCATCTAGTCCTCCCTGTTGAAAACAGGATCAACTGGAGGTTTCTCATGTCTGCATCCAGTCTGGTTTTGAATGTATATGAAGGTGGAAACTCCACAACCTCTCTCAGCAACCTGTTCCAGTGCTTGACCCCCCTTACATTAAAAAAAGTGTTTTCTTATCTTAAAGTGAAATTTGATGTATTTCAGCTTTTGCCCACTACTTCTTGTCCTGTCACTGGATACCACTGAAAAGGGTCTCCCTTTTATCTTTTTCACTCCCTTCCATCAGTTATTTACACACATTGGCAAGAACCGCCCTGAGCCAAAGCCATTTTTTCAGCATGCCAACCAGAACAGCAACCTACTCTGAAAGTTAAGTTCTGAAGTGACTTTCTGTTGATTAGAAAATCCCATTGGTGGGCTTCTTTCGTTCTAGCTTAGCTAGAAGCTCTGGAAAAATGCCAAAGCTTGACAAAAGCAGTAATACAGATAATTATACCAGAGCAGAACAAATTTCAGAAGGAGCCATTTTTTGCTTTCAGACATCTTACAGCAGAAAAATAGAGGAAACCAGTCTTTTCAGTCCTCTATATTTTGTACCAAATTTTCAGGAAATATTAGACAAAGTACTCGCCTTTGCCACAGATATAGTTGTTTCTACAGGAAAAAAAAAATATAATATTCAAGATGCAGCAGAACTGTTTTTTCCTTAGTGGTTCAGCCAAAGCAACAGGAAACCTAAACTGAACCCTCAATACACTGTGCCCATTATTCAACTGACTCTGTATTTGACAGAGTCTCTATAAGAAATGGCAAGATATTCAGTGAAGCTTAGGTCAGCCTCTTAGCTATACAATACACACAACAACGACGCATTCTACAGTAAAAGTTTATGCTGTCTTGTGCATTCAATCAAATCAACCAACAGCCTGAAAAACCACAACACTCAGTGGTGATTTTAATCCTAGTAAGCTAGAGACTATTGGACCATCTGAAGTAGTAAAATGAGAGTCTGCTTTCAATACATGCACAGCTTTAATTTAGAGCACTAACACACACCACAACACTCCAAAAACATACACTTCCAGTCACCAAGCAGGCTTCAAATATTCTTTTTCTTCTCTCCTCTTCCCTTTCACAAACATCTCTTGTATTTTATGAAAGCTTAATGACCTCTTCTTTCCTCAGACCCATCTTACATAGTCCACCAGCTTTCACCTGCAAAAGCCATTATGAGTTTATCTCTAATGCTCTTCTAGTGTTACTACTTCTCTACTCTCATATGTCATTCCCACGTGTTCTCCTCCTCTCCCCTAAATTCATCTGAACATCCCTTTACCCTCATTTCCTTTATTCCTTCTCTACTTTCTTCCTAGAGCTCTCTATTCATAACCAATCAAATGTGACATTGATTAACTAATTAGAGAGATCAAGATAGGTGACAGCTTGGGCTGCAGTGCTCATGCCCTGATGGAATTTACAATCTTGAGGGATATGGGCCAGCTGATGAGTAAAGTCAAGACCCTGAGTTTTGGGAGATTCCAGTTGTTTAAGGAATTAGAAGATGGGATCACCTAGGAAACTGCCTTCAGGGACAACAGAGCTGAACAGAGCTGGCAGCTCTTTACATTTTTCATAGAGTACAACAACTCTTGACATCCACATGTAAGAAATCAGTCAAGGAAGACGGGAAAACAGCATGGCTTAGCAAGGACCTCCTGGACAAACTGAAGTGCAAGACGGAAATGCATGGGCAGTGGCACAGGGAATTATATCCTGGGAAGAGCAAGGCATGCTGCCTAGATACGTAGGGATGGGGTAAGGAAAGCTAAGGCACGTTTAGAGCTGAATTTGGCAAGGGATGCAAAGAATAATAAGAAAGACTTTTATGGGTATGTTGGCCAGCAAAAGAAGATTGAAGAAAATGTACCTCTGTGATAAATAAGACAGGAGAACTGGTGAAAACCAACACAGAGAAGCCTGAGGTATTCAACAATTTTTTGCTTCAGTTTTCAATGCTAATCTCTCTTCCCACATCTCTCAAGACTCTGAACTTCATGTCAGGGATTGGGGCAATGAAGTCCTTCCAATCCTAGGAGAAGGTCAGGTTTGAGACCACCTGAGAAACCTGAACATATATAAATCCATGAGACTCAATGAGATGTACCCCAGAGTTCTGAGAGAATTGGCTGATGTAGTTTCCAAGCCTCTCTCCATCATAGCTGAAAAGTCATGGCAGTCAGGCAAAGACCCCAGAGTCTGGAAAAATGGAAACATCAAGCCCATTTTAAAAAATGTTAAAAAGGAGGACCCTGGGAACTACCACCATTCAGCTTCACCTCTGTGCCTGAGAGGATCATGGAACAGAACTTTCTGCAAACTACGTTGAAACATTCTCACCTCTGTGCATGGCAAGATGATGGAGCAGATTATCCTGGAAACTATACTAAAGGACATGGAAAATAAAGAGTTGATTGGTGATGGTCCACACGACTCACTAATTGTGCATGGCAAATTTGGTGGCCCTCTATGATGGGATTACAACATTGGTGGATAAGGGAAGAGCAACTGACGTCATCTACCTGGACTTGTGCAAAGCTTTTGAGAGTGTCCTGGAAAACATCCTTGTCTCTAAATTGGAGAGACATGGATTTGATGTACAGACCACTCAGTGGATAAGGAATTGGCTCAATGGTCGCACTTGAAGAGTGGGGGTCAATGGCTCGATGTCCAAACGGTGAGAGGTGATGAGTGGCATTTCACAGGGGCTGGTATTGGGACCAGCGCTATTTAACATCTTTGTCAGTGACTTGGACAGTGGGATTGAGTGCACCCTCAGCAAGTTTTCCAATGACACCAAGCTGTGTGGAGCAGTTGACATGTTAGAGGGAAGGGATGCCACCCAGAGGAAACTTGACAGGCTTGAGAGATGGACCCTTGCAAGCCTCATGAAGTTCAACAAGGCCAGGTTGCAAGATCTTGCACAGGGGTCGGGGCAATCCCAAGCATAAATACTGGCTGGGCAATGAGTGGATTGAGAGCAGCCTTGTGGAGAAGAACTTGGGGGTGTTGGTTGATGACAAGCTCAACATGACCCAGCAATGTGCAGCATAGAAAGCCAACAGTATCCTGGACTGCATCAAGAGAAGTGTGGCTAGCAGGTCAAGGAAGGTGATTTTCCCCCTCTATTCCCCTCTCATGTGACCCTACCTGGAGTACTGTGTTCAGCTCTGGGATCCCCACCAGAAGAATGGCAAGGAACCTGCTCGAGCAGTCCAGAGGAGGGACATGAAGATGATCAAAAGGCTGGAGCTCCTCTCTTTTGAGGACACACTGAGAGAGTTAGAGTTGTTCAGCCTGGAGAAGAGAAGGCTCCAGTGAGAACTTCCAGTGGTCTTCCAGTACTTAAAGGGGACCTACAGGAAAGATATGGAATGACTCTTTCTCAGGGACTGTAGTGATAGGACGAGGGGTAATGATGTTAAACTGAAAGAGGGTAGATTCAGATTAGATGTAAGGAAGAAGTTCCTCACTGTGAGGGTGGTGAGACACTGGCACAGGTTGCCCAGAGAAACTGTAGATTCCCCTTCCCTGGAAGGGTTCAAACCCAGGTTGGATGGGGATTTGAGCAACCTGGTTGAGCGGAAAGTGTCCCTGCCCATGGCAGAGGGCTTGGAAATAGATGATATTTAAGGTCCCTTCCAACCCAAGCCATGCTGTGATTCTGTGATTGTTTTGTCACTGCTTGTATAAGGCCCCTGGCTGTGTGATGATCTGGCAGTGTAGGAGCTTAGCCTTGCTGGGCCTGAGCTGAGTATCATTGGTTTAACCCCTGTGCTGGGACCTTGTGACTGCTGCCTCTCCTGCTGTAGATTCATCTCTGGGAATAACCCCTCTATGAGGGGGTGGCACTCCCACCTCCCCACCTGTAGTCACTGCCTGACAAACCATACCCCTTTTCGCTGGGAGGACTGGGGGTGACAGCCAGGCTGCAGCTGGCAGCTCAGGAGAAGGAAGCGGGCTGTGACAGGGAAGCACTCAAGACTGAGGATGAAACTAGTTGCTTAGTCTCTTCTGCATTGCAAGGGTAATTTTAGTTTTTGTTCTGCTCTTTTTTTGCATACTCTTAATATGGGTCATATATAGTAAACTTTATGAATAGTAGCAATGGGGTACAATTTTTACGCAGCAAAGTCATAAAAGGTAATAATATCAATAACTAAAATTCCTCTTTCTTTTATTCTTGTGGTTAAGAAGGCAGGATCAATTAACTCCTGAAATAAAAATGCTGTGTGATAAGCTTGCTCACTCGTTGCCCCCTTCTGATGTCTGCCAGAAAACTTTTCATTAATGTAAATACCAGGAAGACCTTTTCCATACTAGTGCTTTCTACTTCATGATCCTGAACTGAATCATACAGTTCAGTGCAAATGTAATACTAATCCCCAAGATCCACCTGACTTCTCTAAGGGGTACTGGGCACTGTGTAAGTACTGCACTATCTCAGCCATCATTCGCTATAAAGGAAACAGGGCAAGTGGGTTTATGAGCTTAGGATTCTCTGTCAGACACACAAAATACTATCTCGACCAAACTGCTTTCCTCAAATTTGAAAATACTATCTAACAGTCCAAATAATTCAGGTACTTTTGAAAATTCAATTCCTCTGGTTGGGTATTTTTTAAAACTATGCTATCTTCTTCAATATGATATGCTGTGAAACCCTGCTATTTCAGACACATCTGTATTCCTTTACTAAAAAGTTAGTCTGACAGTGAACAGTTTCACATAAATTTCTCATAGAACTGAAGAAGAAATAGTTTTGAGTGTCTTTTGGTATGTGGATCTGGTAAAGCTTATGTAATTTTAATAATTATAATCAAAATAATATATAGTTATTCCCTCTAGCTTTATGTATTCCTGAGCTCTGAAGCAATACAAATTATAATTGTCTTTTAAAAAGCAGGTGTAATACTGAAGTGTGTCAGATATGTAACTGTAAATTTTCATCATGTTTTACTCAAAGTATGATACCATAAACAGAAAGCTCCACAGTAACTGCTTAATTTTTTCCTTAGTTTTTAACGTTTTCAAAAGCTAGACCTATATTTTTAGAATATATTCCCAATGCACATGTTTAAAAAGCTATTTGTATTTTCTCGTTCTATAGACAGATTGATAAGTCTTTTTCTGATTTTAGATTTCTAAATTAGAAATCAGAAGGCTTAACCCTTTTTCCATAGAAAAACATGAAGTAGAATACAAATAAATGAATAATATCTGCAAATACAATATGCTGAACCCCTTCTGCTTGTTCTTAAAGCTGGAAATAGAAGTGGATATTGACCCCAAACTAGAGAAAGAAGGATTTGGGAGGTACATTGCTGTAAAGAGATAAAAAGTTTATATATCTACTACTATAATAGTGTGTAATTTGTGTGTTTGATGCATACAGAAAAACTTCAGAGGGCTTAGGTAGATTTCATTCCCTTCCAGTTTAATTGGTTCAGCATTTTTGTACTTGTCCTTTGTCTCATTCTTTAGGAAATATTTTCTCTGTATGGTATGCTTTTGTTCTCATAATTCATTGGTCACATTCTTCCTTTTGCTAACAATAACTAAAATTTATTCCTAATATTCTGTGTATTCAGGAACATGGCATAAAGAGAAAAATGTTTTAGAAGGACAAAGAGACAAAATTGTATTTGCTTGTTTTCCAGATATTTCTTCCTTAATCCTCTATTTGAAGCAATGAGTTCACACAATCACAAGGCAATAGTCATCTCAATGAGACAGCAAGCTATATTTCAGCTTTTACTTTAAATTCTATTTCAGTTGCAATGCACTCAGTTCTGGTTTAGGAAACTGAATTTTATGTCCTACAAAGGTTATTTCAACTTTTAACTCCCAATTTTCTAATGTAGAAACTTTTATTTTTCCATTTTTCTAAATCAAAATTAAAAAATACTTCTTATGTCAGACTGGATACAATTTTCAGACTACTGGACCACAGAGGTGAGGTACACAAAGTTCCTTTTCAGATCAGTCAAACTATTTTCATATTTATCTCAAGAAGGATTTTACAGCAAAACCTCCTATCTACAAAGCCAGATGAAATGGCATTGTTTTCTGTTTTGGCTAGGAAACACCAAAATAATTAAAAATAACCACTAAAACTGTCTCTAGAGGACATTCTCATTAGAAAGAAGGTTTCTGTTTTAAAAAGCACAAACTGAATGCTTTGAATACTTTTAATGAAGGAAGACAACGAGTCAAACTGAGCACTATTACTGTCACTCAGGTCATATGGCTTGGAACAAGAAAATACAATATGATTCTTGTTCATAGACCATGACCACATAGAAAACAGTTGGCAATGTACCTTCCCATCAGCCTTACCTCTTGAAACTCCTATTTTAGATGTATCAGTAATTCTTTAAAAATTACCAAAAAAAAAGGTTTTTGTCTTTTGGGAGTGGGTTTTTTTTTTTTTTTTTTTTTTTTACTTCTGCTGTACAGTTTTGGTTATTATATAGGGTTGAAGGAAAAACTACTTACTATGTTCAAGATTTTTAAAACAAATTATAAAAAGATTAAAAACTACCAAACCATCCATTAAAAAAATAGGAACTTCCTTCTCCTAAATTCTGCAAGTTATATCAGTAGGGTATCATAGGCATGTGAAAATTTTGGAATGCAGCTTAGTGGGTGCAGGAAAAAAAGAAGGAAAGATCTGTCTAAATTTTTGTTTAGTGTGTAAAGCAATTTTCTCAGTAGCAGCATTAATTTTTTGAGTTACTGCAGATGCCCATATAGTGTGTCTATGCATTCTGGCATGTGAAGCTGCACTTCTGAGTAACATAATCTATTAAGTAAACCTGCTTTAGGCTTCCTTCTGTTCCTAAGAAAATGCAAAGGGAAAAGGACATACATTCCTTTTTATCTTACCATCTGTTGTCATTAACACAAGAGATGTATTCTTTGACCAAGTGTCCTTCATCCCACACTGGAACAACAACAATCAGTACACCAGCAACAAAATAACTCAAGACTCCATCCAGCAATCTGAGGGAAAATATGTAATTTGTATCCTTTTTAACAGGTTAACTTTAACTTGCTAAACTGCAGTCCAGAATTTTCACATGACTATGATACCCTTCTGATATAAATTGGGGAATTCAAAGAAGGAAGTTCCTACTTTTTTTAAGGGGTGATTCAGTAGTTTTAATTTTTTTATAGTTTGTTTTAAAAATCTTCTCCAAAGATTGAATCTGCCAGAAAGAAAACCCCTCATTTGTGAAAACACAGCATCAGTAAATCAATGCTGTGGTGAACAGTAAATAACGATTCTACCTCCTGTATCTTGGATGGTAGTAATTCACTTTGGTAGAGAAAATAGAAGTATTATTTCATTTTTTCAAGAATCAGAAGGAAAAAGTTGTCATGCTGAATCCAAGAGCCTGATGTTACATAAAGTTAATCTGTTAGAGCTGAGATGTTCAGTAAATCAGCTATCTGGAAGGAGCTGCATCTTTGTAGGATTCCTGAGCAAAAGATTCCATTTCCCTAGTTGCCTGTTTGCTTGTGCTCCTCCATCTTAATTTAATGTCAATCTTTGATGACAAACCTGGCAGTGCTGGGTTTCCTGCTGCACCTGAGAAAACTGATACCTTCAGCATTATTTCCCCTTGCAATCTCTTCCTCTCTACTAGATTTCAGCATAAAGGGCCTAGCTAATATAAAATTTTGTTTAATGCCTGTCCAGGTTTCAGCTGGGATAGAGTTAATTTTCCTCCTAGTAGCTGGTACAGTGCTGTGTTTTAGATGTAGGATAAGAATAAAGTTGATAACACATTGACGTTTTAGTTGTTGATGAGCAGTGCTTACCATAAGTCAAGGACTTTTCAGCTTCTCCTACTGCCCTACAAGCGGAGTCTGGGGGTACAGAACAAGTCTGGAGGGGACACAGCCAGGAGAGCTGACCCAAACTGGCCAAAGGAATTTTCCATACCATAAGACATCATGCTGAACAATAAAACTGGGGGGAAGTTGTCCAGGGAGTGGTAGCCTGCTGTTCGGGTACTGGCTGGGCATCGGTTAGCAGATGGTGAACAATTGCATTGTGCATCACTTGTTTTGTATATTCTTTTATCATTGTTATTATTTTACTGACCTTTTCTGTCCTATTAAACTGTCTTTATTGCAACCCAAAAGTTTTATCTTTTTTTTTTTTTTTTTTTTTTTTCTGATTCCCCCCATCCCACTGTGGAGGGAGAAAACAGCTGTGGTATTTAGCTGCCTGCCAGGTTAAACCACAACAATGCCTTTTTTTAGTTTGTATTGCTTTGACATTTTCTGAGAGTTACAGGTAACTCTTACTGTGTTTTAGTACATTGATTTTGAGACAAGTCCTCTTTGACCTGAGAAAAGTGAAAGAAAGAAGAATGCTGCACTGAAAAAATAAGAGCTATTACCTGCAAACAGGTAACAGCCCCTGCAGGAGAGACATTTGTTACATTTGGAAAGTTTAGCAATGCAACAGTAGTTCTGTCAATTGACCTCAGAGCTCTTCACCTATTATACCAAGATGACACTGATTACAGAAAAGAAAAATGAACTCTTCAGGTTAAGTGCTAACAACAGAAGATACTTTTACTCTAAGGGAGTGAAGAAGATCTTTCCTGGTCTGTTCCTTCCACTACAGGCAACAAAAGAAGACCAAGTAAATGTAATTACAATTGCTAATTTTTGCTAGCAATGATTAGCACAGCAACATGAAGTGGTAGATAGCATGCTACAACTCTGAAATTTTATGAAGCATGAGCAATACAAATCTAACCCTGAGGATAGGTTACTAAGACATTTAGAAAATTTGACATGAAAAATAGTTGAATGTAATGCACACCAATTCAGAAGTTTATGCAAATGACCTCTGCATAATGATTTGAATGGATGAGACAAAGAAACATTTCTCTCACTCATCTTACTGACTGTTTCTGAACTCTGCAAACACTTTTGTCATTTAAGCAAGATGTCTTTTTTTTTTTTCCAATGTACTATGCCTCTTTTTTAACCTACTTTCAGGATTGTCACTTGATCTTTACCTTGGGGTACTCAAGCTCTAGGGAGGTATATCACAGAATGAACTGTGTGTCTGATATCAAAGCACTATCAAATCCAGGAAGGGAAGTAGTGGCATAAAAAAGCATGTCTTTGAACAAACGGATTCATGTTCCATTTAAATAATCTTCCAATTTTTTTTTTTTTTGCATTCCAAATATATAACACATTGAATACTCAATGCCTAGAACCAATTAGGTGCCTGTAAACAAATGGTAACCATGGATAGCTGTGGTATTTAGTATAGCAGAATGCATCAGGTCATCGGGATATTACTTAACCACAAGTACCAACATTTATAGATTTTAAGAGCACTATTCGAGCATTTTCAACACTCAGCAGTAGTCAACTATACATCAAAGTTTATTTGATGAATCATTTAGCATGTGAACAACTCTCATAATGTTAATTTCTATGCAGATCACCTAACACAGGCCTTGAAGTTTGCCTAAGAATTATTTAAGTAAACCCATTAAATATTTTATAAAGGAGTACCACAACTTCCAAGCATATAAACAATAGGAAAAGAGCAAAAGTAAGCACTTTTAAGTTCAACTCAGAGAGTCTTTCTCTATGTTAAATATATATATATTTATATATATATGCTGTTCAAATACTACAGTCACAAGGTGAGGTATATACTTCCTACTACCAATTCTGTTACAAAACAAAATTCAACTTGTCATGTTCTGGCAACCAGTATTTCAAAAATAACTTTGTCCTTAAAAGGACTATTGTTCTGATATAAAGCTACAAATGCAAACAACAAAAATTATTTTAAGTTACCTGTCATGTATACTGTAATATAAACATTCCAACTTTCTACTATGGCTGTCTCAGTTATTTCAATAGAACAAACCTATGAACATTTTATGACTGCCCCTTCCAGAAAGAGAATGAACAAGCCTAAGAGACAGACATAACAATACTTATGGATGCTCACAGAGAGGTGTGACTTTTGTATTTGTGCTCCCTTTTCTCCACTTGTGACCTTCAAAGACAAAGACTTCCTATTATAACTGTGATAGATTTTTTTTCACACATCCAAACTGGCATTTGGCGGAAGCAAATATGATAATTACAGATTCTGCATTCGTCTGGTTGTTATTGTTGAAGAGTGAGCACTGCTTTATAAAGGACCTCTAATAGTGTACTGTCTGTAGTACTTGCAGTTTAATAAACTTTCCTATAATACTTATATTGATCTAACAAAACACAATAGTTTAAATCCCAGACAAATCTAAAAAGAGAACTAAAATATGATTACCCATAGAAACTAGTGGTGGGGAAGATGATGTTGATTTTCTAACTATGTATTATGTACAGTTTACTTAAACTAGAACGATTTCACATAATTTGTACAAGTGTACATATATTTAATATTGAACTATCAAAATACGCGATCATTTCAAAGATGCAACTGCTTTAGCTAAATAATTCATAATTTTCAAATACATATTTTCTAAACATACAATTATACTCCTCTCCAAAACCAATTTTGTAGTTGCTATTACAATCTTTTTTTAAGAAAATATATTTTTTAAAAGCATTACACTAATTTATTTTGCCACATCTTAAATGGAAAAACAAACAAAAAAACAGAACAGAACTCTCTTTCGTTTTACTTCCATTAGCTATAAGCAATATACTGCCAGTTTCACAAATGCTAGATTTTACTCTATTCTGTTAATAATCTAGCAGAATTCTTTTTCACAGGTTATCTTTATCATCACGATGCCCTAATGATAATAATATAATCTACTCATCTAAGGTATCTGAGCACCACCAATGCAAATCAATGCTGTCTGTACTGTTTGGCATAACTAAAACATATTCACTTACACTACAACTAAATATATAGTCAGGCATCATTTTCTTCCTCTTATCTCCCAAAACAGAGAACATGCTGTCTGAAAATTAGACTTATATTGTTAGCAATAAGGAAATTGTGACTGTTATTGTCTAAAAGTCTTTATTGCAAAATAAAATGCCTCATAATTGAAGATGAAACTGTGCTTTTGTTTTGGCTGGAAATTTACTTCAGTACAAAATAAACACAGGTAATATCTTGACATCAAAACTGACACAATTCATTAACAAAAATTTTGACTCTTAACCACTACAGAATTTCTTTAAGAAGGTAAGTAGAAGGAGTAATACCTATGAAACCGATGAAACATGTAGGTTTTACTATTGACCTTTCAAATCAAAGGAAAAAAATACAGATTTTATAGTAAAGCAAATGGGGATCTACATCCTGTTCTTTTATGTGAAAGTGTTTATTACCCATTCTCCATGGTTCAACAGGATGTGATGTCAATATCAATGCCCATAATCCTTTCTAGATTTTCTTCCTTTGTGCATGTTAGACATTTTTGATGCATGAAATATCTAATCTTTATCTAACAATGACAGATGGTTTTCCCATTCATTTCTAATGAGCCATTTTTAAAGTGTCAGCACCATTTTGTTTGTTTGTTTATTTGTTTGTTTAAACTTCTTAATTTACTAAGGCTTCCTGAATTAAAAAATGAGAATGTGCTTATAGGAAACTGTTAAATGAAGGGCAAAAGAACAAGCAAAACCAAGTCTATAATGAATCATCTGCAACAGAAGCATTATAACAGATTTGGATTAGAAATAATGAGGTAGTGAAGTTTGTCTTGAAAACCTTTTCAGGGATTCCTTTGTTCATTACCTATCTTATTTCTATCCATTCTAGTTTCAATTCTCACACCCACCCTCTGCAAAGAATACTTAGTGGTGGCAGCATTTTTGTTATTGCTCAGAACTGTATCTACAGAAGACAAGCCATTAAATTTCAATTTTAATATAATTGCTATATAACCGGATGGGGGGATGACTTTCATTGAAGATCTGTCAGGCAGGAAAACGCCAAGTATGAAAACTTACATATTCACTTTAAGGTAACCATAGATAGGTAATGTTAAAATAAATAATTTTTTAAAAAAATAATAAAAGAAATAGTGCTAGCTGTTATCATTTGCATTGAAGGGCATTTTTTTGCTCTATAATTTTTGTTTATTAGACCAAATTTCATGAGCACACAACTTTCTATCTCTCTTGCACTTCTCCTTAATCTTTATCCACTCTTTCATCCAGCACTTTAGCTTGTATACCTGCCTTCTAATGTATCTCTTCTAATGCATCTTATATTCAAACTTGAATAGGAATATTCTCATACGGTCCAAACTGTTTTTTCAAACCTCCTCTTCCTTCACCACAGTGCTTTTGAGCAAAATCTGAATTAATTTGTTGAATAGTTCTTTTTTTTTAAAAAAGCAACTCCATGTGGTTTTCTAACCCAGTTTTGACAAACTCCTGCAGAGTAAATTCTTCCACCTCTGCAAAACTATTTGACTACCACTATTTTTAATCTTCCCTCATCCTTAGATTCAAATAATTTTTATGTCTTTTATGCACCAGAGTACTGAATTCACCTGTTTATACACACATCAGGCTGCAAAGTGTGTGCTTGTATAGTTTTAAAATTGGTCCTTGCAGATGACTACTAGATTTCTCCTTTGGCCCTAAATCATAGTGTCCTTCCAATAGCATATGTCTAATTTTCCATGGATTTTCTCTTCAGCAGCGACCTTGAAATCAAGGAGCTTAGGTCTGAGAAAAGACAAGAGGTACCTCAATGTCTGTAAGAATTTACCCTAAAGCTTTTCCTCAAAAAGGAAAGGGTATTCAGTCTGATCATTCTCCACACCCTGTCAGTGCAGGGATGAGAATTGATGTGTCAGTATTTCTTCTCCAAACCCATTACAAATTATGGCAACCTATGCTTAGAGAAACTGGCACATCCATCCCACCCCATATCATCTGTGCAAGAAAAAATGAAAAGGAAGTTTACCTCCATGCTTTCTTTCTGCGTTTTCACTTCAGTCACCAGAGAAATGAAACACAACAGAAACACAGTTCAATCTTTCTTCTTTAGCCCTTTTCTTCATGTTTATCTTTTAAATGTTTCCACACAGAACTTACCACCAGAAATTGTTGAATGAATGCCACTTTTATGCATGTAGTCCACTATTTTTATTCTTAGCTTTAATAATTACATGTATGATAAACATCTTAGTTTATAGGCATATATGAACATTGTCATTTAAAAATGTCAGAATCCAAAAATACATACCAGAACTGAAAAACTGCAAATATGAAATTGGATGTATTTCACATACAATAAACATAGGAGTATAGTGAATTTAAAAGAGATTTGGAGTGCAGACTAACAGGTGTATATGTTTATGTACACTTTTGCCCAATTTTACTGTCAAAATCACATACTTAGGCCCAAACTTTGAGGGATCTATGCATATAAACATACAAAAATTCTGGATGATCACAGAAAGAAATAGAAATGCACAAAATCACTGAGATTGGAAGGGACCTCTGGAAGTCTTCTAGTTCAACCTCCCTGCTCAAAGAAGGGTAAGCTACATCAGGCTGCTCAGGACCTTGTCCAGTTGCATTTTGGCATTTTGGCTGTCTCCAAGGATGGACACTCCACAACCTTTCTGGTAAACCTGTTCCAGCATTCAATCACCTTAACAGTAAAATAAGATTTTTCTTACACTTAAAAGGACTTTCCTGTATTTCAGTTTGTGTCTATTGCCTCTTCTCCTTTGACTAGGCATCACTGAGTCTGGTTGTGTCTTCTCTATCTGTGCCCAATCCCTTTTCCCCTCCTCAGTATTATACACATTGGTCCTGCTAAGCCTTCTCTTCTCCAGGCTAAACAGTCTCAGCTCTTTCTGAGTTTCTTCATATGGTGGTGTTTCTGTCCCTGGATCACCTTAATGGCCTTTCCTGGACTCTCTTTAGTTTATCCATGCCTCTCTTGTACTAGGGAGCCCAGAAGAGGCCACAGAACTCCAGATGTGTATTACAAGTGATGAGTAGAGTGGAAGGATCACCTCCCTCAACCTGATGTTGATGTTCTTCCTAATGCAGCCCAGGATGATGCTGGCCTTCTTTACTGACCTTGTGGGTACACCACCACTCACCAATCATCAGCTGGTCTTTGTGCCTGGCAGTTCAACCAATTTTGTCTATGAGGACGTTACGATAAATAGTGTCTAAAGTCTTGCTAAAGTTAAGATAAGCAACATCCACGGCTCTCTATTATCTGTCAAGCCAGTCATCTCATTGAATGCTATTGTCAGGCATGCTTTCCTCTTTGTAAATCCATGTCCTCAATCAGCTTCTCCATCACATGTGTGGAAATGGTGTCAAGGATTATTTGGTCCATCACCTTCCCAGGGACTAGGATGAGGCTGACTGGTCAACAGGTTCCCAGATTCTCCTTCTTGACTTTCTTTAAGATATCAGTGACATTTTCCATTTCCTGTCCTTTATTTTTCCTCCTTTTTCCCTTCCATTCTTTGCTATATTTCCATTTTCTGTCTCTCTTCCAATCCTCAGGAACCTCTCCCAGTAATCAAGATCTTTTAAAGGTAATGGAGAGTGGTCTCACAATGACATCAGCCAGCTCCCTCAGGACTCGATTTATCCTATCAGGGTCCTGCAGCAGGGAGTCTCCCAGTACAAACACTAATTCTTGCCTCCTTGTGCTGCCTTATGTCTCAGGTTCAGCTGATTTGGATGCTTCACTGGACAGAGCTTCTGGTCTCTCCTCTGTTACCAGGTCACTAAACCTACTCTGTAGTTGCAGAACTGCATCTAGGACAGGAGCCCTCATCCTGTTGTTGATGTTACAAATTCCAGCCTTAATCATCACTGGAGTCTCCATTTCCAAACCTCCTAAGCACAGAATGCCTGGTCCTCCTCCACTTGGTTAATGTTCCTGTATCTGTAAGATCTTGGAGAATATTATGCTGTTCTCATAATCTCTGAAGCTGCAGTCTGCTGACTGCCTCATGCAGCTCATTTATTTGGCAGCACAAATCCTCCTCCAGCACACAAGTACCTCCTGAAGGCAAGCACGCTATATCCTCTGGTTGCAGCCTCAGCAAGAGGCCCCAGACATCTCTGCAGTGCCAGGCCTGCAGAACTGCATCCCCACTGAGGAGCTCAGACTGGTTTGAAGTCTCTAATGTGCTGATGTAGTTGCTCCTGTGGATGATCAGACATAGCGTTCTCTAGTGTCTTCCTACCTAAGTACACAGTGTCCTCAATAGAGTTTCTGGTGCCAGTCTACACTACTGCCTCTGTGGACTGTGCTCTAGGCTTGGTAGTTACATATACTCTTTCTAGCATTTGCTGAAACGATGCTTGTCTGTCCCTAATGAGGAGTTAGTTGGAAACAAAAAGCTCAGAGTCCCCATCAATCAAGAAAAGTTGACAACAAAACTTGTGGGAAACTGCTACAACTTACTAGCAGTCCCAGCCTCCTGTAGATATCCCTTCCCAGGAGCAGCAGGCACCCTGAAGATCCTCAAATTGTTCACAACAGTCCTCTGATGACCCCAGAAGTAGTTCCCAGAAAATCTAATGTATCTAAAGCCAGAGCCCAGAAACTGCTGTGCAAACTGCTCATCTCTTAGTTGTGTTCATGTATTTGTACATTATTTACTCTGAAAGTATTTAACTGACCTTCAGCAATTATGAGTTTGGATAACTTTTATATCACATTTCATGCACTCTCAAAGCTATGCCTCAGGTATTTCATTATTTTAGAAACTGTTTTGTACTCCCTCCATTTAATCTGTGAGTTCATCAAATGATCATCTCATGTCTCTTTTGGTGTCTGTAACCAAAAGTTATTATAAAACATCTATTTAAAATATGTTGCCTAATAATTAAATAAACCAGGAAGAGCGATTCTAATGTTCAGGAAGGAAAAGTTGATGGGCTGGTTTCAGGGGAGGTATTTTCCAGGTACTTGCTGAGTGTTGTTTTAAATTTCATGTTTCATTGGGATTTTGAATAAAACTGCCACTGTCCTTTCAGAAAAAAACTGTTGAATATTGGCCAAAATATGCTCTAAAGGTTGCAAAATATCAGTGACTTTTTAGTTTATGTTACTGAGATGCACAGCAATATTTTGTTATTTGCCTAAGGCAACAAAAACCTTAAAGCTGATCTCATACACTGCAGTAGAACAAGCAGCACACTACACATTTCCAGTTCTTAGAAGTATTACCAGAGATGAGACTATAAAACAGTTGTTATCTTTGGAGGAAACACTTGTTTGCGCTTTCACAAATTTCTTTAGCTGATTCATTAGTAAATCTCCTGACTGTCCATGTAATCTTTTGAAGACGGTTTTGAGTAAAAGCCATATACATAACTTGGTACTAGGATGTAAAAAAACCCTTATTGTCAGGACTAAAGATAACTTATAAGCACATCAGACAAATGTTTTGGGAAATGTCTCTGAGGCAAGAGAGGAAGAGCTGGCCCCGAAGAAATGCCAGCTAATAAGCCAGATGCTGCTTGAAAAAAAAATGTTCCAGAGTTTGGCATCTGGGACCATTAAATGCCAAGCTGGTCCCCATCTGTGGGAAAAGCTGTTTATTGCTTCTGGGGGAGAAAAAGTAAGAAAGAGTATAGCAGTAGTTTAAAGGAGTGCCAGTAAAAACAGAAGGCAGATTGAACTCAGCATTCAAATCATAATCGTATCACAATTTACTTTTGAATTCCACAATAATTTAAAATTAATTCATTTAGAAATAAGCATATCTTAAAAATATACTGCATAAATACGCATGCGTTTACTTATGGATCTTTAAGTTATTCACCCATCCCTAGTTTAGGAAAGACCTGCTTAAACAACTTAGCACAGAACAATTCTTGCATAGTTCTGAGAAAATGCAGAGGCTGTTTTTAACTTTCCTTTTCCAAATAAACCCTCTCCAGAAAGGAAAAAAAAAAAAAAAAAAAAAAAAAAAAGAGCAAAACGCAAAACAGTATGCTGCTTTTCTGTAACAGTACTATAATTAAAGTTCGTGGTATGCATAACACTGATTACATTCTAATAACATAAGACTGGTACTTTTTTAAGAACTCAGCACAGGTAGATAACAGTTACACTAATGAAAAACTATTTTTTATTCTGACAAGAAGATGTGGCTTCAAATGCTAAAAGGCAAAGAAGGGAACTGAAGTGCAAGATGTTGTATTTGGGAATGGACTGAGAATGTAACAGGAAGAATACAGAATAAGTCTAACTCCGGTTGACTGTATGGTTACCCAAATAGTCAACTGGCATAAATTATTATCTAAGTAAAGATGAAGAAAGATGATAGTAGCATGATTACTAATTGAAGAAACATTGCTAAGGAAGACCAGCACAGTTTGAGCTGAGTTCTGAAATTACCCAAAAGACCCTCTATTACAAAGACTACTTACTACTTCAAATGCAGTCTAAACGGAGGTAGGAAAACCAAGGCCTCTTAAAGGACAGGATAAACAACAGAAGAGTTTAAATGAAGACCATTTAAATACAAACAACATTTTTGCACATTATCCATAATTTCTTGCAAATCCTTAAGGAACTTAACCTTCATATTTAAAGGTGACATTGGCATTTACCAGCTTTTTTCTTTGCAAAGTTAGTGGGAAAGAGTGCCAGAGTCAATTCTGAAAAGAAAAAGCTAGCTCCTATAATAGAAGCATACAAATAAAATTACAATACTATCTACATTTTTTTACTGAGTACCTACTTGTGACCCAGTCATAATGTTATATAAAACTCAGATCTATGTCATATGTAGCCAAAGAGGACCACTGCATCCAAAAAAGTGTGCTTAGAAGCAGACTAAAGGAACCATATCTAATATTAATACCAAATATAAGCACACTAAAATAGCATAACTGGAGAAAATGAATAAATATTTAATAATACTGTAACATCACTTGTAGTATTTTGTAATACAACTAGTCCTAAATATATAAGTAATATCCATAACTGTGAAGGGGCAGATGGAGACCTGTGATATAGCTGCACAAATAGGATGTAAAAAACTTATGCCAGAACTAAAATCTAAAGGATAAGAATGAGCAGGCAGGAAAGATGTTTGTCTCTGCAAAAATAAGTGAAACAAGGGGTCCTGATTCCAAAAGTAAGATATCAAGGGCAGATAAGATCACACTTTTCTTTTGGAGAAGGAGACAGGAAGCATAAAACATTGATGATAAGTGAGGAAAGATAGAGAAAAAAGAAGACAGACCACGGTGGATGCTGTTTTCCTCACTGAATCACTCTAAGGACTGACTACCTTGACCTAAGCAACTAAGAACCATCAACAGCCAGAGTCAGCAGTGCTAACTAAATGTCATTAGTTCCACAGTATTGCATGATTATATAAAAATAAATGATAAATAAATATACAAATACATATAAATTGTTAAATAAATCTAATATTAGTTTTTAAATTTACTAATGGTAAGGACTAATGGTGTTGTACATGCAGTGATAATAATTAACAACAATTAAGAATTAACCTTTGGCAATGTGTAATGTTAATGAATATCAGCAATCCAGTGAAGAATCATTCTGAAGTTTGGAACTTAAATGGTTTGTCAGCCTTTTTAAATATTCCCATCACAGAGATCACTAATTTCTTAACTGATATATGCATCTATATATTCATTTGCAGCAAACTTATCTTTAATGAAGTTACAATGAAAGGAATTTATACTTTATAGTATAGTCATAGTAAGTAGAGATTCTGGATAGTCCTCTGGTGCTAAGGACTGGCAATGTCAGACTGACTAACAGAGTTAACATGAGTCCCAATCAGTGAATCAAGATACTGTAAAGATGACTATTCTGTATTTTTTTTAAGTTTTTTTTAAAAAGGAAAATGTTAAAAAAAAAAAAATGTAACGAATAAAAAGTATAAACTGTAGGTATAAAAATAGAACTGGACTTCACTTTAAACAGAGATTATAAAATGGTACCTTAGTGGTTGGATTTAACTGCTGATAAAGGATAATTTTTCTCTACTGAAGCAAACACTGCAACTGTTATAAAAATATAAAATCAATAGCTAGCAGAAGGAAATACACTTAAATAAGTCTAATTTAATGTTTAGTATGGACAAGTCCATTGATATGTTATAAAAAAAAAAAAAAAAACAAAACAAAAAACAAAAAACAAACCAGCAACAACATGCCATCTTTATAACAACCTCAACAATGAATACTGACAAAATGTCAAATAGCATGAATTTTACTTTGGAAAGACACTTGGTTAACTCTCCAGGTTTTAACATCATAATGATTATGGGCAAGTTACAAACTATTCTACATCGTTAGAAACATTGGTTCATCCATAAAACTATGTTGCCTACTATTTTGTGGGAAGTTGAAGAGATTTTCCCTTAAAGTTTCCCTGTAAGTTTTCTCTGAAAGTGTGTCTTCCCTGTAAGACACAAGGGCTTTAATTAGTGTTTGATGTGATTAGGGCAAAACCTCAGAAGTATCAGGAGAGATGATACAATAGGATAGAGAAGAAATAGGGAATTCAGCTTATAATAGATGCATCTGTCTATAACTATTCAGAGACATTATTCAAGAGATTTTGCTATCATGAGAATTAGTGAGGTTCACAGCCTACTGGAAATATATGTATGAAACTACTCTAAATTAATTTCTTTGTTGTGTCATGTCCCAAACTGACAAGTGAGAAAGGAAGAAAATAAATTTCTTAGTTTATCAGCTGAACAAAATTTAACTGGAATGAAAAAGGAATTAACATATTTGTTGGTGACATGGACAAAGGGACTGAGTGCACCCTCAGCAAGGTAGCCAATGACATCAAGCTGTATGCTACGGTTGACATGCTGGAAGGAAGGGATACCATCCAGAGGGACCTTGACAGGCTTGAGAGGTGGGCCTGTGCAAACCTCATAAAGTTCAACAAGGCCAAGTGCAGGGTCCTGCACATGGGTTGGGGCAATCCTAAGCACAAATATAGGCTGGTCAATGAGTTGCTTGAAAGCAGCCACGCTGAGAAGGACTTGGGGGTGTTGGCTGGTGAGTAGTTCAACATGACCCAGCAATGTGTGCTGGCAGCCCAGAAAGCCAAAAGTACTGTGGGCTGCATCAAGTGTGACCAGCAGGTTGAGGGAGGTGATTCTTCCCCTTTACTCCACTCTCTTGAGACCTCAGAGCTGTGTCCAGCTCTGGGGCCTTGTGAGGAACCGAAGAGGTTAATGTCTCAAATATTCCTCGATGCAGAAAGCCTCAAGGACAAGTTGTGGCCTTTGTGGTTAGTCTAAGGAACAAACTATGTGCCTAGGGAAGCGCAGAGTGCATGAAAGGGTTCACGGTTCCACTCCCTTGCATTTGTATTGCCAAGCTCCCTAGATGAACCTCAAAGAGGGGACATGTAGACTGAGTAAAGCCATATGTTCAGGTTAATGCCTACACTTTAATTTAGGAGCTTGATAAATGATGTACGCCTTACCAACGATTATATCCTTAAAGAAAATCTAGAAGACTAATAAGAGAGAAGTATCTGGCACCAGATGGAGCCAAAAGCTGGATAATTGCCCAAAACCTAAAAACTGGGGGAAAAGTAAAGGTGTCAGGGGGAGACCATGGCCACTGACTCAACTGGATAAATGAATTAATGCAACCCATCCTCCCACAATGCATGTGTAGAACCCATACTCCACTTTTTCCTTGCCTCTCATGCAAATGAATTTGTGGAATATCTGACTCTCTTTGTCTAGTATACAGTTCAGATGATAAGATGAATTTAAAAGACACCAGAGAATGTTGCTGGGTGCGCACCCATCACCAAGATTACCGGACCTGAGACAATACTGGAACCTGGAGTGGTGGTCTGGTTTCTTTGACAATCTTTCTTTCTCTTCCTTTCCTTTTACTTCTTTTCTGTCTCATAGATTTATCAATAAGAGCCCACATCACTTACTATGCTTTCCAAGTTTAAGTTGCTTCTACCACAAATAAAACATATTAACTGGTCATTTGGTGTCATTTCACCTTAATTTAACCTGAGGGGATCATGAAACATTTACGGCGCCCTGGTCTGCCAGTCTGGGTTGTAACAGGTAAGGGGGAATGGTTTTCAACTGCAAGAGGGTAGATTTAGATTAGATGTAAGGAAGAGATTCTTTGTTGTGAGGGTGGTGAGACACTGGAACAGGTTGCCCAGAGAAGTTGTAGATGGTCCCTCCATGGAAATGTTCAAGGCCAGGTTGGATGGGACTTTGAGCAGCATCATCTAGTGTAAGGTGTCCCTTCCAACCCAAAACCATTCCAGGATTTGATGATTCTATGATGAAATATGTAACAAATTATTCACATTTAAGAATTCAAGCTTAACTGTTGATTCAGTATCTTTCTTAATCTAAACCGCATCCTGATTTTTTAAAATAAAAATACGCAATTGAGGTGGTTTTTTTTGTGTTGTTGTGGTTTTGTTTTTTTTTTTTTTTTTTTCCGTCAACATGTAATTTATTTTCCTATAATGGAATCTGTATAGAAAAGCACTCAGTTCTGGTATACTTCAGTTTTAGCAGCAAGTTTTCATATCAAGGTGCAAAAATGAGTACACAAGTTAAATAAATGAGAAATTTTAAATTAATAGTTATAGTTTGTATTATTATTCTCATTATTACATATTTGAAACCTGGCACAAAAATGCTTCCTTCTGCATTATATTCATATCTTGGTTTTCTTTTTGTATAGAAAAAGATATTTTTTATACTGTTGCACATTAAATTACCTAGTTTTTCAAGAACTGATACTTTCAGGTGAATTTAGAATTATATAAGAAAAAGGAAACTAATGAGTATTATCAAAGGCATAAGAGAAAGCTATGTTATCAGTCCTTTACATTAATTTAAGCTAGTAGTGGTATCAAGTACCAGTAGTGGTGGGTCCAGATTCAGAGACATTCAGAAAATTCTGAATATTATTGCCAACAGCTATGCTTACACCAGGAAAATAAACAGTGCCAGAACACAACTACAGGCAAAGAAAATGCATTGTCTATCATTGTTGTATTCTCAAAGCAGTTCATGGCTTGGCTTTGATCCAGACCAACTAGTTCTTGTCCAAAACAATACTTTTGCACAGCTCAAGAATGCCAGTGATCTTTTCTATTAGGCAGTTGGAATCCAGTTATCCAGTTTCAAAGGCTCTGTTTAATTTTAAAGACATGGCTGGATGTCCTCAGAATCAGATATTAGTCACTGCCATTGCTTAGCTACAACTAGATCAACACTTTGTCATGTTGCTATAGTTTTTAAGAGAAAAGTGTTAAAAAAGGTAATAGAAACCAACACTTTACTAAGTAAGAGTAATTGTGAAAAAAAAAAAAAGCAGAATGTCTTTTAAAATCTGTGAGTATAAACTAGAAGAACTCTAATGATTGAAATGAAATTGCTTTAGAATATACAACAAAAACATTGGTCTAGACTAATTTTCCTTGTGATTGCCAAGTCTTAAACTCCCAGTTTCAACTACAGGTATCTCTGAAGTTGTTTTTGTTTGATTTATCATGACCCTTGTATATGATGTTTCAATAATACATCTAATTTGCCTGCTCTGTTATGTCAACTAGGACAAATAACTCTGAGGAAAAATATGTGTGGTGATTACTGTTCAATCCAATTCCCTTGTAAACATTTTCTGCAACAGTTCACTATTTGCCAAATCCAAAAATAAGTACTTTTTGAGCATTTTTTTTCTCATTAAACAATAGGGATTCCTTGGATTTGCTCATATATAGTTGACCCATCTATGAACAAAATCAGGAGAATCCATGTTACCTTCTGCAATAAAGGTAATGCTTCCTGAGACTGAAAAAATAAGTAAAATGTAGGGACAGGTAATGATACATGGTTGCAAAATATTCATGCACCTTAAGAATGCTGAAACCATACATTTGCCTATACAATCTATTTTATCATGCAAGAATTCAAACTGCCATAATAAAACAAATAATCAGACATAAACAGTATGCAGTTATATTTTTTTTGTTAGTAGATTGCAAATAAATACAAACTTCACAAAAATAAGTACTGCAAAATGAAAAAAACTCTTTAACAAATTATGTCCCTACAGACTTAAAAAGCTGAAAAAAAAGTAATTAAAATAATTTTAACAGATTTTCTCAACCTCTCTAGGCTCTTCTTTTTCTGTTTTTGGACTGAAAATGTTTTACCAAAATAGGATATCTAATATGATATAAAAATGCAGTTCTAGGATAATGTAAAGTATGTCAGTTAAATTCTGAACATAAACTAATGCAAAAAAATTATATTGTATATATTGTATTACATATTATATTTATTATATATTATATTATATTATATTATATTATATTATATTATATTATATTATATTATATTATATTATATTATATTATATTATTATATATTATATTATATTATATTATATTATATTATATTATATTATATTATATTATATTATATTATATTATATTATATTATTATATTATATTTATTATATTATATTATATTATATTATATTATATTATATTATATTATATTATATTATATTATATTATATTATATTATATTATATTATATTATATATATTTTTAAACTTAGTTAAATTTATCTTTGGGTATTTGTGGAATTGTTTGTTTTCAGCTATGGAAGGTTTTCTTTCTGATTATTTTCTATATTATCAGGATTATAATCACTGTACAACAACTAGACTGTGTAGTGTATACAGTTATTCTACTGTGTTCTTTATGCAGCTATATCAGTATCTACTAAGAATTTACATTCATATACAGGATTGTTCTAGTATTGACATTATAATATAGGTAAACCCTGGTGACAACAGAAGCTGACTGCCAGGTTGTTCACAGAGTCCTTGTCCTTATAATACTGAAAGAAAATAATTTTTAAATGCATAAAATAAAGATTGGGGTTTAATTTAAAAATAATATGGTTAGTGTCAGATCCTCATGCTTTCTCTCAGTGTGACTGTAAATTTTAGTTAAATTACTATTTTGTTGTCATTTTAAGCCACAAGGTGGCAGCAATGATATAAGCTCTTCCTCTGGTACTGTACAACTATTTCCACTCCTACTACTTTTACTCTTAAAGTATCTCTTGTGCTTACAAGGCATATATGACATAAAGATATCCTATATTTTCTTTGATAAAATACAGTTCCAGATAAGATTACTTGCTAAGTGTTTTGAATTGATTAATTTTTTAAATTTTCCATCTAAAATTAATTATGTCTGCTGACTTCAAATGAAAGTGCAGTGAATCAGTGTATCCATGACACAGGTTGTTTGCTCATTTGTGTAATAACATTCAATTTCTCAAGCTGAGAAATAAATTAATAACTGGACACATAAGTCTGTCATTCATGGAACATAATCATATAGTGAGAAGATGCAATGCTTACCGATAGCTGTTGAAAAGATCCATGCAGGTGGCATTGTTTTTACAAGGTTCTGAATTACATTCATTTGATTCATTTTCACAAAATGTTCCTTCCCATCCAGGCAAGCAAACACATTGGTATGTCTGCAATGTATTAAGTAAAATAAATAAACTGTTATTTTTTATATTTTTGATACAATTACAACAGGTGTTATTACTGATCGTTGTCCATTTTTTGGTCTTCTAATAGGTGCTTCAGCATTTCAAAAGTTGACATTTTTATAAATACATTAATAATTTGACCTACTAATATGATGAAAAAAGAGGATATGAGGTAGGTATGCAACATTACTTATTGTCTACCTTTTTGCATAATCAACTTGTGTACCTCAAATCCTTTACTACCTCTTCCTCCCTCCTTCAAGTTTTTCTAATAAAAGGTACTACCTTTCCTACAAAACAACTTTGCTTAGATATTACATTGATGTTCTCAAAACACAAGTATTTACAATCCTCTGAGTTGTACTGTTCAGCATGCAGTCCAAACAGGACTCAATATAAAATTATTATGGCAATTCTCAGTATTTTATAACTATCCAATTTACTTAACCCCTTTCATATGAAATTGTGCATCAATATCTAAATTAAGCAGTACTAGACAATTCGTGAGATAAGAAATACTGTCTCCAATGCAGTGTGTTAGATAGAATACAGGGTGTATTAGGTAGTAATTCAGATAGCATAAATACAAGCCTTCTAGTCATCTGGTGATCACATTAAATATACTAATGATCAGGTGTTATGAGTGCTAAATTTCTGACTGATTAAACTGAATAAAACTTCAGAAGTGTGTATATCTACCTCAAAATGACATATATTATAGGGCATTATTCATCACACTGCAAAGCTATTATATCAAGTTGTAACCACACTCCAGTATTATATCCAGCTTCAAAGTTATCCAGTGTCTGCATGCACTGCGGTGTTTGACATAGACTTACAGAAGTGAAAAGCATAAAGTATCTCATTCCTGCTTATGTCATGAAAGATGAACATTTGCTGAACTGATTATTAATTAGAAAGGGGGCAACAGTGCAAACATGGTCATTCAGCAGAAGTTTTAATTGCTTCCTTTGTAACATGCTTGCTTCTAACAAGTCTTCTTTCTACCAAAAGTTAGGAAACACTTTAATAGTAAGCATGAATAATGTGAATTATTTAATTACTTGCCAAACCTTGCAACAGCTTTCAGGGTAGATTTTAAAGCCTATTAAAATCCATGTAAATTGGAAGCCATTATCAGACAGCAAAGAAATTTTAGGAGTTTTTTTAAAGGCTGAGTGCGTAAATAAACTGCCATTGTACAATGATCAAATGTGTAACATACGAGCACTGTGGCATCTACACGTGCTTAAAGCCTGCAAATCATATTGCTGTATTTTAGCTGTTTTGTTACTGAATCTGCACTTTGGAAACCAACAGAGACAATTGTATGTCAAAGGGATGTGTGCTATGAACTTTTACATTAACAGTAAAGAGAAATTACTTAATTTCTTAATATAGTTTAAAAATACAAGTTAAACATCAGAACTCCAAAGGAAATGCATACTGGGAACACAGACACTTCTGTAATGATACTCTTACCCTCTACTGCCAAATTAAAAGCTTAGAGTATTTTACTGGAACAGAGATAACAGAATATGAAAGAAAGGAAGTTAATGGTTTAAAGTCAAGATCAGTATGATCATCCTGATGTGTCACATAGAGTAGAACAGCTCCACTGATTCCAGTAATTAAAATGAAATTATTTACATGTATATTTTACTATAGCTGGTCAGATCAACTTTTATGCCACTCAATCTATACAGAGCATATTTGTGATGTGTGTATTTCTCAACTGCATTTTATTTGTTTTGTGCTCATATTAACTAACACAGTTTCTATACTTGCTTGGGACACACCCATGATTTCTGTAACGTGGATTTTCCAAACCTGCTGAGATAAATTTTAAAAGTCAGAAAATAAAATTGAAGGGTATCTTTCTGAATTAAGATAGGGCATTTTGACAAATATGAAATGTCAGTAACTTAGTTACAGGGCAAAATAAGACAACAGAAAAATAATTGTATGAAATTAGGTTGGACATTCAAGATTAGCTTAATATATACTGATCAGTTAACTATGTATTCTAGTCAAAAAAAAAAAAGTAACAATTTGTCCTTTGTGTTTTACATAAATAAGGCTATTGCATGCAACTAAATACAACTTGCAACCTGTGGACTCCATCTGTCAAAAAAGACAAAAATCCCCCTTAATTGGTAGTCTACTGTTACTGCTCTGTACTCCTGAACTCAGGCTCAAGAACTGCAAAATATTTTCTCTGAAGAGAGAAGAAAACTAGCAGCATGAGCCCAAGAAGCAGGAAATATTTCAAGTGACAGTAAAGCAATTCTTAATATAAGAGACAGAAAGATTTTGTTAAAATATTTTGTATTTTTTAAATATGATACTGAGAGATGAACTTGGAAAGAGAAAATAATTTTCTGAGAATTGTACCAGGGAAAGAAAAAAGAAAATATATTTGAGACAAATTATGTTACTAGCCCACATGTTAATGTTTTCTATTACATCACAGCCACACCCAAATGAGTTATTTAATTTATCTTAAAAAACTTGGAAAGTTTTTCTGAGATTTACTCAATTCTCTGCATACTTATCAGTGCCATGAATACAAGTGTTAGAATTAAAAAAAAAAAAAAAGATTTTGTGCTACAAACACAAAATCCAAAAGTGGGGACTATTAATCCATACACACAAGTAACTATTAGACACTTCTTAAAAACTGTTCTATTGTCAGTTTAGGTTCTCACATAAATTGGGAATGTGAGATAATGACTTACTTCCAAAAAAATCTTCCCAAAATGGATTACAAAATTAGAAGTGAAAGAGGCTGCCAACAGTTTTGTTTAGAAAACAGCAGTATTTTTTCTGGTCTCACTAAAAACATCTATCAATCAGCTACTGAAATTCTATGCTTTGCAGATTTCTCATCACATGAGAATTGTCACATCAAGCACAAAACATTATATATATATCCTATATAGCTGCAGTATAAGTAAATAAAAAATCTAATATATTTTTTAATCTCTGTAGATCTACAGTAACTGAAGGTGCCATGTTACAGTAAATTATATATAAGTATAGGTAGATAAAAAAGGTAGTGATAGACATAAGACTTTGCAGAGAAGGACCTTTGGGGTCCTGGTGGACACCAAGTTGGACACAAACCAGTAATGCACCCTTGCAGCAAATAAGGCTAATGGTGTCCTGGGCTGCATTAGGAGGAGTGCTGCCAGCAGGCTGAGAGAGGTGATCCTTCCCCTCTGCTCAGCACTGGAGAGGCCATACCTGGGGTGCTGGGTCCAGGTCTGGACTCCTCAGTACAAGAGAGAGATGGAGCTACTGGAAAGAGTCCAGTGAAGGGCCAATAACATGATTTAACAGATTGGATCATCCCTCATATGAGGAAAGGTTGAGAGAGGTGGGATTGTCAGCCAGGGCTTAGTGTGCACTGAACAACATAAAATGACAGGGAGCTCCACAGTGAAAAGTATGCAGTGAATCAAGCAAGAGACTGGAGGAATAGGATTTTATACCTATTTATGTATTTATTCCCCTTTATTTATTGTAATTATGTATTACTATCCATTGCAGACAGATTAAAATAAATGGTACCTTTGAGTTCCTCCAAATCATCTTTTGTTTGTCCCCTAAAGAACACAATAAATGTATAACTATCACCATAATTATTCCTTGTACATAGCTTTCCCTTGTACAATATATGGCATGGTATTTATATGAAGAGTGGGTTTTACCAGCTATACATAGGGTCAGAAACTGTAATTTTTTAAAATCTCCTGTATAAATACCCAGAATGATATATATACATTAACTTATCTTTATCCAATTAACTGTGTGAGTGGTAAGAAAGTGTTATTTAAGACCATTTGCATATTTTCCATTCCCCAGAACTGTAAATGAAGAATTAATCATTTCCTTAAGCCCTAATCAATGTTACTTTACTGGAAAATGGCATCTGAACATCTGGCAAATAGAAACTACAATGAAAAAGGTTCATCACACAAACAAGGATCTGAATTATGAACACGGTAAATCTTCAAGCCTGTACTTTGCATGTGTAGGTTGAGCAGAATTTTTACCATACAGATATATGCTCCAGGTAGTTTTCCCATGTACAGAGCAAAGTTTCAATGGAAGTAACTTAATTTTTAAAGATATTATGGTGTTGGGGCATTTTTGGGGGGTGCTACAGTTTTTAAGGTACAGAAAGGATAAAAAATACCTTTCCTGGAAATAGAAACACACAAATGTAAGTGTAGAAATCTTCTTTTGTTCTGCGTATTCCAAGTTCTTCTGTGAGACCATGTTTCTTGTGGTGCAACTCTTTTTCCATTAAGGCCAAGCAGAATGAGCAGAATGAGCATTTCATAAGACCAATTATCACTGACACATAATGGGAGATGCACTCCAGCAAGGAACTTGAGGTTTGCCTTTGAGTTGTTTGGGCTTTTTTTTCCACCTGAAAAATTATGGTCTTTTTGCCTCTGCAGAAAACTTTTAATCACAAAATTCTGTTCTGTTGTAAGCAGGGCTTTTTCCTACAGAAAACCTTCATGAAACATAATTTTGTTAGTGATAACACCAGTTCATTTAACCTTGTGAAATAAATGTGAACATAAAAATATAAGCATCTGTGAAATCATATTTGCAATTGCCCTAAACCATATTCAGTTCCTAACTTTATGCAGCCTTTTTTTGTTAATTTAAGGGTCTTTTCTGAGTTTCTACTTTAAGGGTTCACTTTTAAATTATTATTGATTTAACCATTTATATAACCATAGATATTCACTAACAAAATTAGATTGTTCCTAGTTCTCATTATGACTTATTTTTTTCATTATGCAAGTGTGTTTGCATTTATATCCTAAATAAGAAAACTTTTTTAAAAAAATATATATTATTAAAAAAAAAAAAAAAGAGGATGCCTGTTCATCTTCAGTTGGTTTAACCCTTACTTTAGCTTTTACTAAAGAAAACCAAGCTAAAACAAGATCTATAAAGAGTGAACTCCTAGTAACTACATTACCTTTCAGCATTCTGGTAACTAGTTATTTACATGTTTTTCACAGGATATGAAAACAGTGAATGTATTAATAGCATTGCTCCATAAGTGAAAGAAAAATTGACTTCTGAGACATGAAGAAAATCTTCAAATGGCCCTGTTTTTCCTAGTCAGAAAGACATACATGTGTCGTGGTTTAGATAAGGGAAGTGGCAGCGCTGACTGCACCCCCCATTCCCTGCCCTCGTGCCACTGGGGGAGGAGGTAGAGATATCGGGAGCAGAACTGAGCCTGGGAAGAAGGGAGGGGTGGGGGGAAGGTGTTCTCAAGATGTGGTAATGCTTCTCACTGTCCTACTCTGTTATGTGTTGTTAGTGTCTGTAATAAATGTATATTCTTTTTTTTCTTCCCCTAATGAGTCTGCCTTTTGCTCATGACCATAAAGGGGAATTTTCTCCCCATCCCAGTCCTATCTCAGACCCCAAGACTGGCTCTCTGTCCCTTCTCATTGCCGGAGGGGAAGGGAGAGAGAGCTGCTGCATTGTGGTTGGCTGCCAACCAGGCCTAAACCATGACAGCTTTTTTCCTTCATCTTCGGTGAGGGGAGTGTCCGGAACTTGTTCCCCCTGCTCCATCGTGGTCCCCCTATCACAGGAGACAGTCCTCCACAAACTTTCTCCAACGTGAGTTCCTCCCATGGGCTGCAGCGCTCCCCACACTGCTCCGTCATGGGTCACTAACTTTCTCCAACTGGATTCCCTCCCACGGCTGCAGCCCTTCCCGAGCTGCTCCAGCGTGGGACACCCCCACATGCTGCAATCCTCCCAGCACTGAATTACAGCAGCGGGTCTACCTTTTCCCATGAGACCCCGGCCTTCTTCGGGCACAGAACCTTGATCAGGTAAGCAGAAGCCACAGGCCATAAATCAATGTCTGCTCCACCGTAGATCTTCATGGGTGGCAGGGGGGTGACGTCCTGCCGTCTCACCACAGGATACAGGGGGGTCTCTGCTCCGGCACACCTCCCCCCTCCTTTCTTCCTCCGTTCCTCCACTGACCTTGGTGTTCATGCAGCTGCAGCAACTCCTCCTCACCAGTCCGACTGCCCATCACCACGTCCCTTCTTAAATACATTATCGCAGAGGCGCAGCTGATTGTCTCAATTTTACAAACAGAAGTGGAGCTGATGTAGAGCTGGGGGAGCTTTGAGAAGCTTCTCACAGGGGGCCGCCCCGATAGCCCCCTCCCCTGCCACCAAAAACTCCACCATTCACTCAACCCAGGACAACATGGCTTGCTCCAATATTAGTTAATATCTCTGTCATAGCTCAACTTTGGATTGCCTAACTCATAGCAAAGATACATGTTCTGGGAGTATGTGCCATGAGGTTTACAATACAATTATTGATATTGATATTAATCGGATGAACAATTATAATACACAACTTGAAAGACTAAGGTGAAAAAAAGGTATGAAACATGGATTAAGAAGTGGAAAAAAAATACAATAAAAAGTCTAATTTCTAAACAGTGTTACAACTGAATCATTCTGATAAAAACACTATTTAAAAATCACCGAAATCTATTACTGAAACATATTAGAATCATTAACTACCATATTCTTATGTGTTACTTTATTAAAAAAAAGGAGGGTTCCTATTCTACTCTTGTTAAGTAAGTTATAAAGCCTATAGTTTTGTGCTAAGCACTGCAAAATGTGAAATGTTAGGATAAATAACTTAATACTAAGTACTAGATATCTACAGAAGTTGAGATAGCATTATGGATTTTCAGAAGCATACCTAGTCTCTATTTTTATCCATATATCCTTCCCTAAACAGTTTGACATGTTAAAAATGATGACCAGTATATTTATTTGTCCTTCTAAACCTCTTTATATTCTTTTGCACCCTAAGTTGTTATAAATGATATATTATCTGATATCAAGGATAAAGCAGAATTTCTTTTATTTAAATTTTAAGCAAGGATTAGAGGAGAAACAAAGAACATTTTAAATTTGTTTATCTCTCCAACCTTTTAAATAATAATTTAATTAAACTAGCAGAAAAAATCATATTTAAAAGAGCTAGCACAAGCAAAATTTGATGAGCTGTAATGAGCTCTATCTTACATTGTAATATTTCTCTATCTGTGAATATTAAGTGCATTTAATAAATATGCTGAAAAAATACAATTTTCATCTTATTACAATAGCACACCCATATTAAAGACAAGCTTACATTTCCATCCAGTGCAGGCTCCAGCTTAAAATATGACTGGTATCTAGACATGCTGCATATTTACAATTCTAACTGCACTTACTGTAATTCGTGACCACAAGGAAAATAATCTTAAATGGGACTACTACTTATTTGCACTGCATGTCTTTATACATGGCCATTTCATAAAATGGTAGCTTTGCTAATAAATTCATAATCATCACTGCTTTTGATATTGATCATTTTAAAAAACACATTTGTAAAAATACAATATTTTGATGAAAATTTAGTGCTCTTAAAATTTATTAATGACTAATGCTAGCAACAGATTTCTCTTACAATTATTTTAGATTTCATGTTCTCATTGCAAACAAATGCTGGCCTGTGCCTTCAGAATTTAATCAATTATTTCCATCACCGTTCAGATATGACAGTTCTCATAGTCCAACAGATATCTTGTTGGGGTTAGTTTTCACTATGGAGATTCATCCATAACATGCTGAGGCACAGAAACATGCAATGTGGCTTTTACTCATATGGACACAGGTTTTATATTTGAGAATAGCCAATATTAAACATAATGTGTTAGGTTTGCAGAAAAAAGAAAAATACTCACTAAAAAATCCATGACTTTATGTTGTTATATTTTTCTAGATATTTTAAAATATTATTCTAGGAGGCATTACAAGAAATATGAGCATTAGAAGACCATAAGAAGTATTTAAGAACAATCATTAAAATTAATAGCTGTGACAGTTGAAATGTTTAAAAATTGTTGCTTCAAATTGGGCAATATTCTTCTTAGGAAAGCTGAAGGATTTATGTAAAAAAAAAAAAAAAAAAAAAAGAAAAGTTTTGATTTTTTTTTTTACTGTTTTTATAAATACAATTCTAAATATGGGCCTAATCTAACTAGAGTAGAAGTAATTTTGTGGCAACAAACCAAAGTCAGTTTGAGATCTGTTACATAATTAATAATTCATGATAGATTATTTTTTGTCTCTATTTTTGACCTCTGACATTTATTCTATCTATACCCTCATTTCTTTTCTCTCCTAGAGAGTTTACTAGGAAATATGTCAAAGAAATCACATTCAACATGACAGATACTGAACAGCACAGGAAATCTAGTGCAAAACAACAGTCTTAAGTTGTTTGTTCAAATTAAATAAAATCACTAGCTCAGATAGTGACAGATATTTGCATGTCAGACTTTGATCAGTGTATCTGGTTTGACATTTACCACAATTGTTCAATGAATAGTGAAAGGTCATAAACACATTCCTGTTAAGCAGAAGTACTGACAGGAACTTGAGCCATTTAAAGGCTTGTCCAGAGCTTTTGGTTTGCCCCTGATCTCAAGTAATAGGAGAGCTATGGGAGTTAACTTATATTCCAAAGGAGTAGTCTAGGTACTGACAGACAGAAAGAAGATTTTGCTTCTGAATTTCAAACCTCTTGTTGCTGCTGGTATCTTTTTTAATAAGGTAAGAAAAAGCAGTGGAACAACTACTATTTCCCATAAAACAAAGATATCTAGTATCTTAACCTAATAGCTGATTCAATTTTAGATCTTAAGCATAAGACCATTATCACATCAGTATACTTCAAATACCACAGAGTGCCATTTTTGCCAACCTTAGGCTCAAAAATAGAGGAAAGATAAAGAAAAAGACTGTTCCAAAGATACTTCAACCCTAATATCCTTAGAAGCACCCAGACATTCACAGAATTATTTGATGTCAAATTTCCTCTTCTGAACTTTCACTCATCCCTACTTTAAATTTATAGAGCATTTCAGTATAATACATCACATTACAAATTAATGTACTGCCTCTATTATATTTAATACGCAGAGGTGAGTTTTTGAATGTGCCAAACCTAAGCACTTGTGACCTGCTCTAGGTACAGTTGACATGAAAAACAACCAGCTAGACAGCTAATAGACAAGGATCAAGGACGAAAAGATGACTCAGTAATTAAGAAACAAATTTTTATTCAATCTAATCCAGTATTACTATAGACTAGAATAAGAGGGTTTCAAAATCATACACACAATCTGTAAAAGAAAGTGATGTCATTCTCCAGACTAAAAGATTTAAGTGTCAGTTCTAGTGATGGACATAAAATTGCTGACAGATCCCCTGGACTGGACAAAGGAAATTGGTTTATTACAGATACTAGGAGAATATGAATAAGAAATTATGAGAATGGGAGAAAGTAATGTGTGGGGGTAAACCGTGACCTGACATAACAACATAAAGACAAACATCAAAAGTTGAAACATTAGAAAAAAGACAGAAACCCAGACTTTTTGTGACTAAATGAGACCTGATCAACCACAATTAACAATGAAATTCTTCATTTATATTAGATTCTTATGACATTGTATTTATCTCATTGTCTCTGAAACTGAGAGCATGCTGACTGGCTGATTACATGGTGACTCTGCATTTCGGTACCTCACAGCAATGCAGAATAACCGTTTGCTTTCACTAGAAGGATCTGCTTGCTTCTTTCCTTCCAAAGGACTGACAAAATTTGTGTGGAGGCCTGGCTCATGGTCAGCAATGCTTAAACCTTGCCAACACTCAGGTGACTTTCCTGTGACTAGCTGCAAATGGCGACACTTGCCAGCCTGCAGAGAAAGTTCCAGAGAGACAGGCAGGGAGCACCCACACAGCAGTGGACAATCACCAGGTGCCATGGGAGCCTGAGCCAATTGGAACTGGGCATTCCCTCTCTGCTCCTATTAATGACAGGAGCTGTGGTTGCTGAGCGAGAATGAGAACATGGATCCACATTCACCTTGGGATGAATTTGAATCTCTTGGGTCTTGACTGTGCTGGTTTTCAGAGCTGTGCCACCATTCTTTGTTGTTTTTTGTTTTTTTTTGTTTTTTTTTTTAATTAGATCAACATGCAGAGAAGTTTAAAATCTGGTAGAAACTCCCACATATATTTAGCTTATGCAGCTAGTTACTAATGTCCAGGTAGTACTGTGTGTGCCTTTATGAGGAAGTTCAACATCTTTATTGCCAAAAGTTTTGTCATTATGAGCTCATTGCTGCAGTTCCCGGAAGGCCAGGGCGTGCCTGGAGCCAGATGGGTCAGGTTCACCAAAAGGGGAATTCTAGTGTCTCCAGATTCTGAGTCATTAAATGCAGTGCAATTTTCTAGAATTTATCCCAGGACAAAAAAAAAAAAATAACACTGTGGTGAAAATATTTATATCTGATATATGTCCACCTGTATTGGAAACTAAACCTCAGTGATCTTTTCACTATTTCTTCATTCACAGTCTTGCATTACCAAAACTAAGAGTACATGGACACCTGGAATTGGTTCATACACTAAGAATTTGGAAGAGTCTGTTTAGCAGAGTCATCTAATGATAGCTACATTCACAAGTAAAAAAATTCATAGTGGCTTCTGATTGCAAGAGAATTTCTGTAACTAATACCTGTAGTCTCAGAGAGGCTTGTTATAGGAATCAATACATTCTGGGAAAGGCATAAATTCTGTCCAACAGTCTAACTCACTTGTTAGGTAACATGATTTATAAATAAGTCATCAAAAGACAAATAGAAGTACTCTTTTGAAAACCAAATTATTTAATTAAAAAATCAATGAGAGTTTACTTTTGAGGTTTCTTCTAAAAATTGTATGTCATTTAAAACATGAATAAAGAGGCTGTAGAACAGGATACAAAAGTTACTTCTGAGATACACTTTAATTAACTAAGGGTTGTGACCATTTTAAAAATATAGTTTACTAGAAGGACGAGAGAGAAAAGGGAACTGTAAAATTGGAGACAGACTATATAAACTGAGTGATAACATCATGACTGAGCCTCACCATTTTTAGAAACTTTTTCCAGTCTCAGGTTTTTCCTCTCTTCTTTTGAATTTGTTTGCCTTACTTTGTCTTGAAAATCAGTACATGGTTTAAGTAGCAGCAGCAGCCTAGGACTTTAATAACCTGTTTCTCTTTTTCCTGAAAAAATGCAAGTTAATTCTAGATTTATTAGCATATTAAAGGACTATTAAGAAGGGATTTCCATTATTAAACATTTATACAGATAAGAGAAAAGGGACTAGGAGTATTCTTACAATAAAATCCTAACAATACTTTACATACAAATGTTAAGAACTGTCTTCCTCTCTTTCCGTGTTTTCTTAACACATAATTAAAATTAATTTCAATAGTATTTAGGATGAAGTGATAAAACCATCAATAACCTGTGCTGTAATTAGACTACACTGTGAGTTTAGAGAAGTTATGCTTTAAGAAATTATGACTTTAGATTTTATGGTTCTATCTATATTTGGTATGGTAGAAGTTAACAACTCTTTACCTGTTGGCTTATATTTCATATGAGAGAAAGAAAAGGCTTTTCTCTCTGATAGCAGCAAATGTAAAGACTTTTATTCTAATATTGTAAGGCTGTAAAAATATTTAATCTTAGCTATAACTTTTCTGTCTCATTTCCACTCCCTGGGTGAGCTTGATCTTATTATGAGCAGTCTTTTATAATTTGCATGTTGTGGATGTTCCTGGAGTTTGCTTCTTATTACTTTAATTAAGTTATACTTCTGAATTTTGAGGGTGCTTGCCTGCAGGACTTCAGGAGTCTTCACACCTTTTAATGGTATAGCAAACACTGTACCCACTACCCATATTTATTTAGTCTATTACAATTTGTGATGCTGGTGCATAGTTAGGCCTTTTCTTCATTCTTGGGATTTCAGCAGCATATTGATGAGACAGACAATCTCATCAACAAGCCAGAAAAAGATTGTTTGTGTCTGAAATTTGTCTACAAATGTGATAAATTACATTTCTTCTTTTCCTATCTGTGTAATTGCAGTAGTATCATCATTAGGCCACTGATAGTCTCTTCCTTTATTTTTGCTCTCCCTCTTTCTCTCTCCAACACTAAATATGCATCCTTTTCTTCTAGTCATGGAATCCTACCTAGGCCCTGGCAGGAAATGCATGAAGGTGTGGATTTGTGCAGATATTGCAGCTATTGGGATGATAGCAAGGGATACTATAAGCAAAGAGATTAGAAAAAAAAAAAAAAAAAAAAAAAAAAAAAGTCTGAAGTGCAAAAGTGATAGGAATGTGAGGAGACAGTGGTAGACCCTGGAGGGATGTACTGACTTAGGGAGCTTTAAATAAGGGAAAGTAGTAGAAAAATAAGATAGGAAAGTCATATAGGGAACTGAAGATTCAGAATAATGAGAGCAGGAAAGGACATAACTTCTGATTAAGCAGTATTTATTAGCATTTGTAGATCTTTGCAAATCTGATTTTTATCAGCTTCTGTTAGTGGGTAAAATTGTGAATTGAGTGATGCTGTAGAGAATTGGGTTTTATACAGGTTGGAAGAAAAAGGCTGAGAGAGCATTGTGAGAACTCTGGATTTATGAGATTGCCAAAGTGTACATCACACCAGCCATCTAAAGCACATAAATTTAGAATCAGGGTTTGTCAAGACACACATGCAAGATTCCTACTCTCCTTTTTTCACCTACAATGTCATCTGTTTTTGTTCCTGAGATACAGAAATGTTACGTGAAATAATTTTAAGATGCTAATATTTAGAATATATAAACACATATTCATATAAAACTCCACTTGGTTAAACAAAGAGAAAACAGAAAATTAGTTCTCTCAATGCAGTCTTAAATACAAGTTAACCAAATAATATATTACCATTAAATAGTATTCTCACAAACTACTTGTTCGTCAGGAATTCCCCTAAATTTTCTGCTTCATCATTTCCAAAGCATAGTAACCAATGTCAGGATCATCCTCCTACAAAAATTTGGTGCGTATTACTTGCTGAAGCTCGTTCCACTCATTTGAAATTATGTAGTTTTAAAATAATATTTTAAACCAGAAGAAGAATGGAGCAGAGAGGGCATTTCTGCATGTACAGTATATTTTTTCTTAAAATATTTCATTAAGGATATTGAGATACAACAGAATAGACACTTATCTGTCACATAAAACAATTAGATTTAAAATCCTTTTTAATTCATATATCTTACTAAGTTCTGTGTTTGGATATTTCACTTTGATTATATGTTCAGAGGAATATAAAACTATAAGTTGATGCAACAGCATATGATTTAATTCAACTGTTGCTATTAAATCAATATAACACTGGGAATAGTTGATTTTTTTTCTTTCTCTTAACTTTAAATGAAAACTTCAGTATTTTTTTTTTTTAAAGTATAGTATCAGTGTAAAAGCATGTCTTAAAAGGCCCAGAGCTCTTAATTCTCTAATAATAAAGTGAAAACTGAGTATGTTGAGTCCCATACTGGATTCTTCCATTGTTGATACTGAAGCTTAATATCTTAAGAAACCAGCTTTTATAGCGCTGACCCAGACTTGAGGCTGAGCTTTCTAAAAAGGGAAGCAGATATCTGGGACACTGTAGAAGGCAAGTGTAACAATTTTTTCTTGGCTTTCACTTGCCATCAGAGTGGAGTCAATTTACTCCAGCATGGAATGTGTATAGCTTATTTTCCCATTAGTAACAACTCACATTACAGCACAGGCCTATAGAAGGTAAGGACAGGCTGTTGTACTCCTGAGATGAATGGGTTACTGCTGCAAAATTTTATACCAAGAGCTAAAGGTAGAGGGGTGGAAATTTAAGACTGAAACTTAGTGGGAAAAAATTGGACCGGCTTCTTAGATTTTTTTAAAAAGTGGATTGCTGTAGAATTCTTTAACATACAGAAGCAAATAGATTATTTTTTTCCAATTAAATGATTGTTTCTGAAAAGTATATAAAAAGCTAGAAAATATCACTGCTTAAAGATGTTGAAAGTTGAAAGTTATTCTAAAAATAAAAATAATTTCAAGAGTTGCTCATGCTCTTATTTTCATTTTCATGATGTGTATAATCTTCTGAAAGATAATACAGCAGAAGAAAACAAAGCAGAGATCTGTGACGTTCTTTATGTTCAGAAATCATGACATAGTGAAGTGCACCAGAGCAACTGGCTGTTTTGATATTTCATTAAACATCATAGTGTGAACAAGAATAAATAATATTTGTTTACTGATATGTATAGAAAAAGCCAGTATAAGCACTGTTCTGTATTAGTTGCTGCCATTTTACTCAATAATAGATGAGGTAGGAGGTCTCAGTTTTATAAGGCAAATAGAATGGTGCTTATTTAGAATACAAACCCTCAATTTGTAGTGAATAGTTTTTTCATTTAAAAATGAAGCTGACAAGCAGACTGAGATCATTACCTGAAATTTAAAAAGCCCTGTTTTTTTAAATGAATAAAATAAAATTTTTCAGAATGGCCATTCTGTTAGTAAGTGATTACAGAATAAGAAAAAGTAACTGTACACATACACATACACACACAGTCTTTGTAGGAGACAATGACTTTGTGCGCATGTTTAATTTTTCCAGAAATATATCAATCTTCCTTCTGTGTACTCCTTTCCTCATGAAAAACACAGGTATATTTGGAAGGAAGAAAGAAGCTCATTTGCCATCTAAATGCTTAAAAAGACAAACAGGAGGGACTTACATTCACATAAATAAATTGTGAGATTATACAAGACAGCACAAAACTGAGTTTTAAAGATTCTATAGATAAGGATAAAGAAGTGCTATGCATAAGGGATATGTGACCAAAACAGGAATCAAGTCTAGAAGTAGGGTCAAGAAGTATGAAAATTGCCAGGGACAAGATGAAAGCAAGAACAGTGGGAAATAACAAAAACGAACAAACTGGACTAATTTCTTCCTCTTCTTTTTTTTTTTTTTTTTTTTTCTCTCTCAACATATGATTCAGTCAGGAAAAAAATGGTTTTCTAGTAGTAAAATGGTAAATAAAATTTGGTAACCTAAAGGCAGTACAGACAAGGTTGGGGGAGATGCAGCTGCTTGAGTTATTTCACAGGAATAGGTTCACTTTTTTAGGGGAGGAGAGAAGCTCATAATCTGCCTGCTAAACTCACCTCTGCATACATGTGTGTTTTTAATGCTACAGATAATGACATAATGATTTAGGATGATAAGACATTCTTTGCTGGTATAATACAGTGATCCTAGAAGAGGGAGATAGTATCTTTAAGCATTGAAATCTGACAATTACTAGTTACTATATTAATAAAAATTCTTGTAGTTTCAATCTCACTTATAATTACAGATAATTTTTTTAACATATTCCTAAAAGAAAAAGGTTCATTTTTTCCTCCATCATTCTATTGGCTTTGAAATTTTAAACAAGATCAGTGCAGTGGGACAAACATGTATTTTTTTTTTCATGTCATTGCCCAAGTAGTGGCTTTGAACTAGCCTGCAATAACAGCTATGTCTGTGCTGGTGGGTTAAACAGTGCCAGAACATGGGCAGTATCCCAGCACTGAAGCTTGATAATTTCCACCATTAAATCATTAGAATAAATTGGTCCCTGGAATGCTTGCTGCCTGGGACAACTAGTGTGCTTTCAAACACTTCAGAGGCACAGTTCAGGAGTAACCATGGCCAGGGGACATTCTGAATATACAATTTCTCAGTTATAACCATGTAAGTATTGATGTGACTTTTATATTTCTGGGGAATAACATTTTCACAGAAATAAAGTCTGCAGTGTATTTTTCTCTCACATACAGGTTAGAGACAGAAAAATATAATGAAGACACTCTGAAATACTCATGCTGAATAAAACTTGAATATGTTTGATGTATGTTCTGCTTATCTGCCAATTTAGAAACAGAAGGAAATTTTACATTTGAAAATCTAGTATATCATAAGGAAGAGAAAAAAAATCATACATCTGACAGTAAACAGCAAAATAATCAGGGTGATTCAAAAAATAAAAGATGATTTAGACAGCTGTTGAAAGGAAAATATATATTCAGTAAAGTCAGAGGAGGAAAGCCTAAAATTTTGTAGAAGTCTGAGATTCATACCTGAGATTCAGTCCACTTGAACTGGATCAAACCTAGTATTATATGGAACGTAACTCCTGTAAATTAATTACCCACTTTAAAAATACATTTCTGATACTTTTTCTCCTGATAAGCTTCATAATTTAATATTTTTTTTTGTCTAAACCCACATTACTTTTCTGTATCTGCCACTTATATCATGCAGAAAAGCTGGGAATGGGGACTCCAGAAATTTGTCCTGAACTGGTAGTTGTCTTAACTCACTTCCCGATTCATTCTTCATAATGCTGAAAGCTTTGGCTACTCTTATAATTTCTCCCCATTTTTTTCTGCTGAAACATATGTTTTTAATTGCTAAAAGATGACAAAAAAAAGCTAATTTCTTTCATACAGTTCCTTTCCTTCCCCTCAGCCAGCTACAAGTCAGTATTCCATGGAACAAACTCACAAGAATTATTTAGCTCCCTTAATGAAATGCATATAGATACCAATAGAAATAGTGTAGAATTTTTAATGAACAAATATTTAGTGGAGAAAATATGACAGTATGGAAGGTAGATATCGTGATTTGAGCTCAGAGGGCAACTGAGCACCACACAGCTGCTCACACATTCCTTCTCTTCCAGTGACGAGAAGGGACAAATAAACCAGGCTTGGGATTTGAGATAGGATGGGAGGGGCAAATCACCCATTATGGTCACAGGCAAAAGGCAGACTTGTTAGGGGAAGAAAAAGAGAACATAGAAATATTACAGGCACTAACAACACATAACAGAGTAGGAGAGTGAGAAGTATTGCCACATCTTGAGAACACCTTCCTCTACCCCTCCCTTCTTCCCGGGCTCAGCTCTGCTCCCGATATCTCTACCTCCTCCCCGCAGTGGCACGGGGGGCAGGGAATGGGGGGTGCAGTCAGTTCTGCCGCTTCTCCCATCTTCAGTGGGGGGAGCTTCTGGAGCTTCTCCCCCTGCTACATTGTGGTCCCCCTCTTACAGGAGACAGTCCTCCATAAACTTTCACTGACTTGACTGCCTTCCACGGGCTGCAGCATTTCCTTACACTGCTCCGGCATGGGACACCAACTTTCTCTAACTGGAGTCCCTCCCATGGGATGCAGCCCTTCCTGAGCTGCTCAAGCGTGGGACACTCCCTCATCCTGAACTACAACAGCGAGGCTACCTTTTCCCACCAGACCCTGGCCTTCTTTGGGCACAGCACCTTAATCAATCATGTGAAACACAGGCCATAAATCAATGTCTGCTCCACCGTAGGTCTTCATGGGTGGCGGGGGGGGGGCGCCCTGCCGTCTCACCACAGGATACATGGGGGTCTCTGCTCCGGCACACCTCCCCCCTCCTTTCTTCCTCTGTTCCTCCACTGACTTTGGTGTTCATGCAACTGCTGCAACTCCTCCTTACAAGTCCGACTGCTTGTTACCATGTCCCTTCTTAAATATGTTATTGCAGAGGAGCAGCTGAATGGCATAGTTTTGGTGCGGAGGTGGAGCTGACTTGGAGCTGGGGGAGCTTTGAGAAGCTTCTCACAGGGGGCCATCTCTGTAGCCCCCTCCCCTGCTGACAAAAAAACCCCACCACTCACTCAAATACAGGATAGTAGGAATTCCAAATCGTTCCTGAATACAGCCAAAACCAACAGAAGTAATATAAAGCTGGGATCTTGGAAGCTACAGGTGTACATAATGAAGGATGAGGAGAAAGAACTAAGTTTCTACACAGTCATATATACTGTGAGAATGTGTATCTAGCTTACTGTTCATAATTATGCTTATTAATGAAATTTACATATTTAAAGCATGTAAAAAAAACATCTCAATTATTGTTCATTCCTCAAGCATGAAACAACTATTAAAACATGACAAAAAAGCATATGTTCACAGCCAGAAGAGACTGGGAATGTCGCCGAGGTAATAAAATTGCTCTAGTTTTGGGAAAATGAAAATCCCAGACTCTTTGATGTGCCTTTTGTGTCTTTCCCCTGTGTGCACACATGCCGAATGTACATTAACATGCTCTACAGTACTGGGACTTTTCACTGCAGATGCTTTCCAGTCTTGGACTTCTTTAGTACTCATTTAGTGACAGTCATGCCAGATGGATAGCTAACCAGAAAGTGGCAACTGAGTAAACCAAAATGTGTATTGTGTTTTGTTACGCTGTACAAAATACACAGTGGTTTCTCCTAACAAAAGACAAAAAGCCATAGTAATATTTGAAAATCTCAATTTCTTACACTATATATGCACTATACATAGTGTAAGAATTTATGTAGTGTAAGCATATATAGATCTAAGCTAATTTTAAGATTAACATTTCTCAGATGATTTTTAAAACTATTGCATATATTAATGTTAAAATCAGAAATCATCTCAGAACATGAATCTTATATGAGAAATTGCTAACAGTTTTGCAGATCCTAAAATTGTTCTACAAAGATCATAAAGTGAAGATACTTGTTTCAAATGAAATTTCGGACATAACATAGCAAGAACATGTGTGAGACAAGGGAAGTATATGGTATCGGTGTGTATCAGAGTTATTTATTTTAGGAATACATCATACAGTTGTGCTGTAATTAAGGTGGAATAATATATGTACTCATAAAATACAAGAAAACAGACCTTCTAAAATCTTTCACAATCTTCCATAAGAGGTCTTTTAATTTTTTATTCTTTATTTCTGTATCTCAGTGATTGTATTTGAGTGAAACTGGAACAGCAAGGCTCTTGAACACTACTCAACACCTGATGCATCAAGAAACACGTATCAAGAAACAAAAAATTTTTGTCCTCAGTACTCAGAATCAAGGAGCTGGAAATACCTCCTTACCAAGCTTCTATTTCATATCACTAACTGAACTACATCAAGACAGATGTTACACTGAGATATAAGTCAAACTTGTAACACAGTGAAGCTTCCTAAAGCATCTAGTCATTCACCTTTAAAAGAAAATGTACTTTTTTGGTATCTGATGGTGCAGTGCTAATAGCTATCTGGTTCCTTCATGGTTCAATTCAGTTCCAGAGTATATCTCTGCCAATAAGCAGACTGCCAATAAGAAATGTCTAAAATTAGTCTCCTTGTTCTGTCTTTTAGGGCTTGGGACAATACATAGAATTATTTTGAGGCATGAATGCTGAGTTTCATTTAACTGTCATGACATGCACTGTTATGGACCAGTAAGAGTTAAAGTTTTTCAATCACTTGGCACATTTTGTCTGGCTCTGTTAAATAAGTCACTGATTTTCTAGTGGGCACAAAACCAGACAAACATATGGAGAACATTTATAGTCAATCAGTACACTTACACATAATTTGAGTATCTCAGCTGACTAATGAGGGACAGACTTGAAGCCAGAGATTTCCAAGCTGTTGTCCATACTGAGACCACAAAATGCTGTTTCAGACTTGTCCTTAATGAATCTATTGGCCCAAGAAGCTTAAAAACAACCATGTGTTCATATGTTTCTTAGCGTCCATAAGATTCAGACTCATTAATGTTTTAGTTTAGATCAGGGCTATGCTTCTGATATTAATTTCTCAATTGTCCTCACTTAACTGTGCTTTGCTTCACATCACACAGTAGCCTCAGTGCACACAAACCAGATTACTTTTGAAATAAACTGAACCAGAATATGTGCTTCAAGAGCACAGTTAATACTCTCCAAACAGTAATGAGTATTTAGTCCACAAGCCTATGCTCACGATGCTAGAACTAGTCCAAAATAAGAAACCTCTGCCCCAAAACATGTGTAGCCAGGCCTCAGCTCCCATTGTTTCACTCTGTTTCTGTTGGTTTGTGTTGTTTGTTAATGTAGCAATACCCTTAGTTCACGTGCACTATGAAACATGAGTGAAAGACAGAATTTTTTCTGTCTTAGATTCTATTTCTGAAGCCTTATACTCTGATTAACACTTACTGTATTTACATGGAAAGTGCCCTCATTATATGGGTCAATCCTACAGTGACTACTACAGACATCCAGTAAAATATCTATATAACTAAATGTAGGAATGTCCACAAGTAAAAAATAAGTTAGAAAATAATTTTTAAGCAACAAAAGCATAAAAATGTGATCTAAAGTAATCTGTAAACTGACATTAGTAAGTAAAATTCTGATACTATTCTGCCACAAGTCAATGTTACATGGATTTAACTCTAGGATTGGACCAGAAGGAGGACCTGAGCTTCTATTCTTGTATACTCATTTACACTTAAGTGGTTGTTAAACAAACCACTGTTGCATTTTCATATGGGGATATTTTAGTGTCACTTTCTGTCAATATAATTTTCTCCACCTAAGTGATTTCTACAAGTATGAATCACCTTTTGATCAATTCTTAAGGTATAATATTTTTACAATGCAATTCTAGGTCTCTGTTATTTGTTTTTTCTATACCTTTACACCATTCCCATGCAAATTTATATCACTGTAGTGAAAGTTATGTATTAAATGGTTGGTTCAGATACAGGAATCAAACTGCTTTATTACAGAATCATAAAACAGTAGACCCTGGAAGGCACCTCTGGAGATTGTCTAGTTCACCCCCTCTGCTCACATCAGGGTCAACTATAGGCGGCTCAGAACCTTGTCCAATTGGGTTTTCAGTATATTCAAGGATGGGCATTTCATATCTGGGCAACCTGTTCCAGTGTTATATCACCTTTACTGTAAAAAAGATGTTTCTTACATTTAAATGGACTTGCTGCTATTTCAGTGTGTGCCCTTTGCCTCTTTCGCTGGGCACCACTGCGTACTGAGTTGAGTCTGTATCTGCCTTCTTTCCTTGCTGATGTCCTGCATGTGTTAATAATGTATAGGTAACTTCAGATGGGATCATTTCTCAGAAAAGGTGTAACAGTTTCCTCCATAATGCTGTCTTCTTGGCACCTCCTTATTTTTGTGCATAGATTGAGGTGGGCCCTCTGCAGCCCTAGTCTGTTGATCGGGAGGTCTCTCTTGTATACATCACCTGCATCCTTTGCTTGTCAACCAAGTTTGTCACTTCACTTGATTTCAATTGGAAAACCTGTTGTCAAAGGTACTTTTTCCCCACATGATCAAGTGGATCCCATCTCTTCCTAGCCTCAGACATGAGAGAGGGTTTCATGGTCCTAAAAGATGGAACCCTGTTATCAACAAAAGCTATGTAAGCAGTTGTACACCAACAGGATTTATCCACATCTCCTCAAGCCCTTTCTTGCACTGGCAGGATCAGGGAGAAAGACATCAGGGCCCCCATGCCCTTTATTATGCTCCTGGAGACACGCAGTCACCTGTGGTATGTTCCAGATCTGCTCTGGCAATATTACTGGTATCTATAAGGAAGATCAGCAAATTATGATAATCCCAGGGTTGGACAAACCTTGGTAGCCTCCACCACAATGTCCCAGATCCAAGTACTTGGAAACCAGCAATCCTCCCCAGACAGCAGGTAACACTGGCAGATGGGGGCTTCCATCCTCAGCAGGGAGTCTCCCACTACTGTCACTTGCTGCTTTGTAGTGCTGCTGAATGCCTCAGGCTTAGCTGGCTTAGATGCTTTGTTGACATAACTCCCAGTCCCTCATCTGCTACCAGGGCAGTGACCTTGTTCATATTCATTAAATAAAAAATATGATAAAATTCATAAATTCTTTTCAAGTTTTGTTGCTTCTTGGTTTCACCTCAAGGGGAGTTCAGATGTAATTCTCTAATACGTTCTTTTTTTTATTTTTTTTTGTTCACACTAGAGAAAGTCTTGTAATTCCTCAATAAAAACATAGTATTAATTAGTATTTCTTCAATTTGAAGAACAACCATCTGAAAAACTGGGAGAAAACATAGGTAGAATACAAAGAAGTACTTTATGTCTCCTCTTGTATCTACCTCAGTCATTCATGTTCCTCCCCAGATACTCCATAGTTCTATTGAGTATGTGTGAATGAGTGAAAACCAAACATGAAATTCAGTATTTAACCCAGGGAAATTGCAGTGATATTTATAATTTAGACTACATTATATATATTTGTTGTGAGTATATTAATTAAAAATGATGTGACTTGGTAAATCTTACCATTACATCAAGCAGTTTTGCCATTTAGCTGGAAGAGGCTTAAGTCATCATTGACAGAATATAGACATGTGAATTATTCTCATAGGATTTATTTCTGTATTACTGTAGTTATTTCAGTGAGGCAGTGCTTATCTCAAAAGTTAAGGAGCAAGTTCATGATACACAGATGTTGTAAGTAATAAGTAACTGGCAAAATTAGAACTCAAGTCATGGACTGTAAACCATACAGAAAGAATTATTAAAATGTAAATGGTTTTAAAGAACAAATATGCAATTTAAAATCTCCTGTGAGTAACAAGAAAAGCAAGCAAAATGAGATCATGAAATGAACAAGATGAAATCTTTCTGTTTGAGGAAATTGAGTGAAACTGTTCTACAAACTTCTGGGATCAATTGCAAGCACAAGATCTTTATTCAGCTGCTGACCATGTTGGATTAGTGAGTCATGCAGCTGGTAGAACTTAATCCTGCTATAAAAGTGAAAATAGATTAAAAACATAATAATTAATAACAAAGTATTTAAAAACTGAATGATTGGTGCTAATTCTTAACTTTTAATATCCTGCCATAAAAATAGTATTTTTACATACAACGGTAAATATTTTACAGTATTATTTGACTGAATAATAGTAGCTTTATAACTTAGCTATTAAAATGTGATACTTTTGACATAAAACACCATTCATGATTCTGATGAAAACTGCAAGTGTAGAAAGTTAATGAATTTTTATAATTTTATACCTCAGAATGTGATAGGTTCTGCTAGAAACAAATGAAGAACCATGTTATCCTATTGCACTAAGAGCTTCTAAGGACAAGATGAGAGAAATGGAATCAGGAATCAATTATTCATACAATCATAACATCATAGTTTCATTTAGGTTGGAAAAGACCTTTGTGATTAAGTCAAATCGTTAACCTAATACTGCCAAGTCCACCACTAAACCATGTCCCTATGCACCACAGCCACATGTCCTCTAAACACCTCAAGGGATGGCAACTCAACTGCTTTCCCTGTGCAGCCTATTTACAGCCCTTTCAGTAAAGAATTTTTTCCTGATAGCCAGTCTAAACCTCCCCTAGTGCAACTTGAGGCCATTTTCTCTTGTCCTATCACTTAATACTTGGGAGGAGAGACTGATATCCATCTTGTTACAACCTCCTTTCAGGTAGTTGTAGAGAGCAATAAGGTTTCCTCTCAGCCTCCTTTTCTCCAGTCTAAACCACCCCAGTTACCTCAGCCACTCCTCACAAGACTTGAGCTCTAGACCCTTCACCAGCTTCATTACCCTTCTATGGACATGCTGCAGCACCTCAATGTCTTTCTTGTAGTGAAAGGCCCAAAACTGAACACAACATTTGAGATGCAGCCTCACCAGTGCCAAGTACAGGGGAATGATTGCTTTCTTAGTCCTTCTGATCACACTATTTCTCATACAAGCTATGATGCTATTGGTCTTCTTGGCTACCTGGGCACACTTCTGACTCATATTCAGCTGGCTGTCAACCAGCACCCCAGGTCCTTTTCCACCAGGCAGATTTCCAGGCACTCTTCCCAAAGCCTGTAGTGTTTCATGAAGTTGTTGTGACCCGAGTGCAGGACCTGGCACTGAGCCTTGTTGAACCTCGTACAGTTGGTCTCATCTGATCAATGCAGCCTGTCCAGATCCCTCTGTAGAACCTTTAGCTAGTTATATGCACATTCATTAGTGACCAGAGCACAACCACCTTGTTTTTGTTGCTAAAATCGCTTAAACAACAAGACGTCCCAGGCCACTTGATCTTAAAGCTAGGGAACAACCTCTGACATTGTTCACTTTACTATTTTAGAAGTCATCAATGAGTCTACAATAAAATGGTGAAGTTTTTATTTCAAGTGGTCTATTTTGTTTATAAATAGAAACATACTTCTATACAAATGAATCTGGAAAAGAGTACTAGACTGAAATATGAGTGATATTATGTCTGACTGTAACAGAATTAGTCTGGAAGGAAACAGTTTACTGAGACATTCAGGGAAATCTGGCTGGTGTTGAAGCTGTACTGAAACAAATGTAAGAATGCATTTATACAGTATATCAACTCTTTTCCTTCATATAAACAGATTCAGAAATTATTAAAAATGTTAGTGCAGAACTCTAAAAAACTTTCTTTTATGTAACAGATCCAGAAGGTGATGCAGATGCCTATTACTAAATATTTTTAAAGTCTTGGTAACATGATTCAAAGAAGCAAATGCATATATGATTACTGATTCAGAAAGCTTGTGGCTAACTCCATGTTCTGACAGGGTGTATGTGTCAATGTATCTCTGCATTGGGCTGCCAATAGCCCTTACACTGGACCACTAAATGGCAGTCAAAAACAAATACGAAGGCAGAACTTGAAGTGATAAGGGACGGTAATGAGGAAATTATAAGAAATTATTACAATTATTTTCAAAGGAAATGTTGGTCAAGAGTTATGATGTAAATAGAACCCAAATCTGATGTAATCTCCCATTTTTACAGATCCCTAAGAGCTCTGCAGAAATCAATCTGTATTATTACTCACTGAATTAATGTAATGTTTTCCTAGTGCTATCAGTATCCGTTCTTTTGGAAAACAATAAGCCATTAGAAATGAAACTTGAAAATTACTTTTTCTGGACAATATTTCAGCATGTTTCATGTTTTTATGTTATCCAGCTAAAACAGAGTATATACAAGCAGAGTATATCTTTAATCTAGTTTGGTTTTAAAAGTTCTTTCTGAAAGATGGTAGATAAGATACAGAAATAAGAAAAACTTGTTCTTACGACAAGTAACTCAGTGCCAAATATAGTATAGGACCTGTTAAATTGTCAGGGATCTTATTCAGCTCCCTCTTTTCCATTGTCATAAGAGAAATAAGCTAAGGGACAAATAATAATAAATAAATAAATAAAAAATACTGCAAGATATGCACTAATTTAAAAAATATTTAAAAGGACATCTTCTTTACTTTTTTGGAATTATATCTGCCAAAATATAAAATTTGCCTGGCAGAACTTGGTTGTTGTCTCTATAAGATAATTTTAAAAGGAATTCCATTTTTTTCTGTATTACATATTGATATTTTTGCTTACTTGATACTGCAGTGTAGCAGAAATAATATGTCAAGGCTTTCATCTGACTTCTCTGTTCTTTGTTCTTGTTTATGTTTATGTAGCAGAAGTCTATGTGCATTTATTGTCTTTTTCCCACTCATTGACAAGCTTGCTATAGAATCATCACTGAATCTAATACATTAAAAAAATATTATTTAGGGAATCAAAGGAAATGTGTTACAGTGTTAGTCTTAAGAGCCTATGGAATCTTTTTGCTCAGTCTAGATGAGTGAAATAAATTCAGAGATGTAAGATAGAAGTAACTATATATTACTATGCAAGAAATCATCACTGCTGTTTTCAGAAAAAGCTGTTAGCAGAAATGGATTTCATGAGGTAAATTTCAGACTCGTAGTTTTTCTGGAATTGCATGGCTGAACTCTAAGAATCATTTTGAACATTTGAGGGTACATGCTGTGAATGTATAGAGGAAAACAATATTGCTAGACTGGTTGACATAATTTACTTTGTGGCAACATCAGTGACAAAATAAATGTGTAGAGAAATATATATCTATCTCATAACATACATCTCCTAAACCTCCATAGCATACAATTTATGTAAATTGTATACATTTAAAAGCAAATAATATGTAATAGAATGTAACCAAGCTGGATGAATTGTGATATATTTTCATGAAACTTCAAATGACTATGGCTACGCCTACACTAGCAATCAGCAATAACAACAAATATGTGAAAACTGTTGGCACTGAGGACCCAGCATACACACTATCTAGGTTCTGAGGGTTTTACTCTAAAATAGTTTTTATATAAACACACAGACTGAAAATCAGTGATTGGAGCCCATTATATGCGTGTGTAGAGAGCGTTTTCTGGTTTAGTTTCATCCAAGGGAAATGCTATTTGCATTATCCAAGTCTTCCCCACAATGCAAATTATATGTAGTAGATGGGTACAGCTGGGAGATTTGTTTCAGAAATGTAATACAAGTTAAGATGCTAATGTAAACATACCTTACAAGACACTTTAAAGGACTTCAGCTTTTTTTCTTGTTAATTTTTACTTTTGACTTACCAGATAGAAACAAAAGGAAAACATTTAGTTTTAAATAAAAAAAAAAAAATGTTTAGCAAGACTGTGGCACAGAAGGAAGAAGAAAAAAGCAAGTGGACAGGGCAAACATCTGTCCACAAAGAAATTTGGTGCAAGAAAATTGAGTTGGTCTCAAATTGGCTAAAGATGAATCCACAGTTTATGAATGAATTTCAGAACTGTGAGCAAGAGCTTTTCACAGTGAGGCAAACAATCTGGATTTACATTTGTTTTAAATTAGTGGGCTAAAGCAGAAAACTATTAAACAGTTTGCGCAGTGTTAAAAAAAAACATTTCATAAGCCTGTTGAGGTAATCTGAACAGTCATATTTCCAGAATCTATCTTATGACCAGACCTTTTCAGGAAGAAACCTTAAATCTAGCCTGAGACCTTTGAAATTTTATGAATAATTAAAGCTATTTATATGCTTTAAATGTAAAGGAATTTTCTATGCTAAAAGGTGAGATACAATTGTGTGACTCAGTGATTACTGTGCATGTGGAAAGTATTACTTATGAAAAGTATTCCATAATATTTTATTTTGATATAGTAGAAAACCCTCTTCTTCATGTCCATCAATCAACATGCTAGGCACCTTGACATTTTTTTATCACAGCATAGACTTTGTAACTTTAAAATAATCGGTTAGCTGAAGACATGTGACAGTAGCCTCTCATAAAACCCTGAAGTTATGCCCTGCTTTTGGCCCTCCCCCCAAAATGTGACAACTTTTACAGCCTATGTGACACATTTGGATACTTTTCATCAATTAAGGAGAACTTGTGGAGTCTGAAAGTGTGAGAAAAAAATTTCCAGATGGGGCATAGCTTTTTGTAACAAAAGAGAATCAACACTGAGTCAATAGTCTGAGTGAAACTATAGGAATATATAACAATGAGAGAATCTAATCTACTTGGCTGTCAACACTGAACACCACAAGGTCTTTATAATTTATATGTATTAATTTAAGTCTGCACAGACAGACTGTGAAAACCCTGGATAACTGGATTCTAAAAAATATATTTCTTAATAAATAGGCTATTGTATTCTCCACTGTTGAATCAGGTTAAATGTATAGAGCTTTATTTTATTTTGTTTTATTTTATTTTATTTATTGAGAAAAAGATCTTATCTAATCAGAAAAAAACATCTGTTTATCACATGGTCTGGCAATACCCTTTTCATATAAGTGCTGTGCAGTAAAACAGTATCTTGATCAAGGGGAAAGGCAGAGGCAGTCAACACAACAAAGTTCATCACAGATTTTCACTGGGTTCATGGCATATGGTATATCAGAATTGGTTATGGAAACAAAGAGAAGGTTTTCAGCATAGAGAAAATGTAATCATTCAATATGATGATTTAGAAATGTCAGTAAACAGTGATATAGTTAAATCATATGAAAACATCTTAGTAAGGACTTAAGTTAGATGAATCAGCAACACAATAGCTATAAGTCAATGATTATTAATTATTGTTGATAAATAATGCTTCAAATTATTTAAGCTCAACAAATATATTAATGTGCTGAGTTTGTATATGTGGTGAGGTTTTGGTAGTGGGAAGGAGCTACAAGGGTGGCTCCTGTCAAAATCTTAGAGGCGCTCCTCGGGCTCCAAGTTGGACTCATCTCTGGCCAGAGCTGATCCAATTAGTGATGGTGGCTGCACCTCTGTGACAACATAATTAAGAAGGGGAACCTGGGAGGAGTTGAAGTTGTGAGGGAGACACCTATTCAAGCACTGAGGTCAGTGGAAGAAAGTAGGAGGAAGGGGTTGAGGTGCACTGGAGCAGAAACTCCCCTGCACTCTGGGCTCAAACCACGACAGTTAAGAATGTATGGTTTTTCTTGCTATGAGAACCTGTCCTCATAGTGAGATTAGAACAGTATAATGGAATTGAAAATGGTCTTCTAGTGGGATTAGTTACAACTTGGGTTTATACTTTAAACAAAGTGAAAAATATAATTTGTGAAGAAAAACGGTAGCATCCTCTGACAAATATAGTTTTTTCAGGTGTTCTTCCCATATGCATGCTACTCTATGTGTGCACTCAGCCATAAAAAAAGTCTTATGTCGAGTCTTATGTACAACACTATCTGTTAGTTCACATTCTTGTATGCATTTACAACTCCTTAGTCAAGGTGAAAGGATACCAGAAGCTTGGCTTTTCACTCAGTTTTTCAGTCAGAATCCCTGGAACAGAATTTCAAAATCTAAAGGAGATCACAGAACTTGTAAGTAACTGAAAAAAATGGGGTAACCATTCTTTGTCTGGGCAATTTTCCATGCCAAGTGACAAGAAGTTTTCACAAGTCTGAAGGTAGTTCTAAATAGAGGTTAGCAGCTAGAGAGACCTACTAAAATTAGCAAAAGACCTGCTAGTCTGTGAATGACAAACATAAGTAGATAATTTATCAGTTCTACATATTTCATGTGAAATATTTCACATTTAATTATACAAACAGGAAGAAAAGGCTGTTCGTTATTCCTTCAGAACTTATTTTGTTATGGAAAAGACATCAGAGTCTATAATTGATGGAGTATTTGAGTCAAATACAAAACTATTTCATATTATTTAAACAAAAGAGAAAACCTCTCCCACGACATTGAGAAAATTATTTTGTTTCACCCATATAGAATATCTTTTCAGAGTGAAAATACCATAAGGATTGAAAGACTGTGTGAAGTGAAATTAATGTAGCACAAAAGGATATTTGACTGTAGCTTCAGTGTGAATTTGTCTTCATGGCATAACTGTCCAATGTAGCAATACATAGGCTTGGATGTTCTCAGGTTCTGAGAAATAATATTGGTTCCTGTTTCATATGGAAACCTTCTGAAGTCAATGGGAGCATTTCTAGAAGCAGGAACTTACAAATATATCACTCCAGACCTATGTTTATAAATATATTTTCTCTCAAATATACACTCCAAAATAAATATTTTTATATGACTCAAAGGATATCTATGAAGAACATTTTGTTTCTATTTGTATTCTAATCTACTATTGAAAGGCTAACATCTGTCTCTTAATTCACTCTGGAAACAGAGATGCATCTGCATTACCTATCTAAGCCAGTACTTTGGAACTGGAAAAAAACCTTGTACAGTAATTTTGATATTTTCCTTCTTTCTACCACCCCAGTTCTTTGCTTTAGAATATATTTGCAGTATAAAATTTTCTGTCTAGAACTAATCTTATACTGAAAATGGACAACAGTACATCTAAAGCCTGGATATGATTTCTGAAAAAGTCAACTAAAGAGGATGATCTAAAGATCATCAGAGAAATAACCTAATGGCACCAAGGTATTGATAGATATATTAGGGTCCTTAAGCTTCAGAAAGAGAATAGTCAGCTGCTTTCAGAGTGCTCAAATAGCAAACTCCCTGCTGACCACAGTAAAGTAGTTGGTACAGTTGGTAGTACAGGATCAGCAAATTATATTGTCAGAGAAGGATTATCAGAAGACTTGTTTTTGTTTGATAATGGATTAACAGTTTATTATTACAACACCCAGCAGTGCCTCTAAAGTTAAATGTCAGATGCTTTTCCCTTTAAGAGGTTCTTGGAGAAGAGCTGGTAAAGTAGACAAATTTGCTTATAGTAGAAACTTTATATCCTTGGGTAAGACCTCTTCTTCCATAAAAAGAGAAAACAGATGGAGTCTTTTTTTATAAATAGGAAAATTTTGTGGGAAACATATAAAAAGATAAGCAAGTCTGGGGTCAGAGCTCTCTTAAATCTTAGAATTTTTTCTCCTTTGATACTCTACTTATGAAGAAGAAAATCCATGGACAATATTCTGGAATTTTTTTTTTTATTTCCATAAATAAGGTAAAATATTTGCTTGGCAAGGGGTAATATACAGCAAATGTCTGCCACTACACAAAATCTGACCCTAGAATTAGAATATACTTGGCTGGTAGAGCTCTGAAGTCAACAACAATTTTTCTGTCAGATACAGTGGGAGCAGAGCAAAGCCAAAGCTAGGTGCTTTTCAGAAACTACTGCAAATATATGTAACATCTGCTCATATTAAAAAGTCAAAAACATCTACTATATGGATGACAGAAAATGGTTTCCTTACCAAAAGCCATCTATGTAATGATTTGGATCCATTATGGTTATTTTGTATAAAAATGTATGCTTAAAGTAAAATGTAGGAGTCACATACAGTCAAAACTTAGGAAATGTCAGAGTTAAGTTTTGTTAATGATTCATTAGATTTAGCCCTTTTCCACCTAAATACTGTGAAAGACTCTTTACCTACACAGATTGCATATTCTTCCATCATTTCATTGAGTACATAATAGAGCATGAAGAAACTGGTCTACTTTAGAGATGCAGTAAAGGGAAATAGGTTTGTTTCTGTTCACTTAGAGTAAAGAAGAAATCCAGAAAAGAGTTAGTTTTATGGTTTCAGTTGAATGTTGCCCTAAAGAAATTAAAATAAAACATATTTTAGCTGAAGTTGGTTTAGGCTAACAAGTATCTTTTTATAGGGACAAATTAATTCCTCCTTTTCTTTCTTTCCGAATTTTCAGCTTAAGGTGTGATTTTCAGAAAAGCTGAACATTCAATACCTGCAACTGAAGCCAATAGGAACTGTGTTTTAAATTAAAAAGTAAATATTTCCAAGATGCTTACCTTGTTTGATGATAAAGGTCACAAAAATACATCATGAGAAAGTTAGCAATGCAGTTCTCAGAACAAGGTATAGATGTTTAAAAATTTCTACCCAGAATCATCTGGCTTGACTTTAGAGAAAATGACTTTTCACAATAAAAACTGAGTTCTGAAATTACAGTCTGAGAGCTCCTTTTCAGTAATTGTCCTGGTGCTCAGACTTATTCCACAGTAAATGGATTAGTTCATCATCCTTTTACTGAAAAATAAATTTAATCTTAATTCTTGCATGCTGTATGGTAAAAAAATATACATGTGCAGTTTTCAAAGACTGATTGATGACCTATAAATTTCACCATTTAACTTATTTCAGAGTAATTTCCTTGTGGACCCATGCCCTTCTGTGACCTTCTGCTCTATAAATCTACTAAATACACTCCATTTACTGTATCCACTTCTCTGAAGTTAAATCCTCTTGTGTAGAATTCTCTTCTTTATGAGGCAGTGAAGACTCTCTAGTCCTAGGTTGCTGTAACACCTTTGTCAGTCTTTTAACGTTTTCAATGTTACAATCACTTCACAGATTACCTCAAACAAAATGTTAGGCTCTATATCATGCAAAACCAAAAATTAGGGTTATGCTTTCCACAAACAGGCCACAGTTCTCCAGCCTGTTCCTTATGTTCTTCACTTCCATCCCTGCTGTCACTTATTTTCTCTGTCCGGCCTCCTTGCTGTTAGCAGAATTTACAGCACACCATCTGGGACCACCTTCCTGTATCTTTATCACATTGATTTGCCATCTGTTCACAAGTCTCATTGGAAAGCTGATCTTTAACTTCCTCTTAATCTCCCTTTCTTCCACTTTGTAACAGTTTTATTCAGTCCTGCAGATTATTTCAAGTTCCGTTTATGAAAAAGACAATAGAAGGCTTTCACTCCTATGGTATTTATTGACATTGTTGGTTAAAGCTAAGAATTTTCATATCTGTCTGCAATTTCTTCCAGAAAATCAAATTAAAGCATTTAAAAGTAGTGTAATAAATAAAACAAATAAATGGAAAGTTGAAGCTTATTTGCTGACTTCAACTTTCAATTAGGTGAGTAAGGCATAAGACATTATAATCACTTTATCAAGCAATGTATAATTCCACAGATCAATATTAAGGACATTATCCTAAGTCAGTAAATCAATAGTTAATTTTGTTCATTCCAATGTCTTTGACTCAACTGGACTTATTAGAACATAAAGGAGTACACTGCATAATGACTAATTTTTCAGTCTGTGTACTGCTATATCCGCTAGTTCTGTAGTACAAGGCAAATGAGGGAGTTATTTCACTAGATCTTCTTCAAAAACTTTTATTAAAGGACTATGAAGACACTGTTAAATTTTTTAACTAAATGTAGGTGGAAGATGAATTATATCAGGGATGGCAAGTCAAATCTTCAGGGCAGCACAGTGAGTTGCATTAGCAGTAGTACTTTACAGAAGTACTGCTGTGTTTGGTAGTTTCTTAAGTGAACTCCAGCTGCTGTATAGTTCTTTTCTGGGAAGTGTAATTGGTAATCTGAAACTGATTTGTCAAACAGCACATTCAAAATTTCATCACAGGGATTCTCTCATTGAAGTCAATGTATAAGTTTAAGTCACATACAATTCAACTTGAATTTATGTGACCTGGGAAGTTAAGAGCTTATTGCTTGTCATGCTGTATGCCATTCATGGTATGTGGTCTGACCTTTAGTTAAACCAAGGTACTGTTTCAGACCAATATCAGTGGCAGAGATTGTTTGCTTTATTGAGACCTTAGAGAATTTCCATTCCCACAGAAATCTGGAAATTTTCATTGATGCAGGCTTATCTAGTTGCTATTCTCAGTTCAAGTATCAGGCCACCTGCTATTATCAGCTAGGAGGAAGAGCCTCCTTGTCCTAGTTTCACCTGGGATAGAGTTAATTTTTTTCCTAGTAGCTGGTACAGTATTATGTTTTGGATTTCGGATGAGAATAATGTTGATAACACAGTGATGTTTTAGTTGTTGCTGAGCAGTGCTTACACCAAGTCAAGGACTTTTCAGTTTCTCATGCTGTTCTGCCAGCAAGAGGCTGGGAGTGTGTCCTGACCTGGAAAAGTCGGGTCAGGGGAGATTTGTTGTTATTCCCAGAGTGAGATTAAGACCAAATGAGGTCAAATGCCATAAAGAAAAGAAGTTTAGTAGTTACATCAATATTCACGTAGACGCAAGAAAGAGAGATAGAGCGAGAAAAGGAAGAGGAAAAAAAAAAAAGGAAAGTAAAGATGCAATAGATACCACCATGGAGCTGTGGCATCCTGTCAGTCCGAATTGACTTCACGTCAGGTGGGGAATTCCATTTGATGCTGGTCGTCACGGCTCATATATTGAGGTGTCGTCGCTCCTCCCAAGGATTGATTGGCATATCCTAAAAACTGTCTTGTTTGCCCTCACCCATCACTCAGTGATGGTGCACATGCCCAATGCCGTCTCCATGCAGAGGCGTGTTTCAGGGTCTTTTTTCTGTCCCCAGGTCTGGGCACATGTGCAAGGGTAAGGTTATCCATATGCATAGGCTTTCTGGGAAAGGTTTGAGGATTTCCAAGAAATCATTTACATGCTCTATAAAATGTGGTGGTGGTCCTAGGGTATCCTTCGGTGGTCAACTGATGAAGGCTCAGCCTCTTCCTCTTGATTGAATGTTTGACTTTAATTGGATTTGCATCCTCAAGTGGTTCAAACTGGTCTAACAAGATTGAAGCAAGCTCAGGTTCTCTCTATCTTATCTCCAAGGTTGTCCTGCTTCCTTTATCTTCAAGGATGTATTGTTCTTTTTAGTGTTATGGATGTCTGGGCTTATGGGAGTGTAGCAGTTCCTGTGACTATGTTTTCTAAAGCATTAGTTGTGGGGTGCTCTAATAATGCTGAGGCAGACATCTCTTGGTGGTTTCGACACAGTCCAGCAATGTTGAGACAGACATTCATTGATATAAACGTCTTTTAGACACAGTCCTTGTTACAGGGTGCACAAGATGCTGGGAGGCAACACAGCCAGGAGAGCTGAACCAAACTGGCCAAAGGGATATTCCATACCACGTTAAGTCATGCTCAGCATATAAAGTAGGGGCAAAGCTGGTCGGTGGGCCCCTGATCAGGAACAGGCTGGGCATCGGTCAGTGCTGAGCAATTGCTTTGCATTTGCATCATTTGTTTTTCTTGGGTTTTATTTCTCTTTTTGTTATTTTCCTTTTGATCATCATTATTTTATTATTATTATTATTATTGTTATTATTATATTTCAATTACTAAACTGTTCTTATCTCAACCCACAGGTTTTCTTACTTTTACTCTTCTGATTCTCTCCCTCATCCCACTGCAGGGAGAAGTTGGTGGGGATGGGTTGGGGAGTGAGTAAGTGGCTGTGTGGTACTTCTTTGTCAGCTGGGATTAAACCACAGCAGTCCTAAAGCTCAGTTACTTTATCATGCCTTGAACATCTCTCAAAGTTCTAAAATAAATTATAAGTTTTGGAGATGAATCTTTTTCTTCTCCCTATTTAGCAGAAAGTATAGGAGATTCTGTTTTAAATGGAAATTAAAGGTGGATGAAACATCTAGGAAATTATTTTAGGTTAGTCCAAAGACCTGAATAATTTTTTTTTGGTAACATAAACTGTTAACAGCTACTGCTTTGTACCTTAGTTCTCAATGCCAGGGTTTCTTCCAATTATTTTTCCTTTCACAAATTATATAATGAGCTAACCTACTTGTGGATTATGCTCTTGAAATACAATTAATGAAATAAACCTCCTGTCTGTCAACTCTGAATATTTCTTCTGGAAAAAAAAAAAAAAAAAGTATTGTCTCTCTATCCTTCACATAAACCTTCCCTACAACCCAAAATGTAAGTTCTTAAAAGACCTCAGTTACTGAATTTCACCTTGAGTTCTTTTTTTCTGCTGCAACTTTCAAAACAGAAACAGAAGAAGTAATTATTGCTTCTTTGGGTTCAAATTGACATTATCTTCTATTATTGTATCAGAAAGCTCATTTCCATAACATTACATTTCATTGAAAGGAAAGTAATTGTGTTTTAAATCAAGTAGTGTTAGAGAGTTAACCATAAGAAGTATATCGGATCGCAATAAAAGCACTATTACAGAACTATAAGAAACATCTATTACAATTTGCTACATGGATATCTGTAGGAGGACCGCTGGGAAGGATATCCATGTACACTAAAATGACAGGATTTGCTTTATATTTTGACATACAGAAAAATACAAGCAAAAGCTGAAGTTGGAGCTACTGTGAAGCTACTATTACTATTTATTTTTTAAAGTGTAAATACTCCAAAATAACATTTTATGTTATACAGAGTATATGCTCCAGATGATCTTATCAAAATGATTAGGCACAACATAACAACTTTATACAGTACTTCGAATTAATTATTTTAACTTTTTTTAGAAGACATTTCAAATTATTCTGAGTAAACTCTGCCTTACCATAAGCATAACCAGAAGCTAATATTCCTTTTTTTTTTCACTTACTGTTTATTAGCTTATTCAGTAAAATATTTTACTGTTTATATCTTTCAGTTTTATTCTATTTTTATTCAGTACTTATGCAGTGAATGCAGAAAATTTCACCCCTTTTCCTCAGTTACTGAGGATTACACCTCTTTCTTTCTTAGTGACAACACTACAGCCTTTTAACTGTTCTCATACTTCTCTCATTCTATTATTTTGATCTATCAGTTTGACTGACCAATTGAAGTATTTCTACATGCACATAAATATGAGATTTCACACTGTTTTACACAGGACTGGCCAAATATTTCTTACTACTGTGAAAATAAAATCATTTAAACCGTAATCAGGATTGTTTCAAAATTAACCAAAAAATAAAAAAAACCCAAGAGTTAAGAAGGGCAACAACTAGTGTCAGACTAACCTTCCCAGCATCAATCTCTTTTACCAATATCTTAAATTTTTTATAATCAGGCTACAAAACAAGATGATGGTTCTGGTTGAGCTGACCAATGATTGAGAATATATAGGATAGGCATCTTTGCTAATAGTACTAGAAGTATTACCAACTTTTAATTTTTGCTGGCCTAGGTGACCTAATAAAGCAAGTGTCTACTGTAATTAGTTCCTCTTACTCATATCTCAGATTAATTGAAATTGGTAAAATTACGTCTTCTTCCATGACACTTCTATAGAAAAGCACTTTATGATTTGTCAGATATTGTTTAAGATAGATGGGAGTTAATAGGTTGGTAAGATGACTTCTCTATTTTTTTTTTTTAAAATGATCTGTTAATTCTGTATGTCTCATTGTCACTACTTAACATTCTATTTCCTTAACATCACATGTGACTAATGTAACGCCCAGCCATCTCACTCTATGAACAAATTTGGGAGCTGAATAAACAATAGATGTCCCAAATTTTATCTGAGCAATTCAGATGTAGTGGTTTTTGAGTCCTCATTTATAAAATGCCCTTATATTTTGGCATACAGTCTTGGAGGACTGCACTCTTAGAAACTTGAGAGTACAATTTCTGTGTTCCCACTTATCTCTGCAATTACATAAGCAAAACACTTTGTGGTTTTATCATTCCTGATGATGCTCACTATGTGTCTTACATTAACATTGGGAATACTTCTTGGGTGGGAATTCTATGGTATTAAGATTTTTTATCATAGAGAAACTTTCAAATTCTGAATATGTCACCCAGAAAGAAAGATTAATCCCCTATGGTGTAATAGTATAGGTTAGAGTCATTTGGAAGCTTTGGTTGTGTCAGAATGAAGGGGACCACATCCCTGGTGGGACTGGCAAATATAAACATCTTACATAGATATTGTACAGACAGATTTTACAAACCATACTTTTTAAAACATCATGAGCTGCATCGTAAAAACAGCTTTTGTGATTTCCTGCTGTCAAGTTTAACCAGCCACCTTTTGTAGAACTCTGTTCTGTTGGAGGTCTTGTTGTTAATTTTCTTCATAGCAGCCCATATGGTGCTATGTTTTGGATTTGTGACCACAACAGTGTTGATAAGACACCAACATTTTAGCCATTGCTGAACAGTGCTTACATAGCACCAAGGCCTTTTATTTTTCCCACTCTGACCCCTCAGTGAGTAGGCTGGGGATGCACAAGAAGCTAGGAGGGGACACATCCAGGACAGTTGACCCAAACTAATCAGAGATATTCCATGCAATGTAATATCATGCTCAGTAATAAAAATGGAGGGGGTGTGGCTTTTGGGAAGATGACCATTGACTACATTATCAACACCACAGAGAAAGAATATGTATTGCCAATGCCATTCTGGCAATGCTAATTGTCTCACTCTGACCTAGAAAATGCATCAAAGGTATTTGAATTGTTGGACTGCAGAATGGAATTTTTATTAGCATAGGGGTAGCCAATTAATCATTCCTGAGCCACCAGAGGGTCTAATACGACTGACACTGTTTTGTGCTGGTGTATAACAGCTCTTGTTTGACTGGTATTCTCAGTTGCAGTAGAAAATCAGAGCTTCCTTAAGCTGAAGTAGTTCTGCCATTCAATTGTGTACTTCACCTATCCTGATCTCATCCCACGGTCCAATTGCTTAATGCCACCTACTGCCTGGAGAGTCAAGGTAAAGGGTGTGAAGTATATGTTGCAGTCAGATTGTATATTGGAATTCTTTCTCACATTAAGATCTTTGGTCCTTAACTTGTATAATAAGTCTACTGTAATATAGCTTTGGTAAAAAGTTGTATTTGATGGAGAAATTGTGAAACTTGTGAGATCTCCATCTATTTTTAAGTCTTCCTTGATTATGCCTCAGTTGCTTCCCATCTCCCAGTTTATTACCTTTTAGAGGAGGAGGAGGAGGAGACACTTTAAATGTTAAAAATTAATTCCCTAGGGGATTGTTATCTCAATCTCTCTTTTTTTTTTTCTTTTTTTTTTTTTTTTTAGTTGCTTTGCCTGAAGAAGAAGAGGGAATGGGTCTTATTCCATTTTTATGAATACATGTTAAATCATTAATCCTCTTTGCACCCATCACTAAGGAATATTAATGTATAAAATGACATCATTTGATGTGGAAAAAAAAATCGGTACTCTTTGATAGTGAATACAATAAGAAGGATATTATATGTGGAATAATATAGTCACATATAAACTAAATAACGCAATCACTCAGCAAGCGACTTTTATGTCCCTTTCTGGATTCACCTTAGAAGGTGATCCACATTAAAGTTATTTCAGAAACTTATATCAGAAATTTTTGTTTAAGTAAATATACTATAGAGAAGAATAGAGAAGGAGAAAGTATAAATATTGAATAGCAATTCCCTATTTCTTGTCTTAAAAATTTGGTGATACTAATTTTTCAGTTTAGCTGAGCCTATTCTGTATTCATTTTCCTCTTTTTTTTGAGCACAAAATTATGTTACTATCAAAAATTCCAAAGACCAGTCTTCTAATTAAGAAAATAATGAAAATTTTTTATCTGTGCATTAACTAACAAAAATTAACACTTTAGTATGAATGCTTACAGTAATGTTGACAACACAGGTGAACTACATTGAGAAAGTCATTAAGGTCTGAAAATGATCAAATCCAAGGTCTGAAATTACACCTTTCCCTTCAGTTTCTATAGTATTTATTGACTTCACTTAGTAACCAAATCCTCATAGTTTAGATTTTTTTAATGTCAGGCTTTCTCTGAAACAGTGAGTCTGCACAGATCTCACTGATTTGCTGTGTCAAAGCCCATTTGAAACAAAATGGCATAGGTCTGTGACAAAGAAGATGAGAAATGTATAGGTACTGCAGAATGAAAATAAGCAGGAATCAAGAAAACAGAAGCCAGAAAGAATATGAAGAAAATTCTAAAACTCTTTTAAAAATTTCAGTGAGATACCATTTTTTGTCAGGTTTAATTTTGCCCAAAGTAAAAAATCCCCCTGGATTAATATTACAAATCATTTAGTGAATCTTAGCAGACATTCTTGATGGAATGATATGTTTATTTCATGAAGAACCCATTATTTTGTCTATTTCTGATATTTTTTGAGAAGAGTGTTGTTTAAACTTTTGCATATATAACTCCATTTTATCAGTCTCAGCTAAAGCAACAGCTGTAGTTAGGAATGATACCTGGAATATCTATATATACAACACAACCTCATGAAAAATAGGACAGTACAAGCCTTGTAAGCATAAATTTTTTTTTCTGAAATGCTTTCTAACCCGGTTTTAAGATGGCAGTATGCATCCAGTATGAGAATTTGAAATATTAATTGCAATCTATTGGTAAAAAAAATACTCATTTGCAATAGCATCCAAAGACAAAAACAAAAGTGTCACAAGCTCTGTGGTCTCCATATCAAGCATTTAATTTTGTCCAAGCTGTTTACCAGTTCTTGAAGCATATTTACGAAAAAATATGTACAATACTTAAGGTGTTCTAACTGTGAAAAGAAGAAACAGCTCTGGAAATCAGAGGAGAGAATTTGAGAAAATTCACTTGAAGCATGTAACTTCTGTTCAAGTTTAGAAAATAGTGATAGATGCAGGTTACCAACAGGATTTGTCAGAAAGAATTGTAGTTTCTTTATGTATGAACTAATAAAAAAACAAACAAACAAAAAAAAGAAAAACAACATAAAAACAAACAAACAAAACCCCAGAAACCTACACACTCCTCACACACACACAAATCTAGGATGGCATTCAGCCACCTAAACATGGGTTCTGCTTCAGCAGTAATGCAACCTGGTTATACAGTCAGTGATGCCTACATGGTTGTTCAGTTCACCCAAAGTGGACATCTACAAGATGGGCAGCTGAATCACACTCTGGATTGTGTTGACTGCATCAGCAATGATTCTAACATCTTTGGTGGGTTCTCAGCTGCTTAGCTCATACCATATATAGACACCTACTTTTAGGTAACTTAATCTGAATTCTATACCTTGCTTTAGCATTTTATTAGTTTAATTTTCACAAATGTGCTGAGAGAAACTAGAAGAAGGAAGAAAATCTGACCTTCCTTCCATTTTTTTTAACCACCTCCAAAACCTCTGACAGTCTGAATGTTTCTCAAGGACAATATTCATACTGCATAGTCTTAGTGTCCCTATTGAGTACACTGAAAACAAATTAGTTCCTGACAGATTCCTGAAGAGAGTGACACAGAACATGGGCCACCTATGGTGCCAAATTATATATAATGTGAATGTCTTCTCCTTTCATCCCATGAAGGAATCAGTTGATAGAATGTTTTTATTTCTGAGAAGAAATAAGCTATTTTTAACACTTTTCATGTTTCAGGAAGTAACATAGCTGAAGAATTTTGAAAGTAAGTGCTGAAGAAGTTAAAGTAAAGCCATTCTGGGGATACTTTTCAAACCTCTTGAAGCCAATGTCATCAGTATAAATTAATATTCCTGTCATGTACAATTAGGCCATAAACACACCCAGTTGAAAATAATCTGCTCCTTTTGAATTCCCCAAACAACCATGTTGACTCAATAAACACCTTTAAATGATAAAAACATTCTTCTTTCCCACTACCTGTATCATCACAAGTAAACAAAAAAACAGTGTCTGGAAAGCACGATTAAAAAACTCTTGGCAGGAATATAGATTAAGTGGAGGATTAGAACTCACAATACTATTGCTTTAGATTTCAGGAAGAGAATTTAACAATAATTTTAATTTAAAAATATTCTCTACTAACCAGATGTAGATCAAGACATGTAGAATTGTGTTCACAAGCATTGATTATGCAGTCATCAATGTCCTGGTCACATTTTAGCCCTGCATATCCTGGGTTGCACAAACAATAGAAGCCATCGACAACTGTAACAGAGAGAGTATTTTAGTATTTAGAGTATTTTAGAATAACAACTGAATGTAGTAAAATTAAGTAAGTTACAGTTATGACTACTATCTGGAAATTATTTGGACTGGCTTTACCTAAAAGGTGTGGACATGTTAAAAAATTGAAATAAATCAAATACAGTATCTCAAAACATCTTTCAAATATGAAAGCAGATCCATGTACTGCATTTTACTTACACAAATAAAATATTTTGACATAAGAATTATAAATCAATGACCCATTACTTGCTTCTGAAAAAGTGATGGCATCTTATAAGGTAATGAGTAATATTCCATCACAAAACTTTACACAAAGTACATAAGATTTTATCTTTGATATTGTGCCCAAATGAGATGGGCCAGTTAAACATTGGTTTGTTGTTTTTTTTTGTTTTGTTTTGTTTTGTTTTGTTTTGTTTTTTTGTTTGCTTGTTTGTTGTTGTTGTTGTTGTTGTTGTTTGTTTTTTTTGTGTGTGTTTTTTTTGTTGGTTTTTTTTTTTTTTTTTTTTTGGTAAGGAATGTTTTATATTATACTACTATATTAAAGGAAAACTGGCTTGAGTTGAATTTAACAGCTCAATTTATGATGTATTTGCATGTTTCATTTTAATCCTAACAAGCTAATGATAAGAATCCTCTCCTTTTTTCTTCATTAATGATTTAAAAAGAGATGAATCTTTAGAGTCCTATGTTCATATAAGGAGCTCGTGACAGCAATAATTGCACTTCATGCAGACATGCATTTATTCTAACCTCAGAGAAGTCCCTGGATTCTTCATTATCACTGAGATTTACCATGGAATCTATTCTGCCATTGTGCCTTTACATGAAACTACTATTGTATTAATTAAATGCTTTAAGTCCTTCAGAGCAGGATCGGTATTCATCTGCTAAGAGCTTCTTAGCTTCCTCAGGATTCTAGCTTTCTGCATCCAGTGCACATAGTGCAAAGGAATTGAGATGTCCACAAAATACAAATCAAGTCCAGAGGCACAACAAAGACAAGCTGTTCACCAAAAGCTCTGGCATTTTGTGACCATGAAGAAATTTACTGCAGCTCATCTAAATTCCAATTCAAAACTATCTTTGAATGAATGTAGAGTACACAGGAAACAAATGTAAACTTGTTAGGAAATAGCCTTTACCAGATAATATATGAAGTCACTCACCTTATTCCCATATATGATAAGATAGTATTTTTAAAGCTTATTGAAACTGAGGTTGTTTTTTTTTTTTTTTTTTTTTTTTTCTGTTTCTGTTTTGTTTTGTTTTGTTTTGTTTTTAACTAGGAGATTCTTAGGCAATGATATATTTAATAATTTGGGGTCACTTCTTTAAGATCTCATTTGAAAATAGCAAATTGATTAGATCTTCTGCAAATTTGTATAAAATTGTTGAATTTCAAGGAAATTCTTGAGTCATAATTCGAATTTTAAAAGGCATGTGGGGAAACAGGAAAGAGATATAACAAAAGACAAACACACTTTCTCGGTGCTTAAAGTGTGGAACCTATGAGGAAAAGTAGAATCAACTGGTCTTGCTTTGTATTAGTCCCTTCAGGAAAGGATTAATAGTTAGAGGGCTCTATAACTGTAACTTCAAGGCAGTCACACAAATGACAGAATTGAATTCCTCTTAGTATTGTTAGATGATATAATCATAGAATTATAGAATCATTTAAGCTGGAAAAGATCTTTAAGATCATTGAGCCCAATTGTTAACCTAGCACTGTCAAGTCCACCACTAAACCATGTCTCTAGGCAAAATATCTGCATGCCTTTTAAATACCTCCAAGAATGGTGACTCAACCACTTCCCTGGGCAGCCTGTTCCAATACTTGACAACCCTTTCTGAAACAAATTTTTCCTAACATCCAATCAAAACTTCCCCTGCAGCATCTTGAGGCCATATTCTCTTGTCCTATCACTTAATACTTGGGAGAATAGATCAACACCCACCTTACTAAAACATCCTTTCAGGTAGTTGTAGAGAACAACAAGGTCTCCTCTGATCCTCCTCTTCTCCAGGTTAAACAACCCCAGTTCCCTCAGCAGCTCCTCTTAAGACTTGTGTTCTAGACACTACACCAGCTTTGTTGACCTTCTTCGGACATGCTGCAGCACCTCAACGTTTTTTCTTGTATTGAGGAGCCCAAAACTGAACACAGTATTCAAGGTGTGGTCTCACCACTGCTGAGTACAGGGGCATGGTCACTTAACCAGTCCTGCTGGCCACACTACTTCTGGTACAAGTCAGGATGTTATTGGCCTTCTTGGTCACTGGACACACTGCTGGCTCATATTTAACTGATTGTCAACCAACACCACCATGTCCCTTTCTATAGGCAGCTTTCCAGCCACTTTTCCCAAAACCTGTAGTGTTGCATGGGGTTCTTGTGACCCAAGTGCAGGACTCCACTGAGCCTTGTTGAACCTCATACAATTGGCCTCAGACAACTGATGCAGTCTGTCCAAATCCCTCTGTAGAGCCTTCCTACCTTCAAGCAGGTCAACACTCCTGCCCAACTTGGTGTCATCTACAAACTTACTGAGGGTGCACTTGATCCCCTTGTCCATATAATTGATAAAGATATTAAATAGAACTTCCCCCAATACTGAGCGCTGGGGAACAACACTTGTGACTGGCCACCAGCTGGATTTAACTCCATTCAGCACAACTCTTTGGGCCTGGTCATCCAGATAGTTTTTTACACAGCAAAGAGTATGCCTGTCCAAGCCACGAGCAGCCAGTTTCTCCAGGGAAATACTATGGAAAATGGTGTCAAAGGATTTACTAAATTCTAAGTATACAACATCCACAGCCTATCCCTCATCTCCTAAGTGTGTCACCTTGTCATAGAAGGAGATCAGGTTAGGCAAGCATGACCTGTCTTTTATAAATCCATGCTGACTGTGCCTTATCATCTTGTCCTGTACATGCCATGTAATGATACTTAAAATGATCTGCTCCATAACCTTCCTTGGCACAGATGTCAGACTGACAGGATTGTAATTCCCCAGATCCTTCTTCTGGCCCTATTTGTAGATAGGCATCACATCTGTTAACTTCCAGCCAACTGGGACCTCCCTGGTTATCCAGGATTGCTGAGAAATGATTGAAAGTGGCTTGGTGAGCACTTCTGTCAGTCCCCTCAGTACCCTTGGGTGGATCCCATCCAGCCCCATAGACCTGTGTGTGTCTAAGGGGTGTAGCAGGTTGCTAACCATGTTCCCCTTGGATTATGAGGGCTTCATTCTGCTCTCTGTCCCTGTCTTAGAGCTCAGTGGATTGAGTATCAACTGGTCTTGCTATTAAAGACTGAAGCAAAGGAGGCAAAGAAGGCATTGAGTACCTCATCCTTTTCCCCTCTTCTATGGTTCCCCCCACATCAAAAAAAGGATGGAGATTCTTCTTAGACCTCCTTTTGTTGCTACTGCATTCATAGAAACATTTTTTATTGTCCTTTACAGCAGTAGCCTGATTAAGTTCTAGCTGGGCTTTGGCCTTTCTATTTTTGTCTCTGCATAACCTCACAACATCCTTGTAGTCATTCTGAGTTGCCTGTCCCTTCTTCCAAAAGTCATAAACCCTTTTTTTCCTGAGTTCCAGCCAAAACTCTCTGTTCAGCCGGGCTGGTCTTCTTCACCAACAGCTCATCTTATGGCCCATAAGGATAGCCTGCTCTTGCATCTTTAGGATTTCCTTCTTGAAGAATGTCCAGCCTTCTTAGACTCCTTTACCCTTCGGGAATGCCTCCCAAAGGACTCTGTCAACCAGTCTCCTAAACAGGCCAAAGTCTAATAAAAGGTCATATAAAAATACTTTGACCTAAACAGACCAAAGTTTAAGAAGGGGCAATAGCCAAAAGTTACAGCTTATGTGATTCAGATGAGATTTGTGGGATGGGGAGGAACACTACAAGAGTAGTGCATCAGTGGAATAGGCTGTTCCAATGAGTATGTGGAATTTCTGTCCATCCTTAGAGGCTTTTAAAACTCATCTAGAGAAAGCCCTGACTGACCTGGTCTAGCACTGCTGATAATCCAGCTTCGTGCAGGTTGGACTACATGACCTCCAGATGTTGCTGTGCTTTCCATTATAAGATCCTCAAAAAAAATGCCACTTTCACTTCTTTTTACCAAGCACATAAAGTGTGTGATAGATGGTAATAGGCCCACAAAACTTTCCAGTAAGTGCTCCATACTACTGAAATTAGTCTGCCAATCCAGACAGAATATAGTAGAATAATTCATCATCAAGCTGCTTTTAAAACCTTTATCTATCAATGAAAGTATAAAATACATAGTTATGTGAGAGAAGATGCTTAATAATAAACAGATGTTCCATTTTGCATCAGTTTGATATTTAATACAATTTTCGGACTTGTTAGAATTATGACATATACTATCTAACTGCTCCACAAGCTCCTTTTCAGCACCTGAATATTCTCTCTTTGAATGCACAATGCAAAATGTGTTTGGCTAATTTAGGTATCAAAGGAGACAGTACAAATCTCATTAAAATTTCTCATTAACTGTAATTCTGACCCCTTGAACACACAAACCCCCATGCCAGGAGTTGAGGAATTTTGGCAAAAAATAATCCTCCTGGTACTGGCTGTGGAGCTTCAGACAAGCTAAATTTCAGTAAATTATCCACTCTTCTCCCCAGAGCAGCTCAGTAGCTACAGACGTTTCAACAGAAAGACTACTCTACATTAAAGTGAGTAACCAGACTGAACTCACTGTCATAGCAGTATCCATGGAGGCAAGGGTTAGAACTGCACTCATTGACATTGATCTCACAACGTGGACCTGCAAAGCCCTTCACACACTGGCACTGGAATCCAAGGGGAAAAACTTCCAAATTCATTTCTTCTATACATACAGCTCCATTCTCACAGGGATTGCTGGCCTCACAAGGCCTAAACTCACAGTTCAAACCTGAAAAGGAAAATGGCAAAGCTGTCAGCGTTTAACTAATGAACATATCCCTGCAGCTGCTGCCTATTATGATCTGTATTTTTCTTTATAGCCCTGGTTAAAATTGAGTTAGAAGGTCTCAGAGGTACATATACATATATAACCATGGAGAGACATATATTTGCTTTGTAGAATTACAAATAAAAAAAAGGTAATTTTATCTGTTTTGTTTATACAATGGCATTACATTTTAAAATCATAATAGTTATCTTTAACGTTGCTGTCCTGGGTTTGAGTGAGTGGTGGGGTTTTTTGCTATCAGGATAGGGGGCTATAGGGGTGTCCCCCTGTGAAAAACTTCTCAAAGCTCCCTCAGCTCCAAGTCAGCTCCACCTCTGCACCAAAACTGTGCCAATCAGCTGCGCCTCTACAATAATGTATTTAAGAAGGGATGTGGTGATGAGCAGTCGGACTTGTGAGGAGGAGTTGCTGCATCTGTGTGAACACCAAGGTCAGTGGAGGAATTGAATAAAAAAGGAGGGGGGATGTGTGCCGGAGCAGAGACTCCCCTGTATCTTGTGGTGAGACAGCAGGGTGCCCCACCACCACCCCCCATGAAGATCTACGGTGGAGCAGACATTGATTCGTGGCCTGTGGCTTCCACCTGGATGATCAAAGTGCTGAGCCCAAAGAAGGCCGGGGTCTTGTGGGAAAAGGCAGACCTCGCTGTTTTAGTTCAGCACTGAGAGGATTGCAGCATGCAGGGGTGTCCCACGCTGGAGCAGCTCTGGAAGGGCTGCAGCCCGTGGGAGGGACTCCAGTTGGAGAAAGTTGGTAACCCACAACACTGCTGCCTGTGGGAGGGACTCATGTTGGAGAAAGTTTATGGAGGACTGTCTCTTGTGAGAGGGGGACCACTATGGGGCAGGGGGGACAAGTTCCAGAAGCTCCCCCCCCCAAAGATGGAAGAAGCGGCAGCACTAACTGCACCCCCATTCCCTGCCCCCTGTGCCACTAGGGGGAGGAGGTAGAGATATGGGGATCAGAACTGAGCCCATGAAGAGGGGAGGTGTTGGGGGGAAGGTGTTCTCAAGATGCGGCAATGCTTCTCACTGTCCTACTGTTACATGTTGTTAGTGTCTGTAATAAATGTATGTTCTTTTTTTCTTCCCCTAACGAGTCTGCCTTTTGCTCATGACCATAATAGGTGTTCTATCTGTCCCAGTTCTATCTCGAACCCCAAGCCTGCCTCATCTGTCCCTTCTTGTCTCTGGAAGAGAAAGGGGAGAGTGTGACTGCGTTGTGTTTGACTGACAACCAGGTTCAAACTATGACAATTGCCCTCTAAAATGGCTCAAAAATTGTATTTAATAATAATTAATTAATTTTGGTTTGAAGCTTCCTGTTTTTTCTTCCTGATATGTCACAGCTACTGTATGAGCTGTTTATACATTAACCTGTAATACTGAACATGAATGAAATGCAAGTAACCTTGTATAATTGTTCTGCTGGCAATTTATGACTACACACAAATTATTTTACTGAAATTATGTATGTATTTAATAATGAGTGACTGGCTCCATTGTTCATAAAAATTCCATACAATAGAAAATCTCACAGTCCCTTTCTACTCTTTCCTAACAAACACTCTAGTATATAGCAGATTATGTACGTTTATCTGGGCTAAGCAAGGAACAGTGTGATGATCTTAGGTCGCAGACGCTGTCATCTAAATCTTTAATTTGCAATAAATAGAACACAAAAGATTAAAAGGCCCTTTAAAGTGAGTCTTAGTTTGTTAGAACATAAACAAGACTGATTCAAGTTTTTCAATAGTGAAACTTGAAATGATAGAGAGAGGAGAGATCAAATGGGGTTGGGTATGTAAAGCTGTCTCCCTTTCCCCTCAGTGTTGCTGAAAGCAAGTCTGTTCTTTCAGTCTTAGTTTCAGACAGAGCTCGGTGACTTTCAGGGCTGCAAAAAACTGCACAAGCTCCTCTGAGTTCCTTTGAAGCCCATCTGCCTTTCTGTGACTGCTGAGGCTGGGCTGTGTCTGTGCTATGTTTTTTTGGGGAGCTGCCAAGTATTTGCTGCACTCCAGGCCCTCTGCCCACTTCCTCAGTGCCCTTGCCCCAGCTCTAGTTGCCCAGACATTCCTTCCTGGAGCAGCTTCTCCGTGCCCCAACAATCTTCCTCAGACAGGCTGTAACCTTAACTCAGTGATGGGCAATGTAACACTACAACATAAAGCACATGGGTAATCATGTGGAAAAACAAATCCATACAGTTAGGCTGTGGTAGGTTGAACTTGGCTGGCTGACAGATGCCCACCCAACCACTCTCTCACTCTTCTTCAACAGGGCGGGTAGAGAAAATAAGAAAAAAATTTGTGGATCAAGATAAAGATAGGGACATCACTTAACTATTACCATGATGAGCAAAACAAACTCAACTTGAGGAAAATTGATCAAATTCATTGCCAGTTAAAAATAGAATAGAATGGTGAGAAACAAACACAAAACTAAGAACACCTTCCTCCATCCTCATCTTCATCCCAGGCTCAACTTCACTCTTTCACTCCAGACACCTTTACTTTCTCCCCACTCCTAAGCAGCACACGGGGATGGGGAATGGGTGTTGTGGTCAGTTCTGCCTGTCCTTCCTCCTCATAGTTTTCCCCTGCTCCAGTCCAGACCCCCCACAGGCCACAGTTCCTGCCACGAGCCTGTTCTACCATAGTCTTTCCAGATGCTGCAGGTGAATTTATGCTCTGGTGCTTGGAGCACCTCCTCCCACTCCTCCTTCTCTTACCTCGTTACTCCCAGGGCTGCTTCTCACTTTTTTTCCTCACTGCCTGTGTCACGGTTTTGCCCTTTCTTAAATATGTGTTCCCTCAAAGCACCACCACGGTGTCTGTGGGGCCGAGCCGTGCCCTGCAGTGGGTGGGTTGGAGCCGGTTGGAACCGTCTGTGTCCGGCACGGGGCAGCCCCGGCCTCCCCTCACAGAGGCCCCCGCAGCCCCGCTGCCAGACCCCAGGCACCTGCACCTGGTACACAAGGTAAGCCATGTTCCTGAGATAGATAATGGTACTGAGAATTTTAAATTTCTTTTCAGGCTCAAAATTTCAGTCAAGTATTCCTGACCAAGAATCAATCAGTGTTACAGGTCACCTAAAGTATATGGCAGCTTTGTTTGTAGACCCTTTGCTAACTAACAGAACTGTCAATTCATAAAGTTTTTTTGGATATAATTTTGGGGATACTGTATCAGTTAGGTGGTTAGCTTATTCTGGAGGAATATATTGAATATTTTATTATGGTTTCAGAAGAACAAGACATTAACTACAGCATAGTGGTTGAAAACAAGGAACCGTGACAATTAGTGCCATTCTGTGTTTTGTTCGAAAGCTTAAAATTCCTTAAATTTGCAGGTTATGGTGAAAGGATGAAAAACTCTTATTGGATAACTTCAATATTAAGGTGTCCATGAGACTGAATGTTATTTAACTTTAATTTGGGAAATGTACTCTTATATTTACTGAGAAATATTATCAGTAAAGTGATTTAGGCTCTGTTATAAAAGAGGACGGTCAGGAAGACAGTTATATGCTTGGTATTGGCTGCAGTCAGCTGAACCCACATATCTCTTGCTTTGCTTGTACTATCATAGACAAAATGTTGTTGGCCTGTTCCACATTAGTTGCTTTTTTTCTGTTTTGCTGTTAATCACATGGTAGCACACTGGCTATGAATAGGCTTTCCTCGAAACAGTCACTGTCCAAAAAGTTAGCAAGATTTTAGGTAAGCTGACTCCATACTATAAGATGGAGTCCTCTAAGGGCTGAATTCTTAAGGCTTCCAATAGCAAATGCAAAGAATAAGAACAGATCCGAGGTTCAAAAAACCCCAACAACCATTTGACCCGGGTAGTCATGCTGATAAAGGAGGAGAACAACGGCAAAAGTTGTTCCCTGTCTCTATGTTACCAGTGGTCTCTCCAGTGCAGGATAATCCTGCCATAGGCAGCTGACACTCTGAGTTCTGGAAATAATGAAATTACATAGCAAAATCAGCCATAAGGCATGCTGAGATTTTGCCCTGAAGTTTTCATCTTTATATCACAACAGCTTGACATGGGTGACAACCCTGCTGATTCCTAAAGTGGAGTTCACACTCACACTAATATGCTGAACACATGGCTCACAATTGCAAGTAGAACATTCAGATGATCCAGAATTGCAGTTTGTTTTTCTTCTGTGTTGATGGAAGAACCTTTAAACAGATTTGCCCATCCTCTTACATACCAACTGTTTGTGGGAGTAGACATTTCTGGTAGATAAAGCAAAATTCATGCCACAGTGCATCAGTTTTTCCCTAATGTAGTTTTCTTTTTCCATACTAGATACCACCACTTTTTGGATGAAAACATAACAGAATTTTTGTGAACAATTGGAAAATAAAGAGACAATAAGAAACAGTGAGGACATATGTCCTGGAGGCCACGGCTTTATATTATTTACAAATATTTGTCCAGTCTGCACAGTTCTGTCATATGAATTCTAATGATTTTTAAGTTCTTAATCTTGTGACAAAGTTTATGAGTTAACTGTACATTTCAGAAAAATATGTTTTTTAAACTCTTAGTATACTCTCAGACTTCTGGCTTCTATGTATGATTTTTATTTCAGACATTTTGCTCTGCTGATTCAATAACATATAGGGTTTCTTCTGTCTTTTTGTTCTACACTCTGTACATGAGTCTTTTTCCAGTTTCCTAAAGATGACTTCATAAGCTTTTCTGGATCAAGCTGTCTGTAGCAGACACCCACTACAATATTTCTTTAACTGGTTCCCTTTTCATCCTGCCCCACTGACTTGAGCACTGCATCTCCATCACCCACTCCATAGCAAAGCTCCATGCATTCAGGACACTGCTTTGCATGAAGTTCAGCCCAGCCTCCTCATCTTTCCTGCTTGTATTTCCAAAGAGCTTGCATCCATCCATTGCTGCATACCAATAATGTGAGCTATCTCACTGTGTGTGTTGATATTCCGATAGGAGGCTGTAGTTTTGAGAAACCACATTGACTTCTTAGTCCTTCTGTCTTTCCTATGGTGTGTACATTGTGTGCAGGCACTGGAGATGGGCCCCCAGTTGCACTCCAAGGTAATGTGATGTCTTTGCTGATCGTGCTTTCCCACAGGCAATTCTTTCCAGCTCCATGTACCTTTAATTCTCTTTAAGTTTTTCTCTGCATTCCCTGACTAGTGTAGTTTAAAACTCTTCACAGAGTTAGCAATCCTGTTGGCGAAGATGATCTCCCCTTCTCTTTTTGATTGATTCCGTCTTTTCCTGTCAGACCTCTTTGCTCAGAGGGCTCCGTGGTAACAAAAGGGAAAGTCTTACCTTTACAGCTAATCAGATATTAACTCCCAGGATGTTTCTATTCCTACAAGCAGTGCTGTGGAAAACTCTGGCTGGGCCCCAACAACCTTCACCATTGCCACTAGAGTTCACTAGTCACTTTTGATATGCTCAGGATCTCTGTTGGCAGTATCATTGATACTGGCATGGACAAACAGCAAAAGGTAGTAATCTGAGCATCAGACAAGCTTTGGCAGAAATTCCTGCATCCTGAATCCAGACATCTGACATTTAAATGAACCTCCTCAGAGATCAGATTTGGCCAACAGGTGGATGCCACTTTCCCTCAGAGAAAGGAGTCTTTATTGTCAACTATTGGTCCATTTTAGTGGTACTGGTGAGGATGTATGTGTCAGACTTGGACAACTTATATGCCTCTCTGGATGAAACTGACTCTTCCTCACCTGTTGTCATGGCCCAATACTTATCCCATAACTGAACTTCAGTAGGTGAAGAGAAAGTCTCCTTCAAGTTGTCAGAAATAATCCTGTAATCCTCTTCTAGCCTCCACAGTTGTAAAGACTCTGTCCCCCCATACCTGAGTGTATCCTCTGCCTATCCTTCCCCCCTCCTCTGATCCTACTGCTGTGGGTATCAGGCTTTTGTTCCTTTGGGGTCTCTACGGAAAAAATCTTCATCTTACATTTTGTCATCACAGATGTCATGTAGCCTGTTCTTCCTCCACAGCTCCTTCCCCTGGCAGCATGGCAACTCAATTAAGATGAATGTTTGTCTGGTAAGGAGCTCATACACCTTCTTCTCATTCTGTTTGACAAGTAGGAGCATGGATGTATAATTCTTCAGATTCTTGCTCAAGGTAGCTCCCCAAAAGGGTATGAATTTCAGTGAAATTTGTACTGATTTGAAATTATATCAAAACTGGTCCCTGACAAAAAAGACTTTTCCCCCCTCATTAAGGAATTAGGAGAAACATAAATTATTCCTTTTGCTCTAGCTATAGTTAAGCAAAACAGCATAAAGCAAAAAATATTTACATTGTCTTTACATTTATAAAGAATGGTAAATTAAAATCTGGTCATGAAGTTGATTACCTGGGTTAACAATCCTATTTACCAAACAAGGTCAAAACGTGGTATAATATTATTTGCTAGTAGTAATCTAAATAAGTTTTTTCAGTGCCTTCTTTCAAGCAACCTTCACCACTCTTTAAATAGAAATTCAATCTCTTTATTCTCTCACCCAGCTTTTCTGCATATCACTGCATGGAAAGTCTTTTTTGGCTACTGGTAGAAATGACAAAAATTTCATTCATATTCAAACTGGAAGATTGAGAAAACAAAATTACAAGAAAAAAATAAGACTGTCTCCCACCCACTCAGTCCCTTTTCTTGAAGAAATTAATTTTTAACCATCAGTGTTGAGAATTAATAATTTAAAAGACCAGTCCCTCACTCAGAGGATCACAACTATTTATATTATTTTAGTACAATTCTTAAAATTATTATTACATAATTGATTAATAATGCTAATCAATATAAGTAGCAAGAAAACAATAAAAGAAAGTTGTCTGATTTAAAGTAGATTTTTTTTTTTTTTTTGAAAAATGCATTTCCACACAATGATTAAGGTTGGATAGTAATAGGCAATGGTGGTTACATGTTAGTGCAATGAATGCACTACTACTGTAGCTCTTATATCAGCATTTTTTTACAAAGCTGCAAATGTATGATTAAAGCTATTTGGATAAATCAAGCAGAAAAGAGACTATAATAGAAAAAATTATTTATTAAAGTAGATTAATGAGAATACAGAATTGATGTTTTCTGCATTTTCTCTTTTTTGTAAAAAATTTGTTAGAGAAATTCTGTGCAAATATATAATTCTTAAATGTTTAACTGTAGCTGATTAATTTGATTACGACTATTTTTTACAAAGTATAGGAAAGTTATAACTTAATCTGGTAAATTTCTGAAATAATAGGTATGTAATTGTTGACAGAAAGGAATGGTGTGCCAGGGAAAGAGTTTACAAACTGTCTTCTGCCACTGACATATCAGTATTTTTAAATTGGCCATCACAGAATAAAAATGTAATATTCACTAATGATAGTTGTCTGACAAAAAAGAAAAAGTATGCTTAGCAGATCAAATGTGAAAGACTCAAACACAGAAGTTAATTAATAAATTCAGCACATCTTTCCAACAATGCTTATTTCCGTTAGACAAGTTTAACCTTTTTGCTTGTTTAATTATTGGCTATATTTTATTGATTACAAGAATATATGCCTTCACTAAACAATTAAAAGCCTCTCTATTAGAATAAACCTGAACAAACCCCAAAAGAATATGCACAAGTGATTAAATTACACAGTCAGTTGAAGGACAATTTCCTTCAAACATTAACAAAAATTAAATATTATACTTCTCTCTATATATAGAGACATATATACTCAAGGCATATACTATGTTTCTCTATTAGCATACAATGTACATCAAATAATGAATAATTTATTTCAAAAATCATCTTTTTGTTTGTTTAGATATAAGAAGCATATTGTATATTCAGAAATGTTATTCTGCTAATATTAATCTGTTCTCTTTTCTACTGTGTTTACTTATAAAACTTCTACAGTAGAAAAAATATAAATGAACAATGAAAATAGATTTTTTTTTTCAGAAAAAACTGTTCTGTTAAGGTTATTATTAAAAGTCAAAAGCATAATTTATAAAAAAGACATAGAAAATTAATTAGTTGAGATAAATTTTAATTTCTTTATGCAAAACTATTGACATTTGTTTTATTTGCTCAGCATAAATCTGTACATTAAATATTTTGCTGTGTACTACAGAATTCTCTTATAATCAGAAATGACATCTCTTCCATGTTGTTATTCTTTTTGGAAAATAATTTAATAAAAAAAACATTTACTACTAACATTTTAAGGAATTAAATCTGACAACAGCTTTCAAAGTCAGCAGTTTTCCATAAAAGTACTGACTGAATCAATGACAAAATATATCTGATTGCAAACTACTAGCATGATTACGACAATACATTGAAAATAAACTATTTATAGCTAGTACCAGAATAGCAAGTGTGTCATTTGGATGGCGACTTCCTAAATAATACCAGTTAGTCTGGTACCAGTGTTAAATATGTGCTCATGAGGACAGAAAGCTCTCAAGACAGACCAAGTGACGTCATTACCATGTGGTCCATGTGGGGGTTTGGACAAGAGAGGAAGAACCAACCAGGTAGCAGCACCTAACCTTGGGCACCAGACTGGGGTCAGAGGAAGTAGTTGTGCTGTGAAGTTATAAAGTGAGTGTCACAGTCCCCGTTTCACTAGCTGCTCTGATGGAAACTGGGATGCTGATCTCATCTTTGTATCTGGTCTTTAGACACTGTCTAACTAAAAGATTTTTTTTTTTTTTTAATATTTTATTTTATTGGGATCCAGCTCCAGTAACCTTATAACACTGGTATCACTGGATTTCAGTAGCCTTGCTTAGAGTTTATTCAACATTGTATCCTGGTTTGGGCTGAAATAGAGTTAATATTCCTTTTCAGGGACTAGATGAGTGCTGTGTTTTGGATTTAGCTTTGGGTTTGGTATGGGAAGAAAGCTGAGAGCATACTGATGTTTTCAGCTGCTACTGAGACTTCAAGGACTCTCCGACTCCTCATGTTCTGCCCGTGCGCAAGGGCACAGGGAGCAGAGAGGGAGAACTGCCAGAGCACGAGACCCTAATTGACCAATGAAATATTCCATATCATGGAACATCATGCTCACTATATAAAGGAGGGGTGGTTGGGAATGAGCTCTCTTGCTTCCGGGATTGCGATTGTGGGATCCTGGTATCTCGGGGTCGCTGGCTGGGAATGGGCTGGGTATTGGTTAGCGGGTGGTGAGCAATTATGTTGTGCATTGCCTGTTTATATTTTTTCTTTTTTTCAATCATCATCATTGTTCTCATTTTATTGCCATTATTAAACTGTTCCTATCTCAGCCTGTGAGCCTCCCTTCACCCCTCTAATTCCCTCCCCCATTCCCAGGTGGGGAGAGGGAAGGGAGGGTGACCAGCTGCGGTGGTTGGTTGCCGACCAGGCTCAAACCACGACACATTGTTATAAATTTGATGAAATAGAATGTATGTAATTTGAACGAAGTTAATAGAATTTTGCTTCAATAAAATAAGAAAATTACAGCAGCTTAAAGGATGTCAGTAAGGAAAGAGTAGGGAGAAAATCTACAACAGAATAATTTTATATGGCTTTCATGAATACATTAAATTTTTCAAAAGTTCATGTTAAGTCAATAATGTTTTTATTTAAATTTACATTGTTTACTTTATATAATCAGGCTCAGAACACAGAGATCATTTATTCAAAATGACATTAAACTAATTTCATAAATAAAGTAAAAGCCAGTGACTGATGTGAATCTTCCATGATAAATATATTTTCTTAGATTTTTTCTGTTTTTAGCATTTTTTTTCCTTTATCATCATAACATCACTGCAACAGCATTAAGTTTCAGTCTTTCTGTAACTCACCTTTTAACAACAAAGCTAAAAGACACTTCTTACATTAAAATGAATCGATCACCACTGTTTTTCAAGGTAAAATAAGTAAATTGAATACCATTCAATAAAAGTAAAAAATGTGTTTAGTTATGGGAGATAATCCAGTGTACAAAGGCACTATAAGGCTATATAAAAACTTAAAAAAATAAACAAACAAAAAAAAAAAAACAAAAAAAAACAAACAAAAAAACCCCAAACAAACAAACAAACAAAAAAACCCAAACCCAAACCAAAATCCCTGCCCCCAATCTGTAAGTAACTTTCTCTGTTTTATCAAGACTGTTCTTTTGAAACTAGAGGATACAATAATTGTAATTTAAAAAATTATTTTATCACTTCAGAGAAATCTATGTTTTGGCTTTCATTGTCTTCATACAGCTCAATGGCTCCCATCCTCAAAGGCTTTCATAAACATCATAAAATCCCAGGAACATCAAATGAGCAATAAGTTAGATGCTTAAAATTTGAGGCCCCTGAAACTCTAAAGATGAAACTTCTTAATGTTAAATATGAAATTATCTCTATTAAAAGTTCAGAATTGTCATTTTCTATAACTTTGAGAAGTTCAGATGTACCTCTAAGCTTGCCATTATTCTATAAACTAACTACTTAGCATGATTTACTTTGTGGCATGGGAAAACAAAACACCTCTACAACTGAAATGATTAAAAGCTAGTAAATGTAAATAAAAAAAACAGAAATACCATGGAAGTGGATAGGAAGAAAAAATACCTGCAGAAGCATGAATATATTGATGTTACTTGAAATTAAGCAAAGTATTACTCTAACAGTTTATAAATGTAGCAAATCTTTTCTTTCAGTTCAAATTTATAGCAAGTCCATTATTTTCCTTGGAATGTAAATTCTACTTTCCATGAAAGGAATTGCTTAGTGAGAGCATGTATAATCTTTGAGAAAGCATTTTCTGGGAAATCCATACAAATTGAAAATCAGTAACTGTGTTGTTTATTTTTTTTTTTTTCTCTTTAAAGGAAGGACATTTAAAAAGCAATACTTAGCACTTTTCAAATAAAAGCATTTCCTTAATTGTATGTGATAAGTCAGACCATGCAACAATGCTAGAACAAAGCATGAGATAGACCCACACCAAAAACTTTAAAATGAAAGCCACACAGAAATGCATATATTATTGTTCCATACCTGTATAAATTTCTGTAAAAATAGACAAAAACAGAGGTTGATTATATTATTTATGTGCATTTTTTTTCTTTTAAAAGATACAAGTTTATAACGACTAAACTATGAAGATACATATGTATCCACATCTGTGCATTTCACATTTCAGCATAAATGCATGCTTCACTCTTTCTCAGAAAATAAAAGACGAATGCTACTAGGGAAAAAAAAAATACCACAAATTAATTTCCTACTGAAATATATGGGAATTTTTGTTTTGTTTTGTTTTTGTTTTTGTTTTTTTCATTCTTTATTTTATCATTTTTTACTACATCAGAATTCAACTGAAATTACTAATATATTCAGAAAAGTTACAGAAACTGGTCTCAAACCCAGTTTTTCCTTATGGACTAAGACCTGCGGGTGTAATTTTCAGATATAGTAATGACCACCTTTAGTTCAGGTGGCTCAAACCCTTCTGTGCTTTGAGATCTTGTTGTAATTTTCCTAAAATTTGACAGATTGGCCAGACTTTATTTATAGCAGCTGATACCAGGATTATTATTTTATTACTTTTGTGTATTTTCAGATGACTCTACATCATAAATAGGCCCACCATGTAGAAAAATGAAGCTACAAACATCTGTTTCACCAGCCAACCCCCCCAAAAAAATTTGGTAAACTTTTATTTGAGCAACAGCAATGCCCTCATAATCTGTAGGACAAACAGGGAAAATGTAACCATGTTTTAAGTCTTTGAAAAATTGTGGTTTGCACATATTTCCTGGAAAATTAAGGGACAGATACATACAGATTCTCATTTGCAATGAATATACCTTGTGTCATCTACATAACTTAAATCCCCTCCCTGTAATCAAGGTTCTTGTAGACCATTCTCACAGAATGACTAATGAAATTCAAACCCCTTACTTGCTGCAGATGACTGGATTTACACATGCAGTATTCCCAGAGTACTCACAGCTTTAAAGGCTTAGAAAACTTTCCTTGTGGATAAAGATGTGTCCCAAAGTGCAAACTGAAAGCAGAGCTGATACTACAGCACATACCTAACTGAATTTGTACGGACATAGATAAGCAACCAGGGCTTTTAGAGATGCATTTGGGTTCTCAGTACTGTACTGGAAGTCCATGGGTCTCCTCCAGATCTTGTTATATCTGCCAGACCCTTGTGGATATCTAATGTACCTAAGAGTGTTTAAATGGACACTAGAAATAGCTAGGAAGAAGACTTGTTCTCTGAATTATTTCATTTTGGAGGCAGAAATCCCTGGATTTATATATCTAGATGGTAACTCTTAGAAACAACAGAAAAATCAGTAGAAATACCAGAAAAAAATTCCAAAGACATTCTGCAGTGACTTCATATATGAGCCAACAGCAAGTTCCAGTTCATACTGATTCCTGCTTAGGCTTTGCAAAGCCTTTTAGACCAATCTTCTTTGTTGCTTAGAGGCAATACATATTCTCTAGGTAATATACTACAGACACTCTGCTTCTCTAACCACAAAAATCTCCTATGTGATGCAAAGTGTCCTTCATAGCTATATTTTTCTAATTCTTCCCCTAAATAAAATTTTATTTGCCTCTTCAGTGTCAAAAGAGTATCAAAACCAGATATAAACTAGTGTTGAAGAGATATTCACTTATGGTCTAACACAGATACATGCTAGAAAGAGCCACAGGTCTTGCAAAACTGCCTTTTTGTATGGGTCTTGGCACAAGAAAGACTGAGATTTGGCCTATGAGTAGTGAAAAAGTAATTGCTTCATTATCTCTACTCTATTTTTTTGCCTTCATGAGCACTTACATTTCTTACTTATTATCTGTTTTGTAATTAGCTGTTCCCATAATAGTGACCTATGCTGAAAACTCCATTATTACTCTTGCTTTTCAACAGACTTAAGCATTTTTTTTTTCTGCTGAGTTGATTTTCTCACTACTTTACTTTCTTTTGCAACATGTTTAATGGCCAGTTACCATTTTTGCTTTAATCTTAAATGGAACACATTTGGAGACATGTGTCATTAAGGCTGCAACAAATAAATAGACATTTCCTCAGAACTGAATTTCAATTTTCCTCTACAATTACATATATTTGATTAAAAAAGTCATACCTATTAGCAACATCTAGACCAAACACATATAGTGCATTTTTTTAAATAAGTCATGTAATCGTTTGGAACAAAGAACACACTTTTTTTGCATTATTTATTAAAAACAGGTTACTAAACAGCTTTATTTTTTTTTTTTTTTTTTTTTTTTTAGAAAATATATATGTCAACTCTTACAGGGCTATCACATATCAAATATATTATCTCTAACTGAAAGGGTTATTTGGATGCTTTCTTTCCTTCCTTCCTTCCTATTTAGGAATAGCAGAATATTGGCTCAGTCCACGGGTCACAGAAATGGTGGTAAAGTTGTTTGGTACACCTTTTCCTTAAATATCAGTGTAGAAAATGGGGAAAACTTGCAGTTCTGGTGTGAGAGTGCAAGATCTGTTCTTAGCTTTCAATCCTAAGTAAGAATAAACATCCTTATAAGTCCTACTTTATTTTCTGTAAAAATGAGCTGGTCTAGAAATTGTAATGGGATCATTCTCCTTCTGAATGCTAAGAATGGTGAAAAGCAGCATGATTGATACAGGGACGAACCTACTTTGCTACACTCTAAGCAAGGACTGATATCTAATAGTTATGACAAACTTCACTGACGTGACTGTGTGATACATAAAAAAGTTGGCACTTCAAAGATGTGAACAGTAAACTTGCATTTACTACTACAGACCTGGCTGTTAGCATAATATTTTAATATACCACAAGGTTCTTATAAAACGCTAAAAACACTAATATATCTAAATATGGATGAAATGGCTAATGATGGGGGTGAAGTACCTAGAGGTACCTTGAAAGTAGATACATAATGCTAGAACATCTCAAAAGTGTAAGAGAAACTCATCTACTATGTAGTGGGACAGTTTTGCTAAGAAATAGTAAACCAGTGTCTATTAATGGAGCATCTGAGAACCTTTTCTACTAAGTTATCTTTGAACAACCAAATGAACTGCAGTCATTCCTTCCCTTCCCCTCATACAACTGAGTAAAAGTGAGATAAAATATGTAAACTGATGCACTCCTCCAGCTGCAAGTTATATGAAGACTTAAAACCAAGGAAAGCAAATAAAACTGTAGCAATACAAAAAGACAGTTCTGATTTTGTTGTCACAGATGGAAAAATATAATGGATATGTTTCAGCCTTATAACAAATTAGTAGTTTAAGACAGAAAATGTACTTTGCTAAATTATAATGCAGGACAGCAAGAGACTGAAAATTTGGTAAGTTTGAGGTTTGTTAAAACATCTTTTTATTCCTTAGCATAAAAGAATGAGGAGTCTTTCTGTCCTTCATTGAAAATTAAAGCGTATGTTGATTTCAAATTATGATGATTATCAACCTCTGCTTCCTATTATTTCTGTAAATAAATAGTTTCAGGTCTCCATTTAACATGCTTCCCTATGGAACCAACAGCACGGATAGAAATATAGATAAAATACAGATATATAATTTATATATAGATAAAATATAACCATGGAGACTATAAAATTTACTAATTGTACTGATCTTGAATTATGTGTGAATTTTTAATAGAACGAGACAATTTTTCCTGAGAGATACATGGGAGCTTACATTCTACCTCCCATGAAACTGATAAGACCCCTAAAAGAGATACTGTCTTACACACTGCTCTCTTCTGAAGATATTAATATCAATTCTGTAATAACTCTGATTCTATTATGTAAAGGCTACAATTGTAGAATCAATACCATAATAGAAAAGTTATTATAATAACTCCCCAGCTAGGATATTATAATGGAATCAAGCTCATAATAGGGCTGAGAGGCCTGCTTAACACTGTAACAGATAAATTACTGCCAAAGACTATAAACGATAATATATTGGCCAGAATAGTAGCTGAATATACTTCTGAGCTGTTTGTCTCCTGTTGTTAATATTAAAATCTTTGATTTGTCCTGCACCCAAATCATGTTTAGCTTCCTTCCTGCTCCTAATTCCAATAGTTACTTTACCAGTAGGGAATGAAACAGAAAACCAGCTGATCCCCTTTCTCTGTTTCTGAACAGTTTATTTTCAGAATGTCCTCTCATAAAAAATGTCCAGTATAGAAGAGTATCAGTGTTGTACCTCAGATATGATAGAAAATGGGTAGAAGAGGAAGACATTTCTAAAATAGTAGTGTATATGCAGGGACTAATACACTAGAGCCAAGCAGAAACAACTGTAGCAGACATACTTAGGATAAACCTTGTATGAAAAGAACATTATACTACGGTATGTGTAAATGGCAGCATGGTAAATAGCATTTCAGCATTTAAGTGTGAGATATAATAATAATTTGTACTAACACTAGTGAAAGCAGACAGAAACAGAACTGGACTTTAAAAAATGGACTGTTGTACTGGGATACCTTAGAACATATTCACAAATACATACGGTATTTGTGGCATAGATAACTACTGTATATGGCAAAAGCATATTATATCAATCTAGATGCTGTTATTTTTCTCCATTTGACCTTAGTTACAACACATGCTCAGTGACAGTCAGTAACTTCTAGGATTTCTGTGTGGGTTTACACAGGAATCTCTTCAGTAATAACATAATCTGGTATGGATTTCTTTTTCTTTAATTAAATAATTAAATATTCAGCTTCCTCCAAATCAAAATCAAAAAAGTTGTGATATAAAAGTATATGGACTTTGAAGTTCATTATTTTATACTTTATCAAGACTACAGGTAAAGATCTATGATTTTGGAAAATAGAAATTCAATTTTCTCCTCCACAAGACAAGTAACTTGGCTGAAATAGGATGAAAATACTCCCGTTATCATATTTAGTAATTAGAACACTATTAGATGTTGATAAGGATGTTATTTTGTACCTGAAGTTCTTATAAGTTTCTTCAGTTTTCTTTTGAATTATGCATAGATGGGCTGCTAGTACCCTTAAACTGTTCTTGCTGAACATCTGGGAAAAGTCAAAGGTAGCAATTTCAGTGACAATGATTCCAATTAAATTCTAGAATATGTGGAAAGACCAGTCATCCACATTAGCTGTGGGGAAATCCTCTGTCTTGGGAACATTGATGGAGAGCAAAGTATTAGTTTTGTCACTGTTAGGGTTACATCAACAGTGTCAGAAGATGTACTTCTCCAGTGCTTCTAATGCATTGACTTTATCATGGAACTTGGATTTTCTAAAAAAGTTTGTGCCCACAGGCATAAACTAAAATATCATTCATAGGTCAGGCTTGTAGAGCCTGACTTGTTTTGTACGGCCTGGACTTGTTTTGCACAGTCAGATATTTGAAGAAAAATCCAGATATATACCACTGCCCAAGCATCACTGTAATTAAAACTTTGGATGTCTTCCAGTATTCTGTGGAAGTCAATGCAATGAGTTAAATAAGTTTGTCAAAGCAGACAAATCCATGCTTTAAAAAAAAAACAATACAAAACAACCAAACAAAACACACAAGAATAATACAAGAAATGACGAGTATATAATAATACTTCAGTAAAATTTCTGATGACTTTTCATATACATAAAGGACTAATGTAAAAGTTTGTTAAAATATAAAAGTACATATTCAGGATATCAAAAATTTTGCAGCATGTAAAAATGAGAAGTACCTATACTAACTCTTCAAAGAAGTGAAATGGAAAGAAAACAAAAATGTGAAGATTTTTATGGGTTTTGTTTGTTTGTTTGTTTCGGGTCTGGCTTTTTTTTTTTTTTTTTTTTTTTTTTTTTTTTTAATAAATAAATGGGAAGAAAAAGAAAATTGAAAAAGTCAAGACTTTCTGGCCATAATCCTGCATAGTCTCCTTGTCAAAAAAACCCAAATGAGAATAATCAAGGAAATCAGGAAGAAAGAAAGATAAATGTATGCAAACCAGCTTCTATAGATAGAATCCATTCCTGGATTGATCTGACAGGCTACCTTTTGTATGAATCCACCTGAATGTCCAAATCAAGCTCTGAAGTCCTTAATTCTACATAGTAGAGATCACCTGTAAATAACCTGATCAAGTGGTATGTTACATATTCTGAATAGTGGTGCACACCCTTCAAGTCAGATTTTGCAATGGGAGAATCAAACCATTATGGAAATACAACTTCAGATTACTTTCCAAATACTTGACAGCATTCATAATATAATGTTTATGTTTTGTTTTGTTTTGTTTGTTTGTTTTTTTCACTGAGAATAACAGAAGAAGCAAGAAAATCTGTGAAAAGTATTCCCAAATTAAAACAAATAGTCCTATACAATTTCTATGATTAATGTAATGTATTTACTCTCTTAATAAAGCATTTTTGTAATCTGTAAATACTGTACACAAAGGTTTTCATTACAGTAACCTGAATATTTCCACACAATTAGAAAGCATAGTTTATCTACTCATTACACTGGCTTACTGTGAATCTGTTAAAGACTACATTTACAGCAGTTTAATACTAAATAAACAGATGATGTGAGGCTGATGTAAAGTATTCATATGAAACTAATTCTACTTTTATTTATACCATCATAAATCTAGGTAACATCATATAAGAATATGATCTTGAAGGGTGTCTAGTAAACCTGTAAAGATACAAAACCTGTAAAGATGCAAAACCTGTAAAGATGCAAAACCTGTAAAGATGCAAACAGTCTCAAAAAATCTTTTATTTCAACAAGAATCTTATAGATCTAGACATCCTGTGCCAATAATATTATGCTTTCAAAGGATTTCACTTGGCATTTATGAATCTTGCCAGCAGGGTTTAACTTTTCTATCGAGAGTGTTAGACACTGCTATCTTCTTGAAGGATGACTACAGAAATGCTGAATTTCTAAATTTTAGTCACTTAAATATCTAAACGAATATCAAAGTCTTCTGAAAATCTGACTCCTTGTGAAATGAGTACTTAAGAGATCAGTATTTCTAACCATGTACTGAAAATTATTTCACATCTTTCTAAGCAGAGGCAATTCTAATAGTGCAGTCCTCATTTACTTGTTAGCATACTAGATTTTATTCAGTAGAACATAAATTTAAACTAATAAAAATGACAAACTAAATTTTGACCATTAACTAAAATGATAAGAAAAAACATCAGAGCTCACTATTTCTCATGAATGATGAATTTAATGCAACCATCTTCCCTAAAGGGGAAAAGCCCTGCTGTCTCAAAGTACAAAGAAAATTTCTTTTTAATGATTATTCTGGAATCCTGAGTATGTATCATTATATTGAACTGCAGGAGGAAAAATCATTTATATTTAATTTATAAATCAACAAGTGCCTTCAACTGAGATTATCACTTGAACTTGATTTGCTTAAGAACAGCACACATTTTTTTTATTTTATATTACTTTAACAATGAGTGTTTAAAATTAACCCTCCAAAAGTTTTACGAAAAAGGTCATAATAAAGATTGCATTTTAAGTGTTTAGTTGACCTTTGTGATGGCAGCTTAAGGGGAATATTTCCCTCTTTTTGTAAATAATCATATTCTGTTAACAAACTGATTTTAAAGTATTTGTTTTGATTAATAAATAAATACTCAGATGTATAAACAAATTTTACTTTACATTACTTGCAGCCTGAGGCATACTTGGCTGGTCACTTTAAAAGCTTTGCTTGAGAAAATGAAGGACTAATAATGCTGTAGAAAGAGTGAAATGAGTTTAGACAACTGACAGAAATGCTTTCTAAAGTTAATTATATTTGCTTTCCCCTCTCCCTTGGTGTTCATTACCTTTAAACGGAGACACACATTGGCAGAAGTAATTACCAGGTTGGTCAATGCACGTGGCTCCATTCTTGCAGGGAAATGAAGCACACTCATCTATATCTGTTTCACATCTTGCACCTTTAAAAAGATGAAAGATTTGAACATTTAATAAGACACTCAGGTGCCAATTTCTAATTCATTTGCACCACCAGAAGCTCAAGCAACTTGTGAGGAGAAACTAACATAAATCAGCCAAATAAAGAACCACAGATACTAATGTCACCATCCATTTAATTCTTATCATCACAAATACATAACAACTTATTTCTGAATTGCTAAATGGTAACTAATCATCCCTGTGTGTGGAAGCTTTGAAGGCCATTTTAAATGCAGACTAATTTATCTTGTGCTATTTAGTTTACAGATGGAGTCAGTGTTCCAGTTTGTTGGAATGCAAATGAAACATTAGACGAGGGCAGATAAAGAGAAATGAGAAGGTAACACAAGCAAATTAGTCAATGATGTCTTAATGGACATTTCTGGACTACCTCTCAGTGGAAGACAAGGTTTACTATGAATACAACTCACCAATAAAGCCAGGTAGACAGATGCATGCATAGCCACCAAAAAGGTCTGCACATGATGAATTATGAAGACATGGAGAAGATTGACATTCATTGATATTTGCTTCACAGGTTGGGCCTATAAATATAAAATCAGGCAAAGGGGAGAGAAGATACTGCATAACACATATAGTTAAATACTAATATTTATTTTAACTGAATATATCTCATATAATGGAATCTATTTGACATCCTTTTAATATTCAGATTTGGACATCTGTGACAGTATGTTGATATTCTTAATGGTCAAGCTATTCATTAGTTTTCCTAGAAGATTACAAGTACAGTCATTGAATAGATTCTTACTGCTTAAGGCAGAAAATTTTCTTATTATGTGAATATATAAGAATAGAAAACAAATTACATTAAATATAATAGACTGCACTGCAATAACATGAGAGGAAATATTCATTGTGTTCAAGATAAAGCAACAGATGTACTCCCAGAAAATGGAAAAATAAATCTGATGTGGACAAGATCACCATTTATTCCAGTCTAGACTATAGTTAACATAACCACATAGTTACTTAAAGTGCAAAAATATTCTTTTGCTAATATTTCAGAATTAACTTAATTTTTTAACATTTGAAGAGTAAATGAAAAAGGACATCAATTGCACTGTTTGGGCAGTTAAAGAATTTTAATAAATAAAAAAGCACGTGATAGTTGATCTGAATATTACTAGCAGTAGAAATGTAATATTTTACCCTGTAAATTTGAATTTAGATTGCTTTGTATTTTAATGATTAAAAATACTTTATGTTTAAAAAATCATGTACTAAAAAGAAAATTGATGCACTACAAGTTCTTCATCTGAGCTGAAAGCAAAGAATAGCTGCAGATCTTAATGCATCCACTTATCAAAATGATTACATTTTTCATATAATTTGTGCAAATATTCCAAGAACAAAACCTTATCTTCTCTGATTCTATCAAATCTACCAATAGTTTAAAAATCTTACAGAAAACAATATGTTCTATCTGCAAAATTTTACTGAACCCCACTGATCCATTTTAAACAGCTAGACCTCCAGTTAGCAGGACACATGTAGTTCCATGCTGTCATGAAAACAAAGTAGATAACTTTAGTCAAGATGCAGTTATGCTGAACTGACATATTTATAACTTCAGATGACACTAAAATAAGTATACATGCATCTCATCTGATATGTTAAAAAATTGAAGTAAGACTCAAAGTAGATTTACAAAGTTATAATTCTATGGAGATTTTAATACCTTGAAATCCATCCTGACAGATGCAACTGAAGGCATTCAGGTGATCAACACAAGTAGCTCCATTGTGACAAGGGTCACTAAGACACTCATCCACCTCAATCTCACAGTTATTACCTGGGAACAAGTGAAGGATTCACTTCATTAGGAACATGCCACTAGTGAGTAACCAGTGCAAGTAGCGATAACAAAATGAAATAACTGAGGTTAGGTACAGGGAACTTTACCAATGAGACATAAATTGTCTTTGGGAAATCCATTTCTTGTTGATTAAAGTCAAAAGTGAAATGTATATATAATATATGATGTTCAACAAAGATCTGATGGGAATTTTATAGATTCATTTAGAGATGTACTAAAAAATTTACATCTTTTCATATTTTAAGGGCAGTAAAATCTTGAGTTTTCCAGAAACATTACAAAAGTGCAGTATGTTTTCTAAGACCAAATATTAAAATATCACAGTCCTTTTCTATAATATTAGTTTCCATTCATTTATTATTTCTGGATTTGTTATGAAGATTTTAATGGGAAATACTGGGGAAGGTTTCCATTATGGTCAAATAGTTAAATAATAATTTTTGGAAAATAATAATCAAAAAGTTGAATATTGTAATATATTTATAAATATGCAAAAGAAAAAATTATAGATGTTGATTTCTAGTTAAGAATGATGTACCTTATATTTTTTTCTGGCATTAGAGGTAGAACAAAGTTCAGAAAGTATTTGTTTGCATTTTGTATATGAATTATCTAAACAGATGGTAATGGCCTCAAATTTATTATTACTTATACCTAAAAGGTAAGTAAATATTTCCTGATTGCTTCAGAAGGCTTTTGATGGCTTTATCTTGACACATAGAAAGTACAAACTAAAAATACTAATCTACTATTATGTAGATATGAGTATAAGAATTGAAACAAACATTTCAATAAAATAAAACCTCACCAAGAAATAGTACAAATAAGATCAAACAATTTTGCTTTATATTTTGATAATAATAATAAAATAAACCAACCATAGAAACAAGATATAGCATTTCATTATATTACAGATACTACAGCTATTAAATTACAGATTATTTAATCTAAATGGATGCCTATATTAGGACATAGAGCAACAATTTAAGAGGTGTGGAGTGTACTCAAATTCTGAACTCCTCTGGTTGTCTGTGTCCTTCTTGAATATCAATAGAGATTCTAGAGACATATTCCTGCTTTAGGACCCCTGTCAAAGTCCCTGCAGTTAGAAAGGATGGATCTGGGCTACAGAGCTGACCTGACAATCAGGGAATTTCTACTGTGTGTATTTCATCATAGAGGTCATTAAAAAGCTCTGAATCTGTATCCAGAAAGGTTCTTTCCCCCTTCTCCTCCCTAACCCCAGTAATCTGGAATTACCATGACAGTATGCTGACATAACCAAACTAATTTTAATCTAGTCAGATTCTGTACTAATGACAATAACCTGCAGGGTAGGTTTGAGCATGAGTAGTTAAAACTGCCCAGGATCTTGGATTTATATTTGGCAGTAGAGGCACTTGTTGCTGCAGCCTTATTTAAGGACAAAGCAGATAAATTAATGCCAATTTGCATATGGTTGGGACCTGCAATCACATCTGCCTGAACTAGAGACACACTGCAAAATTATATCTATTGTTATTTTTGAATAACCTTCTTTTCTGTGGTTTAGGAATGATGTAAACAGATGTTAAACACTCCTTTGAACCCACCTATAAAACCAGGTGCACAGAAACAAAGATAGCCACCCAATATGTCTTTACAAATGCTGGAGGCTCCACATGGTTGTGACAGGCAGGCAGCAGCATCTACTTCACAGAACTGACCACTGAAACCTGGTGAAACATAGAGTAACAGAAGACAAAAACTTTATCACATTTAGTTTGAGAAAACAGTCAACTGAGAGACCAATTTTGCCAAGTAATTTTGTGTTCTTTACTTATATTTCAAAATTTTTAGAATAGAGTCAAATATTCCAGTTTCTTTGAAAATTTCAGTTTCATATACAAAGCAGTTCTAAATGGAACAAAAGAGCTGTATGGATGCAAATTTCTTCAAGTGGCTTTATGTAGATATTCCTAATTTAATAGAAATATCAGTAAGCATACTGTTGATAAAATCCTTCTCATTTTTAGTGTGGTATCCTGTATAAGAATACACTAAGAAAACATCCTATGTTTCCAAGCCAAAAAAGAAAATTGTGCCAATACATTCTCTTATAAAGCAGAGCAGATATTACAAGATCTGACGGGTATGGCAACTTATTGGTATTGATTTTTTGAATCAGTTAACTTGCAGTTAATAAGACACCAAATATTCTGAAATATTGAACATCTATGTTTCCTGTTGAGGTCTACATATGAACAAAATTTAAAATATAAATTTAAAGATAAAATATGGATTTACATTTTACACTTAGGTTATATTGGCCATGATACTATAGTTTCTGAAGCCATCATCCAGCAATAAAATTACATGGTTCGTGGATAACAGCATCTTTATTTGAGAACACACACAATAAGTAGATGCAAGTAAATATTCTTTGGTTCACTGAAAAATAGTTATTTTCAAATTCAAAAAATATTTCTTAATTAATTGATACAAAGCAATTTTAAGTTAATCCAAGTGCTGAATATAAGTGCCACGTTTCAAATTTTAGACATTTTTGTTTTAACTTTTGTCATAAAAAAAAAAAAAATCAGTGAATTAAAATATAAGTAAGTTTTCTGTTCCCCAATTAACCGAGCACTTAAAAAGTTTGTAAAGACTTTTAGATTCTTGAAAAAATAATGTTCCGCTAAATATCAAAAGAGACTGGACCAATTTATTATAATTTAACAATTACAGCATGAAAAGCCACTGAATACTTCTTAAACCAGAGATTTGGTTCAGTGAGCTAAATATAATTAATTCCAATGTCTTATAAACTTGGATACCAAGTCTGGATGAAGATCTGAACTTCACATTTAATTTTAAAAAATAATTATAAAGGAATGCTATTTCAGTAGCATACGTATTGCAAAAACAGATTCTAGTGTGCCATTGAGTTGACCTTCAGTTCATCAGTGATTTACACAAGGAGAAAAAGGAAGAATCTTTGGTCAAAATGTTCAAACAAATCTGTATTCTTACAGTGTACTGTAATAGCTTTATAAACTAAACATAACCTTGTCTTTATAGCATTTGTTAAGTGCAGATCCAGAGTAATAAATTATTACAAAATTTTATGTTTATTCCTGCTTGGACCTAGTTTAGCATAGTCCTCAAATTAAAGGAAATGTAAACCACGTACTTAGGGCATGACTGAACAGCTCCTGATCTGGAAGATTTTTTAGTTTTTGAGCAGCTGGTTAGATGAGGTAAGACAGCAACTTCTGACCATCAGGGTAAACTGCTAAAACATATTGTGCTTTAGAAATCCTGGCTCGTATAACAAGCCTTTGAGGCATAAATACAAGACAATGCATATTAAAACTGCCCTACACATGCAGTCACTTTGGTTTCTAAATCATTAGATGCAGAAAGATATCTTCAAGCTATGTTCCTATTCCATCCCTAACACCAGCTGTGCAATGTTCTCCCACAGCTGAAGTTTTTCTCCCTGTTGATTGCTATTGAAAATCTAAGTCTCTCTCCCATTTTTGGCTTCATAAATAGATGTTAACATCTGCTTACTGAAGTACTACATAAAACTCAAATAAAAAATTATGATAAAAAAGTAAAATGGAAACATTAATCAATGATGGTAACAGTTATACACAGATATATGTATAAGTGTTATATGTGGTGATGTGACTTTCACACAAGTGGAGATACTGACTATAGAAAAGCCAACATAGTTTTTTTTGTTTGACAAACTAAAAACAAATATTCATAATAACTTTATAGATTGGTGTCACGGTTTGTGCCCAGAGGACCACTGAGAACCATGCAGCTACGTGCTCACTCTTTACCCCTCACAGATGGGAAGGAGGAAATAAAACAAAAGGCTTGGAAATCAAGACAAGGACAAGGAGGGATGACTCACCAGTTATGATCATGGGCAGAAGACAGACCCAATGGAAGAAGAAAAAGAAAACCCATCAATTTAATTTAAACACCCCCACCAATTAATTTTCCCATCAAACAGAGTAGGACAGTGAGAAATACAACCACATCTTAAAAACAACTTTCCCCCTCCCCCTCCCTTCTTCCCACGCTCAGCTTTGCTCCCAGTTTCTCTTCCTCCTCCCCTGACGAGTGTCAGAGGGGAACAGAGAATGGGAGTTGTGGTCAGTTCATAATCCAATGTTTCTGATGCTCCTTTCTCCTCAGGAGGAGGAGTTCTCACACTCTTCCCCTGCTCCAGCGTGGAGTCCCTCCCATGGGAGACGATTCACCATGAACTTCTCCAACATGAGCCCTTCTCATGAGCTGCAGCTCTTCCCAAGCTGCTCCACCGTGGGTTTCCACGGGCTGCAGGGGGACAGCCTGCCTTCTCACCACAGACTTCAGGGCACTCTCTGCTCTAGTGCACCTCCTCCTTTCTACCACTGACCTTGATGTTTGCATATGTGTCCTCCTTGCAACTCCTCCACACAACTCCAACTCCTCCTCCCAGGTTCCCCTTCTTACTTTATCACAGAGGCACAGCCATGTCTCTAATTGGCTTGGCCTTGGCCAGAGACAGGTCTGACTTGGAACAGGGGAGCTTCTCACAGGGGCCACCTCTGTATGCCCCTCCCTCACTACCAAAACCCTCACCACACACAAACCCAACACATTTGGAAATAAAGACCTTAACATATGTATGCTTTTATTTCTGTGCTTTGAATTAATTCTCAGTGTGGTAACATGGACAAATATACCTGAAGTTACTATACTAAGTTGAAGAACTAACGGTGGTGGTTTCAGGGCCCAATTTTAATATTAAACATTTGTTTTTGTATAAAATGTCACATCAAAACAGATTCAACAGCAGTACTTAAGATTATACTATTTCCTATAAAAAGAAATGAGCAAGTGGCAGTTTATTTTTCTGCTACAGACACTCCAGATATACTTGATGAGTTTAGATAATGGAAATTTAGCAGCAGAGTATTTAAAATATTGTTTTTTCAGAAATACTGCTTTTACATTCTTTAGACATTTCTTTCTGACAAACCCAAATGCCTCATGACAAAAGTGATTTTTACGACTCAGATTGTGACACTTAAACTCTCCAGGGAGATCATTGCATTGTGATCCATTCTGACATAGTCCAGCCACACAGTGGTTTATGGAAATTTCACTACATGCCCTCATATTCTGGATGACAAGTACATCTGAAGATATTAACTGGAACTTCACATTAAGGGTTATTGTCAGGGCCGGCAGGATTTGATGTGCATTCACTCTTATTGAACAAATACTACTTCTGGGGAAAAAGTTATATGATTCCTGTTAAAATTACAGCTGGGAAAATCTTAAGTAGACTGAAAGAAACAAATGTCAGGATTTAATAAATACATTTAAAACCTAGACAATATTTTCACTGTCATTAAAATTCTTACATTCTACTAGGTTGCTATTTTCTCCTTATTTGTACTGGATGTGATAATAACAACATAAACCCATTTTATTAATTTGGTTTCTGAGATAGAGTGTTATTGGGTTTGTCATTCAACACCTGTCATAATGAAATCCTACTTTTGCTTGGGTCCTCTAAAATTTCAATTATAAAAATTGTACTTATTGCAAAAATTATACAAAATGTAAGAATTGTAAAAACTATGCAGCTAATAATAGCATAGTTGAACAAAGTAGAGAAAGGGTAATAAAGAGGAAAAATTATCACCTTTGGATGAAAGACAGGGAAAAAAATGCTGCTATTGCCCCATACAATTCAGCAGGAAAGGGTTTTATTGTGACCACCTGTTCTAATAAATACATGTGATTGTTATATTGAAGGAACCAGTCACAACTATAAAAGACACAGTGGAGAATGCAATTTTCTCTGTTGTATCCTTCTTGCATGTATGGTTTCTGGAACTCAGAGATCAAAACCCACCAATTCTCAGTAAAGACAATTTGAAATTCAGCAGTTAAATTAGAACAACAGAATTACCCTCAAACCTAGGAAAAGGGCCACAAAGGCCAAATACATCTTCCAATAACATAGGAACGTTTTTGTCTGTTTGACTAAAAGGTGGACTAGACCTAGAGAGAAAGGATTAAGAATAGAGGTATACTGTAGATATTTTACAGAAATACACCAGAAGACTTATAGCTATTACAACAGAAATTTGATTACTGTACCACAGCAGACAACTTAAGATTCTAAATTATTTGCACTAAGAAGACACAGAATAAATTTTTATTCTGCCTGTGTTTGCTGCCTTGGAATGTGTCAGACTATGTTACCATTTTTTGGTATGATGCATTAAAACAGGACCCAAAGGTATTTTACAACTGTGGAATAATATAGCCACAAAAGTAGAAAGGAAAAGAAAAACCTTATGAAATAATAGCAGTTATCCGTTTTCATTTTACCAGAAATTGGCAGAGTTGTCAGTGTTTGTGGCTTCTTTTAGGATGATGACAAGACATACCAAGAAGGTGATGTGTGTTACAGTACATACCTTGTTTCTTATCACCAATAGGTAATTTATTACCCTTTCTTATATCATCGCTTCTTATAATTTACATGCAAAAACTATTACATTTATAAATTCCATTATGCATAATGTAAAAAATAAGAGTAAGAAATTGCCTAATGTTCTGATTTTTCCATAAATTTTTCTGTTGCATCATCTCATAGATTGGTTTAATATGATATCGCTTAATGAAACATAACTGCAGTACCTGAAAAATGTCAAAGCTTCATCAGATAATTAAAACTAAGTTACAGATACATACTTCTCTCCTTCCTCTACAAAGGAGTGACTGTACATGATACTTTGATATTCTTTAAAACATATTCTGTGTAACAAGATCAAAATAAATATTTGAGATATTTGTTTCCAGAGCAGGCAAAACCAATTATGCTGCTAGTAGGTCACTGTGTAACAGCTGGACTCATCTTCTAGTCCAGTGGCATTTTTTAGACATAAAAAATAATAATAAACAAAAAAAAAAAAGATTTGTAATCTAGATGTAGAAAATATCTTACCACTCAAATGTTGCTAATTTAGTTATAAAGTAAAGAATTAACATGTTTTGCTTCTCACCTGATTTAGAGCACCTGTAGAAATATTAACTTGAATTAAAATGATGGTGCTCTCCCAGAAAGCAGAAGTGGAACTATATTTCTTCTTAAAGAAAATAAAATTAAGGAAAGGAAAAATTCTTTAAATTTTGTTTTGTTTTGGTTTGGTTTGGTTTGTTTTTGTTTGTTTGTTTGTTTTTTGTTTTTGTTTGTTTTGTTTTTGTTTTTTTTTTTTTTTTTTTTTCAGAATATCTGTTTTGTAAAAACATACTTGTTAGAGGACTTTCTGTTTGGGGTTTTTTTTAGATTACACAGAAATATTTCACTCTGGCTAGAATTAAAACAAACCCCAATCATCTCTTCCTCCTTGCATCCTTTTTTCAATACTGACAATACAACAGTCAGGCTTTAATAGAATATATAGGAGATAGCTTATGTTTAGGGTAATTTTTCCTGCATTAATAATGTTCTTTATATATGTGAACTGTGTTTTTTACAAAACCAAGAATAATATAAAAAATACTAATAATTAATATATATTTTCTAGCTGCTGATAATGATACAAAATTTAAGTCAGTTTAACATCTCTGGAAAAAAGACCAATGAAATACAAAGGTCCCAGTAAAATCAGCACAAGTAGCGGACAGTGTTGCAATTCTCCAAGTCACATCTCAGAGGCATTTCCTGCCTCAGAATTCATGTGAGAAGAATAAGAAGAGAAGAGGATGAGCTGCTCCCACAGAGTGATCTGGTGCTGTTTTAAATAAAGTGCTCTTCAGTGCAATATTCTTATTCTAGAGGTAAATTAAATTTGTTACAGAAAGTAGGTTCAATGACTTTATTTAAGAGAGAATGGTTTCTGAAGTGTAACGTAAAGTTGGGCACTCCTCAGGAGTGTACAAATTTTTAAAAGTAAAACTCAGGAGGACAAATAAAAAAATAAAAATATACATATATTGGCCTGCTATTCATGTCATTCATGGTATTAAGCATGGCAGATAATATACAACCAAAATTTTGGTGTTCAATTATTTCTTAGAATTTGTTGATAAGCAACCTGTTGGATAGAGAGAAAGCACGTAGACATTCCTTTCAACCATCACATATTTTCTACTTTATCTTTTGTAATTTTTCAAAAATAAAATAAGATCCAAATATGATCCTTCATTTCTTATCAGATTAGAACACCATATGATACCAGAGAAACTGAAAAAATACCAAGATTGTTTCTAGTAAAAGATAAGTAGGAAAAAAAAAAGGTAGGTGATTAAAACCCATAAAGCAACAGCAAAAGATTTTGCTGAAGGTCTGGCCAGGCAATTCTGTTAGATGACAATGTCAAGAATTTTATACAATGTTTTTACTCCTTACTAATGCAAATAGAGTCATAGAAAATGAAAACTGAACAAATGTTAATTATTTTTCAGTACATTGCAGGACCAGAAGGAGAAGATTAGTTTTACAGTGAATTGTTGAAGAAGGAAGTTATTTTAGAAAATGGTAGGAAAATGCGAAGACAGAACAAAAACATAGATAAAGAATTAAATGAGTGTATGGAAATATCAAAAGAAAAGAATAAATACTGTCCAAAATAAGGAATGTTAACATTGCTAAAAAAAATGTCAATAGAACAAAGACTGTTCTGGTTTTGTCCATATAAATACACTCCAGAGTTTTATTTTAAATCAGAGATTGCCAAACCACATAACAGATCACAGTTCCAAAACCTTTAGGCCCTTGATTATAAAGTTGAATATATTTAGACATGTATTGGACAAATCAGTAATAAGTTACCTAATTTCCATAAATAGAAGTTTTGGACTAAACAATTGTTAAACATATAAACCAAATGCAAAATTTACGTTTAGTAGACATAGGCATACTAACTTTGGAAAAAGGCCATAGTTTGATTATCACTTTAACTTCTTTACAAATAGTATGATTTTAAGGATATTGACCAAAATTTTAGGTATCTATAGCTGTTTTCTGGAAAAGGATATCTGAAAATAAATGTTATTTACATTTCTAATTTCAGAAACAGAAGAAGATAAAGAGGAGTCAGAGATTGTGAAGGACTGAGAAGAGCAATGGGTAGACAAAAACTGAAGCTTTGGAAGCATGTAAAATAAAAAAAAAAAAAAGGAAACCAACAGAAAAAAATGATGAAAAACTATGAATGTGAGTGCTTGCATGCACGTTTATACACCCCCATACCTCACCCTATCCACTTTTTTTTTTTTTTTTTTTTTTTGGTAAGGTGAAAGTATGAATGTTCCTGCTTAGTAACAAATGCTTAATTTCTCAACATTATGGAATCTCTAAGTGGCATGCATGGATTACTGGCTTATTTTCCTTTAAGGAACTGTCTTGCATAGCTGTTTTGTGAAGCACTGTCCAAGGTAGGTTTGGAGAAGCATATTGAAAAAAACATTATAACATAAAAATACTAGTAACAATGTTGCTGATCATGTCTGACTTCTTCCTGCCACCTATGTCTGACAATGTAGAAGGGAAATGAGGAATTACTCATTATTCTTCTACTCTCTGCATGCTTAGAGCTGGCTTATGTGACAGAAGTAAAAATTTGCATGTACTTGCCTCTGTATGGTACCTATAAATATATAATCTTACACTTAATAGTTCATTCAATTTAGACTTTTGTTAACAATTCAGTAACTTTGTGTTTGTTTCTCATTCTCTGAAATGAAGAACTAAGTTTTATTATCTCCAAGGTATGCTTTGAAAACAAGCTAAAAGCTGTTAAAGGTATAAAGTTTGGTGGAATGTAAGTGACATCTTGAAAACATAATTTTAAAATATCTGTGGCCAAAAAATCAATACGCACAATTAGTTACTCTCTACAGACTTAGGAGAATGTTGGTATCATCATGAGAGTAGTAAAAAATGATTTTTTAAAAAATACAAAACTGTAATTATCTACACTGCTACAGATTTTATATAGCATGAAATACTCTCTGAACAGTTCTTCACAGTGAAGGTGCTAATAAACAACTTGAGTGCTCTTTTCTGAGAGATCCATAAGTGTCTTATCTTACTCTTTGTCTTCCTCACCAACGACATTACCCTAAACACGTCTAGATATCTTTCTATATGTAGTCAGTTGTCTATGCAGCTAATCTTGCATGCTTACCCTTCCAGTTAGCATTACTGAAGTTTTGTTCATGATGGCCATGTTCTGAAGATGCATATGGCAATGAAAGGTATCTATTTTCTACATAAAAGTATAATAATAATGACATCTGTTCATGTCATTGACAAAAGGATCATATATGCTGAAGAATGGGGGTATGAGAGATCTCATTTTTATGGCACATACTGGAAAAAACTGTGGGGTAGAAATCTGGAACTGCTACACCTCAGATTCTTCTTGTCCACAGAGATTATATTAATACAAACAAATGAGGCTTCTCAGATGTGAAAGGGAATTAGCTGGCTTTCTAGATCTGATTAATTTATTTTCCTAAGTAATAAAACTTAGGTTCATTTTTTGTTTGTTTGAGGTCATCTTATTAATTTCTTATTACACATGAATGGCCTCATGAGCAAGAGGCACTTAGATATGGTAAAATCCATTGATGTACTAGACAACAAGAAAAATGTAGATATGCCAAATATATAAGAAACAGCAAAAGAAAAATTAGTCAACAGTTCAGGAGTTAAATCCTTTACAGAAGGGTGTAGCTTTGGTGAATTTTGAAATACATCTATGACAATTTTAACAGGTCTTTAAAATAACTGTTTAATATTGAGAGAACAGATGATTCCACTCCATTCTGTTACTGCCATTATAATAGTTTTAGAAAAGAATAGACTCAAGCTAAAGGCTGTCATAGAGATATTTCTTCACCTGGGGGATTTGCAATGGGTTATTAGAGTATTTCTCAAGACATCACTGTTTTATGTCTGCTTTCCTTAGCAGTAACTCAATGTCTTATTATCCACTTTGAAATAAATAATGTTGTATCTATTAGAAAAATGTCAAATTTTTAAGTCATCTGTTAGGGTTGGAGGATTAAATTGACATTACGAATAAGCTGTTCATCAATAGATTTTTTTTTTCTATATTTTTAGCCTCATAAATAACAGCACATTTTTGGAAAAAGAGAGGAAGCCAGCATTTTTTTCTTGTTCTATTGCAGGAAAATTTCGCTTACTATTTACTGGCATGAAACACTATACTGATAAAGAAAGGAACACAGGGAGAAAATTTGAATTATGAAAGAGAAAGTAACTTAGTAAAGCTATTGCACCTAATAAGTTTGGATCATTTCACAACAGTGAGAAATTTGCCATGTGCTCTCTTAATCATAAGTTTACTTTCTCTTTCTTTATCACAGCCTCCCTTAACACCAAATCCTTATAACAGACTTTTTAATTAACTTTGTGAAATATGTTGCTCTTCTCATTTGCCCTTTCTTAATTTCCTGTTTCTTATTTTCATCACAGTGCTTTTGGATTCCATATTTCTCCTTCTCTTACACTTAGTTGCATGCTTCTTTATGCAGCCTAGTATGTGCTGGTGTATAATGAATGGTTTTCAATGCCATTATGTGAATTTTCTTCTTCCTTCCACATTTACTTCTTATCTTTTGTAAAAACTGTAATTAAAAAGTACATTTATTTAAATAAATGCTTTTAATCATTGTATCTTGTTTCACCTTTTTTTAAGTTACAAAAATTATACATATTTCAGTCTTGGAGTACAAAAGCTCACTAAATGCTTATTTGTGTAAGAATAATACAAAGAAATCTCACATAAGTAGAAATTGCAGGGGGGGTGGTTTGTGCTTATACATTTATATCCACTTTTTAACAGATAATAAAGGTTATGTTTAAAAAATAAAATCTTACTGTGCTTCTGAAAACAATATAAACAAATAGAAGGTACAGTTGCATGTGTATTACAGAATATACAATTATATATGACATCATAGCACACTCCTTGAATACAGTGTCTTTGCAATCACATGACCACTGCAGGAATGACCTACTGTGTTCTTTTTTTACCAGTATTTTTATTCACATAAATGTCAAAGTGCAGATTTCTATTTGCATGGAACATATATATTATGGTTTGTATGCAACTTAAAATGCGTATGGAAACTCAAACCAAAAGTATGACAATTAAAAGTATGGAAACTTAAAACTTTATTGCACTGTCATCTTGTTCTTCTAGTGAAAATAATGAAAGAAGGGAAAATTATGTATATCTTGAAATTTGATTTACATAGATTACATATACCATACATTAGTATTTTAACTGCCCATTATCTACATAGCTTAAAAGCAGAATAATGTTGCACTACAAAATTGTTATAATACTTCTGACATTGAAAAGAGAAAGCAGACAAACTGATCTTTCTGCTGCCTTAACCCTTACGGCTTTTCATTTTGTAAGCATCAAGCAGTAATGTCACTGCAATTGCCTACAAGTAAATGACTGAACTAAATATATAAATAAGAAAAACTGAAGTGTTTGGCATAATTAATTTATATAAATTTATTTGCGTTCTTAAAAAAAGTACAGCCTGCATTAAAAGAACAGTTTGTTGAGCCTATTTAGATGTCATTAGCAAATGTACAGCCTGCTACTCAATTCCTAGAACTGTCTTTAAAGAACTGTATTGCTTATTGAAGTGTGTCCTTCATTAAATTTATGAACAATACATTTATTTACAAGTATAATACATATAATCTACTTTGATAAGAAATATTCTGAAAACATGTATGAAGAGATTCTGTACATGTGCACATACATAAATGTATATAGGTATGCACTGGTTTGCCTATCTATAACTATGCGTACATACACGAGACGAAGAAGAAGAGACAATGAAGACATCATCCAGCTTACAGTTTGTTTACAAATAGCACTGACAGGACTGTCTAGTTGTAAGGAAAATTGTGAATGCATTTATTTATTATTACTGTGTGAATGTAACATTTAAATTAAGCAACAAAACCAACAAATTCACTCATCTTCTTTTCCAGAATGATTTTATATTTATTGTGGGCAACTAAGTTTTATTACAGGTCAGAAATCTAACTGTAATTAATATGTCCATCATGAATATCTAGCTTTTTTTGAACCCCTCTGGTATAATATAACTGTTTCAAATGACAGATTTTACAAAATCAAACAGAATTAGAAGAAAAAATAAGCTAAGAGATTTAAACTGAAAAATATCAAAACCAACAAGGAATCTTTCAATAAATTGTAGTTATCTAAATATAAATGTTAGATACTTAAAAAGATCAAACCTATAATTAAAGCATATGTCTAGATAAAATAGTCTTGAAAAACAAGTAGAGAACGAGTATAAAACTGGATACGTTCATAAGAATATCAGCAAGAGACTGGAAGTTACAGAATAATAAAAAAAAAGTGTCTAACAAGTAAAAGTAGGAAATAATGACAAAAAAATACAGACATAAGGAAGTTTTAAAGTATAAAAACAAACAAGCAGGGTGGAGTGTTTTGACTGGCTGACACGTAAGCTATAACCCAGTCACTTGCTTACTTTCACCCAGTAGGATGTGGGAAAGAATTGGAAGGGCAAAAGAGAGGAAACTGATGCATCATGATATAGACAGTTTAGTAAGTCACCAAAAAAACCCTCACAAAACCCAAGTGATACAAAGGCAGTCACTCTCCACCTGCGACTAGCAGACCGGTTCCCAGCCAGTCTGAGAAACTACTTTAGAAAAATTCTCCACCACCTTTCATTGCTGGGCATGACATCATATGGCATGGGATGTCCCATTGGTCAGCTGGGGTCAGCTGTCCTGGCTGTGTTCCCTCCCAGCCTCTTGACCACCCTCAACCTACTTACTGGCAGGGCAGAGTGAGAAACAGAGATGGCCTTGATGTTGTGCAAACACTGCTCACCAATACCTAAAACATCCCTGTGTCAGCAACACTGTTTTGGTCACAGATCTTAAACAGAGCACTATATGGGCTGCTATGAAGAAAATGAACTCCATCTCAACCAGACCCAGTACACAGAGACAATTAATTCTTTGTTTGGGAGGAATATCCATTAGTGACTCTTTTTTTAGTATTTTCAAGTCTTTCTGTTCTGATTATGAGCAGGTCAAGGACTCGTTTTAATTATATCTTTCTCAATTCCAAATAATGAATATTAGTGGATTATTTTGTTTTGTTCTCCTTAATGAAATAGTGACAGAGAAAAAGGAATAAGATACTGAAGGTAAAGATAGACAACTTTTTTTACATTTTCAGGATACAAGCCTGCTGGATGATATGGGTGATGCTCTGTGCAGAAAGGACAGGTTATGCATTTTCTTTCTACATTCTGTCCTAGGTCCTCAAATGAAGCATTTTTTGCTTAGCTTTTTTATTGTCTTCCCTTTGTCATTCTCTTAGTCTGAGGCTAGGACTGATCATCATTCTTCTGTTGTGTTACCATACTTTGACTCACATTTTTACTGATACATACACAAAATTCTAGTAACCACCTTCCTATAGCATGAGTTTCATGAGAACATAGTGATTTATTCAATATGCTATTTCATACAGCTTAGAAAGCTAAACTAAATGGCACGCTTTCCTGTACCGGGCTTAAATAGCATGATGTAGACGTTACTGGGGAGGACAGGGGACGGATAGGTTAACCATTGCACTGCAGAGTGAAAAAAACAAAGAATGGTTTAGGAAGATTATTTTTTTCTACTTCCTTATTTTGAAAATACTTTATAATACTTTCTAATTTTTTTTTTTTTTTTTTTTTTTTTTTTTTTTTTACAGAAGGCGGCTCTCATAATTTGTGCCAATTTTAAAATTGCTATCTTTTTCTGCTAGGCCTTTTATGACTAAACTATTTCACATAATGTAACAAACAATTGATTGAAGTCTTTAAATAATTTTGTAAATGCTTCCACGAAAAAGTGAAATGAACAATCAGACCTTCTATGGTAGCAAACAGCTGGACGTTCTCAGGAAGTTAGCTATTAGAAAAACACCTAAATATACCAAGATTCTCAAAAACACAGAATTACCAGTGTTACTAAAAATATATTTAACATTTCACAAAGATCAGAGAAAAATTAATACCAGCATATGGATCAGCTATAGATGTAAGAAGGAACTCCTGGGAAGGACCTCTAATGATGTTCCCTGATATTCACTGTTTCCGGGTACTGTTTTTGCAGGAGTTGGGTATGTGACAGGTTCTGGGGAACAAGTTGCATAACTTCTGCTTCTCCAACAGCTCTGATTATCCATGGCCTCAGTCCTCTTCCTGGACAGAGGGTCACCACTAATATCTCATGGATGTGACTGCCCACAGAAGTTTCAGTATAAAGACTTTGCAAGAGCTAACATCATGTGAATGTATTAACCTCTATTTCCCTAAAATATTGAGACAACCAATTACAGCTTTCAAACAGTTCTGTATTCTTTTGATATATGAATATTCAAAGCATCTTCTGTAAGTGATAGACTGATAAACAACATTCCTACAGCTGATTAGATGGACTTGTTTAGAAAGAATGCTATCCCAGTATGTTAGGATGTTAGAAGTATAAGAAAAACATATGACTTACAAATTGTATAAATGAATTGTAACTTGGAGCAAGAAATTAATAATAGGACTTTTAAATTATGCATCAGATCATCTTTTTGGTAAGCTGAGCAACAGTTCCATGTAAAAAATACTAGACTTACTTATCAGGCAACTTTGAAATCAAAGCAAATAAATAATCATTACAAATTCTATATTAACAGTGATTGCGCAGTAGTAGCATGATGGACTGAATGATTTCCTAAACATTTCCATTCTGTAATCTTGATGATTCACTTTATTTTTTGAGTCACAGCATACAACACTTTTCCTAATGGCTCATCCTGGGGTAAAAACTGTCATGTATAAGCTTCTACTTTGTAATAAGTGTTGCCAGAAAGGTTTGAAAGAAAGTACAGTCTTATTTCATGGTACAATAAACTTTAATAACAGTGAACCTCCCAAAAAGGAAGAATTTGATTTACAATTTTTCTGTGTGTGAGTTCATGCTTAATCAGAAGTACTCCTCTTTTTGTTCAGTGTATTAAGCTGAACAAAAATTGATTTAAGGTTGAATCCAACAATCCAAGCATCTCAACTGACAGGATTTTCTGCTTCAAAATCAGTCAACTTTAGCAATCATGCTAATCATCCACTAATCCCACTGAAAAAATAAATATTTATATATTCAGTTAGGTATAGCAGGGATAATACATCACTGAGGTATGAATGGGGATTCTAAAGAAGCTGTATAGTATATATAAGGTTTTGAAAAAGACAAAAACATGAGAAGATCCTGTAAGAACCTAAGAAATATCCTGTGTTGTCAGTGAAATGGTGCATCTAGCCTAGAACTGTCCAAGAGCAGAAAAAGAGAGGTTATTCAGGGAGAACATATTACCTTCCAGCAGTCTATTCCCTTTGAAACCTCCAAGCTTTCAGGTGTATTAAAGAAGTTAGAGGATCCTTCAGTACTTATTTACAGCCTTTTTGGCTGTGATTTGTCTAATCCCTTATCAAACCTTCTAAATAAATTCTCTAGCTACATCACATTCTGTAGTAACAAATTAAGAAATGTTGTTGAAACAAAAAAGGCCCAAACAATAGGCCTCAAACCAAAGTTGACTTCTGAATGAATTCCCCGACCAGCAACCAGCATCTTATCAGTGTGAAATGCAACCCTGGGAACAATCCCTGAAAAATATAAGTAAACAACAGGAAGTAACTATAAATCCCAAATGTAAAAAAAAAAAAAAAAAAAAACCAAACAGAAACTCCTCAGATGTGCCCAGATCCTGGCCAGATTCGGACACGCCTGAGTAAGGCATGTCAATCTACCAGATATCTCCCGTGCATTTTGTATAGATTTGTTTGTTAAACTGTATAAAAGCCGGACCCTCTCACAGCAAAGACGGAGACCTCACCTACAAGTGGACACCCTGCATGGGACTTCCCAATTGCCGGGAAAGGCTCTCCGACCCTTCGCTGTGACGGGGCTCCCCAGGTGATGCACGGGTTGGGGTGATGGTAAAGTATGAGGGCAACTGGTGATGTATCTTTCTTAATCACTATAGCTAGCTTTATGTAGTAATGACTAGGTGCATTACCTTATTCTTTCTGTTGCTTTAAACTAAAGTAAAATAAGCCTATTTAGCTCGGTGTCTGTGTCCTTTGTGTTAACCCCATCAGTTGGCAAAACAGTCCTCTGTTAGAAGTTTTTATGTGTTTAGTACAAAATCCCACTGGATTCAAGTGCCTTCTTGCTTCTTATGAACAGGTTTCAGTGAACAAAAGTTTTAATTTCAATTTAGCCCCTGCTTTCATGATTTACTTTCTAAGCTTGCTCTCTTTCCCTCATGTTTTTCTTCTACAAACTTAAAGGGTCCTTGCTTTTTCATAAGGCAGTTGTTCTATTCCATTGATCACTTTGATTGTCTTTCTGAATATGTTTTACAAATCCAACACTGTCTAGGTTAATACCTCCTTAAATATCAGATTACCTGGAGAGAAGTTATAAACTTTAAAAAGTGACTCCTCACTTCCTTCTCAAACTGCACTTCTCTACTTTACCATTTCAAGGCAAGGTTTCCAGATGACAGAATACTGTTGTAATAAACTGCTTACCACACCACTGTAGTGTTTTCTTCTAATATTATTTTTTTTCCTTTGTTAAAATTCAGTATAATTATGAAGACATTTCCTAGTTGAAGCCTAAATTAACAGATGGAAAAATAATATATTTGAGGAGTTTTAAAATATTCACACAAATTCGGAATTTGTAAAAGTATTGCATATAAACAAACACTTATTTTTTTTCAGCTACAAAGTTGTTTGATAAGGGTGACACCTAATGAAGATTATTGAAAACTTCTGAATATGTTCAAACTGCTTGTAGTCTTAAAGACTGTGCATGTAGGCACAGGTAGTTCAATACATATTCAACCTAAAGTATTGTATTTATAAAGTACAGATAAAATTGGGCAAAGATTCCTTATTCAGTAATAAAATCACAAGATAAATTTATTGGAAATGACTTCTTGAGGCCATCTAGTCTAATCCTCACTGAAAGCAAGACCAGCTAGATCAGGTAGTTCACAGAACTGTCCTGTCAGAATCTGAATATATCTCCAAGGGTGGGGATTCCACAGGCTTTCCAGATAATTTGTTCCAATAGTTAAGCACCTTCATAGTGTTTTTTTTTCCCCACTAATATCTAACCAGAATTCTCTTGCATTCCAACTTCTGTACATTGCCTTTTGCCCTGACATAGTTTTCACCTCTAAGAAGAGTCTTGCTCTGTCTTCCCTATAACCTCACATGAGGTAGTTGTAAACTCCAATAAAATCTTCTCTTAGCCTTTCCTTCAGGCTGAACAGTTCCAATAACCTTAGCTTTTCTCTGTACATCAGGTTCTCTAAGCCCTTGCCCATCTTCATGGCCCTTTGCTGGACTTGCCCCAGTATGTCAATGTCCTTCTTTTAGTGGAGAATGCAAAATTTAGCCACAGTCCTTCAGATGCAGTTTCACAATTCGCAGATAGAAAAATAATAAGCTCCAGACTTGTTAGCTACACTCTTCCTGATGCAGCCCAGGAAGCTTCTTTGCTACAAGGACACATGGCTGGCTCATGTTCTACTTATTGAATGGCAGGACCCCCAGATCATTTTTTGCAAAGCTGCTTTCCAGCCAGTTGGCCACCAGGCTCTACTGGTACATGGGATTATTCTTCCAAAGCTGTAAGACTTGGATTTCTCTTTGTTGAACTCTATGAGATTCCTACTGGCTTCTCCCATTGTCCAGATCACTAATAAATGCAATAGACAGATTTGATTCCACTATCAAATAGTGATGAATGCTACTAGTTACCAATTACCAACTAGGCTTTGTGACATTTAGCACAAAACCTTTAACCATGGTGGGCCATCCAATTTTGAGCCCATCTTACAGTCTACTTTTCCAGTCTGTATACCTCATTTTGACAACAACATTACTTAGGGAGGTCATGTCAAAAGCCTTGCTAAAGTCGATTGTACCCACTGCTCTCAACTTATCCACAGAGCTGGTAATTTCATGATAGAAGGTTACCAGATTGGCTAGGTATGATTCACCCTTGGTAAATCCATGGTGACTGTTTCCAGTCACCTTCCTGTCCTTCATGTGCTTGCACACAACTTCCAGGAACATTTGTTCTATAATCTTCCTAGAGATCGAAGTTAGACTGACTTGCCTGTAATTATCTGAATCCTGCTCTTTAAAATGAGGTTTCTTTTGCCTTTTTCCAGTCATCAGAAACCTCCCCTAATCAGTATGACAATTAAAAGTTAATAGATAGCATTCTCACAGTGATGCCAGCCAGCTCCCTCAACACCTGTGGCTACATTTTATCAGGTCCCACATACTCATATATGCCTAATTTGCTTAAATCCTTCCTAATTATTTTCTTCTGCCATACATAATGTTTCACTCCCACAGATTCTGTTCTAGGAAGAGCAATCTGGGAGTCATCTGAGGATCAACTTATCAGTAAACAGAAGCAGGAAAGCCATTAATAACCTCTTTTCCATACCCTTTGTCACTACATGCATGTTATTCATCATCAGGCCCATGTTTTCTTCATCCTTCTGCCACACCTGCTCATCTTCCTGCATATTGTAGTGGACTGTTACTGTGTTTGAGAAGGTTCCTGGGCTCATTTGTTCTCCAAGGGTGAGGAATGATTCAAGCAGGTTCTACAAACAAAATGAGCTCTCCTTAAATTCAGGACAGTGATTCTGCTGCTTGTCTCATAAGATTTTCTTTCACCAGTTTTAATTTGTCAGCAACAAGTCCAGCAGAACACTTACCCTATCATCTGGTTGGTCACGTGTATCATTTTTTTTTTTTTTTCCTTAATATTACAGACGTCTCCCGAGTTGCTTGTGCCCAGCCCTATTAAACCACCAGCAAATACTGTGGTCACTGAAGTTGTACATGAGTATGAGGACCTGTGATGGTGAGACTTCTTCAAGATGTTTAAAGAAGGCTTCATTTTCTTCCTCTTCTTGATCAGGTGGTCTGTGGAAGATACCCGCAACACCACCTGTGTGGTTTTGCCCACTAATCCTTACCAATAAGCTCTTGACTGGCCCATCATTCATTCCAAAGCAAAGCTCAGTATATCTGAGGCTCTCTTTTGCATAATGTGAAACCCTTCCTTCTCACCTTGTATCTCTTAAAGATCCAGTATCTTTCCACTGCAGCACCCTGTGTTGCCTATCCCACCATGTCTCTCTAAACCCCATTGCTGTGCAACTGCACACAGACTTCTAATTCCTCATGTTTGCATTACATGCTGCATACATTTCTGCATATGTACTGAAGGACACCCTCTGTCATGCTGTTTTCACCAGTGTGAGAGCCTCCCCCACTATTCTGTTCCCTAGACACTTCGCTCTATGTGCTTTCACTTCTCTTGTTAAGGGAATCCTCCAGTGGTGTACCTAGTTTAAAGCCCTCTCATAAATGTAGGAAGCCTGTTGTCCAAAATGCTCTTATTCCACTTTGTCAGCTGTGCTACATCTCTCACCAGTAGTTACTGTTCTTCAGAGAGGGTCCTGAAAACTAAAGATCTGTCTACGATGCCAGCCAGTCAAACATTCACCTGCATGTCATACTCAAACCTACCTAAGCCTTTGACTTTCATTGAAAAGACTGAGGAAAACACTACATGGCCCCTCAGGCCCTTCTTCACTTTTTCTAGTGCTCTGTAGTCACTTTTTTATTTGTTCTAGCTCTCTCATGGTAGTACTGTTGGTTCCCATTTGGGTGGGCAACTAAATTAGCAGTCTCTCCAAAAGATCTGAGATCCAAGCCCCCAACAAGTAACAAATCTTCCAAGAAATGAAGTCAGGTAGGTTCATGGGTTCTTCCATCCCTTGCAGAAGGAAATCTCTTCTATTACCCACCACTTGTGCTTGGTGCAGGCAGTTGGTTCAGGTTCCACTGGCCTCAGTGCCTTCTCTGATAGATACACGCTGTCCTCACTTATTCTCAGAACACTGAACCTGTTCAGTAATTGCAGGTGTGTAGTCAAAGAAGGAATATTCCATCTGTTGCTAGTCATAATTTTCCAGTATCTCTCATGTGGGGAGTCTTCATCCACTACTGCTTTAAGAATAATCTATAGCTGTCCATCCTTCCTTGCATCATGTGTCTCAGGTTTTTGTCTCTACAGGATACGTGGAAAGAACTTCTTGATCTCTAGCATTCATTCCCTGTGATAGTGTGCATTCTGTTCACCTCTTTCATAGGTGAAGCCACCATCACCCCAACCCCAGAAAGAAGTATTGTTTGCAGCCCAAAGCCTTCATGGCGGCAACACCATGCTTCAGGAATACTACCTGCATCAAGGCTTCTATTTTGCTTGGGATATTTTCTTCAGATGATGCTGTAGATGGTCCTATAGCATATTACCACCACTACATAGATCTTAGTCTTAAGCATAGTTTCAAGAACCATCCTGAAACAACTGATAGGCCCCTATTTTCTGCTCTCCAAAGCATGTGCTTCTATTTACCAGATTTATATCCTGTCCTCAAGATTCAGCTGAGTAGTTGCTAGACTCTCTTTGATTAGCAGTCAGGTGAAGACCGGATGTATAGGTACTCCCTAAAAAGGAAAGCGCTAACAAGCAAAGCAGTCCAGAAGCTATTTCTCACCTGATGTAGTAGCATGCCAGAAGAGGTTTCTCAAAAAGGAAGATCCCAGAAGATATTTCCTGCAGTTCATTGGAAAACCCTGGAAACTGCTATGATAAATAGTATGTCTGTGATAGATATTCAGTTTTCTGTGTTCATGGTCCTTATGATACATAATTATTATTTATTGCTTGTCTTCTTTTATTTATAAACCCCTTTGCTTTTTTTTTTTTTTTTTTTAATCCAAGATGTGCACACATAACCTCATAACTTCCTAGACTAAATAACATCTAAATCATTAATTTTCATCCTGTATTTTGTAGATGTGTTAATTTTCCACAAAGACTGTTTCTAACAAATGTTCAAAAATATTAATGGAAAATGTATATAATCTGAGAATTCATATGCATATAATCTCACTTTTTCAGTCCTGTAAAACAGGCAGGTATTTTCATACTCGTTGTGTTTGTAATTGCACAAAGCAAAATACTCTTTGATGAAATAAGGTGTGACATTTGGTTTCTCCACAATGGAAAGAGTAATATAATCACAAGCTTTGCAATTTATAAAGTAAAACAAACCTATTACATCAACATATAAGAAGCCAGTCTTAACAAATTAGCTACAGTATTTAATAATACTAATTAATACCACAAAATGTAGATATTTTACATCCTGAAAATCTATTGGGAGACTCAGGTCTTAAAAGAAATTGTGTATGTACATGTATAATACACACACTTCTATATATACAACTACCCATACGTATTTATGAATATATTCAAGTTATTCTTATGCATATACACTATGACTTATTGATGATGCTGGCTGTGAGTGTTATTTCTGTGTTTCACACTTCAATAACTTTCAATTTATTTATATATTAGATTTTTTAAATGTCTTGCATAAAATCATATATAATTCTTATAGGGACATAATAGTTTTAACTGTTTGCTTTTCTTATCCATTATAAGTAAATATTTCTGTCCAAATATAAACTTGATCCTTTTACCATTATATTGCTAACTTGACATGATGGAACAAGATTTAATGCAATGTATGTGACCTAAGAGCATAAAAAAAATGCAACTGAAACTATCCTTTCATGTTTTGCTTGCTACTTTCCAATCAGATGATTACTACTTAACCCACAATAAAGAAAGCAAGTAAAAATATAATCAATAATTAGTTATACTATACAAGTATCACATAATTAAATTGGCCATTTATATTAAAAGATATTAAATTCCTAGATATAGAATCTGGCCTGTAGCACCAATCTAACTCTATAGAGAAAAAGCCACACTGAAACATAAGATCATATCTCTGTAAGATAGTGTGATAAAAATTATGTACGTCATATGAAGACAGAAAAGTTGATCTAATATTATCAATGACTTCAGATATACTTTCATCACTGCCAGCAACTGTATTGGGTTTGCATTTTGGTAGCAGAGGCTCTACAGCAGTGGTTTCTGTGAAAAGCTGCCAGAAGCTGTCCCCTTGTCTGACAGAACCAGTGCTAGTTGGCTCCAAGATGGACCCGCCGCTGGTCAAGGCTGAGCCCATCAGTGATGGTGGTAGCACCTCTGGGTTAATGTATTTAAGGAGGGGAAAAAAACAAAACAAAACAAAACAAAACAAAAAAACACAAAAACAAAACAACAAAAAACCAACCAACCAAACAAACAACCTGCACAACAGCAACTTCAGCTGGAGAGAAGAGAATATGAGAGAAACAGCCCTGCGGACATCCAGGTCAGTGAAGAAGGAGGGACAGGAGGTGCTCCAGGCACCAGGGCGGAGATTCCCCTGCAGCCCACGGAGAAGACCAGGGTGAGGCAGGCTGTGCCCATGAAGACCATGGAGGTGCATGGTGGAGCAGATATTCACCTGCAGCCCATGGATGACCCCATGCCAGAGTAGATGTATGACCAAAGGTGATTGTGACCCCTGTGGGAAACCCATGCTAGAGCAGGCTCCTGGCAGGACCTGTGGCTCTGTGGAGAGAGGAGCTCACACTGGAGCAGATTTGTTGTCATAACTTGTGACAGCTTGGGTGACCCATGCTGGAGCAACATGTTTGTGAAGGTCTGAACCCTGGGGGACCCACACTGGAGCAGTTCATGAAGAATTGCAGCCCATGGGAAGGACTCACATTGAAGAAGTTTTTGAAGGACTGTCTCCCATGAGAGGGACCCAATGCTGGAGCTGGCAAATAGTGTGAGGAGTCCTTCCTCTGAGGAGGAAGGAACAACAGAGACAATGGGTGATGAACTGACTACAACCCCATTCCCTGTCCCCCATCTGCTGCTGGAGGGGAGAAGGTAGAGAATCTGGGACTCTACCAAGGTTAAGACTGGGAAAAATGGAGAGGTGAGAGGAATGTGTTTTAAGATTTAGTTTTTATTTTCTCATCATCCTACTCTGATTTGATTGGTAATAAAATTAAACTAATTTCCACAAGTTGAGTATGTTTTGCCTGTGATGGTAATTGCTGAGTGATCTCCCTGTCCTTATCTTGACCCAGAAGCCTTTTGTTATGTTTTCTCTCCCCTGCCCAGTTGAGGAGGGAAGTGATGGAGTGGCTTGGGTGGGCACCTGGTGTCCAGATAGGGTCAACCCACCACAGCAACCATTATGACAGCTAGTGTGTAAATTCTCATTTTTTCTTCAGTGTATCATAAGAAATTTTAAAAATACCTTTTGCTAGCAGAAAAGATGGAAACAAAATAATTCTCCGTTCATGGAAGGAAAACCCCTAACTTTTGCAAAGATTTAGAAACTCAGGATTCCTCAAAGATTCTGAGGTGAATACCACTGACAGCTTTGGTTGATTCCTAAGACTTTTCATTCATCAGTTTGCAAGGTAGGACTTCTGGTACATAAGTTATATTTTATAAACAAATTCTGCTGACACCAGCCGCACAGCAATTGTAGAGCACACTTAAAGAATACTTCCTTGGTCCTTCTCTCTTTTCAAGCAAAATAAATAACTGTTTAGTTGTGTGCTTATGAAAAACTGTATTTCTTTCTTGAACATGATAGAACATTTCTCACCTAAATATCACCTGACTTCTTACCTGGCAAACAGCTACAGTAAAATTCACCAATCAAATCATGGCAATGGCCTCCATTTTTGCAGGGCATGAAGGAACATTCATCAATATCCATGGAACAGTTTTTGTCTGGCAGAAAAGAAAATTAAACATTAAAACTATAAATCATGCTGGGTTTGGGAAGGCAGAAAAGATACTTCACAGTGCAAGTGTCAACTGCATAATTTAACTTTTCCAGGTTGGAAATACTATTTTATTTTTGCTTGACAGCTTTAAAACTAGAGATATTCATAGATCATAGCTGATAGTTAACAAATTAAATATTTTGAAGGAATAAGTATGAGCTACATTTGCAAGTACATTCTTTGTGTATTCTAGAATTACATCTCAACACCATTAATTGCTAGTATTATATGCCACATTTTAAAATCTATTTTATAAATTTAATAACCTCAGTAACAATAAGAAAAATATTTCTGAAGTTTGTTTCCATGTTTAGATGAATGAAGCCATTTCTCAGATCCCAACAGAAAACTACAAATTCAGTCAACTGTTTCTTAATTTTTCTGCTTTTAAAGATATTTAATTGAGCTGTAATTCAAATAAATTCAAAGCTGAAACAACAAAAATATAAGAGAACATACAGACATATAGAGGAGAATGTTTAGAAGACAATATAGTCAGTGGCTTATGAACACAATTAACTCATTGGGCATACCAAAGAAAATCCAGTCCCTCCTCTCTCTATTCTGCACTGAATTAATTTAGAGCAAGCTCTAGTCTGGTATAAATTATATTGGTATCTTTCTGATCCAAAATTGATCCGAAATCAAGGGAGAACTATGGAGATTAAGATCTCCCTTGAATATCAGAAACCACTCCAGTGAAAGAGAGGGAAAACTATAGCTGTCACTGATGTGAGCGAGCAGAATGTTTTTTGGTATTTTACCCAGAAAGTGTTGGAAGAATCCTTTTATCACTCAGATGAGATATACCAGATAGGTAATGCCTCCCAGGAATATCAGTCTAAGGAGCTACTGAATTAAAGGATCACATGGGGTTTCTAGGGTCCCCCTTGGATGACCAGAGCTCAGAAAATTATAGATTCATTCCAGCAATAAATGCATAGCTGGCAGATGTTTTCACCCGACAGTTTTGTCTTCCTTAACCATATGATGTTCTTTGAGCTAATGGGTGAAAATAGAATCTATATAAAAATCAAACCCTGTAGGCAGGAGAGAAATTGATGAGAAGACAGAGGAAGGAAAAAAACCAAGCAAACAAACAAATCTGTGTACTGTTTCTCTAAAATAATAGTTTATAAAAGGCTGTAAGGGAAAGGAAGCAGAATTTTAATATGTTATTGACAGTTTTTTCATGCAACAGTGGAAAAGGCAAATGCAAACAGATTTTCTGGAATTTTATTATAAATAAAAGGGAAAAATAGTCTCTGAATATGAATAAAGGAATGTGAAGAAATTGGGTGAGAGCAATCAAGACCCATGAGAAAGAAGAGGAGAGGGGCATGAACAACATAATAACAAAGGAATTCAGAAAAATTTAAAGAATGCAAAATATTTCTGATGTGAAAATCTATGAGAGACTAAACTAAAGTAAAAAGGTAATTAAGAAAGTTGCTGCTTTCTTTAAGTGGACCAGGATAAACTATCCTTTTATTGGAGAAAGACACTGGATATTAGGAGACCAACATAACATTTCCTGGTTTTGAAAGGATAAAAATGCCCAACTAACAAAAAGTAAGTCAGGTTACTAAGGATAACCTAAGAATTAAAACATAAGTATGTAGGCCTGAAATCATACCAGCAAAGGCACTGAATAAGATGCAGCTATCATGACATGGTCTGGGTAACAAGAAATCATTCTGTAAGTACTTCAACATTAAAGATGAAAGAAAGGTATGGTTTGTCATTCGGTGGAGAAGGGTGGCTACTGATAATGGTAATCATGCCAAATTGTTTAATGTTTCTTTTCCTTCAGTCATCAGTAGAAAGGTCAGCTGCAAACAGATCCTTATCATAATTGATACCTATGATTAAAGGGCAAAACTTCAGTGTTTAATAGAGAAAACAGTGTGGAGAATTGTCAGATGAGTTAGATGTTCAGATAGGCTGGTCTGACGAACTTCACCCTTGTGTACTGGCTGATAAAAACTCAGTAGTTTTCTTTGTGAACTTTTAGAAGATAAGTGAAGTACCTGAAGACTCAATAATCAGCCTTCAAAAAGGAGTAAAAGACAGAGCCCTGAAATTTGTGTAATTTCAGTTCCTGGAGGAAATATGGGAAGAGGTTATTAAACAGATTACTTGTAAGAACCTATAAATATAAATATAAATATAAATATAAATATAAATATAAATATAAATATAAATATAAATATAAATATATATATATGTATATATATGTGTGTGTGTATATATATATATATATATATATATATATATATATATATATATATATATATAAATGAGCCTTATATAATTCCCAATTCCCTTCTACACTAGAGTTACAGGTCTTGGGGATAGATTAAAAAAAAAAAAAAATGGTTGTATAAGTGATACTCCTTGTTTTCACTAACTTTTCTGATGCTATCTCATGTGAAAACCTAATAATTAGACTAAATGTGAACTACAAGAGAATATTGTCATATGAGTAAAAATTGTTGTAAAACCATATTCATACATTAGTTATCAGTGGTTTTACTACCGAAATGGATAAATGAATTGCACAGATTTTGAAAAAGGTCTATTGTCCATCTAGTTCTACCCAATTTTTTCAACAACATTCTGGATGGTGAACAGCAGAGTAAGTTTATTGATGACAACACAAAAAAGTATATTAGAGGATAGGAATAGAACTCTTCATAGATTTTGACAAATTGGAGATAGGGTTTGAAATAACAAATGTTATCCAAGCAGAACAAGTGGAAGATATCATTATACAGCAAATCACAGGTTAAGTACAAATAGTGTGCTGGGATATATAAAAAGGAACATAGTCAGTTAGAATCATAAAGTAATCCTTCCATTCTCATCTAGCTGGATTAAAGAGGAGTTTGGAGTGCTTTGCACTGTGGAGTGAGCTGTATTCAAGAAAAATATGGACCAATTGAAGACAGCCCAGATGAGCATGACAGGAATGACAAAGAACTTAGAAGCATGACTTCTTAGGATAAACAAAATGAATGGGGTTATAAAGCCCAAATAAGAAAAAATTGAATAGAAATGCAATGACAATCATAAAATAAGAAGAGGCTTTTACAAATGTCTTTAGTTCTCCATGTTCATAGCAGACAGGGTAAGAAGTAATGCATTTAAACTGCAGCAAAAGTCAGATTAGACAATAAGGAACTTCTTCTAATGGTCAGTATAATAACACACTGGAAAGATTGCCTGGGGAAATAAGGAATGGTGTTGGACTTATTTAAGGTGATACAAACATAGGTGAGAAATTATATAGCATAATATATGTTTTCTGCTGAGATGAAGATGGAATAGATGATCTTTAGTGTTTTGTTCTAGTGTTATGATTATATAATTTATAGGTAACACACACTGTTTATAACACTTAAGAAGGTCTAAAGGATTTTATGTTTGTGTTGTGAGTTGGACTGTCTGGAAATTTCCTTTGCCTCATGGTAGAGTAAAGGTCTTAAGTTACTTGGTGTGTGATAACAGAACTCCCACTTTGGAACCTACTGCTTCTATCCAAATCTGTGTCTTCACTCTGTCTCTCCATCAAAACACATTTCTGTATTAGTCAGACAGAACAGAGATGAGTCCAGGCATGCAGTAGGCAAGAGAAGCAGAGAATAAAAATATTAACGCTAGCAAGAAGAGACAAATACATTCATCATGCACAAAATAAATGTACATGGTTAAAAATACAGATGGAATATCCTACTCTTACAAAGACAGCAGTACAGCTTTTGGCACACTCAACCTATATTCACTGCTCAATTTTTTCTCATGAGAAAATCATAATGAGATAAATAAGCCATTTCATATTCCCTGAGCCCCTTTTTCTGTAGGTGAATGTGAAAAGCCCTTACTCTTATTTCATCACTGACTTTTAAACAGACTGTATTTCCACTCTCACTTCCTTGCCTGTATCTCCCTTCCACAGGAGAGCAAGCATATGCACTAACTGAAATTTTGTGATAACTTTTGTTTAGTTAAACAGTACATTTTTCAAGGTACTGCAGGTCACTTCTGGTCACTTGCAGCTGACAGATACAAGAAAAGAAAAAGATATGTATGTTATAGCTACTGAACTGTAGCTGAGTAGTATGTGAGGAAACAACAGAAGTGACGTGAAAAGGACTGCTGAAGTCCTTAACATATAAGCTCTATTGCAGTGATGTGAGAAAAAAAGAATATTTCTCAGATGTATTTTAAAAAAAACAAGAAGGAATATTGATGTGTAAAATACCTCTGCATAAAACATTGGCTTCAATGTTCTATATTTAAAAATAAGTGGGAAGGATGCAGGCAAAGCTACACAATTTATTCAACAACTAAAGAAAACATGCTGTCGGCAAAGGCTTAAAGAGCTCCATCTGTTTCATTTAGAACAAACAAAAACAAGAAGTGACTTGATTACAGTGTGTAAGTGTCTTTACAAAGAGAAAATACTTGGGTAGCAAAAAACTTTTTCATTTTGTGTAGAAAAGGTAATGAGACGCAATAGCTTGAAGTTGAAGACAAAAAATTAAGTAAAATATTTAATATAAACTTCTAAATCTGATGGTGATTACTACTAGTAAAAAATGTCAGTGAAATTCTGGCTTCTCCACATGCATTCAGATCAGTATTGAATGCTTTTGGATCCATTGTGTGCTTTAATCAAAACTAAGTAATTAGGTTTAGTACAAGGTGGTTAATGGGCAACATTAACTGCCTTCTGGTACACAGACCTAATGTAGAGCATACAACCAGCAATCTACAGGTTGTTAGAAGACTTCCAGAATCAATTCACTCATCCTGTAGCCTTCTATGTGTCTCTGCTGGGAAAACATCAAGACAGTTCTGTGTGCCAGATATATTTATGTGACAGCAATAGCCCACCCTGAGGCAGCTGGTCTCTGTAGCAACACTGTCATCATATGAAATGTGTATGTCCCATCCTTGGAGGTTCCTAGGAAAACTGACTGTCAGGTGTCTGCTACCAGAGCAAATAATCTATGCTGTTCTGTTTCTTGCCTGACTGCAAAAGTGTCAAGGAAAAAAAATATACTTATATATGTTATATTAACAGCTTCAAAATCATCACTCTGCATTTAACAGTTTTTCCTTCCTTCCTCAGGACTCCTCAGATCTAGGCAAGCAATAGTCTCTAGTCAACCTACTGTTTAAGTGAGTCAAACTGGGGAGTTAATGTCCCTATTGCCACAACTGCAGCCCTGTAGCCCAGTACATATGGCATTGCCATTGGCATCAGGCGACAGGTTTGGTGTCAAGCTAACATCAGAGGCTTCAGGACTTGTCTAGTGGCTAGGTGGATCTTGCCTCATTTGTTTTAGTCTTCCTTAATTTTGTAAATTACATTATGTTATGCTTATTAATAAGATGTAAACAGAAATAGCAAGTAGTTACGCTGTATAGAATGAACTAATTATGTCCCTAAAATAAGGATGAATGTTAAGGAGTACAGGGGAAAGAACAGAGTCCTGGATGGTATTTTTGTAGAATGGTGCTGGAGACTCCAGCTATTAACAGCTCACTTGTGGACAGTTACTGGTAGTGAAGTAAACATAGGAACTGTGCAAAACCAAAATGGACAAAGAACAAATGCCTAACATATGTAAAATGCCTCAAATATAGAAAAATCAGTAGTTATAGGGAGTTGCAGAATTGAGAAAGGCGTTTAAAAAGAATAATAAAAATAAATAAATAAATTAAAAAGTCAAGACAAAGTGAAAGGCCAAAGAGTGAAGAAGAAAAAAAGTCAACAAGTTACTGAAGATGGCACCAAATATGTCTGCTACTTAGTGGGGTCATGCTAAAACTGATAGTGTCATACCTTTTGTAGTATGGCTCTATCAAATAAGAGGGTGCCCAAAGGTAAATTGTTTCACTTGTTAAAAACACAGCCCGGTATATAGTGGGAAATATAATTTAGTATCAAAACCTATCATGCAGTGCTAGTTGGTAATGCAAAGGTAGTGTTGAAAAATAGACTTTTTCCAGTATCAGTGATTTGGTGGATTTTTTTCAGAAAAGGAACTATCTGCTATTAAAAAACTAAAGAAAACCATTCTTATGTAAGATGCCACTTCCATGTCTCAAATTTATTAACAGAAGAGAGATGGAAAATGCGCACTGGGGAAGCTGGCTGGAGGTAAATTTTCTTATGTCATAGTTCAGTCACTGATTGCTCATATCATTACAGAAAATTTAGTCCTAAAAGGTTAATTGAGGCAGTTATAATAAAAACCTTGATGAAAGTGGAAATTTGTCTTGATATCCATATGTTATTTTACAGGTGCACTCAAATGTAAAAAGTAAAAATTGTGCTCACTGTGCTGGCATATAAGTATTCATAGTATGATGTTGTTCATGACCTTAACTGTTTAGAATGTAAATAGAAAACACATGGAAAAAAAAGGAGAAAAGAGAAATATTTATAGAAAAAGTATGGACTTAAGGAAAAATTTGGCTGATTTGCTAGAGTAACTCAGGAAAACTAAGAATTTCAACTGTGTTTTCCAGAGTCTTCTCTGTGTGCTTTAATCACCTTATGAGTTTTTCTAGACATGTTTGTTTTTCATTTTTTATTTTTTATTTGATAAGGGCCTCCCAGCAAATGACATTTATTTTGTTTTAATTAAAAAACAAGCCTATTCATATTAAATGATTATGTTCCAATTTATCTAAAATTAAATACACAGTCATATCCAGAAACATGTTAATGTATGTTTGTCTTAGTTTGGGCTGAAATAGAGTTAATATTCCTTTTCAGGGACTAGATGAGTGCTGTGTTTTGGATTTAGCTTTGGGTTTGGTATGAGAAGAATGCTGATAGCACACTGATGTTTTCAGCTGCTGCCGAGACTTCAAGGACTCTCCGACTCTCCATGTCCTGCCCGTGCGCAAGGGCACAGGGAGCAGGGAGGGAGCACGGCCACAGCACCTGACCCTAACTGGCCAGTGAAATATTCCATATCATGGAACGTCATGCTCACTATATAAAGAAGGGGTGGTTGGGAAGGAGCTCTCTTGCTTCCGGGATTGCGATTGTGGGATCTTGGTATCTCGGGGTTGCTGGCCGGGAACGGGCTGGATATTGGTTAGCAGGTGGTGAACAATTACGCTGTACATCGCCTGTTTATATATCTCTTTTTGTTTTCCCCCATCATCGTTATTGTTCTCATTTTATTGCCATTATTAAACTGTTCTTATCTCAGCCTGCAAGTCTCCCTTCACCCCTCTAATCCCTCCCCCATTCCCAGGTGGGGAGGGGGAAGGGAGGGTGATTAGCTGCGGTGGTTGGTTGCCGATCAGGCCCAAACCACAACAATGTTCTATGTATGTTATATCATGCATGACAATTGGCATCATTGTTGAAAAAAAAAAAAAAAAATATCTAAAATAAAGGGGATAAACTGAAATACAAAAATAATCTCATAAAACCTCCAGTAAAGAAATGCTAAAGTAAATCCTATATAAATTAATTAAATTTTTGATTGAAGAATTAACTTATCTTTTGTCAGAAGGTTCCAACTGTTACTATTCTCCTTCTAGTTTAAAAAAATCATGCTTAGTATTTGTGGATGGAAAACTATTGGAGAAATGTGCCATTCGATTTCTCACCAATAAAAAAGAGACTTTGCTTATTTTTTAGATGACTGGAAAAACATTGCTACTGAAATATAATTGATTTGTTTTTCTTTCATGCAATACAATAGTTTTTATATATTAGTTTGTCAACATTTTTATGTAATATAATTTGCAGCATGATGAAACTTAAATTGATTTTTCTGCACTCTGCTGATCTTTTTTTCCACTGAGTGTTCTAACCTGAATCCCTTCCAGGGGAAGCAGGTACACTTTGACGTGACATGATGATAAACATTCTCTAATAACCACAGAAATACATATTGAATACATTTCCATGTATGCATAGATAATGTTTATTTTCCAGCATGTTAAGTTTGCACACCCAACTGTGGGAAGCCTGCCCTCAGCAGCCCGCCTTCTGGAGTGGTTCTGAAAACCAGCAGCCCGTCAGCACTCTCCCAGTTGACCCGGGGGAAAAGGCAGTCAGCATTTTGCTCTCATGCCACCATGGGCCTACTATGAGTCAGAGCTCTGCTGGCCAAGAACCAGAGGAACCATCCCACCCTCTTCAGTCTTCAGCATCCAGGTTATGGGTTGGATTGAAAAACCTTAGCACTTTGATTATAAATCAGACACAGGCATGTTGTTTATATAAACTGTTCATTAGGGGACCTTAGAGAAATGGATACCTGGCTTTTGGGCTGCTTCTGTAAGGGCCATTAATGTGGAACAATAATCCGATGCATGAGATGCAAGCAAGACTGAGTATCTGTGACTGACTCTAAAAATAGTAAGCACCAATAGATTTCTCAGGCCAAGTCTTTCCTTTGAATTGTTGAGGACAGGACTGGAGATGATTAGCGTGGAACGGAGGATGGAGTGACTCAATGATTTTAAACTGTGTAGTGGTCCTGATACTAACGAAAAACATGAGTCAGCCAAAAATTGACTAAAATAGAACAACTTTTTAGGGCATACAGAAAACAAAGCTTAGAAAACCATAGGAAAAAAAAAATGCATAAGAAAAGATTTGTGTAAGCAAAAAAAAACATATCACCTTTTGCCTTGTGATGGAGTGAGTTCTGCTAAAAGACACTGCACATCATTTTGTAATTTTGGTTTTCAAATGTTCAGAGTTGCAGGGACCACTTTTTTTAGCCATAATAGCTACTACAGGATTGCTAAAGCTCTAAGTATGAGACATGCCAGAGGAAATTATATAGATTTGATCTTCAGAAAGCATATTAAAAGGCTTGCAAATTTATTTAGTCTAATGTGTAAAACCTAAAGACTTAAGTCAACATGTGACTGATGGTAGATTTTTCCTGTTGATTCATACTGCCTCATGATAATGATAACCATGAAAGGGACACAGGCAAAATGTAAAACAAGGAACATGTTATACATAAAGAATTCATACGGACCATGATATGAGTGAGGAAGTCAGATTAAGAATATCATGTATATAAATTGCAACATAATTCAGTTCTAAATAGTGAAGTAAAAATCAGTTTGAAATGATGTTTTTTCTACTCAATGTTCATTTGTGTCACCTTACTAGCACAGGGATTATTTTGACACACAGGCACATGTACATAGTTTTGGAATCCTTTTAAGTAATAATCTCTTCTAAAATTTAGAAGATGTAAGGGTTTACAATGGACAAAATATAATCCTGTCACTTATTCAAGATTAATAAACCATGCCTTTTCATTCCAGAATACTGACTTACAAAATCTTTGTGTTCCAGTGACTTACAGTAGCAGAGAAAATCCACCCAAGTAATGAAAACAGTCAGTAACCAACACCTCATAAAATTGCCTCCTCCTTCTGTATAGCTGGTGAATTCCTTACCAGCCCACCTGATTGATGCTTTGACTCAGGTGGGCTGGTATCTTACTAATTAAGATATAACTAATTAACTAATATCTTACTAATTAAGATATTAAATGTGTCCTACTGTTCAATATCAAAATTCCCTACTTCACTTATCTTCAGGTTCTGATAATACCCAGAACTAACTAGTCTGCATGGGCTGAGCAAGTTGTCTTCTAATTTCTAAGGCTTGCCAGTTTAACAGATCTGGGCTGCCTTTACCAATCTCAACTGCCCGATGTTCTTAAAATCCCTCTAATTGAGAAAATCGAACAAAACATTTTGAGGGAAGGGGGTGGCAGTGCTGCCATCTGTTCATTTGTCCAGTAGCTCTTTACTATGGGATAATTACAGTGATCCTGTGTATGCTGACTCCCACAAGAGGGCATTTGAGAGCAAGCATTGGTTTAACAGAGAGAAAGAAAGTCTTTTCCTTGTCTTTCCCAGGAGCTGCTTTTCTGTCTGCCTGTCTTGCTCAGAGTAAAGGAAACTCCATGCAGCAGGTCGTAAAGCTGCCAGCACTCAGGTGCTCACCCTTTTAACAATAAAAACTGTACTTTCAATCAGAATCTGCAAGAAGACTCCTTGCTCCTCTCAGGACTCTCTAAGGTGTTTTGGGTGTTCCTGTCCTGCTGGCTTTCCTCAGCAGGAGAGAGCTGCTCCCTCCATCTAGGCCTTCTCCTTGTCGCATGCATGGTACTGCCTTTTCCTGGCTCTGCTCCCAGGGAAGGAACAAGCTCCACCACCTGTGGAGCACCAGAGCCGAAGCCGTTCAAACAGGCAGCTGTCTCCCTCCTATCCAACACTGCCTTTCCAGCAGAGTGTTCATGCACAAGGCATCTGACACCAAAGAGGAGTGATGCCAGGCACAGAGATAGTAAACATCAAGACAAGCAAACAACTAGGCCTAAGATAATTTTTGTACCCAACCAGCTCAGATGCTAAGGCTAAACCATATTTGGAAATGTCTTTTAACATGTTAGGAAACAAAAATGTACTTGAAAAGAAAAAAAGTCAGCCCTATACATTTACTGAACTTTTTCAAATTTCACTTCCTTGATCAAGCCTCATCAGAAAAATGCAAGGTGTGGTTGATAGGGAGTTAGCAGATCTGCTAATGAACTTTCTAACTTGTGCATCCATGTACTCTGAGCTAACTGTTGCAGCCCAGTAAATATGATGTCTGCTCTAAGCGGTAGGAGGCCCAGCTGTGTGCTGACCTGACAGTGCAGGGCTCAGCCTGGCCATGGCCTAAGTTGGGTGTTGTTGGTTTAACTCCTGCACTGGGGCTGACTGTTGCCTCCCCTGTTACAGCTTCAGCTCCAGGGGTGGCTCCACTGGGGAGGGGGTGACACCCCCTCCCTGACACTGCCTGGCAAACCATAGCCCTTTGTGTGACTGGGGCTGGGGTCCACTGCCAAACTGCAGCTGGCAGTGCAAGAGAAGGATACAGGATGGATGAGAAAAAGTATAAAAATATCTCCAGCTGGACCCCTGACTAAGGAGGAATAAACCCCCACCAGGAACATCACCTTTCTCTTTGGAAAGGGCTCAAGATGATAATGACTAAGGCCTGAACACCCCCACCCCTTGAGAATACTGAAACTGTCACCTGTAGGACCCAGAGGGACACTGGGAAGTCAAACATAACACCAAAGAAAATGGGTAGATATTAATAAGTTTTCTAGTATAAAAGCTTTGGCTATGCTGTTAATGTTTTTTCTACATTCATTATCTAATATGGATTTCTAGACTGCTTAAATATTAACTGTATAAACAAAAAATTTTTCTATATATCTTCTGTTTTGTTTTGCCCTTAAAAAGGTTTTTAGTGTATCACTTTTATTATGGCAATATCTTCTTGGGCCATTTACATCAGTCCTAGAACTTAGAAGGACATGGAACATTCTTTTACTACTCTTTGCTTTTCTTAGAAGATAGAAACTCAAATATTCAGTATTTTGCATCAAGAATTCTTTCTAGGGAGGTTGAAGCAGATATTGGAAGGCGTGGAGGAAGGAGACCTAATGACATCCACAATGGAAACTGTGCATCTATTATACAAATAACATGAGCACAGATTAAAATATTCAGTGTAATTAGGAGGATCCTTATCCCCACTTCCAATTCCAGTCAGTAGATTGGCTTATTTGTTTTCTTGTGGGAGCTGTCTTGTCTCACAAAAAAAGCCAATATGAAGTGAGATCAATAGCACCTTCATGATGAAAAGTCTCTCACATAGGAAATGCAAGAGAAAATAGAGCCTTTTCATAATGGCCTATTATGCAGTCATGTGAACTTCTATGACTTCAACATAGGCCTCAAGGTATTCATTGACATCTGCCCATAACTCACTGGTAACTGTTTTATTGTTGACACATCCTGACCTCTTTTTGTCTTGGATGAACAGATACGTTACTGGCAAAATGCATCAATATGAATCTAGAATAAAGTGTTCTTCCTAAGGAGAACATACCCTGTTCCAGGGTGCCTTGTGAAACCCCCACGTTAGTTTGTAGTTCTGGTTCTGTAATGTGGATTCCATCATAGTCCACAGATGTGTAGCTGTATTTTTAAAGGAATATTTTTCCTGCATTTCCTAGTTTAAACTGTTTGCAATCTACTATAGAGAAGTTAGATGTTTTCCATTTTGATCCTTGCAGTATAGCAGTAAGTTTTTAAAACTCCTTCTTTTAAAACTATTTCATTAAAAAAGCTTCTATTTATACGAACAAATACTTTGTAATCACCTCCATTATCTTTGTGATTGACACAAAATAGGTGTATACTATGCAAACTCATGACAGCAAAGAAAATTATCAAAGAAAAAAGGAGAATATGATTTTGTAGGAAACAGAGTACAACTCAGTTTTGTAATACTGAATAATATTAGAATATGTTAGCACAAATCAAGCAAAATGACAGACGTCTGTGGGAACTACAACTATTATCACTTTCACAGAAATTAAATCTCCATGTATCATCTTGCATCCCTTATGTCCCATCTGCCTGTTTTTAACCATTGACAAAATATGTATGAACTGCTGCTAAACTGGATGTCACTGGTGTTACTACCAACCTGAAATGCTCTATTTACTTCTAACTTAATTTTGCCTACTCATCCTTCACTGCTCTACTTGCTTCTTTAACCTTTCATTCCTCCATGACAGATCTCTCTTTTTTTTTTTCCTTTTGTCTCCATTGGCCATCACAGATTTTGAGCTCTCTGTATGTATGTTTGGCTTTTTATTACAACACCCACTAACTGTCTATGATTTCTGAGACTGCCACTGCTTGTCTTTCTGTTACTACTTATGACTAATGCTGCTCCATTTGCATCTCTGAAATCAGCACCTGAAAGTCAGTGTGTTCCAGACCCTGACAACACAGCTTATTAGTTGTTAAGATGGCATATTTTTGGAGACAGTTTTATTGATTTCCCCATGATCCTGTTAGCTGCTTCTAGCAGAAAGTACGGACATGAAGACTGCTCCTGATGCAAGAGCTATTTTCTTAAACCTGTGAGACACACAAATAATTGTGCAATTTACAAGCTATTTATCCTAAGGATCTGATGGCATCTTTCTTGAAGAGAACGAAGTGTCATTTTGCTAAAATTTTATTCTTATTTCTATCTCAACCAAGTAAGGCTGTGATATAATCATCTGAAGACAACAATACCAGCTATAGTTATCATTGCTCACCTATTTTTCATAGACTAGGTGTTTTTTAAACACTTTTTTTTCTACATTACAGTTCTACAATAGTTTTGCTTTCCATCAATTAATCAAACAGCATATAAACTGCTTTCAATTTTTATTATATTAGTAAAGAAATTAAATCAGATTATCAATAGCACAGAACACTGAATTGAATTTATTCTTATTGATGTTAAAACACTGAACAAGTTGCAATTAAAAAAAAAAAAAAGTTTGTTTTAATTTCAGAAAAGAAAATAAAAAGCTTAACTACTTAATGTCTTTTCCAGAGTTAAAATAAATCTTACCAGTGAATCCTGGAGGGCAAACACAACTGTAGTCTGCAACTAGGTCTAAACAAGTTGAGTTGCCTTTACAGAAGCCATAAGTGCACTCATCAAAGTTGATTTCACAGTTCAGACCTTCAAATCCTTGGTTGGAAAAAAAAAAAAAACAAAGAACTATATGTTATTCAGCTATATCTGTGCCTTCTTTTCTAAAACATATATTGGGGTCTCCTTCTAAAAAAATAGATTGTTTTCAATTTACCTTTGTAATAAAATTATCTGCAATTCTTATTGAAAAGTCATTCTAAAAGCTACTTCTGCTCTGTCATTAATAGAAAAATACATTTGACTGTCAAATATACTTTAAAATGATCTAACAATTGAAAGAACACATTTAAGATTCCGTATTTTCATTAATCTAGTTGAACTTTTTGCTTAACAGAGACTTAAAAATCTCTGTATGTTCTACCATTTTGAGAACATTGAAGATGAAGATAAGTGATGCAGGGATTTGGACATCTGATTGTAATTTAAAAAATCAGCTCTCAAGTAGTTATTTCTCTACTTTTTCTCTATTTGTTTTTTGTATCATAGTGACTTTTAGCAAACTCAGAAGTCCAACGGTGCTTTTTTTTACTTAAAATTGATGGAGAATCTCCTCTCCAATATCTGACATTCTATGCTCTTGTAAATGTATTCTAATTCATGGTCACTCGACAAAATTACTGTCATTAGTGCTGTCACAGGCTGTGGCTGCAGGAAGACCATGACTAATGCTAAGCTATCATCATCCTCAGAGCAAGGCATATTCCCATAATTTCTCAATCTGACCATGGAACCAATTTCCACTGATCCCTAAGTCATAAAACGTTAGAATTACCTTTAGTTCATTAATAATATATACAGTAACAGTTCTTATTTGCATTTAGAGTTTAATCAGACCCATGTTTCACAGGTAACATGTAAACCACAAAATTATCAATGTGGATGCCAAGATTTCCTTTTTCTATAACCTGGTCAGGCAGAATGATCTTTTCCAAATGTAGTTTTCAACTGCCTTCAAATATCTGTGTTGGCTTCTAATTTAAGCTAACTAATGATGGAGGCTGTACTTATGAGAATTATTTGTCGCAATTTCATCTCTTGTGATGGGTTTCTGAACTGATGATCACCACTAGAATACTTGTATAAATATACAAATAAATGAAATATTGTAAGATATGAAATCTACTTATCATCAGTCCATACTTACAAAACAGTCTTATTTGAAGATTAAAATCAAATAAGCATCCAAAAGTTTAAAACGCAGAAAAAAGTACCAGGTTATAAATCACAACCTTGTCTTCATTTTTTAACTAAAACTCCAATATAAAAAAACATAGAAATATTCAGAAGAAACCCATTTGTGAAAGTATTTCAGAAAAACACAGTAATTTTAAATGTTTTAAAGCATTTTAGTTTTTCCTTTAACTACTTTTTTCTTTAAGCCACTCATTTTTTCATACACTTCAAATAACATTGAATAATATGCATTTTTAAAGAAACAGACTAAAAGTGCTGAAAATCACATTATTGTTGTCCTTGAAAGTTTTAATAGATTATTGTACTGAAGAAATGTTAGTCATTATGATGGCCATTGTAATTTGCTTGCTATGCTCAGTCATAAAGCTTCAAGTTAGTGCATCAGTGTAAAATACTTAATTTGTAAATGTATTAATTACATTTTCCATGGATTTCACGTACTGCTCTTTTATGTTTTCTCCACTCTTTCGGACTTTGCTAAAATCATGAGGTTCTGTCGGAAAAAATCATCACCTATACTTATATCAGTCTACATACTTAATGGGCATGCTTGATTCATTGGGTGCCTTGTTGGACAAAGATGCAAATGAGACTTCAGAAAAGAATGAACAACTTCCGTAGAAAGGAAAATTTAACAGTGGTGTTGAAAACTGCCCGGAAGATGTTTTGCAGACTGCAGGCAATTTTGAAAATTGTCAAAGATAATAAAAATAAATTGTTTTGAACAGCTTACCTTCAGGGCAAAAACAATCATAGCTGTTGACATCATTCTGACAGACAGCACCATTCAAGCAGGGAGCTGAATCACACTTATTAATTTCTATTTCACAGTACTGGCCTGAAATACCTGCAAAGGAAGAAAGATGAGGTTTGGTTGTCTTTATATGTGTTATTAATGTAAAAATTTTATTCCAAATATTGTTCTGTAATTAAAACCAAGAGTTGTTACAATTGATATTCCCCTGAAACAAGATGCTGGTAGTTAGGGCTTCTGTATTTTATTTACAAATAATTAAATTTCACTCATTTCTTATTCAATATTACAAATACATGTCTTTATTGTTGGAATAAAATAATAAATGAACTAGGAAGTGCTTCCAGAAAGTAAGAAGACATTCATAGCAGTATGCAAATGGTATACAGATTTTCAAGTGTTTTGATTGTGTTAGTCACTTCACTATTTTTTATAATATCCTTTTTGAATTTTGCCATGTTAATATAAGAGAGAATACATCAATTATCTCTCATCCATTGTCTGGTGTTTCTACTGTGGAGACAAGCAGTTAAAAAATAGAGTAGAAATACATTGAGGTGTAACAAGCACATGCCATTTGAGTCAAGTTTTCAGCATGTGTAAAGTGCAGAGCTTAATTATAATACATGAGGACACTGCATATGTTGCTAAAAGAAGGAAATGAGACATCATTAAAACAAAAATCCAAAGGTTAATGAAATTGACAAAAAGAAAGGGTAACTCAATTTTCTCATTTGTTACAGGTACTTTGACACACTGTACCAGGTGCAGGTGCCCAGGGTCTGGCATTGGGGCTGTGGGGGCCTCTGTGAGGGGAGGCCGGGGCTGCCCCGCGCCGGACACAGCCGGTTCCAGCCGGCTCCAACCCACCCACCGCAGGGCCCGGCTCGGCCCCACAGACACCGTGGTGGTGCCTCGAGGGAAATATATCAAGGAAAGTGCCAAAAACTGCACAGCTATATGAGGAGTAAGAGGATGGGGGAAAGAGTGAGAAACAATCTTGTGAGCACCAAGGTCTGAAAATAAGGAGGGCAGGAGATTCTCCAGGAGCCTTTGGAGAGGGCCAGGCCAGAGTAGATATCCACACTGCTGCCTGTGGAGGACCCAATGCTGGAGCAGGTGGATGTGCCCTGAAGGAACTGTGGCCCATGGAGAACCCACACAGGAGGAGGGGAAAAGAGTTGAGAAGGAAGGAGTAGCAGAGAGGAGCTGTTATGGACTGACTACAACTGCATTCCCCATGCCACTGTGCTGCTCAGGGCAGGGAGTGGGGAGGGGGTAGAAGAGTAGGGAACGAAGGAGTGAAGTTGAACCTCAGGAAAAAAATGGGGATGGGGAAGGTATTGTTTTGATTTGTCTTTGTTTCTCACTATACAAATCTATGTTAATTATTAATAAATTAAACTGATATACCCCAGTTTGATTCCATTTTACCTGTGACAGTAAGTGGTAAGTGATCTCCCTGTCTTTATCTCGATCTGTAAGCTTTTTCATCTTTTCTTCTCCCCTCATGCCGATGAGAAGGCAGAGTGAGAGAGTGGCTGGGTGGGGGTCTGGAAGCCATATAAGGTCAGCCCACCACACATCTATAGCTTTGTTCTACATTAATTCCAAATGTCACCACTAATCTTTGCACAACAATTAGCACATTCAGTTTGATTGGAAGAACAAAATAATTATCTTCATTATTACTAAAATTAAAAAAAAAAAAGAATGTATAAAACTCATGTGTTCCTGTTGAATGTTTCTCTTCTCTTCTGTTCAGTCTCTTTCCACATATCTTAGCATAATTATTCAAATGAAGAAAAATCATTCTTTTTTGTATTAGGTTCCCAGGACATGAATTGCGAATGATGTGTAGTGAAAGCATGCCACACTGTTAAACCCATGTTTATTTTTTAAAGCAGAAAATTCCCAATTTTTTATTTTCTTTAAAAATGATGTTTAAAACTATCAAATAAAAATAAATCAATAACTTAAAACAATTGTATACTTTAGAAAGGACATATGATTTTATATATTTCCTTCCTATTTTTATGTCATCTTTAAAGTCACTTAACCTTATCTCATTTAGAAAACAAATTCACAAGGCTTCAGAATCATCATGAAATGTCAATCTACGATGTATTTGTGAATACCAGAAAAAAAAGAATTTGTAGCGAGTTGATATCTGTGCCAGCAAAATAGTAACAAATGCAGATAAATAATGGAGTGTTCCAGTGCGATCAATGTGTGAGTTCCTTTCCCTCTTTCTTGCAGAATTTATTTATGAATTCTAATATATGGTTGGATTCTCAGATAAGATATAGAGCACGGCCTGCACAGAATACGGATATTGTTAGGTATCAGACATGCTTTCAAAGAATTTCCTCTTCAGTCTTGTTTCAGATTTAACTATTTTAGAAGGCACAACACAATATTAACTATTTGGATTATTCTGGAATGTTTGGTATCATATACTTCCCATAATACTACCTAACTATCAAAGAAAATTTAGATGATACATAGCAGTTAATATATCGATGGTAGAGGATACAAATAATGAAGATTAATATGAGGTAAACTGTAATTCATGTGTTCATTTCACAGATGTTATTATTTACCAGCACTGTTAGCCATGTTGTTGTATTTGGAAGTATGATTAGTCCTTATTTTTGAGATGGAACATTACTAAACATTAATGACAAAAGTATCATCCAGGGATAGATTTTTGGTTAAAAACTCATTATTTTTCCCAAAGGCTTTCTTCCTGAAGTGAAACACTGTTTCCATTTGTAGATGTAATTAAAGAGAAAAAAAAAAAAAAAAAAAAACAAACAAACCAGTGATGTTCATGTCAAAGCATTGTTAAGGTCAAACCAGTGAACTCTAGTTTTTTTGTTTATGTGTGGCATTGTGGAACTGGCCTCACTAACCTAGGATGTCCCCACTTGTCCTAAATTCCAATAAGATTTATTTTCCCACCACTTGGATATTTGATAACAGCTTTCATTTTCCAAGATATGGAAGTCTCATAAAATTATTATGCAGCATTCAAGTTCTGAACTAAATTTATCTAATGTAGTTTCACTATTAATCAAGTTTCCTCATTAACTAGCTATCTTTACTCATTCATGTCTTTACTGTTGATTCCATTTTATATGATATTCTAAATGTAGCCTTTAAGCCCATATTCAAGATCAGAAGTAAACTAAGATCTGAAATATTTGGATGCAACTGTGCTCTCAGGAAGAACACAGCATGGGAGCAAGTTAAATAATGTGCTAACCCACCATGAAGACTCAAATACACATCTATACCCAGTTCATTTAATTTGAGAGTAGATTATCTTTTTCACACTGAGCATACCCTATATGCATTGTTTCAATATCACAGTTGCCACCCTAGTTGTCTTTCTTGAAGATGAATAACCTAGGCAAGTTATTATGCAATATAGACTGCCAAACTGCAAGGCCTACAAGTGTAGATACTTGCAACATGGATGTTTGGACCATAAAATACTCAAGGTTCCAGCTTGAAACGTGCTGGTTACTTTTTTAATGCCATCCTCACTATCATGTCTGTTGGCAAAGATGTCCTTGAACTGCTCTTTCAGATAAATCTATCTCTTCCCAGCACTGTCATTCGTCGAAAAGGGTCTTCTGGTCGTGGAGACAAAACCCTGCATGTGACATCCTACAGAACCAGGAACCAACCTAACATGAAGTTTCTTCCTCTCTCTTTGATATATCACCTGGAATGAAGCACGTTTGCTGTCTCTATGTGTTATAATGTTGACCTTAGCACAAGAAGAAAGTAACTTATAGAGATTTAACCAAATTGATCCTTGGTAATGTTTTCATGGGAACAAGGTCCACTGTCCCTACATGCCAGCAGACTCTGTCTTCACTATTCCTGCAGGTTTTCTTTAAATTAGACTTTCTTACCTCAGTTATGGCTTATTTGCAAGGAATGTAGAAAAGAATTGCTTTCCTTTCTCTTTGTAGATTTTTACATATCTTGACTTTTTTTTATGTACATATCATGATTGATGTTTCCACTCGGTCTTCTGATGCTTAAAAAAATCCCAAACAAACAATTTCTTCCACATTTCTTCATTGGTTATGTTCATTAGATCTCTGAATAGTCAAGTTCCTGTCTTTTCTGTTCCTGTACACAATAATAATATAGTATTCTAACTCAGGCTGTAATGTGCAGTCTATACTTACATATTACACTTCTCAGAACAATATTTGTTATATTTTTAAAACTGTGTCATGTTTGTGAATCATGCCTAGCTTACATCATTTATTAATCCCGAATTCCCCTCTTCAGAACTACAATCTAAATAGTGTTTGACATTTTTTATATGTGCAGTTTATTCCTGCATAAGTATAGTCTTTACAACCATGTGTATTTTTAGATTGTCAATTCTTAGATTGCTTTGTGAGACTGTATCACTCAGAACCCAAAGAGAATTACAAAGTCTCACTGCTTGGAAGAGTCCAACAGGTGTTGATATCATCTTCTGAACTATTTTTAGTATGATCCCATTGATTAATGTTTCCTTTGTGGTCTTCTAAAACACAGAATCTTTTTTGTTGAACAGAGGCTTTGCTAGTCACTGTCCAATGTACGATTGCATAGTTGGTAATATCAAAGGGTTATTTTTTGCATATTCCATATTGATCTTTTATTTTGTGTCATTTATCATAACAACTTTGTATTCTTCCAGGAATAGAACTTTGAGTGTCACAAACTTAAACTTGTTTAAACTGATAAAATCAGGAAGGATATGTGACATGTTTTATTATGTAATTGCTGGGACAATTGCCATTTCAACACTTGGCCATTATTACTGGCTATTTTAAAGGAAAGAAAAATAAAAGAAACGCAGAACAACCAAATATCCCAGTTCATTTGTAGTGACAAGTGATTTCATATGTAACTACTAATCTTAGGAAGTGTCTTCAAAACCCTTCTAGTAATGATCACTAGCTGGAAAGAAACACAACAGTCAGCCTATGACCAGTGTGTCTACTTTCTACAAAACAAGATTGTTTAGGAAAGCTCCTCAGATTGTTTATGATTACAGGCTGTGAACAGGTCATTACATGAACAGTAACAACTCTGAAATTCTGTTTTCTTTCCTGAAGATACTCTATTTTTCAAAACAAAAGTAGCTACAGAAGATCTTGTATGTATTGCAATTTGGGTAATTTGTCAAAAGAGATTTAGCCTCTTCAAAACAGTCTGACTATGCTTTTGAGGTAGCTTTGAACTTGCTAGACCTGATATGGATGGCACATATCATAGCTACAGCAGCTCACATCTTTTAATGGTATAGCTGCTTGTATGAAGTGTCTAAACAAGTAATAGAACACAGACTGAGCTCTATACTGTGATAACAGTTTGCTAACTACCTGATTTAAAGATACCATGATCTCATGGACACACACTGTCATGCTTACTTCCAAGGCTAGCCCTACCCAATCTGCCTCTCTACCACTCAGGAATTCAGAATAGACAAATTGCCTCTTTATCATGGAGTGTAGTGATAGGAGGAGGAGGAGGTAATGGTTTTAAACTGAAAGAGGGTAGATTTAGATCAAATATAAGAAAGAAATTGTTTACTGTGAGGGTGGTGAGACACTGGAACAAGTTGCCCAGAGAAGTTGTGGCTGCCCCCTCCCTGGAAGTGTTCAAGACTATGTTGGATAGGGCTTTGAGCAACCTGGTCTAGTGGAAGGTGTCCCTGCCTGTGGCAGGAGGGTTGGAACTAGGTAATCTTTAAGGGCACTTCCAAACCAAACCATTTGATGACTCTATGATTCTAAGTTTGGCCTAAGACTTAGTCGTTTTCCATGTGGTACTCTTGAAATAAGGAGAAATTAAACTTTTGCCACTTATTCTATTTGAGTTAAATATTATGGTTTGTTAACTAACTACTGCTATTGTCACAACTTCTTCCTGCTTTTCTTTCCTGCTAGGAGGAAGGTAAGAATTTCCAGATGTCATAGAGCAAAAGAGAAGGGATGGGAAACAAAGCTGTAATGAAAAGAGATATTCTTTTAACATGGTGAGAGATGAAAAAAATTCTTCAGTGTGTTAGCTGTTGTTGTTAGACACCAAAATGTCAAGTTACCATTACTTTTATTCCTCATAATAAAACATCTTTATGATTTGGGCTCTTTGAACAATTCTGTATGAAATAGGTGAGAGAACACTGCTCTTCTGATAATTTCTCATCTTTCACAGTAGAAGTAGCCATCTTTTATACTGTGTCCAACAAAGGGGGGGTTACCCAACTAAGAGAAAAAGAAATAGATATACCAACTTATTAGAAGTGCTCAGTACTGGAAGAAAAAAAGAAAAGGCATTGAAGATTTCACATTTTTCTATGATGTGGCATTACATCTCAGGAAAAAAAAAAAAAAAAAAAGTCTTTTGAGACTAACAAGAGACTCACACAAATCACAGGAAAAAAAATGTCTCATTTTGTGAGAATCACTGGTTTGGAAAGCAATCCTTTTAAACTGTGATTGACAATTGTCTTCCCTACAAAGGTATTCTGTACCATCATTTCCATATAGCCCACAAGAAGATGTAGAGATCAGTTTATCTCCAAAGATTAGGCAACTGAGATCTCTTGTTATACTTCCTTAAATAAAGCTGAAAAGATGACTGCTTCCCTTAGAATGAAGAAAATTCCAAATACGAAGAAAGAATTAAAAATACCAGTCAGAAAAAATAAGAGTTTTCTTATAAATGCAATCTGCAGATTGCCATCTTTGGAATTTCATCCCAGTATGAAGAGACAGTGGCTTGGTTTTAAGCTGAGTATTGGATAGGTTTTGGCAAAATTTATGGCAAGAGAAGTGGCTATGATCTTTGGTTTATTTTCAGAGTGATAGGAAATTTCTAAGAATTCAGAGAAGCACAAGAAATGTAAAGCTGAAGTATGGGAGACAGTTAAAAGAATTCCCTAAAGGTAAAATATGTTAATATATTACATTTATATTATTCTAAATTATGGCTATGATGACCTTATTCTAGTCATAACACTACCTATACTTAAGGAATAATAATAATAACAAAATAGGAATCCGAAGTCAGTAGTAAAACAGAAAATATATTCAGACTTCCATCAAAGTAGAGGAAGTTACAGGGGAAGAAGGGAAAAGGGCTTGAAAGTGTAATTAATTTTGAAGACATGAAATGGAAATCCAATAATTTTATAAAATATCCCTTTATACTTACATTAGACAAGCTTTAAAAAAGGAAATAAAACACCAAAAATTCTGTGTCATCCAAGGAATCAGACCAATAGAACAGAAGACCTGTCTGTCACGGTTTAATCCTGGCCAGCAACAAAGCCCCACACAGCCACTTGATCACACCCCCTTTTGGCAGGAGCAGAAAATTGGAAAGGTAAAAGTGAGAAAACTCATGGCTTGTGATAAAGATATTTTAATAGATAAAACAAAAGTCACACATGCAGACAAAGCAAAACAAGTAAATAATTCACTACTTCCCATCGGCATGTAGGTGCTCAGCCATCTCCAAGACATCAGGGCTCCATCACGTGTAATGGTTACTTGGGAAGACAAACACCATAATTCTGAACATCTCCTTCCTTCTTCCTCCCCAACTCTACATGCTGCATATGATGTCATATGACATGGGATATCCCTTTGGTCGGTTGGGGTCAGCTGTCCCAGTTGTGTCCCCTCATGACTTCTTGTTCACCCCCAGCCCACTTGCTGGTGGGGTGGGGTGAGAAGCAGAAAAGGCCTTGGCTCTGTCTAAGCACTGCTCAGCAGTAACTAAAACATCCCTGTGTTATCACCTCTGTTTTCAGCAAAAATCCAAACCATAGCCCCATCCCAGCTACTTGGAAGAAAATTAACTCTATCCTAGCCAAAACCAGCACGTTAGCTAAGCTTTAACTTTTGAGCTACTGAGAATATCAACTGAGGTGAGTCTGCTCATGTTTCTAATTTGTCAGGAGACAGAATAGTAGAGCGTTAGGACTGTCTAGTTTTAGTAACATTTCCAAGCTGACAGGAGCAGACAGTCTTCAGCACATCTCAATCCAATGTGCAACTCACCTACTGATTCAATGTGCAGTATTGCATTTATGGAAGTGTACTTCTTCAACCCTGAACAATACTAAAATGGAAAAATTTATTTGTGACAAGAGGGTAATTCTTCTCACGTTACAGGTTGTCCTCATTTACTTCACTTATGTTATTACTTGTGTCTCTATCCTCATCTCTTAGAGGATGTTAGTCAGATGACCAAACTGAAACAGTAAAAACTGTGGTTCTTTCCTTAATTTTTAATTTTGAATAAATAACAGGGTTTCCCTGATCACACCAACTGTGAAGGTCAAACTTCTTTCACCACACACTTAAAAGTTTATATTTTCTGTTCAAAATTTTTTCAAAGCACTTGTTTGCATGAAAGCACAAAAACATACCAAATCAAAGTGAAACTTCTTAATTTCTATTAGAAATTGTAATTTTAGTATGGATTTCCCTAGAGAATATTGGGAGAAAAAAAAGAAGAAAAGGAATAGGTCTTGGTTAATGTTATCTCCACAAACAGTAGCTGGTTGCAGCACATGGTCGTGAAGACCCCTAGATGATCCATTTGATTAAACCTGCATTTATCTCAGTTAATTTCATGTTGTTGCACTTTTGAAGTAAACAAAAGTACATCATATAGGGTAACAGCATATGAATTCACTACCTTATGGATATAATGGGATGTGACAGGTTTATTGTGTATAGATCATGGTACTATGATGATATACAGAATCATAAGATAGCTTACATTGCTAAAAATGTAAGCTTAAAAAACCCATACGAATGATTCTGCCCTCACTTATATCACTGTAAATCAGAGCAACACAGCTGAAATTAAGTTTAGTTTCCTAATACTGCTGTAAAACTGGTGCATGTGTATTAAATCATACCCTATGTTTTTTCAGACAGCACAGTGTTTCTGAGCGAAACACAGTATTCAAAAAATTCAAAGGTGTGGCAATATTTTATTTTTTATGAAGTCTTAAAACTAATATCTTTGGAACCTATAAAAATAACAAGGGTATTAGGATGTGATAACATGATTTTAATAGCTAATCTGCTCATATCAGCATATGTCTAATATCTAAAAAATTGTTTTACATATAATACAATTTATATTAAGTCAGAAGATTTCTCAGTATCAATATAGTGTATTAATTCTTCAGGGAAGAGATCCTTCTAAAACTTATATGTGTAGATGTATATCTATACTTTTTTTTTTTTTTTTTCCCCTTCCTTATATATCTACACTTCTTGGCCATTGTCTCACAGTCTTGAATCCCATTTTCCCAAATTTACAATTGTTAAAACCATAGTAGCTGAGTCTGTGGCTGTCCGTGTATCAATGATGAAATTTTGTCCAAATATCAAGGGACAAATAAAGAAACATCATCACCCAGGACATCCCAAAACACCATCCTTCGAAGGCATGAGATCTGCAAGTTTGACCGGCCTATGTTCAGAGTACAAAATGGTTGCAAGAAGTGATAACATCTTCCTAAAATGTTTTCCAGGTGAGGATTATGAGGCAAATAGTGGGACAGGAGAGAAAATTGGGTTTGAGATCTTCTTTTATTTCAAGTGTTACTTTTTTCCTTGTTTCCTCTCCATCAGGGAGAAGATATAAATTGTGAGAAAACAAGAAAATTCTTCCAGTTACCCTCCCTACTGCCTTTCAAATCCCTGTTCTTTCATACCTGCATCTGTACTGCTGACCAGCAGAGACATATCAATTCATAAAGGAAATTTGAGGAAAGAAGCCAGTGAAGAGATGTCTATGATGCAGTGTTAAAGGAAGACAGAAATGAGGACAAATTCTTTCAAGTAATCAGTCTTCTGCCCTATTTACTGTATCCCACATCTGGTTTCTCGAGTTGCCTACCACAATTAGAACCCTTACTAGCTTCTAGCCTTATTTCTCTGTTTTACTAAGCTGTTACTCTTAAATGACCTGTTCAATGGCCTTTTCTCTCTAAAAAACCTCTCTTTAATCCCTCTCTAAGGATTATTTAAATAATTCTTTAAATGTGGCCCATAAAAGTAAATAACTGAAGTCTATGCTGGGAACAGCTTTCCTCAATAGACTGTCTTGTAAATGAGAATGAATAGATGAAAAAAATTTTACGGGGATACATCACAGTGTAAAAAATCATTTTGCTTTCAAGTGAAATTATTGAACATGTCAAATTGTTTTATGGATTATACTGTGTGATTAGAGACTTGCCTCCACACAACTGAAGGAGCACAGAGGTATGATGGCAGATGGGGGCAACCCAGTGTGCCAGTCAGGGACACCAACCCCACCTTGACTCCCCCTGTCTTGAACTGTTCCAGGGGAGCCTCATCCCCAAGGGCCGGGGGACACCCCGCACCAGGAGTCAGCAGGGGCAGCACCCTAGGCACCTCACAGACTGCAGGGTGTCACTACCCACGGACCCAGGCCTCATTGTGGGATGCAGGGGAAGAGCATTTGAAAATTGTCCAAGACTAGTTATGGAATGTTCAGATGAGGAAAAAATGTAACAAAATAGAGGGATAATGGTATAAAAAATGCTGGTGACCCATAAACAGATGCTGATTGATGTGTGTATCTGACCATGTCCTGTTCCAGACTTGCCTGTTTTTTCTTCTTAAACTCCATACCTAACTAATTTCCTGGATGAGGAACTCTCTATTTTGTGCCCATGTATGTGTGTGGGGTCTGAATGCCAGCAGTGGGAGTCGACCATGGGTCAGAGGGGCCATGTGTCTGGGGTCAGCAACTGGAGAGACTGGGGTGCATGCTCATGGTGTGGGTGCTTATGTCAGTGTGTGAAAACATCAGACTGCAGTACTCAGTGAGCTGGATAAGAGAGTTGGGAGCCAGGTATTGGAGCTGCCCTAATTCTGGGCTGGAGACTGAAGACATCAAAAGGTCTGTGAGTTGGTTACTGAAGGGACCAGGAGGTCCAAGTGAATGTTTGAGGAGACCATGAGATCTGGGGACTGGCTCCTGATGAGGTCATAGGTCTGTGCCCACTACTGGAGAGATGCATTTGTGTCCATCTGTGCAACTGGGAGAGGAGAAGATCCTGGGGCCAGTTGTTGGGTAGTCTAAAGCCAGTGGAGGCATCCATGGTGGGAGTGTGTGGAGGATGTGTGTGTGTGTTTGTGTACTGTATTTGTGTGTGCGTGTGCCTGTTCATAAAACCCTCCCAGCCTCACTACTGGTTGGACCTGGGAGCATGGGACTCTGGTAGTGTCACCACTGTTGGGCTACTGACTTCAGCAGCTCATAACAGATCAGACCTGTCTCCTTAGGAAATGGAGATTTGTTCTAAACTTCAGCACTTTTCAGAAAATCACAACAGCACAAAATCTGTGTTCTTGGACATAGAAATACAAAATTTAAACCATGGATATTATCACGTAAGCTTTGATCCACTCAAACTTTAACTTAGCTATTCCACTTTGTGACGACTTTAAGTATATAGCTGCATGGCTAAAGCTGGAAACAGTGGAAGGCATTCCACTGCCTTACTGTTTAGCCTAGGAACATGGAGTCAGAAATTCAGTTTGGTAGATCTACAAAACAACAGAAAAATTAAATTAGCTTTCACTGTGGGAAAACAGGGCAGAGCTAACTCACTTGCTCCTAACTTACATACGTCAGATGAAGACAAGATAAATTGGTATTCTCATAAATAATAGCCAAAGGTACAAGATATAATCTAAAGTATAATGAAGTGTTCCAAAAGGCCTATAGTGTGAATCAAGACCTATATTTTTTAATTTGCTTTGCTAACACTTAACACTGAAGAAACTTGGAAAAAAAGATGCAAAATAGTAAAACCACTGAAATGAGTGGGCACTTTGTACACTTAAAATGTAAAATGTAGAGCAAAAGAAAAATTGAAATAAAAAGCTGTTTTGCATGTGAATGTATTAAAAAACTGCAAGACAAATTCCTTACGCCTGTGCATTTTAATATTTTAACCTTTAGGGAAGGTAAGTATAGCTGCTAAGCTACCTTAATATAGCTGCTATAGGACATTTTTTAAAGTTTTAACTAGTTAGAATTGTTTTCTGCTAGCAGTTCTATCCTTTTGAAAATGTTAGCTTCTGACACTTCCCTAAAGTTAACTGAGAAGTAGCTAACTAGGTGGAAACTAATTCAGATTAAAAACCTTATTATCTGTAATCTGGCACAAACCACTTTTTTTTTTTTTTTTCTTTTTCCTAGAAGGACAGAAAATTAACAAGCACAGAGAAAAGCTCCTCATTCTTAGCAAAGGAAAAAATTGCTTTTCAGTGCAATTAACTAAAACTCTCCTCTTTCTTAACATTTCCTATTTCAGAAATTAGCTCCTGAAAACAACACTTTGTAGAGAGCTCCTTAACAGAGCTGTATTACTCAGGTCATTTTTGAAATAAATAATTAACCTTCTTATAGTTTTTGCCAATGTGAAAATGTTTCAGGAACTACTGCTGCCCTTTCAGAGTCAGTAAAAAGCCATGCATTTTGATCCTACAATCAGCAACAGTCCTACCATTAGAGAGTCTGAAATCTGAGAAAAAAGTGACTCAGAAGATTCCAGCCCTCAACATGTCTGGTTGGGACGTTGCAACAACTCCCTGTGACCAGTCATGGCAGGGACACTCTTTCTCTGGAGGGATGTAAATGTCTAATGTGTGTGCTCCTGATATTCTGAGGACATTTGTTACAGGAGGACTAGTAGACAAGGGGAAATATCATTGGGGCAAATACAGTGTTACAGATAGCAGAGACTGTTTTTTAAAGGTTTTCATTATATAGTTCACTTCATGCTGTTGCAGCTGTTCAGAGCTGCCTTTGATATATTACAAACCTAAAGATTGGGAGGGGAGAAATTAAAGGCATGAGTCAAATCTGTCTTTAATAGAATCGTTTGTTGTACACAGTGTGAATTATCCACTCTGCCAGATTTGAAAGGAAAACATACTGATAGATTTTTATTTCTTCCTTATCTCTTTTTTGTCTCCTCCTTGTCATATTTTTAAGATAATTTGTCCTGCAGGCAGAAAAAAAAAAAATGTAATTTATATTTATCTTGTTTGTTCTGGAGTAGATTATTCATTTTCAATATAATATCATATACTTTGATTATATTTATTTCTTGCTGATCAGAATGCTGAAAAATGACACCTCTTTCACAAATATCAATTAGCTATCTTAATGTGCTGGAAGAACATGAGGAAGAGGAAGCTTCATTCACATTATATTAAAATCAAGAATGATTTAAGAGTGGTGTTTTTAACTACATTATAATTTATGTATTCTCATCTACCTACTTTTTAATATAGTAAAATTAAGCTAGAAAATGGGAGAAATTAGTCAACTAAAATATGAATATATCTGCATGCTTGAAATTATACCAGCTTAATATGATTTTAACTGGGATACCATAGAAGTTTCAGTAGTTCCGTACTGTCAGGATTTAAGCCCAGAGGGCAACTGAGCACCATGCAGCTGCTCCCTCACTCCTTCACCCCAGTGGGATGAGGAGAAAAAAATATAACAAAGGGCTCAGGGATTGAGACAAGGACAGGGAGGAATGATTCACTAATCATAGTCATGGTCAAGAGACAGACTTGATGGAGGAAGAAAAATATACCTCATCAATTTAATTTGAACACCAGCACCACTAATTTATCAATCAAAGTAGGACAGTGAGAAACACACCACCTTAGAAACACCTTCCCTCCACTCTTCCCTTCTTCCTGGCCTTAGCTTTGCTCCCGATTTCTCTACCTCCTCTCCCCTGCAGCTGCACAGGGGGACAGGGAATAGGGGTTACAATCAGTTCATCACATGATCTTTTCACCGTTCCTTCCTCTTCAGGGGGAGGACTCCTCACACTCTTCCCCTGCTCCAGTGTGGGGTCCCTCCCAGGGGAGATAGTTCTCCGTGAATTTATCTGATGTGAGTCCTTCCCATGGGATGCAGCTCTTCACAAACTGCTACAGCATGGGTCCCTGACACAGGTTGTAGTCCTCCCAGAAACAGACTGCTCCAGAGTCGGCTTCTCTCAGATTCCTGTCCTTCTTTGGGTGTAGAAACCTGCTCCAGTATGGTGTCCTCCACGGGCTGCAGGTGGGCATCTGCTCCACCATGGACCTCTATGGGCTGCAGGAGGATAACCTGCCCTCTCACCACAGGCTGCACGGGAGTCTCTGCTCTGGTGCACCTCTCCCTCATCCTCCTTCTCTGACCTTGGTGTTTGCATTGGTATTTCCCTCACTCCTCTTTCTCCTCCTCTCATGTTCTTGTTAAACACATTATCACAGAGGCGCAACCACTGTCACTAATTGGCTAAGCTTTGGACACAGAGAGGTCCAATTTGGAGCCAGGGGATCTTCAAGAAGCTTCTCACAGGGGCCACCTCTAAGCCCTTCCCCTGCTACCAAAAGCCCATCACATACAAGCCCAATACACATACACATGAAAATATGAGAAAAAATTGATGTGAATGATAACATAGAAGATAAAATTATTGCTAGTGGGATAGTACATGAAAAGCTGTGTGAGAGGAAATAGTATACTTATATTCAAATAGTGATGAAACTGTAAAACTAAATATCTAGTTAGTGTTTGTAGTTATAAAAATCTAAATAATAATTCAAAGATGATCATGTTTATAAAATATTCCTATTTTATACTTTCTGAGTATCTCCAAACAATTCAGTTTTGGAAAACTAAGGTAACTTGATAATAAATGTAAGACTGCTACAAGAAGAAATATTAAAAGAGAAATTTACTCTGTGCAAAATGCAAGGAACATTAAGAATCAAATTTGAGACAGTTGAGATTAGCCCTTTTTTCTTCCCACTTGTAAAGGACACAGGAAAGAAACATGCAGCTTTGTGATATGAATTCATTCATGCCAGTGTTTTGCTGTACATCTATGTCATCAGTTTTTCAAGAATATTCCAAGCCAATGATTTCACAGTCAAAATCAAAGAATCACAGAAAGGTTGAGGTTGAGAGGGACCTGTGGAAGTCCTCTGGTCCAAACCTTTTGCTCAAACAGGGTCATCTAGATTCAGTTGCCCAGGACCATGTTCAGACAGCTTTTGAATATCTCCAAGGATGGAAACTCCATAACCTCCCTGGGCAACCTGTGCCCAGTCAGTCCAGTCACCCTTACAGTGAAAAAACATGTCACAAGAATAAGGTCTTCCTGAAACTCTTATCTCACCCTGATCTCAGTATTACTTCAGAATAGAATTAGAGTCATACTTGTTAGTGGTGATAGACCCACAGAGGCAGACTCTTGTGATATAATATTGACTGCTGTGTACTAAACAAGGTGAGTTCCACTACAGATCACTGTAGTGTCAGATCTTGTTTTTGAACTAATTTCTTGTGGTCTGTGTTTTGTGTTTCCATCATTGAAAAAGTTGTTGACATCAGCATGTTCAGCTTTATATTTGAGAATTTCATCAAATTCCCAAATAAATGATGTAGCAAAAGAGATATAAATGATAAGATTTCAAAAATAAGAATTGCAAAAACTTCCTTTATATATTTTCTAATGAATTCTTACTACTTTTACTATGAATAGAATTTTGCCAACCACAACAATTAAATAAGAGTTTTACAAGTTGTCAAAGAACCACCATTATATTTCCAGCTGTATTATTAACTCTAATTAAACTTGAGTGGTGGTAAAGTAATTTCAAGAAACTTAATAATATATTAGTTATTTTATTATAGAGAGTACTCTAATACTGAATTAATAATTTGTACTCTTTTGGGTCCTTAAGAAATCAAAGTGGCTAGCAGTTTGAGTAAACTCCATGATTCATTGTTTTTTTTTCAGAAGAATTAAGAAGGTAACTGAAGGGCATTCATGCTGAGTAATTTTGAAGTGTTAGAAATGCATTTATCAGAGAGAAATATAGTTTATTATGTTTTAATCTTTTCTACTAGTTATATGCCAGTTGATATACAGTCCTGGAACTAATCACACTGAAGACTTACAAGCCAAAGATGCCATCAGCATCCCAAACAATTTATAATCTAAGCCTAAGGTAAGAAAATGGGATATGAAAAATAAAGGAGCACATACTGTGATTGTTCAAAGTCCAATAAATCACTAAATGGCAGAAATGTTTTAAGTACTACAAATTTAGATCATATAGAAATATGAAGATGATAGTTCAGACATGTATTTTTCTGTATTTTTAAAACAAAATAATTGTATTGAAATAAAATAAAATAAATAAAAAAAAAACTGAATCATCATCCATCCTTAATCCAATTATCATAGAATCACAAAATCTTAAAATAAAGTGGTAGGGAATGGATTTCAGACAATCACCTACTCAAACTGCCTGTTCAGATCAGAGTTAACTATGAAATCAGATAAAGTCACTCAGGTCTTTATCTGGTCTTGTCTTGAAAACCTCCAAGGATGGAGAACGCACAACCTCTCTGGGCAACCTGATCCACTTCTTGACTGTCCTTATGTTGAAAAGTTTTTCTGTATGTCCAGTCAGAACCCTTCTTAGTTCCATTTGTTCCTCCTCAAGCCTTATTTCTTCACCAGAAGGATCAAGGAGACTGCCACTGATGCCCTTATGTTCTGGGTGCTCTCCTTCAGAGCCACATATCTTCTCTTAATACTCTCAAGGTTTCCCTGACATTTCTGGTGCCCATGGGGAAGATCAGCAGATGAAATGTCCTGAGGCCCAGTCAAGCCTTGGCAGTCTCTTCACAGCATTCTGGATCCAAGCGTCTGGACAGCAGTATACCTCCACGGTCATCAAACCAGGTGAACAAATAGGTGCCCCCACTCCTTTCAGGATGGAGACAACTCCCTACTGCTGTCCCCTGGATGTCAGCACCTTGCCCTGGAGCACTGTTTGAGTTGAGGCTCCTGGTGTTCTGGGGAGTGTGCTCAGATTGGAGTCCATGCCACATGATGCCTCACCAGCATTGCTGCACAGGCCTATGCAGGCCTCTCCTGGCCCACTCTGCACCCCTGCTGTGACAACTGCTTGAACACTCAGCTGTGCTCTTGGTATACCAGACATATTTTGCCTGCTAAGTACTCAAAGAGTAGTCCATGCCATTGACATACCTTGCTGGTACAGCTAAACAGATACTGCTTTCTAGTTGTATGATTAAATTGGGAGGTTTTATTAAACAAAAAATATTTGGCCTTAGAGCCAAACAATTTGAGTCAGTCTAATTTATTCTCTTGCAACAACAGGATAATAAATTTATCTTCCATCTAGGATCTCAGTGAACTGATGTGAAACTATGGTCAGGAAACAAGCAGGAAAAAACACTGTGAAATGAATACTCAGAAAATTAAAAAATCAAGTAAGCAAGAGTCCTCTGAGGGGAGTAGCTGAGCTATATTTAGTATGAGAAATTAAATAACCATCAGGAAAAATTGCATGTTTGGAGTATAAAATGGCTTGAAAATCAGGGCAAGCCAAAGTACAGGAACCTAGAAACATAAACATTGACACGAGATTTAGTAATGGGATGGTAAAATATTTGTGTGTGTGATCTTGCTGATGCAGTTAAACAAGCAAAGCAAATGGTTAATCTCTACCATCATTTATTGTTGAAAAATGTTTCCCCCTCCCATTCATGAATAAGAGAGTAATCTGGTTTTACAGAACCACTGAGTATGGGCAATGAAGTAGTTATTTTTCACAGCACTCAAGATGTACCATCACCATTTCCTGAAACAGAGAATTTTAACAATGATGTGACAGTTTAATGCAAGACCATGGAGACCAACTGCTTTCAATGCTGTTACAAGGTGAGATAACCATGACAAAATGATTTCTGTATGTGTCTATAGGGAGCCCATTATGAGTCTATCATGCTGGCATTACAGTGTGAAATTATGATGGGGGAAAAAAAAAAAAAATCATTCAAATTTGTACTGCATGACAATGTTGTTCCAGCATGAGTTAATGATATATAGCAACTGAAATGCAAGCCTTTTTTTTTTTTTTTTTTTTCCCTGTGTTCTGAATAGAACTCTGCCTAAACACAAAGTTTTGATTTACCTGTAGTGTAACAAAACTTGGTATAGAAGTAAATTATCAGAATTAGCTCAGTTAATCATGTGTTCTTCTCTACTCAGTGTAAATATTCTGCCTTAAGCTAAATCAAGATGCTTCTTTGCAAATTTACCCTCAACAGAAATTCACTTCATACATATAAAAACCACAAAGCCACATAACTAGAAATCAATTATCTCTGTCCCCATAATCTAAATAAATACAGTATCTGCTCAAATTTCCATTTGCTTTCCCCAATCTAATTATTTTTACTCACGGACCAACTTGGAGTTTTTTGGTAAAAAAATCATTTTGATCTTGCTTTTTCAGGTGTACTAACAGATGTATTTATGTGTTTATTTCCCAATATTTCATTATTTGCCCTTCATAATCAGTGATTTTCTGTATGGAAGCAGTATTTCCTTACTCACTGATCAAAGGATTTTTTCTTTTTTCTCATAAATGCCTCAATTACACAAAGTGTTTTTCAGTCAATGTCATTGTTACTTAATTTATTAAAATTTCTACCTTTTCTAGGACTTTCAATTCAAAAATATGTTTCATGCTATTTCTAAATTGTGAATTTTCTTGTTCATTCCTCTGTCTTTTTCCATTTTCCTAGAGATTTTATTAAATTTCACCTCTTCCCATATTTAGCCAAATTTATTTCTGCTTCTTTTTTAGAGAAACACTAGCCTGAGCTTCCTTATTTACTGAACAACTAAGAAGAAAACATTAAGAAGTCTGTCTGTTCAAGATAAATTTACACAGCGTTAAAAACTTATTCAGCATTGTAACATATCTCTTGTGCCAGGTAATAAAAGAGCTTTCTGATGTTGTCTGCAAGGATGCTTGTTTCCCCAACAGGTATGGGAATAGTTAAAGAGTGTCTCAAGTGTGTTGTTGCATGGCATAAAGCACTGGAGTTTGAAAAGCCAAGACTTCTGTATTCTTTTAACTATGTAGTTAGAAATGTTTAATTTTAAAAGTGTGCACAGCGCTGGTGAAAATATTGAACAACACTGTCCTTAACTACAGGCACTTAAAACAAATACAGTGACATCCCACAGGTATCCTAAACAATGTGACTCATTCAGTCTTTGGTGAGACCTCCTTTGAGAGTTAAAATTCATTTCATTTTCCAATATCTGTTATACTTTATTATTGAAACTACCTCATGGGAAAACATGACATGGTAAATTAAGAAGCAAATCAAAAGAAATAGGTCTATGGCCATTTGAGTATCAGGGAGGAAAGGATCACTTGAATGTTAATATAGGTTTGGGATGTGGTAGATGAAATTTAGCATATTACTGTCCACACACATGCTACAAATAACTTTTACTTTAGGCTTAGTAATCTAGGTGAATTCTTCATAAAATATATAATCCATAATGGAAATTTAAAAAGAGTACAAATTCTAACCAATGTTGGCCTCTCCAAACTGAACATGGATTCCTATCAGATGCTGAAAGATTTTTGAGCATATGCTTTATGGTTTATTAATCCTATTACACTAATAGTACTCTTCTATTTAAAAATTAAAAAAAAAAAAAAAAAACATATCAAAGGTGGCAGCAGATCTTAGGAAGACAGTAGATATATCTCCAGGAAAATGATGTGGTAATCAGCTAATTTTAGCAGCAGCCTAAGTCACAGGAACATATAACTGGCAGGAATTACTGAAGTCATTGAATCAGTCATCTCATTTCTCACTCCTGAAAGGTGCTGATAATGATATAAAAGTTTATTTCAGAAGAGTTAGCATTTTCTTAACATCTCCTTCAGAAATCTTTTCAGTACACTGTCATAAAATTAAGACCTCTGCCAAAAAAATCAATTATATGGGGGGAAAAAATTAAAGATCAAGAGATCAACTAATGTCTTAGGTACAGGAATAGGAGAGAATTTGTTAGATAAAACTTCCTGATTATCTTAGGATCTGAGAACGGCCTGTGCTACAGAGGAAGGTTAAAAATATTTAATATTTATAAAAGAACCTGACAGGGAAGAAATGTTGAGTGCAATTAATAAAGTAAGGTACTTAAATATGTGACCTGTGGTGTTACTTTTGGTAAGACTAAATGCAGGGTACCTGTGGGAGTTATTCCCCACCTACTTTGTCAGGGGAAGTCGAGTACTTAATTGCAATTAGCAGTCAGTGAAATCACACACCTACATCCTTAAGGTGTCCTGGAAACTGTCTCCTTGAGGACAGAAAATGAGAAAAGAACAGTTCTGCACTTTTTCATGCTTGAGATTTCATTAAAGCATTTTTGATAAGGTAAATTCACATGGTTAAACTTTATATTAAGACCATAAGCAGCAAGGATCAGCTGCCCAGGATATAGCTAATGTCTATTATCCACAGGCCTTTAAGATCACAAATTTTATTTTGAGAATGTTCACTATGGTGTATTTGAAAATAAATGAAATATTAAAAAAGCAAATAAAGTCTGAGGTAATGTCAGGAACTAGACCTCATCCAAATGGAAATACAAGAGATGCCCAGGCAGGCAATTTATGTATTGCATCTTTCACACAGGGTTTGGACCATATTAAATTTAACTTCCTGTCACTATTATTCTCAAAATCCAGTGTCAGTCTAATAAGCTCACAAAGTGGAAAACCACTCTATGAGATACCGAAATCTACTATAGTTCATTTGTACTCATGTAGTTTGATGGTAAGTAGGATCTCAGATTTGTTGCATACATAGTTAAATAAAATCAATGACAGGAAGCAGTTTCCATAAGCATCACTTCAGGCATTAGGTTGATATTTCTGATTCTTCAATTTTTATTCAGAGTATATACTTCAAAGTACTTTTAGCACATACATTTCAATAACCATTTCTTGTGATAACAGGTTTATTATAAAGTCTTTTTGCACCTACTGAAACAAAACATGAGAACCTACTATTTTTAATGAACTTCTCCTCAAAAGCTGTATTTCTTCATTCAAAGACAAAATTTATTCCTGGGGATTCAAATCTAAATGCCCGTCTCTGTGTATTCCTACCACAAACTTGAGGATAGTGTGACTATAGGATTGCTACTTTGTTCATCTCAGTAATCCATTCCAGCACCAACTGCTTAAAACATAACTGACCAAGAATATAGTATTAGCTTAAATTGCTCTTGAACAGGTGTTAGAAATAGTGTTTGAATAGGTGCAATTTATTTACTTAGAAATTAACAACACAGATTCTCTCACTCACCATGCACGTTCTTTCTTTTCAACAATGATTTAATGGTTTCTTGTATAGAACTACTCCAAGACAATTAAAAAGCTAATAAATAGTCACAGTGGAGGGTAAATTGCCTTTCCTGATTTCAAGAGGCATGTGTGCAGCTATAAGATAAGATGTTGTCAATCTGTTAAAATCTCAACATAATCCTTCCTCCTCAGATGTTTAAACCATAGCAGACCTCAACATAAGTATCAAAAGTCATTCTTTCATATAGAGTCACACGTTGAGACCATAAACAAAACAGTATTACTTATGACACTGAAGATATAAGGAAATCATGTTAAAAATCCCTTACTTTAGAATTTACTGATATAACAATTTTATGTCATCTAGGTTAAACGTTATATGAAGAAGCACAACTAAGATTAAGATTTAAAATAGTAATGAGTAAAATAGTGAAATTAGTAAAACACTGAAAAGAAAAATGTTGTACATATGGACGTTACAAAATTTTAATTAATGTATAAAAACTTATTTTTCCCTATCATTGTTAAAAATACTGTGAAGTCAAAGTAAAAAGACAAGACTAGTTTTTCCTTTTAACTTAAGTACTATTCCTATTTTTACAGTGATTTTGAAATATTTTCTGTTCCACCAGTGTTACGGATAATACTAAAAGATGAGTATTCAATTTACTGCATTTTTAGTCTAGGGGACCACAGAATTTTTATTCAATATTATTAAAAGAATTAACTGAGTCATCTCTGATAATTAATATTAATTACAAAATACCCCTTGGAATAACAGAAAAACTTCAGAAGGCTGGAAGGGAAAGTCCCATACTTTACTACTATGTTAAAAGTCTCAATAAGAGGGATCTTAGAGATTTAGATGTGTTAGCTTGATAGTACTTCCAGAAAACAATTATAGTAAGATTTGGATAGAACTTAGCGATGAATTGAAGGACAGCAATATAATTGACATTAATGATCACTATTTTAGGAAAATAGGCAATATCAAATAAAATGGACATTGATGTCATGATTGTAAATACAGTTAAGATAAAGCATGTTGACACAAAAATTTATATTTCTATATACCTGTTGGCTTAGTATCAAAAAATATTCTGAATAACACATCAATGTTATGCAAAATAAGGGGTCCCCAGATTGACTGAAATTACAACTAGCTGAGATATAAGTAATTTTGACTACAGAATCTCTGCAGAGCAGGATTTTTTTAGTCAGATATGGAAGAGATATGTTCTTGGTCTAAAGATATTCAGTGTTTTTAATAATAAAAACATAAATATCTATTAATAAAATTTGTACTCAGAAGTAAGGCTAAAAGAGTAATAAATATTTATGGAGACATGTAATTTCTAAAAATTATATGGCTTTGTAAGATGAGCATTTGGACAAAATGTTCCAAACCCAAATGGTTTAACTAAGAAAATGGGCCACACTTTCAGATAAGAATTAAACTGTAGGTCAAAGGTACGTACAGAGGGTTTATGGATTACAGTAATATCTCACCTGTTGCAAAAAATATAAAATGTTGTATGTAAGATATTGATGTACAAAGTGAGAGAACTTAAATATGAATAAGAAGAACAGTACCAGTGAGACCATTATGGCAATGACTACCTAGTCCTTGGCTTGGCATTTCTAAAATGATTTGGGAAAGCCTCAGGTCTTCAAAACTTTGTCTTTCAAAGACAAAGCCTCAGTCAATGTAGTTTGTGTGGACAAATATGAAATATAGCATCAAATACAAAGATGTAGAAGATAACTTCTATCAACAGACATCATATCGTGTATACTTTCTGACCATTCCAGTAATCAGAAGAGCTTGTTCTTATTACTGGTTCTGGTTACTTTTAGGTATTTAATTCTCAGATGGAAATATGTAATGATGTCTTTCAACCAAACAGCAGTTCTTGCTTGGTCTCACAAAAATGGCAATAACAGTAAACTGTATCATTCTGTTCAGGTCTGAATGAAATCTGTATAAAACTCCATACAGGAGTCCTCATACAGGACTATGTAGAAAGAATATTAATTAAATATGTCTATGTTTGTAATGAAAACAGGCTTTGAAAGTTATTTGAAGGGAATTGATGGACATATTAAATTATGTATTTTTTGTTTATAATTTTTATTAATGTGATCCATTGACTCAATCTGACCTTATGAAACAATCATGCATCTGAAATACAGAAGTTTTCCAGAAATACCCTTTTATTGTTACATTTCTCTGAAATACAAAGAAACAAGTTTTCTAATGACAGTTTTTTAGGCCTGAAGCCAAGAAAGCACTTAAGTAGGGTTACAATTTAAGTATGCGAGGAATGATATTGATTTCAGTGGAAGCACTTATATAATTACAGTTACTCAGGTGATTAAATACTCTACTGGTCTTAGACCTCATTGACATGGTATAAAATTCACCATTACGCAGAAATGCAGAGTCAGCTGAATGAACAGAAATCTCATAAAACTTTCAAAATAGGGACTCCAGTGTGGGCTTACACTCAAACTTTTCTTTTTTGGAAAACAGAACACCAGCCCAGCTATAAAACAAATCACATGGTGAAAGAATGATGTGGCTGAGTAGCATCTCTTATTTTTAATCTCAAACAATTCTTCCTTTTATAGTAATTTTTCAAACTGGAACAGGCCACTACTAATGTGACCTGGGGAATAAAATCTTTGCCACTGTATTTGCAGAAGACTGAACAAGTACGGGAAACTGATTTATTATATTTAAAAGTGGGAGACTTTGTGAGTCGTGCTGGGAAGAGGCTGTCAGTGGATGAGGAGGTAGGTTGCAGACCAGAAAATTGTCCACAGATGGGTGCCCTTGTTTGCACCCACCTATTTCTAAAAGGGTGCTAATGGGGCTTCTTTGAGGTTCAGTTAGACAGCATCACTGTGCTGCAGACTCCTATCAGAGACATGACACTCAGAAATGGGTTCAGAAATCCCTATGTGGCATGGTAAAGTGGAGGGGAGGATGTGGCTTAACACGATATAAGAGCAAGACACAAAACTAGTGGCAGGGCGGTCTGGGTCAGGAGCTGGTTACAAACCTCACTCACATTGTGTGGGACTTGCTCCATCCTAGTGTCAGTCACCATGATCAGTTCACCATTTCTCCTCATCTAATATCCTTCCTGTTGATTCAAAGTGGGATATAGAACTATAACATAGTCATGATAGCATCCTACTGTCATTTGACATTGGTGAAAATAGGCAAGAGACCATCTGGGGTCTAGGTCTCTAAAGCTCTATGTCAAAAGTATATACTAAAAATAGATAAAAGCATTTATATAAACATTATTAGTGGCAGTAATTTAGAATGCCACACCATTTTAGCACATGCCTGATTATAGGACTTATAAGTAAATGACTTCAGCATATGTGTGTGGAATTTAGCCAACAAACTTCTCTCTGAGAATCCAAAGTATTGGGGTTTTATCCAATCTGATTCAACCTTAAAGCCCTCCACCTTTTTTTTTTTTTTTTTTTCTTTTTGCAGAAACACTCACTGAAGGCTTTAAAAAACCAAACAATTGCTGAAACCTTTTGATGAGAGACTCATTTAAAGTTAAGATATGCTTCACAATGTAGTAATTGTTCTGATATTTTTTATTCCTGTTGTTACAAGTAATTTACATAGCCACATAATTAATTGTATGAGAAAATTGCTCATCCTTACTCCTTTAAACTGGTATTTAAAACATGTATGGCTTTGGAATGCAGTCACATCAACTACAATGGCAGTAGGCTGTAATTACTCTCATCTCATCAACATGTATTTCCTCTTCTCAGTCTACAACCAGTCAGTCACTACAAGACTTGATTATCTATACATACTTTTTGGAGTTTAGCCATTTCATACCTGAATTTTTAGATCTTTATATTGAATATTTTGGTGTTAGAATACTTATCTGAAATACTTTCCATGAAGTTTTGTTCAAAGTAACAGTTATCACTCCAGGATTGACTACAGTACATTCAGTTTTCCTTTTTCTTTTTTTTTTTCTCAGTTTTACACCAGGGCTCTTTTTGTTTTGTAACTGCTGAAACTGAAGAAACATTTTAAAAATTCTTCTAGGCAGTTTTCTTATCAAGTTAAAACCAACTGTAAATAAATTATATGAAAAGAAAATAGACCATCAGCTAAAAATAAACAAACTTGTTGATGAAATTTCCAAATTGTGTCCATATTTAACCTTTCTTTCTCTTACACTTATTGCTTTTTCATTATTAGTTAATTGTGTTACCAATTCCAGTTTTCTCAGAGGTTTAAATTCATTGGCCTAAATGCTGGTATATGTATGGCCCATATGAATACAACTGTTCTAGTAGCTTGGAACCTGCATAGACAAGACAGACGAAGTAGGGAAATGGAAACAAGCACACAAACAAGAAAATGAATTTCTCATATCTTGAACAGATTTGAAAAGGCAATCCAGGTTTCACCTACATTATTCATAGTTCTTGCATGTGTTAGTTCTTGTTTTTACAAATGAGAAAAGAAAATGAGAAATGCAATACAATGCCTTCAGAGAGAAAAGAGGAATCTAAAAGCCAGTAGGCTGCACTGCAGCTCATTAACCACTGATGAAAATGATGCAGCTGAATCTCGCTGCAAGATGCATAAACAAAGATGAAACAGAAATGGTTTGCAATTGCTGTATCCTGAAGATGAATGAGAAATAGTTCAAATATTGTTTTCCATGTCAGAGCTGTTCAGACAGGCAGTATTTAATACCTAGACATTTGTAGCTGGACTCTGGGCTAGCTGGATTGTGGTTTACAGCTCTATGCAAATGCAGATAGAAACAGTGTCCAGTAAAAAACATTTATTGGTAGATAACACACCCAGATATATAACGTGCTAAAATTATTTTTATTTGAAGAAAATAATAAAGGTAGGACATATGCTATATTGTATGTGAACTGTGACTATATGCTATTAAACAAGCAATGCATTGAGTACACAGCCAAATTTTTCAGTGTTTACAACATGTACTCCTGTGGCTATAACATAGATTAACCAAATGTATAAAATCATTGCACAGCAAGAAAAAGCTAAAAATTTAAAAATTATGGAAGTAAACTCTGAAGGTAGCTTTATTCAGTTCATTGACCTGCATGTAATTTTCTTCATTCAAGATTTTCAAAGCTTTATTTTACAGTGGTTTCTCTTCTACCTATATCCTTGCTTAATACTAGTTAACTACAATACAATTATCTTTCTTAATTTTACTTTTTATGTTGTAAATGAGTGGCATATTTGTTTTTTTTCTGAAAATTTAGAAGGATATCTATGGCATATATTTTCTGTACATTGTTTTATAATGGAGCCTTATTGCTTCTACTGAAATATTTACCCTCAACATATTTTACATTGCAAATTCTGAATATATCTATTGCTCTTGTCTAATCAGTCACTATGTTTACTTTCTTTCCCTTTTTAAATTCGCTTTTAGCATTCCTTGTAACTATATTTTATTATGCTAAAAATCAGAGTATAGACAGAAGGAGATGCAGGCTATAGCAAAGAGAACTTCAAGTTTTAAAAGCTTAGAGTCTGTAAACTCCTTATAGGTAGAAGGTTTATACTTTTATCTTAATATTGTACAGTTTGAGATAATTATTTTTACAGGATAATCTGCAATATCTACATAGCAACTCACCCTCTGTACTTTTGTTCCAGTTACACACCAATAGCTAACATAAGCTACTTACCCTGTAATGTTTGATTTAGGGCACTTTTCTCTGTACTCTTCAGAACAGCTGCAAAAATTGAGACTATTGTTATTTGATAACATGTTTTATAAGGGCAGAAATCTTAACCTTGGCCTTATTCCAGGAACATTCCCAAATAAACTGTTTATGCTACCATATATTTTAACTGTGGTTAGTATGCCTTTTTCTAGGTATGCTTCTAAATCATTTTACTCTAGATATTATGCCTAATCATTAAGCAATTTTAGATGAGCAGAACAAATCCCTTAAAGACAAAAATTAGTAAGGTCCAACTGTCTGAAAGTTTCAGGTAACTGAAAAACTTTTATAACTTGAGGCGTAAAAAGTCAGACAAGAAATCCAGGGGGCTTTTCTTATATTTGGTTGCATTCTCTATGCAAGAAGACATAAAAAATATCTGGTCAGGTAATTCCAGTGCCAGCTGGTTCATGAGTGCCAGTTATATGGTTCTCCATGAAAACACCTCCAACCTGGAGAGAAGTGGGTAGCTATGGGAAGGCTGGATGGGTTTGGGATCCTCTAGGCAGCTCTCCAAGGGTTTGATCCCACTGAAGTCAATAGAATTCTTTATGTTGATTTAAATTGTCTTTGGCTCAGATCTTATCTTCCCCAACCCAAGATTTCCATAGTGAGGATTTCACCTACTAGCCCAATACATAGCCAGAGGACAGGAAGATGACACAGTACTTCATTGGGATATATTTTTTAAACTTTGGATAATAAGGACTGTTTGCAATTTTAATTGCTCCACATTATAGTCAGAATAGCTATAACTATGCACAAAAATCATCTGGCAGACAATCAGATCTTTCCGTAATTAAATGTTAGAAGATGACTTATCCAACCACATCTGCTAGTCTTTTAATGTTTTCCACAAACTCTCATATTTATGACACTTTCCCTGATAACTTCTCATAACTCATTAGACAGAACATAGTGAAGACTACGTACTGAAGATATAGGGAAGTCAGCAATTAAATTAATAAAGACATCAAAGTAAAATGATTTGTAATAGAAAGAACTGGTCTATCCTTCATTCATAAAACTTGTTGGGAAGGTCAGTATTTTCTGTTGCATATAGTTTTGCTTCTGTTTGAACAAGATATACTCAAGAATACTTACACAGCTATAAATCCACTGGTGTTTCTTAGAATATCATTTATACGAAGAAAATGACACTTCAACACTCTATTTATGACTGCTTTTGTAAGATAATTGACATAAAAGTTAAAGTAGCAACAATATAAGGCTTTGTATCATGATATATCTTATCTGATATTTCATGTTTAATCCAATATTTTCTTCAGTTACTGTAGTTCAATTATTTTTGTCTCTTCTGTACTGGTATCAACATGTTAAAACTATAGGAATTAATCTTAATTCCTCCTGACATCTCAGTAGCAGATAAGTATCTAGGATAATCACAGCTTTTTGTGTTTCAGGGCATTGTTCTGCATTCTCTGTTCACATTCAAGTCAGTTTAAGTCCCCATTGTATAATGACTGTAAAAACAGTTAATTAAATACTTTGTCAGGAATGCTTTTTTCCTCATTTCATTTTATTTCTACACTGAATGTGTTTAATCAAGGGTGAAAAACATTTCATGAAGAGTTTTGTATTAGAAAATCAAAAATATCCAGCAAATTAACTAAGAAGTGGACTGCATCAGGTGCAAACGAGAGTATAAACCTGACAGTGAAGGTATGTGCATGCTAAAATAAAAAGGAAAGAAAACAATGACAATGAAAACCTATGACTCTTCCCCTTAATTGGGTATTAGAAGCATGTATCTTCATTTAATTGTTTATATGAGGAGAGAGAATAGGTGACTGAAGTATGGATATGCAGGCTGTCAGATTTGCCTCAAGCAGAATACATATAATCATAAATGCACTGAAGCAGTATTTATGAATTTTGTTGATCTACCAGTAAATCAGGAGTTACAACACACTAAATGTTTCTAATATGCTGCACTTTAAAATTCGTGTGGATAATTATATAAACCAAATGACTAATGACTTGTTTGCTACAATTATTTAACACATCAGATACCAAACTTTCAAACTTTTAATGTTTATGATTTGGGATCTTTATCAAATAGGCAATCAAAACAGACATTATTATCAATCCATGAAAGACATAAGTATTCTAAAAATCCCTCCACTGATTAAAGTCAATGGATACCTACATTCTTTTTTGATAAATTATATTCTTCTGACTTTTTCAAAAAGATACCTTTCAATTCTTTTTATAATTGTCACTGCATTTATATTTGCATCTCATATTAACCAAATATTTAGCATCCTACTAATTACCAGCATGTATTTTATCTTGACACTGTTATTATAACTGGCAACTGTAAAAATAAGTGTATATGCCTTTCATCAGTTTGAAAATCTGCATTTGATTAACAGACCTGATCTGAATTTAAAGTTGACTGTTGTCTCTCAGAATATCAAATGTCTTTGTACATCTAGGTAGACTGTAAAACAGAACAGAGCTTAACAACAGAGATTAGTCATGAACAAATCCCAAGAGCACATGTGTGGAACATCACTGATTTCAAAGGGCTGCTTTGGGGCAAAGGGCTGTCAAAGGTCATCCTGGTGTAAACAGGAACTAATCTGCTGCAGTCAGGAATAGAGGTGATTGCAACTTTTCCAGAAATGTCATAAGTAGGTACTGTGGCATAAATTAATTTGACAAATTACAAATTATGCAAGTTAGATTTATTAGACAGGCTAAGCGATTTACAGTGGTACAGCGTCCCTTATCCCTGTTGACATCAATTTGTGCCTAGGTCACAGGATGGGATCATGTCTGTGCTGCTGTCAGATGCACTTTCCCTACATAAACAGGATTGTGACTCACCAAGAGCTTCAACAGCCATTAACTTTTGAGCATTTACTTGGAAGAGATGGCTCTAAACACGATGGGCTGAAAAAAGAGGTCTGTGATCACTTATGCTGAGATAAGTTATATGGAATTTCACTGATGTCAATGTACAGTTGTGATTGAGAAATGTTAGTGTCACTGTTTACGGGTTATCTCTCTTTAGATAGTCTGAAACTGTTACTATATAAATAAAATATGTAGAAGGTACAAATCAGTTCTACCTTACTGATCAGAACAAAGGGCTAGTGGAATGCATACTATATCATCAGCAACAGCTGTCAAGGTGGGGACAGGCAAGGCAGACCTCTCACATTCCTCCTCCTCCCCCCACCCACCAGTAACTGCAAAAATGTCAGTTGGTCCTGCTCTCATCTCTTCTGTTTCTATCAGTCCTGTTCCAGCCATTGATGTTAGACCACACCAAAGGCAATGGTTTGGGCTAAGACAATCTCTGTGTTCACCAGTCCAAACTGATTAAACAGGGCTATCTGCATTTTCTCCCCTGCTTTTCTCCTTCATATCAGGAGCCGAACTGAAGAGGGTGGGAAAAAACTTGCTCCAAAGGTAACATAATGGGCAGGCTCTAAACCACCTTAATTCAAAGCTGGTTAAGGCAGCAAACGTCCTTCCTTCTGAACATGAGAAGAAGAGGGCTGTTGAAGATATCATGGGTAAGGTCTGGCATCTGGAGAGGATGACAGCTACAAAGCAAAGACTCTGGAAAGGTTCAAATGAGGCACACATGATGCTCCGTAGGCAGTGAGGCAGTGGAGGGAATCTCTGCTGGAAGTCTGGGAGGAAGGAGAGAGGTTTGGGCTGGACACCATTAATGTCAGCCCACCACAGGCTTGAGGATTTGGAATATATAAGGAAGGTAATATGGATTGTTAACATACAAACTGTTTGACTTTGTCCAAATTATTACAATAAAGAGGAAATGAAATCTAGAAAGCATGATAGCATTAAGGACAGTAGGGGATACATCAAATGTCTTACGTAGATTTATTCAATTCAGCCTGACTTTTCATTTTCACCTGAAGTCTTCTGTTTATCACTAAATAGAGAACATTTGTATAATTTCTTTTCGATACTTATTTCCAGGTTTTGGTCATGCCTCAGAACTGCAGAGAATGATAGCGTTTACAGAACTGAATGGAAAGTCCTCCATGTCATCAGAAAAGGACCCGCAACACCATTGAACAAACTGAGCATCTGGAATCCTGAACATAATCCCAAGAGAGAACAGTTGATGCCTTGGAGCCCAAATCTGGTTGTTTCTTCTGAATGCTTCAAAGCAGGGAGTGAGTGAACATAATCAAGAGAAAGGACAGAACAAAACCTTGAGATTATTTTCTTTATAGAGAAATGATGCTTCTTACTGATTTACAATGTATTAAGGAAAAATTATACTGAAACTGTAAACCACATCAGTTAAAACTTTCCTAGTGAGGACAGTATCTGTGAATTACTTTTCTCTTGAAGCATATTCTGTTGAACAAATTCTATAAATAGGGATTGTCTAACAGAGTTAGATTGTTTTCAAAAGAGAGAAAATATTTATTTACAGGCTGTTACTCCATAAATTTACTGAATTTTCCATAAATCCATGGGTAATTGGTTAAAGGCATGGTAATTCATGTTTGGTTACATTATATAGCCTTACAAGAGAAATCCACCTCATAATCTCCTTAAAATGTTAAAGAAAAAAAACCTTTCTGAAAATAAGGTCCAGGTTGCTAAAGGTCAGCCATATCAAACTCACTGAAAACATGAAATCCAGAGTAAACACCAAGAGCTATGTGTATATAATTTTCTCACTGACAGACATCACCCTTAATGTATGAAATCTCAGCCATAATTAAAGACAATTTGACATCATTCCTACCATTTTACTGTCTGGATAACAGACATTCATTCCAATGAATCAGATATTCTTCAGTCAGATTCACTTAGATTAATTATAAACTGGGGAAAGAAATTATAAAAAGAATAAATAAATTGTTGATGACACAGAATAAGCTGTCAAAAGGGTTGACTACCATCATATTTTCTTTATATTCTCAAAATTTTTGTTTGAGGGAAAGCCTTGTATTGGCACATTGTCTTCTAGAAGTTTCTGGACTGAGTCCCTCCTATATGTTTTTAACTGACCTAAGAATGAACTGACACTGTCTTGAAATCATACAGTGTCTATTTTACTGCTAGGGAAATCAAAAGTGACCCAGGCCTCCAGGAAGATGCAGTGTCAGAACTAAGACTAAAACTTACTGCCACATAATCTTCATTCTATGTAATCATCCAAGTGGTATTTTTATAGTGAAAAGATGTGCCAAGCCCCTCCAACACTATTCTACTTTTTCTTCTGAAGAAGATTCATATCTGACTGCTCTGTAGCTTCTTTAATGAAACATTTAAGGTTTTGCTCAGTGAGATGGGCAACCTGCTGCGATAATTCTGTTTCCATGGACTTTGTTTCAGGAAATGGTACTGGTCATCCTATCTGATACAGATTGCTCTGCAAGCTGGTGGGAAGAAGGGTAGCATCAAAATACTCATTCAGCCTGAAACACTAATTTGCTGATCATCTGTAAAGGGCTCATTCATATTCTTCTGTTCTCTACATATGATCAAAACATCTACAGAAATTTTTGTTAACTGAAACTGGATACAGTACAAACTAGACAGGATATGGAACAGAGGACCAAAACCCTCTGTTTCTATACCCAACAAGTATATCTTATTCACGTACTAGTGGTCAGGTTGATCACTGGATTTATCTTTGAGAAGGAATTTTGCTCTATGTTAGAGCCAACGATCTCAAAAGTTTCCAATTCACCTTTATATTAACATTATTTATTTTTTATTACATCAAATTAATATATTCCTTTTAAATTGTTTATTCCACTACAGGGGACTAAGACTTTTTTTTTTTTTTTTTTAAATCTTTACACTTCCTTTTCATAAACTATACCCTACAACTCTACTAGAGGACTGATTTGTTAAATCTTAGTGATTAATATAGAGAGGAGGGAAGAAGATAAGAGCCTGTAATATGAAAATGAGAACAGATGTTTTGATGATACCTTCTGGCATAAAACTCTGTATAGCTTTTCTCCTTTACCACTTCCTCCCACAATTAAAAATAGAATAAAAGTGAAAGTAGAGTTTATATTCATATATGATGAAGAATTTCTAGGGATTATTAACAGACAGCAAGGCACCACCAGGAACATCAGGCAGAAATTAATCTCCTAGATCATCACTCTCACTTGACTTATGATTATCTGTTGTTCTGGGTAAGCTTATTCTTCTCATTTAAATAGTTCTGTAAGTGGCTATATGCAAAGCTTTCAGACTCCTTCTTTAAGCTTAAGACATTTGACTCACTTTCTGAGTTTCTCTGGTGATATCTTTTACTATTCTCAAAATATTTGTTTTCTTTTTCTTCTTTTTTTTTTTTTTTTTTTTTATATATATCTGATATCTATAGCATTTTATAGGATTTCCTTTTATCAGAAGAAAATTAAGTATTGCAAAGAAACTTTTTTCCACTTGAAATATGGGTTCTAGGTACTTTTATGTACATGGTGGATTTTGCCTTTTAACAGCATTGACATTCACTTATATTTTGAGTATTATGTCTGTGAAGGTGCAAATATGTAAAAATAGGAAACAAATTAGCATAATTTGCAGAAAAATCTGTGAGTTGCCAAATTTCACTGCACTCTGCATGGAAAGCTAAGAGAGAGCCCAGAACCAGAAATAATACTGGAGTGACACAAAGGTCAGATCAGTGAACACTCCGTGAAAGCTTTGGTTACTCAAGGAGAAGCAACATAAAGCCTTATCACAAGATAAAATCTTTTCTTTAAAAAAAAAAATGAAGGCTGAGATTACAATTGTTGGTGCTGAATGCAGCACTTAGTGCATCAATTTTGCACACTGTGGTCTGGAATAATTTCTCAAATAAGAAGTTTTCAAATTATGAATGACTGAGAAGAGACTGTTATAAAACAAAGTAGAATCTATACTGCACTTAAATTTTCAGGGTCTTCAGTGAAGCAGTCCTTATAATTTAGTAGCTACGTTTGCAGTATAGTCACTGAAAGTAGCTGTATTTTCTTGAAATGATCTAAGAAAATTAATTTACGTAACATTAGTTATGCATTTTATCAAATTGGATCTTATGCCCAATTTTAAAATATTCAGTATATGGAACAGAGTACAGTGATCAAAACCAGGCATTTATGGCAAAAAGAAATACAGCTGACATCTGAATTAAGAGTAGCACTGTTCAGCATTACCGATGTCACGTGATGATGGAACACATTACTCACTCGTCTGCACTCATGATCAAGCTACACTCTCAGCCCCTTCACTTAATCCATTCTTAAGCAAGGAATTATAACACTAATGCCAACAAATCCTCCATGCTTCCAAAAATTAATACAAAATAGTTTTCCCATAAATTGTGTTATCTACGACATCCAAAACCACTAGAGTTCAGAGTTACATGACAGAAGAGCAAATCTGGGGAAGTAACTGCTTTTTTCTGTGTGCATAAAATAATTTCTATTATACAGATAGCAAATGCGCTGAGAGAGAATCCATCTTTAAAAAGCTATTTATTTAATTCATGGTATTCCCATGATAGTAAAATCATATTCACAGTAATAGTGTGTACATATTTTCAAGAAATGTATGTTATGCTTCAGTGAGAATTAAATTAATATTGACATCTTACAAAGTAGTTAACCATCTTCTTCAATATTATGAACACAGACTTCTAATGAGGACTATTTTTGCCCTATATGACCTGTTAAAGTTTTCCTTATTGCAGATATACGATAAAATTTCTAATCTGGAAATAACTATGGTAACTGCAAGTAAACCTGATTTTTAATAGATATATTTTATGCCTCAACTGCCTACTACCAGCAGGTTTGATAAGAAGATTTTTTTTTTTCTTTCTAGTTGTAAAGATCATCAAAAACAGTGATGGCAAAATGTCAGATTGATCATCTGCCTATAATTTATCTTGAAAAAATAATTGAGTTAATTTCTTTCAGTTCATCTATAATTGCAGATATCTTAATCTGCACAAATACTCTTCAGAAACAATTAAATTTGCCTTTATAAGAAATTAATTAATTTCAATAAGGATTAATTTCTTACCTCTTTGTCCTGAATTCAGAATCATGCAAGCTTTTTTGCTCCTACAGATACCAGGGTATTTAGCAATTACTATTATGTATAATCTTGCTTTTTCCTCTAACAAAGCTTGAGTTCTCCTTGGCAAGGTCTCTGCACGCAAAATGTTATTCAGCACAAAGGGAACTTTATTATCTATTTCTTAAAAGATTTTGTAGCCATTTCTACCTCTGCAAAGTATGTGTAATGTTCTGAATTGTTTTATATATTTTTACAGGGACTATATTCACAAAGAGAAGAAGATATTGTATCACAGACAAAATACATTTAGTACATGCAGTAGAAAATTTATGTGTTAAATCCAAGCATTAAAAATTCAAATTTAATTGGAAGAGAAAGCAAAGGAAGGAAAAATTGAATAGAAGAAAAAATATTCTAATCAATAATAATAAACAATACATCACATAGCTATTGGTAGTATCACAGAATAACAGAATCATAGAATGGTTTAGTCTGGAAGAGGGGCCTCTCAAAATCTTCTAGTCCAAACACCCTGCCATGGGCAGGGACATCTTTCACTAGATCAGGTTGCTCAAAGCCGTGTCCAACCTGGCCTCAAACACTCACAGGGAGAGGACATCCACAACTTTTCCTGGAAAACACTTCCTGTGTTTCATCCTCATCATAAAAGATTTCTTCCTTATATCTAATCTGAACCTACTGTCTTTCAGTTTAAAAATGTTGCCCCTTGTCCTATTGCTACAAGCCCTTTTAAAAAGTCTTTCTCATAATCCCCCTTTAAGTATCGAAAGGCCGCAGTAAAGTGACTCCGAAGGCTTCTCTTCTCCAGGCTGAACTCCAAGTATCTCATAAGGGAAGTGTTTCAGCCCTCTGATCATACTCATGGCCCCTCTCTGGACCTTCTTCAACAGGTCCATGTCCTTCTTGTGTGGGAAATCCCAGATCTGGATGCAATACTCTAGGTGAGGTCTCACAAAAGCAGAGTAGATGGGAAGAATCACCTCCCTTGACCTGCTGGACACGGTTATTGTTATACAGCCCAGGATCACAGAATCATTAATAGCTTAGGTTGGAAGGGACCTTTAAAGGTTGTCTAGTCCAACACTCCTGTAATACATGGGGACAGCTTCAACTAGATCAGGTTGCTCAGAGCCCCATCCAACCTCACCTTGAATGTTTCCAGGGATGTGGCATCTGTCAATTCTCTGGACAACCTGTGCCAGAGTTTCACCACCCTCAAGGCTTTCTGGGCTGCAAGCACACATTGCTGGCTCATGTCCAATTTTTCATCTATCAGTATTCTCAAGTCATTCTCCGCAAGGCTGCTCTCAATCCATTCATCACCCAGACTGTACTGATACAGATCTAATATAATAATCTATGTCTCTAAAGAAATCTATGTATTTGAAAAATATTTTTATTGGTAGATACCTGATCTTGAACAAGCTATATTTCAGCATGCACCAGTTTGTTTCTCTGCTCTACCACTTTTAGTGAAAATAATATAATCTTCTTTAGGATCAAAAGCATTTTAAACTTGTCCTTGTGCAGTGTAAAAATCAAAATGATGATTTTTACCCTCTAGATAGGTCTAAAAATGAAAACTTAGAGTGTAAATAGAAACCATGCACAACCTATCTTAAATCATTTATAGATATTATCTGTGCAGGTTTTTTTTTTAAAAAAACAACTAGATTACCCAGTGTTTTTGTGCTGTAATGACATCAAGATTGATAAAACCAGAATCCTTAATGTTTCATTTAATAACAATTAATACATTAAAAAACAGTTTGAAAACCAGAAAAATTTAAGATATTGTTCTTTATATGTTGAATATTTGATCAGGATAAAGTTTTGGTCATAGCTTATTGTCATTTTCATGGGCAATCAATGATATATTTTCATCTAGATATGTCAGGATAAGTATTTTTTATTGTCAACTGCACTGATTATCGGTTATCTTCTGAATTACTTCAAGATCCACACTCTACACTATTACATGTGATACTGCACACCTTCAAATATCTTTACAACTAACAAACATTTAATTAAGCTTCTACGTTTTCAATGAACAGGATATTAGTCAAATTATACACTAAACATTAATAATTATAAAAATGTATACTGTTATTAAAACAATATATATCACTGAATCGAAAGAGTAAAAAAAAAAAAAAACTAAAAAAAAATTAATTCTATGCAATTTTTTAATGTAACTCAGGAACACAAACTACTTCATTTGCAAAAGAAAGGGGGACCAACTCCCTATAAGGATAAAGGACTTACTGATGTTGACCTGAAACTCATAACACACCCATTTTCTATTTTTCCATTTGTGACAAATACAAAGGGTGTAGAACTATATATGTACAACTTGCATGTAGGCATATTTGCTCACACATACATACAAGCATGCATGCACACACATACACACTGCACAAAGACCCATGGAGAGATTTCTAGGAAGACAAAATTAAGCTGTAATGGACATCATGCTGATGGTATCCATATGTCAGATTTCTGAACATGTTCATTCAGTGTCCACTGTAGTATGTTGCTATATCCAAAGAAGATGTAGATCATTTCCATCTTTGTGCATAAAGGCTGAAACTCTTTCCTCATTATATTATTTTCTTGATGAAAGATTAAAAAACAGATTTTGAAATAATTTTGTAGGTATGCAAATTAAGCTTGATTTGCTGTTGTGGTTTGAGCCTGGTCGGCAACAAACCACCTCAGATGGTCACCCTCCCTTCCCCCTCCCCACCTGGGAATGGGGGAGGGAATTAGAAGGGTGAAGGGAGACTAGCAGGCTGAGATAAGAACAGTTTAATAATGGCAATAAAACAAGAACAATGACGATGATGGGGAAAACAAAAAGAAATATATAAACAGGCAATGTACAGCGTAATTGCTCACCACCCGCTAACCAATATCCAGCCCGTTCCCGGCCAGCGACCCCAAGATACCAAGATCCCACAATCACAATCCCGGAAGCGAGAGAGCTCCTTCCCAACCACCCCTCCCTTATATAGTGAGCATGACGTTCCATGATATGGAATATTTTATTGGCCAATTAGGGTCAGGTGCTGTGGCCGTGCTCCCTCCCTGCTTCCTGTGCCCTTGCGCACAGGCAGAACATGAGGAGTCGGAGAGTCCTTGAAGTCTCGGTAGCAGCTGAAAACATCAGTGTGTTATCAGCATTCTTCCCATACCAAACCCAAAGCTAAATCCAAAACACAGCACTCATCTAGTCCCTGAAAAGGAATATTAACTCTATTTCAGCCCAAACCAAGACATTTGCTTACTCTGTCTTTGCTTAGGCAAAAGAGTTAACATTTCCTTTTTTTATAAAGTATGTTGTTTTTCCACTGTCAAGAAGTTAAACATGAACTTTTCCCCTTCATTACTTAATACTACATTATTTCACCTAAGTGATATGGGATGTTACACCAAGTCTTTGGATCAAATATCTTAAAATTAATTATTTCACACAAAACCATTTTAATCATTTTCAACAGACGATTCAATGATTTTAATAAAATTATTCCACTGATTTATTCTATAGCTGAGAGCAGAATATAGGCAAAAACATGCATAGGGAAGCAGTTTTGTATCAGGCAGGAACATGAAAGAGAAAAAAAGGAAAAATATCAGAGTAGATATAAATACTGATATTCATTAACATCGTCTTATAATGTTAGCTCTATAATTGCATTATTGAAAATAAACATCTATAGTAACCATAATAATGTAACAGTAGTGATACTTTTACAGCTATTTCCACAATAAAAAATTCTTGTGTTCTTTAAAGAGAAGCACAATACCATTTGTACTTGTTGATATGTGCAAAATTATTTACGTTTGACTATAAGAATTTAAAAAAAAAACACAGATGACAAATTTTGAACAGAATACAGGACATGTGCCATGAAGAGGTAACATTTTTTTTCTTAAAATTAGTCCATGTCATTAAACTTGAAAAGTAACTGTATCACTGTTGCTGCAGGTATGTAGGCTATTCTTTTTTATTTAATATGCATTAACTCATTTTAATTTATCTAGTAGGTACTAAGTAAGCTTACTTTGCAAGAGCCTTCCAAAAAGGGAATAAGTTCAAGAAGAACAATTTGTTCTTATTCATTGTGAGAACAAATGTCAGCTGTCAACTTCAATAGTATAGTCACAAGGCTTGCCAAGTTATAAGTAGTTGTGAAAATCAATCCATCAAGCTGTATGCCAATTGTTCTGGTGAATTCTCTGAAATCTGTATGTTAACTATTTTAACCTACAGTTTCTAGTTCAGGAGAATTACAAACCTGGTTTCACATCAGAAGGAGAACTAAAGAAAGCACAGTCACACAAGCCTAGGGTGGACCATAGAGCAGGGCTAAGTACTGTACAGATGTTACTTCTGAGTTTTTGCATGACTTGGCAAAATTCTTCTCATTCTTTTTCTCCTTCACTTTTATTTGTTGCCCTTCACATAAAAGTCAGTGGGTTCCCAAATAAAACTGAGGCCTCTAGCCATAAGGAAAACATGTTTAATGATACAATAGCAGCCACAGACATTATTGGTGTGGTATTAGAAAACAATAATAAGGATCTTAGTCATTGAAATGGGGCCATTTGCCTGTACAAACCTGCTATGTTCTGGACAAGGAGCTGAAGTTCCAGGCAGCGTTGACGTGGGGGTGGATGCCAGAAGACCTGATCAGGGAGCAGGTTGAGCTGATAAACTGAGATTTAGATTACATCATATTTTAGATAATCTTGGAATATAAACCAATTTTAAAACCTCCTATGGAATAGAAATCCTGAGAAAGAACAATTTGGAAAATAACTGCCCATGATGTTCACTAAATAATACATACTCCTGTTCTCTGAACATTTTCAAATGAAATTTGTATTCTTTTTCATTCCAGAATGTAACGATTAGTAGAGCATGTAGCCTTCCACTCCACTGCAAAGCCAAAGGAGACTAGATACTGAGAGACAGATGGGATTTTCCAAGGGCATCCAAGCCTACCAGACCTTGGAATCTTCATCAGGGCTCCTGGAAGCCCTGAAATTTCACTTCAAGTCAGAGTCTTTGAAAGATTTGGATCCCAGCAGAGTATTTAGAAACCCAGGTAAATTTCACAATGATGTCCTGGGTTGAGTGAGTGGTGGAGTTTTTTGGTGGCAGAGGAGGGAGCTATCAGGGCGGCCCCCTGTGAGAAGCTTCTCAAAGCTCCCCCAGCTCCACGTCAGCTCCACTTCTGTTTGGGAAATTGAGCCAATCGGCTGCGCCTCTGCAATAATGTATTTAAGAAGGGACGTGGTGACGTGCAGTCGGACTTGTGAGGAGGAGTTGCTGCAGCTGCATGAACACCAAGGTCAGTGGAGGAACGGAGGAAGAAAGGGGGGGGGAAGGTGTGCCGGAGAAGAGACCCCCCTGTATCCTGTGGTGAGATGGCAGGGCGGCCCCCCCTGCCACCCATGAAGTTCTACAGTGGAGCAGACATTGATTTGTGGCCTGTTGTTCCTGCTCAGCTAATCAAGGTTCTGTGCCCAAAGAAGGCCGGGGTCTCATGGGAAAAGGTAGCCCCGCTGCTGTAATTCAGCGCTGGGAGGATTGCAGCAGGCGGGGGAGTCCCATGCCGGAGCAGCTCGGGAAGGGCTGCAGCCGTGGGAGAGAATCCAGTCGGAGGAAGTTAGTGACCCATGATGGAGCAGTGTGGGGAACACTGCGGCCCATGGGAGGAATTCAAGTCGGAGAAAGTTTGTGGAGGACTGTCTCCTGTGAGAGGGGGACAACGATGGAGCAGGGGGAACAAGTTTCAGACACTCCCCTCACCGAAGATGAAGGAAGTGGCAGCACTGACTGCACCCCCTATTCCCTGCCCCTGCGCCACTGGGGGAGGAGGTAGAGATATCGAGCGCAGAGCTGAGCCAGGGAAGAAGAGACAGGTGGGGGGAAGGTGTTCTCAAGATGTGGCAATGCTTCTCATTGTCTTACTCTGTTATGTGTTGTTAGTGTCTGTAATAAATGTATGTTCTTTTTTTTTTCTTCCCCTAATGAGTCTGCCTTTTGCTCATGACCATAAAGGGGAATTTTCTCCCCATCCCAGTCCTATCTCGGACCCCAAGACTGGCTCTCTGTCCCTTCTCATTGCTGGAGGGGAAGGGAGAGAGAGGTGCTGCATTGTGGTTGGCTGCCAATCAGGCCTAAACCACGACAAATGATTAGACAGAAGTTTGTTTAATTCAAGATGTTTCTATCAAATGCTTGTCCTCTACAAACCAGAAAAGAATTAATAAATAGACTTTTGACAGCAAATTTCCAGATATTTCTTATTGTAATTAGGTTCACAACCTGAGATCATTCAATTGTCCAATTCCGATGTCTTTGAATTAAACTGAAAGAAGGAAAATGCTAGAAAAGTTCAGCTTTCCTTGGATATAGTTGTATATATATATATGTTCTATCTAGTAGAAATAAACATTAATCCTTACTTTATAATCACAGCTCTCTGGTTTTGTGTTAAATGTTTTCATCTTATGAAGTGCTCTTGGGCTTACTGTGAAAGTTATAGAAAAAATTAATCCAATTTGCAAGGTGCATCATTCTGAAAGCTCATGCAGTGAGAAGTACTCCTTGTCATCATATGCTGCAAATTGTGTTTGAAATTAACCTTTTAATTTTAAATGGTATTACTGAATTTCCTGGAGAGGATTTACACTGCTGATAGATGGTATTTTTCACTTCAAAATTTAGTTGAAAATTCTAAAAAAAGATAAATTATAATCTTAACCATTTAGTAATTGAGATGCAAAAGCCACATTTTGAGTCTCTGAATTTTTTAAAAAACCTTGATTAGATTATTAGTTAAAATTTTTTTAATTGAAATATGTGTAAATCAGAATTTATTCCCAAGTTTATCCTGTGGAATACAGTATAAAGCAGCATAGATCTGATTTAATATGATTGCCTTTAAACATTAAAACTACAGCAAAGAAGAATTGAACTACACGCAGAAAAAATAAGCAAAATCAGTATAAAAATGTTAGAAATTGTATCACTGACATGAAGAGCCCCCTGTCCAAACAAACAAAAATTATTTTATTTTGTACAAGCAAAAAACGTATATTGATTTATCTCAGGATAACACTAAATAAATCAAGGCAGATTTCTCTTAATGAGGTTTCCTATTTTTGTCTAAATTAATCTGAAAGCAAATCCCTCATGTGAGAAAAATGGGTACATATTCTGAAGCTCTGACTGCTTACCAAAGGATAATGGATCACAGTCACTTTTCAGGATCAGAGAATAATATTAAGTTACCGCAGAAAAATAAGTAGCTGATACCAGTTAATATCTATATAAATCCATACTTTTCCTTCGAATGGTCTTTGTGTTTAGTCCGTTGGTAAAACATTAGAAGCTTTAGCATGTGAAAGGCTTAATTTGAAAAACCTTATAATGTAGCCCTGCAAGCTTTTTTTTTTTTTTTTGTAATTTTAAAAAAGAAAACTAGTGATTATATTTTTAGTCATATCTTACACACTTTATTACACCAATAGTAAAGAACTTCCTGTTTGAAATGACACATGAAAACTAAAGTGATGCTGCAGAAAATATACAGATATATGTAGAAGAGCAGTAGAATCTAGCCTGCTATGTCTACAATTCAAGGTGAAATAGAAGTGTCTGATTCACAGCAGGTCAGATACGGTTGATCCTACATTTTCTTGAATACATTATATTGAAATTTCATTAATCACATGATTCAATAGTAGTTTTAAGTAGAAAATTAATTCCACATCAAAACTACCTATGTTTTGTTTAAAGATATGGAAAGCCAAGAGAGCTGCAAATATTCCAAAAAACCCAGAGATGATGCTCAAACAGCTTTATCTCTGTGGAAAAAGCTGAGGATCTCATAACGGAAAGAAGTTTTCCTAATATATATCCAGAAGAACGAATGAGAGAAAGGCCACTTGGAAACTGTGAACAATTTCATTTTGCTTTTAGTTCTTCTTTTCACACTCTACTGTAAACATGATCAGAAGCTTAGAGAAGCAGCAGCTAACTTTGTTGCAGTTAGTTTCCCTGTATATCTTCCAGCTGCTATTTGGATTTTATATCCACTTCAGGAAAGGTCCAGGACAACAGGCATTTTAATAGCCCAGTGAACACTTGCTCTACTCATTGGGTGCAGTTACAAAGTCAATTCAGTTGAGATTCACTGAATCTGAATGAAGAAAACACAGTTGGAAACCTCCTTGGTAGCTAAAAACAGCTACACATTAAATGTAAAACCAACAGTCCATTTGCTCATCTTGACTTAATAGTTGTTTTTCTCAAAAAAAAAAAAAGATTTTTTTTTTTTTTTTAATTATGGTATGACAAAGATAGAGGATAGTCCTCTCTCTCCTCGTGCTAAACCAATTTACTTCCTATTTTGCTAATCTGACAGTTATTTAAAGACCTGATTCCATGAGTGATGCTTGTTTTACTTTGACAGAGTCCAGTCTGACTGAGTTATTGTGCTATATAAAGTGTTGGTAGGATACTCATCCTTGTACAATTCCTAAATATAAATGCAGCATCTTACTGAAAGGATGCATAACTATCAGCTGTATAGCAATACGTATAATTAATCAGACTGTTCTGAAGTGCTTGGAGTGACAAATAAAAGTAGGTGAACAGGCTTGAATTTTTGGTAGAAAGATTTAGGAAAGTTGGGATGGAGAGAAAGTAGAAATTCTTGGGTAGAATTTTTTAAAAATATAAGAACCTTAAAGGTTTTGAAATTTAACATTTTAGTACAAAATATATGTACAAAATGGATAAAAACATGTGTTTTCATGATATTTATATATTTCATAATGGCTGGTGAATTTCTAATATTCTAATTATAATGTTGACAAGCAGTTCAGGACAACTGCTCAAAACTTTGTTTTAAAAAAATATTTCAGCTATGGGTTCCTAGAAAAGGGAATGATGGTTAACTGCCTTCATTATCATGACTTGTTCATGCTGTGAACATATGAATGATTCTCCAAATGTGGTATTGCTTATACTGTGTAGTTTTGTTTTGGGCCCATATAATACTCTTGTAATTTTCTTTGCTTCAGAAAATCCATTTTCTAAGTGTTTCTTCTTTTGTTTTGAAGATATGAAAGATAATGAAAATGGTGGAAATACTTTTCACTGCTTAATTGCAAAAAAAAAAAAAAACAAACCAAACATTAAACAACTACAAAAATGAAAAGAAGAATGGAGATAAGTCCCATAAGATTAGTGCTATCTTCTGCAAGTTCTGCTCACAAATATTAGGTATTGCTGCACACTGGTATATATTCCTTATCAGTTAGACTTAGTTTTGCATATATTAAATGCATTGAATATGATTTAATACAAAAATATTTTATAAGAAACATCTGTAGAAATTAAAAGCTGGGGATTGATAATATGCATGCAGCATTCTTAATGGAACAAATAGTATTTTAACAGATAGATTTATTTTAAATACCAATTGTTCAGTTGGGTTTGAAAACAACACTTTCTGTGTCATACGGTATAAATAACACTTTGGTTGACAAGGACTGGGGAGTGGAGGAGAGAGAGAGAGAGAGAAAGCAGTCAAGCACAAGAACGGGATTCTTAATAGATGCAATGTATAATAACAATAAGGACACTGACAACAAAGTGTTCCTCTTCTAATGTCTTTATATTTGCTTTCGGGTACTTATTCCATTTATTAATAGGTAGCAGTGTATTTGGTATTGTTTTCAAAATAAAATTCTGAATTAATTTGAAAAAAAAAAAAAAAAAAAAGGATTAAGGAAAGGGAAAAGATAAAGCCAAACTAAAAAATAACTTAGAAAAAAAAAATCCAATATAATTTAAGCCACAGTGTTCTCCCTGTTTTTACAACTGATTTCCTAGAAGCTGAATCTCAACAAGGTGAATAAATGCACCTTCCCTGCTGCCCTGTCTATCTATGCATGTCTTGAGATCAGGACATGTGGGTTACTGCTGATGATGAACACTTCAGCATGAAACTCCTGTCACTTCCTGAGCTACCTCCCCTCCAGAATATTCCTGAACTTCTTCCAATCTTATTCTAGAAGTAAATTGTACAAAGCTTTTGAAGAGTCTGCCATCCTTCAGCTACATTAAGCTGAAAAAACAGCAGTGCCTTCATACTCAACAACTTTTAGTAACCTTGAAAATCAACACACCTTTGTGTGTTATTCTGACCATCTTCATTGTTATTACCAATGTGACTTTTAAATTATCATGCCTTTTGCTTCTTTTCTTTTTAACCAGAAAACATTTAATGAGAAACAGGGACACAAGAGCCAAAATACATATTAAATGTCGTAATCTTTATATTAGCAGTCATATTCCCAACAATCTGATTTTACTCCCTTTCCTTGAACCCTTCTTCCCAGTGACAGCTGAAGCTGAGGAGTTTCCATTCCAGCTCCTCTTGTGGCTAGGACATGTCCATGGGGAAGTAGGAGAGGTTTACAGGATGTCTAGATTTCAGTACCTGCAGGTCCTTGTTTTGTTGCCTGGCTGGCTCCAGCAGGGTCTCTCCAAACCAAGGCTCAGTACTGATTCTTGGGGCGGTTTATTCCAGAAACTGCTCCCAAGAAGCAAATCTGATAAGACTGAATCAGATTTGGCTCTTTCAGCCATACATAGTCCTCTGCAACTATACTAGAAGACTCTGCTCTCAAATGTTGCCACATGCCTTCATATTGTATTCTACAGTACCTAACACATATTACTGATTTCAGGGTCTTGTGCTAGATTTAGGCTGCAAAAATTTGTTGGTCTACAATGCAGCTTTCATGTCTTTTAGAAGCTTTGATCTAAAAAATAGCTCCCATACATGGAGTTCAAGAAAACATGGCCAAGTGCTGTGGAAGCAGCCAGTGTGTTTAAAATGGATCTAGGCCCACCCAGAGTGTATACAAGCCAATCTGTGGTGTATGAAACAGCCCCAGAGCTGAAGCTGGAGCCAGGAAGGCAGCAGTCACTAGTTGAGGTTAAATCAGTGACACCAAGCTCAGGCCATGGAGAGGCTGAGCCCCTGCACTGGTGGGTCAGTGCACAGCCAGTCCTCCTCCTGCTGAGGCCAGATATATTTACTGAGCTACAATCTGTGTCCTGTCACTGATTGACAGGTAAAATTTCATTCAATTTGTCCGCCTAATTAGAATTCTGGATATTACAAGATTACCATCTTTCTTGAAAATGTTAGAGATGCCTATATATAAGGTTAGGAACCTAGTTTTGGACTTCTGTTATGGTAGAAGAACATCAAATTAATAAAGGAAGGCTTGTTCTCTTAGACCTTTTCTCTGAATCAATGACACTTTTAAAGTAGGAAGAAATGATTTTTTTAATTTTTATTGAACGGAAATTCTCCTACCTCCTAAATGGAATACTACACATAAGTGTGGTAAATTAATAAAGTATTTTTTTAATATTTTTTTAATTCCAATTTATTAAAACCCATAGATTTTGGAAATATGAATAATAGAAAACAAAATAAATCCAAGTGGGAATATATAAGACCCATATTACACTGCTGAACAAAAATCATTGGAAACCAAACTTGGTAAAAAACAATCTAAACATCGTCACACCAATAGATTTTTGAGTTTAAAATATTCACTGAGGGACAGAAATAATAATAATTAATGTTTTGCACTTACACATGATCTATTATCTGAAGATCCTGAGTACTGCACATTATTATCTCATTAAAACTTATAACACCCCTGTGCGGGAAGAAAGGGCTTTATTATAGATATTTTACAGATGAGTAAACTGAGGTATTCAATTAAGAAAAAACATGAAAGCTCAGTAGCAATATTATCCCATATTGCCACAGCAGTTAAAAAACAAATGCCATAATTTTGCCCATTAAGGAAAAGCAGAAACAAAGAAGTGATTAAAGCTTTTCTTCTGAAAAGAGGACAGACCTTCATTTAAAGCACCAATTTGTGTTTAATAAGTTAAAATAGCACTTTGGAAAGACGGTTTAAGAAAGAAAAGACAGAAAATGTTGCCCAGAGAAGTTAGAGATGTTCTATTTTTAGAGATTTTCAAAAATTTACTGCGCAATATGCCAAACAACTTGAATGTAGCTCTGTTTTGAGCAGAAGTTAGACAAATGACTCCCAGAAGGTCCTTTTGGACCAAATCTTTTTGTGATTTTTTTATAATCAGTAATACACTTCAGATATTGAACTCTCAACTATGTAAGAATTCTTAATAAAAATCATCCATCATGGTCATTTACAAACTCCACAATATTAAAGAAATAACCTATCACAATTTTCACTCCAAGGAGATAATAAATCCCAGAATTCTTTTGAAGTCCATTAAGAATTATACTATTCTTTTATTTGTCAAGTTAACAGATGCTAGTCTAAAAAACAGAGGTAAACACACACAAACAGAAAATCACAGTCATATGAAATATTAACTCTTATTCACACATATCTGCAGAATTGTGTTCATTCTATTTTAACTGAGTTTTGATAACTCACTGGAGACCATTACACTTCATCCAGGTAATTTCATGATTTTCCTAACTATATCAGTTGGAAAACAAGCCTTATAATTTAAAACATTAATCTTAGACCTAGAATTATATTTTGTTTAGCTTTTTAACTTATTTAGTGTAAAAATACACATATTTTGTTAAACATTCCATTTACCTGTTTTTAAACATGTAGTAGCTCCCTGAAAAAATTTATACTCAGAACTTCTATAGACTTTTTTTCCACAATAAAAAAGTCACTTACTTTCTTAAATTTTCATAAAATGTAATGACAGCTCTCAGATGGCCTAACAAAATCACAAAGTACCTTTCAAATTTTCAATTTTCCTTTTTTCTTCCTCAAGAATCAAAGTATCAGAAGAATTAATATAAGTGTCCCTGTTAATTGTGTCATTTTCCATTTGGTAAACATTCAGTGTTCACTTACTCTAATTGAGAACTTCCTTCTGCTTCCTACTGATATAAAACCACTTCTGCGTACTGAACAGTTTGATTATTGTTTGTTCAGAATATTTTTCAAGGGTAGTGGTGAGTAATTATGCTATCCGTAGAGTTTGAGGACAGAAGGAACTTCAACCTGGTCTGACTTTCTGTAGACAAAAGGGCATTAGAGTGCACTTGGCCCTTCTAGAAAGTAATGATTTACAGGTACAGAAGTAGAGAATACACAAGTTCATTGAGGACTTTCATATATCTTTATCACTAATGGGAACATTGCTGGCTGTTTTCTACATCATGGAAGTTTTCATATGGGCTATGACACAACCCTTCATTATTTCTTCCTGATAAAGCAAACCCTTACATCTTTCACTATAAACTGTCTAATCAATTTTAGACATTCAGCATTGTCCACTCCAGTTTTTCATCAGACTTTTTAAAATGAGCAGACAGTGTACTATCCTGTCTGTCTCGAGGGTGAGGGAAACTGAATGTCCATACTATACTGTCGTTACCTTACTTATCTTGTATAGGCTAAGAGACATATTTCTAATAAACTGGAGAACTTCATTATGGTATGGCTATGTAATGTAGACACAATGAGGATGGCTTCCTTTAGCCATGCTAAATCCATCTTCATCATTGGGTACTGGGATTATGTAATTTTTGATATTATATTATAGTTTTAGACTGTCCCCTTTCATTATAGAGAGTAAATAAGGGGAAATAAGTTATCACTGTTACAAACATGAAGTTTTGAAGCAGCTGGACCAACATTTTTAACAATAACATGAGTTTTTAACAATTTTGTTTTAAAAAATGTCACTGATAGGTGACCATACTCCAATGACTAAATTATTGTGTACCCCTGTATGAAATTCTAGATGTACCACCTTCTGACTCAAACTAGACTCTACAGATTTTTAATGTGATGAAGTGATTATTTTTGATCCTTTTTGTTAAAATCTAGCTTGAGTCTTTTAAAGACTGGGAAACTCCTCAAAGACACATGTACAACTGGAACAGAAAAAAGGAAAAACTGCCCCTCATGAGGCCCCAAATTGAGATAAATCAGAAATTTTACATCTCTGCTATTTAGTTTCTGACAGAACAAGGAAGTAATACTTCTTAAGTAAATTGCAATTTATATATATATAAAAAAAAAAGTTACAGTATTGGAAATGTTAATGCACAGCTTTCTATACTTCAGAATTATCCTGCCTATTAGTTATAAGAAATACTGGACATTGTTTATATTTCCTTCATACATATTCTTAGCTCGTTATGTATTCTCACAGATAACCCCATCACCTCCACAGGTTATGAGATCACCAGTGGATGTAATAAAGGTCCTTCCATAATTCTCTTTGTTCCCATTCTCATTGTTCTTCCTAGGACAGAATTTTTAAACTGTATAAGGAGAAAGCTACATTACATCTACAATAAAAAAAATAAACAACCAAACAACAAATTGTATCGTCAACTTTCTTTTAAATTAGTTTTGACACTGTAGGAAAGAATAGACTCAAAGGCAGGAGTCAGCCTTGTATGCCGGTACATATCACTTTGGACGTATTCATTATCTATTTTCAATTACAGATGTCATGTATATTGAAACTAGTGAATCTTTGCATTAAATTCAAGAGATTCAATGCTCTAGAGAGCTGAGAGTTCAGACTAGTTTGCTATTGACTTTAGATAATCTACTCTTTAGTAAAATATTTTTTTTGTTAATGATTTTATGAATAGAATGAGGAATAAAAGGTAATTTAATTTCCTGTTCTTTTTCATTGTTTGGTGTACAGTAGAATTTTGTTTTCTTGAAACAGTTACTTTTTTAAAATGAGTTATGGCTTGATATAAAACCCTCTGAACACATAGCTCCTGCATTAGAAGAAAAAGAAGGCAAGACAAATTCCATTTCATTTAGTAACAAAATGATAGAGGCCATTGTACTCAATTTCAACTCCCTGGCATGACTGAACAGAAGCTTAGAGGCTTAAGGTACTTTCCAGGAAATTATATAGCAATACCAAATCTAGCATATAGATATGGCACTTCAAGAGATTAAAATGTTTAAAGACAGATGCAGTCTCTTACAAACCTTGGAAAAACCTCCCTCATTTCCATAAAAGGTTGATATAGCCCTTTAGGTATTTATTGATGTTTGACATAGCCACAGTAATTTTATTATTTTTACCCTGAGATATTTGACCTTGTTCTGAAACATCTAGATCATAATATATAAAGATGCAGTTAGATAATGCCAGCAAACAAAATTAACAGTTTTATTGCTAAAAATGACCCTTATAGGTAAAAATCTTAAATGGTGTTATTAATAGCTCTTTACTCATATTAAGCAAATTCTTAACTATATAATCCATTCTGCCTAAACAAAAAAAGTTAATTGTAGAGGTAGCTCATAATCAAGATTAATAATGACAACCATATAATGTGCTCAGATTAAGAAGAAAAAAAGTCAACTGAGCAGAGAGAACAAAAGAGACACAGCAGCATTGTAAACACAGATTATATTTAACAGAGCATTTCGTATTTATAAAAACTTGATAGTTTTTAATCTCAAGCAGACTTTGGTCCTTTTGCACATAAAACTATGACATTATATCTGACCATAGTCTTTTCTTTACCAGGTATCTTTTCTTGACTGTGTAGGCTTGAAATAGAGCTAAATGCAATATCCATTTAATTAATCTATTTGGCATAGAATATGAAAAAATCATCTAAATTCCTAATTTTGAGGCAGTGGTAATTAAAAACCTTTTATGATCAGTTGTTTCATCTCATAACTCCATTCTTTCACAATCCATATGCAATCAGATGAGCTTACTAATTAAAAAAATAAATACTTCTCAATACTGGCACAAAGACAACATTTTCACTTTTGTATGTTGCTATGAATGCTTTTTAAAAATATGTTTCATATATTTAACTTTATGAAAACTTTTCCAATATCTGAAATTCAAACTAATTGCAAACTATGTGGTATTCAGTGGAATATTGGCTGCTATCACAAATATTGGACACTTACTTTATCAACTAAAGAAATATTCTTGTTTAAGTGAATGGAAACCCTAGGCTTACCTTTTTCTTTTTACCATATTTATTTAAAACTAGATAAATACTTTACATGCTTTATAGCTGAGCAAATGTTATGGGAAGAAAATGGTCACAATTTTATATTTGCAAGATGCTGAATTCCCATTTAACTGATGAATTTCCATACCTCAATGCAAAAGAGCTTTATTAATATCTGAAGGCTGCACTTATTGGAACTTTAAAAGTCAGACCAAATCAAATGACTTGCATATTTCTTCCCAAATCAAATTAGAATATTTTATTCTTGAATCAATAGCTTTTAAAAGTCATGCTCTATACTGTAATTAAAAATAACTGTGAAACAGATCCACTTCAAAATGTTGAATGCCTTTGTTCTGTCCTTGATTCAGTCCAACAATTAGTGCTTCAAAATGTTCATCCTTTCCTCCTAGAACTTCATATCTTTGGGAAGTCACCTGTCACACAGTCCAATAGATGACATTAAACTTCTAAACTGAAACACTGAGGTTCCCATACCAGGATTTGGGGTATTTTGAAAGGCAAAAATCATATGCTGAATGCGGAACCGCATGGTGCTGGCTAAGAAATATCTCCAGATGACTGTGCCTCGAACCCATTTCATCTCTAGCTGTCTGCATCCATTCTCTTCAGGAGTAAAGCCTATTATTCTTCACTGAGAAACAATAGTCATCTTTCAGGGTTTTAAATGATAAGACACAAGAGATTTACAGGTATATGTCAGGGCCCTGAAGGCACCAATAAGGCCTCTGTGGCCCTGCCCAGCCTCTCTGATGACTCCTCAGGTCCCTTCCTATAGGCCCAGAAGCCCCATTTCATCTCAGTCCCTGTTGCAGTGATGTTGTAGGAGAGTCCATCTCCATCTGTCTCTGCTCTGTCTCCTGGATGGACTTCAGCCCTACACTGCAAGTAGATAGAGTCTTCAGACCCACCTTGTCTCCAGTCTTACCTCTGGCCCCTCAGCTCCTGGCTGGACTTTGTCAATGGACCCTGGACCGGGTTCATCGCTTGATGTGTCTGGGTTATCCTCTGCTACTAGCCCCTTGTTCTGCTCACAGTGTCCTGACCATATTTGTGGAGCACTGTCTGTGATGAGGTCACTCTCACTGCTGTCTGACAGACTGTTCCTATTACTTTATACCTTTATGAATTGAATCCTAACCAATGATGTGAAAAATCTTGATTCAGAGAGTTTCAGATCCTGAAATTATTTGTGCTGATGTCTTCTATTACCAGGGGTGATCTAGTCTCAAGGTCATCAATTATCTTTCAAAAGATGCAACCTTCACTTTTTTTCTCTTCCTCAGTGAAGAAATAGTACATAAAATGAGAAAAGAAAATGTGGAGATAGAGACAAAAATTAATTACTTTTTAGCCTAATTGTTAAAAAACTCTTTAGAGAGAGGACTCATTAAAAGTTTTGACAAGATCTGAATCTTTACAGGAAATCTATGAAAAAGGTGTGAGTGATCTAACCACAAGGCTACAAAAGCAGTCTTCACTTTGTTTCTCAGGTTATGCAACCTCTTTGGAATCACATTTTGGGGCTGATATGCCCCTATTCTGGCTGAGTCTTGTATTAAGCTTGTTACAGAATTTAAGCCTTGAGCTGGTTCCTTATATGAACAATACTTGGCACCTATCTTCCAGTGATACCATGAATTTTAAGTAATAAAGGAATGGAATTATAATACATGCAAAATATTGCTTTGCACAGTAACTGAACACCCAAGGTGGAGCAATTTTAAGAGCAAATGTAAAAGTTTTCTCTTCTTTAAAGACATCTGAAGTCCTCCAAGTAAGCCTCTTGCCAGTTGAGCATTCCAAATGCTACCTACCACAGTGTACTTCAGTGTAAGAGGTTAAAAAAACATACTAGTTTTAACATGCAGTATAAATTACCACCTCTGCTAACATGTCAGCCATTGTATATGATATAGCAAGTTCAAAACAGCTTACAGTATAGCTGTATCAAGTCATTTTTGCATGATGAGTGGAGGTTCTTAATACCATATTGTCATTTTGAATTATATTCTGTGCACTTGTATGTGAACTATAATGGTCTGAGAACTGTATCAGTAAACTCACAGCAAGTTGAGATGACATACATTAAAAAGCCAGAAAGAATGAAAGGGAGAAAGAGAGCAGGAATGCTAATGCCACTGCTTTTATAATACATTTGTTTCAGAACAACAGATGCACTAGCATTTGCTGATACACTGGTAAGCCTAAGGTACTCACAATTCAAAGAACAGAGCAATATACAGCTGTATCTGTTATTCATGCATATACAGCCACATAGGTGCAATCTTTTCCTTTTTTAATGCATAGGAAAAATTAAAGATTTATGGAGAAAGGTGCTCCTTTTCTCAAAAAATTCCCTGTGAAATTATAAATCATGCAATATGAATATCTGCAGATAGAGAAGCGTGGAATAAAAATTACCAAACACAGACACTAACTCTAAGCAACATCAGCTAGCAAATCATCCACCTAAGATGCAGTGGTAAGGACATCATTTCAAGCTACATTGGATACTGCATGGTATAATACAAGACATTTTGAAAGATAATTAGATGCATAATTTCCTATACAGACTGAATGAGAAGTCCAATCAAACTAAATTTGTCATTCTACTGACACATTTTTGCTATCCTAATGTCAATTTGCTGTTATATTTTCCTCCCACTGTGGTGTTATTTTTGGTGAGGAAGAGTGCCACAGAGCCCTGAGGTATATTTTGCACAAATCAATATATCAGAATGACAGCTATGAAACTCATTTACAAAAAAGACTACATAAAGTTTGAAGAAGAAACTGTAGTGAGCACACCAATAAATTTATGCTTGTAAGACTGTCTCTCACTTTTTTCTTTTGCCTTACATATATTTTTGTTTATAACAAAGGCAAAAATTTTATGAGTTACAGATGATTGAGACATTTATAATCCTATATTAGTGATGTCAGAACTAAAAAGGTCAACTAAACAGCACAGTTTCAGGTCCTTATGAAATATAACAACAAAAAATTCTTCCAACTGACTTCCAATTCCTATGTCTTCAATATCTTTTCCTGGTAGACTTTATTGTAAATTCTGGGATCAAATAGTGTAAAAATGGCAAAATTCCAATAAATCTACACTGGTTTAAATGAAATCAATAAAACTTCTCTTCCTCCCTCACACGCATGCATGTGCACACGCACACACACACATACACTCTCTCATAGAAGTCTCCTCAAATTATTATCTTCTTGTTTGTGGTGATAAATATGTATACTTTACACTAAGCACAGTTCATTAATTAAAATATGAATTATATTTATTAGAGCATTCAATAACTACAGGTTATAAATTCCACATAAGTAAACCTGCACATGTGGACTGAGTGTCATTTATCTCTGCATCCTGGTTTCTTCAAAAGATGATGTTCAATGATTATTTCCTCACATCTTTTTTTTTCTTTTTTCACAGGTACAACCATAAAATTATGTTATTGTTGAGTTTACTAGGCCTAGTTGTTGGTTATCTGACCTGCCTGAGTGGCACAATGAAATATAGTGCTCAAAGCTGTGTCTCTCTCTGTAAGTGGGAATCAGACAGACTGCAGCTATCAGAGCACCAGACAGCAAGCTATGAAAACAAGTCAGTAGGAAACAGGGAAGCAATTTCTCTTCGGATTTAAAAGTGCCTGTATTGAACTGGAATGTGCATACCAGAATGTACAAGACAAGTTCTGAATTTCCTCTTTTAAAGTGAAGTATATATTATGTGTATGTATTATAAAGTTCTGTAATGGAACACTCATGGTACAAGGTACAGATTCAGCATCATGTCTCTTCTCAGCCAAAGGTATTTAAGCTTAACTGCTGCAGTAGCAAGCCCTGTACAACCGAGTGAACTCTGAGATCCTTTCACCCACCTTCATTATGGGAAAGCACGGCAACAAATGCAATATTTGGCAAAGAAAATGAAAAGTACAAGCTTGTGGCTGGCAGTTCACACAGGGTTTTGACTGTACCTATTCTTGTTTAGACCTGTTTCAAGCAGTGTACAGAAACATTGCTGGGAACAAGGGCTGAAGGCAAGGTCATATTCTCAGTAGGAATATGTCAGTGTTAGGCTGCTGAGGAGCACAAACTCTCCTGCATCCTATTTCTTACATCTGTGAACCCTGAAACCCTCACTGTGCAGTAGTCTGCTTACTACAGAAAGGGTTTATACATTTTGCCCAAGTCATATGCTAGTCTAATAAGTAAGGCTTGACATTGTTCTCAGTGGTGAGAGATGTAAGCTGAGTAGGGCATCAAAACTTTACACTCTTCTTCCTATATGATTGTTCTAGTAAACAGTACTGTTACAGAAAGAAATGAACTATTACTCTATTTTTTATTAAACAACAATGGAAGATTATAGTTTTCTTTGTTTGATGCAGGTTTTCAGTCGTCATCCATCAAAACCATATCCCTTCTATGCATGTCCCCAACTCTACTGTCAAATTAATAAATTCCTAATGAAAATTAAAATAACTGAAATTCTAAGCAGGAATCTGGCTTAGAAATCTGTGTCTTAGTCTTTCTGATAGAAACAAGAATGCTTGGTGGAACATATATGTGCTTAATCGGACAATAAGAAGGCTATTTGTAAAAGCATATTTTTACTAATATGAAGACTGGACAGCTGAAACATGTTTTTTATTAATTTATTTCTTGCTATTCATTTCTGTACCTACTTATAAACAATACTAAATATACAAACATAAAAAAAAAAAAAAGAAGAAAAGAATAAATTTTCACCACCCAGAGCTATAGTTTTCTACAGTAAATACTGAGAAATATAGTACAGTGATTCACTCAATAAATCACTAGACATATCCTATCCCGAAACTGGCGGCAAGCTTTGCTTTTATGCCTGTCACATTCCTGTCAGATACACTTTGTACCAGAGGGAAACTACTTCTACTTTATCTGATGTACTGTGCTAGTTTTCCACTATAGAATGTGTTAAATTGCAATCATTCATCTAGTACCACATTTTCAGCTTCTATTACCTAACTATGTCTTAATTATCCCCAGCAAATGGCCAACTATAGAGTATATGGCTCCTTATCACCAGACACACAGAAGCAGAATAACTTTGTACTTACATTGTTCTCTTCTAACACCCCTCATAGGTCTGATTTGAAATGGTTCTCTACAGGGAGCCTAGAGAGATGTTAATATAATTGTTTGCAATTTGAATGTAAAGAAAATTACTAATGGGTTCATGAAGGCTGCTCACAAAATGACTATACTTCTTATTACAGGATTCAGCAGTTATGAATGCATCCTGACTTAGTTTGCTATAATGATTTTTCAAAGCAAGGATTTTTACATAATGGTAGTTTTGTTTAGGACATTCTTGTCCAGATTCTCAAGACTGTACAAAGCAATGTATGGAATTTACTACTAGGAAAAGATTGGCATACTGTGGTTAACTTCATGTAGGCTTCAAGAAATCAGCTGGGTATCATATGACTGAATAAAGTGTAGGCTGAAGGGGCTGTGTGATGACAGAACCGTTTGCCCATTCTGTGCCTGGGAGTGAATGCCTTTTGAAGTAATTTAAAACACAAGGGAGGTATAGTCTCTAAATATTTACAGGTGTAGCCCTAAAATAATCTGTCATTTGATTTTCCTGTATGAAGAATAGACACTATAAGAATGAATATTTTCTAGTCTTACTGGTCTTCTGCTGAACGGTAGTTGAAATAAGGACCATATGAATGAGTTTCTACTGGAAGGAGTAGTCTGTGAGGTAGCATCTGCATATGTCCTCAGTGTAACTTGTTTATTTACATTTACATGGATACATAAGTGGATGTATAGGTATGCTGTAGCATAGATAAGCCTCTCTTGCTGAAATCTAAACCCAAATACCGGTATCCAGTTCCTGAAAATTTACTGTATGGAGCAAGATAAGAGCATACACAATGTTTTCTTTCTGCAGCACACCCACATAAAAAGCAATGCAAGTAATTATGAAGAAAGAATGTATGCACATGTTAAAAAAAAATAAATGCAAGGACATATCTATAATACATGTTGGAGCACAGTGAAGAAATTAAGAAATCCACGATCTAGGTATATTCTGAAACATTTGAATCCAGCAAGTCACTGAAGACAATGTGAACTCATGTATTTGCACAGGAGTGATACTCCATTATCTACATTCTGTTCTAGCGCTCCAGGGGAACAGGAAGGCTGTGTCTGGCTCAAACCAGCACCCACTACCCATGTGTATCAGCTACAGTAGTCTCTGATTTGGATCTGGGGAAAGTACCCATGAGATGAATCCAAGTCTACCTTCTCTGGGTGTCTGTGAAATAGTACTATCCTATGGTGCCAAATGAAGAAAAAACAGTACATCATCACACAACACTTCTTTCTTTTACCTAACATCATGCGTATCCTTGTCTCACTTTCTATTTATCTGTTTTGAGATTATTCTTTGTAGAGAAGCTTTCTGGGTTCGGTCATGCATGGACATAATGAAAATGTATTAAGACCACTGGAGGCTCTATACTGATTGAAACAACAGTAATGTAGAACTGTGACTTCTAGTAGAAAAAAATGTTGATTTTATTGTCTAATGTCAGCTGAGAAACTCATTATCTTGTAATGACAATTTTGTGCCCTCCCTCCACCAGACTTCTGGATATGCAACATGGAAAAAAAATCGTAGTAACAATGGAATGATCCTTCTCTAGTGCTTCGATGTCAATGAAGGAAGAGAAAACTGGGCAACTATTGTGACCATTACATTGCTAATAAAGATTATGATGATAATATTACAACAACTTTAAAGGAAGGAAATCCTATTATTTTATTTTATATATAATTACATGTGATAGGCAGCTTGTAAGAATAAATACGAGCCAACATTCATCTTGAGAAACAGACTTAAGTATAAAGACTCTATGAATTCATACTGGGCTTTGCTCAATGTTTAGCTCATGCTTCCCAGATTCTAACAAAACTGATATACTCATGAGTTTGGTAAGGAACAAGGTTTGGGGAACTTTTAAGTGGGGCATCCATTCACTTCAGAGCATAAATATCAGAGTTTTATGTCTATTTTTACTAAGTCTTCTCTCTGTTTATTAAAATAACTTTAGTGAAATAAAATAGATTACTAGAAAACTATAACAATGCTATAATAGCAACAGAACATGGACAGGCATAATAGACAGATATACAGCATTTCCTATGAGAAACATTTTACACTAAGCCTTGTTCTTCTGTACATTGTTTTTTCCAGACTGCACAGTTCCCTTGAATAATGTTTCTGGACTGCCATTGACTACATAAGGTCTGCAGTCTTTGGCAGCCCTGTGTGTAGAACTAAAACCTAACCATGCTGATGATTTGGAATGTAAGAGGAATACAAGATGCCTTCCCTTCTCTTCCCTTCCTTTCCCACTTAAAGGTCTAGTCTTAGGCTTTTCTGTGTATGGGCATATACACAATGTTGAGAATTAAAAAGATAATATTAAAACTACTAGAATTCTTAACCACACAGAACTGAATACACAGATCTTTTAGTGTATGTATTCTGAGCACACTAAAAAGACGAATTAAAGAGGGATATATTTGTGACTCCATGCTGTGTAGATTGTTTTCTCCTGTATAGTTATAAACTTATTATGACTAATTGTAAAAATTTATTATCACTCTCTAAATTCTATGAATGGAAGAGGCATGTATTTCCTGGATCTCATTTACAACTGTCAAGTTGAAAAGATATGTGAGATTATAATAGATGCATCAGAGATTCACTATTCTGTGAATAAAACCCCAGCAAATTAAAATTGGTGAGATGAATTCATGAATATTTACATTCTCCTTGAAATTTATTATGATAAAAATAGTAATTTGTGAGAAATTTATCAAAGCAGACAGGTGGAAAAAGTGATAAAATATATTTTTATGAATATAGGAATATATTTCAATGCAACTTAAATTACAAGATACCATTTTCTTATTCTGACTAGAAAGACAAACTTTCATTTCAGAATATGCTGATAAACCTGGCAACAGTAAATGTCATGCTGAAATGTAAAGTCAATGGAAACTGTAAACGAAATGTTGGAGCACCCAATATGCAGTTATTCTGACATACAGCAAAATAAATATGTTTTGAGTGCTGTGAATTATAGCTCAGTTAGTGATGTTTATCAGATGCAAAATAATATATTTATAAAGCACATAAGTGGCAGCACTATATGGAAAAAATAGATGTAAGGTACATTTAACAAGTTTTTTAAAAGTCTGTTTATCTCAGAGAAGAGTGAAGTTGAGTATTTGGTGGCAAATAAATAAAACAGAAGCTTAATGAAGTATAATAGTTACTTGCTTCCAAGAATTTAGCAAGTTATAGAATTATGAAATGCATAGGCAGGTAATTAATGTATTAAATATATGCAAAGAATATACAGTTCATGCTTTGATAAAAATTTAGAGGAGCTCAAATTCACTTACAGTAGTCGGATTACAGAATGAAAATAATGGTAAAATCAGGAATGCATCATCCTGGTATTGGATGTGAAACTGGTCATCTCCTAGAGACCTGACAAGCCCAGAGCTGAGTCTGTACATCAGCAGAATAATTGGATAGGATTTGGTCAGGATGCATAGTTTTGATGTAGTGAGGATAGTTGTCTTTTACAAATAATGTTGTATGCTGTGCTTTTTCATAGGAGGTCCAAATCAGCACATAACTTATCCCTTCATGACCTATGAATTATTATATCTTCATTTACATCCATTATAAAAGCCCTTCTTTTCATATGATGCCTTGTGACCCACACAAATTATATATATATATCAGAAAGTATATATATATATATATATCAGAAAGTATGTATATATATATAAAATTGTTCTGCCTGTTGAACTGATATACATAATCTTTTCATATTTATATATGAATCTTTTAATATATATGAAAAGATTATGTATATCAGTACAACAGGACAGAAAAAAGGATTAATATTTTTTTTTAACAGGGGTTAGAAGTATCTAACTATGCATTTGTAGCACAAAAGAGGCATATATATGCTTATCTTTTCTCCTTAAAATATATTTCCATGAAAAGAATATTGGGAGAGAAATGAACTGGTTTGTGAAATGAAACAGATTGTGATTTAATAGAAATAAGGTTGCAAGCCATCAAAGTATTGAGTTTCCAGAATAACTTTACACAAGTCATGGAAAAAAAAACTTTACTACTTTTAAATGGAATTTCATTAGTTTGTGAAAAGAATTATAAAAGGTATTCATCTGCAATAGCAAGAAAACAATTTCAAACTCAGAATACACTTGCTGATGCAGTCCTTCATAGGAAATTTTTTTATTTCACAGGAACTTGTTTTTATGGAATGTTTAAGATATCTGGTTACTGAGTAGTCTGCCAAATTGCATGTGGAATCAGAAGATACCTGCAGATTTTGAAAATAATTTACTCTCAAATTAATTTTTGGTAACCCAACACAATTATAAATAAGTATACACACTAATTTTTCCTTGCTAGGTTTCTGGTAAACACTGTTGAAAGGATTACCAATGCAGTAGCTTGTCACTTAGTGATTCATGCAGTGAACTTTAACAATATCTTAAGGTCAAATATACTAATCAGCAACTGAAAGACCACTTAATTCTACAAGTCAACTTTTATGTCTAGTTATGAATACTGATACTAGATGGATGAAGAGGGAAGGAGAATGTACAGTTAATTCCACTGTTAATGGTGATTGTTTTTCTAGTTCAAATTTTTTTTTAAATAAAATATAGATTAAAATTTCAAACAATTTTTTGCATTTTTTGTGTACCTTTTTCCTACATTTTCAAGGGAACATTGGTTAGAAATTAACTTATGAAAAGAGAAAATGGAGGCAATGAAAAAAGTTCCCAACTCCATGTTGTGTGTAGGCAAAAATAAAATGGTTTCAAGTAAGATTGTGAAAAATACATTAACTCTGAAAAGCAGACCCATATATGCAATAATCGAGTTCATGGGTAGTCCAGTTTTAACTTAATCAGTGGCCTGTATTACTCAGCACACTTTTAAGTGAAGCCATAATTTACTTCATTCTTTGGGATACTTGCAGAGCTCACAACTACCTTCTTTGCATTTTCAGGCCTTGACATTTCACTTTTCTCAGAGTCTTTGTTCTCATTATCCTGTCTATCTAGGTTGTTTTTTGAACTTCTGGTTATTCCACAGACTGAATTGACTGAAAAGAGAATCCAACCCATTATTTTTAACCAAGATTTGTTCAGATTTGACCTTAGCTAAATTATCATCATCAGTTCAACACATGATCTTTGAAGAGCAACATCTTGTCAGGCTGCTATGACTGACTGACTTTCAATCAATGTCAATATATTTAGACTAAGTATATTCATTTTTTTTAAACAAAATTAACATGTATGCGTTTGAACAGATAAGGTGCAATTGTAATATGATTTAAACTGTCTGAGTCATAAAGTTCTTGAAAGTGAAGGTTAATAATGAAACCATGGAAAGACACTTAAACACAGTAATATTGCATAATGGCTTCTTGATATATAAAAGAAAACTCGTATTCTCTTTTAAAGTTCCTAATGATTTTTCATTACTCTTTTGTAGTATCCCTGGACTACAGCTTCATATCCTGTGAAGTGCAGTCTAATAGAGGTTTCATCCTATCGTTATTTGTCATCATTTTGAAGGTGCCTCAGGAAAGGATACATTAAAACATATTCAGTTTCTCTCACTGATTCAAACCTTTATAGAAGCTCAATTTTACAGAAATTATAATTCAAACAATATATATCTGCAGTATTACAGCATGCAAGTCCTTTACTTCAGCACACAGCAAATCTGAATGACTCATATTTACTTACACAAAGGCTTCACTTCAAAGATAAAATGACAAGGAGTGTTATTTTATTCTCTTAGTTCCCTTTCAAGGAGCTTAAAAAACCTTCCATTTTTCCCTTTAAAAAAAAAATAGTATCTTTAAACATAACAGCAGAAAACTACTAAAAAAAAAGACATGTTCCCTGAAAAGATATCAATGCAGGTAAATGAATTCTGTATCAGATAGAAAATAACTATTAACTCTATCTGGGAAACTTCATGAAAACACTGACTTTTGCACTAATTGTAAGAAGCAGATCCAGCAAATAGTGACAGAAAAAGTTCAGAAACCTTCACAAGAGACTCTGAGTTCATGTATTTACATTTATATTCTAAATAATTCAGAGGAAACAGTCTTTAAAATAAAGAAAAAAAACAAAAAAAAAAAAAGATCGTGCAATTAAATAAATCAAGTATTTTCTTCCAAACTGGTCTAGTGGTCAATATGGAGATGAAACAGCCAGTCAGCCAGTCTGTTGAATTGTAGAGTAATTTAGAATGGAAGGAGAGAGGTCATCTACCTCAGCCTCCTGCTCAAAGCAGGTCTACCTGCAAAGGCAGATGAGGTTGCTCAGGACTGTGTCCAGTTATATTTTGAAAATTTCCAATGACGGAGATTCCACAACCTTTCTGGAAGCTGCGCTACAACTTTTGACCATCACCCCCTGTCCTTTTGTTGTACATGTCAGAGAAAATTCTGGTCCATCTTCTCCATTATGTCCCATTAGAATGGAATTAAAGCCTCCCCTGATTGACTTCTCTTCCCTGGACTAAAAAGAACAAAGCCCCTGTGTGACTCCTCCCAAGTTACATATTCCAGTTCTCTAATTGCCTTAGTGATCCTCTGCTGGATTTGCTTTATTTTATCAGCACATTTCATGTACTGGGGCCCAGAACAAGACGTATTCCTTCAGATGTAGCCTCCCCAGTGCAAAAACAGCTTCCCCCAGCCAGCTGGCAAAGATCTTACTAATATCGCTGTACTGGCTCTGGATGGGATGGAGGTAATTTTCATCATAGTGTCTGGTATGGTGCTGTTTTGAGTTTCTGACAAAAACAGTGTTAATAACACACCAGTGTTTTAGCTATTGCTGAGCAGTGCTTTCACAGTGTCAAGACCTTTTCTTTTCCCCATTCTGCCTCTGCAGAGAGTGGGCTGGGGGTGCACAAGAAGCTAGGAGGGGACACGGCTGGGACAGATGTCCCCAACTGACCAAAAGAATATTTCATACCTTATGACATTGTGCTCAGAAATAAAAACTCAGAAAGAGAAAGAGGAAGGGGGGGACAGTTGTGGTCATCATATTTGTTTTCCCAATTAAGCATTATGTGCACTGAGGCCCTGCTTTCCTGGAAGCGGCTAAACATCCGCCTGTCGATGGGATGTAGTAAACAAATTCCTTATTTTGCTTTGTACAAACAAGTTTTTCTCACTTTTGCCCTTCTGTTTCTCTCCCTCATCACCCTGCAGGAGAGTGAGCCAGCAGATGAGTAGGGACTTACCTGTCAGCTGGGATCAGGCAACCACAGCAGGCTTCTTTGTGTTTAGCCTTTAACACGGCAGGAGTGCAGTCCTGGTTCATCTTACTTTGTTCATCAAGGCACTCACTCAGGACCTTTTCTGAAGCACTCTTGCCTGGTGCATCAGTCCCAGCAGTGATGCATGAGGTTATTCTGTCCCAAAGGCTGAACTTCCCATTTGTCTTTGTTGGACTTCATGGAGTTCCATTGGCTCATTTCTCTAGCTTGGTTAGTACATGTTGACTGGGAACTCTTCCCTCTAGTATATCAGCTGTTTCCCCCAAATTGTTGTCATCCATGAACCCGCTGAGGGAGTCAGATGCAATATTGATACCTGAGTGACTGGAACAGATGACTCAAAGAGGTTGTGGCATCTGTCAGTGGAGATTTTCAGATCTTGACTAGACAAGCTCCTCAGCAACCTGATCTAACTTTCAAGTTAGGCATGCTTTGAGCAGGAAGATGACATAGATGACCTCTTAATATCCTTCTAAATTAAATTATTGGTACAAACTGAAAATACAGAAGGAAGCCTACATTTACTCATTTTATGAAGTTATATCAGAACACTACTTACAGAAGAAATAATTAACCATTTCCAGAAAGAATAATCAACTCTTCCCATTCCGACAATGCTCTGATTACACCACAGATTGGTTGTATTCCTCTACAAGTGTTTTAAAAGAGGTAAGAAAAAGTGTGCTTTTTAACGGGAAGACAGAAATAAGACTCCATAATAATTTGAGAAACACCAGATATTTCAAATGGTACTGGAATTTCATTATATGGTAATGAGGAACACCACACAGTATACCAGATTATGTTATTTGCATGTTGCTGTCAGTAGGCTTTCATTCCTACAATTTCTTCCTAAGTTGATCCAAAAGATTAATATATACTGGATATAACTATCACTGGTATAGCAGAAGTTTTTAAGCCTCTCTGTGTGTTCTCATTTTAAAACAACCCTTTCAGTTAAAACTTTCCTTTATAAGACAGTTTAAAATCATACCCAAAGGCATGTGTATAAATTCTTATTCCTTTCCCACTATTCAGAGATGTTAGATTTATGGTTGTATTCATGAAAGAAGGGACTTATAGCTCAAAGGATATCATTTGAAATTCCTTTGAATAGCCATTCTCAGTCCCTGTAACTCTCTAAAATAATTGGCTAAATTGCACACTCCCTTATCTTTGCACTCCTGTTCAAGTGCTCTAGAAACCCAGAGCAGTCCAAGTTGAAGTATAATTTCATATCTATGTACACACACACAGACACACATGAAGACTTAGGAGACAGTTCAGATAGATACAGAGAGATAAAATTATTTGCTTGGAGGCATTGACATTTTCCGAGAAGAACCTGTTTGGCAAGTTTTTTAATGTGATTCATTTCATCCAAAATAGACATCTAAAAATGATGAAATGAATCGTTCACTAAAAGTACCTCTTTTCCCCTGCTTACTATGCAGCTATGTCGTTTATCTATGACTATTTCAGAGAAAGGTAGCTCAAGCTGAATTAAATTAATATCATCTCTGGCTAAGGACTTCATACTGGGAACTGACAAGATTGCTATTAGGGACTATCCATGTGCTACCAGTTTCTGAAATCTTATCTACAAGGTCTGATGTTCTTTGGGATATTACTGGAGTGAAAGCTTCAGTGTGCAATTCACCTCATCTTACTGAAGGTGTCTGCAGTATTATCATTATCATGTCACAGAATTCCAGTAGCAGCTAAAAAACCTGTTGTTTCTTGACTGAATCTGGAATACAAACAATGTAATTCCCAGTACACTGTAAGTCAAAAAAGATGTCATAGAGCTTGATATTCACAGTTCTCACGGTCACTTAAACACGAGTCCCCAGAATCTGTTTAAAACCCCCAAATTTTTAACTCTTAATGTGAAAAAAAAAAAAAATCCTACTTTATAATAATGTAAAAGGTCCTTTCTTTATTAGCACTTTGGAAAAGGAGGTCTGGGACACAGGGAAAGGGGAGAAATGTCTCTCTTTATGGAAGATTAAAAAAGAGAGAATCTTCTGCAACTAGATCATCTCTTTTTATATGGAATGTATTTCCCAGATAATTCAATGGAAAATATTGCTACTCTACTAATATATTTATAGGATATATTTTTTCATTTATACTTGTATGAAATGTGCATACTCACACACTGGGGTTATTCAGCCTTGAGAAGAGAAGGCTCTGATGAGACCTTACAATGGCCTTCCAGTATTTAAAGCGGGCCTACAGGAAATATGGGGAGGGACTCTTTATCAGGGAGCTTAGTGATAAAACAAGGGGTAATGGTGTTAAACTGAAAGAGGGTAGATTTGGATATTAGGAAGAAATTCTTTCCTGTGAGGGTAGTGAGGCACTGGAACAGATTGTCCAGAGAAGCTGTGGATGCCCCCTCCGTAGAAGGGTTCAAGGCCAGGTTGGACGGGGCTTTGAGCAACCTGGTCTAGTGGAAGGTGTCCCTGCCCATGGCAGGGGGATTGGAACTAGATGATCTTTAAGGTCCCTTTCAACCCAAACCATTATATGATTCTAGATACAGTCAGATCACCAGATCCTCACAAGGAAATAGCTTGGTATAGAATGAAACAAATGATTTATTCACATTGATGATGCTTATCCTTTATGCCTGGTTATTCTTTATGCCTGGTTATTCTTTACGCCTCCTCCATCCTTTATTTGTAGTATTGAATTATTACATAATATTTGTACTGTCCTTAACATGCTTACTATTAAAAAGTCAATGAACTTAATTTAAATTGATTTTTTAATATAGTCTACAGGGTATTCTGTAAGAAATTACACCTTGCCTTTAGATTTTTTTCACACTGCCTGGCTAGGAAAAATTTTTGTGATTTTATTTTAAATAAATGAATGTTTTATTTAATAGATTAAATTTCAATAACTGACTTCTAAAAATATCTTTTCTACCCTTTATCTTCTGCAAACAAAGAGAGATTTCTTTCAAACAGAGAATGAAACTGAACAGCTGGGCTGAGAATTTCGTTATCTCTATTATGAGATGAAATCGCAGACTTTAAGTACACTGCCATGGAATTATTATTTTTAGGTCATGCATAATGATTGACAGAATTACAAAATTTATAGGTGTATGTATGTAAGATAATAGTGCTATCAGACTAACCAAATATTGTAATTACTCTTTCTTCACAAAATATTTAATGTAATACTTAAAAGGTCAAGATAACACCTTTCAACTGTCTATATACTAGCATTCCTGCAACAAGAGGTAATTTTTACAGTGAAATTGTCTGGAGACCAGAGTAATTAATTCTGTATGGTCAAGTGAGGTAAACTAATAAAATTATTTTATATTTAGACATCGGTGAGACAGTGACCCAACTCCTGTATTCTAAAATACATAATAATTATAATTCAATGATCAGAGCAGCAAGCAATATATTGCTAATGGATTTGGTATCCAGCTCTATTAAAAATTCACAACAGATAATTTTTTGTATTTCTATATAATATTTTGTAAATTTATAATAGCTTTCCAGCATGTTTTTGCAATTAATACAGTACTCTGGAAAAAATGATTTTTATGTATTGTATGTATTAATTATATACATAATTCTGAAAAGTAACTTCATAATTTTATTAATGCTTTCATGAAAATGGAGTCTTAGATATTTATGTACTGAGTGAATAAAAATGTAATTAAGTGTATTGTATGAAGTACTATGAAGTATGCCACTGCAGATATTGCAAGGAGTATTGACTATTTGCAAGTAATGTCCCTCTTTCATTATTTTTATACAGTAAATTGTTTTGTATATTTTTTTGAGTAATGAACTGTAACCAGAGATATATTTTAGAACATAATTGGACATAGTGGTATCTGTATATGTTGATATACTCAAACACAAAATCTTTTAAGAACTGACATAGGAGAAGCTGTGCATACCAGTGTCAGTCTAACTCTATATGAGCTCTGAATTCTCAGAGTATATTCAGAAAGTACTCAGACTGCAGGACTGGTTATGAATAATCAATGGTACTGCAGCTCCAGGAAACAAAGGAACATATTTAAAAGAGTAACTAGTATTCAATCAATTTTAACAACTATATTTGGAAAGAAACAACTGCCAAACTGGTTATTGAGCTATTACCAAACAACAGTCATGAAAATATTATTTGTAAATACTCCTGTCATTTTGACCAAAGCTAAACAAGTTGACAGTTTTGTGCAATTCCAGCATTGCCTTGTGTCTATTCTGCTTCTATTCTGACATGACAAAAAACTTGCTATTAATTTCAGAGATTATAAATTTAGTAATGTCATGTCAGACACATCAAGATAGATGCAAGATACAAAATAAATTCATATGACTTAACAAATTTTAAAAGATATAGGGTATCACAGATGTCAGAACTGATGTGCTGTATTACATTGGTTTCATATTAGATAACAGATACCAGAGCTGATGAAGAGTGCTATGTCTCCCTTTGAGGATTTCCTCACCCAACTAGTCTTGAAAGAAAGTCCTTATTTATACAGTTAATGATACTGAAATAATCTGATATGTCTATGCTACTTTATAAAATCAAGTTATAGGGAAGTTGGATGTAATGTGTTCTCACAGATCAGCCCACTTCTGTGAGACTTTGGTATCCAGAAGTAGCCCACATCCTATATGTAAGCAACCAGCATGTCTAAATGCAACTAGTGGTATAGAATAATAGAAAAGTCTAGGTCAGAAGAGAACTCTGGATACCATCTGGTCCAACTTTCTGTTGAAAGCAGGGCCTTAAATTAGGTTATCAGGGCTCTGGCAAACCAAGTGTCAGATATTTCCAGCAACTCCAACATTTCACCACTTCTCTGGACAATTTATTTCAATGTTGAATTGTTCTCATGGTGAAGACTTCTTTTCTTAAATCCATACAGAATTTGCCCTGAAGTTACTTATGCCCATTGCCTCTTCTGTCACTGGGCATCATTGTGAGGAGAGTACCATGATATTCTCTGCAACTACCTTTTAAGTATTGGAAAACTGTGACTACATCCCCCTTGAGATGCCTCTTCTCTAATCTGAACAAACCCAGTCCCTTCAGCCTTTCTTCATATGTCCAGTTCTCCAATCCTCTGATCATTTTAGGACCCTCTCTGGGACACTCGTTAACTTTCCTGTGTGTCTTTTCAGCTGGGAGGAACATAACTGGACATTGCATTCAAGGTATTGCCTAAAAACTGTCAAGTAGAGCTGAGTAACCACATCCCTTGGTCTACTCACAATATGCTAGATGTTGCAGCCCAGGATATGGCTTGTCTTTCTTGTTGCTAAGGTACATATCACTGGCTCAAATTCAGTTTGCTGTCCATCACAACACCAGGGCCTTCCTGCCAGAAATATGCTACTATGAGCTTGTAGGGGTAAAGACCCCACCTTGTGTGCTCTTTGGGGTTATTCCGGTTACAGGACTTTACACTTAACCTTGTTGAACTTTGTGTGATTCTTGTCGGCCCAGTTTTCTAGCCTGTTGTGATCTCTCTGTATGGGTGCTCTTCCGTCTGATGTATCTACTTCTCCACCCAGTTTGATGATATCCATAAACTTGGTGATGATATATTCAGTCCCATCATCCATACGGACTAGAAAGATATTGAATAGTATCGAACTCTGAGTAAATCCACTCATGTATAGTTGCCATTTTGACTTCAAGTCATTATCCACCATCATGTGAGCTCAGTAGCATAGGTTGTTTTCCACCAGTTGGGGTCTATCTATCCAATCTGTTCCTTAACCATCTTGTCAACAAGGATGTTGTGGGAGACTAGGTCAAATGCCTTACTGAAAACAAAGGTAGATAAACACAGCTCTCCCATCATTCAGTGTACAAACTTTCATCACTGAAAGCAATCAGGTTGGTTAAATCCAATTTACCTTTGATAAATATGTGTTGGCTTTTGCCAATGAAACTGCCACATAAGAATGCAAAACCACACTGCCCAGTAATGAGTCTGTCTACAAACAGCAGTGATGCTTCCAGCAAGGTAAAAGACTATGTCTGTGTGGACAAAAAATACAATGAAAATGTTGAAAGTGGCCTCAAAAATTCTTTCAAAACATCATGTAATCATACACACAGTATGTTTTTTTTTTTTTTTTTTTTTTAAAAAAAAAAAAACAACTCTAAATTACAGCTCTCCACTATCACTGCAGTGTGGAAATAATTTAGCCCTGTCCTGTACCTCAATTTCTCTCATACCTCTGAGAATTGTATTTGGGCTCTACAGAAGTTATTGTCTTGTGATATTAACACACATTTTTGAGGCAGAAATGAAGGAAAGTTAACTTTCCTTTCCAAATATGGCTGAACACTTTGATTACAATTTGGTCTTAATTTAATGGTAATTCCAGTTACTATAAACTTAAAAGTTTTAAGAAAGAGAGCAAAGAAAGGATTTACTTAGCTATAAAGTGTTTATTAAAGCAATGTCATGCCATGATTTGCATACTATTTTAGTACATTTCTATATCATTCCATGTCCAATCCTGCATCTTCCTGCATCTTCCTTGGGAATTAGGCTCTTTGTTCTGATGCATGTGTCTTTAGATCCTTAGTTTCACTGAAATATAATTCATTGTGTTTAGATAAAATATCTTATATAATAATTAAGGGTCAGAGTATTGATCCTAAAGTCCCTATCTGTGTGCCAGGTAACCAAATCTTGAGGTTACTTTGCATATTTTCAAATAGCAGTTGAATTCTGTGAATATTGATATCATTCATGAGTGATGGACTACTAAACAGTCTGGTAATTATACACTGTAATTAAGTAATCATTGAAATTCAACTAAAAGAACAAAATTCAGTATAAAATACATTTTGATGAATGCCCTTAGCATTAAGAATATTAACGTCCTTTTAGAAATGTATGTAGGACCAAATTGTAAGTAAATACTGGAGTAGTAGGCTAGTTTAGCTTTTTCACTATGGCTAGTTAACAGCCTGTTTCATCTCTTAATGTGCAGGACACAATAAAGTAGAATGGTAATTTTTTTTTTTTTTTCTAAGCTGTTCTTAATAAGGATAAGCACCAAAATACACAACTAAAAAGATATAAACATTTGAATTTTGGGGGAGTTTCATGTTTTTTTCTGATTTTATTTCTATTTTCAGTTAATTTATTGTTGCAGAGAGCATGAGTCTATATTATAACTCATTATAAATATATGCTTGTTATGTTTATTAGTTATATTTATTAAAAGAAAGTATATGGAATTGATATAGATATGAGGAACAATCTCTTGAATGACAATAAATCTTTTATAGTCAGGATCTTCTCTCTATTATTTATATAAAAAGAAAAAAAAACACCAGTATATTTACCAGTAAAACTGAATTACAAGACAGAACCTTCCAAGGAAATGAGAGAGGGTGTTCTAGGGCAACAAGACTATAGAAATAGAAACAGTTCTGTCTGCAAGCTGCAAACAATATAGAATTCAACCAATTTTAAATGTTGTAAGGTGAGTTGATCTTTTCTGTTAATACATGGAAACTTCTGACCCGTATATAGTTGGTGTACTCATCCTTCGAGCCTGTTCTATTCCCTTTAATAAAGAGAAACCCTAGTACAGCAACATTATCTGGCTCATAGTCTTATATTTATTTATTAAAAAATCTGCACTCAAGTGTTATTCTTACTTTGAATTTAAAAAGAAAGTAAAAAATTTTAAAATAATAATGATAATTGAAATAGAATGGCAGAAACTTGAGTGACATATGGAGCTAGTTACATGACACGACAGATTGTATGTGTCTAGAGATGTCTTAAATAAGGAATTTGGGGTGTTCTTAAATGGCAATAATTTCTCAAAAAAAACCCAACCCAACCCAAACCAAACCAAACCAAAAAAGAAGTTTGAACTTTTAAAGAAAAAATTACTGACAGAGAGGGGGGAAAAGGACCTCAGTAAAAAGGATCCAATTAGATGTGTTTGATTGAGATAAAAACTCCAACCAAGCTGCCATACCCATAGTTGACTACTAAGACATGTGACAAATTGCTGTTTTCCATAGTTCCAGAACTCTGTGCACCTGATCTGTTGCCAGAGATTGTTAGAATATCATATTTCTTCTCTCATTTGTTACTGAGGAGAAAAGTTATTGTGTTGGTTCTTTGGCTCTAGTACCTTTTCCAGTCGAATGTGTTTCCAGTGTTAGCATGCTTCTGCTGCGCCACATCTATCTGCTGATGGCTGCACACTCCCCTATCCATCCTCTGATTTGGCTCTCTGCTGTCTATCGAGCTAGTCTAGCGTCACTTCAGTCAGTTCTACACCCCGGGCTTTATAGGTAGTATTCACACTCTCTTCATTTTTCCCAAACCTCTTTTCTCAATTGTTCAGTACTGCTTGCTCAGACAAATGCTCACCTTTAGCTGATCCATGGTTTTCATTTACTTCTGTCATTTTGTCAGGTCCAGGATTTAAATTTTGACTTTCAATCATTTTATCAAAATGGCTTAAATTGTTAAGAAAGCTTGACCACATCTTCAAAGATGTAGTTATGAGACTCAGAAGATGTAATGCGTATCTCCCAAAACATGAAAACTATGATTTATTGTGGGAATGTGATTAGAGATTTTAGGCTACGAAAGAAAGAAAATGAAGCACTATGGCAACACCACTTTTTTATTTATTTTAATTTTGGCTAAAAGATTATTTTTTCCAAACCAATTTTTTCTATTAAAATGTTTTGATTTATTTTATTTTGTTTTGTTTTTCCAACATAAAAAGAAATATACACAGAAACTAGATGCAGTTTGACAGCCAAGGCAGCATTTTAGCATTCTGATATTTTTCCAGTTCTTCCAAACTAGCAGTTCATAAAGTAAGCTCTTTTTCAAATCTACACTCATCTTGGTTTGTTCACATGATTCACTGTAATCAACCAACAAAATCCATATCATTTCAACAGTCAAGATTTTACCTTGGCTTTCTGAAGTCTTTCTATTAAGATCCCACTTCTTTAGCTACACCCAGTAATTGAAGACTGTTGTTCTATTTTTTCCCATGTAAATACATATTGCAATAAAGCCTGTTATCTACAGTATAAGAAAATCCCAACTATAGGAGCATTACTGTGTTACGGGTCTTTTGTGACCAAGCAACCTCTCTCTAATTTTACTAGGGATGGTGGCATTTTTGGGGACAGGAAGGAGGAGGGAAGCACATATTGCAGAATAATGATGACCATTTTCTATGGGCTACTCTTTTGGAGCAATACTTTGAGAAAAGTAGGCTTTTAAACAGGTTTAAAGTGTCTCAAAGTATAGAAGTGAAAAGCTGGTAAGAAGTGAAAAGCTGGTAAGACCTTTCTGAGTTTTGTCATATTAATTTGAAAATCAGCTATACCACGTGGTATTTTAGTTGTAAACAATAAAAAGTCTAAATACTACTTTTAATGTGACAGCAGGTACTTCCTCAAGAAAACTCATTAACTCACTCATCATATTCATCCACTGCTTTTAGGATTGTTCTTCTGGAGGCATCTCACATGCATTTCACTGAGCAATCAAGTTTGGTTGGTAATGACTGGGATTTTGATGATTTGGAACATGTTAATTCTTCCATAGAAAATAAATAATTAGAAGACACTTAGTATAAATAATTATTTCTGTGGATTTCATTAAGTAGAATAAATAATTATTTTATTCATCTAAAAACATCAATCAATACGCTTTCACAAATGACAGCAACATTATAGACATTGGCACTTTTCACTAATATTCCTTCAGATGTCCTGAAAACCAGCTGGCTTTATAAAAGGCAACAAGATAGCTAGTGTATGCAACTTAATATATGTCCCGATAGCCTATCTTTTGTATTAGGTATAAATCTTCCTGAAATGCAAGATTATTTTATATTTTTTTCTCTAAATTCTAATAAAGCTTTTTATGAAATGTCAAGTCTCATTATTTCTTGAGAGTCTTGGTTATTAATTTCTCCTTCCAAAGCAAGATAGTATTTTGTATGTTAGAAAGTATACAAAAATCTGTTCTTTTTAACTTGTTGAACAGTTCTATCTTTGTTATAAATTTGAAATATAAAGAAATTATAAAACGGAGACTAAGAAATAATATCTTAAGCATTGAAATAGTTTATGGTTATCTTGATATCATATAAAATAAACTGTATGTGATGATGTTCTTCATGAAGCAAACCATGTAATACTCTTTTTTGCACATATGCGTGAAAGAAGTCCCTTAAATTCACTAATTTCAAATTCCAAAAAGTCATGAGTTTAAAAGTGCTATTTCTACATATTCCATGAAAGTGAAAGTTGAGTTCTGATGCTTATAATGACTGGAAAGCTTTACCATTAGATCTCCTCTTCTAACACCGTAGAGAACTCCTGAAGGATCTTGGCCTCCACGTGGCTAAAATTAGGCATGTTATCTTAAATGTAAAAAAATTACAGTCTATGATAAGGATGTCATAATACCCAAATATGCAAATACTGCTATCAGTCTTTCAGCTTGCAGTGATGCAGGATGTTCTCTGTCCCATGATTTTCTATCTTACATATGTTGTTTAATTCCAAGCAAAAAGGGTGGGAATAGAAAACTGTTTAATAAATATACCTTTCCAACATGTGATCAAAAAGGACAACTAAGATGTGAGAGAGAAGAAAAAAATTTGTAAAATTAACAACCAAGAATAGGGTTTGTATTACTAATCATAAAAATTTACAGCACAGATTTACATCATACAGCTGATCTAGTTTTCCTAATGACTTTTAAATCAGCAGTGAAAAAACAAAGGCATTTATGGATTGTGAATCATAAACTGGTAAATATTTAAAACATTATGTGGTAAGAGTCCTGAAAGTTTTAATCTCTTTCCTTTGACAACATAAGGTTTTAAGGTATGTTGTGAATATATAGATTGGACTCCTAAATCTTTGTCTATCCCAGGTAAAACAGTAAAACCTGTTGGTGGCATGTGTGTTTCTCCTCATGCTTAACATAGAGCTAGAAATTGCAGGACTAGCTTAAAAGAGCTGGATGACTAAATTTTTGATGCAAGTTATAGCATGAAGGATTAAACTGTGTCAGTCCTCATCAAGTCATGTCTTTAATCCTTTGTCTATAGTAGCTAAGAATGTAGATTCTGTATCGTAAAAATTTTGACTCGGAGTGGAAAGGAAGGACGAAGGAATAAGCAAGTCTTTTGTTTGAGAATTTTTTTTTTTTTTTTGATTGGGCTATATATGAACCAAAGGAGGTTGTTTATGAAATCTTAGCATGCATTTTTTCCACAAAGAAGACTTTCTAAAATACAAGAACTACTTTTGCTAACAATTGACTAATGCATGAGGCAGACTAAGATAACTGAGTGTGCAATGGCAAATGATTAGGATGTTTTTGAAGAAGGAGTTAAAAACCTCTTGGAATGACAAAGTATAACATAATAATGAGGAAAACTGATCTATGTTGAAAACTTGAGCCTCCACTAATGAGGAACTCTACAAGGTATAATATACAACAAGGAGAAGCATTAAAGATTTTATAAATAATACCTTCCCCAGATAATGTTCCAGTTACAGCAAGGACAATTTAGACTTCTGTATTTTGCCAAGATAAATAAATCCATTCATTAACTATGAATGTTCTATCTAATTAAAGAGTCCAGAATAGAATTTTACTTTCAGGCATACACCTTCAGTTCCTCGATTACTTCAGTAATGTCTGTGTGTCAAGAGTTAAGCTTTCAGGTTGAAGTTCACAGATTGTAAATGACTAATAAAAGGCCTTCCCTCCCCACAAAATGCCAGATCTCCTTTTATTCATGGTAGACGTGGTAGGAAAAGAGCTGTAGATGAATTTACGGGGTTTTTTTGTTTGGTTTTTTTTTTTTTTTTTTTTTTTTACCATGACTGGAGATCATAGAAAGGAGATGTTGGTAATGAACATTATGAGAAAAAAAAACAAAAACAAAACTAAAAAAAAACCCAACACAACAAACCCAAAGCATTAGAAGAAGCCATCACTAACATACAAGTCTAGTAGCTGAATGAACATGATTATGGTTATGTGTTGCTACAATATTTTTTGTGTCAATGTCATTTGAAGCCTTTGTATTGACACTTAGGACATTTCTGAGGGGATTGCTACTCTTAGAATTAACCTAGCAAGGAAAAGTGGATACTTGTAGCAGGTTTTTTGCATTTCTATCTCTACTGAGTGTATTGCAGGACTGTATAAAAGAACTAGCACTGGTTGAAAATGGGGCTTTTTTAGTGTACCTCTAGAGATGTAAAAAAAAAAAAAAAAAAAAGTAAAATTGATTTAGTTAAAGTAATGTTGCACTGGATTTGATACATTATTAAAACATGAGAAAGGATGAGGCAGTGAAAGAGATGTGTAATCTGATCTAAATTCAGGAAGATTTGGACAAAATATTACATACATTTTAGAGAATAAAATTCAGCCATATAAAGGCTTGAGGCTAAAGAAAAGCTGTATATTTCAAAGCATTCCTGTCCTGGGTTTGAGTGAGCGGTGGGCTTTTTGGTAACAGTTGAGGGAGGACTACAGCAGTGGCCACCTGTAAGAAGCTCCTTGAAGCTACCCCGGCGCCAAGTCAGCCCCACCTCTGCACCAAGGCCGAGCCAATCAGTTGTGACTCTGCGATAACATATTTAAGATGGGACCAGGGAAGAGGAGTCAGACTTGTGAGACGGAGTTGTGACATCTACATGAACACCAAGGTCAGTGGAGGAATGGAGGAGGAAAGGAGGGTGGAGGGGTACTGGAGCAGAGGCCCCCCTGTATCCTGTGGTGAGGCAGCAGGGCGGCCCCCCCTGTCCTGCCTATGGGGGTCTGCGGTGGAGCAGATGCTGATAAATGGACTCTGGGTGGCCCCGCATGACTATTTAAGGTGGCTGTTCCTGAAGGCGGCTCGGACCACGTGGGAAAAAGTAGCCTCCGCTGTTGCAGTTCAGCTCTGAGATGTTTACAACATGCGGGGTCTCCCACGCCTGAGCAGCGAGGGAAATGCTGCTGTCCATGAGAGAAACTCAAGTTGGAGAAAAGTTGTGGATGATTATCTCCTGTGAGAGGGGGACCACACTGGAGCAGGGGGAAGAAGTTCCAGAAGTTTTTACCCCGCTACGAAGATGGAAAAGCAACAGCACTGACTGCACCCCTCATTCTCTGCCCACTGTGCCACTGAGGGGAGGAGGTAGAGATATCAGGAGCAGAGCTGAGCCCGGGAAGAAGGGAGGGGTGGGGGGAAGGTGTTCTCAAGATGTGGCAATGCTTCTCACTGTCCTACTCTGTCTCTTAAGTGTTGCTTTTCTTAGTGCCTGTAATAAATGTATGTTCTTTTTTTCTCCCCTAACAAGTCTGCCTTTTGCCCATGACCATAATGGGTGATTTATCTGTCCCTGTCCTATCTCAAATACCAAGCCTTGTTTTATTTTATTCTCAGAGCTGGGGACAAAGGGGGGAAGTGAGTGGCTGTGTGGCACTCAGTTGCCCTCTGAGCTCAAGCCATGACAATTCCTTAAGCCCCAATTTGCCTAAAATAGGCCATCCTTAAATTATTATTTTTTTTTAAATCATAAAGACATTTTAATAAATGTAACTCATACATTGTAATTAATTTACTTGGAAAAATCCACAATAGATTCTGAACTGAATATTGTTGAAAAACATGGAGATTTGCCACTATGCTAACTTTTTAAAAAATGTTTTTAATATTGACTATTAAAGATGTTATATTTTTTCAAGTATTGTAAGAACAGACACCTTTGTTTGGTCTTCCAAACTCAGCTACTGACCTAGTATGAGCTCCTCTTTCCCCACTTCCCAAAAAAAGGGTAATACTGGATCAATATTGAATATTAAAAGAGAAAAAAATTGTTTATGAATATAAAGGCCAGAGAACCACTGTAACCCACTTGCATTGCTGTCGGCTGAAATTATACGTGAATGTTTAAGACCCTGTATCATTTTGCCTTATTGAACAGAAAAACTTGTTAAAATCATCTTTTCATATATATATTGTGTTTAATATCTGAGAAAAAAGGGAAGTGAAATATTAAGTAAGAATGCTTAATATTAAAAATAAACAGATTTTCAACCTGTTTACATTAGTCACCTAACTGAAAGTGTTTTGCTTCAGACCTGCAACTTTATGCATACAACAACCACTGATGTTAATAGGCAATATTTTTTCTCCCATAGACACTTAGAGAGTTTAGGTAAATAGAGGGATGTTTGTGACAGAGGTCTGTGTTCAGTCATCCCATGGCAAAGTTTGGTCAATATGAAGCACCTAAGCCAAATTTTTAAAGACTTGTCTTATGCAGAGTGAACACCTATGAAGGCCACAATTGTTATTCATAAATAGTTATTTTTGAATTATTCACAAATAATTTACAAAATCTAAAATTACAAGGAAAAAGTACAAAAGCAAAATAGATTAAAATCTCATTTAGTTAAAACTCTTGTATCAGATTATACATCCATTGCCTTAAATTCTACGTGTCCTGAAGGAAGACGTTCTTATTCCAGGACTTCAGAGCTATTCGATAGATTTTAGATTATAGACAGAAAATTCTTGCAGATTCCAGTATTGAATTAAAAGAATGCAAATAAGTTTAAGAAATTGTGTTCAGTTTTCTCAGTGAAATGACAATAAGGGGAACAAAAGTTTCCCAAAAAACTAAATGTAAATAGTGATGCTAATCTCCCAGTGTTCAGTTCATAGTTAATATGATTAGAAAACACTTTGGTGAATTATTCAGAGCAATGAAATTTAATTCCTGATCTGAACTGCCTACTGGAAAAGCCTTTCATTCTTTCCATCCCTCCAAAGGAAGATAGGAAAGATAACATTTACACTAAATTGCCAGTTTTTGTGAATCCAGATTTAATATGTGTCATAGTTCTCGTTGCAAGTTTTTGGCAAAACAAACACAATAAATGAAAATCTTTAGGTCCTTCAGAAAACAAACAACACACAAAAACCTCCTAGCACTTCATACTAGAAGAAAAAATCCATACTCAGTATGTATCACACTGACCATGTTTTTCTTTGGTTTGTGTTTTTTATGTTTGAAACAGGTTCTTTAGATTCCTACTGAGATATTCCATGACAAAATACTGTCATAATAATTGTACTTTGAAGTATTACTTGTACCCTACTTTTATCCTAATTTTATTTCTGAAGACAGAGTATAGTTCTGTCATGGGCTTCTTATTCTGGAAAAATTAAACCTTTTAATAATTTTATTTATTATTTTCCTTATTTATTATTTTCCATTATTTTTCTTCAGTCTTCCTCAGAAGATATGGCTATGTACCTTTATCATAGCAGTGGATAAAGGTAATTCTCTGTTCACTTTGAATAGAGAGCCCTTGCATTATAGCAAAAGTCCACAGGAATGAAAGTAGTATAAAATCTGGCAAACAGGAGAAACTTCAAGAGAGACAGTCTTTCTCACTGTGGGTGACCATGGACATCAAATTACATATGGTTTTGCAATGTAATATGACAGAAGAAAAGTCAATGCAATTCAGCAAATGTAACAAGTCATGGAAGATGGTGACAGTTGTTGTTCTATACAGCTCATGGTATCACACCCAAACATGCCATTCTATTGCATGTACCTTGGCACCAGAGAAGTTGTTGATAGAAAGACTTGAGAAGATAATTTGTGTTGAAAGACTGAATGTTTGAAGTAAAAAAAAGGTAACTAGAAAGTCATAGGTGGGTGAAAGAAACAATTATTCACTGATAACTTCCTACATATACCTGAAGAATGGAAATGACTAGTGGAATTAGCTATTTGCTGTGCTATTGGAGACAGGCAACAGCAGAGCTAATTTTATCTCAAAGCATACTAGAATATGTTACAAATCTGTTTAACTAAAATGTACCTTGATCAATGTTAATATATTAATGAATTTAGTAATCTTTAGTATATAATTGCATCTCACCTTAAGGAATGAAAACAGGGAGGAAAATATATGGAAGTGTGGTTGGTTAACCCCAGTGGGCAACTGAACCTGACACAGCCACTTGCTAACTGCCCCACAGTGGGATGAGGGAGAGAACTGGAAAGGTAAAAATGAGAAAAAAATCACCGTCTGAGATAAAGGCAGTTTAATAGGTAAAGCAAAGCTGTTCATGCAAGAAAAGCAAAATAAGGAATTAATTCACTACTTCCCATTGGCAGGCAGGTGTCCGGCCATCTCCAAGACAGCCAGGCTTCATCATGCATAACAGTTACTTGGGAAAACAAATGCCATAACTCTGAATGTCCCTCCTTGCTTCTTCTTCCCCACAGCTTTTATTGTTGAACATGACATCATACGTTATGGGAGATCCCTTTAGTCAGCTAGGGCCAGCTGACCTGGCTCTGTACCCTTACAACTTCTTATGCAACCCCAGCCAAGCCCTGATGCTGTACAAGCACTGCTTAGCAAGAGCTGAGACATTGTAATGTTATCAACACTATTTTGGTCACAAATCCAAAACACTACACTATATGAGGTGCTATGAAGAATATTAACTTTATCCCAGCTAAAATCAATACAGATGAAAAATAATTTAAAGGTTTGTTTTGGGTGACAGGGAATTTAATTCCATGAGAAGAAAGTTAAATGGACTTGCTTGAAAAAAAGAAACTTGAATTGCACCAAGAAGTCGACAGATCAATTTTTAACAAAATCCCAGTTAACAAAGCTGAATAATCCTTTTGAGATTATACACAATCTGTACTGTGCTGTTTCTCTGTTAGTTGATGCACAGACTCCCCATCCAGCTGTCAGAAGCATGCTTTTTATTCTCTTGAAGTCCAGCTGACACAGACGTCACAGAGTTACAAGTTCAAGGAAGCAATCTGCTGAGTCCTCTCAGGGACTACTTGGGTTGTTCACTGGATTCCTGCCTGGTGAGTAGAAAGAAAAACCAGATAGCCAATTTCCTATCTAAGCATCCTTTATCCAAAATAGGCTGGACATAATAACCATGCCTACTTATGATGACAGACTGGAAGTCCAAACAGACCTTCTACACTGCTATCTGCAAAGGAATGATTGTTCATCATGTGACAGTATTCAACAATGATAAATTTGCTATTCAGAGGTGGTCTGCAAGGATATGAAGTATCTTTTCCCAGCCCTGTTACCAATTTCAAGTCACAGACGGTTAAGAAGTAAAAAAAATACAGCAGGGCTGCATTGTCATACAGGAGTATAAAAGTTGTAATAAAAGAAGGCATAGAAATGAAGAATGATGACATATTCCCATGAAGTACAACATGGCTTATCATTCAGGCTCAAGCAAAAAAAACCCCATATTTTTATTCAATTACAAATATTATGGAAGATAGAAGAAAACTATAGACAGGGCAAGTAAAGAAGTTGATGTATGTGCTGGGTTTCTGTGTCGTGTTTTTTTGGTAGAGGGGGATGGGGCTACAGCAGTGCCCCCTATGAGAAGCTTCTTGAAAGCTCCGCCGGCTCCAAGTTGGAATTGCCTCTGGCCAGGACCAAGCCAATAAGCTGTGTCTTTTTGATAACGTATTTAAGAAGGGGAACCTGAGAGGGGGTTGGGACTTGTGAGGAGGAGTTGTGAGAAGGATGAACACCGAGGTCAGTGGAAGGAAGAAGGACGTGAGGGTAGGTGTGCTGGAGCAGAGACCCCTATATTCCATGGTGAGACAGCAGGGCCATCCACCCTGACACACATGGAGGTCCAGGGTGGAGGAGAGGCCAACCTGAAGCCTGGGGAGGAGTCCACACCAGGACAGGCATCTGTACTTAAAGGAGGCCACGACCCTGAGGGGAGAATTAGTACCTGTTGTTGTGGTTTGGCGCTGGGAGGACTGCAACACGCAGGGGTGAGCCACGCCAGAGCAGCATGGGAATGGCTGTGGCCCATGAGAGAAGTCATGCTGGGGAAGGTTTGTGGAGGGCTGACTGTAGTGAGAGGGGAGCCACGTGGAGCAGGGGAGGAACGTATGGCGTTCACCCCATCACCTGAGAAGGAAGAAGCAGAAAACTGACTGTAATCCCCATCCCCTGCTGCCTGCACTGCTGGGGGAGGAGGTAGATCAGGAGCAGAGCAGAGCCTGGGAAGAATGTTGTAGTAAACCTCGGTGAGATGTTCAGATGGTCTTTTCTTAAGAAACAGCTATGCCAAATTGATCACTGATTGACTTTATTTTATTGCTAATTACATCAGCATTGATTTATTGTTATTAAAGTGAACTGTGTGAATCTGGTCTAAGGCCTTTGTGGTTGTGTTTGACCTGAGTACCTGACTTCAAGGACTACCTATTAAGGCTGGATGCAACAACTGAATAACGTGGGCAGCCTAGACTGTAATTTGGCTGCAGCAAAACCATGCTATTAATTAATTTATATTTTTATTTTTAATTGTGAGAGGCGTAACATATGCAGATAGTATGCAGCTTGCCCCAAACATTCTCAGTGTACTTCAATAATTCAGGCAGTAGCTTTACTATTCCAGTCCTGAGTTATTCTTTAAAAAGGACTGCCAATTATTGTTGAACTTAATAAAAATGTGTGGTATCTTTTGTGAGCTTTCATTTTATTGAACTTTTTAATGGTGCCTTATTACAGCTTATTTTCACTGTCGAATACAGACTGCAATTTTGTCCTTATCATCCTGCTGCACATAACTTCCCTCATGTTATTTCTTTGATGGTTCACATTTAGTTATAATACATACACATTTTCCATGTGTCCTTTTCAGATCTAGTCAGTGGATCAAAGCAAAAAATTGTGCTTTATTAAAGTAGATTAACCCTTTTTGGAACCTTAAAGGTATAATGAGAGTAACAGAGAAGAAAACTGTGAATCGCAAAAGACCCATCCCCAAAATTCAGTTGTAAAAATGGAAGAAAGGCATCAAAAAAAGACTAAGGAGACCTCTGTCTATTTTTATTGCAGTATCTCTAGTCACAGAGAAAATCAATTCAGCTGTGATTCACCTCTCATCTCATCTACCTTCAGCAGTCTCAAACTTAGTTTTCTAAATCTAAGTCCTCTCAGTTTAAGTTCTGGTACAAGAGACTGGTACCTCTAGCAAAATGTTCATCCTACCTGTATTCACATTGTCTCTACAACTAAAAATTACAGAAAGCAATACTTAATATATCCAACCATTTCCTATTTTGTTCACAACAATGATGATTGCACGTAAAAAACAAACAAAACCTACTGAACTTTCTGGATTAGATTATTGCCTATGATACTGTAAAATGAAAGCGCATACATAAAGCACATTGTATAATTGTCCCTAATATAAACCAGGTATCACAGACACTATTATAATACAAAAAAAGCAATACCTTCTATCATGTATGTCACCTGTTTTTTTTTATATGGATAAAATAGAAATATCTATCCATTGAATTAACATACAATGAAAGTGAGGAGCAGCACAGGACTAATGCAGAAGTGGCTTTTGAAACTCCAAAAAGGGAGGTTGCCATGGAAACAGTCAGGTTAAAAATCTTTGCGCTGCTACAATTTTATTTAGCTGCTGCTTAGTCTTTATGTTATTTTAATAAATTAATCTTCCTCAAGACATTAATTATTTTATTTTTCTCAAAACAAGATGCTGTGTTAAGAATTTCTCTGATGCAAGGCAACAACTAATGACATTTTCATCTCTACTGAAACATAAAAAAATGAAAACTTCCATTTTACTCCTACACTTATCGAGATGAAAGACTAAAAGAGGAAGGTGAGTAAAAGAGTGAGTCACTCTCTCCATAAAAGGTTATCCTGTCATTCTAGACAATGTTTTACTAAGTGTGAACTAAAAGGAAGAAGAAAACACGTATAAACACTCCCCACAAATTTGAAACACTTAAATTATTTATTCTATATGAATGTTACATGAACTGAAAAGGTCAACTAACAGAGTTCATCTATAAAAGTAAAAAAAAAAAAAAAAAAAAAAAGTTTTAAAATTAAAACAAGTAAAATCTGTGCCACATTAATCGGAGAAGTAATACAAATACTCAGGTGACAAAGTAAAAAAAAAAAAAGTTTGCTAACTATCCTGCCTGTAAGAAATAGAAGTTTAATTATTCCGTGTGAGCATACCTGCAACAAATAAGAGTTTTTAAATATTATTCTCAAATACAAGAAGTGTTAAATGTCATCAGGAGAAGAATGGAAAGAGCAACTTGTGGCACATCTTCAGAAAACAATCTGAAGCAACAAATATGAAACAAACTTAAAAGAAAAAAAAAAAAAATAGTGTTTCAATGAGCAATATAAATTGTCAAAATGACAAACATAAGGGACAAATAAAAACAATCTGAAGACATGAGAATGTACAATGAAGCTACAAGTCAGTAAAAGATACAGGAAATGAATCCATGGGTTTTGAAAGTGTGCATGTTATCTTTTGGAACAAGAGCAGATCTAACACTCTCCATTGACATTTTTTTTCCTGCTGAAAATGCTGGTTCAGTGATAGCTAAAATATTTTGTGGACACATTAGTCTTAACAAATCTCGGAGAACCACTTGGTTTAAATACTGTCTTTTAGGGCTTCCTTGGCAGTTTTCTGCCTTTCAATTTTCTTTACATACTGTGTGAAGAATTATACTCACTCTGAATCAAGCCAAAACCATGTTAGCTCCAAAGCACATATTAAATTGAATATCACATACTAGCTGTGTATATATCATCATTGAAATTTCCTCTGCCATTCCTTCTGTTAATGAAGATGGCATTATGTTGCAGTTTTATTACACTGAATTCAGAATACAAATTAGTCAATACTGATCAATCCTTATGTTTCTGATGAAAAAGATCACATGGCGACAGTGAAAGATGGAAAGACACTAACTTCTAGTGCCTATCATGTTTTCCCTAGTAATTTTCGATCTGGCTGAAGTTTTTCTCTGCTCCAATGAAAAAGGCAGGAGTTTCTTCCAATAGAATTGATGGAAAGCATCTTTCTAGAAGGCATAATTTAATAATGCAAAACTTTTTGCTGTGTTGGAACACAGATTTCATACTCAGAATTCCTTGCTTTTCCATTGCTATCTTCCATGCATATCTGTTATAGGTACAATTCTTGCCTCTGTCAAAGTACTGAGCAGAAGGTTTGTCTAGGGCCTTTCCACCCTGCTTATAGGACTTACTGTTATGGTGCTTTTACCGTATTTCAGGAATCTTAAACAGAATTTCTTATGTTAATTATGTTGCTGGCTAACCTGGATTTAAATATTTTAGAACTTTCTTGCTACAAACTTTGTCCTTAGGTGCAAGACATACTTAAGGAGGTTAAAATAGTGAAGCCTCCTTTTTTACTTTTCTTTTTATTAAATCTGCTGATCCACAAGGCTGGTGCTTGTGAGTGTGTGGTGGGTTCAGCTTGGATGGCTGCCAGACCCCCACACAGCTGCTTTCTCATTCCCCCTCCTCAACAGGATGGGGGAAGAAAATAATATGAAAAAACTCATGGGTTGAGATAAAGACAGGCAGATCGCTTACCAGTGAGCATCATGGACAAAACAGACTCAGCATGGAGAAAAATAATTTAAATTATTGTCAAATAAAGATAGAGTAGGATGGTGAGAACCATCACTGTAGGAATCAGAGATCAGTTTTACAGAAGCAACTCTTTTAGAAAGTTATAGATATAGAATTATATACCTTTTAGAAAGGTTTACATATATAGATAAAGGTATATAGAAGGACAGGGTGCTGGGCCATCTTGTCTAGACTGTTCTTTTGCCAAGAAATGTTGGGCCTTGAGGACCCTTGAGGTCCCTTCCAACATGGGATTCTATGATTCTGTGACAGATAGGCAGACTGGTCAGGTGGTATATTCTATGCCCCTGAAAAGAAAGCCCTACAGAAAGATGTACTTTTAGCATTATTAAAAAAATTCCCTTGAAAAAATCCACTGTTGATAACCGTGTGCTGTAATCAACCAATACTGTTCATCATCTAAATGGAAATACTATTATCTAAAATGTGAAAGTTCAAATATAATGCTTATAAAATCTCCTGTATAAGGTCATCAGAATATATCAGAAGCCATACTAGCAGTAACCAGTCACTCAAGGTATACTATTATAAAATTACTTTCCTGTTAAACACTTTCAAAAGATGGTTACAGTGTTCACCTGACACCCACGTATGCCTTCTATACAGAAAAAGAACTATGTAATGATGTTGTAAAATATCTAAAGACATTGTCCAATTCCATTTTATCCATTTTATATTACTCTTTTTCCTATTTCTAAGCTTGAGACTCAAAAAAAATTGTACTCTATCACAAAAGCAGTCCACAATAGTTCATTATTTAAAGTAACCTATACCTTTTGATGGATGGGGTTCTTCTGTTATGATACAAAATTAGACTATAGTACAGCATAATTAAAAAAAAAAAAAAAAAAAAACAACAAACAAACAAACAAACAAAAAAAAACACCAACAACAAAAGAATAAAATTTTTCTGCTAACAACCAAACCTAAATACTAAAAAGACAAGAGTTTTCTGTAGTTATGTATTTTTAAAATTTAAGACTCTACTTATGTCAGGTTTCCAGCAATGATAAGATATATTTATGTGAATTAATGATCTGCATGATTAAATGACCTCATTTCATCCTGTTTAGTGACAATATCTTATCAACAGCAAGATGGAGTACTGGAATAATTTCTAAAAATATCTCAGCTGTACCATAGAGAACTTTAATGGTTTATTTTTAAAGCTGCTGAAGGGAGATGTCATATGAAAATAATAGTTTTAGTGTTAAAATTGACAACATGTTAAGACAATGAACTACCTGACAGTAACTAATAAAGCATAAGTTGTATTTCCACAAAACTAGCATATACAAGTTAAACGTGTATATTTAAATTTGATAAATACATATAGTTCTTCTGATTTCTTAACAAGGAAGAGCAATCCTGCTTCTCAAGGACAGAGTAACTGTATATGTAAGTTTGAAAACTAAAACAAATAATTTTTGGGTCATTTTAACTGTGTAGGATACAGAAGCATTTTGGGGTAGGTCTGGGTAGCTGTCTAGAAAGAGAAGGCACACCTAAACTGAAAACAAGGATCCAGGTGAAGGTAAGAGTTAGAATTCAGATTTGGATGAGCAGAAGCCAGTGATCAGAAACCTCAGTTCAAAACTTTCTGTCATCAGCACTGTTCTGCAATTCATATTAGCAGAACCAATTCTTCGACTAACTTGTGGTATTAAATATATTGTGTAAAAATTCACTTTGGAGCAATGTAGAAATTGCAGCAGATTTCCTAAATCAAAGTTCATTGCTTTAGCCCTCAGGCTGTCCTTCCTTTCAGATTTTATAGATGAAGAATTTACTTACTGGTGTTCTCTTAGTTTCTAAAATGTGGGGTTTCTTTCTGGAATAAAAAAATAAGAGTTTGTTTTCATGTTTAACCCTATCAATTCAGTTGCATTTTTGACAATGGATAGGTAGATGAAAAAGGAATTGAGCATACTCTTCCCAAATTTAAATTTTTCCAGAAGTTAGAGTTCTTTACATGTTTTTATGTGCTTCTTTATTACTTAGTATTGAATTCTTATGCATCATATTTAAATATTTCAGCAGTATGTGGTCATTGTGTATTTATTCCATTTACATCCTACTTTAAAAATATGTAAATATTAATTACAAGTTTTTTAAGATCTTCGACTAAGAATGTCTACACCATGACTTTTTTTTTTTTTTTTTTAATTTGGTTTATTACAGTCTTAAATGTATTCTGAAGATAGAGAAATACAGACATTTATATTTAAAAGAGTACACAATTTTTTAAAATGTCTTTTCTTCACTTTTAAAATTGTTCTTATATTCCCCCAAGATTCTTCTCCTAAGAATATATTGAACATGTTTCTAGGATGGTCAGTGGAAAGCAATGAATGGATTTCATATACTACAACACTATATATTCCTTAAAAAAAAAAATTTCAAATTACTAATACTTACTGTTTTGTCATCATAAATAGCTAAAATATATCACTAAGGGTGTCCATCATACTTTATTAGTTTATGTTTACTTAAGCAGACTTATGAGTTTGCCTGATTGAGACAGAACAGATATGAAGATTGATGTGCTAATTATTCTCTTACTTTGAACTTATTATTTCTTACATCAAAAGAGTGAGGTTGAATTTGTATAAATGAAGAGAATACATGTCTTTACTTACAAATATTTGTCTTTTGAAAAACTTTGTTAATTTCTTCAAGGATTTTTTTTTTTAATATTGGGAATTTGGGATAAATATGATTTTGTAATTTTGTATGAGGGTTAAAATGTGATTTGACAAAAGATGTGCTATATGAACTGCCAATGAACCAAAGTAGTACTTTGGTATTTGTGTTACTGTTGTAACTGTAGAACTGTTTAGTACATCAATGAATCCAGGCCAGGCTAATCTCTTGCACCATCACATGGATTAATACTGAGATTCAACTAACAGTAGCAAAGTTTTCAGAGGTAATCTAGTTTCCTGGCATTTAGGAAGAGAAGACATGCCTACTCACATTTTAGAGAGGATGTTTTCTGCACATATGACATATAAAATGTGAATCAGTAAAGTCAAGATTTGGTAAAAATAGTGAAAATTTCAAATTTCAGTAACAGGAAATTTTTGCCATAAAGAGGGCAGAACTGAATCTCGAAAAATAAGAAATATATTTTAACAATTTTAAGTTATTTATTACTGTAATGCTGCAATTCTATCAATATATCTTATTTATTAAAATATGTTTGTGTGATAAATTATTTTCCACAGCTATTCTCAATTTATTGTGATGTGCATCTTACTATTCTAAGGCTAATAAAAAAAAAAAATATTGTTTTCTTTTAGATAAACAAAAGTTATTCTGGCAATACTTACTGTCGTTTTTATGATCATATATAGCAAGAACACTCCAGCAATTAGATTTACTTTTGGAAGGTTCCTATTAAAGTTTCCTATTGATTTATGATTTATTTAGTAGTGAAAAGAATGAAGAAAATGTTTAGAATTTTGCATAGCATAAAGTTATTTTATTTTTATGACCTATGCAAATAAGTTTTTTCAGTAATATCCTATAGAGTAATTAAAAATTAGATAGCAGTATCATAAATTATTCAAAAAGAATAAATATATTTCATATGCTTAGTAAAGAATTTAATGTATCTTTTTTTTTTTTTTTTTTTCTCAAAAAAAGATCTGTGCTCTTACAGAAAAGTGCAGGTACTGTGCTAAATTCAACTACTTCTGTCTTTTGAAACATAATATAAACACATTTAATACATTGAGGAACATCAGTATTGTAAGGAAATCCTCATTTTGGTTGCATCCAACTCTATGTGTTCAGTAGTTTCTATATATTAATTACAGAAGCGTGCAATGTTACTGTGCCTTGGTCTCTATTAACACAGTGACTATTGGTGATGGAGAAAACCCAAAAACTTTGGAATTTCCAGTGGAGAAAATACTGACGTCTTCACACTTGGATTTATGAAAATTTCTGAATATAGAGACAGTTCATACAGACATAAACATGGCAGACTGGAGCTTGGTCTGTTGGAGGATTGCCCTAGTAAAGCAGAAGTCCCACTGTTCATTCTACATGCTGACTGTTCATTCTACATGCATTTCCCACTTCAAATTCTTCTTTAAATAAAATAAAAATTAAAGACCACAAGTCTCAATCAGAGTTTGATCAGTCTATAAATCTTCTGTGACAATGGAATTCTCTTAACTCCAGCCAACGGCAATGTGTTAGTAGCTCTGTACTTCATGAATAAAGTACTTTGTGAAGACACAATATCTGAAAGACCTTAATTCAGTATCAGAAGCACTGTAATTATTACCATAGCTTTCTTGTCAGGTTAATGAACCTTGCTTGTTAATCAGGCTAATTAGCTCACTTTCTTCAGATCCAACCATCAACACCATAGAGTAGAGTGAAGAATATCACACATCATGTTCACATAGTCATTGGGGCAGTTATGCATTTGCAGATACAACACTATATATCATTTGTAACCGCATGAGTTTTTGAAAATACATATATCTTCATAAAAATTCCTAGTATTTCATCCATGTTGCATAAAAAAACTGTATAAGATAAAAGAAGATACAAAACACTCTATTTTCAAAACCTACAGTTTGACTATTTAGTCAGCATCTCTCCACTATTAAGCCATGCCAAGATCCTTCATTAAGCTATCTTCACCCACTGCTAATACAAAACTCTTCAGGAGTCCTTCCAGGTTTAGTTTACCTTAGCATCAAGAGTTTCTGAAAGGAAAACTAAAAGGAAATGAATCATTTTCCTTCTAAATTATATATCAAGGTAACTTATGCTCTCATATCCCCAAATAAATGGCATTCCTGTTATAGCATAATTTGAAGAAAAAAACTCATTGAATTTTAGTATATGTAACTCCTAACTATGACCGCCCTTTAATTTTTCAGCTGAAGTTAAAAAATAATGCTTCTTACTTTTGACATGGCAGAGGTGCTACTGTCATATTTCGTGTCCAGTAAAGATATCTTTAGCTGTATCTAGTAAAATGGAGTTACAATTCCTAATAAAATAATAAATGAAATAATAATAGAAATAGAACTTCCAGTGCATATAGGGGAAAGCTCTTTATGTTCATTATTTGTAGTGTATTTGATAATATTGAGGAGTTTAATTTGGGAAGACATCACCATACACCTAAAAATAAGATGCAGCAGGAAATTGTTTCAGACAACAGCAGGCAAAGCAAAAACGTGGAAAAATAACAGCCACCTACCTAATGAATAAAAATGTATTCCAAAGAAATACAGGCAGTGAAAAAGAAGTTATTGGTGGTCTAGTCAGACACAGTTGCAGATACAAGTATTTTCATTTACAAGAAATTGATCATCAAGGCATATCCAAGTTCTGTGTGCTCCCTTGTATTTTGCTATTGAATACATGTGATTTATTCAATGTTTTTATTATTTATTTATTTACTGTTACTTGCTAAAAACCATCAACTAGAGATCCTCTGATAAGCAATCTTTTTTTTTTTTTTTTTTTTTCCAGAAACTTAATATGACACTGGTTATCAATAAAAGTATGGAAGCATAAATTGTCATTTTTCACTTAAGGATTAGCTCGAGTTAACTGTCTTATCTTTTGAAATGATACTCTTAGAATAAATATATATATAGCTGTAAAATAATCCAGTAAAGTAGTGACTTCAGGCAATTTACAGACATTATCTATTTAATCTTTGCAATATCTTTGTGAGATTGTTTCATTTGTTTATCTACACCTTTACCGAGAGAATATGAACTGGGTATTAATTAATTTACCCAAGGGCACAAAGGGAATATGTACCACATTTAGATTAAAATTTTCCTATTTTCAGATCATTGTTAGGTATGCACAGCACTACACAATCTTTCCTCTCTCTAATTCAGCTTGCTGTTATATTAATAATGTAGCTGCATATAGTAATATAGAAAGTCTGAACTCTTTTCAAAAATAACTGATCATTTTTACAGATAATCCCTGGTTCACTGTGAGTTACTTGATCCTTTGACAGATGATGATGAAGAACCACTGCTATGTACAGCATTTTAGTAGAGTCAATAGAATGAAATTCATAGTTTCTAATCTATATGTGTCCACTACATAAATCTCATTGTTCCAGATGAATACCTGGATTAACCTCAGAAACACAACAGAAAGGAATGAATACACTCAAACCATACATGCACACATATACCCATGGAGAATGATAATAAAAATTAATTGGAGAAGGCCTGTCTACAGAATGACAGACTTTTCTTTAACGAGTCACAAACGACCTACTAAGACAACATCACAACAATTTTCTATGATTGACACACGTTTTGCTGTTTCAGATCTGTGCAAGGAGGTGCAGGATGCTTCTGTCTAAAATCTGCTGTACATAAGAGTGTTAGTGAACACCAATGAGAGTTACACATAGGATAGCAAAGCAGTGTGAATGTGAGAATCTCCATCTCAGAAGAACAAAGGAAATAATGTTTCTGTTAATGTTTAACTACAGCCCTTACTCAGTAAAACACTTGAACACATGCTTACATTTGTCCTAATGAAGCAACAAACATGAAAGCATCATCTTACCTTTGAAGATATAATTGTCTTCAGTTCCCAACTCAGCAGAATACCACCCTTAAAGCATTTAAGTATCTCTTGATATTAAGTACATTCAAGTCCACTTAAAACGAGTTGCTTTCCTTGAGAGGGGTGGTTGGAGACTTGTGTTTCAGTACTCTGACATTTCCAGGTTTTACTGAACACTATCAGATTGTCTTCTAAATACCCCAGTACTGTAAGCCTTCTTAGATCATGACTGTATAAAATTAGTGTTTCTGACCATATTTTCCATAGTAAAAATGAGATAATAAATGCGCGTCCAAAACAATAACCTTTTTAGAATTTATCAGTAATTTCTTATCCATATTTATGAATTTGCCAGTTGTTAAATCTCTACCCTGTCTTCCTTTGGCCACAATGATTATAAAAACTGAAGAAAGCCTGATGATCCTGGTCAAAGGATTTCTAAGGTCAGGAATTTCAAACCCACCCTTTACTATGTTTTATTAGACAACATATAAAAACATACACAAACCCAAATTATACAGTGTACATATAATTAGCAAAGCAAAATCTTCAGCATTAAATTTCTTTCTCCCTTTATTTTGCTGGATCTTTTAACACTGTGTGCTTAGTTCAGTTGCTACCTTTCCTGATCTGTCTTGCATGTTGCTTATATCCTGTACTATATCTTCCAGCCTCATACTGGATACTTAAGGGCACTTCAGATGGCACAAAATGCACATGCTCAGGCAACCAGGTTGAGGTCATACGTACTTTGGTGCAGTGTTTAGTTCTTTTAGATGTGAGTAATATGGCCAGAAGAACAGGATTCCAAAGACTGGGATTTTGGATGTTTGCTCAATTTCAACACATTTTGCTGTCTAAAACCTACACTTTATTGAGGGAATATGTTGCTATAAGCTGTCTATACAAATAGATGCTAAATAATTGCAAATCTCCAGGTCTGTCATATTTCTTTACCAGCATGTTCCAGTACTACAAGTACTTTTTAATATAAGTAATCTATTACTTATAAAAATTAGTCACAAGCAAATTGTCATAGACACTGAAAAAATTTTTATTTTCTATTAGTCAAAATAACTAGCTCTATATCTTTCAGAATGTAAGCAAAATGCTTTTAACATACAAGACTTTATAGCACCCAAATAACAAATGTTGAACTCACAGACTATACCAATCTAGGAACTATATAAAAACTATAAATGCTTACCAAATGGGCAATTGCATTTGAAGCCATTTCTGTCTTCTTCACAAGTTCCTCCATTCAAACAGGGTCTGTCTAGACACTCATTCATGTGAAGTGAACATGTTTCTCCTGAAATTTTAGATTAAAAAGAAAAAGACAAATGTGCTGACATGCTCAAATCATAGAGGTATATTTGTAATGAAAAAGGAATATGGGATTGTCACAGTCTAAACGCTGACCCCATTGGCCAAGGTACACTTGCCGAGTACACAGGGATACTGATAAACATCCTGTGTGTCATGAATTTTTCTGCTTCATTGGTGACAAGACAGTCCATTTTGACAGACAATGTTGGAAGCATGACAATCAGGAAAATAGAAAGCTTTCCTACTGAGGGTATGCATAATCATGGAGCTTTTTTCCATTACAGAAAATTACTATATTCAGGCAACTTTTGTTCAGTTGTGTCAATCATTTTATTTCATTTCACTCACTGTCTCCTATGAAAAAGAATGACAAAGTATCACTGCATATGAAAATCAGGCCATTACTAATTTACAGACAGTTATATGTAGCAGTAGAGTTCAGCCTGTGTTCTACAGAAAGTTGTCAGTACTATGATACTAGATATTTCTCTTTCTCCATGTAATACAAAGGAGGATAATCAGGTCACTGAAGAAGATGTAATGACGCAAAATACAGATGAGAGGGAATTAAATAACTAAGAGCAAAGGTAGGAAGTACAGTGAAATGTAGATTTATAATCTACAATAAGGGTTGCTTTGATTTGTAACAGGAAAAGTTATTTCCAGCCACAGGAATACAGAGGCAAACCATATATTCAGTACTTATCGTAGGTCAGCAGTGTACAGAGCATGCTGGGCTTTCTGTGAACCTCACATAAGATAAAACCAAAACAAATAGTGAAATTCCTCTGAATTCTTTGCACTGTGGAAAATATTTAGTCTCTTATCTGCAGCACGCATACATGCCCTCTTATACAGTCTTATAAACCAACTTATTCTGCTCTCAAAACCTGTGCTTTGTGAATCTACTACATACAAAAGGCCTTCACTGGAGAAGCCTATAGTAGCACCAAGGTTCTCTTCCACACATAAACTTATGACAGAGTGGCTCCTATTAGGGTTTTTTCCTGCCTCTAAACATGCTCTGAGTTTTCCGTAAGACTTCAAGGTGCCTGGATGAAAAGAGAGAGACACAAGCAGAGATGAGGGAGGGTTCAGGTAATTCAGTAAACTGAAAATCTTTCTGCTAGCAGCAGCTGCTGAGTGCTACTTAGAGTGTGCTGTGGCACCAGTGAAGAATACAGACAGGACTGGCCAAAATAGAAATCCTTTTCTAAGTTCTTATAATTTTTATTTTTTTCTTTAAACTATTGATAAGAAAACCACTATGTACAACCTTTCTGATATAATTCTGATATTTGATTTCCTTGTTTGCTAGTTCAGATTAATTTCTACAGTTAAATCTCTGATTATGGTAGGTTTCTTCTGAGGAAGATGAATGGAAATGCATTGACATCTGTTCTCTTCTGCATAGCTAATTGGAGAGTAGCTCAGACTTTCCTCTAGAAGTAAATCATCTGGCCACAAGCCACGGGTAAGCTAGAGTTTGTACAAGAAAACCTCCTTGAAACAGACTCTTTCACCTCCCTTAAGTTTTTGTGGACTCCTAATAGATAAAAGGTTAAAATAAAGCAAATGAAATTCTGAGGAAGTAACGGAATGAGATCATCCTCATTTACTCATAATATCCAGAATTTGTGAAATTCTTACTGCCTTTTTCTGAAGATGGCTCTGTTTTCCTCTTGAATCTAAGGCAATAAAGGTATCTTACTAAACTGGATAGTACCATAATTTTAAGACATGACTATAACAGGTTTAACAATTCTTTGTGAACTGTTCTTATCCATCTCCTTTGATTTTCTTTTATTTTTAGGACAGGAAATTTGGTGTGACATTCAGCAGGAAAATGAGTCAACTAGATGTAGGCTTCTGACTACAGATTTATACTTTAAAACTGAGCATTTACAGTGAAAGTCAGTTCCCTTAATGTCAGTATCTAATGCAATATAGGATATCCTGTATTCAGTCTCAAGAAAATAGTCCTTAGGGGATGAAATGGACAATAATCAAGAGACAGTTTCAACAGTTTTGTAACAGTACTGTAAATTAGTCCTTTGGGATGGAAAACCTGATGGGATGGTAGGAAATAAAAGAAAAGAATGAAAACACAGAGGGAGGCTGTCATCTGAGTAGTATTTCCAAAAAGGAAAAAAAAAAATAGCGTGTACTAGACAAGGTGAACCCTTTGAAGAATTCAAAAGCAAAATGACACCTGGTCAAAAGGTTAATTCTGTGGCCATGTTTTTACTGAACTATATGAAATGATACACCACCTGGAGAGTCCTGAGAGGGTGATGAAATAATATAGGCTAGAGGAATTTAGGACATCAGATGAACGTAGGAGCTTGAGCTGTGTTGTGGAGTAATGACAAAACCTGATTGTGTGTAGAAAAGGTGAGAAAAGAGTCAAAGCCATTCTCCCATTCCAAGTCTGACAGGAAGCATAATGTTTCTATCAATATGAGAAAGGATTCAGAAAAACAGTCAGTCACTGAGACGAGCAGCTCCAGTGCTGGCACGACCCACAGCAGAGTGCTCTAGTGACATGCAGAGGGGAGTTTCCCAAAACGGTGAAACTTCTAGGGGAGCCAAGAGAGTTGCCAGGAGCCTGCAGCTCAGTCACAGCAGCTGATGGTACCTGGTCAGGACCAGGAGCAGCTGCAGCTAAGAGACCCCCCTCATATAACAGAAGCCCTTAGGGAGTGCCAGCAACCAGGAATGCTGCCAACAGGGTGGGAAAACAGGGCGTGGCATGTCAGCAAGGGCATGGCACGGAGGTTTGCACAGCAGTTTGCACAAAGGGGCCTTGCAGGAAGGGTGCTGAAGCCCTGCAGCTTGACCAAGGAGCAATGGTATCCACCTGGCAGAAAGCCACCTCCGCTTTGCACCCACCATGACTGACGCAGCCACCCAGACAGAGCTGAGGTGGGAACATGCAGGGCCCTGCTCTGATGCCAGTATGGGCTGGCAGCAGTGAGCACTGCTGTGGGAGTGTGCCTGGGGAGAGGAGCTCCTCCGCTTAGTGACAGAGCTCCGGGAGGAGGTGAGTCGGTTGAGGAGTATCAGGGTGCATGAGAGAGAGGGAGACTACTGGAATTGCACCCACCTTCCCTGGGACAGGCCCGGCAGGCAGAACAGGGTGCATGATATGGAGGATTCCCTATCCTCTCCTGCCTGGATGATCACCGTGACTTAAGGGATAGAGGGCAATGGTGACAGGTTCCTGCCTGGTGCAGCAGGACCGTCTCCTCTGTGACTGCCCCACCTCCCCAGGTGCTCTTGCATAATAAGTACAATTCTCTGCAAACGGAACAGAACAATAATGAGGACAATGCTTCATCTAGCTTGGAAGTATTGACAAGGTTAAGTCAGCCTATGCCCTGTGTCACAGCTGCCAACATAAAGAAAAAAAGACAGGTCATTGTCAAAGAAGAGCCCCTTCTGAATGGAAGGGCCAATATGTAGACTAGACCCACTTCTTAGGAAAGTATGCTGCCTTCTTGGAGCCCAGGTTAAAGATATGAAGAGAAAGATTCCTCCCATCGTACTGCCATGGTACTGATTATTATTCATTATTGATTTTTCAGATAGGCAGCAATGAAGTTGTAACAAGAAGTCTGAGGGCAACCAAGAGATACTTCAGGGCCTTGGAACAACTGGTTAAGAGATCAGGACCACAAGCAGTGTTCTCATCTATCCTTCAAGTTGCAAGGAACAATGAGGGAATAAACAGGAAGATCCAGTAGATTAATACCTGTCTCCAAGCCTGGCATCACCAGATGAATTTTGGGTTTTTTGATCATGGGACGATTTACACAGCACCAGGCCTGCTGGAAACAGACAGCGGTCACCTGTCTCAAAGCAGGAAAAGGATCTTTGTGCAGGAGTAGGCAGGGCTTATTGAAAGAGCTTTAAACTAGATTTGAAGCGTGAAAAGGATAAAACCAGGCTCACTAGAGATAAGCATGGGGGCAACACACCAATGCTTGAAGGATGGTGTGCTAGCAAGGTCCTTCAGTCTGCCATCTCAGTGGAGGTAGGGGATGAAGATCCATGTGACAACAAAGACACAAGGGTTATTTATATGTTAGAAACCATGGAGCCACCTGAGAACAGTCACGTAGGAGTTAGGGTTTCCCCACCAAAAAGTTGGTGGGATCAGTAATCCAGCTGAAGTGCACCTGCACCAACACACGCAGCATGGACAACAAACAGGAGGACATGGAACCCATTCTGCAGTGGGAAAACTATGATATAGCTGCAATCACGGAAACATGGTGGGATGACCTGCAAAACTGGAGTGCTGCAATGGATGGCTATAAACTCTTCAGAAGGGATAGGCAAGCAAGGAGAGACAGTGGGGTAGCCCCGAACTTTAGTGAGTGTTTTGACTGTCTAGAGTTTGATGATGGTGAAAATAGGGTTGAATGTTTATGGATAAGAATCAGGGGGAAGGCCAACAAGGCAGATATCGTGGTGGGAGTCTGTTATAGACCAACCAACTAGGATGAAGAAACGAGCGAAATATTCTATAAGCAGCTGGGAGAAGACTCACAATAGCTAGCCCTTGTTCTCATGGGGGACTTCAACTTACCAGCTGTCCTGGAGTGTGTGGTAGATAACTTCCTGACACAGCTGGTGAGTGAGACAACTATGGAAGGTGACCTGCTGGACCTGTTTGTGAACAGAGGATAACATGTGGGTAATGACTTTGCTGGGCACAGTGATAACAAAATTACAGTTTTCGCTTTTTGGAGAAGTAAGGATAGGTGTCATCAGAACTGTCATCTTGGACTTCCGGAGGGCCTGTTTAGGATCCTGGTTGACAGAGTCCCTTGAGAGGCAGTCCTGAAGGGCAAAGGACTCCAAGAAGGCTGGACATTCTTCAAGATGGAAATCTTAAAGATGCAGAAGCAGGCTGTCCCCAGGTGCAAAAGACAAGCTGGCAGGAAAGAAGACTGTCCTGGCTGAACGGAGAGCTTTGGCTGGAACTCAGGGAAAAAAGGAGACTTTGTGACCTCTGGAAGAAGGGGCATGCAACTCAGGATGACTACAAGGGTGTCATGAGGTTATGCAGGGAGAAAATTAGAAGGGCCAAATCCCAGCTAGAACTTTATCTGTCTACTGCATAAAAGACAATAAAAAATGTTTCTATAAATGCATTAACAACAAAAGGAGGGCTAAGGAGAATCTCCATCCTTTATTTGATGTAGGAGGAAACATAGTGACAAAGACTGAGGAAAAGTCTGAGGTAGGTAATGCCTTCTTTGCCTCAGTCTTTAATAGTAAAACCAGTTGTTCTCTGGGTACCCAGCCCCCTAAGCCATAAGACAGGGATGAGGAGCAGAATGAAACCCCATAATCCAAGGGGAAATGGTTAGCAACCTCCTACACCATTTAGACACACACAGGTCTATGCAACCAGTTGGGATCCACCCAAAGGTACTGAGGGAGCTGACAGAAGTGCTCACCAAGCCACTTTCAATAATTTCTTAGCAATCCTGGATAACCAGGGAGGTCCCAGTTGACTGGAGGTTAGCAAATGTGATGCCCATCTACAAATAGGGCCAGAAGAAGGATCTGGAGAACTACAGGCCTGTCAGTCTAACCTCTGTGCCAGGTAAGGTTATGGAGCAAATCATTTTTAAGTACCATCATATGGCATGTACAGGACAACAAGGTGATCAGGTCCAGTCAGCATGGGTTTATGCAAGGCAGGTCCTGCTTGACTAACCTGATCTACTTCCATGGCAAGGTGACCCCCTTAGGAGATGAGGGAAGGGCTATGGATGTCATCTACCTAGACTTCAGTAGAACCTTTGACACAGTTTCCCACAACATTCTCCTGAAGAAACTGGCTGCTCATGGCTTGGATGACTGTACTCTTTGATGGGTTAAAAACTGACTGTATGGCCAGGTCCAAAGAGTTGTAGTGAATGGATTTAAATCCAGCTGGTGGCCAGTCTCAAGTGGTGTTCTGCAGGGCTCAGTATTGGGACCAGCTCTGTTTAATATCTTTATCAATTATCTGGACAAGGGGATCAAGTGCACCCTCAGTAAGTTTGTAGATGACACCAAGTTGGGCAGGAGTGTTGACCTGCTTGAAGGTAGGAAGGCTCTACAGAGGGATTTGGACAGACTGCATCAGTTGTCTGAGGCCAATTGTATGAGGTTCAACAAGGCTCAGTTCCGGGTCCTGCACTTGGGTCACAAGAACCCATGCAATGCTACAGGCTTGAGGAAAAGAGGTTGGAATCTGCCTGACAGAAAAGGATCTGGAGATGTTGGTTGACAGCCAGATGAATATGAGCCAGCAGTGTGCCCAGGTGGCCAAGAAGGCCAAGAGCATCCTGGCTTGTATCAGAAATAGCACGGTCAGGAGGACGAGGAAAGTGATCATCTCCCTGTACTCAGCACTTGTGAGGCTGCACTTCAAATACTGTGTTCAGTTTTGGGCTCCTCACTGCAAGAAAGACATTGAGGTGCTGGAGCATGTTCAGAGAAGGTCAGGGAAGATGCTGAAGGGTATAGAGCACAAGCCTAATGAGGAACAGCTGAGGGAACTGGGGTGGTTTAGCCTGAAGAGGCTCAGGGGAAACCTTATTGCTCTGTACAACTACCTGAAAGGAGGTTGTAGCAAGGTGAGTTTTGGTCTCTGAAGTAACAAGCAGTAGGATGAGAGTAAATAGCCTCAAGTTGCTCCAGGGGAAGTTTAGATTGGATATTAGGAAACTTTTTTCACTGACAGGATTGTCAAGCATTGGAACAGGCTATCCAGGGAAGTGATTGAGTCACCATACTTGGAGGTATTTAAAATGCATGTGGATATATTGCCTAGAGACATGGCTTAGTGGTGGACTTGGCAGTGCTAGGCTAACGGTTGGGCTCAGTAATCCTAAAGGTCTTCCAACCTAAAAAATTTTGAGTCTATGATACTATGATTCTATGGAAATATAATTTATTTTGCATCTTCATTTAGGAAAAAAAAAATCTGCTATAACGTATAGCTAATAAATTCTCACCAGTGACATCAAAAACCTAATTTCATTTCTGATACCATGCCACTAATACCCCATTATTTTAAGACTTCAGTGAGTACAGTTTCTCTTAATATATTAATCTATATTGCAACACTCCATAGATTAGAAGATTTAGTTCCAGTTTAGAGAATTAATCCCAAATGTCCAAACTAATGCTGTACAGTAGAGATATATATACTATACTTGCTTAATTGAACACTATCTGGTTTCAGGTATTTTGTTTTTATTTACCTATGGCCATGCTAGATGTGTATGAATTCCATTCTTCATTTAGGCGAACAAGGAAATGGGAAAAAAAAAATCCCTGCTCTGATAATGAAGGTGCTGATTTTATGCTGGAGGCTGTTATTACAGCTAAATTACTTCAGTTGACAAAAAAGCAATTACATGCCACTCAGCCTCATCAGAGTTATCAAGCACTGAGAATACCTTTCTCATAACTGATGAAAATATTTGCAAAAACTACTGACTGATTTACAGGTCAGGCTAGATAACATTACTTGCAGAATGATTTAGAAAGATGTCAAAATTTCTGAAATATTTCAGTTGAAAATGCTGTTAACACATTAAATACAAACAGTTCACTGTTTTTTCCTGACAAACTTGCACTACTGTTGACATACACAGCTAAGACTTCAGTTTCTATACATCTCTGTTACCATTGCTTCAAGATCACTTTTGTTTTCCTTCTAATTTTGCTATCTAGCCACTAAAAATTATACTATTTGCAGATATGAAAATCTGATATTATTTTTCATCTAAAAGTTACACAGTTCAGTTTTGGTAATTCTGTACATCTCATAAAAGTCTAGGAGAATAACATTTTTCTCCTATGAATCAAGTTAAAACTTGGAAAAACCTTCATGTTTTAGTGCAATTACTGACAGCCAAATGCCCATGTAGTAAAAATAAAGTTATTTACTTCTTTCTGTACTGTAGACAATAACTAGCTCTTCTGGTTACATGCCATAACATAGAGTGGCATTACTAGTAGTTGAACCTGACAAAAGGTATGTCCCAAAATTTCTTGCATTTAAGAATTCATGTCTTCAGAGTACAAAGGCAATATATGGACAGTATTTTTAAAATATTTCAGAGACAATCAAAGAATCTATGAAGTTACTGTGAGACTATATTTTCTGAGTATTTGAGACAAAAAATGTTTGACATGTACAGGGAAGACTTCCCCCCGCCCCCCGCAGTGTGCAGCTAATCTCAGCTATGCATTTGAAAAGAATGACAAGAACCTTCTTTAAACGTCAGACAAAAATCACTAAGAGGCTACAAGTAACTTTCAGCATCAAAGTATGTTAATATAAATATTTTCTGGGTTTACACTTTTGCAGTTGACATTAATACAAAACATCCAAACATAACTAATTAAATATTAAATTTTACTACTAGTTATTTAATAAATCATAGCTTAAGGTCTGAATTCCTAAACAATTTACAGGGATCATGTTACCAAATTCTGAAATACAAAGAGAAAGTTAAAAATTATCATAAGCTGATGTTGATTCTACTTCTATTAACTCTATAGTGTGTTTTATCTTGTATGAAATTACAGTATTCTTACAATATATAACACCTACAGCTGCTGAGGAAAGTCTGTCACTCTTTCAAATTGCATGGCCTGATGTTTAACAGCAACATTTTCTACAAGCACATCAATGATACACAAGAGACGGATAATTCTGCAGGAGCACAAACGTCTTGAGAAGAGCCTAAGGACCTAAGTAGGTGCATGCTAAAAAATTTGGCAAAGATATTTAACACTCCACCAGCATTACTGATGTAACTTACTTTGTTTAAAAAAAAAAAATCATGCTATTTTAGCTAATGTAGACGTTCTGAAATTCTCAGATATATATAACTGGATATCAAAGACAACAAAGAAATATTCCTTCTCATAAAAGATGAAGCCTCATTGAATATTCTTTCGCTTAAAAAAGTAAGAGCAACTCTGTAAGATCACTAGATTGAAAGTTTACACCTTTAAGTAGTTCAAACTTTGGATGTTTTATTTTTGCTTAACTTCACATATTATGTAAACTAGTTGAAATGTTTTTTAATTTTGCAGAATATCCACAAAATTAATTTTTATTTTGATATCAGAGTAAGTTAACTTCATATGATTCTCACATATAATATTCACACTGTTGTGGTTTCAGCTTAGAGGGCAACTGAGCACCACACAACTGATCACTTCCCACTTCCCCACCAGCACTGAGAAAGAGAAAAAAAGCCAGGCTTGGGATTCAAGATAGAACAAGGACAGATAAATTATCCATTGTGGGCACGAGCAAAAGGCAAACTTGTTAAATGAAGAAAAAAAGAACATAAATTTAATACAGACACTAACAACATCACCACTTAACAGACAAAGTAGGACAGTGAGAAGCATTGCCGCATCTTAAGAACACCTTCCCCCTACCCCTCCCTTCTTCCTGGGCTCAGATCTGCTCCTGTTATCTCTATCTCCTCCGCGCAGCTGTACAGGGGGCAGGGAACAGGGGGTGCAATCAGTGCTGTTGCTTCTTCCATCTCAGAGACAAGAACTTCTGGAATTTCTTCCCCCTGCTCCAGAGTGGTATCACTCTCACAGGAGACAGTCCTCCACAACTTTTTTCCAACTTGAGTTCCTCTAACGGGCCGCAGCATTTCCCTCACTGCTCTGGTGTGGGACACCAATATTCTCCAACTGGAGTCCCTCCCACAGGCTGCAGCCCTTCCTGACCTGCTCCAACGTGGGACACCCCTGCATGCTGCAATCCTCCCAACACCAATCTACAACAGCAGGGGCTGCTTCTTCCCACAGGATCCTGGCCTCCTTCAGATTCAATCACCTGAGAAAGAATGGGGCCCCTCACAGACCACATTTTGGTATCTGCTCCACCATAGACCTCCATGGGTGGTAGGGCAATCTGCCCTGCCATCTCACCACAGGATACAGTGAGGTCTCTGCTCCAGCACACCTCCCTGACTTTCTTCCTCTGTTCCTCCACTGACCTTGGTGTTCACGTAGATGTTGCAACTCCTCCTCACAAGTCCAACTCCCCCTCCTCCCAGGTCCCTTAAATAAATTATCACAGAGGCGCAGCTGCTTAGCTTGGCCTTGGTGCAGAGGTGGGTCTGACTTGGAGCTGGGATAGCTCTGAGAAGCTTCTCACAGGGGGCCAGCACTGTAGTCCCCCACTCCCCAGCTACCTCCCACCACTCACTCAAACCCAGGACAGAGACACTAGAATAAAACTGAAATTGATTTGAGAGCTTATTTTCTCACTGTAACACACATTATATATCTCTTATTAGTTGCCACCATTACTATTAACATCTCTGTCTGAATTACAAAACACATGCAAAAATATCTAAATACAAAGTTTCATTTACATAATATTATACCAACTTTTGTTTTATAGGCATAATAGAATATAAAGTTTGACAATGCAAAGGCAGACAAAATGACCACAATTACTAAAAGTATGTCTAAGAATATTTTAACTAAAATTTCTTTCTTGAGAAAATATTACTTCAAGACATAATCTGAATCTTTCTATTCCCAGATCAGATGAAAAGCAAATTATTTAAAATTCTACTTAATGTAATCTTAATGAAGTAGTGGTAAAAAAATAGAGTGTTTTTTAAAGTTCAACTAGTATCCAAAACAGTAACAAGATATTTGAAGGTGGTCTTCACAACACCCCTGTCTTACTGTACAACATTTTGTAAAATGCATATAAATATAAAGCATTCAAATCACGTACCTGAGAACAAATGGTATAATGTTGTTGTTTTCTAAACAACACAAGTTACTGTGCTAGATAAGAGAAGTATCAGCCTGAGTAACATTTTTGCTTACTTTGTAGAAAAAGCAGTTACAAAAAAGCAAGACAGACAGTCCAAGTGTGGCCTTAGTGACCTTAACTGAGATTTCCCTTTCTCAACTTTGTCGTTCTACCCACTTGGTCATTTTTTTTTTTTTTTTTTTGTTTCCTCTTTTATTCAAATTGTTATCTGTGTAAGACATTTCAGTCAAAAAAATCCTGAACTTTTTTTTTTTTTTTATTTACTTACCTTGTACACTGTAAACCTTCCTGTGAACACTTATTCCAGATTTAAAGTGATTTATATGATATTGTCTTAAACCACTTCACTGGCTTAGCTTTCCTGAAAGAGTTTTAACTCAGAGAAAGTCTGTGACTCTTCAGCTGTAAACTGCCAAGATCCCAGCTCATCTCTCTCCATGGGATTACACTGTACATCTGACAGGCAGGCTGCACTGGCACAAGATGACAAGGACAATCAATCTCTTCTAGCAAAAGAAACCAGCCAGAGCCTTTGTGGAGGCTGCATTGCCTAATACCCTGAGCCACACACCCAGCAGAGCCTTGTTTGATGGTGGAGATGTGGAAGCAGACATAAGCTACACTCGCACAATGGCCTTGACCTATTAAAATAGGAACTGTATAAATGAAAGGGGGAGCAGGTATTTCAAATGCAGAAAAGGTGTGTGAACAAACCATCTGTACCCAATTGCCTTCTGTGAAGCAGACAAAATAATTTCATAGTTTCAGGTGACCCTGCTAAGATAAGCAGATATCAGGGCTCCAGAACCACTAATATGCCCTAATTGCCCTGAGCAGCCTCACCTGGGACATTCCCACACACCCCACCCCTTGTCCTATGAGCTCTGCTTCAGATCAGATCTATCAGCTGTAGGCACTCAGATCTGGCCTGAGTTGTTCTGTATATGTGCCTGGTTCCAATCCTGCCTCTGACCCTGCCTCAGGAATGGACTTCAGTCCACACTGAAAGTAATTTTTCTCTTTAGATGGATCCCTTCTATGTACATTATAGTTTTATCTCTGGTTGTGTCTCCTGCTGCTTCTAACTTTCTTCCATGAATGGACCCTGGACCTGATCCATTACTTGCGATGCCTGGAGCTCATGAGGGACCCTGTTATCAGCCCCTGGCTCTGCCTGACATGTTTACATGCTTTAGGACTGTGCCTTGCTTAGTAACGGCAGTGCCTGCATTGGGGTTACCCTTAGATTCTGGTTTGTTGTTCACCTCATGGAGCACCCTTCCTCTTGCTGCTACCTCTTAACAGCATCAATCTTCATTGTGCATTAGGGTGCCCATCAGGTAGTCTAGGTTTTATTTGTACAAGGAGTTAAAGTGTCCCTAAACTTACTTGTGTTGAAAAGGATTGGTTTTCACACAACTTCATGTATTTTCCTTCAAGATTTGTTTTTCTTAATAGCATCATGGATATACTGTTCACATATATCACAGAAGCGTGAAACTATTTAGAAAACATCCAAACAATTTAAAACCAATAAATAACTTACTGAAGGTAAAAACATTTAAGTACTTCCTCAGATAGACTCCAAATGTTATGTCGACTTGTCTGATGTGTTTGTGGAATAATAAAAAAAAAAAAGTAAAAACAAAGCAGAGAAATTTAACATAACACAATGATATTAAAAATGCCCACGTGCCATTTTCCTCTTTTGGACAAAAAGAGGAATACTGAAGAGACAATACTGGAGAGCACTATATATAGAATATATTAGTGTCAAACTCAAAAAGCTACTGGATGGCTTCCATTGGTGATGAGCCTTCGTACTGTGATTTGTTGCACATAGTTAAAGCTATGATGGATCAGTATTTTGCTATGTGAGATATAGTATATACTCAGAATAAAAAGATTTTCCAAGTCTTAACAATACGATTAATATCAGATAGATACAAACCCTCAAAAGAAACAAGGGAGACAATATTGCCTATCTGCTTAGAGTTCTCAGCAGCCATCTTCACATTTTTGTAGGCATCTAAACAAGCAAGAGTTTTAATGAAGGATGTGTTTAAGGACAGGCTTTTTTCAAATACTTTCAAGAAGAGCTTCTTTTAAACTGGAAATGAAGCCCAGTGGTATTTTTTTTAGAAATACCAGTAAGCATGAAATCTGGATTCATTTGATGCTGAACATTGATGGTTTCATGTAGAGTTAACACAAAGATATAGAAGAAGGGATAGACTAAGAATGACTTTGAAGGTGAACAGAATTATGTTATATTTGAAGAACTGAGCTGGGAGAGGGCAATGTGGAGTCATCACATTATAAAAAGAATGGGATAATTTTGTTGAAAAAAATATTTACTCAGTTTTTAAAGATCATACTGCAAACCTCCAAGTTTGACACAGTCTAAATTCTCGTGTAGGCAGTGGAGAGTACTTCAGACAGCTACAAAATATCTCCATATTAAAGTTTCCATCACAACTACAGTTTATAGTTCAAAAGGAGAGACTGTGGTACATGATGTTATAAAGTATTTGAATTTACTGTGCAAAAAAACAAGCCTTGGATTTTTTATTAACTTGTTTTTTACCAAATCAGATCATGCTTTTTATGTTGACAAATCCCATTACAGTGCCTAAGAGGTCCCTAGGTAATAGAAAGTAAAGTATTTGAGAAATGCTGATAGTCATCAGATTGATCAGACATCTAGACAGAGGAAATAACTATGAATTATCTATGTAAAATTCTGCTTCTGAAATAAAAACTGATTCTAATGTTATATCAAAGAGTACCCAAGGATTCTTTTATTAACAGGAGAGAAACCAAGTTGGTGACTGGGAACTCATGGCTTATTTGCAAATCTATCAATCCTAGTACACAAAGTATGATAGTTCCCCGAAGATGTACAGAGTCCTGAGCAACAATAACTTCTGTTTTACTCTTTAGTTTATTTACTATTGCCTATGATATTTAAATTGAAATTGAATTTACTGTTTATGAAGAAAAATGAAGTACATATGTATATGTAAAAATGTTGCATTACAGATAAATGACATAACAAACATGCACACACACACACAAAAAAAGAGATAAGAGTAAATGTGAGGGGTTTAGTATTACACTGAGATACCCTTCACAGATTCATAACATGTAGTTATGACCAAACTTCAAATCTGTTCTGTGCTGGAAAATATCCCAGGATCATAAACCCTTAGAGACTACATGAAAATGGAATGGCTAGGATAGTGATAGCATTTTTTACAAGTTTAAACAGTCTTTTATTAATTGTTTGTGGTTTAGAATCTCTAAAAAATCAGAATTCAATATATCCTGTACATATAATAATGAGTTACACTAAATGAGTAATATTGTGAAATTTATTTTTTCTTTGAATTTGCTTCTGTGGGGATGCTATTGTACAATACCTCATTGTGTGATAAAATGAAACAAAATAAAATAGTATTTTCCAGTAATATATCATTGTATCATTTATATAAGCAAGTTCTCATGTTCACCGAGTCAGAAGTGACCTCTGGAGGTCATCTTGTCCAATACCCCTGCTCAAGCAGAAACACCTAGAGCCAGCTTCCCAGGACCATGTCCAGATGGCTTTTAAATATCTCCACAGATGTAGGCTCCACAACCTCCATGGACAACCCGTGCCAGTGTTCAGTCACCCTCACAGTAAAAAAGTATTTCCTGATGTTCAGACAGCACCTCTTGTGTTTCAGTTTGCTCATTGCATCTGATCACTGGCCACCATTGAAAAGAGCCCAGCTCCATCTTCTTTCATGAAGATGATCGGGGGGCTGGAGCACCTCCCTTGTGAAGACAGGCTGAGAGGGTTGGGGTTGTTCAGTCCAGATAAAAGAAGGAGATCTCTGGGGAGACCTGATTGTGCCCTTCCGCTATAATGTTAGTAACAGGGGGACTACAAGAAAGCTGGAGATGGACTTTTTACAAGGGCATGTAGTGATACTACAAAGGATGATGGCTTTAAAGGGAAAGAAGGTAGATTTAGAATAGGTGTAAGGAAGAAAGTATTTATTGTGAGAGTGGTAAGGCATCGTAACAGGTTGCTCAGAGAAGCTGTCGATGCCTCCTCTCTGGAAGTGTTCAAGGCCAGGTTGGATGAGGCTTGAAACAACCTGATCTAGTGGAAAGTGTTCCTGCCCATGGCAGAGAGATTGGATGATATTTAAGGGCCCTTCCAACCCAAACCATTTTATGATTCTTTTCTATGATTCTTTTCACCCTCCCTTCAGGTATTTATATTCATTGATGAGATCCCTCCCTGAGTTTTCCCTTCTCCAGGCTGAACACTCTCAGTTCCTTCAGCCTTTCCTCATAGGAGAGGTGCTCCATTCCTTTAAACACCTTAGTGGTCCTTCACTGGGATCTATCCAGTAGTTCCATGTCTCTCTTGTACCAGGGAGCCCAGAACTGGAAACAGTACTCCAGGTGTGACCTCAGTACCGTGTTGAGTAGAGGGAAAGCATAACTTCCCTTGACCTACTTGTAAAATGGCTCCTAATGCAGCCCAGGCATTTACCTTCTTTGTCACAAGGGCACATTGCTGGCTCACATTCAACCTGATGTCCAACAAGACTCCCAGGTTCTTTTCTGCAAAGCTGCTTTCCAGCAGGTTGGCCCCCAACATATACTGGTGCTTGTGGCTATTCCTCCCCAGGTACAGGACTTGGCACTTCTCTTTCTTGAACTTCATGAGATTAATGGCAGCCCATTGCTCCAGCCTGTCAAGGTCCCTCTGGATGGCAGCACCATCCTCTGATGTATCAGATGCTCCTCCTAGTTTTATATCCTCAGCAAACTTGCTGAGGGTACACTCTGCCCCATCAGATCATTAATGAAGATGTTCAACAAGACTGGACCCACTATTGACCCCTGTGGTACACTGCTAGTTACTGTCCTCCAACTTGACTTTGTGCCATTGATCACCACCCTCTGGGCCTGGTTGTTCATCTGATTTCCAATGCATCTCACTGTCTGCTCATCCATCCCATATTTCATCAGCTTTTTCATGAAGATATTGTTAGAAACAGTTCTAAAAGCCTTGCTATTGGCATGTTAGACAATATACACTTCTCTTCCCTCATCTACCAAGCCAATCATTTAATTACAGAAGTATATCAAGTTATTCAAACATGAGTAACCCTTGGTGAATACCTGGTGACTTCTCCAGGTGGTTTTCTTGTCATTCATGGTTTCCAGGATTAGCTGCTCCGTCACCTTCATAGGGATTGAGGTGAAACTGACATGACTCTAGTTCTCCAGGTCTTCCTTTTTTCCATTCTTGAAGATAAGAGTGACATTTCTTTTCTTCCGGTCTTTGAGCACTTCTCCTAATCACTATGATCAACTAAAGTTTATCAATAGCGACCTCACAATGACATATGTCAGCTCTTGCAGAATTTGTGGGTGCATTCCTTCAGGGCCCATAGACTTATGTATATCCAGTTTGCCTAAGTACTTCCTGTCCTGAGCTTCTTTCACCAAGATGACATCTTCCTCGCTCCAGACTTTGCCTCTGGTTTCTGAAGGACAGTCTTACTTGTACAGACTGAGACAAAGGTGGCACTGAGTACCTAAAATTTTTCTGTGTACAGTGTCATCAAAGTCCCATCTCATTGAGCAATGGGCCCACATTTTCCCTACTCTTCCCTTTGTCACTTGTGTACTTTCATATCATGGTTTAAGCTCAGCAGGCAACTGAGCACCATGCAAACACTTACTTACTCCTTCCCCCTCAGGATAGATAGGAGAAAATAAAACAAAAGGCTCCAGAATTGAGACAAGGACAAGGAGGGAAGACTCACTTACTATGGTCACAGGCAAAAGACAGAAGAAAAAAAGAACATCAATTTAATTTGAACACCATCACCACTAATTTACCACTCAAATGGGGCAGGACAGTGAGAAATACAACATCTTAAAAACACCTTTCCTCCACCCTTCCATTCTTCTTGGGCTCAACTTTCCTCCTGATTTCTCTATCTCCTCTCCCCAAGAGACACAGAGGGGCAGGGGGTGGAAGTTGCAGTCGGATCACCACCCATTGTTTCTGCCTCTATTTTCCTTCTCAGGGAGAGGACTCCTCACACTCTTCCTCTGCTCCAGTGTGGAGTTCCTCTCATAGGAGACAGTCTTCCACAAACTTCCCCAATGTGATTCCTCCCCACAGGGCTTCAGTTCTTCATAAACTGCTTCAAAATGGGTCCCTTCCACAGGTTACAGTCCTCCCAACAACAGACTACTCCAAGACAAGCTTCCCTCAGAGCCCTGACCTTCTTTAGGTGCAATCACCTGTATTGGCTTGGGGTCCTCCACAGGCTGCAGGTGGGCATCTGCTCCACTGTGGACCTGCTTGGCCTGTAGGAGGACAGCTGCCTCACCATAAGCTGTATGGGAATCTCTTCTCCAGTATACCTCTCCCCCCACTCCTTCTTTCTTCAGCTGACCTCTGTGTTTGCATAGGTATTTCCCTCATAACTCCAACTCCTCTCAGGTTCCCCTTATTAAATATGTTATCACAGAGATGCAGCCGCCATCACTAATTGCCTCAGCCTTGGCCAGAGGCAGGTCTGACTTGGAGCTGGGAGAGCTTTTCTAAGCTTCTCACAGGGTCCACCCCTGTAGCCTCTTCACCGCTACCAAAACCCCAACACACACAAACCCAACACATTGTAGACACAGTTCATGTTTTCTTTCACATCCCTTGTTAACTTAATTCAAATACAGATTCAACTGCTGCTGGGCATTGGCTTTCCTAACCTTATCACTGCGTGCTCAGACAATGTCTCTGTATTTCCTCACAGGTCCTTGCTTCCACCTTCCATATGCTTCCTTTTTTGTGTTTGTTTGGCCAGGAGCTCCTTGATCATCCATGCAAGCCTTCTGGTATTTTTGCCTGACTTCTCTTGAGCTTGGAGGAAGTGATAGGCTTTCTTGGACCCCTCTTCCCTCCAAGGCTTTATCTTATGGGACTCTTCCAAGCAGATCTTGTATCCCACTGCATTGTTCCTGCAGCAGATATTGGGTTGGTTGAAGCTCCCCATGAAATGTAAGATAAGGGTTGAAGTTTCAACAACAAAATGGAAATATATTTTGTACAGGTGAGCCAAGTATTTCTTCTCTTTGCTTGTAGTCAGACATTTAGTTGTGCTTTCTTAGTGGAATTTAGGCCACCTCAGTGACAATTTATTAATAAATGAGCATGAAAAGGAAATACCATCTTTAATCAATTGTATATTCAAATGAACAGTAAACTATATACTCAAATGAAGACAATAAATCAACAAATGTATATCACATACACAAATGTGTATATATATGTAAATGAATATAAACATATTGGAAACTAAAAAGGTTAGGGCTGAAATGTTAAAAATAAGTATAGCTAGACATAATTTATAATGAAAAATTAGCACTGAAATTACAATTACTTAATAGATCATCTCTTTAACAGTGACTCAGAAAAATCCAAATGTGTGAGTTATTTCTGTGGTTTAACTGAGACTTACAAATCTAGTACTATGCATGCTCCCTGAATTGGAGCAAGAGACATTCAGCAACTTGGAACAATAAGCTGTAAATTAATTATTGGTTAGTACAGATGACAGTGTGAATACTATACTATTTATTTTTGGTTTTGTCAGTGATAGTATACCACAGATTGTCAAGAAAGATAGAGAAGCATTCAGAGCACTAATGTTTATGCTTGATGGTGTAGACTGAAGGCCAGGAATGAAACACTTCAGAGCTGCTGAATCCAAAATTATTTTCTGCCTCCCACACATAGTGTGAATATCAGAGTATTCGCACAAAACAGAAAATTAAGACAAAGAGGAATCATGTTATCAGTTTCTGTGGGTTTCACCTAACTAGAAATAGAAATCTGCAGCCCATCTCATCCTAGAACAGATGTCTAAGATAGGCAGATGTCCTATCTCTGCTGAGTAGAAGGAGAGTCTCAACAACTCACTCAAATATAGCTGTTTATATTCCATACATACAGAGAGATTATAATGCTGATCTCATTCCTCTGCATGCCTAGATTTCTAGATTTTCCTGTTCTGTACCAAAACCATATGTTCTTATCAGCCTGTGTATGAATAAATCCATGACACCTCAGACTGTATAATAGTGAAATTAAAATAATACAATTATTAAAATTGTGGTCTGGAACTCAATTTTTTTTTTTTTTTTTTTTTTTTTTTTTAGAAAACGTCATCTACGATCATGCTCAGAATTGTACATTTAGTGGAGGGAAGGTCATCTGAGGAATAATTAGGAGACACAGTCTGAGTTTCCATGTTAATGCAGTTAAAACTCTTGTAAGTCATACAAACCATACAAACACACAAATATATACAACTTTATATGTATATATGCACACACATAGCTTATTAAACAAACATATAAACATCACTTACATAGAATTGGACATTCACATCTGCAGCACAAGGAACTTCAAAAGAGAAAACTTACCTTTGAACCCAGAAGCACAATGACATGAAAAGTGTCCAATTAAATCTATACAGGTAGCTCCATTTTTGCAAGGTGAACTTGAGCATTCATTAATTTCAACTTCACAGAAGGGTCCTTCATATCCAGGCACACAGTTACAACTGTAATTATGCAAGTGGTCCTTGCAGAATCCATACTCAGAACACTGGTTTCCAATGCAATTGTCTATATCAAGTTCACAAAATGTGCCAGTGTAACCAAGGGGACATATGCACCTGTTATTAAAATGAGAGGAGAAAAAGAAACAAATCTACCAGTCTTGAAAATATAGGTCAATAATCACTAATAATGTTGACAACAATTTCACTTCGAATTACACACAAATTAATTAATTTTTTTTTTCTCAGTCTTCTTTCTTTACGTTTAATTAGTCACTAAGTAACTTTGTTTCACATAGATTTCTTGAAATAATTAAATGGAACTGTACAATAATCAAAATCTTAGTTATTTAGATGGGACAAACTAGTAGCTGTATTTCTTTTACTATCAAGATTCCAATGATAATATTCAAATAGAAAACTGGTATAAACGATGAGTATAATGCATTTTAATAATTTATTTTCTGAAAATTATTAGTCTCTTGCTACAATATCACTAGGAGAAAAAGAAACAATATTACATCCTGCTCGCTCTGGACATAAAGTCAGTATAAAAACACTAACATTATAACAAAGGTTGCAATTTCTGTCTGTAGCTGAAAAAAATTAACAATCTACAATTTAATAGAAATTGAGCAGGACATATTTTTCCTGCAATGTAGAATGACATATAAATTGTATGAGACTGGAAATGTCTTTTCTTTTTCATACTTTCTTTTCTCCCATTTTTTTTCTTAGGTGAGAATGAAAACAAATCTAGATTATCCCATAGCTGATCCTCATCTCATAAAATTAGAAAATCCCTTGTACTTGGCAATATTTTATTTGATTGATCCTCTTCTTGTGCCCAGAGGTCTCCTCACATGGAAGGAGATAATTGTGTGATAACCTTACATATTCTTGATCAATAGAGATGTTATCTAGAATCTGTAAAGAACTAACATGTTAAGGAAGCTTTGATTGTAACAATTTCTCCTACTGATTCATCTGACAGAAAGGGTATTTTTTTCTTTATTTTTAACAGAAGCAAACATTCATGTGGCTGTTTACTTCAGTTCTTGTTTATTATTCCTGCTTTCTTATGTTAGACTTGTGGAAAATTCCACTTAAATGTTTTTATATCCCTATAAATTTCTGACAGAATAATTCTAAGTCAGTAGGAAAAAGACTCCATGTAAAGAGACTCTGTGTACAGAAAGGATCCTATAAAAGATAGTTATTTTGAATGTGATTTCACAAAAGCTTTTTGCAATATAACTTTTGGACTAAGGAAGCTATAACCATATCCACCACTGGTATATTTTGATCAGTTAGGCTCTAATTTTACCTACAATTCTTCTTGGCAAGAGAGAATTTGAAAGAGCAGAGAACTTTATCTATGTACAAACTAGAGATTGAAAAGGGCAGAATACGATGAGAGCTCCATCTATCATAATAATAATAAGATACTTCTGAAGAAAAAGGAAGAGGAAAAAGGGATATGTATAAAATTTACAGCTCCTAGTGTTTAATCCTTTTTTTTTTTTTTTTTTTTTTTTCCTCCCAAAGTAATCTGTGGACATCAGTGTAGTTCTAAGAGTTCAAGAGTAGACTCAGAGCACACAGAAAATTAAGTGATTTTTCCCTTTCATGTTGTGACTGAAAGAAGCCCTACAGTAAAGAAGGTATCTTTATTAAGAGATAATGTTTGTTGTTACGTGGAACTCTACAGTGGACTGAGTTGGTTTAGTATTTTTCTTAGCATTAAAAGACTTTTAATCTACGGAAAAGACAGGTATTATTGGAAAATCAAATGGTCAATTCTTTCAATGGAAAAGTTATCAAGTGATTGAGCCACAATTATTATTTTTTATGTGTATATAAGCAAATATCAGCAGCTTTCATTTCCATGGGTTTTTGAAGGAAGGTCCAGGCTTCCCAGTCAGACTTTTGTTAACTTTTTGTCTTCTTGATCCCCAGGAAATTTTTTCATAATACTGGAGGCTTGGTTTTGTGATCCCCTGTGTGTCTCAAAGTACATCTGTATAACCATTTTAGATCAGATGAGGAGAAAACTTTTATGATTAATTCCCTGACTGTTCCACATTGCATAGTTTTGTATCACATTGCAGAGCAGTATCAGAGCATGTAAAATTGATTTATTTCAGTTGAAACTAAATCAGTATTTGTGCTCTTTGGACCACAGCTAATGCACGCCAACTGCTAATGAGCTTTTAGTCCATGGACCAAAATAAAGCTTTCTTGACGGAATCCCTCCATATCTTGTATAGTGTGGTTATGAGTTTTTCAGCACCACCATTTTTGCTTTACAGATCCATTGCTACTGCACTGCAGTACCTACTCAAGTAGGTGTAGCTACTGTATTATCTCTTCCAATGTCAGTTACTCCTCAGCAAAGGAGAAATCTTCCCCTCTTCCCAGCTGATTCTGTTTCTCACTTTTTAAATGAATTAAGTTCACACAAATCATCTCATACAGTTGATTTACAGATAAATGTAAATGTTATTTTACCTCAAATTTCATTATGCATAAATATGCAAAGCATGTGGACTTTCAGTTACCTTTATCTGCACAGTTTCTGAATCCACCAACATAAAACTTCAGTATGAAACAGCACACTTAAACATGCAAATTTTTCTGGTGCAGTTAATCACTTTATTTCCTTGGTTAACTATTATGTATTCAAAATATATATATATATTTTTTACATTAATGATTAGCGCATGCATTGTGAAAATGCAACTATTCAATCATTCTTTGAAAATGTGTTTTTTAACATTAATATAATATAGAATATTTAACTGACAGCCCTTCTTAGCAAAAAAGAGAATAAAGAGAAGGAATTTTCTACCATTTCCTTACTATTACTAGTTGTGTAGCATATCTTTAGAGACCACAGTAGAACTACTCAGAAATAGATGTAAAGGAGAATCTTCTAGTTTCAGTTTCATGATTCTGATTCTTTAAGACAAGCAATGATGTTATGAGTATCATATTTTTCAGTGCTTCAGTGTCTAAGGAAATCTACAACAACTAAGAATGGAATGTCCTTTGTTTTTCTGGGTGAAATTATAACTGGTTGTCTTTCAATTTAATATGTCTCATCTCTCAAAACATACAGAATCATAGAATACCAGGCTGGAAGGTGTGGAGTGGCTGGAAGAAAATAGGCATATTATGAGTGATCCAGACTGAGGGGCCTCACAACTGCAGCTGTTGTGAAGGACATATGCAAGGTTGAAAGAAATAAGGAAGTTGGGGTTTTGAGAAACTGCCTATGTTGCAAAGAGGTAAGGAGGTTGGAATGTAAAAAACAAGATAAAAAGATGTAGAAACAGAATGTAGGTAAGGCAGAGCAAGGTGCGTGGACACCACACCGAGACCAATCATAAGAAGGCAAAAGGTGCATGAACAAGCAGCTTTAACCTATTAGCAACCAAATCGTAATGCATGCGCTTTGTGCTAGTGTATAAATTGCTGTGTATCCTTTAATAAAGTGGCATTAACTTGATCACATTGATGGTGTATGTTGTGTCTGAGACTTCCGCGTCAAGAAGGGACCTCAAGGATCACCTAGTCCAATCTTTCTTGGAAAAAACATGGTCTAGACAAGATGGCCCAGCACCCTGTCCAGATAAACCTTAAAAGTTTCCAGTGTTGGGGAATCCACCACTTCCCTGGGGAGATTATTCCAATATCTGATTGCTCTTATTGTGAAAAATTTTCCTCTTGTGTCCAGTTGAAATCTCCCCAGGATTAACTTGTACACATTACCCCTTACATTTTCCATATGACTGCTTGTAAAAAGGGAGTCTCCATCTTCTTTTCAGCTACCCTTTAAGTCTCCCTTAAGTCTTCTCTTTTCAAGGGTGAACAAATACAGTTCTCTCTGGCTTTCCTCATCTGTCAGGCTTCCTAGTACTTTGATCATCAAATTAAGATATAATTAAGTTATTAAGATAAATTAAGATCTCATATTTTTAGACTCTTCATTTCATATTATTGCTCAGGAAAAATGAAACAAAATCATGAGGATTTCTCTTATCGTTTAAGTGTGAAAAGTTTGCTTGGTTTAGCTATTAAGTTACTGCTTATCCTGAATATACAAAAGCTGTTGTAGGGTTTTTTATTTCAGTGTAAACATGATTAGAAAAGAACTTTAAAACTGGATCTTTGTGTTTTGTGAAACAAAGTGGCTGATTTACTCACTCAAGTCCAAATGTGTGGCAGTGGTCCAAACCAATGTAAAACTACAAAATAATGCTGTAGAAAGAGACTTTGTCCTGTTAGTGCTTGCCAGATATATACATTAATGCAAACAGAAGTATTCTGGTACTTTTAATAAGAAGTTAATTTCTCACTCTGTGTTGAGGATGAAAACATCTAAGAATCATTCATTTATTGTTTCTAATCCCGACTGAGGTTTAGAGGTGTTAGGATCTAGAAGATCAATAAATTCCTTATAAACATAATTTATAATAACCTATATCAAATTGTGATGGCATATTTAGAATTAACTTCAGTACCTAACATCATATATGGAAAATCTACAAAGGAAGGCTAAAATATTTTTAAATTACTAAGTTAGTAATAGTCTTTATTTAAAATATGTACTTTATAATGTGACTATTTTTCAGTAAAAACTGGTCATCTTTATGCAGTAAAAGTCTTAACTACTCAGGTGCATTTTTTGTTAATTTAACAACATTAACATATAATAATTACCACTTACATTAATGCATTATTTATTCAACAGTACTATATTCAAAGCAGATATGGATTGCACTATGCATATTTCTTGATGTATAACAGTGTAAGTGAAGTTCTATGGGCTTTGGATATCAACATCTGAGTGCATTTATTTGTAGCTTTAACATTTTTATGGGATTCTAAATTATGTTTAATACATGTTATCATTTTATCTCTAGGTCAATCTATGAAATGTGTCTTGAGTACAGTTATTTTAAACACTGTACTGGTATAACACTGACATAGCTGAACTTCAAAATATCTTTTCCTGTCTGTTTTTGAAATAATATAAAGACCAATGATCTTTAAGTAATTAAGTCTTTTACACTTCTAGTAGGAAAAATACCATCACCACATTAGATTTTAATGAATATGACCTTGCATTAATACTTCAACAGCACTAAAATGCTGAACATGATATCAAAAGCTTTGAACCATGGATTTATTTGCAGTTTTCATTTGCTTTAAAGCTGAAATTCTTCAATAAATTAAAAAAAAGAATTTGTATACATACATACATACATACATACATACATATATATACATACATATATATATACATACATACATACATATATATATATATACATACATACATACATATATACATATATATATATATATAAAAAAATACCAGAATTTCTATTTGTGAGTGAATTGCTAGTTCAGGAAACATGATTTTTGCCCTTATCAGAGGGACACTCCAGCTGTGGTCTGACACATCAGTTCAGGGACTCAGTCTCACTGTGGCCTGAGCTGGGTTTCAACGATATAACCCCTGCTCCTAGGCCCAGTGACTGCTGCCTTCCCTGCTCAGGCTTCAGTTCTGGATATAGCCCCTCTGGAGGAGGAGATGACACACCTCTTAGCAAATATCGGGAGATGCTAATGACACTCCTGTGCTGGGTTTGTGTGATGGGGTTTTTGGTAGTGTGGGAGGGGGCTACAGCAGTGGTCCTGTCTGAGAAGCTTCTCAAAAGCTCCCCCAGCTCCAATTCAGACCCACCACTGGCCAGGGCCGAGACAATTAGTGATGGTGGCTGCACCTCTGCAATAATGTAATTAAGAAGGGGAACGTGGGAGGCGGTTGGGGGACTTGTGAGGAGGAATTACAAGAAGGACACCTATACAAACACTGAGGTCAATGGAAGGAAGGAGAAGGAAGTGGGGTCAGTGCGCTGCAGTAGAGCCCCCTGTATCCTGTGGTGAGATGGCAGGATTGCCCCCACTGCCACCCATGAAGGTCCATGTTGGAGCAGAGGCTAGCCCCTTCTTCCCAGAGGGGAACCATGTGGAGCAGGGGCAGAACGTGGGGAGTGCCCCCCCAGACACCCCTTGAAGAGGAAGGAGCAGCAGGACTGACTGTAGCCCCATTCCCTTTCCCCTGTGCTGCTGGTGGGGAGGAGGTAGAGAAATCATGAGCAAAGCTGAGCCTGGGAAGAAGGGCGGGTTGTGGAGGGGTGTTGTTTTAAGATGTGGTAAGGCTTCTTCTGACTGTCCCACTCTGTTGTTAGTGTTTGAATTAATGTGATATTCTTTTCTTCCCCTAAGGAGTCTATCTTTTGCCTGTAACCATAATGGGTGAGTCACACCTCCCTGTGCTTATCTTGATTCCTGAGCCATTTGCTTCATTTTCTTATTCCCATTCCTGAGGGGCAAGGGGTGAGTGAATGGCAATAGTGCTCAGTTGTCCTCTGAGTTCAAACCACCTCAGTCACCCCAACTACTATCTTAAGGAAGAATAAAATGTCAACCTTACAAACTGAGGGAACATTAAAAGGATGAGCATGGCACCAAAGAAAAGGTAACTATGAAGTAGTTTTTGTATTAACATTAATGGCAATAACAATAATTTCTTAGCTTTAAATATGTTCTCTTTTGTCCATAGCAAGATTTTGAGTGCAACAGATCCTAGGAGTAAAAACCAATACCTCAGTGCTTTTGCTGCAAATATGGATTTTAGTAGTGGGTACCAAACACAAGCCACAGTTAACTTGCTGTAGCTTGCTTTGCTCCCAAACATATCATGCAGATGACTGTATGCTGATACTTCACTGCCTAAATCTAGTTAACATTACACAATAATTTGATGTGCCTGTGAAATAAATGTTAAATGGAGATGCATATAAATCAGTCATGGAATTTAGTCTAAGAAGGAACATTTTATCTAAATACATATAGTTATGGCATATCTGCAATGTGTACCAACCAATATTCAGTAGGATATAACTTTTTATCACTGAAGGTCTAGAACAGCAAGTGTGCAGGTAAGCAAGTTGGTACTTGTCAGTCCAGGAAGGGCAGCTGTCACAATGTCACCACAGACTGCCTGCACTAAAGAGATGTAGTACGACTTGTACCATGCGTAAATAACTGTGTATGAATCTTTAAAATAACAAAAAAAAAAACAAAGACCAGAGTGAAGATATGGTTATGCTGATCTGCTCTAGGAGATGATACAGCTATTTCCTTGAGACAGAAAGCACATAGGACCACTGAAGTTTGACATTACCAAAGACTTCTAATATCTCCTTAGTTCATTTTTTAATAAATGTTTGTGGGTTTGTTTGTTTGTTTGTTTGTTTGTTTTGTTTTGTTTGTTTGTTTGTTTGTTTGTTTGGGGTTTTTTTGTGTGTTTTTTTTTGTTGTTGGTTTTGTTTTTTTTTCTTTTCTTTTTTTTTTTTTTTATTATAGTAGTCCAAGCAGATTAGCTACATTTACTGAGTATTAATTATTTTATTTTGTAATTGAAATATGAATTGCACACAGAGTCATAAATAGACTAAAATGTTATTTACTTTCACTTGGGCTTTTTGTAAACATCTGTATTCTCTGAAGAAATACTGTGGTATAACTTATTACAGAGATATTCCCTAAGAAATTGAAACACGTATTCACCTACCTTCTGGAGTTGTAGAAAAGTGAGGAAAAGTATTTTTCCTCTTTCTCTAGTGGAAGAAGTCTATTATTGTCACAGAAAACTGTGTGTATCATAGTACTAACTTTATATGGCACTGCCAACTAGGTCCTGTAGTCAAACTGCATATATAGTATAAGATGAATAAGCATGAAAAAGGAAAATTTGATATAAAAAAATAACTTAATCAAACAGCTTAATTTATCCAGCTGGCAGAAAATGGGAAAAGTCAAAGATGAATAAAGCTATAGAAGCTTTAAATTTTGTGATACTCAAAAGTTATCTAAATTGTGATTACTTTTCATAATCTTACTGGTATCATGCAAAGAAGTGTTTCATATTCTAAAGCATTGTATTTAACAATGTGTCACTAGGTAAGGCTGTACTCTTTCCTAGTGAGATTAATTCAAGATTAAATTATATATGCTGAAATGTATATACTGAATACTGAAAAATGAGTTGGCAATTCAAGCTTTACTCTACACCAAATCTAACTTCTTAATGGGAATTTTTCCTGCATAAAATCTCATGAAATTCTGACCTCAGAGCTATATCCATAGACCAAAATACAGTTTTTAAACATATTAGTTTACCATGACTTTTTATACAGTGGTAAATCCTACAATACAGCTTCTTCAAGTGTCTTAATCTACCAGCTCTCCGTCCTTCTTGCTGGGCTTTCCTGGGGCTACAGTAAGTGTAGAACTTCATCTGGATAGACTGGACTGAAGAAGGAGAAACAGGACAGGTAATGAAAACTACATTGAATTTTAAATTCTGTTTTTCCTCTCTGTTGCTCCCCTTCACTAAATAGACTACAGTAAAATATCTATTAGGACTTCTTTCAGTTAAGGTCTTGGTTGTCCAAAATGTAACACTAGCAAGGAATAAATTTGCAAGTGTGAAGAAATCAGAATAATAAACCCTGCCTTGGATTTTGAAACAGCAGGATCAACTCCTTGAACAGTCCTTTCATTTTAATTACTCTATGTGCTTCTCATTGAGCTATGTTAAATCAGTTATTCTCTGTCTTCTCCTACAGAGAACATAATGAAACAATAAAAGTTCTTTTGAAAGGAAAATTCAAATACTTTTTTGTGTAGCAACACTGTCTGTTTACTGAGCTAATGAATCTCTGTTTTTTATCTCAGGTATATGTGACCAAAGGTCAAGAGATTCTTTTGACACGTGGATGCAATTAGCCTATTGCATGGTATCTGCCAGATTCATCATATCGACAGCTACACCATCAACCCCTTGGCGGGATCAGTAATTCTTTGGAGAAGTCATCACTTTAAATACATGCTGATTAATTTATGTTATGATATCTCAAACAGCACAGACTCAGCTGGATGTACAATAATTAATTTTAAGTAATAAGAGGCTTTGTGTCAGTGTGATTGAGGCCACTTTAGTTGTATGAGAAGGATCACAAAACCAAAGGAACAAAACTCCTAAGACTTATTATTGTAATTATGTTGTTCTTATTACGTAACCTTACTGAGCATTATACTATATCATAGTTTTAATGTCCCCCTCCTTCACCCAGCGCAATTCCCCATCCTGAACTCAAAGGAAATTCTCTGCATGTATTAAATATAAACTTATGTGACAATACTGTCTGAAGCAGTAATTTTAAAATGGGAGTAGAAACAGAATATGCCATGGTAAGGAGATAGAAAGTTAGAAAAATTACACACAGCTGAATAATTATTTCCAGTCTGGAAAAACCCAACAGTTTGTGGAACATGGGAGCTTAAAAGACGGGTATGTTCTTGAAGCTAGGCTGGATACTTTCCATGCTTTCCTGGTCTTAGCATTACTATAACAAGCCAGCACTAGAACAGTACAATATGACCAAAGTTTAATAATTAGTTTAGAAGTTAATATTGTTACTAGGAGAAAATTCTAGATTTTTGCACTAATTTTCCTTAAATAAAAAACTAATACATAACATTTTGGTTTAGTTAATCAGTGAAGAAGATAAAAGTGATGTTTTGAATTACCGTAATAGCTTTAAAAATGGATCTCAATAGGACTGTTAATGGCATCTAATTTTCCATATATTCTGCTGACAGTTTTCTTATGCCTTCATGAAACTACTTTGCATCAAATGCAGTTCTTGGTAACTGCCTTATCAAAAATTATACACATTTTAGGATAGAAATCCAAATTGAAAGAGTCTTTCAGAAAAGTTTTGTGACTACAGTAGTTATCTTCAGCATTTACTCTCTTTCCTATTCTTTTGATTTTAATGGTGCTTTGGAAAGGGGAAATGACAGTTGCTTTGTTGTCTGACAATAACTCACTCTTGGGAAATACCATTGTTGTTAAGGAAGGAATAGTTCAGTTCTCTTAAAAAATGCTTCACTGTCTCTGAGAAACAACAATCCTTTTTTGACAGAGAAAGTATTATACAGTAAACACTATGTACATTGTCTTTGCAAAATAGCCAATTGTGTTTCTGTGGGGTCAGGATCTCTGATAACAAAACTGTCCACCGACACATCCAGGATCGAGATCTTAATGGTATGTTTTCTTGTTCCTTAAATAAACAGACTCATCTGTCAATTTGTCTTTCAAAGACTAAAGAAGTAAGAATTCGGTGTTTTCTCTCAGCAACCTGAGTCTGGATTAGCAAGCTAAATTCAAATGTACTTGTTTTACCAGAACTCTTCTTATCTACTTATTTCTCAGTAAATTTGTAAGGTAAAAATGTTTTTGTTCTTCTATCATAATTCTTTTCCTCATACATACAGGAAAACCACAGATTTATCAATCAAATAAAATGTCAAAATATAGTCCAGTAATTTGGCATTAGTATATATGGCATTTTATAATCTGATAAAAATATTACTTTATTAGTAATTCCCTTAGTAAATCTTGCTGAAAGGAAAAATATCTTCATACAGCATAAACTTCTTTATAATGACTTGTATGGAAAGCATCATGTTAGTACCTGTATTTATGAATTCCATCTTCACATGTGGCTCCATGTTGACACTGGTTTGCCTCACAGTCATTAATACCCTCCAAGCATGCTTGTCCTGTCCATCCAAGAGCACAGACACAGTGAGATCTCTGTTTTTCTTCATCGTAGAAGCAGCTACCTCCATTTGCACATATCTGAAGATGAGAAGTACAAATACATAAAGAGGTTTTTCTATACATGTTGCCTTCTTCCCCCAGAGTTCAACTGAATAAGTCGTTGGTAATAAATATGGTTATTTATGTTGTAATATTACAAAAGATAGATCTCCAAGAACTCAGAATACTGATTGCAATTAAATCAATATATCAATTAATTGTTTAGTTGGAAAGAGGCATTTATGATTCAATTTAACAGTGCCATTTTCATAACTGGCCTTAAAATGCTTGTTTTAGGAGGGATGATAGTGAACTAGACTGTTATTTATCCATTGAAAGAGTAGAACATCTTTATTGTGCTTAAAATCTACATATAATTTAATTGAATTTGTGGCTATCAGGAAAAAAAGACTGAAAAATTTTTAAATTTGAATCATAATTTTGATTCACAACCTATCCTTGAATCTTTTTAATTTCATTATAAATATATATATTACATCTATGCTCTGGGCAGACCAGAAACTTCTTTCTTTTCAAACTGCAGATATTGAAAAATTAATAAACCTAGACTGGAACAGCATGTTTTCTTTTAGATTTTATTTTATAATATTACTTACTAAACCAGTATTTCCTGTATTTGAAAATTACAGAAAGTTCTAGGTCAGAATGAGAGTGCCTTTCTTCTTTTTATTCTTAAGGTTCCATTTAATTTCCACAGAAATTTTACCAGTGTAAAAACAGATAACCACATTTTAATTTCAAAGCAGTTAAGAGTCTTCCTTCTAATCAGTTTGTTTCTAAAGAAAATGGTGCCTAAAAGATGAGCTAATGCACTAGTACTTCAATTTGATTGACTCTGAATCTCTTTATAATTCAATTAAGGTTTGTAATAACAGTTCTTGGCAGAAAGCCTCTAATATTCATTTATCTTTGATTAAGTTTTAAATTGACCTTAAAATTAAGAGGTTTTTACTATGCTATCAGTACTGAATTTTAGACTTAACTTGGTATCTTTTTTCAATAGGACAACTTCTTGAAGAAAAGCATGGCTCAACATAAATGCCAAGAAAACTCCTGTGTGTATAGTTTTGGTGATATTTTTTCTTTTTAATGTGTCTTCTCACTTTTTTGTTAAAACATTTCTGCAGGATGTCCTGAGGCTTACTATTTTGTCAAAGTTCAAATAGGTCAAATGAACTTACACGCAAGAAAACCATCTAGAAAAAAACTTAGACAATTAAGACAAAATTTATATTTCAATATTGTAATGATATTATATTCATTATATTCTTATGTTGTTTTGACATTTTATACTGTGAAGAGGAGTGTTACCCTTTAATATGTTGGTGCAATCTAAAGAAGCTTTGAATTAAAATTAAAGGTATGGAAGATATTTTCAACAACAAATCTAGTTAGCAGTTTTCTTTATCAGATAGATTTTTATCTCTGCAATAAAATTAATTCCCTATCAGTTTAAATATTGAAAACTCTGAGTTAGAATAATTAAGGATTTTATAAGAAATTAAGGCTAAATACAGTTATAAATCTATTATTAAAATCAAACTAAATACCTCTGAATTGTGGTTTTCTAAACTTCAAACCGTTGTAGTTTTCTAAAGTTACTACAAAGATTTGTTTGTTGCTTTTTTTTTTGATACAATAAATACTTTTAAATTAAAATAAATACACAAATGGATTTCTGGAAAAAGCAGCATCCTCCCATCAATCAGCTTTTTCTTTTTCCCATAGTAAATCTTACTCAAAGTTAGGATTAAACACAAACCTTATCATTTAACAGACCGTAAACAAGGGCTCTTCTGGTCAGTCTGATCATCACAATTCTGTCTACAAGTACTTTAAAACAAATCTGCTTTATAACTTAGTCTTGATAAAAATGTAAGAAGCACTTCCTTCTAATATCAACCAGGAAATTTATTACAGCAAGGAAAGATAATTAGTCCCTAGATGATTACATTTTATTCTTCTCCTTTCTTCACTCTGCAGTAATTGGGGGAAGTAACCCTACTATATGGCTGTCTCTTCTCTGTGTATAATATATTGTCCACTGCTCAAGATAAGACACTGAACTAGAAGAATATCAGTGTAATAATTATTTCCTAACACTTATTCAATCTTACTTTTCCTGGAATTCTCTATGGTTTGAATGAAACTGTACTTTATTTTTATAAAGATACATCTATACACACACACACACATTTTTTTTTCCCCAGGTATATCATTTTACTACAGTCTTCAGACTTTATTACTGAAAAATCAATTCTACCTGAATATCAAAAATTTTCCACAAATATAATTTCAGTTAATCTGCCCTATATTCTTTCCTGAACTAGTGGTGCATTTAGCACGTAGATAAACTTTTTTTTTTTTTTCTCCTTAAAACAAAACAAAACAAAAAAAATCCCTCCTCAAAAGAAAAATATCAGAATTTCAAGAAATATTTGCTGAAATGTCCAGAAGAAATTATGACAACAAAAAATGGAAAAGTATGATTAATATGAAAGAAGCACTCTGCTTAATTTAACTTCTTGTAGATTTGATTTTTACCTACACTGCAGATGCTATTGAATTATTCCTTGTGGAGCAAATGTTTAAAATCCCTAGATTTCCTGCAAGCAAAACCTGATGCCTTTCTAGGACTCTAGAATATAAGCTAGTTCTCCTAATTTATACAGACTCAGTTCCACAATGTTTCCTTTTATGCAATTTTGCTACTCTAGCTCCTGACAATTAATCATTATTTTTCCAATCCATAAGTATTATTAAAGCAGTTTCTAGGAAGTGAACTTTGTAGAGAACAATATAGAAAATATATTTCTACAGTTGGCTATGTTGCTTACCATCTAAAATATGACCTGCAATGCCTACTAACACTAGTAATTGAAGAGTCAGTGATTTTTTTATTCTGGAGATTAATTTCACATAAAAATCCTGAAGTTCACAGATGTTATTTGTTCTTTGCACATGTACACACTAAATTCTATCCTACTTTTCCAGAGAACTTCTCCAAACTGGTGTCAGATTCAGTTTTATTATGTGTAATTTATTCTACTATTTAGAAAGAAAATACTGAATGGAACTGGGTGCAAGTCAGGTCCTTGACAAATAACTTATTTCCCTTTGACACTTGTCCAGGAAACAACTGCTAGTATAACTGATTATAAATATCTTATCTGTTTTACACCAAGCTGGAGCAGGTGTGTTGTTTCACTAGCTTACTTGTGAGATTAATACATGAGAATCTGATCTATTTCAAACTTGTAAAAGGTTTTTACTTTTGACGCTTATTATCATAGAGAGAAAATAAATTGGCTTGAAATTATTCACTTCTGGCGATTTTTGGTTAACTACACCTCCCCTTGCCTTTTTTTCTTTTTTTTTTTTTTTTCTTTTTCTTTTTCACAAATAATACTTTTCCCATAAAATTTAAATGGAATGATTATAATTAGTTTCCTTTAGATAAATAACAAAGGCTTTATTTCTGAATTCCTGAATATCTGTAATCATATGAGATGTAAAATAATGTCTGTCTTTTCCTACTTTTTCTGTCCTTACTATCCTGTTCAGGTTCTCAAAGCTAATCACCTAGCAATTCAAAGACAGCCTCCTACACATTTTCTTGTGAAGTTCCCCGGAGCAATCTTGTTTTAAATCATCTAAGTATTTTCTTTCTTGTTTGAATGTTGAAAAGTTTACCTTAAATCAAGAAGGCATAACTTGAAAAAAACATCAAGATTTGAGGCTCACAAGCCTCTTTATGCATAAATTTATTAAACTGTTTGACAAAAACACACACATAATTTTTTTCCATTATGGCATTCCAGAATCTGTTTTAAGCCAGCTATTTGTGCAGTATTTACAATATGTCAGAACTGCAAATTCAATCTCTAATCTGAAAGTCAATCATCACATCATGTCACATTCAGCACAAGCAACAGATTTGCTGAATAGGGAGTTATTTGCAGTTACAACAACCACATTAACCAGGAAAACCTTACTGAAAATATCCTAGCTTTCAGGTTCTTTTAGGTGTTTTTTCTTTCTTTCAATACATCAAGCTCAAAGAAAACATGATGAGCATCCATACTTTATTTATATCACTCTTCCGTGATTTATCTGACTTCCTTAGTTTTACAGATGAAGAAACTGTATAAACTTGCACATCAAGTAAGGATCAAAGCAAACGTGAAAGTGGCAGCTCCTCTAAACACTATGAGAAGATGATGACCTGCAGCCTGTGGGAGGTCTCACGTTGTTTCAGGTGATTGAACGTGAGGAGGCAGGGACTCTCTGGAGAGAAGAAGCATCCCCCACTGTCATAGTTCAGTGCTGGGAGGATTGCAACATGTGGGGCTGTCCCATGCTGGAGTAGCATGGGAAACACTGAATCCCATGAGCGGGACTCAAGTTGGACAAAAATTTTGGGGGACTGTCTCCTGTGAAAGGGAGAGCAACCTGGAGCAGGGGGAAAATGTCAGAAGTTCCTCCCTCCCCACCCCAAGATGGAAGAAGCAGCAGGACTGACCACACATCCCCATTCTCTGCCCCCTGCACTGTTGTGGGGAGGAGGTAGAGATGTCAGGAGCAAAGATGAGTCTGAGAAGAAGGGAGGGGTGGGGGAAAGGTGTTTGCAAGATGTGGTGATGCTTCTCACTGTCCTACTCTGTATGTTAAGTGTTGTTGTTAGTGTCTGTATTAAATTTATGTTCTTTTTTTTTTTTTCTTCCCCTAACAAGTCCGACTTTTGCCTGTGACTGTAATGGGTAAGTCACCCATCCCTGTCCTTATCTCACTTCCTGAGTCTTTTTGGCTTAATTTTTCTCCTTCTCAGAGCTCATGGAGAAGGGGAGAGTGACCGTCTGCGTGGTGCTCAGTTGCCTTCTGAGTTGAAACCATGACAAGTTGTTCCTAAGAAATCAATGACTTTTCAACTTCCCATGCTTTGCTAGTGTGCAGGTGCACAAGAATCTGGGAGGGAGCATAGTCAGAGTAATAGACCCAAACTGGCCGATGGAATATTCCATATCAGACATCATGGTCAGTATATAGATGAGAGTTGGCCAGGAAGTTGGGTGCTTTCTGTGCATTGATCAGTGGGAGCAATTGTATTGTGCATTACTCATTTGTATATTCTATTGTTATTATTATTAGTAGTAGTAGTATTTGTAGTAATAGTAGTAGTAATATCAATTATTAAATTATTTTTATCTCAACCTATGAGTCTCCTTACTTTTACCCCCCCATTTCTCTTCCTCATGCCCCAGGACAGGGGAGTGTGAGCAAGTGGCTGTGTGGTGTTGGGCTGCTGGCCTGGTTTAAATCACGACAGGAGGTGTTCAAGATGCCATTGGTTCAGTGTGATAGATAAACTCACCTAGGCTCCCTTTCCCATGAAAGGATGGACTAGATGGTCATTTGAAATCCCTTCCAACCTGGGCAGATCTGTGATTCTATGGCTCTATTATCTATGTCTAGTATGATTATTACCAGTGCTCTCACCAATTCTCTATTCACTACTGTTAAGAAAAATATTGGGGTTTGTAGCATACATCCTATATTTAAATAGGACAAGGATGTTTTCTTTATTTCTTTTGATGTCTCCCTGAGTAGATGAGAAAATAAATATATTATAATGTAAAGTGGCTAAATTTCATCTTTTTGGAAGTCACTAATTTAAAGATGACCAAATTTTTACTTATTTGGAGGTCTTTCATAATTCTAGGAACAGGGCAGGAAGGCTTTATCCTGGTTACAAAGTTAAGATCAGATTTTGAAATTTAAATGAAAATATCCCCTGCTTTAATATGTTCACATTTCTGTTTTTTTTGTTTGTTTTTTTTTTTTTTTAATATATATATATATATTTAATTTTAAATAAATTATAATTAAAATAGTATTAAAAACAACCTTAATGTTTCAACTGTAGTGCTGGAAATAGAAAAAAAAACCCAAACAATACATTATGATCATTATACATTTATATAGAGATAGAAGAGATCCAATGACTTAAATTTACTTTTTGCTTATTAAGAAAACATTAAAATAGTAGCATTCTTTTCAGTCTGTTGTGCTGAATTCACAGACATCAAGCAGTTCAGCATAACTAAGCTACCATTGTAAATGGAAAAGAAATTAAAATAAATGAAAAAATGCAAAAATATATACTTACTTTCCAGCCACAAGAAATAAATAAAGAATTAAATGGTGAATTATGTAATTTATTGAATATAAACCTTTCATTTCAAATTATTCCTTACACTACTTCAAAAAGTATTCAAATATTCATTTGTCTGAATGAGGCCTTTTTTTTTCCAATAAGCAAATGATACTGCTTTAATGATCTGTAGGTTAAGAAAAGAAGTAAAACCCAAACATGTCACTCCTTTATTTTAGTTTCCTTTCCCTTTCGCAATAGAAAATCTACTTATTCACATTGTGCCCAAATTAAGTGTCACATACAGTGAGTGTATATAGATATATACATATATATATAATGAAAGTTTTTTCCCACATGATGTTTATGATGGTCTATGAAATGTTTATATGAATAAATTAAATATGTCTGAGAGCTTTTAAGCAAATATTACAGTAAAATGTTTTAGTGGCTCCCATCAACATCCTTGGCACACCATCACTTCCCTTCCTAACTAGCCATAATGATTATTACATCATTAGGATGTTATGCCATGTACAATAAATTTTCACTCAGTATGACACTTTAAATCATAAAAATGTTAAAAATTACCAGATGCTGAACAATTTTGATATAAACCTTTGAGCCAGTATTTCAGTGTTACATTTAATATTCATTGGTGAATATGTACCCATGGACTTCAAGGTGACATAAATGTTGATTGCTTCTTTGTAAACACATTGCCTACTCTGCATAATATATTTTTATGGTGAATATATTTCAATAAAACAATTGATTAAGCCTTTGAAACACTGGTTACCATGTTTGAGTAGCTGTTTGAAAGGGCTGTATAGCATTGTGTACATAGCTTTAAAAATAGCTATTACAATAAAGAAGTGCAACAGTATTTTATTTTATGTCATATTGAAATCTCAGTAACTCAAGGGTCTGGGTCTGTAGTCCACCCTGATGTGAATGAATATTACCCAAACCAGTAATTTAATGGAAAAGGTCACTAAATTAAGTGAGAAGGATACAGCAAATACATTTCTTAAAGACATGTGGGTATATAACGGATTCTACTTTGGCCTAAGCATTGTCAGTATCTAACTTCAAGATCTCTAGAATACTTTGAATGTACAAAAATAAAATTTATTACTATATTCTGTGAACATTTAAGAGTAACTTGCAAGAAGAATTTTGATTTTTTTCTAGCTGCATTTTCAGATCTCATTGCAGCATAGTTAGTCTTGCTTTGTTTTTTGTTGTTGATTATAGTCTTTGTTTTTAATGGGAATTAAGCTTTTGTCATTCTTCCTGTGCCTTCTCTCTAGTAACTTTTAAACACTTCCAGAAAATTTCACCTTAAGTTCCTACAAGTTTCACAACGCAACAACAGCAAGTAGGGGACAGAAGGAGACATTAATGAGTAAAACTATAAAGAACAAGAAAAGCAAAGCTCAGACATTACATGTTTTTTTCAGACAATGACCAGACTAGTCAGATCATGCACTTTTGGATATGTATGTTACATAGGAAAGAGGAAGGTTAACATGAGAATATATCAAGAACAAGTACTGTGTTTAGGAAACTCATGGTAAATGAGGCTTCATCAGCTCACTGCTCTTAGAATAACTTGTTTGATTTCCCAGAAAACACTGGGGGGAATATATCAATTTATACTACCTCTGTGTTTCCAATACATGGTGATAAACACGAGTAATTAAATCCATGAGATTTATCCACACACAGTGCTCCTGGGGCACAGCTTATATTGTAGAATAGGCAGGCATCAATATCCAGTTCACATCTTTCACCTTCAAAACCTGCAAAGAAAATGTTTAATCACAGTATTCAGAATATTGATATTATGTCTGTTCAGAGTGTTAGCAGTTAACACCACTCTGCTAGAGTAATTTGGCAATTTTATTTCCTAAACAAAGTGAAAAAGTGGGATTCTTCATAAAAATGTTCATTGCATACATAGAGAGATATTGCTATTTTTATGTAGTTATTTCTTAAACTTAAGTATTTGGTTGACATTTTATTTGTTCTGTTTAGAAAATACAATTTCTAGTGACTCACCTATAGGGCAAGTGCACTTAAAATGATCTTCATAGTGAACACATGTTCCTCCATTTTCACATGATTTGGAATGACAGCTATCAATTTGCATCTCGCAGAATTCTCCTGGGGTTGAAAAAGAAGTCCTAAAAAGGTTAAGAATTAATATAATGTTCTTAATAAAACCCTTATGAAACGTATTACTAATATTCATAAAATAGTTATTGCTTTAAATAATCTTTCTGGAATATTGGTTAGAATTTAAAGACCTTGTGTAAGTTTCCAGACTCCTTTCTCTCCATTTATAATAGAAAAAAATGTCAGGGTCTTAAAATAAAAGGTTAGAACAAACTCTTTCAGCATTAAAAAACAATTTAGATGGGATCCAAATGGGGATATGGAACTGAAGAGGAATGATTTTCACTGGAAATAATCTGAAGTAGAGGTAATGCCTTTGAATTTTCTTCTTTTTACTGCTGCATGCTGATCTCTACTCAAGACTTTTGGTTCTATTATGTATATATTTCATTATGTTTTTCTAGGCTCCATTTGACTGGGAAAAAGCTAGTCCACATTTGTCTGAAGTAACCTTTATTGTCATTCCATTGAACAATTACTTGCTCATTTAGCTGAAGACTTTTTTTATAGCTCAGCATGAAGACATAACTGAATTTGTAACTGGAAAATTCTAAAAAATTGTACTGAACAGAAATATATCTCTGGCAATGTGGTAAGAGTCAACAAAGAAGACCATCAGCTTTGCCAGTAGTCTTGGAAACCCAGGAGAATTGACAAAAAAGAAAACACATTAAGGTTTTATCATTATTTTTGGTACTGAAAATATTATAATGAATTCTCTGTAAAAGTTCTTGAGATGTTTTTTTCTTGTTATTGGTGTGCTATTGTTCCTTTCTCCATGATTTTTTTTTTTTTTTAATTTACTATTTTTATAGCAGGAGTTCAGTTTTTTTTTTAATTTTATAAAAGATAAAGAATAGAGAAATGAGAAGTGAAACAATCTTTACTGCAGACAAAACTAGAAGGTGGAGGAGTTTTGAAAAGTTTCAGAGGAACACTTCAGAAAAGAAAACAAAAGCAGTTTACTGGTGTTTTTACAACCAACTTGCTTGTAATCAGTGTTACTTCACTCAGTGTTTTAAGTGGACAAAATGGAAGAGCTGTACAGGAGAAAAATATTTGAGAGAGAGGTACAAGAAATTGGGATAATTTCTTTAATCAAACCATATATTGTATGAAATGTTGTGTTGAAAGTTAGTATTCTATTTGAAATTCTTCATATGGGATAAAAAAATACTTCAAATAGTTCCTCTTTTGAACTAAAGCCAGAGACATCAGGAGAACATGAAATAATAGTATAGAACTTGGTAAGGAAATTACTACATCTCTGTTTCAGCAAAATATTTTTGCCAGTTCCATTCACTTTAGTCCATTACTAATATAAAACACTCAAGCTTCAAGAAACACATGCTATAACTTTTAATATGGTGGAGTGGAGTGTCAAACTAAGACCTGAAGACTGCTTTTTATGGACTTTTATAAATATGAACAGCAATATACATATTAAGGCCTTAATGCTGTGATTTGTTGGCCAGAAATCTCTATCTTGAGCCAACAGGTGCTGAACCACATGTATAATCACATATATTTACAGAGAGGTTGATCAGCATGTTATACAGACTTTTAATGTTTATTTTGGCCCTTTTCTCCTCAGCTAAAAATAGCCCATATATCATTTTTTCAGTAACCAAGACTATATTTTCCTGTAAGTTATAAAGCTTACTGAGTTAGAAATATTTTTAAAGGATATTATTTCTGTAAAATTTTAAAAATAGAGAAAATAGGAAATTAGATACCTCTTGCTGCTTATTATTATAACATAAAATGTAGTATTACATAGACAACTACAGACAACTTGACCTTAAATTTACAAGACTCTCATTTGCTCACTTTGTACTGACACTGGTGGTAACTATATGTATGTGTATCTCTGGGGAGATACCATTGTGATTAATAGTTTTAGAAAGCCATGCTATAAGCCAGGATGAGAGTTATAAAATGTAACTCTGTGTAATATTGGTTGGTAAAAAGACATGTTAAAAAAATAAATATATATTTTAATTGGAAATGTATTGAGGAAGTTGTTATCTCCTAGGAAATGTGTTTTGTTTTTTTTTTTCATTTTTTTCTTAATGAGATCTAGAAGGAAAAATTGGGAAAAAAAAAAAAAAAAAAAGCAAACCCTGGGAATAAATTTCAACTCAATGTGTATTTTGGATCAATTTTTTTAATATTTATTCAAGAGGGTGGAATTGTCTTGTCCAAGAAACACTTATGAATAAATATTAGTAAAATCAAACAGGCTTAAAGAATTATTTTGTTATCTGAAATTCTTATAATGGTTGTGTCTTTAAGTGAGCTTTACAACTTTTCCCTGCCACAATGAGGTCAGGAAAACATAGTAACTCCAAACTGTTATAAAATTATTAGAATCTGAATACTGCTGAGAAATGCATTATTTATGGTATTAAGATCTGATTAAGTGTTAAATGGATGTCAGGAGAGATCTCCACATTAATCCACTTAGCTTTTAATGCCTAATTATCACTTCATATTGAGTGAGGTCTGAATAATTGAGAAGTGCAATACTTAGAGAACTCAAACAAGATTTTTGTGCACAATTAAGCATGTTATTTTTCTAACAGGAATAAATTCAGCAAGTACAAGGAACAAAGAAAAAAATAAAGAAATTATACAACATAAGAGGGAGGGAAAATAATTTGATTAAAGAATTTACTGTTGTACCGCTTATTTTTAAAAATTACCTTCCTCATTTTTTCTTACAGTATGTGTTCTTACAAGGTGATTGTTTAATTATAAATTCTATGCCCAAGATATCAGTGAAATAAAGTGTGACCACAAATGGGCACAAACTGAGGTTACAAATGAACATCAGGAAACATTTTTTTTACTGCCAGTGTGAGCAAGCACTAGAACAGGTTGCCTAGATTTGAGGTGGAGTCTCCATCCTTTATATATTCAAAATTCATCTGGATGTGGTCCTGGGCAAGCTGCTCTAGAGACCCTGCTTGAACAAGAGGGTTGAACAAGATGACCTTCAGAGGTCCCTTTCCAGTCTCAATCATTCTGTGATTCTGTGATTCATAGAATTATAGAATATCTCAAGTCAAAAGGGATCCATAAGGGTCATCACATCCAATTCTCCACTCTTCACAGGACTACTTAAATTTAAACCATATGACTAAGAGCATTGTCCAAATGCTCCTTGAACTCTGACACACTTGGCGCTGTGACCACTTTCCTGAGGAGTCTGTTCCAGTGACTGACCACCCTCTGAGTGAAGAACATTTTTCTAATGTCCACTCTGAACTTCCTCTGACTCAGCTTCATTTCATTTCCTCATGTCCTATCACTGGTCACCAGAGAGAGATCAGGACCTTTCCCTTCAGTGCCCACTTTGAGGAAGTTGTAGACTGTGGTGAGGCCAACCCTCAGCCTTCTCTTCTACAAACTGAACAAACCAAATTACCTGGGCTGCTCCTTGTAAGTCTTGGCCTTAAGGACTTTCACTGTCTTGGTTGCCCTCCTCTGGACACACTAATAATTTGATGTCCTTCTTATATTGAGTACTCAAGATGGGGCCACACTAGTACAGCGTAGAGTGGGACAATTACCTCCCTTGATAAGCTAGCTATGCTGTGCTTGATGCATCCCAGGACACGGTTATCCCTTTTTGCTTCCAGGGCACACTGTTGACTCATATTCAACTTGCCATCAACACAACCCCCCAGATCTCTTTCTGTGGGACTGCTCTCCAGCCTCTTATCCCGCAGTTTGTATGTATATCCAGGATTACCCCATCCCAGGTGGAGAATCTGGCAATTCAATACACTTAAGTTCTTAAAGAGGCAGTTGGCATTTATGTTTTTCCAGTCAAGGACCTCACCACCTTACCATGACTTTTCAAAGATGATAGTGACCTCACAGTGATATTGGCCAGTTTCCTCAGCACCCTTTGGTATGTCTTCTCTGGTCCCATGGACCTATACATATCTCATGTACTTATGTGCTCCTAACAATATCTTCCACTACTGTGGGTAATGCTACATTCCCAGACTTTGTCTGCTACTAAGCTCAAAGAACTGGAAGGCACCTAAGCACACACACCTGTGAAAACTGAGGCATAAAAAACAATTTACTTTGCATTGTATCCACTGCCTCATTGAGGAGAGGGCTCTTACTTTCCTTGTCTATTCATTTGTTATCGATATATTTAGAGAAAACTTTCTTCTCCTCCCTGATTCTTCCTAGTTTCATCTCCAGATAAGCTTTAGCTTTTCTAACTCCATCCATGTACAATCAGGTAACAGCTCTATATTCCTCTCAAGCATTTCATCTCCACTTCCGTTTTCTGTGTACTATGGGATGAGACATTTAACTACATTAGCATACTAAACATGAAAGAATATACCTTGCTTCTCATCTGTGTTTGTTAGCTTGGAATCCATAATGCACAACAGCAACTACATAGCTCTGGGGTTGGTACCAGCCAGCTAAGAATCCGATAAACTAACATACTTATGCCTATACCTGATTATAAACTTACCCATGCATTTAAAGAAATAATAGCAAGTAACCAAATACAGGGGATAATCACCTAAGAACTCTAAAGGCACTAAAATATGACATTACTGAAGTGATGTTGGTAGCATGTGAGCAATCATTTAAATTTACTTTGGGACCAGAAGGAGAAAAGGTAGCAAATGTAATACAAATTCTTAAAGAAAACATGAGGCATTTTACTGTGTATCCCTATAATATAATACTGCCACTAGCAACAGGCCATAAACTTCCACTGAATTTACAAGGCCTTAGGTCTGAGGTTCATCAGGCTTGGTCTTTCTTTCCTGCAGTGATGTTTTACTTGGCTTATTTGTGACAGAAGCTTTTTCTTCTACTTTGCTTTAATGATTTATGTTTGTATGGAATAACTATAGTTTTATATAGATAGTAGTAACAAATAGTTATTCTATACAGGATGAGATTTACAACTGTAACGCAATGCTGTAAAGAAATACAGGGCTGGTACAGTAACAGAGTGCTCGAGAAGTGGAGACACATAATGTGACATGAGGAGCATGGGCATGGAATATTAAGAGTTGGGGCATAGGTTTGGCACTGGAGAACCCCATGGCTATAAACAGCTCACCAGTGGTATGTTAAAGAATGGAGACCTGGAGCTGGACAAAACTCGTCTTAAAAAACAAATAAATAGTATTTAATATACATAAGAACCACCATAAAAAGTAAATCCAGATACAAAATAGAACTGCAGCTCAATGAAGAAAAAGTGTAAAAGCATTTTAGCAGACATATAGAAATAATTCTAAGTGAATCCTAGAGAGATCCTGTAACACTGCTCCCAACACCACCACTATGAAATCACTGAACTTAAGACCCAAAAGAGAAAGGAAAAAGATGAGTATAATGTCACGAAAAGGGGAAGAAATTAAAAAATGTGTGAGTCCAATTTTAAACTGCATTTCTATTCATTTTCTGTAATGATTAGATATGGCCAAATAACGATTATTTTTTTAAATTTTCAGTTATATTACCAATAAATTATTGGCTTTACATGTACATAAGGTGTGCTTCTCACTTGTCCTTAGCCAAGTTTTTGAGCATAACAGAATCATCTAGAGATGTATGTACTAGTAAGTCTGACTTTACCAAATAACTTCCCGAAACTCTTTATAAATAATATAACTCACAGTTGCCTTCCATATTGCAGTATGAAAAGTCAGGACTTTCAGTAAGAGTGTTTAATTTTTAACTGACCCAAACATTTTAAGATCTAAAATAAAAATTTGCATTCCTTAGGACTTTAGCTTCACTTGTAGTTGCTAGAGGTATTTTTAGTTTTATGTGATCTGCTTTGGTCTATTTTTGCACTTCTGGTCTCAATTTAATATTATCACTTCTTTTGCAGAAACTATGTGAGTAACAACCAGTATGCTAATAAAGAGTACATAATCTACTCTAAGCATTTCCCATTCCCTATTTTATATAGCAACAATCTTATTAAAAAAAAAATATTACATGACCTAACACTTTTATTCAGTGAACAAGTACTAAGACTGCATAATTCTTTTTTTTTATTATTTTTTCTCTAAAGTGAAAGTAATTTTAGCAAGCTACAGCTTATGAGTAATTTTTCTTTTTTTTTTTTTTTTTTTTTCTGTTTTTTTATGTAGTTATGTTGTAACACCCATTTAGATTTAGTGCATATGTACATGCATGCACGTATGCAGACATACACACAGACCCATTACTTTTTGACCACTAAAATCAATAAGCTAGTAGCAGCATTAAAAATCATGATTTTTGGCAGGACATGGGCAGTTAAGATTCACCTTCTGAAATGTGGGCTTTCACATCCATGCCTTTTTATTTACAGGCCATGAAAACTCATAACTTTTGCAGCATGATGTATCTCATCCTGAATTCTATGTCCAAGATATATCAGATGATTGGAGTCTTTAAAATTTTAACTTATTTCCAAAGAACCTGCAGAGCACAGAGTGACAAGCCTGGTACAGACATTTACATTGTAGGCTCTTAAAACCTAGCCATGATTTATTCCACTTCCAGAAACTTTACATTTAATTATTTGAAAGACAATAAAACCACTCACAGTAATATTTATTGGATCCACTAAAGTTGGAAAAAAAGGTTTTCACAGATTCTGAATATTTCCACATTTTAATTTGAAATTGTGTAGAACTATGCAGAAAATATATTCTTAGGTAATTAATCTTTGTGTTTTTCAAAGTAAAATAGTTTTAGTGAATGAGAAAAGAAAAAAAAAGTGTAAATGAAGAACTGATCTGACAATTAGCACATATAGGTATTAAAAACATTTGCCTAACTGTAACTCAGACAGTTGAACAATCAAATTTAATTGACTTGGTTTTGACATTAGAATTTGAAAATTCTATTTTAAGCTACACGTAACATATATCTTTAATAAACTAGTTATCATAAATATTAAAATGAAGATTTATTTAAGATCAATATATGTAGTTTTTCCATCCTTTTAGAATAAGTTATAAATGTATACTGATATAATTTTTAAAAAAAGTTGTCTTGACTCTCTCTACAGTTAAATTTGAAAAGCGGGAACACATAAATCATCCCAGTGGTGGAGAGGTTTCTACTATAGGTGGGTTGAGGACTCTTACAACAAGATAACCTCCAGTGACTATAGACTGAATCTAGACAATCTGTTTAAACAAAGTTATTAAATTTTAGATTGCTAAAAATCATTATATTAATTGGTTCATTCATTGACTATCACTACCTCTATTCCAATATTTAATAAAAAAATGATGAATGAATGATATAGTCATCTGAAATGGCAGTTGGCTTCAGAATGTACATATTTATAGACAGTGATATTTGGAAAATAATGTATGAATATTATTTTTGTCAAAATCTGTAGTTTATTAATAATTTCTCACTTAGTTTACTTCCAAAACTCTTTGTATCTCCATTTTATGATTGTGTTTCACAAGTCCCTGTGAAGGAGAGTTATTCTTCTAGGAGGAAGGGATTATAAAAGATAAACCCAAGAAAAATATGGTATTAATAACTTTTAAATTACACAGTTTTTCTGGTTAAGATTTAAAGGTGATAGTTTCTATTAACTACTGGAAAAAAAATAATTTGTTGGGGTTGGAGATAACAGTTCTGAGATTGAAACTCATGAGTTACTGAATCTGATTAGGTGAAAAGTATTAAGCACATTTACACTGTGCAGTGGACCAGTGTTCTAGAAAGCTATTTCTGCTCTTATGAAAGCAACATAACCTTCTCAACACAGAGACAGGCATGTTCCAGTGTGTAAAAGCAGCCAAAGCAAAACACATATGTTCACTAGATACTGTCCCAGCTTCATAGACTAAAGGGATCCAAACTTTAAAACAAACATTTTCCAGTTCAAGTGAACATTAGTATGTTTATTCTCAAATTTCACCAGCTAGCATCTTTTTATTTACATGGGGCTGGATTTAAAGATTTTGACAAGATCAAAAAGACTTCCACTGGCCACAGTCAGCTTATGACAGCACTATTGTCTACTGCTGCATGAATTATAAACATGGGCATGTATTCTCAAATGTTAAATATACAGATAAAATTTCACCTTCTCCTAGTTGAGAATGAAATGAATCATTCAAGGACTCTTAGGAATAGTCCCTCCTGAAAATTCCTCTGTAACTGTTGTTTTAGCATGGAGACTTTTAGCTGAGTTACTTTTTATAGAATATCTAAATTTGTTTGAGATGTCTTTATTAACCTTGGCTCTTAAATTAACTCATTATTCTGGAACATACAATTTGACTTTTGACCATCTGATAGATTATCTGTCTTTTCTCCTAGCTGCCTTCAGGATTTAGCTGGCAACCTGGCCTTAAAGATTCAGCCCTTGGCAAAGTCCTTTGCAGATCTCTCTTTCAGATAGATTCTTATTGTCTTGTGGGGGTTTGTTTGTTTGTTTGTTTTGTTGTCAGTCAAAGTGCCCTTAATATGTCTTACTAAAAAATCTGGTTCATAAAAATCCCCCACGGTACTATAAGAGTATACAAAATATTTTTCATGTCCTCAACAGAGAAATTTCCTCCAGTTTTATCCCCTTTCATTCTATTTTAAACTCTCCCTTGTCTGAAGGGAATCTGTCAAATCATCATATGTAAAATATGAAGAAATCTAGAACAACCACTCACAAAGCCACTCACAGAGAGACCAAACCTTCCAGAATTAGCATTCTACCCAGACTGGATAAACAACACCATCCTTGAATATTCCTCTGACCTCTGGAAGAGGCATAAATGTCACAGTTGGAATTCCAGAGAGGTGGTGGGACTTACAAGTTTTATAAAAATTCCTTTATTCTAATTATTTAGATACAAGAATTCTGGATCAAGAACAGGATGAGATGGATTGTAAACCTAGAGTAAAGATGAATGTCAGAGTACTGGGACTGCAATCCAAATCTGGAGGTTGAGACTGGTCATAGAATCATAGAGTAGTTTGGGTTGGAAGGGACCTTTAAAGGCTACCTAGTCCAAAACCCCTTCAGTGAGCAGGGACATTTTCAACTAGATCTGATTGCTCAGAGCATCATCCAACCTGACCTTGAAAGTTTCTAAGGATGGGGCATCTACCACCTCTCTGGGAAACCTATGCCAGAGTTAAACCACTTTTATTATAAAAAAATTCTTCCTTATATCTAGTCTAAATCTACCCTCTTTTATTTTAAAACCATTACCCTTTGTCCTATCACAACAGGACCTACTAAAAAGGTTTTCCCATATTTCTTATAAACCCCTTTTAAGTTCTGAAAGGCTGCAATAAGGTATCCCCAGAGCCTTCTCTTCTCGAGGCTCAACAACCCCATCTCTCTCAGCTTTTCCTCATAGGAGAGGTGTTTCAACACCCAGATCACCTTTGTGGCACTTCTCTGGACCCATTACAACAGGTCCATGTCTTTCCTGTGCTTTTCCAGGTATGGATGAAGTACTCTAATTGATGTTTGTTCTAATATTATTTAATGGTCTTATTAATGATCTGGAGAGTAGATTAAACCAAATTTTCGTCACATACATAGTTTATACTAAATTGGTGGCAAATACTGAGGAGAAAGGTATAATACAAACAGCTCTAAAGACAATAAATATTTTGGAGGAACTTTTAAAAAATGAGATATGTCTCAAGAAATAGAAATTAAAGAAAGTATATTTCAGAAAAATAAAAAGTAAACCTGAGCTGTTCAGAGAGTCCCAGAATGAAGAATGAAGTATAGAAGTTGTGGCTGAATGTAAGTTTCCAATGTAATACAAGATAAAAAAGAAAGCAGATAGGTCTTGTAGTGTCTATGAAGACTGAATATGTCACAGGAAAAATATACATCAATAACACAGAAGAAACTATGTTTTAATTATGTCACATTGTACTATTGTATACAGTATTTCAACAGAATGGGTTTGGGTGTTTTTTTGTTTGTTTATTTATTTTTTTTTTTTTTTTAGGAGGAACAGCTACTGAACACAAGGTTGAGAAATAGCATAAGAAAGCCTTAAAGATTTAATTCATATGTTAGCATAATTCAGTGGAGATACAGTGGACTATGTCAGCTAAAGATGTGGCACAATGTGTCTGAGGAAAAGTAAGCAATATGAGGTTAAGCATGATTATCCACACTTTAAAGAGGAAACTCAATGCTCAAATTGGTATAGGAATACTGTGGTGGATTGGTTGTTGAGCAGGGTAAAACAAGTAACTGTTTTTCTTAACCATGTTTTCTACATAACTTCATTCATGATAATTTCTTCAGAAACACTAAATCCCAACTTGAATGCTTCCACTATACAGAATGATTTCAGGAGCTAAAAGATGTAAGACAAAGACCTTTTAAATAAATACAATAGAGCTACAAAGATCAGTTGTGAAACAAAACCTGTAACAACATGTACATGATAGTGTTACTAATCTTTCCAATGCATTTTTTATTTTTAAACATCCTATCTTTATACATTTTATCATGTATTAAAGCCATTAGTGTGATAGGTGATTTTATAGTGCTGTTGACAATTTTTGTACCTAGGTAAGATCTGAAATGTTGTACTTGGCTGATCTAATCAACAGGCTCAGCTGAGAAGCAGAAAAGAAAGGTCTCTATGTCTATTATAGATCATCAACTTCTTTAACCACTTGAAACAACTTTTTCTGAAGGCTTTTTGACTGAATTTACATAAAAAGGCATGCTTCCCTCCTTTTTCTTATTGATAATTTAATGATTTTTTAGGTGATATACAGATATTTCAATGCACACCATCTCTCTAGCTGGCTCTCTGAATGCTTAAAGAAAGCTATAAATTCCTACTTTCCTTGTCACTTACAGCAGATTTATATGTTGGGTATTGGGTAATGAGAATGAATAATACACTGGTGTTCTCTGTGAGAGACTTATGAAACTATATATGGAGTAAAGACCTTAAATTCCTTTTAGCTTTTACTCTCAATGAGTAAACAAGGAAAGTATAAACATTGGTAGATACAAAGCCAGAAGAGACAGACAAGCCAATGCAAATTAGCAGAGTTCTGGAAACTCCCTGAGAGAAAATTAAGTAGTCATGTGCCTTAATAAAATGAGTCATAGTAGGTTGGTAGGAACTGGAAATCAGGAGGAAAAAGTGGTTCAGTAGTTTAATTTGTATGCACCTGACTTTGAGTACAGACTTTTATGTGACCACACTGTGATTAGGAAACACTCCCACTATGTCTCTGAAACTTTGCTACTTCTAAATATTCAGTCAGTGATGTAGCACCATTCTGTTTTGAGTGCTGGTCTAATAGTCCCAGAAAGTAAAAGGTCAAGGGTTTTGTACTTCACTTAAAAAAAAATAAAAGTTTGACAGGGGTGAGTAAAAGTAATTTTTGGAGTTCATGAGCAGATGTAGGCAGCTAGAGTATTTTACACCAAGTTTAAGAGCATCTTTATAAGCATGTCTTTCAGTTGAGAACGTCACTAATTATTTACTTAGAAACCCATAGACATTGATACTATATATGCTTAGCAAACTACAGCACCTTTACATTAACCATGTAACATATAACTATTCTTGACGGACAAAAATTTCATCAAATTTCTTTCTTATTCATATTGTGTTAATATATTCACTGTACAGTGACTTAAAACATAAAATTAAATACTTAGAAATATAAACATATTCATATTGTCCCCATGCATTGGGAATATTTTGTTCCATTTTAAAAGCAGCCAGAATTTAAATACAGATATTATATTTATCTTTGAAATATCAGGCAGAATATTTTACAGTCTTTTGGCTTTTCATGCAATTGCTGCATGCCAAATAAAAAAACCTATATCCACCATGAAAATTTCAGGAGTCCTAACATTTTTTGTGGAAATTAAGACCTGAGAAAAATTATCAACTTAACCTGCTGTAGGTCACAATCTGCTTGGACTTCCCACAAGTGTGGTACAACATCAGACATTAGTCCTTGCTTAGTGTTCTGAAGTTTATCTGCTTCAAATTAAATATTACACCAGTATGGTTTAAAAAGTTCTTTTTATTTTTGGATTTCTTAATTCTCTAACCTTTTATATCAATTACTATATTAGAATTCTCCAGATGGAGTGAAACTATTGTGTTTTCATGTAATTCATCTTGCTATCTTAGCTATCTTTGTGAGGACCCATGCCCTAGCTAAAACCATTTGCCTTCCACCTTAACTAATACTATTCAGCAACGCCTTCTAAAAGGCATTTTAAGTAGGAGGAAATATTTCTAGACACCTGCTGAAGAGTGTTAGAGATTGAATTACTTTTGTTGTGTGCTGGGTTTGTGTAAGTAGTGGGAGTTTTCATGGTGGGGGAGAGGGCTACAGCTAGTGGCTACCTGAGAAGCTTCTCGAAGATCCCCCAGATCCAAGTTGGACCCACTTCTGCACCAGGGTTGAATCAATTAGCAACGGTGGTTGTACATCTGCAACAACTTATTTAAGAAGGGCAACCTGGGAGAATGAGTTAGAGTTGTGAGGAGGAGTTGTGACATCTATTCAAACACCAAGTCACTGGAAGAATGGAGGAGGAAAGTGCGCCCATGCAGAGACCCCCTGCAGCCTGTGGTGACACAGCAGTGCCTGCCCCCCCTTGCCACCCATGGAGGTCTACAGTGGAGCATATGACAACATGCAGTCTGTGGAGGACCTTGTACTGGATCAGGTGATTGGGCCCAAAAGAGGCTGGGACTCTCTGGGGAGAAGCCCTCGCTGTTGTAATTCAGTGCTGAGAGGGTGCAACATGCAGGGATGATCCACACCAGGGCATCTCAGGAAACTGTGGCCTGTGGAAGGGACTCAGATCAGAGAAATTTTGTGGAGGACTGTCTCCTGTGAGAGGGACCATGAGAGATCAGGAAAAGAATGCCAGGAGTTCCCCCCACCCTGAGGAAGAAGTGGCAGGACTGGCTGCACCCCCATCCCCTGCCCCCTGCACCATGGTGGAGAGAAGGTAAGATATTGGGAGCAAAACTGAGACCCAGAAGAAGGTAAGGGTAGGGGGAAAGTGGTTTTAAGATGTGGTAATGCTTCTCACTGTCCTACTTTATCTGTTAAGTGTTGTTTTTAGTATTGTCTGTATTAAATTTTTGTTCTTTTTCTCTTCCCCTAACAAGTCTGTCTTTTGCCCGTGACTATAATGGGTGATTCATCCCTCCCTGTCCTTGATTCCCAAGCCTTTTGTGTCATTGTCTCCTTCCCAGTGCCGGGCAGGAATAGGAGAATGAGCGGCTCTGTGGTGCTCAGTTGCACTCTGAGCTCAACCAACAACAGGTTGTTATTTTTGCTTTCTGTCAGTTATCACTGGAAGTTCTTCTATAACAGCAAATTGAATCCTTTGGAAAGCAGAAAGATGTTTCTTTTTAATTCATTTAATGAAGATAAGTATACTGAATAAATTCTTCTAGTAATACTTAGCAAGTGTCTTCTTTTATGCCATTATTTCAGTCCATGGTTATTGATGTTTGGAATCTGTGTTCACAATTTCTCTTCCAAAGGTTACAATGGTAATAACATGTAAAATGCAAAGAACAAAGTTTAAAATGACAGCATCTGTTGCTGAGACACATACTGCTGTGTAATTTCATTGACACTCCTGTGGTATAGCGACCTCCCAAGGTGCTACGAAGATTCTTTAACAGAAAACCTTTAGTACAGGGAACCGAGCTATGGAAGAAACGCTGCTGTTCTTTTTATTTGAGCTTTGAGACTTGTAAGACTTCCGCTGTACTTTATCAGGAACTAGTAACCTTCCCCAAATATTCTGGAAAAGGCTGAACATCTGCCTGCCAATAAGAAGTAGTGAATTAATTCTTTATTTTGCTTTGCTTGTGTGTGCAGCTTTTACTTTACCTATTAAACTGTCTTGATCTCAACTTTCAAAATTTTTCTTACTTACTTCCAATTCTCTCCTCCATTCCACTTGGGGAGAGTGAGTGACTGGCTCTGTGGTGTTTAGGTTCACACCAGGGCTAAACAATGTCACCACGGTATTCTGGAGAACAAAAGAATTTTAAAATGTGGATTTGACCAGATAAAAGGGTTTAAATTAGGCCATGTCATTGTTTTGTTCACTAGTGTAAACATTGTATTAACTAGATTATGAAAGATACAGAAACTTTTATATCCCATATCTTCTTTGGGACAGAGAATCTGCTATTATGGCACCAGAGATACTTTCTATAGAAGATTGTTTCAAACTACCTACATAGTTCAATAGTGCAAGCTTCTTCCAAGTTTGTTTATATTTATTCTACATATATTTGTAAAAATTAGCAGCCCTGTCTAAAATCAATAAAACAATGAGAGAAAGAGAAGAAATAGATTTTGGATACATTTGTGAATGATCGTAATGAGTCTTCTAAAGGGATAGTTTGAAGATGAGGAAAAAGTGTGTAATTGAAGTAGTATTTTAAATTCTGGTTGGTGAGTTTGTTTGGGGTGCAGTTCATTTTAGCAGCGGTAAGATTATTTTAATTAAAGGACTTTACCAACTAAATGAAGTGTCTAACATGCCCAATCAATTCCTGCCAATATGATTGCTCTATACACAAGGAAAGATAGTAATTAATTAGAGGAAGCTTCTTAAAGGACAATTGGTCTACTGTGCAAAACCTGAGAAATCACTGACATGGATTGTTTCATTTCAATGTCATAGGCCATGTTACTTACATACACTATTGTAGATACAAAGGTTTTTATCCACTTTCAGAGAAGAGAAAAAAGAAAAGGAAAATAAGGAACTAACTGCAGAAGGAAATAGAAAGCACAAAAGTCATGACATCTGTTCAACAAAAATACCTATATTTTATAACTTTTTATTCTTTCTTTTGAGTATTAAACTGAACACATGGATATTTTTCTGAGTCATTTATCTAAAATGTATTTTACATATGAACAGAAATAAGAAAGGTAATTTAAAATTGCATTTGTGTGTGTATATTCTATACTTCTACAAGTTTTCATTAAAGAGTATGAATCCAAAATGAAATGTTTTGATTACTTTATGAATCAAAGTTCTGCTTTTCACAGCTGAGGATGGTAGATCATGTAATATTTTGTTTTCCCTGAGATAAGTCTGCTCCAAATATGATTTAAATGTTAATGCAAACACTGCAGCTGTAGTGTTTATAATTTATAAACATAATTAAGAACAATTAGATGTGAAATTGCAATAGCCTTTCTCGTTGCAGATGCTATTTAATTCGGAGTCAAGTAAACATGCCAAAATTGCCGCTACATTGTGCTTCCCTCTGTCCCTTCCCAAACACATAAATGAAACAATAAACAGGTATAAATGAAAAGTGCTATGGAACAGGAGTGAAGAAGTAACTGATTATTTAAAAATATAAAGAAGTAAAAAAAATAAATACACCTACTACAATATAAAGAACCTCTTGCAATGAGATTTCACAAAGGAAATGATCTTGACCTTATACTAAAATGTCCCTGAGGTCTGACATCACTTCCACCTTGAATTCAGATATAACTCAGTGTTTAGTAAAGTTAAATTGTACTAATTGCGTACATTTATTGCCATTTACTGTAGCCTGTCAGATTTTTGTTTCATGATTACATTGTAGAGACCTTACTATTATTTCAAAAGCCTTGAAGTATTGTAGTGAAACATTACTATTATTAACAAATCCATAATTTTAGTTGTCACACCAATAAAAAATAACCCAAGATTAAATTGAAAAAATAAAATCATACAGGTGATAAAATAGAATTGAAAATATAGGGTTGATAGCTATATCTCTCTGGGATATGATTCTATGATTTCTTTTTCAATGATACTAGATTTAAAGTCTGTTTCCTCTGTGTATTACTAGCACTTTTTTAGACAAATTTAATTTTCATTCTTTAGATATTAAATATGTGTCAATCCTTCAGTTGGTTATTTTTTTATATTCTATTAATCATTTTAGCACTTATCTTTAAAGTGATATACATATGACTAATATCTATTTCCTTGATGTTACTTAAAACTGGAGTGAATCGCACTCAATGTTGCTCTTTCAATTCCCTCCCTAATCAAAAATTAATGAAGGATTGTAGAATCCCACTTAAATGACCTTCTATTTAAAGGGTAAGTCTGGAAGAAAAACTATAAATTGTTTTCCTTGCCAGTTAAAATCCAATGTGCTTAATCTAAACCATTTTCTAGTCTTTTGTAGCCAACTGAAAGAGAAACACTCCTGAAGCGTTTTAGAGAATCACAGAATGGTTTGGGTTGGAAAGGATGTTAACGATCACCTAGTTCCAACCCCCTGCCATGGGCAGGGACACCTTCCACTATATCAGGCTACCCAAACCCCCTTCCAACTTGACCTTGACCACTTCCAGGGAGGGAGCAGCCATAACTTCACTTGGTAACCTGTTCCAGTGTCTCACCTCCCTCACAGTGAAGAATTTCTTCCTTATAGCCGATCTAAATCTACCCTCTTTTAGTTTAACACTATTACCCCTACTATCTCTACACTCCCTGATAAAGAATCCCTCCCCATTTTTCCCTTAGGCTCCCTTTATGTACTGGAAGGGTGCTATAAGGTCTCCCCAGAGCCTTCTCTTCTCCAGGCTGAACAACCACAACTCTCTCAGCCTGTCCTCATAGGGGAGGTGCTCCAGCCCCCTGATCATCTTCATGGTCTCCTCTGGACTCACTCAAGCAGGTCCATGATGTTCTTATGTTGGGGACCCGAGAGCTGAACACAGTACTTGCAGGTAGGGTCTCACAAGAGTGGAGTAGAGAGTGCAGAATCACCTCCCTTGACCTGATGGCCACACTTCTCTTAATGCAGCCCAGGATGCAGTTGGCTTTCTGGTTGCAAGTGCAAATTTCTGGCTCATCGTTTTGCATCCAACACTACCCCCAAGTATTTCTCTGCAGGGCTGCTCTCAATATACTCTTTACCCAGCCTGTATTCTTCTTGGGATTACCCTGACCCATGCTCAGGACCCTGTACTTGGTCTTGTTGAACTTCATGAGGTTTGCACAAGCCCACCTCTCAAGCCTGTCAAGATCCCTCTGGATGGTATCCCTTCCCTCCAGTGTGTTGACTGCACCACACAGTTTGGTGTTGGAAAACTTACTGAGGGTGCACTCAATCCCTCTGTCCATGTCTTCAACAAAAATGTTAAACAGTGCTGGTCCCAATACTGACTCCTGAGGAACTCTACTTGTCACTAGTCTCCACTGGGACATTGAGCCATTGACCACAACTCTTTGAGTGCAATCATTGAGCCAATTTATTATCCACTGAGTGGTCCATTCATCAAATCCATGTCTCTCCAATTTAGTGACAAGGATATTGTGCAGAACAGTGTCAAATGCTTTCAACCACTAACAAAAATTTTATACAGATGGTTTTAATTCCCTGCTGAAAATGCTTACTGATGATGCTTAGAGCCTAAAACACTTCTTTACCAGGTCTTATTACTTCACTATTCTAAAGTCAAGTGAATCAGTAAATCCTACTCCAGATTAAATTTCATAAATCCTTGGTGAACCACCAAGGAATTAAAATAGGATGTGGGATTCAGCTCTCAGAAAGATCACTAAAGTTATCTGAACAAATACAGGCTGATATAAACTAACAAACTCCCTAGACTCCATTGCTTTCATTAAGTAGATCTGTGGGAACTATAATGAGAAGGCAGACGTCTAGCTCACATGCCGAACTCCTACATGTAGACATACACTCAGTATTTTAAATTGAAACTGAAGCTTACTCTAGGTCTGATCTTAATATAACTTTATTTAGGAGTTTAAAAAATAATGTGTAAGTTTGATTTATATTTTGTAGGCATCACTGCAAAGGGAAGAAAATGCAGAGATGTGACTACTCCTCCAAACACTTCTCTAGTCCTTATTTTTGAAAATTCAGCATTTCTATACTTGAATATTTAAAAGGAAATGAAACTACAGACTGATACATGATTTTTATATGCCTTACCTGTGAAATCATGAGGACACAAACACTGAAACAAAGGTTGCTCTCTCAGCTGGCTCATATCGATGCAAGTTGCTCCATCAGAACAACTATTTGGGTAAATTAAACATGCATCTTCAGCAAATTGGCAAAATTCTCCTGTCCATCCAGGTGCACAGAGGCACTAGATATAACAAAGAAACAAACAAACAAAAAACAACAACAAACACAAAATTAAAAACTAACGTTCAAGTTTGTAGAAAATTATTTGGGTCTTGTATTTTACTACCAAGTAAAAGTATGGTAGAATTCAGTGTTATATCTAGATTGAGACTATTCTTCATGCCTCTATTTGCAGATGATAAAACAGGTAAGAGAGGCAGAAGTCATCTACCATGTCTGTCAAAAAAGTGTGGGAAAAGAGGACACATGAGTAGGAGGAAATGGCAAGATAATTACTGCCTGTAAGGGATGGATCTGCCTGCAGGAACAGAAAAACTGTCTGCAGAAAGGATTTAAAAGTCCTGGAAGTGAAGGAGAAACCAAGTAGTAATACTAATACAGTCTGCAAGACAAACACAGTGGCCAAACAGTAATGACAAAAAATAATATGGTGTTTCTGGTATACATTATGATCCTATCTGTGAACTAAAGTAAATAAAAATAATTTCTTCAGAGGAAAGGGGAAGGTTTGAAGCTATCTAGTGAAGTTTTTGAGTACAAGATTAGAGTTACTCCTTTAAGAAAAAAATAAATCTCTGGAGTAACGGTGATATCTTTGGTAGTCTTCATACATGTCTTTTGTTTTGGGACAACGACAATACAATCATGACTCATTGGACAGAGTTTCATTTACAAAAATATGTAATTAAAACACAAGAAAAAGCATGTAGCATTATTATTCCATTATTATTCTAGAATTATCATTAAGCATTATTTTGACACAAACGTGTTGGCAGAATCATATTACTTCAATATCTTTAAAGGACCAAGATGCACCATTAAAAAAAATGGAAGACACTGGTTAGAACCATAAACACAAAAATAAATTACAGTGAAAATATTCTATTGGAATACAAGCTTATACTAACTTCTCAAAAGGGTCATGTGAAACCTATAAATTACAAATGTCCTGATAATTTAATAGTAGCTTGCCTTGAATCCAATTATAAGTGGAATAAAAAAGTATAGCCAACAGTATCATGAAAGTTTATCAGAACACTGTGAGGGTGTAGCCAGGGACAATGTATAAGCATTTAATATGAATATGTGTACAATATGACCACCAAAGGTACAAAGATGGGTGTAGTTGCACATCATACAAGTAACAAAAAGTTGTCAAAGGACAAGGTTAGCATAAGGCATGGAAAATAGGGAGGACATATTACTGAATACAGAAGAATGACTGGCAATACACAAAAAAAACCCAATGCAAGTAGTTTCAGGAGAAGCAGAGATCCTCCTTTTTTAATGGGGGGTGTGTGTGTATAATAGCATAAAACATCAAATATGAAGAGGAAGGGTGGAGAAAAAAGAAGATAAGCTCTCTTCAGTAATAACTTCTTTTATTAAAGAGCTCACAAGATGTATTACCTTGACCTTGGGAACTAAGAACCACCAAACACCATAGCTATCAGCACTAACTAAATGGCATCAGCCCCATAGTATTGTATAATCACAGATAATTTAGAATTTAAGTGTTATAGGATAATAGAATGTAGGTGTAATGAGAATGACTAGTAACGTGTAAAAACTATTAACATCATGTATGCTATTTATGAATTAATTCAGTAAAGTTTTGTTTTGATGTTTAAAACTGGCCTGACTTATCAGTCTTGTAAACATTCTCATGTTAGCTTCCCTAACTGATATACATGTTTTGTAAAAATTATAGGTATTCAGGTAGCCAAGTTTTGTGGTTTAAAACCAGCTGTCAGCCCAACACCACAGAGCCACTCACTCACCCTCCCCTTACCTGGGGCATGGGGAAGAGAATTGGAGGGGTAAATGTAAGGAGACTTGTGGGTTAAGATAAAAACTGTTTAATAATTGAAATATAATTAAATTAAAATAATAATGATAATAATAATTATAATAATAGCTATAATAAAAAATACAAACGAGTAATGCACAACACACCTGCCAACTGATGCCCATCCCATTCCTGGCTAGCAATCCCAGAGAAGAAAAAATCCCAAAACCACAATCCCAGAAGAGAGAGCAAGCTTCTCAGTCAACACTCATTTACATACTGAGCATGACACTGTATGATATGGAATATTCCATTGGCCAATTTGTGTTGTTCTGACTGTGCTCTCTCCCAACTTCTTGTGCATCTGTACACTATCAAGACATGGGAAGTTGAAAAGTCCTTGATTTCTTAGCAACAGCTAAAAATATCAGTATATTATCAACATTCTTCTCATACCAAATCTCATACTGAATCCAAAACACAGCACTATTCTACCTACTAAGAAGAAAAATTAACTCTATCCCAATGAGAACCAGGACACAAAGTAAAGCTTTTAAAAGAACTGCAGTGATGGAAATCCCACATTGTAAATCTCTGAGATGAACTAATGAAACAGCAGATAGCTAAAGTGGATTGTCGTCTCCTGAGTGACCCAGATGTAAGAGGAGCATGATATGCAACAGAATTAGTGTGACTTACCTTCCTAGGGCCTGGAAGAACATAATTTTCTCCAGTGGCTGTATATTCCTTAGTCCTTATTTTCTGACTTCCTATCCCTGCATCTCTCTGTTGAAACAACACCCGTATATGACTGCCATTTCCTGATTTCATTCCCTCAGTGTCCAGAAACACCTACCACTCCCTATGTACTGTCCTTGTTCCTGATGTTTGTTTAAATTTGACACTACTATAAAAACGTGAAAACAAGGTAGCATGTTTAAGTAACTGTATCTATGGGTACATCTACCTTTGCCATTCAATATATAAAGCTTCCCTCAAAGAAATCTATAAAAAAATATTATTTATTCTGTATGTCAATATATTTTATATATTTTACAATATATTTTACATTCATAGACTCCCAGAATAACTTTGGTTGAGAGAGATATTTGGGGGTCATATAGTCCTACTCCTTGCTCAGAGCAGGTCAGCTTTAAAATCCAAGCTGGTTGCTCAGGATCTTGTCTAGTTGAGGTCTGAGTACCTTCAAGGACGGCAATTCCACAGCCTTTCTGGGCGACTTGTTGTGGTGCTTAACTACACTCACACTACATTGTGAACAATTTCTTCTTAATATGTAGTCAGAATTCCCCTTGTTGTAACTTGTGCCATCTGCCTCTCACTCCATTGCTGTACACTTCTGAGAAAAGTTTGGCTCTGTGTTGTCTATGATCACCCAACGGAGAACTGAAGAAAATAATTATAACCCCATTCAGCTTTCTCTTTTCAAGGCTAAACAAACTCAGATCCTTCAGCTTTTTCACATACACCATGTGCTGCAACACTTTCACAATGTTGATGACTCTCTGCTGGACTTGTTCCAATTTTGTCAGTCTTTTTTTTGTACATTGAAGTCCAAAACCTCACACGGTACTCTAGGGGTGGCCTCACAAGGGGGGACTAATGACTTCACCTGATATGCTGACTATGCTTTTACTAATACTATTACTTTTCTTCTAGCAAAGTGGCTTTTCTGCACCTGGGGTGAAGCATATTACTGGCAAGACAGCATTCAGGAATTAAATCACTATTTCCAGATTATACCTGGATTGTTTTGAGAATAATTAAAGGACAGGATTTAGACATGTTTAAGCCAGCACTTTCCATCAACATTAAGTAATTTTTTCTAGCTGAATTGAAATCACCCCAATAGCATACTGGTAGTTTTGTTGAAAAATGGTACAATAAACTTTTTCTTTTTCTTCTGTTTTCAATTGTCTGGTAAGGTGAGGTGTAAAATGAGGATGTTCGTGTGTATAGGGTCCTCTGATATTTTTAAAGTACGTGGAGAAAACACCAACTCAGCCAAGAATTTAGGGATCAAACTGGGTATGAATGCTTTCAATTTTTGTTTTGTCTTACATATTCTTTTATGTTGTTTTTTCCTACCCTTAGACTTTCTTCTTTTTTTTTTTTTTTTTTTTTTTTCCCCTCACTCATTCCACAAACACAGTCTAAGTGATGTGTATATCCTTACAGTTGTTCATTTTATCAATTTTTCCTATAGGTATTCTCAACATTAGTAACTTGAGTGACTGGTTTATGACAAAACATTTAAGGAACTCAGCACATGCTGTTTGACAAAATGACAAAAAAGGAAGAGTAATTTTATTTTTCTATCTTGATGCATCTATGGCAATTGTTAAAATAAAATAAAAGAAAACTTCTTAGCCTAGTACCAGAAAGAAAAATTCTACTTACAATATTTTTGTATGTGAAATGCATTCCTAAGTGAAACTGTAGAATTCACTCAAACTGGGAAGACAATAACTGCAAGGAACATATGGAAATTTAGTTCATAGTTAACAAACATGTTGCTACTTAGTGAACTACACTGAGGGACTTATTTGGGGAGACCTTTTTAATCACTTCCTTCTTCCAATTGGAATACATGTCTTGTTATGAGAAGGAAAGTTATGATACTTTTTCCTTCAAACTGTGTACAAAAATGAAAATGACGATAATTCTATAGCTGTCAATATATTCTGTCATGTCTGCAATGGCTAAGGTCTTAAAACTTTATAAGATTGATTCATTAGCCTACAATACACCAGGGCACATGAGTGACTTTTTAGCTTAAAAAGAGAAAATGTGTTGGTCCTAACTTAGCACAGGGTGAACTTTTTTTTTTTTTTTTTTTTTTTTAAGAATTACATTACTATATGTAATTTTTTAAGAATTACATTACTATCTGTAATTTAAGAATTACATTACTACTGAAATTAAAAAAGAATAATAATGTAAGGTACAATTATTTAACGAAAAATTTTTAAAGTCTGCTTCTAATTTTATAAAAAATACTACTGTAACACATTCTGCTTTAAATTCCTGGAGCTGAATCATAACGGTAGTACATAGTTTGGTCACACGGGTATCCTGCCTAACAAATTCCATACTGGTAGAGGTTTGAAAAATCCAAGGTCAGAAATTCCATTTTTATAGCTCTTAAGTGATGTTGGTGTGGGATTTCTTCTTCCACTTCACAGAGAGCAAGTATTCAGTGAAAATGCTCTGATTAGGCTTCTTCTTTATCATTATCTCAGTTAGAGTATATCGGAGCTAGCAGAGTATGTAAGTTCCTCACATCCTGCTTATTCTATATGAGTCATTACTACACTGTTGGTTGTTGATGGCTGCTGAAGTGGCTGACCTCTGTTACTCATTTGGTCCCAGATGTGAGTTGTTAAGGGACCTGCAAAGGAGGTTCAGATTTCTCCTTGTACAGTTGTAATATCCTGTCTGCTGTGATGATACTAACTCCTGAACCCCTTCAGATACTCTGGCATACACAGCCCAGAAAGGATTTTCTTTCATGTGTTGGCAGTGAAGTTAATGCAGAGGTCAGTTTTTCAGTGGGGGGTCTCTGTGGTGACAGTCTAGGTCTGGAGATTTTCTTCAAACTTCTCTTAGGAAGCCCAGAGCACCTTCAGGGGAATATCCTGGCAAGAAGAGTCACTTATTTTTCCCTTCTTCTCTCATCCTTTGGACAAATCAGATGATCTAGAATTTTTATTTAAATGGGATTTCATTTATGATGTATAACAAATATGAACATATAGATATATAGCAGTTGTAAAAAAGGTAAGGAAAGTTACTATTCCACTGTGATTTCACCTCCCACATCAACAGATGCTATAAGAGAAGCTAATCACTCTGAACTTGGGCTAGGGCCTTTGCCACTCATTAGTATTCCAAAGATATTATGAAATGAGTTACATCATGCACCTTCAACAAATTGCAGACGACACGAAGCTGAGTGTTGTGGCTGACATGCATGAGGGATGGGATACCATTCAGAGGAACCTATCTACTCTCAGTAATTAAGTCCATGTGAATCTCATGATGTTCAACAAGGCCAAGTGTAAGGTTCTGAACCTGGGTTGGGACAACTCATGGTATCAATACTGGCTGGGGCATGAAAGGATTGAGAAAAAAATTGTGCTCACAGCCCAGAAAGCCAGCTGTATCCTGGTCTGCACAAAAAGTAGTATGGTGAGCAGGTCGAGGGAGGTGATTCTCCCTCTCTACTTTGCTCTTGTAAAACCCCACGTGGAATACTGCATTCATCTCTGGGGCCCCCAGCATAAGAAGGGCATAGACCTGTTTGGGCAAGTCCAGAAGGCCATGGAGATGATCAGAGAGCTGGAATGCCTCTCCTATGAGGAAAGACTGAGAGAGTTGGAGTTGTTCAGCCTAGAGAAGAGAAGGCTCTAGGGATACCTTATTGCAGCCTTTCAGAACTTAAAGGGGGCTTATAAGAAAGATGGGGACAAACTTTTTAATAGGGCCTGTAGTGACAGAACAAGGAGTAATGGTTTTTACTTTAAAGTAAAAGAGGGTAGACACAGACTAGATATAAGGAAGACATTTTTTACAAAGAGGGTAGTGAAACATTGGAACAGGTTTCCCAGAGAGGTGTTACATATCTCTCCCTGGAAATTCAAGGTCAAGTTGGACAGGACTCTGAGCAACCTGATCTAGTTGAAGATGTCCCTGCTCATTGCAGGGGGGTTGGACTAGATGACCTTTAAGGGTCCCTTCAAACTCAAAGCATTCTACGATTGTGTGATCTCTAATATGACATGCTCATTCATGTGAATCACTGATTTCAGGTAGCACTATTAAGCTCTGGGCAGAAAAATGGCATAGCTTTAATTAATTTTAATAGAGATTATATTCTTTCATTTTTCAGGTAGACATATGGGGGAAAGCAGAAGCTACATTTTTTATAGTTGTGCTGGGTTTGTTTGTGGTGGGGTTTTGGTGGAGGGGCAGGGGCTACAGATGTGGTGCCTATAAGAAGTTTGTAGAAGCTCCCCTGTCTCCAAGTCAAACCTGTTTCTGGCCAAGGCTGAGACAATTAGCAATGGTGGCCGCACCTCTGTGATAATATATTCAAGAAGAGGAATCTGGGAGGAGGAGATGGAGTTGTGAGGGAAAAACCTATGCAAACACCAAGGTTATTTGAAGAAAGTAGAAGGAGGGGGAGGCGAACCAGAGCAGACTCCTCTGCAACCCATAATGAGAGGGCAGACTGTCTCCCTGCAGCCCATGGAGATCCACAGAAGAGCAGGTGCCCACATGCAGCCTGTGGAGGACCCCACGCCCGAGCAGGTGGCTGCACCTGAAGAAGACCAGGACTCCGAAGGAAGCCTGTGCTAGAGCAGTCTGTTGCTGGGAGGACTGCAACGTGTGGGAGGAACCCAACCTGGAGCAGTCTGTGAAGAGCTGCATCCCTGTGGTGTTGCAGAAACTCCCTAATCAATTGACAATAAAAAAGCAAAATTTATTTTTTGTGCGCAATTAATCAACACTCTGTAAACATACGAACAGCAGGTTCAAATGTCCATAAGAGGAGAACAAACTATCACCACACAAACTTCTAGGGTTTAACAACAACCCGAAACACTAACCAGGGGTTTAATGACAACGCAAAATGCTCAATCACTCACCTAATAAAAGGTAAAGACTCTAAACCCCGAGGAACATCTTAGGACAGCATCCCAACCTGTAGGAACCCCAAGGAGTTTCCTTGGGCAGCACCTCAATCCAAGGGGAGAGTCGTTACCTACAACATACTGCTCCAAGCAGGACTAGCTCAAAATGGCTCCCCCCAAGGACTCCATTTATACCCAAGCTGAATCTGACGTGTGGACAATATCAGCCCCTATTGGCCAAGGACCCCTACTACTGTAAAGTCCTGAGAACAAGGGCACAGGAAACATTCAACAGCCAGAGAGCCACATTTTCATCAGGCAGGTGCACATACCATGTGGGAAGGAATCATGTCAGAGAAAGTTAGTTAGGGACTGTCTCCTGTGAGAGGGACCCCATGCAGGAGCAGATGAAGTGTGTGAAGAGTCCTCCCATTTAGGAGGAAGGAGCAGCAGAAACAGCGGGGGATGGACTGACTGTAACCCCATTCCCTGCTCCTCTACAGCATTGTGGGAAAGGAGGTGGAGAAATGGGGAGCAAAGCTGGTGTCTGGAAGAAGGGATGGGTGGGGGAGGTGTTTTTAAGATGTTGTCATTCTCACTGTTCTGCTCTGATTGGAAAATTAAGTGGTGGTGCTGGTGGCGTTCAAGTTAGATCTATGTTTTTTTCTTATTCCCCTAATGATTCTATCTTTTGCCTATGAAGACAATATGTGACTCATCCCTCCCTGTCCTTATCTCAATCCCTGAGCTTTTTGTTTTATTTTCTCCTCGTCATCTGTGAGTGGAAACAAGTGAGTGAGTGATCATCTGCGTGGGGATCAGTTGCCCTTTGGACTCAAACTAAAACAATAGTTATAGGTATTTCTCTGGCTTCTGCTGAAGTACAAGTCCATTTGTACACATATCGTAGGGAGGGGGAAGATTAATTTCTTTGGTGCAGTCTGAGCAGGTGCCACCTCTCTTTTCATCAGTGTCCTGGTTTGGCCTGAACTAGAGTTACTGTTGGTTTGGCAGCGGGAGGAGTGCTCCAGCACACTGAGACCCCAGGGGCTCCCCAGGCCCCAGTGCCCTCACCTGTGTGCGGGGGAGGGGGGAGCACAGCTGGAGGGCTGGGCCTGGATTGGCCGATAGTCCATGTCATGTGACATTGTGCTCACTATATAAAGGCAGGAGTGGGTTGGGACAGGCTGCCACTTTTGGGAGTGTTACTGCAGTGCCTTTGTGCTTGGGTTTTCTAGCCAGGAGCAGGTGGGTGTCAGTCAGTGGGTGGTGAGCAGCTGTATTGTCCATTACCTGTTGGTACTGCTGTCAGTGTGTTATTCTGTTACTGTTATTAAACTGTTTTTATCTCAACCCAAGAGTCTCCCTTTGCCCCTCCGATTCCCTCCCCATTCCCAAGTGGAGGGAGGGTGGGTGAGCGGCTGTGTGGCATTTAGCTGCTGAGTAGGCTCAAACGACAACAGTCAGATTTGATAAAATAATGAAGTTTTATTAATGTTTATTTATAACCTAGAAAGAGAAATTAAGAATGTGAATTTTTTGGATGTTTTGTAGTAGGTGGAGAAAGGGCAGATATTGAACAATGAAAAATAATCATCAAGGAACTGTAGCATATACTAGAACCTTACTGTGTGATATTGAAAACAGCTGGTGAAGGTACCACAAAGTTAATATAGTACACGGAAATAGTGTGTCTAGTCTTACTGGTGTTACTAAAAAGGTTAAAGAATTTTATTATAGGTTATGTACTTCAGAAATAAGCAGTGCTGAGTTGGCTTGCTGAACTTTTACGAAATTTTTCTACAGCCATCCTCCTTATCTTAAGGGGCCAGCTCCTTATTAGATAGGGAAATCAGAAAATAAGAGATTTGGGGAATTTCTGTATCCTTTAAAAGTGGTTTAAACTTGACCACAGGCTTGATTTTAAGTGATTTTGTTTAAAAGTAGTTCAAACTCAGCTATTTTGCTGTGCTGTTCTTGGTTGGGATAGAGTTAATTTTATTCATGGTAGTTGGCATGGTGTTTTGGATTTGTGCTGAAAACAGCATTGATAACACAGAGATGTCTTAGTTACTGCTAAGCAGTGCTTGCACAGCACCAAGGACTTTTTTGTTTCTCACCCCACCCCACTAATGAGTGAGCTGGGAGTGCACAAGGAGTTGGGAGGGGACACAGCTGGGACAGCTGATGCCAACTGACCAAAGGGATATCTCATACCATATAACATCATGCTCAGAAACAAAAATCTGGGAAAAGGAGGAAGGGGGGACATTCAGGGTTAGGACGTCTGTCTTCCCAAGTAGTGGTTACGCATGACAGAGCCCTGCTGTCCTGGAGATGGCTGAGCACCTGCCAGCAGTGGATTAATTCCTTGTTTTGTTTTGCTTGTGTGGACAGCTTTAGCTTTCCCTATTAAACTGTCTTTATCTCAACCCATTAATTTTCTCACTTTTACCATTCTGATTTTCTCCACCTTCCCACCAAGGGGGAGTGAGCAAGCAGCTGTGTGGGGCTTTGCTGCCTGCTCAGGTTAAACCACAACACTGGCTCATTTATTGAACTTTTTCATGAGATGTGGGAAAAGAACTTATTTCAATGTTACACAGAGTTGTCAGTTCCATATACTAAATGCATACTTTGCTATGCAAGGTGTGGGGCTGAGCAAACAGCTTTTACATCTACAGTGGAAATGTGTGAACATGCAATGTTCTTATACAGTACTGTTCCATTACAAAATTGTAAAATATGCGGACTGGTGTTGGGGGGAGGTCACCTCTTCTGCCATTAACCATCATGATTCAGCTGATATGAAAGGTATCTGTATTTCTATTTACAGTGGAAAATTTAGCTTATGTTCTTAATAAAAATAAAGTAATATAGTAGTAAAATTCAGTCCAGATTTATTTCTTAGGTCATTGATTATTCTTGGGACTAATAGGGCCCAGAGCCTATTTTTCTTTTACCCAAAAGCAACCAATCTTTTAGATTAGTTGAATCATGAAAGTGTATAAATTGAAATTGTGAAAGACCCAACCATTACTTTCTTTTCATGTTTCTCATAAACTCATATTACATAAGCTTTTTTGTTTGTTTGTTTAATTTGCTCCTAAGTGTGAATAATCAAAGCTGGAGTTTGCTAATTTTCAGTGAGCATGCCTATTATCATGATCCTTTGCTACTCCAGGATGCCAGTTTAATTCCTGTTGGCTGAAGACCATTCAATAAACATGACATCTTATTTAGAAAATCTGTGTAATTGTTTTTCAATGTGAAAAATATTAAAAAATATTTTAACTGTTGTTTTGATTGGTTTATGCAACCAACAGAAAATTAACATGAGATGCTGCTTTCACTCTACTGGTTATTTTCATTTTGGGGATAATTGTTGTCAATTGATTCACTGCTTCATTAAAAAAATATTTTTTTTTATAATAATTTTGTGGGTTTGTGGAGGATTTTTTGATTCTTTCAAGATATGAGAAATGTTTCATGACCCTGACCCACCAGTTTCTACACTAGAAAAGGAAATTCATAGAACAGAAAATGCCAGATAAAAACTTTTTAAAAATTTTGCACAGCTGTCTAATGACTTTAGTTATATTCAGCTGAAGTGTCAAGATGAACAAGGGAATTCTGGTTGCAAGCTATTGTGATAACTATTTAATATTTTGATTGTACACCTTATTAAGGTGGGAGAGACAAAAGGGCACTGATATCTTATAATCTGATATAAAATTGCATGTTTATGATCATCTACTAACAATGAAAGTATAGCTATAGAAAAAAATCCCCAAATGTTTAGAGGCTTAACTATGAGCTTGAGATAATTGACACTGAAATATACTCAATACATTTTCAATTTACATTGCTATATATTATCATTAGGAAAAGTTTCTTCACTGAGATGATGGTTGGTCACTGGAACAGGCTCTCCAGGGAAATGATCATGGCACCAAGCCTGTCAGAGTTCAAGGAGCATCTAGATGATGCTCTTAGTCATATGGTTTAGTTTTAGGCAGTCCTGTGAGGAGCAGGGAGTTGGACTCAATGATCCTTATGGATCCCTTCCAACTTGAGATATTCTATGATTCTATGTGTTATCCGAACAAGGTAACTGTGGGGAATAGTTGATTAAACTGTGCATTTTCTAGAAACTGTACATTTTCAGTCCTCATATAACTTCTGTTTAAATATCTATGAACAACAGCATTGCCTAACGTAGTTTTAGGACAGGAAAAATTGATGAAGTCTTGTCTCAGGCATTGAGAATATAAGAAGTTAACATATGGACTGGCAAGAGAAGTGTAAAAATATTATTTAGGAATCACAGATTATTTTTAAAAATAATATTATATTATGCAATAAGAATATATTATTCAGTAATATCATGATCTCACTGAAAACATTAAAATTTAACATGTCATCTGCAAGTTGCTATGTTTTATCATTTGTAGACCACCTTATTAATTATTTACTGTATGCTATAGTACATAGAATAATTTAGGTGGGAAGGAACATCAGGAGGTCTCGAGTAATAATATCTCCTGCTCAAAGTGTGCTCAACTATGAGATCAAACCAGGTTACTCAAGACTGTATTCAGTTGAGCCTTGAAAATATCCAAGTTTGGAGTCTGCACAACATCTCTGGGCAACCTGTTCCAATTCTTGACTGATTGCACAGTGAAAACTTTTTTCCATATACCCAGTAGGAACATATCATTTATCAATTTATGTCTGTTGACCTATATTGATGCAAACAGACTAAAAATCTTATTTAATGACAATAAAATTTGCTTCTGGATGGAGAACTTCTTCATACAAGATGAAATTAATCTTTTCTGTTCTTGAATTGCCTATCTGTTATGTAGGGCAGTAACATATTATTTTATGTATTTTTTGTGGTTGAATATATAGGACCTTAGCTGATTAAAAGATTGCTTAATAAAGAATTTTTTAAGGAGTTGTGGGTTTTAACATTGTGTCTATTTAGTATCCAACATGTTACTTTTATGTACATCGATTCTGCCTTCACTATATGAAGTAAAAAATATAATTATTTACTGAAAAACAAAGAAATTATATAATTGATTGTAAACATTGTCCTTTTTGTGTTTCTACAATGTGGAAATGCATTACAGACACTTATGTTTGCATAAGATCCCTTTTGAATGAACATGACATTCTACCCACGTACAGGTTTTCATCTACCTTTATGTATTTCATCTCTTTCCATATAAAATAGAAGCATCTGGGCTGTAGGTTATATGGTCTGTAGAATAGTAACTATTTTATAGTACAAAATTAATAAGAAATATGCTTATTATTCTTATTTGAACACTATTTTCTTAAGATCATTTATACTTTCTTCTTGAAATTTACAAGGTATTTTTGCCTTTCCATTCGTATTGTCTAAAACTCAAATTTTTCATCTCTTTCACCATCTCAAAATCATCTAATTACTCTTTGTCTGCATACAACTCATAGAAATGATATTTCAATTTATTAATAAAAAGCAATGTTTTATACTGATCATATAACATGTTTTTCACTGTAATATCAATTTTATGTATTTTACTTTTTATTATTTTAGCTGGCTTATGCTTTTGTTTACTGACAATGGGTTAAAATAACTATGTATTTTCAGCAGTTTTGTTTAAAAATGAAACAAAATATTCTTATTGGTTATTTCTGATGTATTTTACTGTCTCTTTTTAATTATATGCTATTCTAGCAGATCAGTTGATACATTATCTAAAACTATATAAAGGTACTACATAATCTGAGCTTTAACTAAATATTTTTAATTTAAATTAACTATTGGAAAGCAGGATATTTAGTTTATTACATGAAGATTTCTACTGTTCTTAAATTCTGTACTGCTCAGAAATACTTAACAGCACATATGAAATGTACCTGGGGTGTTTTGATGCTGTTTACTTCAAAAGAATAAGAAAAGCATGAAAAGGTTGTTTTGATAAAGTTCAAACTAAATACTGAAGAAGCACACAGCTGTATATGACATTTTAAAATTTAGGTGAACTCTTCTGTAGAATTGCTGCTACTGTGTGGAGGAAAAGGGACTAATTAACTTGTGTAAAACTAGCCCCTAATGGAAGTATCTGACTTTGAACTATTGCTGTCTGAAGAGTCATCTGGAAGGACAAATATGGGAGAGACATCAGTAGAATTAATGGTGGCAGCAAAGTGACTTCACAGAGATGTGACTATATTGCTCAGATGGTCCACGGGGAGAAAACAGTAGGAAAGACTATAGCTTTTGTTTTAAAAGGCAAATGACAATAATCTAATTTTTATGTTGTACATAAGTATAAAAGTTGCATCTGAGAGCAGTGGATTTTGCAGTGCCAATTTTCATTCCTTCTAGCATTGCTAGTAGAGTAGTTATAAATATTCATAATAATTTTATGTCTCCAACCAACTGTTTTAATATATAATATGCCAAATATATTAAATGTTTTTTTCCTTATAACTTTCTTATACTCAGAAAACAAATGTTGACTGATACAGTGCAGAGGGCTTTAAAAGAGCTCTAGTGTTTTTTTGTTTTTTTGGTTTTTTTTTTTTTTTTTTTTAAGGAACTGCATTTATTAAACAAGGTAATGTTTTTTCTTGGCTATACTTCCTCTTAATTCTGGACATGTTATCTAGAACTTATATCTCCACTTCGGCAATAAATACAAATGGCTTCTCTAAACATAAGTATGAGACATTCTTATGGCTATGAGATCTAAGCAGTGTGACTGATGTAGCCCAGTTCTGGAGATTTTAGCTAATTCTGCATGAGAATTATTTACTTCTGAGGATAAAGTATTACTGAAGAGCATTAGGACTGGAATTGACTCCTCAGGGAAGAACTTACAAAGCAGCAAAAGGGAGGTGTGGCAGCAGTTCCCACACAGGCTGTTCAGGCTGACATAGGGTGTAGCGCAGGCTTGTGGGACTTGGCACTGCTTGCCACTCTGCTCAAAAGCAGCAGATTGATTCCCAGCCTGGCAGCTGGCTGACAGGTCTGGTTCTGCACCCATAAGAGCAAACCTCATCTGGTTAGGAATGGAACTTGGAGCCTTGTCTTCCTGACTGTAATTTCTCCACAAGTTCTGTTGAATATGTGCCATGTACCAGCTTTCTGACATAAGAAAAAAAACACAGGGGAAAGAGAGGTCCCCTCCTCTCTCCTCCCTCCCTTGTGCCCCCAGAAAGAACATATTGGCTTTGGTGAAGTCAGTTCTTTGTGTTAGTATACAAGCCTCTTCTGCTTTGCCGGAGAACACAACAATCTTTCGTTAGCACATATTTCCTCCATTATTTTTTTTTTTTTTTTTTTAACTTAAAGTACAGTAGTGTGACCCAGGGTGTCACTGATTATTCATGTGTACTCACAATTTTACTTTATCAACCATATATCCTTTTGGTTTACATTTTGTTGTTGAAAGATCTCAGATTCACCACAAAAATTCAAATATAATAGCTATAGCTTTGATATATGGTCGTGAGGAAAAAGATCAAAAGAATATAGCATGAACAGCCACAGAGCCATCTGCAGAGCAAGATTTTAGATACCAATCTTTTCTATTATATTAATTTTTCTATCTTGTTACAGTGGATCATACTATTTGATAAACACTATTAAATGCATGCCCATATAAGAAAGCAAAAATTGAGTGACTGGGGAACAAGTCTCAGAAAGGTATGAATGTTACTACATGTTTTCATTATTCAGTGTTCCCTAGGCATATAAAACCAGCTGATGTTTACAGAACATATATTCTGCAAATTATTTATAGATGTTAAAACCACTGCTTCTTTTTGCTTGGCTTTACTCCTTTGTAACAGCACAATCTACTTCCACTTCACTCTATGAACACTAGTCAGAAATCAGCAGCAATTTCTGCTGCTCTTTTGGAAGCCACCAGGACATACATTGGCAATGATTCTTACATAAAATTTCCAATTCAAGTGTCAAAACCCCTTCTCAAAGAAAATTTAAATAATTGCTTTGAATGGCCAACAGTAAGTGTAATTATAAAACCCAAAATGATAACACAGTTTATTGACTCTTCTTTAAATGCTGCTCTAGTGTTTATTTGCTTGCCAACACAACCCTGCTATTCAGAGATTATGTATGATTTGCTTAGTCCTTGTCTCTGCACTATACTGGTGCAGGTAAATGGAAATGGACCTTATAAGGTCATTCATTTTTTAGTTTCAGTTTTTGTGTCTATATAACTCAATTCCAGGTTATTCCTGGTTTGTATGCTCTCTTTACTTGCTCTTACTGTCCAGTATCCTTGTACTAGAAGCTTTGTGGGAGCCATTCTAACTCACTAGGAGAAATTTACACAGAACACTACATGCCCCCATATGGTCAGCATGTGGCACCAGTATGATTACCGCAAAAGAAAAATCAGCTTTTTCTTCCCTGTAAGTGGCCCTTTAGGAATTGTTCATCTTTTCCCTGTCTTCATGTAAAGATAAGGATAACGGATACCTATAGCCATGAATTGGTTTAGACAGTTTAAAAGTGATGTGGAAATGTTATCAACAGCAATTAAGAACACCCACTGTTCGTTTATAAAATCCATTTAAGAAAAATAAAATTTACCAAAAGAATAGAAATTTCTATTGAAATGTATCTCTGTGGGCAGATGTTTTTAAAAAGTATTTTTAAGAATCAGGTTATCATAATGTCAAAATAATGAAGATAAATTTAATAGACTATTGGAAACTGCAATTGGTTCACACTTTAATAACTGTAAAAGTATGTTTTATGATAAATCTGTTTTAATTTAAATTTTTCCTTAAAACTTTGGCCCCTGTCTTCTAATAGTAGGTGGAGGTGTTTAGGATAAAGTTGCCAAATCAGAATAGTGTTAATTAAAAATTTTCCTATGTGACAAATAGCAAAGAAAAATAAGCTATATTATATTTTCTTCAGAAGTTTAACAGTGATTATATAGATTTTTAAAAGTGATTCCAACACCTCAGCTGTAAAACAAGAGAAGTTCAATAGCAGGGTTCTTGCAATAATTGACAACTCAATAATGAATAACAGAATTTTACATAGCAGTATTTTTTAAAAGAGGAATATTTGTAACGTTAAGATACTGTATTTGTCACCTGTTATGTCCAAATGATACCTGGATTTCTTAAACTGAGGCTACGCTGAAATCTTACCTTTCTGGGTTTTAGAAAATAGCTAACAAAGTAAACTTCATATCTTTGACCTTATACAAAGCCCAAATAAAGTGGGTGTTGGAGACAAGGGTCAGAGACAAGGGTCATGAGCCCACCGAGCAATTGTACGATCAGAGCCTGCTCTAGCTGCTGATGCTGGGCCTCACAAGGGTTTGCCTGCAGCTGCTCGCAGCTGCTGATACATGAGGAATGTCAAGGATGCTTCGGCCTTGTGTACTGTGGTGTGTCGAAAACAGGTTCGAAATAGTGGTCTGAGAAACCCAGTGTTTTGGTAACGATGGTTTGGTAACGATGGTGTTATGGTACTGTTGTGTATCGAAAACAAGTCATGAGGAATTAGAAATAGTAGCATGAGAAACTTAGTGTTATGAGAAGCTTGTGCTGTAAGCTAACTGCAAGTAGGTGGACCGTGTGAACATGACCTTTAGAGCTTAAGCCAATCAGCTAGTGACTAGTAGGCATAATAATTAGCATTGTCTGTATAAGTATATGCACCCGGACCAATAAAGTAGTTTGATGCTCTATCACCCACACTGAACCCGTCTCGGCGTGTCGTTCATCCGTGGCTCCGCAAGTGGGGGTTTTTAAATGTTTTGACTATTCATGGCAACTCTGGGAAATATAATCCTTTTCCCAATTCTTTAATATCAGTTGAAGGGAAGGGGTAGGATAAAAGTGTTTTTAAGATGTCATTGTATTTCTCACTGTCCTACTCTGTTTGATTGGAAAATTAGTCAGTGGTAATGATGGTATTCAAATTAATTTGATGTGTTTTTTTTCTTCCCCTAATGAGTCTGTCTTTTGTCCCTGACCATAACGGGAGAGTCATCCCTCCCTGTCTTTGTCTTGATTCCAGAGCCTTTTGTTTTATTTTCTCCTCCCCATTCATGAGGGGGAAGGAGTGAGAGAAGAGCTGTGTGGTGTTCAGTTGCCCTCTAAGCCTAAAACAGATCAAATCTAAAACCAAGTTGCCATGAGGACCATTAAAAACACTCACAGGGGACAATAATTCCTAATTTATAATTCTAAGTAAAATTTAAAAACTAAAATAAGAACTACTTCACAGATCTTCAAGCCTAAAAGCTCAATAATGTATTAATAATAATTTCTGAACTTTAGCTAATTTGGAAAAAAAAAATTCCAATATTTCTGTTAGACAGAATTCTAGATCTTTTACAACTATCTTGGCAGTTGGCCATAACATGCACATCTATCTGTACAAACTGTTGTATCTTCTGCTTCATCTGGATGGGGCAGGGGATGTGTGGTGGATGTGCTACAAAAAGCAGAATATGCATCTATTTGGAAACAAAACAACTTTCCTGTGTCAATATGTCTAATTGGCTATACTCATTAAATGTCATCAGGACCTAGATTTTTTTTTCCTTAAAACTGAACTTGCTCCATTAAATGATTTATTTTACTTAATGAGTGAATTGCAGCAGAAAATATTTCTCCATCACTGTCTGTCAGGTCATCTCATTAAATCTACTTTATCTGATGTGATCTGTTTTCATTAAGCTATGTTAACTGGAATTAATTATGGAACTACACACTACTCTTCTATTGATAAATCCTATCTCATCATAACTTTAGTTCCCAGGCTGATGGACAACAATGGAAAGAACAAAGGAAATTATTTGTTAGTGCTATAGCTTGAAACAAAACAGGCCCAAACAATATGCTTCAAACCAAAGTTGAATTCTGGGTGAATTCCCTGACCAGCAATCAACATCTTATCAGCAGCATGAAGCAACCAGCATCTTATCAGCGTGAAATGCAACCCTGGGAACAATCCCTGAAAACTATAAGTAAACAGCAGGAAGTAATTAAAAATCCCAAATGTAAAGAAAAACAGAAACTCCTCAGATGTGCCCAGATCCTGGCCAGATCCGGACACGCCTGAGTGAGGCATGTCAATCTACCAGATATCTCCCGTGCATTTTGTATAGATTTGTTTGTTAAACTGTATAAAAGCCGGACCCTCTCACAGCAAAGACGGAGACCTCACCTACAAGTGGACGCCCTGCATGGGACTTCCCAATTGCCGGGAAAGGCTCTCCGACCCTTCGCTGTGATGGGGCTCCCCAGGTGATGCATGGGTCTGGATGATGGTAAAGTATGAGGGCAACTGGTGATGTATCTTTCTTAATCACTATAGCCAGCTTTATGTAGTAATGACTAGGTGCATTACCTTGCTTATTCTTTCTGTTGCTTTAAACTAAAGTAAAATAAGCCTATTTAGCTTGGTGTCTGTGTCCTTTGTGTTAACCCCATCAATTGGCAAAACACAGCTGTACTCTGAAATATGAGATCTGAGAATTGAGATATAAAAAGACAAAATATGAGAATATGATATGCAAGATGAAGATCAATTTCCTAAGAAGTAACAATTCCCATGTTTATCTGACACAACAGCATCAGCAGTAAATGCTTCCTATAACTAAGCAATATTATCTAGCATGAAGTTAGCATACATTAGTTTAGAGGGATTTCTTAATAGAGGCAGAAATAATTTGAGAAACATATAATAAATTATGGAATATAACAAATTGTAACAGAGGAACTGTTAATATCACAATTACTTATAGTTAATACCAGTTAATGATCAAGGATGTGTGCCAATACCTGTTACAGTAATACTGAAAAAATAAAACTATATAATTTCAATTCTAGGTATTTATTATTTGAAACTAAATTAGAGATTATTTAAAAACAAAAATAAATTTTTAAATTGGTTTTCAAGATTCTATACCTTGATTTTTAAAAAGTTATTTTGCTGTGGTCTCTTTATTTTTTAAGATGGACTGCTTCGTGCCATTTATATAAATGCATTGAATGTTTCAGTACTTCCAAACCTGGTTTTGTAAAAAAAAAAAAAAAAAAACAAACTAACAGCCAAATTTATTTCAGATGAAATTCAGAAATTGCTTGTCAGTATTTGATTTTCTGATAATGTTGAAAATACATATTTTCTATGGGGAAAAAATTTATTATGAACAAGAAAGTTACAACTAAGAGAAACAAAAAAACATGGCTGGGCAGAATCCACAGTTATTTGTGTCTTCAAAAATAAGTTAACCAATAATTGATGTATGACTGCTTATCTTCCAAATAAAAACACCACACCACAGACTGACTGTCAAGGAAAAGGGCAGTGACTTTTTACTGTGGTTCAGTATAATGTATATTTTGAACAAAAATTCTGGTAATTTGTATCTGACTCTTTAGTAGTCTTCTTGCTTTACTCCCTTTGGCTGCTTAATCTTATTTGTCAGTCCCAAAAGCCTGTCATACTATCGTATACTACACCATACCATTCACTTCTGTAGGTATCAAAGTTTAAAGAAAAAAATCCAACCTTTGGTGTGACAGGTGATTTAGCTCCATCTTATAGCCTAATTCTGTGTCTGCTAAGAAAGTATCACATCTTATACTAGTCATGGAATTGTATTTTTGAGGATTAATTTATGAAAAAATCTGCTGTTATACACCTATTTTGCTTGTGTCTAACAGTATATGCTAGTACACAATAACTATACAAAAATTTTTGTTTGCTTTCCTAAAACTTTGGGGTTTTTAAATTTTTCTTTGTATTTGATTAATATTCACTTTGATGTCTACACTGATTAATTATACTGCTTTTGTATTCTAATTGTTATCCTGTAATTTTTGCTATTGCTTGATATAAGTGGACATAAGCAGCTGGGAAGAGATAAAAGTAATGTTTCTGTTATGAATCTAATATTTTTATGATGTAAATGAGTTAAATGTGAAATACAAACATTTTTAAATCAGTATATCTTTTCATGAAGCCTTTTATTTCAGTGCAGCAGAACTGGGCTCAGTAATTGTTTCACCTGTTATCAGCAACGAGGAGAGACAAATTCTCAGAGAGAATTCCTCACCATCTATTTCATTCTTCTGTGGGAATATTATATATAATATACTCAACAAAGCAAGAATTACGTTGTTCTAACTATGGATGTTTTAGTACTCTATTGACATAAATCTCTGATATGTAATATTTTGCAAATAACCTCAGGTTTTCTCTTAAAGTACATTTATATACTAATGCTCTAGTTAATATATTTACAGGTAGTATTAAAAAATGTTCTTAAAACACAAATTTTAAAGGTTTTCAACAGAATTAAGAATTTAGCAGATAGAACATACCTATTTCAGTAATACTGTATTCACTAATATATGAAATTATCATTTACATATATTTACTTCACTAACTTTATCATGCTCTTAAATAAAATTATTGTTACAGTTCTGTTACAGATCTGATTATATATCTGTGCAAGTGCAAGTATTTGATGAGTAACAGGTCAACTTAAACAGCAAATCCTGGCAATTAAGATCAAGGACTAAGGGAAACGACAAGATGCAGCAAGTGGGATGCTCTAATACAGTCAACAGTGGTATGAATTTAATTCTTAGTGACACTTGAAAAGTCCACAACAGTATTTGACAGAATGTGCACACAGAACATAATGCAAAAATATGGGCTGGCTACATTGAACAAATGGCTGGAAGCTTCTTTTCTCTTTGTTCCCATAAGTAAGTAGGAGAAACAATCTTTTGCCACCTGTGTGTAACAGTTTTCAGATCAGGTAAGACTCAAGGAACATGAGTAAACACAAGAAGTCAGGTGGAAAGTATTGGTGAGAAAATATCAACAACTCTTTAGCTTTTGTGACTACATAAAGGCAGTGACATTTGGACTGAAAGAATAATTACATGCAAGGAATATTCAGAGCAAGTCAGGACCTTGAATGCATCAACAGGCTCTAATTGGCCTGACCAGCCTATAATCATCTTTCTCTGCACTCTTCCTTTGTGCCTCTTTCCACTCTCTCACAGGTTTAACTGTTCAAGGTCAGCTCTGATGTGCCCCAACCTTGGACCACGCTACTGTGAAAACAGAACTCACCTCTGAAATGTCCACACTTTCATTCATTTACTCATGAGCTGTATTTAAGCTCAGTCCTTTCCAGAGCTATTTGTCAGAATGCCTGTATCCAGATTTGTATCTTGCTGATTCTGATCTGTTGACCTGACTACCCAGTTTAACTGCAAACCTGCTACATCACTACAGACTTGACTGGACTTTTGACTGAATCTGTGCATCTGCTGTGTTCCTATGGGTATTGAGGGATTGTGACCTTTGTTGGTGAGGACACTGTCCTTGCCAGCCTTGCTGTCACCCTTGTTTCCAGCATTCCTTCCCTTACAGAGTAAAATACTCTTCCTACTTCCTGAAGCAAGGAGTAACAGTCATCCTAATACATTTTATCTGATCACCCAAACAGGTAAGTGGGCTAGGATTAGATAAATGGCTCTAGGTGGACCTGCATGTGTAAGGTGGTGGACAAGATGACCTCGAGACGTCCTTTCCAACCTCAACCATTCTATGATTCTGTGTTCATCTCCTGTTTTTTGCTGAATGAGTGGTTGTTTAGAATAACTTTTAAGTTGTTACTAATTACTGCTGTCGGAGATACTATTATTACCTCTCTTTTGGCAAACCATGGCCAGAATCTTGGGACATGATGAATTTTGTTTAACATTTTCAGGAGCTATTTTGAGAGTTAAAACAAGCAGAATTACTTTTTTTCAAATTGTCAGTTGGAATCAACTTCACCACACTGCAGTTTCATCATCAAACTTCTAAGTTTGTATTAAATATAAATGTGATAATGTTTATATTACTAATTTGATTCTGATGAAAACAATGGCAACAGATGTTCTCAATTCAAGCAATGTATTTTTAAAAGTTGCAACACAGCTGTGATTATCATCTGTGTGGATAATAGCACTGGACCACAATTAGTTATATACTTTTTATTATAAAAATTCTCTTCAGTTCTCTTACTTGATATAGTACAAAACACGGTCTCAGTAGAAAATAAAAAAATCCATATTACCCAAGTGAATCATCCTTGTGTTATTGATTTAAGTAAATAAAACACATAAATGTATGTCCCTCTTGTCTCTTAGAGTAATGAATGCATTTCAAGTTCTGCTTGTCTGAAGCTTTTATACTTTGGAGCACTGAATTAGTTTAACATGTATTAAATTACTTACAGTGAATCCTCCAATTATATTAAGACACAATCCTTCATTCAGACAGTTGATGCTGAGCAGCCTGCAGTAGTCAATTACTTCCTCACAGTTTTTTCCAGTGAATCCTGGCATGCAGCTGCAAATACATCAGTGTATTTTAGAGGACTTGCATTTTAAAAGTTAATTGTATTTAATTATGTTCCATAATTATATTAAATAATGTTCTTGCCGTAAACAAAACAGACATCATATGTTACTTAAAGTAAACAGAACAAGTTTCCAAGCAATCAAAAATCAGTTGCATGATTATGGATATTTTTGCTTCTCCATATTTTTTTTTTTCATTGATTAAACCATTTTCATACCAATACTTCATATAATGTTCCGGAAACAAAAAACAATCTAGAATGAGGTAATATTTAATAAAAAGCTATAAATGAGCTTTTGAAAATCTGTGAGAAAGGATGTATCAATTAAACCATGAGAGAAAAATTAGAAATATGATGATAAATTAGGTTTAAAGTAGTTAGCATCAATCATTACTAATGATTAACAAAGGGTAGTCAATAATGACCTATGTAAGGAACAGTATAAGGAATCTGTTTAGAGAACAATGCATGGTTGTTTTTGCTTTTGCTTAATTGTCAGTTGGTCTTTTCTTTAAAGGAGAAAACTAACACTGTAGTTTTGAGATACTTTGTTAGTTCCATGTGATGACAAGGGAATTGTGGGTAACTCTTCTATAGTAAAAGGAACTTCAGACATTTTTCTGCTTCATGTCTGTACTTGTCATTAGTAGGAGAAAATCCCTTTTTTATCTAGCTCTTCAGTATTTAAAAAATTCCCTTATACACAAAGAAAATAGATGAGATTCAAATGGATAGTAAACAAGTCTTACTCAAAAGCAATAATGGGAAAATGTAGAAAAATACTTGAATATTTATATCTTGCTCAAAATGTGCAAAAAGTAAAATCCAGACTGCAAAAATTCTCTTTTGTGTTCTGATATATACATAATCCTTGTCAAATTCATTCAGTATGTTTTACACACATGCTTATCATGTTCCTGTGTCTAAAGGCGCTCTCTGATATTTTGGAAAGAAAAGATTTAAGTAGAAGAGAAAGGAAATGGCCAGTTAGCTGAAAATTTGTGTTTGTGAAGGAATCCAGAAGTAATAGATGGGAAGATTCTTTAGATTTTTCTGAGGAGTATTTTGTCTAATGACTCAGCCCAGAAGCTGAAAATCATGAAGATGGTACAGAATTGCTTCTGTCTTTTTGATGTGCTTGCTCCTAATGGATATGAGATTCAGCTGTGTTGTTTATGTTTCCCCATTTTAAAAAATAATACCATCCTTGGTTTCGGAATGCATGAAGCCTCTCACAGTTATGTAGCATACAAAAATAAAAGATATATTTTCAGTAGCAAATAGTCAGGCAACAACATTCAGTAGAAAGTATCTGAGTTAACCGTATTTTTGAAATCAGTTAAAGATGCCTAAACAGTGGGGATGGCTATGCCTCTGAGAGATGCACAGAGGTAGGTATCTAGCATGTCCAGAAGCTTAAGTCACTTATTAACCTTTGGTGAAGTGTTAAACAGGCTGGATTTCACCTGTAACCCCTGGAGGGCATTCACACAATCCATATGTAGGATCATTTAGATAGAGATAGGTGGAGCATGGGAAAACATTCTCTAAATAGTTATATTATTTTATTTGAAGCTAGTATAGACACAACCACAGGAGGACACTCTATGCAAGTAGCAATGGACTACATAATCCTTACCCTCCTCTTGAAAAAAAATCACTGTATGTAAATCCTGTCACTATACTGCTACCATTTCAAGTACTTGGAATCAAAATTCTTGCAAAGTCTATTCTTAACATTCTTCTGGTTCACACCTTGCAGCTAGAAGGAGTTTTTTGTAATGCTTAACTGCTTTGATTTCAGCATGTTCAAAGATATCAGACATTTACATACTTGTTTTTCCCTCTAAACAAAAGTATTTATATCAAAAGATAGCATATTTGTTGTCCTTTATATCATAGCATCATTTACCCATATATTATTTTTACGCATAAAAGGAATGCAAAGTAAAAAAAATGTGTATCTTTTGTTATAATACAATTTTTAAATAACACTGAAAACCAAATCAGAGTAACTCAATTACAACATTTTGTCTTACTGATTTGTTTTTAACTATGGTCTGAAATCAGGTGAAAGAACTCTTAGCTTTCTTTATTCTATTTATTTAGGTAATCTATGACTGTTTCATAAAACAGATAATTTAATAAGAGAATTTTAGAAGCTACTTCTTCTAATTTTTATATTTGCTCACTTTTCCTATTTTTGTTTTTAATTTTTGTTTTACAATAGACATACCAATATCAGAGAAGGTAACAGTAAATTAACAGCAAGGAAGTTGACAGTAAAGTTCCAAAGATGACACTAACAGAACAAATTTTCTCAGAACACACTTGTACATTTTTTGTGACTTTTTCTTGTCCTAAGAAGATATGAAGTAAACAATCACAATTTATTGTGATGGATATCCTTGTTCACTACCTATTTGAATTTTCCTTAAATTTTGACATTTAAGAAAAAATGTTACTATTAGATTCTTAGCACAAAGTTGTATATGATATCAAGACTGAAAGGATGGAATTAACATACAAGATAGTCGTACATCATAAACAAAGTAGAGAAAATTAAATTGAGTCTATTTCACTATATGTTTATAATGGAAAACAACTGCTTTCCCAAAGAAAGTATAAGTAAATCGAAGCTGAGAAGATGATGGATATAAGCAGAATGCTGCTTGGGCACAAGGAGAAGCACATGAAATAAGGGCAAACAAAACAAAACAAAAAGGAATAAAAAGGTCAATTCAGCTATTATTTTAATTTGTTTGTGTGTGTGAGCTAAACGTCATTACATTTATTTAAAATGTTATAAAAGTGGACCAGGTAGTAGTAGTATTACACCTAATGAAACATATGCAGTTATTTGTGGAGTAACTAGATGTAGCCATAACCTATAATATTTGACAATGATTACCAAAAAATAAAACAAAACTTCTGCTTAAGAATTTGAATAATCAGCTCCAAACCTCCTGAATAAAACAGCATAATTAATGGTAGGTTTCCTTTGAATGAAATGAATTAAAATATGACTTACAGCCAGAAAGCTTCAAAGTCTGTGACTTAACAAAACTGAAACTGTTAAACCTCTTAATTACTCAATTCATAGTGTTCTCTCTAGGGTGTTATTTCCCTTTTTTAGAGCATTCTTAGTGTTAAAAATAATAAGCTTATATCTTATCCCATTTCTCAGACTAGCTCTCCACAAATGTGTTTTGCCTGTCTTGTCAAATGTTTTACAGATAGCAAAATTGAATATATTAATAATATACATATATTAAAGGTAAAATCTAAGCACCACTGAAGTTAATAGGATCTTAACACTTGATATTAGTAGCAAACAGGATTGTACCATCTGAGCCCAAAACTAAACCCTCCAGTACCTAGATTTACCATATAACTTAAGTAATTTGTTTGATAATTAATATAAATGGGTCGTCAAATGCCCATTTTCATTTTTGTTATATTGATCTAAATAATGAATTCTGCACTTATTCTCACATAATATATCAATGGAAAGAGTGTTAAATTACCATGCCTTTCCACAGCTATTTTTATTAACCAATTTCCACGGTACAATGAGGTTCATGGTACAGACCATTTCTACCAGTGTTTTGTGAATTTATAAATTATTCAATCTGCATTGTACACAGGACCAGGAGATTTTTTTTTTTTTTTTTTAAATAATTTTCTCAAAGAAAGGCAATCTACTTCTTGACATTAATTGTTCATGTTATGCACATTTTTAAATGTAAACTTCAGTCTTCATTTCATACTAATTCATGCACCATTATACTGTGAAAAATACTAGCTATATAATAGTAAATTATTAGTAGCTTATATCTTCTTCTAAAGTATTGGAAAATAAATTATAACACTGTTGTTCTGTGCTATATATATATGTGTGTACCTATGTGGGAAGATCTAATTCTCTGTATGTGTTTGTATGTGTGTGTATGCATGTATATATGTATTTAGATGTAAGTATAAGTAAAGCTGTAAGTCTTTTATTCTTTGTGAAAATTGTAAACATAGCTCTACCTAAATTTGATTTCCGGACTTCTCAGCTGAATCTCTTCTGATGGACTGTAACTTTATGTTCTATACTTCTGTCATGTATTTGCAGTTTCTAAGTTCATTCACAATTTGTTTTCAGGCTTTTGTGTACCACATCTTTCAATTTTCTGCTTTTATGAATATCTTAAAATTTGAAAGTTGTTTACTGCACTTCAATAATGCTTAGCAGAACTTACTTCAGGCAGCCAGATAAAAGCTAAGCAAATGGGAAGAGAACAAATTGTACTCCTTAGTCATGTAAGAAAATATCTAAAAAGCTATTTAAAATGAAATAAAATTATATAGTGGGTCACTTCAGTTATTTTCAAATGGATAATTTTTTGCACGGTCTTTCTGAATAAAGCACTTTTTGACATGCTACTCGAAGGATCAGTCTAAGGTCTACTAATGCATTAGTCTGTGAATTAGAAATTAAATCAGTTGTCTTATCCTTTCAGAAACAACATAAACATCATACACCCTGAATGGGAGTGGTACCTGTAGTATAATTATCTCACTTGTCATCAATGTGTCAGGATTTATATATTTTATTTTACAGGATTAATGATGAAACAATTTATAACTCCTTAACTGCTTTAAATCTTTTTTGTAGTACTTCAACAGTTTTCAAGAAGGCTAACAGAGTAGAGCACCAAAAATAAATCAAAACTTATTAGAAGTTTATCGTTTTCTGTATTTTCTATGATTAACAATGTCTTTTCTCTCTGCAATCATTGGGATATCATCAAGTGATCAAGTAGTACATGAAGTACTGAAATAAATTAATTTCTAATCTTACCGGCATTTATAGTTCTGCTGTTGAGCTACACAAGTTGCATTATTTAAGCAAGGCAGTAATTCACATGGATTCAATATTCTCTCACAGAACTTGCCAGTGAATATTGGCAGACAGATACATGCCACATCCTATAGAAGAAAAGGAAATTAGAAATAATTATTTGTTACACCCAAGGCAATACAGAAATTAATGTTTACTTCCATTACTATAGACACCCTAAATAGCACAGGGCTTCATCATATTAAACAGTCCACAAAGACAGAACAAAGAGCAGTCCTCGTCCCAGATAGGTTACAAACATAATTTAGGACAAGTGGAATAGGCCTTCTAGAACAGATAATATCAGAGTTGGGTTTTCTAACTGGAAATATACAAGCTCTAAAGTTGGTTGGCTTTGTGATTTTGTAACTGAATCAAGGAGCCTTATAACTAATTTAGGGTTTCTCTTAATTTCTGATTTTGTTCCAATGTAATGTTTGCCTCTATGAAACAGTAACAGTGCACAAGATACATCAGATACCTAACAGTATTCACTGACTAGAGCAGGAAAGAAAATGGTGTGTACCCTTTTTCCCCTTCAGTATGAAGCACAGAGACTGTGCTTCTCTATGATGGCAAAAGGCACCTGTTAGTTACTGCAATCGGTAATTTGCACTTTGTACAGTAAGAACAGTAAGTTATTTTACAAAAAAAAAAAAAAAAAAAATTCTCAGAGATGACATTCTCACCCTTATTTTCTATAGAAAATAATGTACTTTATAGACCTGTTGATGTCAGAAAGCAAAGGAAATATATATAGCGTTTTTTTCCCCCAGTGACATTGAAAGTGTTCAGGTGTTTCTTTAGAATTGATCTTAAAGACACGATTGATGAACTTCATTTTAACATCTATTTAGAGATATCTATATGTCTGAAACAAGCTACTGCATCTGTTTGTCTATAGAAATGATTGCACAAAACAGTATGTGCTTGTATATCTACTAGGCAAAATATTTAGACAGATTGCATAATTTAGAATCTATAAGTTTGTTCAGCAATTTAGATGCCTCTTTTTTTCTCTGTGAGTGAGTATGCATCACTGGTATGTGATAACTGAGCTTTTAAACTCTTCTTTCACTATTTTGGTTCTGTATAATCACTGCTATTTGCAATAGCCATGCTAATGAAAGAACATAAACAATACAGTTTGAAATACAACCAGATATGACTATATTATCAAATCTTTGTGAGTCTGCATGAATTTATTTTATTTTACAAAAATAAAGGAAAAAATTAATTAAAACCAGATCCCATAGATAAAGCAAGAATAAGTAACAACCAATAGATAATAATAATGACTGATGTATCATGTTTTATATCAGGTTTTATTAGGAAAAAAAAATAATAACATCAGTAGTTCCTCAAGTGACCACTAAGCAACTGAACTGAAAATGTGGAATTTGTTTTTTTTTTTTAACTGTAGAAATATTAGAAACATTATACATTCAGACAGTGATGTGTTTTTTCATGAAACATGCAAAGCTAATTTAAAAATTTACACAATTAATTTTTGTGGCATTTTCATAGAACAGATCGTCCTGGAAGCTATGTCAAGTCATATGGATGACAAGGAGGTGATTAGGAACAGCAAGCATGGCTTCAGAAAAGGCAAATCAGGCCTGACTAAACTGGTGGCCTTCTACAATGGAGTGACTGCATTGACGGATAAGGGAAGAGCAACTGATACCATCCACCTTAACTTCTGTAAGGCCTTTGACTGTCTCACACAACATCATTTCAGCTGAATTGGAGATATATGGTTTGATCGATAGACTATTCAATGGATAGGGAATTGGCTGGATGGCCATTTCTAAGGAGTTGAAATCAACAGCTCAATATCCAAATTGAGATCAGTAACAACAGGCGGTATCCCTCAAGGACCCATATTGGGACTGGTACTGTTCAATATCTTTATTAGTGACAGAGACGGTGGGATTGAGTGCACCCTCAAGAAGTTTGCCGATGACAGCAAGATGAGTGGTATATTTGATTCAGTGAAGGGAAGGGATGCCATGCAGGAAGACCTTGACAGGCTTGGACAGTGGGCCCATGTGAACCTAATGAGTTCAAGACAGCCAAGTGTAAGGTCCTTGGTCAGGGCAGTCACCAGTAACAGTACAGACTGAATGATGGATACAATAAGAGCAGCCCTGTGGAGAAAGACTTGGTGATATTGGTGGATGAAAAATTGGATGTAAGATAGCAATGTGTGCTTCCATCCTGGAAAGACAATTATATCCTGGGCTTCATAAAAAAAAGTGTGGCCAACAGGTCAAGGAACTTGAGTCTTCAACTCTACTTTACTCTCATGAGACCCCACCTGCAGTACTGTGTTAAGGTCTGGGAACCTGAGAACAAGAAATACATGGAACTTCTTGAGCAGAACCAGAGAAGGGCCATGAAGATGGCTATAGGGAAAGGCTGAGGGAATTGGGGCTGTTCAGCTTGGAGAAGGCTCTGGAGAGATATTATTGAGGCCTTTCAGTACTTAAAGGGGGCTTATAAAAAGATAGAAAGATACTTTTTACCAGGACCTATACTGATAGCACAAGGAATAATGGTTTTAAACTAAAGAAAGATAGATTTAGATTAGATATAAGGAAGACATTATTTACTGTGAAGATGGTGAGATACTGCAACACATTTCTCAGAGAAGCTGTGGCTGTCCCCTCCCTGGAAATGTTCAAGGTCAGGTTAGACGGGGCTTTGAATAATATGATCTAATGGAAGATGTTCCTGCCCATGGCAGGAGGGTTGGAACTAGATGTTCTTTAAGGTCCTTTCCAACACAAACCATTTTATGATTCTGAGAAATTATGATTCTATGTTCAAATAGAGATCTTTGAAGTTTATACTTACATTTGGCAAATCAATACATGTACCTCTGTTCTTACATGGACTTGAAGAACATTCATTGATATCACTTTCACAGTTGTGACCAAAAAAACCAGCAGGACAATCACAAACATATCCAGACTGATTATACTGGCATATTCCCCCATTCAGGCATGGCTGAGGTACACAGAGATCACCAGGTACCTCACAAAATGGACCTAGAAGAAATAAACATAAAAAATTAGGGTCTGTTTGAGTGAATGATGTTTTCTGATATGTTGCCCATAAACATTACGTTGTTACTATGTTGTGTTTGCCTTACCTTTCTAATTAATTCTTTTTTTTTTTTTTTTTTTTAATTTTATGAGGGATTGAGAGGCTTTTATTTATTGTTTTACTTAAACTATCTACGCTCTGAAGCTCCAGTTACGGAATGGAACATCTGTAAACTACCACCATTTAAAAAGCAAAGAACTTAAAATATGCCTGTATGCTTTGTTTATTTTGGTGAATAAACCTAACAGAAATATGTGGGAGTGAATAAACTCGTCTGTAGCAAAGAGAGGAGACTGGAATCATAGTCCCAGGAGACACTGACCAGTCACTGAACATTTTTCTTGCAGCAATTATTATTAAGGGAAGCTGAATCCAGTGAACTCTCATATGAAGGAGGTTGTTCCCATTCCTGTTTATAGATCCAGCCAGTAGTGAAGCTGACTCTACTCTCAGTAGGTGCACACACAGTCACGTGTGTGCACACATACACACACACACACACACACTACAGACACAGTGCCCCCATGGATCAACAGGAAGAGCAGTGTCTTTCCCTGTACATAAATACAAAGAACACTCACAATGATCATGAACAGCAAAGACGGTTCAAATATTTAAAATATTTTCTTCCTCTCTGACTAGTCAGTATTGAAGTTCACTGGCAAACACACGCACTCCCTTATTTTCTAAACACACAAATAAACCCACATTAATAGATCCCTCAAATATCATCATAGGTTTTAAGTCTGATATCCATACCTGAACCTCTTGTCAACTTGATGGCTCAGATCTTGAGTCATTCCAGATCTGGATATCATTCTAGTTGCTGGCTAGTTGTCCTGGTTTGGGCTGAAATAGAGTTTATATTCCTTTTTGGGGACTAGATGAGTGCTGTGTTTTGAATTTAGCTTTGGGTTTGGTTGAGAAGAATGCCAATACCACCTTGATGTATTCAGCTGCTACTGAGACTTCAAGGACTCTCCTACTCCCCATGTTCTGCCCGTGCACAAGGGCACAGGAAGCAGGGAGGGAGCACAGACAGAGCACCAGATCCAAATTGGCCAATGGAATATTTCATATCATGGAATGTCATGCTCACCATATAGAGGGGTGGTTGGCAAGGAGCTCTCTCTCCCTTCTGGGATTGTGATTGTGGGATCTTGGTATTTCAGGATCGCTAGCTGGGAACGGGCTGGGTATTGGTTAGCGTGTGGTGAGCAATTACATTGTGCATTGCCTGTTTATATATTTTTTTTCCTATTATTGTCATTGTTCTCATTTTATTACCATTATTAAACTGTTCCTATCTCAGCCTGCGAGTCTCCCTTTACCCCTCTAATTCCCTCTCCCATTCGCAGGTGGGGAGGGGGAAGGGTAGGTGACCAGCTGTGGTGATTGGTTGCCAACCAGGCTCAAACCACGACACTAGTCCAGTTTAAAAGCCTAGTCATTTGTACTAGGAATGGTGCTAACACAGAATTAGTAAAGTAAAGAGACTGCAGTGACCACACACAGGGTCAACTAGAGAAGCATAATGAGAACAGCCTGCTTACACTCAGCCAGCGTTTTTATCACCTTTTTTCTGCATTTTCCCATATCTGTGCTTATCCTGTCCACCTTGATCCCTGCTTTTCTTAATCCTTTTCTTGTCCCAGTTAAACAACCCTTACCTTAGTGTTTGTCTGTGTTGGTCCCAGTTTTGTCACCTCCATACACAAATTCAGTATTTCTGATATGGTTACCTAGATAATCTTGGCTTTGTGTAGGGTTACTGATATGGTTACCTAGGCTCTGTCGGCCTTGCAAGAAAACAATCCACAAAATGTCCTCATTTCCCCCCCTTTAATTATCTTTGAAGTTTTCATGTCTCTCACAAAATTCTTCCTTAACCATCTGTGAAATCTAGTCATTGCCCATGTTGTTATTTATAACTTTTGCCAGACTCACTCAGTTATTTGTTAAGCTCAGCAACTTCTCATGTTATGTCCAGTTGTTTCCTACATTCTGTTAAACTACTGTAACCCCAGGCAGGGGTTTACTAATCTGCCTTCATACCTCAACAATTATGAACTGCCTGAGTATTTTCTACAATTAACTCTTTTAATTGTGCAACACAAAGACACAGCAGAATTATAACAACGAAGAATTTACTTCCATTTACTTCTGGAAAATTATGTAGCAAATATGCTTTTTACATGTGTTGTATTTTGGTGCTCTGATTTAAACCACGTTCTGAACACACACTTACAGATTACATAAGATGCATTCTTCAGTAATTTGCTGTAGCAATAGCATTAACTTCATAATAAATCTATTCTGAGGTAGTAGTATGTATTGATTCCACATTTGGCTAGTCACTTGAATCAACCGAATTAAAAATAGACATTCATAAAAGAATAAATTATACTTTACAAGAAGATGTCTACTTTTGAAATGTTAAACAGAATACTTTTAACTGAGAATTGTAAACTGCAAAGTAAACATAGTTAATTCGTTCTAAACCAATTAATAGATAAATATGGGAGCATCTAATAATTTCCTTACTAACAGACTAGCTATGTAGAGCAACTGTAATTACGTGGAGCAATTTACCAGGAGATACAAATATCACACTCTGTCTCTATTATATACCAGAAAAGCTGATTCAAGAAACACTATACAAGAAAATCCCATTAGCAGAAAAAGGGTCAAATCACAATTTCCTTTTTATCACTCAGTTCATTGGAAATAGTTGTTCCAATAAGACAAAATGAATTGGATCTATCTTTTAGGACATATTATTCACTTTGCTTTAGCATCAGAGGACATTCAAAGAATCTTTTGTGAATTTGTTGCTATCCCTCATCACCATAGTAACAAAATTACAGTAAAAGTATATTGTAACTTGCAGATGTTAGGGTTTGCTAATAGGGAAAGCTAAGAAGGCCATTCCTCAGAACAAGGCCATTGACTGGTATTAGTTCATATATAAAAGAACTTTCGCAACATGAAGTGAGGTGAATTGGTCAGTTGTTTTTTATTATTCAATTTAGTATTTAGATGTCCTGTTATACTTCAGTACAATATTGTACCCTGTCGGTACTCACAGATGAGGTTATATATCAATGTCTATCCTTTTTATTTTTTCCTTCTGTTGGGTATATTTGACAATAATGGGTGCTTCTGTCCCATCCACATTACTAAACAGGAGAAGGCAAATCAGCAAAAGAGTGACCCCAACTGCTCTACCCAAAGGAAAGCCAGAAAGTGTGTTTCCACAAACCAAATGGATTAATGAGTTGTTTCCGCCATTGTTTCTACCCCTGAATCAATTCAATTCTCCCCATTTTTTTCTGCCACCATTACCAAGAATTTCTTAGCCTTTTGTTAAATAATGACACTGGACAGGATTATTAGAACAGGGAAAAACTAAATGAACAAAATAACACAGAACAATGAAAGCCAGTTGGGGAAACTGGATGAAAGAAGTGCCTTTTTGGTAATGCTATGCTCATTTGTAGCAAAACTAGGAAAAGGACATTTTTCTGCTAATAAAGAGATAGTGCAACTTTCTTTCACAGAATACTAAAAGTAGGTAGAAGAGAAGTAGAGAAAAACCTGAGACAAGATAAGGAAATATTATTAATCACAGCATGAGAGATGTATCAAGGAAAAAATGCATGGTTTAAGGGTGGTAAAAAAAAAAAGGTGTTTAACTTATTTTCTCCTTTATATCTCCTTACTAAGGGAAAAAAATCATTTTGTTAATTTGGAAAAAAACAGTGTGTTTAGTGTGAATTTGGAGCCAATTAACTAACCAGGTCAAGGGGGATCAATTCAAATGAAGATGCTGAGGCAGCAACTGCGGTTGTGGTCTAAAACACAAGTCACATCTTTCATAGGTCTATCTAGAATGAGTTCAATAAAAAATCCTACCAACTGCCTAACATATTTTAGGAAGAATTCATTCTTGAGCAGGAATGTTTCCTTAATCATTGATAGTACTTATGTCTTTGGCATTCTTCTACTTTATAATTTCTTGTGTTCAACATCTTATGTGAAAAGGAAGAGCAGTGCTCTTTCACCTGAACATCCATGTGTAATGAGTTTGACAAATCAAGTCAATAAAAGGAATTCTGGAGAATTGGTGTTTTGAGCTTTTTATTCTATCATTTCCAAACCTGATGTCACATTCAATCTATTTTCTAAAGAAGATTGAAAGGTGACTTGATTATAGCTCTTGGATGGGGAAAATTATCAAGCACTAAAGGGATCTTAATTCAGTGGAGAAGAGTGTAACAAAAGCAAATGTTTGAAGAGAGAAACAAAACCAAATATAATTAGAAACACCTCACATATTTTTACCAGTGAGGTCTCTGTACTAGACGACCATGAAATAATTGGATTCTACAGTTGCTGATGTCTTCAAATCAATGATTTTTGAAAGATATTATAACCATATACAAGACAGAAGTCTTAATTAATATATAGGTAAGTAATATGGCAATCTTTGGTCAGAATTGATGAACAACTGATCCTATGAACTTGAAAATCTATTTATCTATTTTTATTCAAAATGTATACAAAACCTATTAATAGTTGTGTAAAATTAACAATTAATTCTAAATTCCCATTTTAAAATTTACATGTTTTTTTCATCATCAGTACCCCTTGTTTAGATATGTTTAATTAAATACTTAACTTCATAGTCATGCTAACATTTGGCAAGCTCTTGAATTCTGTTGTTAGAAGCAAGGTAAAGAGTGAACAGGGTAAAAATAGATCTGTATAACCTGAGTCAAATGTAAACCCCTGAAGGAGGACAATATTTAAGCAATGAACAATGCATCTGGGAACAACACATTGGTCCAAAATGCAAGTGCATATTGAAAGTGTTTGTATGCATTCTGGAGATGTGATACTTGAAATTTTAAAAAGTGCAAGGCAAATTGTTTTAACTGCATAGATTTGATGCAAAACTGTCCTGGTTTCAGCTGGGATAGAGTTAATTTTCTTAGTAGCTAGAATAGTGTGGTGTTTTGTATTCAGTATAGGATTTGGTATGAGAAGAATGCTGATAATACACTGATGTTTTCAGCTGTTGCTGAGAGATCAAGGACTCTCCAACTCCCCATGTCCTCCCCATGCACAGGTGTACAAGAATCTGGGAGGGAGCTGGAGCACTGGAAGCTGGAGCACCAGACCCAAACTGGCCAATGAAATAAACAATTATTGTCATTGTTTTGTTTTATTTTATTACAATTATTAAAGTGTTTTTATCTCAACCTAAGTTTTTCCCTTTACCTCTCCAATTCCTTCCCCCATCCCCCTGGGAAGGGGGAGGGTGAACGAGTGGCTGCATCGTGTTCGGCTCTTGGTTGGGTTTAAACTATGACAATAACTTTCTATTTTACTTTGATATCAATAACAACATAGTATAGGCATAATATTTGACATAGGTGCTGTGTATTTCTCTTGCCAACAATTTCAACAGAAGTAATTCTTCCCTCAGTCAGACCAATAAAGACACATTTGATGAAAATACTGAAGTTCCTTTCAGTGATGAATGATTAGCTATTTAAAGCTATGGTATATTGTTCAAATTCTCAGGAAAATAAATGCAGAAACCACGTTCTAATGGGAGATAGATGATTCAGAAAAATTCAGTAGGAAAAAAACCTAGTTATCAGATTTGTTGAATATCCTCATTAAAGAGGAAAATTCAAGAAATTAAAGACAACATTGGTAGGATAAGTTTACCATGGTCTTTCAATACAGTGATTATTTGTTTGGTTTACTTCAATAAAATTAAACCTGTAGATTAAAAAGCAGGAATGAGTGAGCAAAGTTTAACCTGCTGACCAATATGAAAATTTATGCATTTTGGTTTAAGGACCTGAACCTTTTTTCCATCATTTTCCATTTATTTTACATGTGTACAGAATAAAACACTTCACCAAAACCAAAAAAATGTAAAAAAAACCCCAGCCCTTCCTTTTTTTGATTTAACTGTATCCCTGATAGTCTTCATTAGTTTCACTACCATGTTATAATAATCCATTAAAAGTCAAAGGATATTCCTGACACCACTGATAAGCATCAATCTGTTTAAGATACCACATAGTTCCATTTGCATAAATATTTGGGCTAAGTGATTAAAAAAAAAAAGTTTTTTATTTTTAATGGAAGTCTTTCTGGGCTTTGTATTTATACAACAATTTCTCTCTTCAAGGAGTGAAATGTGTGAAAGATCATATTTGCATACTATGCTTTAATATGACTTCAGTACTATTGTTTTGTTATTCCTCTAATGAAAAATCAGTATTTTCTATATCAGTTATGCATATGACACAGTAGGCTATTTCAGAAAGCGGCACATTATACCCATATGCATTCACTTATTTGTACTTTAGTTAGAATGAAGCAATAATATTTCACTGTTACCATAAAAAAGAAACTATTTACTGGAAGAGAGATTTATTTTCAGTTGCAGTAAAATAACTGGTTGATAGGAGCTACAATCAAGGACCAAGATACACAATAGGCAGTAAACAGAATAAAGCCTGGGAATGAAGACAAGTATCATAATTAAATTGTTAAAAATATTATTAATATTTTAATATGTTCAGTTTCACAACTGAAATTATGGAAACCCACACATAATATCCTTTGTATGTCATGATACTATTAATGTTTAGCACCCATGTTCACTTTAATTCCATACTAAGGCTCTTTTAATCTGAGGACTATCAGATTTCAGTTGATTAAGTGGAAGTATTTCTGCAATCAAACTAATCCCTGTCTGCATAGCTCGGTTAAACATTACTTACAATTAGTCCAATGCAGTTCATTCCTTGTTTTTACTTTTCTGAGTTTCATCAGCTGCCTTTCCTTTTACATGTAAAACTGAAAATATTTTTAAAATTTCTCTTTTTAGAAACATTTTTTCTTTTTTTTCTGTTTAAAATCATCACTGAATCACAAGATCTTTTGTTATATCTAGACCCTGAAATATACCAATATTTCTATTGGTGCACTAAAACCATTAATCTTTAAAATATGGATACAGTAACATACAATCATAAAATCATAGAATGGTTCGGTTTGGAGGGGATCATAAAGACCACCTAGTTCCAACTCTCCTGACATGGCAGGGACACCTTCCACTAGATAAGCTTGCCCAAAGCCAGATCCAACCTGGCCTTGAACACTTCCAGGGAGTGATCATTCACAACTTCTCTTGACAACTTATTCCAGTGTCTCACCTCCCTCAGAGTGAAGAATTTCATCCTGACATATAATCTAAATCTACCCTCTTTCAGTTGAAGATCATTACCACTCACTCTGTCACTACACTCCCTGAGAAAAAGTCCCTCCCCATCCTTCCTGTAGGCCCCCTTTAAGTACTGGAAGGCCACTATAAGGTCTCCCCAGAGCCTTCTCTTCTCCAGGCTGAACAACCACAACTCTCATAACCAGTCCTCACAAGGGAGGTGCTCCAGCTCCCTGATCATCTTCATGACACTCCTCTGGACTTCCCAAAGAGTTCTATGTCCTTATGTTGGGGACCTCAGAGCTGAACACAGTACTGCAGGTAGGGTCTCATGAGAGTGGAGAAGAGGGGCAGAATCACCTCCCTTGACCTGCTGGCAACATTTCTCTTGATGCAGCCCGCGATGTCATTGGCTTTCTATGCTGCAAGTGCACATTGCTGGGTCATGTTGAGCTGTTCATTAGCCAATGCCCCCAAGTCCTTCCCCTCAGGGATGCTCTCAATCCACTCATCACCCAGCCTGTATTTGTGCTTGGGATTGCTCTGATTCATGTGCAGGACCTTGCACTTGGCCTTGTTGAACTTCATGAGGTTTTCATGGGCCCACCTCTCAAGCTTGTCAAGGTCCCTCTGGATGGTATCCCTTCCCTCCAGTGTGTCAACTGCACCACACAGTTTGGTGTCATCAGCCAGCTTGCTGAGGGTTCACTCAATCCCACTGTCCATGACACCAACAAAGATATTAATCACTGATGGTCCCAATACTGATCCCTGAGGAATATCACTTGTCCTTGGTCTCCACTTGTACATTGAGCTGTTGACTGCAACTCTTTGAGTGCCACCAGTTCCTTATCTGCCAAGTGGTCCACCCGTCAAATCCATGTTTCTCCAATTTAGAGACAAGAATGTCATTAGGGACAGTGTCACATACTTTGTACAAGTCCAGGTAGATGATATCAGTTGCTCTTTCCTTACCCAAAAACACAGTAACCCTGTCATAGAAGGACATCAAATTTATCAGGCACGACTTGCATTTGGTGAAGCCACGTTGGCTGTCACCAATCAATTCCTTATTTTCTGTGTGCCCTTGCATGTTTTCCAGGAGGATCTGCTCCATGGTTTTGGCAGACAGAGGTGACACTGGTTGGCATTTGCATTTTATTATAAATTTCTAATCAAAACCAATGAATGACACCTTTTTTCTGTATATAAAGTTTCAATAAAGTTTGAATCAAAATTAAATCTACTTAAGGCACTGTAAAGCTAGGTCTCATAAGAGTTAGTGCAAATCTCCATGAAAGATTATAAGGGCTACAATCTTAATTTTAGACCAAATAGTCAGTATCAAAGCTCACTGATATGCTTTATACAAAAGCTCCAATCAGCAGACTTGAAAATGGACATTTTGGAAGTAAATGAATGAGAAGAACATTAGCTTCCATCAGAGGAAAACCTATTAGAGAGTAAATTACAGTACTGCTGGAAAAACTCATCAAGAATCCTTGTAAACTTTTAGTTTTACTTCTTATCTTGACTAACCAGCGTTCAGAAATTCTAAAATAGCTGAAGAAAATAGAGCTTGGCTGATTCTGAGCTGATGCCTCCCTGGCCATGGCTAAGGCAGTGTGCCTGGGATGCCACTATTTCTGGAAGGTTATTATTCCCCAGGGCAAGAGTAGTGCAGCATCCTAGTTATAACAGATCAATATACTATTGCTGGACTGAAATCACTTCCTAGTGTGTCTGTTGCAGAAAGGAATGTTCAAATCACTGCTAGGGGCAGAAGGAAGAACAGCCATAATGTTCACATTGACAGCTGTGACTTTTATCAAGAACACCAATGCTTCCCACTCACAGAAACTCTAGATTTAAAATTGCCTTCCTTCCTGCAGTCAGCTGCTGGTGTTTACCACACACCAAGTACAGAAGGAAGTGTAAGTGTGTCCATTAACAGTGAATTCACTAATATTCCACGTTTTTTTACTACAGTAAAATTATATGATTGATTATCCACCTTTTGTGGAAGTTGTTTTAAAAATGCAATGATTAATCACTCCTTTCTCTAAGGAAACAGTATCTCCAGATATTATTAATTCAGTTCCTCAGCTGATCCTCAAGTGACAAGTCCTTTCCTATGCCTTAATGCGAGGTATGTTCCTGATGGCTCATATACTTCTGTGAGAGGCTCAGTACTTCTGAATTCTGAAGAATTCCACCTCTTATAGATGAGGAGGTTTCTCCTGGCATTTATGGACTAACATTGTGCCTGACATTATCCAGTATGGTTTCTAAAGGTATGAATGGGAGATACACTTTTTGTTAAAATCCTAAATGATAACAGATCAAGTCAATATACTGAGTGGGACAGAAATTTTCTTCATTAAAATACAAGAGTCTGTGTGATTTCAAACTGCAAAAGTACAAAATATGAAAACAAACTTGCCCCAAAATATTAAGTACACAACTGCATGTAAATGGATACCAGACTCCGACAGTGGCAAATGCTTTGTGAACCAAAACAGGAGGAAGTCTATTGGGTGGAAAAACTAGGCTTTATTTGCTCACTTTTCAGTGGAGAACTAAATACTTTCTTATTGTTCACATGAAATAAAATTTCATAATAAGTGATGAGAGATCAAAATGTGCTGTTTTATATACATCACTAATGAGACTGAAATTAAATACTTCATACCATACTGAGTAAATGACAGAGATGATTCAAGGAAATTTAATACCAGAATATGTCTCCCAAGTGAAGCTAGGCAGACTGTGCAAGGGTACTTCATACTGGGCTGGGCAAAACCTAGGGATGCAGCTGGAATATAGGAGGAAGAACAAAGAATCCAAGAGGTACAAGTTCTCCCTGGGTTTGCAATGTATAAACAATGGTTGATTTATCCAGTATAGATGGGAATCAAGGTAGAACCATTGAGCAGAAAAAGTTCTTTAGAGATATCTGAAAGGTTTCTTGTGGAAACACATATAAACCATTTCAGTTATGAAAATGTGGTGTCAGTTAAGCAGCAAGAATAAATTGAGCAGAAAAAAATTTCACAGAAGAGAGAAAGGGATAAAGTGACCAAAAGGGCATCTATCTTTAGCTAATATTATTAATGCAGGGATGTATATTTCCTGATTGTCAGAGCTGCTGCAGAAAATGAAAACATTTATTAGCAAATGATAGTGCAAAATCCAAATCCTTAAAGAAGAAAATATGCTTGTATTTAGGCCAAATATGATCCAGGTATTTTTGTTCTCAATAGGTATTTTGGTGTACAAATATTTAAAATCTATTAGTGATCTGATTAATTCTACTCTGTAGGAAAGAAAGCTGAGGAATTTTCTGAATCTACTGTTTGTATCTACTGATGCATTTTATCAATTCATAAATTCATCAGGTTTTATAAAATTTCATCTGATTTACACTATATTATGTTCTTCCAGGAAGAAAAAGTTTAAATAAAGCAGCAGCTAGAAAGCTGGCATTTTCATATTTCTCTGATAATATACAGACTTTCTAGAAGCACATGACGGGTGATTAACTTTGTCTTCTCTCCTCTAAGTTACCACAGCCAGCTGACTGATGCTGAAAGACATGTATGGGCTGAAAAATCAATGGATTCCTAAGAATACGCGAGCACTTCCCCCCCATAACAAATTATATCATGTGTAACTTGGCCTTCTCTCTTGTTCTTTATTGTATGAGAAGACAAAAAAGCTTGGGCAAGCAGGTATTGAGCCACTTACATCTTTATACATACACTCTACATCAACAAAATACACCTGCAGTCAAACAAAGCTCACAGCACTAGTATATTATAGACAGCTGTAAATATTGAACTTGACAAAGATGTTGACATATTTTCAACACTGTCAAATTTTCAGACGTAGTCCTCAGCGATACACAGTTGTTTAAACTCCTTAATTCCCCCAAACCGCTTGAACCTTTAGAACTCACTAATTCTTATGAATCCCTTAACAAAATTCTTTTCAAAATTAGTTTGACAGATGTGAATGACTGAAGCCAGTGATCAGTTTCTTTCTATAGTTTTGCAGCTAATTGTTAATTATTGTTAAAGATTAAATATCTTCTTTTTCTAATCTGTAGCAGTGTAGAAACAGGTTTACGATTAATCAAGAAGAAAGAAACTGACATGAGGAATAATCTTATCGGAAGATAATTGATTGTTCAAGCCTTTGACAAAGGAGATTATACAGGATGCATACTTTTTTTTTTTTTTTTTTCATGGTCCTCAGAAATTACAAGTCTAAATGGAAAAGTCCTTCTATTACAGTGAAAGAGGATTTTGGCTGAGATTAATTCCCATTAAATTGCTTAACAATATTCAGAAACATGACTGTAGATTTGAGGCAACTACTAAAGACCTGGGAAAAAGATCTTCAGGAGACATATCCACTTGAAATTCAATAAGCAAGGTAAGGGTTGAGGAAGAGATGTAAATGATAGGAATATATTCTGGGAAGGTGTGCCCTTGGGCAACTGCAGAGACCAGGGGCATGTGCTAATTAAGTGGAAGCTTGAGGCCACAGTGGAGTTTGAGTATATTGGAGAGGAGGAAGAGAGAGTGGGTAGTATAGAAAGTGAGAGCAATAAGAGACTTTGAATCTCAGGAAGAGAGGAGGCCATCACAGTAACACAAAAGCAGTAGGATGGGCTGAGTAGTTACCAATAGTCCTGTTTTGGTACCTCTTGTATCCTAGGAGGCAGAGAAAGAAAAAAAAGTTGAGAATAACTGTTTTAAAAAAAAAAAAAAAAAAGTTTATAACTTTTATGTTGTTGGTGAGAAGAAGATGTTGGATTTAACTTGAATATTTCCATACTGCTAATTTTTTATCCTAGCTACTAAATTTAATAATATTAGTTGTCACAAAAAATACCAAGAGGGCTTAGTTGTACTAATGCCTAAAGTGAAGGCTGTTCATATGGATAAAATGTGTGATATGTTGTCAATTGACAACATCACATCGTGTCATAGTCCAAATTTCTCTTCTTATCTACTAGATTATGCATTGATTTATTGTAATGATTTAATCTTGAGGAAAAAAAGAATAATCCCTAAGCGTACCTATAGACGAAAAGCAGAAAAACAAAATAAATATTAATTAAAATTAGATAACTAAGTTTTGTACATCTGTACATTCTATTAGAATTGTGGTGAGAAGGAAAAGGTCTGCTTATTGTAGCAGTTGATAACATTATTAGACTCTGAGAAACAACAGAGTATTATATCCTTTGCAAGGAAATCGGCTTGTGAAGATCATAGTTTCTTGGAACTGTAACTTTTAGTCTCCAATGACCTTTGGGTATGTTTCTATTTCCTGAGGCCAAATTTTACATCCATCGGCATTATTTAATGGGACAAACTGGGACTATTCAAATTCCTGGATATTGGGCACAGTGCTGTAGCACCTAGCAATTCTGGAAATACTGTAGATATAGAATGTAATCAGTGTCTGACTGCATGCCAGGACACTAATACTGAGAGAAGTATACGGTCTGAGGGTCTCTCATAAAAAAGGATAGCCATCCTCAAAAGCTGAGAGTACCACCATGAGTTTATGGCTCTAACACAGTGATGCAATATAAAGAAATATAGACCTGATATGATAAAAGATGCCTTGAAAGCTGTAGACACACTGTGCAGCAATATGGCAATACAGGTATGGTATAATAAGAGGTGAGGCACAGGCTTAGAGTGGAGACTCCACATCTGCAAACAACTCACCAGTGAACAGTTAAAGAAATGCAGACCTGGAGCTGGACAAAACTGGTCTTAAGGGCAACAGAAAGAACAAAGAAATAGTATCTAGCATTCATAAACCTCACCATATATGGTAAATTCAGATGTGATGTGGAACTACAACCCAATGAAGAAAAACAAAGTTATATAAGCATGTTAGCAAACATATAAACATGATCCTAAGTAGATATTAGAGAAAGGAAGATGAAACCATCAACACAAATGTTATATTCCTCCTGGTGGAGGACTCCGGGTACTCACAATAACACTCACCATAACAGCCCTGCGGACAATAGCATTAAAAGGGCGAGTATAGTGTCTGGAAAAGGGTTAGAAACCAAGAAGTGTATATATAAGAACTTTACCTATACTATTATTGAAATATTTTCTGCAAAAATGATTTCAATTATACTGTAGTTTATTTCACTTTATACATGCAGTGTTTTTTCCAGAATCCTGTGTTTAAATATCAATGCATGGTGACACATATAATGGCAGCAAAATAACAAAACCTAATGAAATGAAAGCCAGGGAAAGTGAAAAAAACATAATGAATTTAATATTGAAGACACTTGCTAGGTTAATAAGAAGAGCCTTTCAGTAGTAAGTGAGAGCTCTACAGAATCTTCTCTCACCATTTGGGAGGTCTGTTCTTTGTAATATGGAAAATGCAAGTTCATATGACCTGACTTGGGCCATATGAAAACTAGATGTTCACTCTAACCCCTGTTAGAAACAACAGTTTAAACTGTACAACTCTAGAAAATAGTTCATTCCATCCAAAAAAAGGTATCTAGGACAGATGCAATGAATTGTTCCTGGGATACCTGTTTTTCTTCTAACTAAACAGGGAAAACTAAACAAATATTTCAGGTTACATATCAAACCCTAGACAGCTGATGTCGATTAATATGCAGCCAGTCAGTGAAGAATATCTGACAGTTTGCCAAATGAATGGATTAAAGCTAATCAGAGAATATAGTTTTACCACTGATTTATCTTCAGAAGCATTCATTTTACATCAAGCTGCAAAGGCTAATTGATAAAAATAATCTTTTTTACTCTGTTGGGTTTATTGCCAAGGTGGTAAAACATGTTTTAAAATGACTGATTACTGTTTGGAAGAAATCCAATGGAATGATGTCCTGCATCTTGGAAGAAAAACAGCTTCAAATATGATGTATTCCTACTTCTATGTTCAGGGATTTCATTCACACATATATTAACTAATAAATTAAAATGGACAGTCATTAATGTAATCTTTTCATTTTTCTTATACAGTATTTTTATTTTCATCTATAATCTCCATGAATTTTGAAAATGCTCTAAAATTAAAAAAATCCAAGTTTACTTTTATTGGTATTATGTTTGAACAGTTCAGCAAGTAAGTTCTAGGACTTAATTTAATTTTAAAAAGATTTACATTTAACAGCAAAATGAACAAAGGAATTATCAAAGCTTTTTGAAAGATTTAAGAAGCTTTTACAATAGTGACTTTTTGCCATAATTTACAGGTTGTCATTATCTCCTTGTAAAATAAATATGGCTTTTGTCTATTTAATAGTCCGTATATCATGGATATGCAGAGTGGATTTCCTTTTAAAAGAAAACAGACATTATTTTACTGAAATGCTTGCAGCAGTATTGATTCTATACTGGTTTGTATCCCTCCTGAAGGTAGTGATATTTTTTGTAAAACCCTGCTCTGTTGCTAATTCCCTAAAACAAGTAAATTAGCCTTACTAAATTTTAACTGCATATAGTCATCATATATTCAAAGCAAAAAAATAACTGCACAAATTTTTCATGTTTTCTAGTGTTTGAGTTTCATTCATTAATTAAGTAGATTAGGTAGTGTGTTCTGTTGACACATGGTATGTCAATAAACAGTCAGCTACTTTCAAGACACATTGTGTCAAGCCATTGATTTCCAGATCCTGAAATAAATAATAGGATCATATTATAATCCGTAAGACTTATGGTCCTTCATGTTTTAATTAATTATGAAAAATTGTGTACTCACACAATTTTTAATGGATTGCATCTACAGAGATTTTTTTCATTGAAACATGCTTCTTAAATATTTTTAGTAAGCTCATCTCTTACCTTCTTGCCTGTGGATTCTAGAGTACTTGTTTTCTTTCTGCTGATTCAAGTCAAGCAATGGAAGACTGGAACTAAGATAACAGTGAGTGAAGGGTACACTATGTTACCAGAATACAACCTCATACCTGAACTCAAACATCAGGCATCTAGTGACCAAATTGCTTGGATGTTGCCTCTGAGTAGATATGGATCTGAAGGCATTCTGAAGCGTGAGGAGAAATTTGAAGTTGAGCTACTCCTTAGAATGGGAAGACTAGTCAAGTGAGGGCTGCTTTCTGGAAGGTATTGAAATATCAAATAGCAGATCTTTGATAGGATGACAAAGTTTGAATGGTTTTGTGAAAAATGTGGTGGCATCACAGGGCCAGCAGCACAGGAACCCTGAGCTTTAACCTACTTTCAGGACTATACTCCACTTTTAGTGCATGGACTGTGTTTTCTCAATAAAGCCTTCAAACTGTGAAAAGCCATAATTTATTTGTAGGCAAATGTAAAAGCCTCACTATGTTTATTCACTGTCTGCTATTATGAAAAGTACCTAAGTCTATAGGTATTCAATGTGTTTACTTTTAGAACTATATTAGGAAAAAATATAGATTCCCTATTTACATATTTACTGAGCAAAAGATAATAGGGATAAGATGTGAGTGAATATGGCTTTGTTGTCTAGAGGTTAGGGAATTTATGTAGCAACTATGAAATACATAATATATTCAAGATTCTTATCCTTTTCACAGATAAGGATGAGGGTTCTGTCCTGGTGCCCAGAGTCCAGAGTCAGATTTCTCTCTCTCTCTGGAGTAATGAATTCCATGTGTCCTAGGTTTGAGTGAGTGGTGGGTTTTTTTGGTAGCAGGGGAGGGGGATATAGAGGTGGCCCCCTGTGAGAAGCTTCTCGAAGATCCTCCAGCTCCAAGTTAGCTCCACCTCTGAATAAAAACTGAGTCAATCAGCTGCGCCTCTTCAATAATGTATTTAAGAAGGGACGTGGTGACGAGCAGTCAGACTTGTAAGGAGGAGTTGCGGCAGCTGTGTGAACACCAAGGTCAATGGAGGAACGGAGGAAGAAAGGAGGGGGGAGGTGTGCCAGAGCAGAGAACCCCCTGTATCCTGTGGTGAGAATGCAGGGTGGCCCCCACCACCACCCATGAAGATCTATGGTGGAGCAGACATTGATTTATGGCCTGTATTTTTCACCTGGTTGATCAAGGTGCTGTGCCTGAAGAAGGAAGGGGTCTTTTGGGAAAAGGCAGATCCCACTGTTGTATTTCAGCACTGGGAGGATTGCAGCATGTGGGGGTGACCCATGCTGGAGCAGCTCAGGAAGGGCTGCAGCCGTGGGAGGGACTCTAGATGGATGAAAGTTGTAGAGGACTGTATCCTGTGAGAGGGGAACCATGCTGGAGCAGGGGGAAGAAGTTCCAGAAGATCCCCCCACCGAAGATGGAAAAAGCAGCAGCACTGACTGCACCCCCTATTCCCTGTCCCCTGTGCCACTGTGGGGAGGAGGTAGATATATTGGGAGCAGAGCTGACCCCAGGAAGAAGGGAGGGGTGTGGGTAAGGTGTTCTCAAGATGTGGCAATGCTTCTCACTGTCCTACTCTGTTAAGTGTTGTTAGTGTCTGTAATAAATGTGTGTTCTTTTTCTCTTCCCCTAATGGGTCTGCTTTTTGCCCGTGACCATAATGGGTCATTTGTCCCTCCCTGTCTTATCTCGAACCCTAAGCCTGGCTCTCTGTCCCTTCTTATTGCAGGAAGTGGTGGTTAGCTGCAGACCAGGCTCAAACCATGACACCATGAAAAATGAAAAACTTTCAAAATGTCATTGTAAAAACTCTTACTCTATATGAAGTATAGGTTGATTTTAATGATGTAGGCTTGGCATGTGTTGTAATTCTGGGTTTATTTCTAATTTGAAATTAAAAATTATTCTAAATATTGTTATTCACACTTAGTTTAAGATTATTTCACCACTTTTATCATAGGATGTAAGGGCAGAGACATTAGAAAGCCTGTACTCCAACCTCCTGCTCAAAGCAAGATAAATTGAGGTCAGATCAGCTCAGTCAGGGCTTTATCTAGTCTAATCTTCTAAACCACCAAAGTCGGAGACTCTGTAATGTCTCTTGTCAACCTGTTCCAGTCCTTGACTGCCCACACAATGAAAAAGATTTTCCTAATAACCAGTTTGACTCTCTCTTGTCTCAACTTATGCCTGTTGTCTCATTCTCCCATCATGCAAGCCTGTGGCAAGCCTGACTCCATCTTCTCAATAACCTACTCCTGTGGTTTAATCCCAGCCAACTACTAAGCGACACACAGCCACTCACTCAATCCCCTTCCAGCAAGATGGGGGGAAGAGAATTGGAAAAGTAAAAGTGAGAAAACTTACTGTTTAAAATAAGAACAATTTAATAACTGAAATAAAATAAAATTTAAAAATAATAATAAAAATAAATTGTAATGAAGAGGAAGATAACAAAGAGAAAGAAATAAACCTCAAGAAAGACAAGTGATGCAAATGAAAACTAATTGCTCACCAACTGACTGATGCCCAGCCAGTCTCTGACCAGTCACGGCCCTGGCCAATCTTTCCCCCCCTACTTTTGTTGCTGAGTATGACATCATATGGTGTGGGATATCACTTTTGTCGATAGGTGTCAGCTGTCCTGGCTGTGTCTCCTCCCACATATTTGTACACCCCCAGACCACTCACTGGGGAGGAGAAATAGAAAAGTGTTTGACTCTCTGTGAGCACTGCTCAGCAGTAATTAAAACATCCTTGTATTATCAACAACACTGTTTCCAGCACAAATCCAAACCATAACCCCATACTAGCTACTATGAAGAAAATTAACTCTACCCCAGCCAAAACAAGCACACTTACCTTGTAGATATAGATGGATGATATTAGATCCTGCCAAAGGATAAGAACTTGAGCCAAGACCTCAAGGTGTTAAATTTCAGACATAAAACTGCAAGAAATTCTGGGGGTTTTAAAGGTGTAATTTTTCAATGGTAATGGTAAATTGTATCAAAACCCATACCAGTGAATAATACATTTATTTGTTGTTTCTAGAAAATCAGTTTTATTTTACAGTACTTTAGTTAATATCTTGTACTAAAACTAACATTTTGAGATTTTAAACACATCAGTCTTCCTATACTTATTCTGAAGAATAAAGAAAACTATGCAAGGAATTCTAGCATCCTTTCTCTTTCAGTGGTAATTAATTACTAGCCCAGGGAGAAAGATTAGTATATTGAATAGTGGTGTTATCAATCCTGTGACTTTGTGTCTGGAAATATTTCCTAGAGCACAAACTTCTGGTGTCATGTCATTATGCAGGAAGCTTATCTTTAATTCTTAAAGGAATTTTGTTATTTAAGGTGGAGGGATTTCCAAATGAAAAAGTTAGCTACTTGTTATGTCATTTTTTTTTTAACTACATATAAAATTACAGTATAAGTTAGTATGTTAAACCCTTTTCAAAAGCATGCGAGTGAGCAGCATAAAGGAACACTCTGTGTTTTAACTTCTCCTGACTGTTGCATTGTGGATTAGAAGAAAGTTGCCAGAGGGGAGGGTGAAATCACTCCTCAGTACAACTGGAGCTGCAGGAATCCAGGAAAAGCTGTGGGCAACAGGATGAACAACGTGAGCAAAAAGTGAATTATTTGTGAGAAACAAATAAAACAGATAGGGAACTAAAACACCATGGTGAAAGGGCAGTGAGACATTTTTCCTATGGTAAGTAAAGTGTAAAAATTATTTCAACCCAGAGAACTGGGTTGACAAAAGAACTGTGGAACTGATCGCAAAATTGGAGGAAAAGACACAAAAATGGTCTTTTTATTTTAATTTGTCTTTGTCATAATGTCTCTCTTTGAAAGTTCATTCTTCTCATTATGCTTTTATAGAACATAGCTTTAGCAATTCAAAGCCCTTCTGTATTAAAGGGAAAGTGCAGGCAGATCCAATTCAAAGCTCTGGCTGAGTCAGGTTTGTGTCGTTTACCAACTTTATTTTTCCACTCCATAGAATAAAAGGGATGTATATTGTAGTATTGTAGAGTATTATTAAAATACACATGCACTCATCACAAGTTATCTAGAAGAAAGGGGTTTTCGGTGCTCTACTAAGAAAATACACTAATTAATCTCTTATTGACTTGAAGGGTCAGAAAAACCCTTAAACAAAGCAACATTAGATATTTGATAAGACAGAAGACAAAATAAAAATGCTGATAGCATTAGGAAATGGACATGTGTTCACAAAAAATTTACTTGTAGCTGCCTATCTGATTTTAAAATTACTAAAGTTTCAGAATGAACAAAACCAAATGCATTAATTCAAGAGTGAGGGCTCTTCAGCCTTATTCAATATACAGTGTTATCTGACATGACAGCTCCATTCAATCTTCTATGTTATTTTTTAACACATGAATTCTTAGGAACTAAATCTGAACTGTAAACATTAGCTAAATGAATAATTTGTTGTTAGTTCAATTAATGTTTTAGCTGCTTAATAATCCATACTCTTTACTTAATACAGAAACACCTAAAAGACCTAAAATATCTATAGAATAAAGTTTACTAGTATTTCCTTTCTCTGGCATTATGTTCACCCTTTCAGTGTCTTTCTGGTGCACAAGGTTAGCAGTTTCTTTCTTCGATAAGAAGGGGCTAAATGTTCAAGCCTTATCTATAAACTTATATGTGTCTTGATGTCTTCTTAATGAAAAGTATGATGTCCATGGAAGTAGTTTCTTCTTCCTCTGTCTCAAGTCTAGAGATTTTGTGTGTGTGTTTTTTGAGGTTTTAAAAATATATTTTCTAATCACAGACCACTGACTTTTCCCGGGATGACAATTGAATCCTTGGCCCCCAAGACCCTCAGTCCCATGCACACAAAGGCCTATTGTTTGTCTGGCACTGACTGTGGGAGGTGGGATGGGTGGTGTCCTCCAATCCTCAGAGAGGCCATCCCCAGAGCTGGAGCTGGAGCAGGGGAGGCAGCAGTCACGAAACCCGGATCAGGCCAAGGTGAGGCTGAGACCCTGCATGGCTGGATCAGCACACAGCCTGAAGACTTCTACTGTTAATAGCAAAAATCACATATTCAGTGCACTACACAGCATTACACTCTCTCACAGGTGCTAGATACTGCCAGCTAGCTAATCTGTAGCATATTTACCCTCTAATTGGCAAAGAAAAAGGCAATCTGGTGTATATATACTGAAGGGCCTATGTTACCCACTTTAGAAAACACTTCAGATTATGCATCAACCTATTGCCTTGCTATCCAAATCTCTATCTTGTTGACTTTATTTATTCTGTTATGGAAAAATGTTCTGTTGTCATTTTATTCAGAACATAAATTTACAAGATAAAAAGAACCTTGTAAAGTTTCATACATCCATCCTCAAAGCCCATCTGATCCAACAAGCCAAAAAGTTTGAAGCTTTAATAATTTTCCTTCATTCTACTGCATTTTCAAATTCTGTCTTCAGTTCTCTCTTAATATCCTTGGTTTTTACTCACGTTTATTTTTTATACTACTTTTGGACAGGATAGAGTTAATTTTCTTCATAGTAGCTTGCATGAGGCTATGTTTTGAATTTGTGTTGAAAATGATAAGACATTTTTGTTTTAGTTATTGCTGAACAGTGCTCACACGGAGTCAAAACCTCTTTTGCCTACAACACCTGCCTGTGAGTAGGCTGGAGGTGCATAAGATGGTGGGAGGGGATAGAGCTGGGACAGCTGACCCGACTGACCAAAGGGATATCCCAAACCACCATGACATTGTATTCAACAAGAATTTTTGTAAGGAAGAAGAGGGGGGATGTTGGGACTTATATAATTTATCTTCCCAAGTAACTGATACATGATAGAGACCTGCTTTCCTGGAAACAGCTGAACACCTGCCTGCCAATGGGAAATAGTGAATTAATTCCTTGTTTTGCTCTGTTTGTGAGAACAGCTTTAGGTTTCCCTATTAAACTGTCTTTATCTCAACCCATTAATTTTCTCACTTTTACCTTTCCTAATCCATTCCTCATCCCACAGGGGTGGGGGAGGAATGAGTGAACGGCAGTGTGGTGCTTAACTGCCCACTGGGGTTAACCCACAACAACCTTTTGGAGAACTATGTTATAACGTGACTGAAAGCTTACTTCCCGTATTTCTTTTTCACCTTTTCACTAAGTACTGTTTCCAGTAGAAGTTGTATTGTTCAGGTTTTCCCAGATTGAATCACGCTACATATCTGCAAATTACTTTGTTTTGAAGTAATATTAGAATGTATCACTACCTTTTTGGGTTAATTTAACCTCAAGAACAAATCATATAATTGCCTCTTGACATAAATTGAGTTTTTAAAATACTATAATTAACAGTTTTGGTTTGGTTTGGTTTGGTTTGGTTTGGTTTTTTTCCTACCTAATTTATAGATTCTGGTGTAGATGGTTTTGGCTTAGTTTAAATATTGCTTTGCTTCAGAAATGGAAAGCTGTCTAGGTGAATTAAATCATGAGGTAAACTGATAGAGATATGAGTTGGGGTTTTTTAGAATTGTCTTTGCAATTGATTTATCATGGGAATAAAATTTATGCAATTTACACAAGCATGTATTTAAATTCTATTTTATTCGCTGGGTTATAAATAAACTGGAACTGGTCACCAAGTCAGCTACTACTTAGAGGTGAACATCTTCTTTACAGCAAGTTCCTAAATAATACCTGAAAGGTTTTTTAAAATAAAAAAATAAATAGTCAGATTTTATAAGAGTATGCTCAAACAAATAGTTTTTTAAAGAAAAAGAACTCAAAGTTATCTAGTCAGCTAGAATAAAAAAATTCATATGTAGCGTTTTCCTCCTTCATGGTTTCTCTGCAGAGTAGGTCTTGTTTCTGGACTTGGTTTCTTGTCTAACAGCACAGTCACCCTAGTCACTGAGAAGTTCTTTCCAACACCACTGACTCCTACCTATCTGATCCTTACTCCTCTCCAGTAGTGTTTGGCATAAACTGCAGTCTCTTTTCACACTACCTTTTTCTCCTCTTAGCTACATTGTTTTGTGGAGGTTTCTCCCCTAGGTCTGTTCAGCTGTTCACTAGGGAAGAAGCAATCTTCTTTGGTCTTTTATTTTGTTAAAAGGGACGTATCAACTGAGACTCACAAAAACAGTGATTCTTTTCGTTACCTACATTTTTTAAGTGCTTTGAAGGATGGCTGCCATTATTCCATACTGCTCATTTTTATTATTGTAAACTGATGCTACTGGTGTCAGTAAATCTGACTCATTTATAGTCTCTCTCTCTTATACCTGGCCTGTGACTGTACAACCTTATATTTTTCTTAATTTATTGTCTTATTGAATAGTATCATTAAATATTTGAACATTCCTACAAAACTTATGAAAGTACTGCTGATCTTAAGTCATGATATATGTTTATTTTTACTACTATTACTATTAATTAGCATATGGAAGATGTTTTTTTCAAAGGATATTCTCTTAATCTCTCTAAATCTCTTATGCCTGTAAGAGACGTGTGTGTGCGGTTGTGTAGGGGCTGCTTTAAGCAGATTCCAATAAGCAAAGCTGTAAAAGGGCTATAGTTATTGATGCAGTCCAACAATGAAATATATAGAATGTTAAAATCTATTTATGCATTTGGATGCACATAATTGGAGGATTATGTTTATCAATATTTAATATATTGTGGTGTTTTGACTAGTTATGACTAGGTAGATAAAATTTTGATTCATTTCTTCTAATGTGAATACACTTTATATGATTTGGTTATTGGGCTCTAGGTTCAATGTATGTAAGTTATAGTTGCTTTTGTGTGATTACAGTCAGTATACTGGAAGATTTTGCAAGGGATCTGAATTCACAGAACACTGGTCTATTATATTTATAAATCATTGTAAGTCAAAATTAAAACTTTGAAAAAAAAATAATTGAACTCTTTGAAATATGTCAAAACTACCAGGGTCCAACTCCCTCTCCCTGAAGAGTGATGAAAGATCTCTTGTGTTAATGATTTGTTCAGAACTAGAATAATTATTCTGTGAAGTAGACTAAATAATCAATCAAAAATCATTCTCTGCCCTGCATTGAACTTTCTGCCTATTTTTCAGGCAAGAACACCAATGTCCAAGATGGGTTACAAATGAACCATGGGCTAAAGTAATTTACAGACTATTTAAACATCTTTACTTAGAATTCCTGACCTGAACTACTGTACATAAATTAAATGTATAATCATGAATGTACAGACCAAAATTGTGTCCACATACTAATGAAAAAAGCATGAAAATTCTCAATTGAAATGGCATGGTAAAAGACCTGAATGTTATATTCTTTAATTATACCATGCTTCTTTAACAGCTTACATTCCTAGAAATAATAAATTGAATTGGTTTCATTCAAATTTATTTACATAAAATGCTGATCTTACCAAATGTATGTGCAATTATCTTTATTAACACGTAAACTTCAATCAGGTTGATGTTCTGAAACAATATAAAAAGATTTTCTTGAAAGACTGCCTGATATAATAAGAAAAGAGTCTTTAATTTCAAATGGCACTATCCTATGTTTTCATGACCTTGATTCATTACTATGTGGACAAAGTTAAAGTCAAGATAGTGCTGAAAGGTGCACTATCTGTTAACTTCATAGTGATTAATGACAAGACAAGATATCAGGTATCTCAGAGTTGAGAACCCATTAACTTGGGAGAAAGCTGAAAAGCCAGAGGGAAGAAATAAGTCATAGTAACAAAAGGAGATGAAGAAGTAATGCAGTTTTCTTGACTAGATTGATATGCTCATGTAGCCATGTTTAGTGTCAAAAGAAATTTCAAATCACTGCTCATATACACTCTGGCTTTGCATTCAAACAAACTACCACAAGTTGACCAGTAAGCACTAAAGGCTTAAGCAAGAGAAAAATAACAGATGCCAGCAGCAAACTAAAGAAATGATTCTCTAGAGTGAGTTCATAAAAACAACAGGAAAAGTTCAAATATAGGAAAACTAATGGCAGTAGTTTTTTTATCCATTAACAAAGCTTAAAAACCCTGTATTGAATAGAATTGCATGTGTACAAAATATGTTAAATCAATAAAACATGTACAAACTTTTTTTTTTTTTGCAAAATCCACTCAATGTACTGTCAGAATAAAATTATTACAAATTTACCTTCTGCAAGGATATTCATTGAACAAAAGGGAAATATTTAGAATGAATCAACCTCAACAGCAATCCTATACATTTCTAACTTCTCTGTGTTTGCAGTGATTTCTGTCATTTAAAAATAAATTATTCCTCACATAGTACAGCATTTCTTTGCAGGGATGAACTCTATGTATGATTTCCTGTGTTAATAGGCATTCACACACTCTTTTGGATTGTACAACAGTTCAACACAGTATATTAATGTTTTCTGTATTTTGAATAAAACTGGTTTCAGGAACAGCTCTGCTTATGTTTTCTTTTTATAAAGCAATAGCAACAAAACCTACTACTGATATAAGCAAAGCATTCCTTAGTTGTCAAGTGTTGATAAAATGGTGCCTGCTAAGTGATCTTCTATAAAATTAATTAAATAGAGAACACCTGCTGGTTTTAAAGGCCAATAATAACAGTAAGAAACTGTGAAACTGTAGGTTTTTTACTGAACACTTATTAAGCTCTTTATTCCTGCAGTGAAAGAGATTTCTTTTGGGCAAATAAAATGATGAGTGTATGCCTACATGCAACATACAGTAATGGAAAAACTCAAGGTACAGTGATCAGATCTTTCACAAGGAACTCAAAGGAGTAACAAGTCTAAGGATGGAAAACTCAGTTTGTGGATATGGCAAGAAAGCAGAGACTGCAGACTAGAGCTCATGAAAGCTTCTGTATTGGTGTCAGGACTTTGACAACTAAGTTCTCTCTCTATCTAAAACTGTGATAAAATACCCTCTAAACATCTACCACCTAATCATCAAGTCACTCACACCATAGGCATCATGATTTCAGCATTCTATATTTGTCTAACATGCAGATGCCATATTTAGGCTCAAACTACCCCAGTTTGATGTAGTTGCTGCCTGTCTTCAGTGGTGTAACTGAGATAAAGAACTAAATGACATTTATTCACTTCTAATTGAAGTGACACAACAAGGACACCAGCTTAACTATTTTTTGACACTCTAATGTTATTATTCTCATGCTCAGTGAAGGTAAAAGAATTAGCAGTCTCTCTAAATTCCCCTAGAAGTTCAACAAGCTGTACACTATTAGAGAATTCTTTCATATCAGTCAGAAAGAATTCATTCTGCACCATGAGAAACAATGGTTATGGGCAATCACAGTTAATTTTAGTAAAACAGAGCTATACCTACATACTGTGGAGAAGATCACATTACTTTCCAAAAATTTACTACAGAATGATTTTATGTTTGGCTCACAAAATTTTGTCTTGTATTTTAAAACACAAATATTCAGAAAATATCTTTATATAGAAGTACAATTACATTGACCTAATACTATTGGTGGATGTAGGAGATCACTGTACTGAGGAATTTAATTGTTTTAAAAAGACTTTATGACTACTAAATGATTATAATTAAATCAAGTTTATTTTGTTGTAAATAATGCCAGCACAAAGTACAAACATGCATTTGAAACTGAAGTACAGAAATATATAGGGTTTGGCTAGGGTTTTTTTGCAAAAAAAACTAAATATAAGCTTAAGTCAATTGTTTGTCTTGCCCAGTGCCATGGGTTTAGTTCAGAGGGCCACTGAGCACCACTCAGCTGTTCACTTCCCCCTTCTTCACCAGCACTGAGAAGGAGAAAGTAAGTAGAGGCTCGGGATTCAAGATAAAGACAGAGAGGGATAAATCACGCATTATGGTCACTGGCAAATGGCAGACTCATTAGGGGAAGGAAAAAAAAATAACATAAACTTATTAAAGACACTAACAACAACATTTAACAGAGAGAGTAGAACAGTAAGAAGAATTACCACATCCTGAAAACACCTTCTCCCCACCCCTCCCTTCTTCTCAGGCTCAGCTTTGCTCCCAATATCTCTGTCTCCTCTCCACAGTGGCACAGGGGGCAGGGAATGGGGGGTGCAGTCAGTGCTGCTGCTTTTTCCATCATCGGTGGGGGCGAACTTCTGGAACTTCTTCCCCCTGCTCCAGCATGGTTCCCTTCTCACAGGAGACAGTCTTCCACAACTTCTCTCCAACTTGAGTTCCCCCCATGGCCTGCATCATTTCCTAGCTGCTCCAGACTGTGACACCAGCTTTCTCCAACTTGAGTCCCTCACACAGGCTGCAGCCTTTCCTGAGCTGCACCCATGTGGGACACTCCTACATGCTGCAATCCTCCCAGCACTGAACTACAAAACCAGATTCTGCTTCTTCCTATGGGGTCCTGGCCGACTTCAGGAACAACCATCTTAAATAGTCATGTGGGGCCCCCCACAGGCCATATATCAATTTCTGCTCCACCATAGACCTTTGTGGGTGGCTGGGGGGGTGGGGGTGGGGGGGCGGTGCGGCTGCCCTGCTTTCTCACCACAGGATGCAGCGGGATCTCTGCTCTGGCACACCTCCCACCTCCTTTCTTCCTCCGTTCCTCCACTGACCATGGTGTTCACACAGATGCCACAACTCCTCCTCACAAACACAAATACTCCTCACCAGATCTCTTAAATAAATTATCGCAGAGGTGCAGCTGATTGGCTTAGCCTTGGTGCAGAGGTGGGTTCAACGTAGAGCAGGGGAAGCTGCAAGAAGCTTCTCACAGAAGGCCACCACTGTAGCCCCCTCCCCCGCTACCCAAAAATCTCACCACTCACTCAAACCCAGGATACTCACTAAAGCCATGGATATCTTGCACCTGCAATTCAGTCCATGCAAAACAAATTTATTGCAGTTCTAAATATGTATTCATTTACAGAATGCTGCTTGACTCAGGGTTTTAAATTTTTTGTAAGTTATCACTCAGATAAATCCATAAAATCATGTTGGTCACACTGCAAAATTAGTTTGATACAAATGATAGTCTATAATTACAAATTATTAAAATGTGTTTGGGACAGCTTTTTTGCTGTAGAATATTAATTTCAAAATACTTCAGAAAAGTAGGATGCAATCCAGTGAAATGTGCAGTCAACAATTAGATGAGAATAATCATTTATGCAATAACTGGCTAACTAACAGTAGTTAGAAAAGAGTTTCATGCTTTTAGACCACCACAATAAAAATGTGAGTCAGTAATTTCTTGCTGTTGCAAAAATTACTTGTATAAATGGAAATATTTTCTGTATAAATAAAAAAGTATTTTCTGAATCCTGTGAAGTATTTCCTCCTCTACTTTTTTTCTTTAGCCACAGTTTCTCATTTGGGGGCATAAAATCATGGAACAGTTTGGGATGGAAGGGACCTTCAGAGGTCATCTAGTCCAACATCTCTGCAATAAGCAGGAACATCTTCATCTAGATCAGGTTGATCAGATCTCCATTCAACATGACCTTGAATGTTTCCACGTTTTGGGGCATCTACCATGTCTCTGAGCAACCTGTTCCAGTGTTTTACCACTCTCATAAAAAATTTCTTCCTTACATCTAGTCTAAATCTACCCTTTTTTAGTTTGAAACCATTATCCCTTTTCTTATGGTTACAGAACCTACTAAAAAGTCTGTCCCCATCTTTCTTATAAGCCCCATCTGAAGGCTGAACAACTCCAGCTCTCTCAGCCTTTCCTTATAGGTTCTAGCCCTCTAATCATTTTGGACCCCAGGTGCCTGCTGGATTTTGGATATAAATTAAAGCAACAGTGATACTTTGCAAAGTCCCAAAATCTCAGAAACTGCCCTTATCCCTATGAGGCACTGTTGCAGTTCTGAACAATGGACACACATGACAGGTTTTAAATAACCCAGATTTGTAGAGGTTTCTGGAATTTATACTGTCAGACACGAGAAAAGTATACTAATTGACCGTATTCAGACAAACAATTTACACTTTACTACCCACTTTTTTTCAATTAGTTATGTCAATAGATAATTAACAGCCACAGATAGGAAAATTGGAATGGGATTATGCATTTTTTGTCTTGCTACCATCATATAATTTGAATATATTTTCTAAAGCAGTACTGCACTATTCCTTTTATTCTTGACTATACTAACTCACACAGTGTAGAAAAATAGAAAAAATTATATGCAGATGTCATAGTTGGAATTGAGATAATCTCAACTGGAAGACTTTGAAGCTGCCTGGGTGGGAAAACTGGAGGAAGAAAAAGAACAGTATGTGATTATTGACAAATGAGCTCTCTACCTAAGGAACTGGTAGGCCAGTTGTTGGTTTTACAGTGTTGTGCTGGGTTTCCATGGCATGTTTTTTTGGTAGCTGGGGAGGTGGCTACAGCAGTTCCCCCTGTGAGAAGCTTCTCAAAAGCTCCCCCAGCTCCAAGTTGGACCCTCCTCTGGCCAGGGCTGAGCCAATCAGCTACGCCTCTGTGATAACATATTTAAGAAGGAGAAGTTGAGAGGGGCTTGGGACTTGTGAGGGGACTTGTGAGGAGGAGTTGGGAGAAGGATGGACACCCAGGTCAGTGGAAAGAAGAAGGATATGGGGGAAGTATGTTGTGTATCCCATGGTGAGACAGCAGGGCCGCCCACCCTGCCACACATGGATGTCCACGGTAGAGTAGAAGTCAACCTGAAGCCTGTGGAGGAACCCATGCCAAGATAGGTGTCTCCACTTAAAGGAGGCCGGGACCCTGAGGGGAGAAGTACCCGCTGTTGTGGTTCGACACTGGGAGGACTGCAATACGTGAGGGTCACCCACGCTGGAAGAACATTGGAACAGCTGTGGCCGGTGGGGAGGACTCAAACCAGAGAAGGTTCTTGGAGAACTGTCTGTAGTGAGAGGGGAGCCAAGTGGAGCAGGAGAGGAATGTATGGCATTCACTCCCCTCCCAAAAAGGAAGGAGATGAGAGCTGACTGTAACCCCATCCCCTGCCCACTGGGCTGCTGTGGGCAGTAGAGAGATCTGGAGCAGAGAAGAGGCCGGGAAGAAGGGGAGGGGTATGAAGAGGTGTGTTTGTATGTGGTGGTGCTTCTCACTGTCCTCACTTTTTCTGCTAAGTACTATCTTATTAATAATCGAATTAAAGTGATGTTTTCTTCTCTTCCCCTAAGGAGTCTGTCTTCTGCCTCTAACCATAATGGGTGAGTGACTCCTCCCAGTCCTTAGATGGATTCCTTGAGCTATTCCTGTCCCATATTCTCCCTGCCATCTCTGCGGTGGGGGAGGGAGGGAGCGAGTGGCTGTGTGGTGCTCAGTTGCCCTCTGGACCTAAACCGTATCAAATGTCATGAAGCTGATGGAATGAAATGACAAACCCTTGACTTCCTATTTAAAGAAAGGACCTAGATAAGCATAGTTTTAGGGAAAAAAAATAAAAATAGTATCCTACTGAGTTTCAGGTAGTCATCATTAATATAGTACTTCAAGAAGCTGAGAAGCAAAAATTCTAGATTCATACATAGTCTAGGCATAGCAATTTTCTAATTATATCACTCTGAGGCAATTTGGAATTTGCAGATGTCAGAATTTCCTACATATCATACAGTTTGCTTGCCAGATGATCAACCTATGGGGTGTTATATGTCACAAGATGCCAAACAATTGCAATTTAAATACCAATTGTAAAACATTAAAGGGTTCAGATTCAGTTACTTAGAAGAGCAGAGGAGAAGACATTAATGGAAGTCATTTTTAATGATATTTAACTTTCGAAAAGATCAAATGGAAAATGTCAAATAATCAAGCTATTTGGAAACACCGGAAAGAAAATTAAGACAGCATATAATAACAAACATAAAAGAGAACATGGAGTTGTAAGCTACAAATCTTGTCAAACCAACCTAGGTTTATGAAGGACAACAAGACTTATAATGCCATTTATATTAATAGCATATTTGATATTTCTTTCTATAAATAGTTTAAAAAACATAATCTGGTTCTGTCTCAGTTAGGCTATTAGGTCAGTTTAAAAAAAAAAAAAAAAACAGTGGAAAAAAGAGAGTCATTACAGAGTCCTACTTAAAGAACTAAAAGTATCAAAGGTTTAATGTACATGATTTACAAAGACAATTTGAATGAACTTGAGTTCAGCTTAAATAATAAAAAAAAAAAAGTCTCAGGGATAACGTGATGACAGTTTTCAAGTACAAGAAAGATTTCAAGATTTTCCTCCTAAGAAAATCCTGTAATATCTTGAATGACCACAAAGGAGTAACCCTTTCCATGGGCAGGGTCAGCATGTAGTGCTGCACACTGTTTGGAAGACTGTTCAGTTCTGCACAATCTGGTGTTACCAGAATCTGTAGAGATATAACATTATCTCTAAAATTTTCCTATTTCTTTATTTTGTTAGCCCTAATAGGTACAATTTTAAAATATTGTTTAGCATGAGACTTCAGAGAGTCTTAGTGTCTTTCTTTCCGGAGTCATAACAGACCAATACCTCCTGGTAAAAAATACCTTTGTGATAGGAAGTGCTTAAAAAAAAGATAAGAGGGACACTGATTAGGAATTATATGTTAGTTATTTTGTGGTAGCCTAACAAAATAAAATATTTTTTCTTATAAGTCATGTTACAGGTATAGCTGATGTGCTGGAGAAAAGGGATGGAGTAGATGATACTAGGACTAATTTAATGTTATATTTCTTTGATTTATGTCAGTCAGGATGCAAGTCAGGCAGCATGCACTACCTCAGGGGAAGTTTTTTGCTTTGTTAAAGGCAAATGTGAGACGTGTTTGGTTTTTTTTCTTTAAAAAAAAAAAAAAAACAGTTTAATTGGAACACCATTAACACATAAATAGGGCACAAATCTTGAGTAAAATATAAAAACTGACAAACAAGAAAGCTGCTTTCTGTAAAGTAAAATTTTAAAATATTAATGAAGAAAAGTATAATTATCAACAAAATGCAAAATGGTATCATATCAAACATTTCTACAGTGGCTTTAAATTATATATGCCCCTATGATGGTGCTATTGCACAACATTTCAATGGAGATGTTCAGATTCTGTCAACTGATGGGAATCACTGGTGCAAAATGAACAATTCAACACCATTAAATCATTTATCTATCATTTCTGACAAAATGCTGAATGAAATTAATCTACCCATCAAGAACCAGAGAGTAACAGGACCACCTTTGTGATATGTTTAAAACTACTGAACAGCTGCAATACAGCCATTCAACAGAAATTTATGGCATTCACACCAAAATACAGAAATGTAGGAGACATTAGTGAGTCAGAAAGACCGTGCTTTTGACAGTCTTCACATAAAGATTTTTTCACATGGAAAATTAAAGTTCACCTCTTAAAAGAGAAACATGACCTCTTAGGAATAACAACCAAATTGATTCTCTCAGTGAAAATATAAGGAGAATTATGTTTGACAGTGCTGATGCTAATAAACTTCTAATAAAACCTTTCAGTTTCTGATTGTACTGTTTTTGGCTGGGATAGAGTTAATTTTCTTCATAATAAGTAGCATGGTGGTGTGTTTTGGATTTGTGCAGAAAATGGTGTTGATAATACAGCTGAGCAGTTCTTACACAGAGCCAAGGCTTTTTCTGCTTCTCACCCCACCCCAGCAATGAGTGAGCTGGGGGTGTACAAGAATTTGGGAGGGGACGCAGCCGAGAGAGCTAACCCTGACTGACCAAAGGTATACTCCATAACATGTGATGTCATGCTCAGTAATAACAGCTGTGGGGAAGAAGAAGAAAGGGGGGACATTCAGAGTTATGGCATCTGTCTTAACAAGTAACTGTTACATGTGATGGAACCCTGCTATCCTGGAGATGGCTGAACACCTGCCTGCCCATGGGAAGTGATGAATTAATTCCTTGTTTTGCTTTGCTTTTGTGGACAGCTTTAACTTTCCCTATTAAATTGTCTTTATCTCAAACCATGAGTTTTCTCACTTTTACCCTTCTGATTCTCTCCCCCATCTCGCCAGTAGGGAGTGAGCAAGCCACTGTGTGGGGCTTCACTGCCTACTGGGGTTAAACCACAACACTGATCAAGTTGATATGATTTGTATAACAAGGGAGATGTAACAAAAATATTATGTAGTCAATCCAAAACTTTCAGTACTATCAGCTATCAGGTTCTCTGAAGGCTTTAGGAAAAAAATCATTATTTAGACAAGTTTTCAAATATATTTATTTTATTTAATAATGGATGAGGGCACAGGTCCTTGTTTAAAGTGCACTGTTTAGGTCTTTCAGTGACCAAAAATGACAGTGCAATAGCAAACCTGTAGGTTGCACTTAGTTGGTGTAAGGGAATTTGTATTTGTCAGAATATATGTGAGAGAGGTTTTGTGGTAAATTAAAATTTATATAATTGCTGTACTTTGTCAATGATTATGCACATATTAAGATGTATGCCATATATCATCAATTCTTTAGATCATAAGAACAAGCAATTAAACATGCATCTCAACATAAATGAAATTAAGGTCCTCATCCAACTTTCCAACACTGAAAAGCTCGAAAATGTTGAAACGTCAGTTAGAACTGTGCATTGCCACTGAATAACTGAAAAATCTGTGGGAGAATTTAACTAGATTGACAATATAACTGATAAAATATACATGGATGACCATACAGATGAATTCAAGTTCTATTTTGGGACTTTAAAGACTCATCTCTGTATTAAAGAGGAAAAAAAAATATTTTAATGAAAGTGTGTTCTATTCATTTTTCAAAACCTGTTTACTGTAATGTGCGGAAGTTAAGAACCTTGCAGTCATCAGAATAAACATCTCAATGCTTTCCACATGAGTCTGTATGAATGATTTTGCTGATATAAAGTGACATAATATAGTTTTGAATATTGAGATCAGCAGCACAGCTGTATGCTTCTTTAAGCACACATACGCTGGTCCAGACATAAGTATGTCAGATAATAGATTGCTCAAATCTATTTTCATTGGCCATATAATATATACATAAATGGCTGAAAAGAAGGCTGATGAAATATTACACAGACATGCTCAAAATAAATATGTAATAAAGTGACAGCAGTACCACCACAATATGGAAAACTAAAGGCTAAGGATGATTTTCTGAGTCAGAGAACCTATATTGATATTGTCAAGGCCTTCAGGAAAACACTAATTCAAACTGCATGGGCAAAAGACACCATTCAAAGTTATTGCAGTGAAAAGTACAAAATATTTTTATGGCATTTATTGTACTAATTGGCTACAAAACAGTACCATAAATTACTATAGATACAAATTCCAATGGCTACAAAAATGAGAGAAATTTCTCATGAAGACACAAAACTGAATCTTCCCATACTGAATTAGTAATGGCTCTGTAAATACATTCCTGGATTTCATGGTTTGAGCTCAGAGGACAACTGAGCACCACAGAGCTGCTCACTCCTCCCTTTCCCCCCCCCAGCAATAAGAAGGGAAAAACATAAGCCAGGCTTGGGGCTCGAGATAAGACAGGGAGGGACAAATGACCCATTATGGTCACGGGCAAAAAGCAGACTCATTAGGGGAAGAGAAAAAGAACACACATTTATTACAGACACTAACAACACTTAACAGAGTAGGACAGTGAGAAGCATTGCCACATCTTGAGAACACCTTACCCACACCCCTCCCTTCTTCCTGGGGTCAGCTCTGCTCCCAATATATCTACCTCCTCCCCACAGTGGCACAGGGGGCAGGGAATGGGGGGTGCAGTCAGTGCTACTGCTTTTTCCATCTTCGGTGGGGGGATCTTCTGGAACTTTTTCCCCCTGATCCAGCATGGTCCCCCTCTCACAGGATACAGTCCTCTACAACTTTCATCCATCTGGAGTCCCTCCCACGGGCTTCAGCCCTTCCTGATCTGCTCTGGTGTGGGACACCCCTGCATGCTGCAATCCTCCAACGCTGAATTACAACAGCGGGGCCTACTTTTTTCCACAAGATCCCGGCCTTCTTCAGGCACAATCACCTTGATCAACCATGTGAAACACCTCACAGGCCATATATCAGTGTCTGCTCTACTATAGATCTTCACAGGTGGAAGAGGGTGGCCGCCCTGCCGTCTCACCACAGGATACAGGGGGGTCTCTGCCCTGGTACACCTCCCCCCTCCTTTCTTTCTCCATTCCTCCACTGACTTTGGTGTTCACGCAGCTGCCTCAACTCCTTCCCACAAGCACAACTCCTCTTCACCACATCCCTTCTTAAATAAATTATCACAGTGGTGCAGCTGATTGGCTCAGCCTTGGTGCAGAGGTGGGGCTGACTTGGAGCAGAGGATGCTTCAAGAAGATTCTCACAGGGGTCCCCCTCCCCTGCTACCAAAAAAACCCCACAACTCATTCAAACCCAGGACACTGCAAAGCCTACCTGCCTAAAGAAACATAGGAAGCTCTTTGAGATTTAGGATATTCTGGTGGAAGTCTGGCAAAAAAAGAGATTTGGGAAAAAAATAAAAAAGCTTATTTTATTCAGAATGAGCAAAATTACAGGAGTTGTGGTGGTGAAATGTAGACCAATCTATCTAATTTTTGTGGAACAAAATGTCTGTGGAATAGTCCCATTTTTTTTTTAACCATATATTTTTTAATTCTTCTGGAAAAGCCTAGTAACATATATGCTGTAATCAAATTAGCTAAGCAAATATAACTCCTACCATTTCTGCCTGGATGTTGATGATGTGATTTAAGGTTGGTTTTGTAAGTCCGACCTACTATGTGAAGAAAGCCAGCACAAGTTTAATTCATGGGGATGAAGCCAAGTGAAATAACACATTCACATTAAGAAAGTATTTACCTTGTTATCATCTGTGCTGCTGTTAATTTCTCTGGCATATAGTAGACATTAGGTAGTCTGGTGTAAAGGCTTTAAAGACATAACTAACCCCATTACAACTTATGAATATGATACAGAGTGACTCCTGCCAGGAAATACTAACTTATTTATTTTACTACAGAGTAAAAGTCAGCAGTGACATCATTGCCTTTTACTTCTTATGGTTACCATAGCAACTAGATTAGCATATTAACCTTCTGTTATTACTTATTTATTTATTTTGTATGTTAACAAAATATCTTCATCTATTTTGTGCTTCTTTAATAAAGATTAATAAATTCTTAAATAATTCCTAGTTTATTCTACATCAACAAATTCTTAGATTATCCTTGTTTTTCTACAGATAAGCCTATAACATTCTTCTTTTGTTGTATAATTTAGTCTTCTTTTTCAGTATTTTTTTTCTCTCCAATAATTTCAACTGCCCTTTCAGAATTCCTTTTTTCAATTAGTATTTATTGAGGACTCATGAGAATGTTAGAGTGAGCTGAATTGATAATATTAAATGGTAATAACAGGAGCACATTATACTGAAAACATAATGCTACTTGGTGGCTGTGATGGTCTCACAAAATCACAGTTAATGTTTCAAACATCCGATAGTCAACTTTGGTAAAATAAACTGTCTCTGTGTAAACACTGGGGCTGTAATGGGAAAATGCAGCAAGAAGAGAGGGTCCCACAGAGGTGGGATCACCATTTTCTGACTCTAAACTTCCCTATCTTTAACAAATTTGTAAAGAGCCAATAGAGAAGCTGTTTTCATGATTCTGAGAACGGTCAGACACTAGTCATACCTGCAGGGAGGGGGATGTAACTCCATGATGACTCCCAAGCCCACTGACTCATTTCCAGAAAACTCTGGAGGTACAAACTACCCATGCACCAAAACCAAGAAACTCTAGAAGCATAGACTACATGTGACATTTAATTAGCCTAATGGGTATGAGTACCCACTCAGAGGAGATGCAAGAGATTAGAAAAGAATGCAAGTTGAAGCCCTGAGCAACAGCATTCCTCCAGAGCTGGACCTTTAGGCTGGCTGGACCAAGACTGGAACTAGGACTGCTGAAAACTTTTCTTTTTGTCTCTCTCCCTTCCTTTCTCACCCTCATTTCCTCTTTATCTCTCATTTTCTCTCTCATTTTTTATCCCTATATCCCTGCACATACAGAAAGGCCTTTTTGGGACATATTTAAGGCTTGTCAGGGCATGTTTATTTTGCAGCTTGTTGGTGTGCATTGTAAGATTTGCAGTTTGTCGTTGAAAGTTATGGGGTTTACCACTTGCTGCAAAGGTTGCAAGGCTTAATGATAAAGTTTCACGTCGATATTTGTTGTGAACAGATAAAAGTTGAGGGGTTTGAATTGAAGAACCCCTGGTGTCGTTTCACCTTAATCCTGACTTGGGAACCAGTGAATTTGAGTTGCCTTCCTGAGAAACTGGGACATAAGAGTGGCAAAAGTTGTATTGGAGATCTTAGACTAAACAAAATATCAAGCCAAAATGAGTAGTGCTTTTCCAGTTGTCTCGTTGTTACAAATGTAGGCAACTAGCAACCTTCTGTTGATAAATAAAAGTTACAGTTGCTACATGGGAACACATGAACTAAAAGGACTTCTTGGACTGAAGATTCCCATGCCCTCTTGAAGCAGTATGTTGCATATTTATTTTTATAACCATGAACAAGTTACATTTTGTGAGTAATTAGATCCATTTGGATATGAAGGGCAAAGGTATTATTGCCAGTAGGATGGCTGACTTGGTAAGGAGGGCTTTAAAACAGAAACAAGTGGGAGAGGGAGAGGGTTACCAGCAGCTTGTAAGGGCGTGATGGACAGGGTTGACAAATGCCTGAAGTGATGTGAATGAAAGAGAACACAAAAACAATGAAATGTGGCTTAAGCAGGATCACCTCCATCATTTGAAAGCAAGGAAGTAGCTACAAAACATTACTATGGAAAAAGAACAACAGCCCCTTTTTGTGCAATCAGCATGCTGGGGTGTTTCTCTGAAGTACCTGTGCACAAATGCACACAGCATGGGGTATAACATAAGGAACTAGAGATCTGTATGCTGTTGCAGGTCTATAATCTTGTTGAAATCAGAAAGACTTGGTGAGATGGCTCATATAGCGAGTGTTTCAATGGAGGAATGCAGGCTCTTTAGGAAGGACAGGGAAGACAAGGTTGAGGAGTTGTTCTCTATGAGAGAAAACAGCTTGAATGCATGGAACTCCACCTGGGTATGGATGATGAACTGAGTGAGAGCTTATGTATGAAGATGAAAGAGCAGAGTGATATGGATGACTATAGTGTGTGTCTGCTATATTCTTTCAGACCGGGAAGAACAAGTGGATGGTGCATTTTCCAGATGGCTAGAAGCAGTCTCACAATCACAGAACCACGTCCTCATGGTGAACTTCAACCAGACTTATCTGCTGGAGGAACAACATATCAGGGCATAATCAATCCAAGAGAATCTTGGTGAGCATTAATGACAACTTCCTGACTCAAGACAAAGAGGGGTTAATGAGGACAGGTAGTTCTGGTGGACCTCATACTCACAAACAAGGATAAGCTCATTGGGAATTTGAAAGCTGAAGGCAGGTTTGGCTGCAGTGATCATGAAATTATGTACTTCACGATCCTGAGAGCAGAGAGAAGGGAAAAAAGAAAGATCAAAACACTGGATTTGAGGAGAGCAAAAACTGGACTCTTCAAGGATCTGCTTAGAAGAGACCCCTGGGATAAGGCCCTGGAGGGAGAAGAAGCCCAGGAAAGCTCATTAATATTCAAGCAACACCTCTTACACATTCAAGAGTGCTTCATCCCAATCAGCAGGAAGTCAGGCAAAAATTCCAGGAAGCCTACATGGATGAACTAGGAGCTCATGGCAAAACCAAAACATAAAAGGGAAGGATATAGAAGGTGGAAGCAGGGGCAGGTAACTTGGGAGGAATACAGAGACACCATCTGAGCACATGGAAACAGAGTTAGGAAAGCCAAAGCCCCGATATAATTAAATCTGGCAGGGATGTCAAAGGCAACAAGAAGGGCTTCTATAAGTACATAGGTGACAAAAAGAAGGGTAGGGAAAATGTGGGCCCACTGATGAATGGGGCAGGGGATGTGGTGACACTGGACATGAAAAAGTTTGAGGTACTGAATGTTCTCTTCATGTCAGTTTACTAACAAGAACATCTTTCAGGAATCCCAGACTACGGACACCAGGGAAAAAGTAAGGAGGAAGGTGGAAGAGGATCAAGCCATGGAATACTTAAGCAAACTGAACAAACAAAATCCCATGGGTCCTGATTAGACACACCCATAAATGTTGAGATCTGGCTGCCATTTCGAGGCCACTCCAAATAATCTTTGAAGAATCATGGCAATTGTGAGAAGTGTCTGAAGACTGGAGGAAATAAAATGTCACTCCTATCTTCAAGAAGGTTAAGAAGGAAGACCTGTGGGACTACAGGCTAGTGACCCTCACCTCAATCCTTACAAAGGAGATGGAACAGCTAATCCTGAAAACTATTTCCAGGCACATGAAGGACACAAAAGTGATCAGGAGTAGACAGCATGGATTCATAAAAGGGAAATCATGCTTGACCAACCTGATAACCTTCTACAATTAAATGACCGGCATGGTAGATGAGGGGAGAGTAGTGTATAATGTCTACCTTGACATTAGAAAGTCTTTTGGCATGATCTCCCACAAGATCCTCATGAAAAAGCTGATGAAGTGTGGACTGGAGGAGCAGACAGTGAGGTGAACTGAAAACTGGATGAATGGTCAGGGCCAGATGGAGATGATCCAAGACATGAAGTCTACTTGGAGGCCAATAACCAACAGTGTACCCCAGGGGTCAATAGTAATGCGTCCAGTCCTGTTTAACGTCTTCATTAATGATCTGACTGATGGAGTAGAGCGTGCCCTCAACATGTTTGCAGAAGACACAAAAAATGGAGGAATGGCTGATACACCAGCCAGTTGTGCTGCCACCCAGAGGGACTTTGACAAGCTTAAGAAATGGGCTGACATTAACCTTATGAAGTTCAATGAGGGGACATGCCAAATCCTGCGCCTGGAGTGGAATAACCTCAAGAAAAAGCACATGCTGGAGGCTGACCAGCTGGAAAGCAGCTTTGCAGAGAAGAACCTGGGGGTCCTGGTGGACACCAAGTTGAACATGCACCAGCAATTTTCCTTTTACCACAAAGGTTAACATTATCCTGGGCTATGGTCAGAGGAAAGTTGCCAGCAGGCTGAGGGAAGTGATCCTTTCTCTCTACTCAACACTAGTACCAAGGCCACAGCTGGAGTACTGTGCCCAGTTCTGTGCTCCCCAGTATAAGAGAGGCATGGACATACTGGAGAGAGTCCAACAAAAGGCCACTAAAATGATTAACAGACTGAAGCATCTCTTCTATGAGGAAAGACTGAGAAAGCTGAGCCTAGAGAAGAGAATGCTGGGGTATGGGGGAGGGTGATCAGAGGATCTCATCAATGTAAATACCTGAAGGGGGTATGCAAAGAAAATACAAGTTGCCCAGAGAAGTTGTGAAGTCTCCATCCTTGTAGACCTTCAAAAGCCATCTGGACATGGTCCTAGACAACTGGCTCTAGATGTCCCTGCTTGAGCCGAGGATTTGGACCTGATGAACTCCAGAGGTTCTTTTCAACCTAAACCATTCTGTGATTCATTTTACAGTTAGTCAAGTTGTTTGTTTCACTAGCTAAATTTTTGGTTCTACAGGACATTCACAGTAGCACAATTACAGAAGTCTTTCAAACCTCATTTAGAAAACAAAATATCATATTTCTGTTCATGCTGTATTTTGCTGAACTACCAAAAAAAAAAAAAAAATGTTCATAAAGTCTAGTCTTCATTCCTTTGTGCTTTACTTGACCAACTTAACTTTTCTTGCATGAGGATAGGCAGACCTTTACAGAATATATGTCAACTTAGTTTTTTACTTCATTACTGTACTTTGTAACGGTGTAAATACCTCCATATGTCAGTTGAAAATACCTTGAGCAAAATGTCACAAGATCACAATTGTCTTTTCCATGATGGTACTGTAATGGTATCTCTGTGTGGGTTTCTTTGAGATCAGTCAAAATACATAGGTTTTCTTCTCTATCTATTAGCTTATGTTTTTAACAGATCATTTTTAAAAAAACTCTTTAAAAGTATAACTTTTAATGCTTTTTTACTCCAGTCTTCCAGGTCACTCAGATTTGTAAAACTTTTCTAATTCTTCTTTTTATTGACAGATCATCCTAACTGGAAATTTGAAAGCAAATGCCATTGCCACAGCTTTACCTTTTGTACTCAAGTCCTCAGTGAGTTATTGTTAAGTCACTGCTGATCATCTCTCGTGTATATTTGCACACCTCACTTCCCTAAGAACCAGTCTTTGTAGGTTTACATTTGCAAATATATGGTTTCTATGTGGTTTTCTGATATAGATTTACAAGCCACAATGATTTTTAACATTTATAGGCAAATATGTTATTTCATTTCTATAACTATTTCACCAGATGTTTATAATACTAAGCAAGGTGGAGATTATACATCTTCCTATGGGAAGCTGCAGTAAAATCAATGTGGATATAAAACAGCTCATCATAGTAACATTTTTATGAACAGGTAATCATTCAGGTACTATGATTTATATTACTGTGCATACTATTTTTTTTCATGTAGGTGCTATGAAAAAACTTCCCTTTTCATGAAATCTGATTTTGGTTAATCAGTCAATTTCTATTGATATATCCTGCATATTGTACTAGGATACATCAATGTGATACATACTACTATAAGTCATTTATGTATACAGAATTCCAGTGTGGTTACACTTACACAGTAAATAAGCAGGGAGCTATGTATGACACCTGAGCTGTATTCTTGTCTCCTATGGTGTCCTGATCAGTGACTTTGGAGCCTTACCCACAGTTTCCTAGAGTTCAGCTGACAAGTTATTTCACTCATACAGATTTTGGAGAAGAGATGTTTTTGTTTCCACAATTCTTAGTATGACAATGACTGGAATTGCAGCTAGAAATAATGTAAGGTACTGAACTGAAAAAAAGAAAAAAAAAAAAAAAAGAAAAGAAAAAAAGGGGGAAAAATCCAATATCTTATTTTTTCAATTTCATAGTGTTCTGGTTTTTTCTCTCTTTTTTTCCTCTTCTGTATGGATTTCATAAGCCATTATTATCACACCACTGCAAAATGGTAATATCTGCCTTTTATTTTTCCTCATAAACCATGGATTTGATTTCAAACTATTTTTCTTTTAAAAATTTACTTGCTTAATGTTGAGAATTTTAAAGTCTGCTGCTCAGAATGGCAGTACATTTATTGACTGTATCACTTTTATTATTTCCTACAGTATTTGTCCTCTTTCTAGGATTACTATTATTTTTAATATTTGCCTTGTCAGAGTTTGTGTGAATTCAGTATGCTGTCTATACTTAAGTTTTCATAACACCTTGTGCTTTTTTCCCTCAGTAAGTACAATTTATAACTATGTAAGTGAAATGGCAGCGCAGGCAGAACTAAAAAGAAATATTACATCTCTATGTTTTCATCAATATTAACCCAATATATTGCGACGCATGCTTTGTCTTCACCAATCCAACAGTGATTGCTAAATATGAATAATGACAGTCAAACCATGAGCAATCACTGTTTGTTGTATTATCTACCTATCTGTCTATTCATCCATCACCTCACTATCCAATCACTTCCATAAAAATGAATAGCAATATATTTTGTGGACTTAATGGAGCCTTTGGCATGTCTCCCATTTCAGGCCCAACATTGTTCTTGGTATTTGCTGTGGTTTGTGGTTAACAAAGAATGTCACATTTGAGCCACCTCTCATTCATCAGTCTCATTGGCTACCCTAGACTCCCATGCATAACTGGTATTTCTCAGACTCACTTTTGTTTTTTTTCAAAGCATGGATTTGTTTTTATTTCAGCTACTTCCAGCCCTCTTATTTTTAATTTTTTTGGTCTTATTTTGTTTTCCATTTTTTTTTTAAATACTAATTACTAAATTTAAAATGTCTCTCTGATTCCTCATATCTTAGCTGATACCATCTTCTGAGACTATCTTCCATGAATCATTCATCTGCAATCATTCAATTCAGTTTTATGGAAACAAATCTCCTTTTCCCATTTTTTCTTTTTCTGCCATTCCTCCACTGTTTTCTTTATGGTGTCACTGTCTCTTCTTAAGTAATGCAAAAAGTTATTAAGTCTTGGCTCTAAATCCTTCTAGTTCTTCAGTGGTTATACATATGAAACTGAGCATTTTTCTGGACAGCATAGCTGTACATGGCTATTAAGAAAAGAAAATTCATGCTCTCTTCTGGTCCTATGGAAGGAAATGGAAATGTTCTTGCTGTTTTCTACTGCTTGTCATACTTCATGTATATTTCATTAAATAAAGATTACTACAGTGGTGTGCTTTGCAGCTGCAAGAGAAGCAGCATGTACCTTTCCCTTAAAAAAATATTTTACAGAACTGGCTACTTCATAAATGAATACTATTGATGTTATTCCCTTTCATGATGTATCTAGCAGATGGTGAAACAATGGACTAAAATTAACAATTAGCTAGAATTAATGTCCAAACATTTTCTCATTCCCTGTTTCCCCATTTGTTCATACTGTTTGACTCATCCCCTTTTTCTTTGCTAATCAAATAAAAACCACAGAATTTCTCCATCAGATTTTATGCATTTAACTGAGACATGAAAGTTAGTATCCTGCTTTCTGTAGCTATCTTTGTTGTCAGTGGAGAAACAGACAATTCTGGGGCAGACCAAGTAAGATCAAAATGTATGCCTCCACTCACTTCATATTATGATTGTGCTATAATCCAAAAAGAACAGCATTTGAAACTGTAGCATAAATTGCAGTAGTTAGGTATTAACAATGCTTAGTTGAGAAAGTGATATATATGCAGTGATATGCTTTTAAAAACCAGTGTTGTGTGCTGTGAACTACTGCAGACTAGATGGGTATGTAAAAGTAAATCACAAGACTGTCATAGGGGTCACTGAGAATTCAAAGCATAGGCTTTGAAAGTACAGAAACAAAATAAACACTGCAGTGTAATGCACAGAAATCACCAATTACTGATATAAAATTGTGTAACAAGCTAATGAATCTGCCCATAACTCACAGACTGGCTGGAAGTGCCTTTGTAGCATACACAAGTCAATATAAAAAAACTGATTCTGCAAATGCCATGCTTCAGAATTGCATATGAAGAGATGATCACTCTGCTTTCCTACAATCTATTGCTACATATGTAAATATTGTTCTATTGTCATTAAAGGAAATTTTGTTTAGTATTTGGTCTGAAGCTTTTCCAATTGTATTTGATTGGTCTGGTTATCCATATTTAATGACTTTCTATTTAAACTAGATATAATATTTGAGTTAACTAAACTCAAAATTGTGCAGTTATTTCTACCATCTTCAAAGAAGTACAAGCATCTGAGGATTTTTCATCTGTCACTGACTTTTTTAGTCATACTAAAAATATTAATACACCTATACTCAGTGACCTTCTGACTACTGTTGTGATCATGTTGCAACAGATAGAGACTTTACAACTCCCTGGGTTATTAAAGGAAACTATATTCTATTCAGAAGTAGCCTTTCCATTTATTCTTTGTGTATTCATTCCTGACAGAACAAGGAAACATACAGGGTGTGGTTTTTTTCCTTCATTCATTTTGGTTTTTAATTTGAAATAATGTTTAAGTAAGTAGGTTCTATTACATTGTAGCAAATAAACACTTTTGCAAAATACATGTATCTGTCTTCAGGTCCCTGCCTAGCGTATGAGATCATTTCACTGAAATAATAGATTTAACTGTAGTGTCTAACTTCAGAAATGAAAGGAAAAAAAATGAGAAACTAAAGAATTATAGATGAGACACTTTACTATTAGGCCCCAGAAAAAGTCTGGAACAAAGCACCTAGAAAATAACAAAGAGATTAATATATATGGGGTAGTCTAAACTAAGGAAGGTAAAACTGAATAGAGCTATAACCATCTTCAGGTATATCAAAGACTGCTGCAAATAGGAAAGACAGTTCTGTTTGCTATGCTCAAGGCATAACACAAAACATAACTTTGCAAAAAAGATTGAAATTAATTGTTCAGAAATCCTCTAATAATATTGATAGATCAGAATGGCTTGGGAGATTATGAAGTCTCTGTCTTTGGAGTTCTTTAAGAACAAGTGAGAAAAATACTGGTATGAATGATTGTGGTGTTTTAGCCTTGGTTAAGGTCAAATGCCCACCCCGTTGCTTGCTCACTGCAAAGCTCATCCTGGGAAGAAGGGAGGGGTGGAGGGAAGGTGTTTTTAAGATGTGGTTGTATTTCTCACTGTCCTACTCTGTTTGATTGGAAAATTAAGTGGTGTTGCTGGTGGTGTTCAGATCAAACTGTTGTTCTTTTTCTTCCCCTCATGAGTCTGTCTTTTGCCCATGACCGTGACCGTGACTCATCCATCCCCATCCTTGTCTCGATCCCTGAGCCTTTTCTTGTATTTGCTCCTCCACATCCTGGAGGGGGAAGGAGTGAGCGAGCATCTTCATGGTGCTCAGTTGCCATCTGGGCTTAAACCGGGGCAATATTATAGCAGTTTACAGGTGTTGTTAATTTCCAAAGTCTAAATTTAGTACATAAATTTAGTACATAATGTAAGTTTTCTTCAAGATCTGTTTTCCAGAAGACCATTTTGATAAGTGTTAATTGTATAGTCATCAAGACTATCAAGATATTAACCATATTCTTCCACTTCTTGCTTTTGAGAACTCATGGTAATATTTTGTATTGTAAGGCCTTTACCAACGTGCACCTCTTTTAAATCACATGAAAAAAACTATTTACAATCAGTTGTTGAAAAATATCATTTAAATATGTAGTTTAGTCCAAAGCACATCATCAATGTAAAATAAAATATCTCTTTCAATATAGTGGATTTATTTTCTAAATTGTTGTGGTTTGAGCCTGGTTGGCAGCCAACCACTATGCAGCCACTCTCTCTCCCTTCTCTTCTGGAAATAAGAAGGGACAGAGAGCCAGGCTTGTGGTTGGAGATAGGACTGGGATGGGGAAAAAATCACCCTTTATGGGCACGAGCAAAAGGCGGGGGGGGAGCTGCTCTGCCGTCTCACCACAGGATACAGGGGGGTCTCTGCTCCGGCACACCTCCCCCCTTCTTTCTTCCTCCTTTCCTCCACTGACTTTGGTGTTCACGCAGCTGCAGCAACTCCTCCTCACAAGTCTGACTGCTCGTCACCATGTCCCTTCTTAAATATGTTATCGCAGAGGCGCAGCTGATTGGCTCAGTTTTCCAAAAAGAAGTGGAGCTGACTTGGAGCTGTGGGAGCTTTGAGAAGCTTCTCACAGGGGGCCATCAATATAGCCCCCTCCCCTGCCACCAAAAAAAAAACCCCACCATTTACTCAACTCAGGACAAAAATGAAGAAGATAACTGAACTATCAGGATGAAAAAGAAGACATAAGAAAAATAATATGAGATTTTTAGATGATTTAAAGCACAAAACAGTAAATGTGCCTGACCTTATTAGGTATATTAAATCTATTTTTTATTTTTTTTTTTTTTTTTTTTTTTTAAAAGACAGATTTTCAAACTTGAATGCACTTGCTACAGAGTAATTCACAAGTGAAATACAAAGATGGGAAATCAGCTAATTGGATGTATAATTCTTTGAAGTCAGAATTAATGAAACTAAGATACTATAGTCATCACCAGTTGTTACATGTGCTGAAGTTCTTCAGCTTCTTGTCTGCCTGGGACTGTGTTTTTTAGGAACACAACTTCTTCCCAGGAGTATTGAGGACTGTAAAAGTTACCTCATTATGCAAATCTTGAGATGTTACAGTGTGATAAAATGAACAACAAAATGTTCTAATGAGCAGATGGGTACCATTAGCTTGCAGTCAGCTTTGATGTCATAGTGAGGCCTTTAAGAAATTGCCTAATCTTTTCTTCTCACCCACCCTCCCTCCCTCTCTTCCTTTTTTCCTTCTCTCTTTCCTTTTCTTTCCTCCTTCACTTTCCTTTCTTTCTATTCCTCCCCCCTCCTTCTTCTCCCTACTTCCCTTCTTTCCTTCCCCTCCCACTTTTCCTTCAGCTGATAACATTCAAGATATATGCACTAAATTTTACCTCACAGATAAATAATATAAACAATATAAATGATATAAACCAAGACAACTGAGTTCCTACATGACATGTGCATACATGCTGGCACCTTTTATATCATCTGCATAACATGATATTCAGAGTAGGTCACTCATCCTTTGACTGTACATGTCCATTCTCAAGGCATATGCTTTGACCACTTTTTTTCTATCTGGGAACTCTTTAGAGCTTAGGCTGCTGTTGATCTTATTGACCATAAAGTAGCGTGCCCTCATAATTTCTCCACTAACAAGTGGATTTGGCTTGTCTAGTCATAATTATGCATTCCTGAAATATCAAAAAGGTGTTGAGCTGTAATGGCTTTGTATTAAAAGGGTCACAGTCTGTATCATGTCATCAAGATATATGCATCAGTGCAATTTAAGTGCCAGGACCTGTAGGACAATAAATATGTCATTAATGGGCCCATCTGTTCTTTTGGACTTGTTTTAATTTGTATCAATTATAAATTAATTTTCAGGAAAAAAAAAACTTGTAAAATGTTTTTGGTATCTGTACTGCCTTACGCTACTTCCTAAGTCACTATGCCTGTCTGCATTTCTCAAATGTTATATCCCACTTGGCTCATCCTCCAATGTAAATTTTCCTGTCTGTGTAAGACTGAAGTATCATGGTTCTTGGATATGGTTTGCATCTGTGTTCTGTTGTGGATTTTGTAGACTGTAGGCATACTCTGACTGTAATTTAGAGCTTCTATAATTATACCCATTGTCACAATATTATGTTTATATTGCTTAAATAAAAACTACTGTAGACCTTTGACTACAACACTTGGTTCATTTTTCTCTGTATCCAGAGAAATTATGTGAAGTACTTAAGGAAAATGCAGGCAGAAATTCTACCTCCATCCAACAGAACCCACCTCTGCACTGATCCCCAGGCTTCTTTGAACTGAAATTTTTATTCTTAACATGTCTCCTTAACAACTGTTTCCTACCATAATTGTTTTAAACAGAAAGTGAATGACAATTGCATTCAGATTAAAATGAACAGACAGATTTGTAGGAAGAAAATTGTTCTGAACACCTGTGTTATGTATCTGAAGAAAAAAATGGGACTGAGAAAGTGAAAGGAAGTAAAAAACCCCACCATACTACGTCTTTGTATGCATACTGCCTTTGAATATTAGTACAGAAATCCTGGAACAGTAAGGTTATAAAAATCTCTAAATTACCATGGAACAAAATTTTAAAATATACTTTATGTGGTTTAAAACTCAAAAACCTGTGGAAGTGTTTATTTTTCTCCAGAATTTTCACTTTTGTAACTGAAGGTGTCTTTAATTCATCCACAGGCAGCATTAAGACAGATCTTTCTACAGGGTGTTTGAATGCTCTAAATATTTGGGTAAATGACTAATTTGGCTAAATAACTAATGAGATAAACTGAAACTTCTGTATTCTAAAGACTCTCACAAGACTTAAGATCTGGCCCTATCAAAGAAAAGGCTAACCAAAAATAGATTCTATTATAAACGATATCCTATACTCATTCAGTCATGTTGTTTGGGGTTTTTTTGCTTGTTTGTTGTTTTTATTTTTAATGTATTTATAATGCAGGACTACAACTGTGAAGCCACAGACTTTATCTTATATTAATTTGTAGGACATGGAAGGCAGGTAGAGACTGATTATGAGAGACATCAATTATCTTTATACACAAATGCCTAAAAGAAAAGGAACTTCAACCTGATGTAAATCAACCTAAGTTATATCCCTAGTAAAATTAAGCTTGTAAAAATATATTTTAACTGAATCTCAATGAAAACATATTTTTTGTAGTTCCTTTTCTTTTATTATCTATAAATAAAAATGTAATATTTAACTGTTTCTAGAACTGTTATTTTTTTGTATGCAGGAAACTAGGAAAGCTACCTGAACTTAGAGATAGCATTTTTTTTTTTCTGTTAATTTATGAACATTTAGATGTGCTTAAATCTTCCAAGGCCTTGTTAAAATATCAGTAGTGTGTATATATATATATATAAAGATAATCACTATAATATTTAACACATTCATAAAATGCAGCATTTGCATAATTTTTATGAAGTCCTGTTTTTTGATAAGGTTGATTTCATAAGAAATTTCCATTTTAAACTTCATTCAAATTCAGTTGCAATGTATCATTTTAGAAGAAGTTGGTAATATTGACTGAAACTCATGGCAAAAATCACTGTAGGCCATAGAGTAATGCATGTAATTACTCTTCCTTTCATATGCCAAAGTTGTTATTGCTCTTTCTTTTTCCCTTTTAATAGAATTCTGACTTTCCCAACTGTAACATCAAACACAAAATTTTAAGACTAGGATGTAAAGGAGGTGTGAAAGGAATAGCCTGTGTCCCCGATCCAGCAAAACACTTAGGAAAGCATGTAATTGAGTCTAGTCATACAGTTGCATATTTCTGATATTTCTTCTATGAAGCAATTTTCCTGAAGTGTACATGAGTTTCAGTCAATAACATAAATAACACACAGTTACTGAAAGCTACAGTCTGTGTGTGTACTAATTAACTAAAGCAAGCTAGGGCCCAGTTTGTGGTCATGGAGAAGAATTGGAACAATACCTTAATTTAAAACTCTGAAAAATTAATGATTTAAAAAATTATCACATATTGTGTTTTAATTGTTGATTTAATTTATGCCTAATCATTGAATAATAATAAAAATGGAAAAAACAAACAAACAAACAAACAAACAAAAAAACCCCACAACAGAATGTCGACAAAAAAACAAGAAAACCCTGACCAAAATAAGATGGAATTTTGTGTGATTTCAGAGAGATTCAGGATTTTTCCAGGAGGTTTTATTTTTTCTTTCTTCCTTCTAGATTGAACCTGGAAAAAAATAACTGTGACTCTTTCTCATTCAAATAGCAAAGGCACCCTAGAATAAAATTACTTGAGTTTTTGTCATCCTTGCTGTTCGAAGGACAAATGTGGAAATTGTCTTTTCTCTTGCTTTCTCTATCTTTTAATCTGTAAGAGGAAGAGCAGGAATACAATCATCCTTGATATGTACTCATCATGGTAAGGATAAATAATTATCCTTGAAGTCTTCTTAAAGAAGGTAGAAGGCAATCAATCAGAGGCATGCCAGCTAAAGACTAGGATGACATAAAATTGCAGCAAAAACCTCTTCCTTCTCTGGATAAAATGGTTGCAGAAAACTATACATAGGTGAGGAAGTCTTGAGATGAAACAGGAGTGTCCTGGTTGGGGCTGGACTAGAGTTCCTGTTGGTTTGGCAGCGGGAGGAGTGCTGCAGCACACTGAGACCCCAGGGGCTCCCCAGGTCCTAGTGCCCTCACCTGTGTGCGGGGGCGGGGGGGAGCACAGCTGGAGGGCTGGGCCCGGATTGGCCGATAATCCATGTCATGTGACATTGTGCTCACTATATAAAGGCAGGAGTGGGCTCGGAGGGGCTGCCACTTCTGAGAGTGTGGCTGTGGTGTCTTTGTGTTTGGGATCGTTGGCTGGGAGCAGGTGGGTGTCTGTCGGCAGGTGGTGAGCAGCTGTATTGTACATTACCTGTTGATACTGCTGTCAGTGTATTGTTCTGTTGCTGTTATTAAACTGTTTTTATCTCAACCTGCGAGTCTCCCTTTGCCCCTCTGATTCCCTCCCCATTCCCAAGTGGGGGGAGGGTGGGTGAGCAACTGCGTGGCATTTAGCTGCTAAGTAAGCTCAAACGATGATAAGGAGTAAATTATTTCTTCATTGCATGTCTTTACTTGTTTCTCCAACCCTTCATTTTGGATGACATCCCAGTTGTAAATGGACTTTTCTTTTTATCTTTCTTCTTTTTATCTTTCACCATCTCAAATTATATTAAAAACTGAGAGGATGCAGATAAAAAAGTTGAAAGAAATATAAAGAATCACTTTTCTGGAATCAGGAAATAATTTTTCAAGAAAAAACTAGATAAAAGGTTCTCCAAATGGGAAATAAAGATTACTACTGTTATGTACATATTAAATTAGATTATTTTTTTTTAATTAGTAAGAAATTATAGATTTACTGAAAAAAAATTTTTTACAAAGTATTTCCTAAATTCTAGTGAAGTTTTTCTGTGGTAAATCAAAGTCTATATGTTTTTAAGTATTTCCATATATATATATGAAAGGAAAACAAATTGATAAGTCAAATTTCAGCTTTTCTCTTCAACTCATGTCACCTAGAGATAAATAATACTTTAAATTCTTTCTATGAGCTATACAGATAACCTTAGAAGTATGAATTCTGATGATTATTTGCAGAATTAATTTCATAATCATTGGGGAGTAAAAAAAATGTGAGATGCCTTCTCAAAAACTGAAACTTGAGCAACAGCCATACCTGTGGCTCAACAAACTCCAAGAACACAGTTTCATTTGACTGTCCATGTATCTGCTCTTGTAGCATGACTCAACCAGTAGAAGCATAATCTCCACTCTTTGCATGACATCAGCAGTTTTTAAGGCTCCTTTCTTACCTTAACTGCAGTCTCCCAGTTACCCCCTGACCCCATGCAGAAATTTGTGGTGCATGATGATATGACTGGACTGACTATGTGTGTCTGTGGTTGTGCTGATGGCCACAGAGACAACCATAGATGGTTTTCCTCCTGCATCAGAAGATATAGCCCAGGAGGTGGGGAAGGGCATCTAAGTGGAGGAGGTCTTCATTCCCCCTAGATCCCAAGAAAACTCTATGCAAGATCCTAATTTCCATGTGGCCCTTCCCCAGCTATGTGTCTCTCTCCTTTGTCAGTTCTTGGGAGCTTGGTCTCCCCTGTTAGCCCTCTTCCACTGCAGTTCAATGACCAAGACCCCTGTCATGTGCTCTATGTCCACATTCAGTCATCTAAGCACTGATGGTTGCACATATGTTGAGGGGGAGGATGGAGGGGTCATTTGTTATTCCATATCAGAGAACCCTTTACAAAGTGAAATGCTCCCCTAGGAATGTGTTGCACTTTATCTTCAAGGCACAGTCAGAAGACTTCACCCAAGGAAGGAAGGACACTGGCCCCTCAAATATCAAAAGAAGGTCCCAGCCACACCACTCCCTGAGATCTGTAGCACCCACCTCCTTCTATGGCACTGCTGAAGGAGTCTGCTTGATGACAGAAACACTTGCAATTCGGTAGGCAGACTGTCAAACCTGCAAAGGGTGGCAGGCAGAGATCTTGGAGGATGAGGAGGGAAGGATGAAAGGTTGATTATTGGGGGTTCATGGAGGATGAGGACACATCATATGGTATAAGTTTATAAGCTGATTGTGCTATGTGTCATTCAAATCCCTGCTGGTCAGTCCTCTGGGGATATCCACAAAGAGGGCTGAAGCCTCCTCTCTGGGACAGAGTGGCAAGAGCATATTACAGGCCCAGCTGTAGAACAAAGTGCAATTAAACAGAGTCTACTCTCCCCTTGGACACCTCCACAGAACAGTGGGTGCTGCTGGAGTGCTCTGCTCCTTCCCTACCATTCCCTGGTTTTCCATTTTTGCCTTTGATCCTCGCACTTCCTCCCTTTATTTCATTTGTTGTTTCTTGTAATGATTAATTTATCCAAATGTTATATTACTTTAACTTTCCCTTTCCATGGAAAGCTAAGATTTTGAGTCTTTTCTAGGGTTAGGTGCCAGCCTAACCCTAAAGAAGAATCAACACAGGCCAAGGCATTTGAAATTTATGGAGAAATGTGAACATGGCCACTGCTCATGGTCCAATCTCCTCAGGCTCCTTCACCACCTCAAGCTGTCTTATTAGAGATGTTACAGGATACTTTAATTGTTTGTAAATTTGACTAAACCTTTCTTGAGCCTATTGGTATTGCCTCCTTCTATAAACTTAAGTGGCAAAAATTTTCATCAAACTTCTCTGTATTCTTCTTGAGATATGAAAAAAAAAAAAAAAAAAATAATGAAGATATGATTGCATCAAGGCTTTACCTGTGCCAGAAAGTGCCTTCCATCCTTTCTCAATGGCATTGTGAATGGAATCCAATAATTTTTTGGCTTTTCTATCTTCCACAGAATGATGAAACAATACTTCCAGAAAATTTTCAACAATAACTTGAAGATCACTAAGTTGATTAAGGGGCTAAAGCATTTTTCATATGAGAGATGGCTGAGACAGCTGGGACTGTTCAGCCTGAAATAGAGAAGGTTGAGGAGGGATATTAGCAGTGTGTTTAAAGTATAGATAGAATGAAGAAGAGGGAGACAAACTCTTGTCAGTAGTCCCCTTGACAGAACAAGAGGCAATGGGCACAAACTGAGACACATGAAATTCCATTTGAACACATAAAACACTTTTTTACTATGAGGGTGATGAAACACTGAGGTAGGTTTCCCAGAGACATTGTGAAGTCCCCATCTGTGGACATATTCACAATCTGACTGGGCAGGGTCCTGGGCAGCCTTCTATAACTGACCCTGATTGAGCAGGGGGTTTTAACTAGATGATCTCAAGAAGTCTGCTCCAACCTCAACATTTCTGTGATTCTTCAGCTTCTTTTCTGAGTTATATTTGAGAAATCAGCAACTGTCTTAAATAATTTTGGCCTAGAATTATTATCGTTTACTTATCTACACTAAAGCTCATCAATATTTTTTTTTCTGCTCAGTTTTGTGCAGTTCTCCTGAGGTTCTTCATGTTTGGCATGCCAAATGGCTACCTGAAAGAGCATGATTTTATCTGCAGACTTGGTGATAACACTGCTCATTCTTTTCTCCAGATCACTGTTGAAAATGCTGAATAAAATCAGACACAGTGTTAGTCTTCAGGTAATACATGAGTGACTTCTCTCTATCCCGAAATAATGAACATTAACTCCCATCCTTTTCTCCCTGTTCTTTAACTAGCTTTTAATCCTTTCCTCCAGTTCCACATAGCTTTGTTGTTGTAGTTTGGGAATTTGTTTTATTTTGTTTTGTTTAAAATGTTTGAGTGGAACAACACTACAGGCTTTAAAAAAAAAAATCAGTTGTATTATGTACTGGATTTCTTTTTTTCATATGTTGAATGATGAGCTTTCAGAATTTCAGCAGACAAGTGAGGCAGCATTTCCTTTGACAGAAGCCATGCTGACTGTAATAACATCCATGTTTGCTGTATGCTTGGTGATCTAAAGTTTTTTTCACAGAACTACTGAAACTGATATTCTTTATACTACACCAACATATTAAGGCTCTGATAATAAACTAGTTTGTTTGAATTATTTCCAAACCTTTAGCATATGGGACAACACTAACCCAATTACTCCCTGTAACAAACTAATGTTTCTAAGTTTCTTTTCTTTTCTTTTTTTTTTTTTTTTTTCATCAGCTCTATTTTCCTTCACTACCCAGTAAAATCTCCAGCTATTCTGTGTTTTCTTTCTAATCTGTATTACTGACCCCTTCCATATCCGTACCTCTATGTCTTACCAGGCTTCCATGTTATCCTCCATGTCTTGTAAGTCAGCACTGAAAATAGATTTTCTTCTCCTTCCTGATTTATTACTCCATACTTAATTTCCTACTAGTTTTCACTTACTGGAAACTTACTTTTAGACATGTAGCATGACACAAATCTGCTCTTCCCCTAGTTTTGCAGGCCTGTAATGATCCATTTCCCAGTGACTCCTGCTGCCCAAAGTACCAGTTGTAAACTCTTCATGATCACCAGTCATCTTAGGACTGGTACAGAGAGAGGAAGTTGCTGGATCCACAGATAAACCTGACCCTTATGCTCCACACCTGTACTTTGGAACTGATGCATCCATGGTTCTGACATCTCTAATGAGGATAGACTAATATAAGAAAACTTATATTTGAGGCCAAATTGTATCTCATCTGTCATTACTGACATTTTAAATTTACCTCCCTTGAGGCAGAGGGGATTACAGAAATTAATTTAAAAATATCTTTTGTAATTCTGCATATAAAGGTTTTGGGATATTTTTCTCTATAATGTGACTTACAGCTGGGAAACTCAAAATGAAAATTTAAACCTATAATCCTAAAAATGTTTTTAGCTAAAAATATATTTTAGGCTAGTATGGAGAATTTTGCATGACTTTGAACAAAGCATACACATTCTCATAAAGTGCAATGCTTTATTCATCATTATAATAGATTCTTAGAATTGAAATATTTTTTAAGATTATATTTCCTTTTCCAAGATTTTAATCTTTAAAAAATGAACTATTAACTCATAATTCTATAAAATTATTAATTCAAATGTAAACTATTTCAGCCACAGTTGCAGTAGTGTCAGAACATTGTAATACTTGTATGCAGACAACTCAAAAAAAAAAAAAGAAAATACAATGTATGGAGAGGGTTTTTAATAAAGAATGTTAAACGTGTCCACATTGCAATGTGAAAAAAGTGGAAATAAAATCTTATTTCCTTTTAAAATTCTAGTTATTTTAAATATAGTGTTTAAGAACAGAGCAATTATGGCAACAACATTCTTGTTTTCATTAATGCAATTAGGAGTATTACCTAAATTTAGATAAATAAAACACAGGAAAATACATGTGAGCTAAATATTTATCAAATTCTTACAATGAGGGGTAAGATTTAGGTTAAGACCAATTGCTCCAAGAAAGTTTCTCTGAGGAAATAAAATTTTTAGCCTGTAGAATAATGTCATGTGTAAAATAACCTCTCAGGTTAAGATACGCACATCTACTTAATTGTGTGGTTACATGTTTAAATAGATCAATGAATGCATGCATCTGGTCTTCATGTTCCCACTATTTTCAGTTATGAAGAAGCTAATATTAGTCAGTAGATCTTGGAGAGTGATTCAGCTAAAGCTAAACACCAGGAATTGGGCTGATTAAATCTCTTAACTCCATTTTGTTTTGACTAGATATTAAGTACCTGCAATAGGATCTTGGACACCTAGCTCTCATACCTGCATGTAAACACTTAAATCTAAGAATTTTAATTTTATGGCTGTCTGACTGTGACACAAACCAATGTGAGGTGAGATGAATCTCCAGAGCTTTGCAAGTTCAAACTTGGTAGTGATGACAACATTTTGCATGGGAGACCATGATATGAAACTATATATTATAAGGAGTTGTTTTTTTCTTACAACTAGTTACACTCACTGTGTTCTGTGATTCAAATAAGAGTAGTACTAAGAGACTACAAATCAAGTGTAAAAAGTTTGTATTTTTTCAGAAGGCAGGAAGAGTTTGGAGAAAACCAGCAAACTTAGAGGTCATAAAGGGGATAGAATAATTTGGGTATGTCATTGCCACAGATATTCATACACCGGAGTTTCAGTCATTTTAATATTTTTTACAGATTATTTCTAATTCCATGTTCAGTGCTACCAGTACTTCTTAGTTAATAACATCTATAAATATAAATAATTTTCTCTTACTACTTTTGCAAGGCCATATGCAGACATTATTTTATTTCCCTTGAAGAAATGTAAGAAAAAAAAATATAGAAATTACAGGAATAGAAAGTAATTTAAGAATTACTAGTGAACATCTCTAGTGAAGGACAGGTATCCAAAGAGTGGAGACTTTCTGTCTGTAAGGAGATGGGAAAGATTAGTCTGATTTGCAGTCTGATAATACCTTGTTATATTCTATCATCTCATTTCTGCGCAGTATGGTAATGCAGTAAGGAAACCAGGGGAGCTGATGGATTAGAATAAAAAAAACATATTACTTAATATAGTAGAAGTTCTGTAACCTCACAAGAAACTAATTCATTTAAAGTCTAGAGTGCAATTGCTTTTGTGACTTAATTTAGTTAAGATATAGTGAAAATTATATTGCTTCACCAACTACTAAAAAATGACAATCGCTTATTTAAAAATAAATATACTTAATTTAATAGACGTAATAAAAAAATATTCAGAACTTCATTGTGTGGTATGATATTAATAATCTTGTAGGGAAAAAAAACCTTCCTTGAAGAAGAATATGTTGGAAAACTATTAATTTGCAGAGAAAAAAAAAAAAACAACAAAAAACCAGGGATTTACTTTGTCCTGAACCAAACCGTCACATCAGCTAATAGCAATAACTAGAGTGGTCATATATCTGCCTTCATAAAAGGTATCTTCTACAGGCTGATATGCTCTGTGGACACTAACATATAGCCTAGAGTATGGTTGGATCTCAGCTTTTAATAAATTTTTAGACAGTAATAAAAAAAACAAAACATTTTTACTTCTTTAAAATAAAGCAGCTATTAAATTAGTTCTGGGGGGTTTTTTGTTGTTGTGGTTTTTTTTTTAATTTATTTTTATTTTATTTTATAGGGAAAATTAATGTTTCAAATAATGATGTAAGTGTACAAATACAAGCCCAGATAATGAAATACAAACTGAAAGTGATAAACTTTTCATCCAAGTTTTTAAGATGAGACTGCTGCCAATATTGACAAAAATAAATAAATAAATAAATGTGCTTTTGTAAAACTGAAGACAAGGGAAAAAAACATTTCCTGAATTGAGTCATTTTGTAGTATTCTGCTCTGAATTTCATCAGCTAAACTGTTCACTTCAACACAGCTCAAGAATATATCCCCAAAGTGTCTTAAAAGCAATATACTTGAAATCTGTACAGCACACACAAATGTTTGCATGTTGCTGTGTATTTCCAAGTTATTTTAGAGATGACAGTCTTACTTCTCTTTATAATAAGACAATTTCCACTTTCTACTGTAGAACTAGGTATTGTTATTCATCTCATGGTCAGTAATGTTCCCCATTTTTTTTGATAATTTGTTACAGTTCATTTTGTTAAAGAGGTACTAGTTGGCATATTGTATTAGAGTTTTAGTGAAATGCACAATTTACTTTCCAGGGTCTAGATTTACATTTAATCTTGATAAAGGTCACTGGAATTTGCTTTGACATACTGTTAACAATAGGGAAACTCGAGCTCATGTTACCTAGCTCCTTTGAAAGGATCACTGAGCTGCTCAGTAATTGAAGATACACTATTTAGTAATTAACTGTAAACTACAAGAAACATAAATGTCTGGCGTTGTCCCAGAGTAAATACATTGTCTCTTGTAAAGTGTTAAGAGAGATATAACAGATAACTAGATTGAAAACAGCTCTGCAGAGAAGGACTTGGGTGTATTAGTGAATGGAAAACTGACTATGAGACAGCAATGTGTGCTTGCAGCCCAGAAAGTGAACCATGTCCTGAGAAGTATAGTCAGCAGATCAAGGGAGCTGATTCTGCCCCTCTACTCTGCTCTGGTGAGACCCCATCTGCAGTGCTGTATCAACATCTGGGTCCCCAACATAAGAAATACATAGACCTGCTCGAGTGAGTCCAGAGGAGTACCATGAATATGATCAGGGGGCTGGAGCACTTCCCCTATGAGGACAGGCTGAGAGAGTTGGGGTTGTTCAGCCTGGAGAAGAGGAGGCTCCAGGGAGACCTTCTAGTGGCCTTCCAGTACTTAAAGGATGCCTGCAGGAAAAATGAGGGGGGGGTGTCTTTATCAGGGACTGTAGTGATAGGATGAGGGGTAATGGTTTTAAACTGAAAGAGAGTAGATTTAGATTATATGTCAGGATTAAATTCTTCACTGTGAGGGTGGTGAGACACTGGAACAGGTTGTCCAGAGAGGGTGTGGATGCTCCCTTGCTGGAAGCATTCAAGGCCACGTTGGATGGGGTCTTGAGCAACATGATATGGTGGAAGGTGTTCCTGTCCATGTCAGGGGGGTTGGAACTAGATGATCTTTAAGGCCCCTTCCAACCCAAACCAGTCTATGATTCTATGATTTTATGATATATTCAGTCATGATATTGATTGATTATATTTAATATTGAGTTGATAAACAATTATTTATAAATCAGTTATGGTTTGTCTACTATTAAATGTAAAAAAACCCCATTTTGTTATGTAGGAATATTATCAAAACTCATAGGAAATTTTAAAAAATATACTACTGAAGTGTGTAATGAAATCACACCAGGAAAGTACATTTAAGAAAACTTAAATTTACTAGGTCAGACAAATGAATTCATGTTATTTGGTGTAGTTCCAACAAGTCTTTGTTGTGTATATCTCTTTATTAATAGGTAGGATAGATTGATCCGTGTCATGTTTGTAAGAGCAAATTATAGCGCTCTGTACTAGAGTTATCTAGAAGTCAGTTGACAATTGTCTAAACTGCTTTAGCCTCAAAAAACATATGAAAATATCTATCACATATTCTCATCATCTAACCTAATGCTATTTACCTTAATTCTCAAACTAGAATATTCCTTCATTGCAGAAGTAGTCTCTTCAGGGCCTCAGTTCCCTGAATCACTCTCTGGAAACACAAGCCCCCTAGAAAACATAGTCTTAATTAAGGTACCCTAATCACACATGATGTGAATGAAATGTTGTGAACTTATTGACTCTGAATTTAAAACAATTACTAAGGAAGCATGTATTCTAGAAGGATCAGAGAACAGGGATATGGGCTTCACAGTTTTATTTTCACATCTGGGTTGTAGGTGACTGACAGATATTATGGTCTCTGACTGTGGCAGGTGCCCCATCACAAAGATGGGGCTTTCAGACTGTTGAAACAGAGTGATTGCTGACTCTTTTCATGACCCTGTTTTCATATTTATAAGATAATTGGGGCCCTTAGCCCGTAAGAGCTGTCATTGATCAGATTTGGCTTGGGTATAAACAGAGTCCTGTTGGGGAGCCATTTTGAGCCAGGCCTCTTTGGAGCCATGAGGCTGCAGTTGAGGACTCTTCTCTTGGGTCTGGACACTGCCCGAGGAAACTCCTCAGGGTTGATGAGCCCTCACTTGTCAGGTGAACGATTGCTCATTTTGGATTATCATTTAAATCCGAGGAATTCCAAAGTTGTCTGTGTAGTAACAGTTTCATCTCACAGACATACAAACCTGTAGTGTATTAATGTCTGCTGGAATGCTAACTGATTTTTCTCAAAATAAAATTTATTTTGAGTATTTTTCTTGTTTATTTTGAGAACCCTGGCAACACTGGCATAGAATAGGTATGTAGTCTGGAGAAGAGCTGAGCCTTTTAATCATCAAATCAGTTTCACCTGCCATTAATTTGCTTCACTTGGATACACAAAAAGTGAGGACAAGTGCTGCTTGTGGGCTGTGGTGAGAGTACAGAGGAACAAAGTGTCTACCAAATGGTAGTTTACAACAGAGGTTAAATGTAACAGAGGATGCTGAGGAAGACTAAAACTCTAACTTTGAAATTTCTACTTTAATTTGCCTTAAAAATACGTTAAAAATAAGCTGTAGAAGGTATAAAGAAAAAAAAAATGAGCTGGAATTCTCTTACAGGAAGTATTTTATAAGAAAAAATAAACATTTTTGTGATACTTGAGTCATGGAAGAGATACAAACTCTTATTCTGTACATGCTGTCACAGATTTTAGGGTACATTTGAAACAAGTGTGAAATCTACATGAAGTGATGAGATTAAAAAAATCATCATAACTTCATTAAAATTCTAAATACAACATACATTTTCTTTATTCACTAAAAACTATGGCCATTTCAGCATCATTCATAAAAATGGCCAAAAATCTTGACCATACTTTTATCATTCTAGTGACATTGAACAGCAATCAGGGAATATTTCACAAGATGTTTTTACAACTAAGGATCATAATCCCCACCATCTACAGCTTTCTCTGAGGAAACTGTCATTCTTAACAAACTGTTTTATTAAACCATAGTCATTCAGTTTAAAAACAAACAAATAAACAAAACCACCAAACAAAGCAACAAAATAAATCACAAATGAGAATAAAATAGCCTGGAAAAACATAATCTCTAATTGCCTTTTTCTCTTCCGCATTCTCATGTCCCCGTTTTTATCATCCCTGCCTCCCCCAAGAAACACTAAAAAACAAATTCTGTAGCAAGAATATCTCTTCAGACTGACCTTTTTGCTGACCTGACAGTGCAACGTCTCAGGACTTGTCTGGTTTGTTTGAATCCCTGTGACTGCTGCCTCCCCTGCTCCAGATTCAGCTCTGAGAATGGCCCATCTGGGGAGGGGGTGACCCCATCCCCACCTCAGCCGCTGCCTGATAAACCATAACCTTTTGCAGGGAGTGGTTGGGAACCGCTGCTAGGCTGCAGCTGGCAGTCTGGGAGAAGGAAGCATATAATGATGTGAAAACATGTAAAAGTAGTCTGAGATGGACCCTTGACTGACAGGGAAGAAATTTCCAGCATGAATGTCACACTCCTCCTGACAAAGACCCGAGGATGTTGATGACTTGCTGTAATTCTTGCCCCCTCTTCTTGAGGGAGATTGTTGTATAGCTCTTGGGACCAAGAGGATCACTGGGAATATAAGCATGATACCAAACTAAAAAATAGATAGTAAGAAGACATTTTTGTATAATATTTTAGGGGTATTATTATTCTTAAGGCTTTGGGTATTAACCTGGGCTATGAATATTAGTATTAGGCAAATTGAATTATTAGGCTGTTAAAACACTAACTGTACAAACAATAAATTCTTCTCTCCAAATATATATAGTGAAGTTCTTTTACAATTATGACCTTTTTCAAAGTACTGCAGTTGTAATTCACTGATTAAGTGAACAAATCATTTTAAACTAAAGCACCTGGATCATGGAGCTCTAGCAAAGTGGCTCCAAGCAAAACCACCTCATTCTTTTAGTATCTTCTGTCCCACAAATGAGGAGGGAACTCATTATGACCTCTAAAGAATCTAATTGTACCATTGGGGAAGGCAAGAAATGTAGGTCTCCCTTACAGGAATATGTGAAAAAAACCCAATAATCTCACATGTTCTACAGAGGGTTGTTTTTTAATCACTTCTTTTACCTCTCATTTTCCCACCTAAGGAGTAAAAAGCCCCTCCAGATTAAACAAAACATATTAAAATGGAAAATTACTGCTCTTAATCCACCAAATACTTTCTAGGGTAAGCACACTGAGCATTACCAGTACAGAGGAAGTTAAGATATCACTATTTCCTGCAGGCTGTCAATGAGTCACATTAATTTTCTATGCATCTTCAGAACAAGACCTCAACATCCATCAGAATTTCTGAGACATCCTCCTTGTTAAGGGATGTATAAAAGGCACCTGCTCTGGGGCCTGAGAATCCTCTTTCTCAGCTGCTGGAGCCCAGCCCAGTGCACCCAGAGATGCCAGTGGATGCAGCTGTTGCTTTCCAGTTTGCAGGCTCAACCACTAGCAAAGATTAATATAAGCCAGAGATACACACATGCAGAAAGCACTAAGAAAGCCAGCTACGTAGACTGCCCACAGAGTGCTGCCTTTAACAACACCCACATATAACGCTACCAGAACTCACATAAAACCTATGTATGAACAGCCAAATCCCAGTCCTCCTCTCTAATCAAGATTGGAGCTCATTAGTGATAACATACAGCCCCTGACTCTCTAGTTCAAAAGGACAGACACATTCATGGACCCCTTGAATAGCAGCATGGGACCTCAGCTCATGTAATATTGATGCCCAGATCCTGGGACTCCTACTCACCATATAGTCCAGCTTGAAGTCTGTTAATTAATTACACATACATGCATGCTCACACATGCACGTGTGTACACACAGAGGTTAAGAGAAAATATAAACATTCTTGTCTTCCCAGTGGCTTGTGCCCAGGCACAAAGGCCCTATCACTCTTGGTCCCTTCTCCACCTGATGATGCTGGGACTCACCTGCTCCAGTTGGCACCAGGCATGGGAGCCACTATCACCCAAGGTCTGACATCAGTCACTGGCACTAAATTCACTCACTGCAGACACATGTTCTTATGATCTATGATCTCCCTTCAGCTGCTGATGCTGAGACCCTCATTCATATCAGCTGCTGGCACCACAGACATTAGGACCATTATCACCAGTGGTTTAACTCCAGTTGCAGACCCCAAATTCAGCCACTTTCATCTCCAGCTTCTGGCATCCAGACCTTACAGCATCACAGATGGGGAGTGAGATTACATGGGAAGAGAGTTAAGAAAGGATTTAATAAGAAGAATGAATATACTGCAGTGATTTGGTGCAGGGCTCAATCAGACAAGTGAACTGACCAGAAACTGCTTACACACTACCAGACTATTTTATACTTTCTCCCTCTCTACATCCACTCTGTACTTGTTTAGCTCAGATCCCCTTCCTCTAAACATTCCTTAATAAGTCTAAGGGTGCAAATTCTGGTATGAGTTAGAGTATACAATCATAAGAATAATGGCATGCCTAACATTAGGTGTTTGTTATTAAATTAAGTTAAAAGTGTTCCAGAAAAATGAGAGTTTTGAGAGCTCAGTGAATAAACTAAACAACTAATAAAAAATAAAAAAATATGTAACTGAGATGAACACATAGAATACTAATCCACTAGATCCATTCTATCATTGTGAACACAGCTTGGACAAAGCAACTTTTACTTATTTTGAGTGAATACTTGTAAATAATAATCAGAATTATAAATATAATTTTATTATAATTTTATTTACATTTCATCAATTTACAGTAACGAGGATATTTCATGCTTTTATTCAGATCACGTAAACTAGTTACTGCCAGAGACTTATCTCATTTTGGGAAAAAGATATGTCAAAGTTGCTGCCAACCTCACACACTTAGAATAACATTTCAGATACAAGATTCGTAATTCCATAACTCTTCTCATCTGAGAATACAGTACAGCCACGACGAAATAACAATAGAAGAATGTATGTCTGTTTTCATATAAAAATGTCTGTTTTCATATGGGTGGGGTTTTTTAGGTAACTATTCTTGAAATTACCTTAGTGCTAGCAAACACTTTTACACAGCATCACAGGAAGAAACGTAGACTTAAAACAACCACATTTGGTCAGAAAATATTTGCAAAATTATACTGTATTTTAGTCATCCAGTCCTGTTGCAAAGTAAGCTGATGTACTGTATACTTTCCTGTTACAACAGGACCATAGGCAATTTATATCAGAGGAAGAAAAGAGAGGTAAATTCCTGAAAGTCTGCCTTCTCCTCCCATGCTACTTATTATGCTTAGGAAGAAGAAAGTATTCTCAATTTTCTTTTAGCTAATTGGAGAAGAAAAAGGGAGCTAATTCACACTTATAGTCTCTTGTTCTCCTTCGCAATCTTTACCAGCTACCTGGAGAGTAGGTTGCAATGATCACTGCCATCCACTAGAGTTGAGTATATTGAACTGTTTTTGTGTCATTATTGGTTTGAGTTTACTGCATCTGGAAGGTTGTTCCTCCTGTCTCCTCCCCTCCTCTCCCTTATTAGGTCAATATTGCAAGGATACAAAAGATTTTTCTGGGGAAAATTTCAAAAGCAATGTGCAAACACAGTTTGGGTGAAAGGGGCAAGAGTAAGTGTTCTGGAAAGATATAGACCATTTATGAGGGAAAAGCTAGTTCTAGAAAACTTTACTAATGGACCTTACTCCTTTGAAAAAGAAGGGGTTTTTTTAGTTTTCCCAGAATGCTGCCAACCATGATGTCATCTACAGTGAAAGAAAGGGAGAGAAAGGAAAGTAATATAAAACAGATTTACTAGGAATTTAGAATTAAGCATGTCTACCCCATTTTTAAAATTATATTTCTACACAGACTTAACTAAAATATCAGCAAGAATGTTCAGTCTTTCACTATGAAAAAAAAGATTGGCTCTTGGATCCCTCTAACTCCATCATGTTTTTTTTTTTCTTCTTTGTTTGTTTTTCTTTTAACTTTACATCTAAATGTAATGATTTGTTTATATTCTATGATTGTCAGGGATAACTGATTCTTCCAAGAAAGAGACTTTTTTAAAAGTTTTACTGCCTTTGGATATTTAAGTGCTAGCTTTATACTTAGCTCATTCTTAAAGAATGTTTTTCTGAATATTGCTAATTCTCTTATACCAACACAGTAAATCTTTTCTGTGGAGTACAATTAATAATATTTTAAGTATGGCTGCTATCCTGATCCCCAGGAAAAAGTGTTTACAATAGGCTGGCTTTAGATACATTTTCTGATTCAAGCTTTTCCCACAAAAAAATCTTATTTGTCCAATATATCATAAAAAAAATGATCGGTTTCTGAGACTTGTTTGTTTGTTTTCAATTAGGACATGCCACTAAAACATGAGATTATTGACTCTAAATTATTTCCATTTTATTTTTCTAGCACATTTATTAAAAGGATGCTGAAATTATGAATACAAGATTCATAATCATTCTAAACCATCCAGCAAGAACTTCTGATCTTATTCTTGTGAACTCTGCATTTAAGAACCAGTGAGTTAATGATTATGAGTCTTCCTTTGTCATACTGCCAACAGGAGAAGGATACTCACAGATGAAAAGCCTCGATCATTTATATGGTTTTACTTTAGTACATGAGTATTTTATAATAGTCACATGGAAGTCTGATTTCTTTATTTTACAAAACCGATTTTTAAAGAATCTAAGGAAATTGCAGACTGTGCAACAATCATCTAAAATAAGTGTTTTAACAAAGCAAAAGTTCACACCATTATTATAATACAAGAAAACATTATTATAAGACAGGAAACAAAATTGATTCTTACCTGTAAAGCCCTTGTCACATTCACAAAGAAAAGTGTTTGGAGTAACATTGCTGCAGTTACCATTGAAACATGTATGTGGCTGGCACTGTCCATCTAATTGTGTACAATTTTTACCTATTAAAAAGGGATAATAGGTACATTGAACTTTAGTAAATATTTATATTTTTTCCTGAAATGTCAAATTTATATGCAAAGTAATATTTAATTATATTAAAATTGTATATATGTTTATTTAAAATGGTTATTAAATTAAATACATATATATAATTATATTTAATAATATAGTAGGTGGATAGATTGGTATTGGATAGATTGGTATGGTAGGTGGATAGATTAGTATTTGTGCTAGCCTTTGTTGTAGTTTTCACCAAAATTACTGAAGTTCTAAAGCAATGCAGAAGGTTATTCAGCTGCTGTAGTATGAGCTACTGTGCTCAACCTCATCTGCCATATAGTTACAAATTCACATATAGCTTAAAATGCAGAAATGTTATTAGTACTGTAGTATGTGTTTCTTTTTGACATACATCTAGCTTACAGTTTCTTCCAGAATTGCAAACAAAAGATGTTTTCATGCAGAGTGCAATTTGACTGAGTTTTTCTTAATATGAAGCTTTCTGGAATTTACAGATCCAATTATTCCATTATTACTGTTTATGCTACTTCAGCATATGGGTCTAAATACTGTATAATTATGCTTGCCACTTGAATTGTTGCTATGACATTATTCACACTTTCACAAATTTTAAAATTTCTAATAGACTTTATATTATGGATGGCACTTTTTTCCTCCACTACTCCTGTGTAACCACGTCCATAATATATGATAGTTTAATCTCCCAGTACTACTTCTTTACATAAAGCTTATTTACTGGACCAGTATTGCCAGTACAAAATTATGGAATTAGCCAACACTGTCCCATATAGACCAACAGAGTATTTTAAGCATTGATTTTTGATAACATTAAGCATGATGATTGTTTTTAACAGAATTGCATGTGAATCTCTCCATTAATTTGAATTAAAGTAGTACCAGACACTTTTTATTATTATTATTTTCAAAGCATTTTACACAGCCCCTGGAAATCATAAAACAAATAGAAAATATACTGCATACCATCAACATTTTCCACTATTTTACTAAATTTTGAATAATTATACAAATATTTTTCTCATAACATTGACTTAATCATACCTGCATAATTGTCTATTTTCTAATGCATTAGTAATCAAATTATTATGCAGTTTGGAAAACAATTAAACATAAATTACAGCAAACTTCATGCAACATAGCCTTTACTTCTGTTTTCTATTAACCTCATTCATTCCTGACTGTTTCATAGCAACTGAGCTGTTTCATAGCATAGCATTGCTATTGCAAGAGCACAGAAGTGCAGTCCATCAAAGGAACATTTCCACAATTCTGCTCCACAAGTACAAAAAGATCTACAACAATATTTTTTGTGATGTGAATGAATATTTCCGGTACCTTCTAAAGAATTCCCAAAGTCCATTATTCTGAATGCAGGAACAGAATACCCATAATTTCCTTCATCCCCTGTCATTCCTCCGTGAAATGGAGATAATGTTTAGGTAATAATGTATCTATTCATCTGCACTCTCTGGTAGTTGAGTCCCAAACCCAGATTCAATTTCTCCAATCAGTTTTGAGTAAGTACCTCAATATTTCCTAGATAAATTAGGTGAATTTTTTCATTTGTGAAATATTTAATTTGGTAATAATAGTATATTTATCAAAGTCCTTTTGAAGGAAACACTACAGCGCAAAATAGTGTGGAAGAACAACACAAGTATTTTGTTTTGATTACTCTTCAAATTAAATGTTTGATTTTTCAATTGAAAAAAAATTTTGATTTTAAATTTTTTTCTGATGTAATTTAAAAAGTCTTTAAACTGAAAAGGGAGGTTTAATGGCAAGTTGAATGAAATACTAATTTCAACAAAATAAGTTGTTGGTTTTCAGCAGTTTGGTTAACTACTTTTTAGGAAGCTTACTCCAAATCATTTCTGTTATTTGGTGTAAGAACTTGAACTGCTGAAAAAACAAAGTTACTTCTGTAAATTCACACGTACTTATCTGTCTCGTGCTTAAGTGGGAAAGAAGCATAATAAGTACTTATTTTGTATTTCACCACATTACATACATGAATGTAAGCAAGTACAAACTGTCTTCAAATGACTGCACAGTATCATGTGACTACATGTAAAAGAGACTCAGTACAGGTATGGTAGTGGCAATGGAGAATGAAATTATACAAAATCTTGCTAATGATGTTCTCACTGTTTTATTATCCACTAAGGAAAATGTATTATCTATGTAACATTTATTTCTAGAGAGGAAAAAAAATACCTGAAAATTTTGGAGGACATGTGCATTCGTAAGAATCTCCAGAAAGTTCTGATTTCTCAGTGCAGGAGGTATTGTTGTGGCAAGGTTTAGTGGAGCAGATATCAAACTTCTGGCAGAATTTTCCAGAGTACTGTGAGAAACAATAGCAATTATATGCTTTTTCCCAAACATGGCTTAGACATTTTCCATGCCCAGAGCATAATGGTGTGTTTGGAGACTGTTGGCAAAACTGCTGTTTCACGGTTATGTTCAGACGAAGGCCCATGTTGCACAGTAGCGGGCCTCTCTTATGAAGCTCTGCAAAGTAATGAGTTCCAACACTAAGCCAGTTAGGGTCAACTTGGTGCAGTCCTCTTATCTGGACAAAAATCAACTGCTCTTGAATGAAACCAGCTTTAGGGCAGTTAATAAATTGTTCCTTGGAGACATTTACCAAATTCATTCCATAGGACTGGAAGGATGGCTCAGAGGAGATGAAGAGACTATCACCTAATTGAAGCTGTAAGGGACATATCTGAGGGATACTGAGATTTTGTTCTTCTGAGATTTCCCTGTCAATACTTTTATTCATATTCCAGCATTCGGTGTAAAAGTCTGAACAGATGTTTTCCTTTGGTGTCCATTTTATTACATTAATTTTCGGTTCCACTCGCCATTCAGCAGTCATTTGTCTCTCACATATTACCTGCCCATTTACAATGCATAGTTGAAGAAAGCATGCTAACATGCAAACTGCTGATTTTGTAGTCATTGTTTCACCTGGCAAATGAGAGTTGTCTTTCACACCTGTTTCATTGTTGAGGATAGCTTCAGAATACTTTTTCCTTAAGGTTCATCTGTATTTTCCATGTCAGCCTAGGACTTCAAACAGAGAAAAATATTTCTGTTTTCTCACCAAATACAGTTGAATTTCAAAGCCTCATTACAAAAATAGAAAATATACAACTGACGTGAAACTGGAATAAGTCCAATATACTAATCAGAACCACACCACTGTAACTAAAGTCATATTTTTCCTATTTCTATTCCTGCTGATTTGATTTTCATTTAGTACATTTAATTGTACTTGCATATGGAAGAGAAAGAGATTTAAAGCATGCTTTCCATATTCCCTCCCTCTGTTGACAAAAAAATAATGATAACAATGTTAAGAGAGGACATCTGTGGCAAAACTAAGTAAACCAGAACATCTAAGGTCTAGTCATGAGCTTTAACCATTGATGTTTTTGTGATAATGATTTATTATTGATTTATGATAAAAGAAGATATTCTGAAGATATAAGCATGTGAATTCTGGCTTCAATGAAGAAAACATACAAGTACATCCTCAACTCTTATATGTTCACATACATTCAGCAAAACACTTAATTAAATCCTTACTTCTCAAAGTATATATCTAAAAACCAAAGGTCCTTGATCATATGCTTGAGGTTTTTGATGATCACAGTCAAAGCCAGCAGACTACAATGTCCATCAGGATTGTTTGTGGAAGCCTTGAGCTGGAGAATATCAGACACATTGAACTGTTGAAAATTATGGCATAATATCAATGGGTGGTATTCAGTCTCTGCTATTGTCACTTACATTGGGATGAAAACATCTAAAATTTAGCTAAGTGTTATTACTAAATTGCTGTGCATGCAAACATGTTGCAATGAACTTTCTGCATAAGAGTGACCACCACTGTTTAAGCTTTTGAAGATACCAGAAAGGTGTGGACTATGACTAACTAGTAGTAATAATAGCAGATTTGAGGCTTAGAATAGTAAACTTGAAGGGGTAGAAAATAGATTTTATTCCTACTCCCAGAATAGTTTTTGTTTTAATTTAATTACTGAATCCCAGTTCTGCCTTCCAACAGTGGAAGTACTCTAAATACCTATCTCCACAACCAGTCAAGCCCATTAATTTCTAATTCCTCTCTCTGTATTTCCACCCCTGGGAGATAATACCCCATATCAAAAAAGAAAGGATACGGATATATAAGAAAACTACTAGCCTTGTTACAGAATACAGTCTTTCTATTTTGAGACTATTCCATTAACTTCAGAATCTCATAATTTTCAACAATACTGTTAGATAATGTGTTATCAAATGTGTAGTTTGGAACATTTAGCATTTTTTCTTTTAAGGTAGCAGTGTTGAACTATTATATGCATTACAGCTGCTACTACATCTGTCACTATTATCAGGTGTAAAAGTCTGTGCTCTATATTACTGTATATTTATGAATCCTACATTCAGCAGCACATCTTTAAATACTTTTTTCATAATTAGATTTGCTGAGGTGTTACTAAAATAGATGTATATAAAAGGTTATTTTTCTAATTAGACATTTCAAAAAGAAAGCTAATGCATGTTTAATGCAGAGGAATTCTCACTCACTTTAATATATTTTGCCCTTCACTCATGTAATTATGCATAGTTCTGGTATCATATACAGACTTCATTTTTACTAGTAAAGAAAATGTGCTTCCTTGAAGTATTTGTATGGGCTAAAAATTATGAACTATTTTAAAATAAGTAATCAGCAATATTATAATAGTTGACACTATCTTCAGAAAAATCATTCTTAGTCTTCATGCAATTGAAAGATTATTACACGAGTACTGGAATTAATTATGTTAAGTAAACAAATACATCATGTAAAAGCAGTGAAAAAAAACAAGGAAAGATGAAAAAGAAATGTTAAGAGAGCAAAGATTGGGATTTAGCAATAAAATCAAAAGGAAATAAAAGTTATATAGTGAAGAGTATGAAAAGTAAAGAGCTATGCATGAAAAAGAGTTACAATATTAACATACAGGACTTAGAAAAGCATCCAAGAGATTAAATATGTCCAAAATGCTGATTCCATATCATGAGACAAAATTATGTCATGAGATGAAATTTGAAAGTGATTATGATAACTGTTATATTTCAGGTCTACTTTATGCAAGGAGAACATCTTCGTATCTATAACCCCAGATTCTTCCATGTAATTGATGAAGACTAAGAAAGTCCAAGACTGGGACTTGTATGGACACACAGTATGATACTTGAGGAAAATCTAACTCTTAAAGTTACATAAGGCTAGGTGAAAAGCAGCACTGTGCTCTATTTTGTACTAAAGGAGAACTAAAGCAGAAAGGTTTGTGCAGAATCCCAGGGAAGTAATTTAAAAGCAAAAAAGATTCTCAAGTTATTTGTATTCCAGTCCACTATCTTAAAGATTACTTTTTCTTTCTATTAATAAGAATTATTAAATATTAATAACAAAAATAATGTACAGTTTAAACAAGACTGGATAAATACTCACGGAAGATATTTGACTCTGACAACCTCTCAGAAAAAAAGAATCTGTCAAAGAAGACAATAAACCAGAAAATGTTTAGAGACATTGGGTCACCATGTTGGGGCCAGGAATGAACCTCCTCTTTCTACCTTCCCACACATCACATGTACACTTTGCAGACTGTCTGCCTGTGCTTCAGGTCAGCTCTGTTGGGATGAGGCCGTGACCATGGACCAAACTGCTGTGAAAAGAACTGAGAGGGATCTGAGGGGGCTTGCTGGAGGTCTCTCACCTCACTCAAGAGCTGCATTGAAGCTTAGGCTCTCACCCTTGGTCCTCACCTGGGCTATGCTGCCAGTGGGCTGGTACCTGACCTTACACCTTGCTTACCCAGGCCTTGTTCCTAACCCAAATATTTGACCTATTGTCTTGATCTCAGGACCTGTCTCCTCAATGTGAACCTGCCTGGGAATCATTGGACTGTTGACTGGTTCTGAGTGACATCCCCAGACTCACTCTGTGCTTCTTACATGGGTGTTGTAGGATGGTGACCCTTGTCACTGAGGTCACTGTCATTCCCCCTTCCCACTGCCCCTCTCTTGCAGCACAGCCCACTCTTCCTGCTCCCTGGGACTGTGGTATCATGATCTCTTTATTTCTGATGCATATCTGAAATCATCAAATTTAAGTATTAATATGTACACATAATATAGGAAATGCCACAAATTATAGTACCTGCACAATTTGACTTCCACTCCCTGTGTGCTTTACAGTATGCACTAATTGTCTCAGTGACATCCTTTGTATCCTTACAATTTTCATCACAAAATTAATAATTCTTAGGAAATTATGCATTACCTATGCCAGTCTTCATTCTTTGCAAATGATCCTTTTCTTATTTATTATACACCATTCAAAGCATAGTGTTTTTTAATTATTAATTTGTTAATATGTTTTTCTAGAATATTGAACATGCTAGACAGTGAATTTACCTGCACCTCAAAATACAGAATTCTTATTTCTACCTTATAGTTATACTATATCAATAGACAGAAGGAGCAGTGATGCAGCCAGAATTAAGTTATCAGGGCTTTCCCATGTCTAGTCTTTCACTTATGAATCCATACAATATAGTTGTAGGCATAACAGTATTGAGTCAGGTAATTTTATTGATTCTAATTTGTTGCTAGCTGTCATGGTTTAACTCCAGATGACAAGTAAGCCCTACACAGCTGCTCACTCACCCTCCTTAGTGGGATAGGGGAGAGAATCAGAAGGCTAAAAGTGAGAAAACTCATGGTTCTAGATAAAGACAATTTAACAGGTAAAGCAAAAGCCATGCACACAAACAAAGCAAAACAAGGAATTCATTCACCACTTCCCATGGGCAAGCAAGTGTTCAGCTGTCTCCAGGACAGCAGGGCTCCATCATGCACAACGGGTATTTGGGAAGACAAACACCCTAACTCAGAACGTCCCCCCTTCTTCCTTCTCCCAGAATTTTGTTTCTGAGCATGATGTCATATGGTATGACATATCCTTTTGGTCAGTTGGGATCAGCTGTCTTGGCTGTGTCCCCTCCCAACTTCTTGTGCACTCCCAGACCACTCACTGGTAGGGTGGTGTGAGAAGCAGAAAAGGCCTTGACTCTGTGTAAGCACTGCTCAGAAAAAACAAATCCATCTCTATATTATCAACACTGTTTACTACATAAATCTAAAACATAGTCCCATGCTAGATCCTAGGAAGAAGATTAAATCTATCCCAGCCACAATCAGCACACCAACCAATATAACGTTCTGTTCAGTGATTTTGATATTGAGAAAATCACACAAACAATTAAACAAATATGTACATAAACACCTATTACCGCCACACTCAAATGTCAGTTTAGAGTCTGTCAGAATTCCTCCAGGGTAGTTGTAAGAGGTTGGGGTGTTGTATGTAACACAATTTTTTCTGCTGCCCTGTGCTAAATGGATTCCTAATGCTCAGTTCCTTAATGTCCCAGACCTAATATGGGTTGCCAGTGGCATGACATGCCTCCCCCAACACGTCTCCAACCCCTAGCAGCTACCAGTGCCTCTTCTACATGTGGCTGAGCAGGGCCATGAGCTTCTCTGGCTTGGTGTTTTGGTGCAGGTGGATTTCCCTATTACTCTTTATGAGTCCCAGAGCCCTTAGGAACCATCCATGAGGAGAAGAAGGTGGCTTATGGCTTGATCCCACTACAGCCCTGATAGGAAAACTCAGTCCTGTGTGCCTGTTACGCCCTACATATCTCTCATCTACTTTACTCACAGTTTTGTGTGCTCAACATGCACACATACCAGTGTAAGGACTAGAATCTTGCCAAAAAGGCAGTCCAAAGAGTCACAGAGGCAAAGCATATGATAAAAAAAAAAAGTACATCTTTTTTTAAAATGCCATGGTTTTGCTTAAATAAAAAACTCCACAACATTCTTTTCGTCTGTGTTGTGGTCTGAGCCCAGAAGGCAACTAGGTACCATGCAACTGCTTGCTTATACCTTCCACTTCAGCATTGTGGAAGAAAAAATAAAGCAAAAGTCTTGGGAATAGAGATAAGGACAGGGAGGGATGACTCACATGTTATGATCATGGGCAAAAGACAGACCCTAGGGGAAGTTAGGGGAATTAAAATAACATCAATTTAATTCAAACACTAACAACACTTAACAGAGAGAGTAGGACAGTGAGAAGTGTAACCAAATCTTAAAAAAATCTTTCCCCCCCCCTCCCTTCTTTCTGGCACCAGTTTTGCTCCCTATATCTCTAGCTCCTCCCTCTCTCAGTCATATGGAACAGGATATGTGGTTGTGGCCAGTCCCTCACACATTGTTGCTGCCACTCCTTCCTCCTCAGGGGGAGGACTCCTCGCATTCTTCCCCTGATCCAGTGTGGGGTCCCTCTCACGAGACACAGTCCTCCATGAACTTTCTCTGACATGAGACCTTCTCATGGGCTGCAGCTCTTCATGAACTACTCCAGTGTAGGTCCTTCCCATGTGTTGCAGTCATCCCAGCACCAAACTGCAACAGTGGGATCTTCTTTCAGAGTCCTGGCCTTATTCAGGTATAGCCACCTGCACTGACATGGGGTCCTCCACAGGCTTCAAGTGGGCATCTGCTCCACCAAGGACCTCCATGTGCTTCAGGGGCACAGACTGTCTTCTCACCATAGGCTGCAGGGGAGCCTCTGCTCTGATGCAGCTCTCTTCCTTTCTCCTCCTTTCTTCCACTGACCTCAGCATTTGCCTAGGTGTCTCCCTCACAATTCCTCCTCACAACTCCAACTCTTCCTCCTAGGTTCCCCTTCTTAAATATGTTACCACAGAGGAATGGTGATTGTCACTAATTGGTTCAGCCTTGGACACAGGCAGGTCCAGCTTGGAGCTGGGGAAACTCTGAGCAACTTCTCACAGGGGTCACCCATGTAGCCCCGTCCACTGCTACAAACCCCCACCCCACACACACACTAACCCAGCACAGCCTGCCTTCTTTATTGTGGTTCTCTAAGATCATGATGAAACCCTTGACTATGACAGTGACCACGACTGTGACCTCCTGAGGTCAGAGAGATTGTGAGTACAGGAAACTAAAAGTAATGGGAGATTATAGCTACATGTACAATGGGCAAATAGCTCAACACAACATAATTAAAGATTAATTTTCTACATAGGATCATTGACTGTTTCATGGAGTGGTAGGGTAGAAAACAGAAAAAGCAAAGTAACATATGTCATGATTCTAGTTATTTTATATCGCCTGATTCACAACTGAAATGTCTGTCTAACAGTGGCCATCATATACTTAGATTAAAAATGCTTGCAGAAAGAACAAAAGTAAAAAAAAAAAGTCGACAGTTGAAAAGAGATACTACTCATGCAGTTAATTTGTTAAAAGGAGCCTGAAAAGAGGACAATGGTGCTAAATGTTCTTAGAAAAAACAGACTATCTAAGGATATTGTATTGTAGAGAGATAAAAAATGTGTACCACTAATCAGGGATTGAAGATAGATAAAAGGGAGTTGGTGTGGCTAAACTGGAGGATGTGGGAAAGAAAACAAGAAACAGACCTTAGAATCTGCCAGTCCTTATAAATAAAAGAAATTTTAAAAATCACAGACTCTTGTAGGTTGAATGTGAAAAGATAGATTCATATAAAAACACTAGTGGGAAGAAAATAATTCAAAGAGCAAGTAACAGTATCAAAACCAACAACAAATCTTTAGAAAGACAGAAGTAATAGAAAGCCTGACAGAGACCCTCAATGACCAACAGACTTCCTGGGTACAAAAGGAACATTTAGAGAGATACTTAGAAAACCTAAATTATATGTCTTTATATTCACTATGAAACAGTTTGATATGGTTCATACAAAGAAATTGTTAGGGTTAGAAGTTTGATACAAGATGTTTAAAACAAAATAAACAGAGTCAACTGCACCAGTGAACCCGACTCCATGAAATGCCCAGTTCTAAAGGAGGTCAGGAATTAAACAGATGAAGGCTTGTGAAGAGGGTTTTAAACTCAACTTGCTGTATGAAGGGAACCTCAATCCATTCCACTCCTAGCGGATTGATGACAGTGCCAACAATAGATGCTCAGAGCCTGGAGAGGGATAATGGGTCAGCAGGAGAGCACCTGAAGAGCAGCACAAAGGAGTTCAGAGTTCCAGCCCATAAGTCAGCTTCATTGGGGGGGGTAGGGGTGGAAGGGGGAAGATAAGGGAAATTTAAATGCCTCTATGTAAACGCACGTAGCTTGGGGAATAAACAAGAGGAGCTGTAGATGTGTGCATCCCTGCAGGGCTACAATCTTATTGTCATCATGGAGACATGGTGGGATGACTCCTACGACTCAAGTGTTGGAATAGAAGGATATGGGCTCTTTAGGAAGGACAGGCAGAGGAGATGAAGTGGGGAGGATGCCCTCTATGTCAATGACCAGATGAAATACTTGAAGCTTTTCCTGAGGATAGATGAGGAGCCAACTGAGAGCCTATGAATCAGGATTAAAGGGAAGCCAGGTACAGGAGACATAATAGTGGGGGTCTTCTAGAAGTCACCCAATCAGGAAGACCAAGCAGACGAAGACCTCTATAAACAGATAGGAGCATCCACACATTCACAAGCCATGGTCCTCATGGGGAACTTCAGCCACCCCAGTATCTGTTGGAAACAACACAGCAGGGCATAAGCAACCCAAGAGGTTCCTGGAATGCATTGATGAAAAATTCCTTCCCCAAGTGAAAGAGAAACCAATGAGGGGAGGTGCTCTGCTAGAATTTGTTCTCACCAACAAGGAGGGGCTGGTGGGGAATGTGAAGCTCAAGGACAGTCTTGGCTGCAGTGACCATGAATTGGTGGAGTTCAAGATTCACAGGACAGCAAGGAGGGTGCACAGCAAGCTCACTACCCTGGACTTCAAGAGAGCAGACTTTGGCCTGTTCAGGTATCTGCTTGGCAGAGTAACATGGGATAAAACCCTGAGGGAAGAGGGACCCAATAAAGTTGATTAATATTCAAGGATCACCTCCTCCAAGCTCAGGAGCGACTCATCCCAACAAAGAAGTCAGGTCAGAATACCAGGCTTGCATAGATGGATGAGCTCAAACACAAAAAGGAGGTATATAGAGAGTGGAAACAAGGACAGATAACTTTTGAAGAATACTGAGAAACTGTCCGAGCAGACAGGGATAAGGTTAAGACAGCTAAACCCTTGATAGAATTAAATCTGGTCAGGGTTGTCATGGGCAACAAGAAAAGCTTCTATGGGTATGTTGGTGATAAAAGGAAGGCTAGGGAAAATGTGGGCCCTGTCTGGAAGGAAACAGGAGACCTGTTTACCTGGGATATTGAGAAAGATGAGGTACTCAACAACTTTTTTGATTCAGTCTTCACCCGCAAGTGCTCCAGCCACACCACCCAAGCTGCAGAAGGCAAAGGCAGGGACTGGGAGAATAAAGAACAACTAGTGTAGGAAAAGATCAAGTTTGGGACCATCTAAGGAACCTGAAGGTGCATAAATCCATGGAGCCTGATGAGATGCATCCATGGGTCCTGAGGGAACTGGTGGATGAAGTGGCTAAGCCACTATCAATCATATTTAAAAAGTCATGGTAATTCAGTGACATTCCCACTGACTGGAAAAGGGGTAATTTAACCACTATTTTTAAAAAGGGAAGAAAGGAAGCTATGGGAAACAACAGGCCAGTCAGTCTCACATCTGTGCCTGGCAAGATTGTGGAGCTGATCCTCCTGGAAAATATGCTAGGGCATATGGAAAATAAGAAGGTGATTGGTGACAGCTAACATGGCTTCACTAAGGGCAAATCATGCCTGATGAATTTTGTGGCCTTCTACAACGGGGTTACAGTGTTGTTGGATAAGAGAATAGCAACTGACATCATCCACCTGGACTTGTGCAAAGCATTTAACACTGTCCCACATGACATCCTTGTCTTTAAATTGGAGAGTTATAGATTTGATGATGGACCACTTGGTGGATAAGGAATTGGCTGGCTGGTCACACTAAAAGAGTTGTGGTCAACAGCTCATTGTCCAAGTGGAGAGCAGTGAGAAGTGATATTCCTCAGGGGTCAGTGTTAGGACCAGTGCTGTTTAACACCCTTGTTGGAGACATGGATAGTGGTATTGAGTGCACCCTCAGCAAGATTTCCAATGACACCAAGCTGTTGTGTTTCAGTTGACATGATGGAGGGAAGAGATGCCATCTAGAGGATCCTTGACAGGCTTGAGTGGTGAGCCTGTGTGAACTTCATGAGGTTCAACAAATCCAAGTGCAAGGTCCTGCACATGTGTTGGGGTAATCCCCTGAGGGTTATTCATAAACATAATATCACAAAATCACTAGAAAAAATTGGGGATTGTGTCTTTGTCTGTTAAAGTACACTTGCTGAGGGATAATAAGAAAGTAATGTATTTTATACAATTTAAATTTAAGAACCATTTATAGAAGAGACAAAACACATTAGTCCCAGTAGACCACTCCCAGTTAAATGGTGTACTATGCTCTTTCTTAATGACCAGTGAAACCCAAGTTATTTTCTGTTCAGTGTTACCACTTCTTTTGGGAGAGTTGAAAAGTGGATTCCTGTGGATCTAGTTTATCTTCTCATTGGTGATAGAAGGATATAAGAATGAAAGAAAGCTTTTTGTCTGGGGGAGAAGATTCAAGATACTGTTGAAGCAGGCACAGTAGGACCTGGGTGCTTGCAACTCCTAACAACTAATCACAGACCTCCAAGGACAACACTTTCTAAGGACTAAAATAGAGTTTGAGGCAGACCAGAAAGTCTTTGCAATGACTAGAATTTGTAATTTCCTCAGTGTAATAGATGAGCTGTTAATAAACTCTTAATGTGTATGTTCTGTCTTTTTTGATTTTCTCTGTGAAAAAGCTTATAATCAGACATGCTGTTTGAATAAAACATGGTTTTATTTCTTAGCTTAAAAATTTTGGAGGAGCTTGCCTGTAGAAAGCAAATCTAATTCTCTAGTTGGTGGAGCATATGTCAGTATGCTTGTCCCTTTCAATATGCTCAATACAGCCTCTTTTCCCCCATTCTCTGAAGAACTTGTATTGTCCCAGGATCTACACACTGTTATACTACTAATGCAGTGGCACAGTGGGTCATATTTACATTTAGTAAAAACTGTGGTCACAATACAAACTGGAGAGGAAAATGACATATTCAGAACTTTATATCTCAGCCAAATATGGAGGCAATTTCACAAGCTGCTGAGAATGATATTTCCTCTAGTCCCACTGACTTCACTCTGCTGAATTTCACGTTTGCTGCAGTCACTGATGATGTTTATGGTGCCTGGGGGAAAAAAAAAAAAATGCTAGAAATATTAACAATGGAAATTTCTAAGGAACAAACTGTGTTCTTGTAATAAAATTCCTTTCTAATATTCCTTAATCTATATACTAATTTAGAGAAGTCATATTTAGTTAATTGCACTATAGCTGTATTAAAAGAGAGAAGGTAGCAGTGTTTTTAAAATGTGTTTTATCCTTTAATACTGCCATATTTGACAACACAATGTCCACAACAATGGACAAGAGACTTCAAGCCCTTTAATAGCACAATCACAGAACAAGGTCCTGAAAGTGACCATCAGTGATGATGATAAAGAGCTTTGACATTCATTGAAACAGGTATGGAGTGTTTACTTCAGTTACATTCCTTCAAACAGCTTCCCTGATTAGTGGTGTATGAAGAATGAAATGAAAACTGATGGAGTTAAAACAGGATACGCTTTTCCCTTGCCCATCATCATGCTACCTTTGCTTTTGGTATTTAAACTTTGCAAATATTTAGTCATGTCAATAAAGCACATGCAAACTTTTAAAACTGGAAATAGGATTTTCAAGAAGAATGCATGAAAAGTATGATGGGCAGCATACAATTTTAAGAGGATCCTAAAAATAAAGGAAAAGCTTAGCTTTATCTACTTGTTGTATACAGAAGTAATATGTAGATTGGGAATGAAAGCCACCAATATTTGTGTTCTGCCACTAACCACTGTGTTTACTGCTCTATTTGCCTTGAGCTTTCTGCTTCTCTGCATTTCTTGTGGTAATATATTTCCACTGCTGTCCAGACAGTATATCTTGTTTTGTTAATTTTGTTGTTCAATACAGAAACAATTTGTTTTAATAAACAATACTTGGAAGGCACACTAGATTTGCCTTCTGTGTTCCTTTTTACTCCTTTCATTTTGAATACTCAACTGTTCTAAAACATTGTTTGCTGTACTTAATGTTAATTCATTAATAGGATATTGATTCATGAATGAGATGTTACTGCTTTAAAATCTCAGGCACATGGACTTCAGAGAGGTTTTTTCTTCATTACTCTTTCTACATATAAGAAAAATAAAAATATTACAATTTCATCTATAAATCCTCATAAGAGAGATTAAAAGGTCAGCCAATAGTTCTTCATTCCTTTTCCTTCATTTGGAGAATTTGCTTACCCAAAATAATTGAATATTATATGCTAATCTTATTTTCAGAAAAGTTACTTGAATTTTCTTAGGGAAACAGTATCTTTTTTCTATAAAAGGTTGAACAATGAAACAGTTTGAGGTAAAAGTACTGCTAATGTAATTAAATACCTATGGTGGTATCAGCCTATTTTATAATATAACATATCGCAAAACATGTGAAGTATCTAACACTTAGATGATTGGAATATTTACACTAGTTTAATTGGATTTTAATTAAAACCTCTGTGAATGATAGATAAAACCATCCAGAAAAAAAAAAAAAAAAAAAAACAAACAAAAAAAAAAACCAACAAAACTTAACAGATTGTGTAGTAATGACCGCTGTATCATGAGCACAGTTAGACTCTGAATGTCAGCATTTCATAGAAATATTTAAATGTGTCCACTTATGCCTGCTTTTAAACTAAAACTGACTCTTGGTGTATTGTAGCTTTTTGGTTTATATATTTCAAAGAACTCATTTGCAAAATTAAACAAATGTACTGTTATAAATATTTTCAATATGTTTTTAATTCTTCAACTGTATTTAAAATCTGACTGAAAAATCTAGATGCTGTTGGATAATTGATTGTAACTTCTCTTTAAAAGACTAAAACTTACATTAATATGTTTCCAACACAAATTAGTAATTATTCAAATTGCTAGACTTAGAAAAGATAAATTTCAAGTAGCACAGAGTTTCTTACAAATAAAAAAATAATTACAGAGATTTCACAATTTTGTCTTTTAATCTTTTCTAGGATTTTTCAACATTTTTATTCCTTCTTATTATAAAGAAAATGACATATTTCTAAATTTAGAAAATAGTCACTAAAAAAACTCAAATTAAGATCAACTGTACATTAACTACCATGTAGGTGTATTCTTAAGAATCTCATTCTTCTATGTCTTTTACATCTTAAGTGTTCAACATCTGGAACGATATTAAGGACATAAGTCTCTGGTGCAGAGCAAATTGATCTTTACTGCACTTGACACCCACATCCACAAATCAATTTTAAATTGATTATTGCCTTCTTTCCATTTCTTTGAGGTTTTTTCAATTCCTATAAAAGGTATTTTATAAGTGTTTTTACAGTAACCTTTACATTAAGATCAGAAACATACTTCTGAAGCCAACTCCAAATCATCCCCTCTTAGCATACTTTAGTTGACATAATGCAACAATCTCAGAACAAGTGAACCTTCAGATGAAACAGACCTGAAATAAACACTTAAACAATGTACCTGCTGCATTCCAGACACAAATGGGTGGTTGATTCATATGTGTAGGGTTAATCTGCAGTAAAACCCTGAAAGAAGAATAGAACTGATACCAGGTAGCAGTATCAGGTAGCTTCACTGCTCTGCTTTAAAAATCTCTTATTGCTCCACACTGTTTGAAAATATAGATATATCTGTGAACTGAATGTGAACTAAAATAGAACTAATTTCCCAAACTATTCAAACAGTTAAACTCTGCTGCATTCAATAGAATTGTTCCCTAATTAGAGTGAATGAATTAAGTCCAATCTGCCTGAAAACTGGCATAAATCTTGAAAAGAAAATTCATTTTTGCCAACTCCAGCTAATTTAGGTCCAGTGAATTTACCTCAACACTGTGTTAGAGAAAGTATTACCCTGATTATTTCATTATTAAGGAACCAAATTAGTCAAGGATTGCTTGAATCTTGCAGTCTATTGTATCTGTAGTTCAGGACAGAAGGAAAGAACAAGATGTCCTACTTAACTGAAAAATGAATCAGCATAGGAGCAAGCCAGATGTTAAAGGAAGACTTAATTCTCTTCTGAATGCATATCAAAGTATTCAGAAAACATCATAGCACTATGGCTTCACTTTGGTATTCTGTTTCTATTTTGTTTTTTGTTGTTGTTGTTGTTTGTATTTTTTGTTTGTTTGTTTGTTCGTTGGTTGGTTTAATTTCTTTTTTTTTTTTTTTTTTTTTTTTTTTTTAGGGGGGTTTTGGGTTGTTATTTTATTTTTTAATGTTAGAATGCATTTTTTCTGTGATAAAACAGATCCTTATTGTACTAAATGGTTAAGAAAAGACTAGAGTTATTAGCAGTACGTAAGAACCAAACAGTATTATTTAGGACCTACATCAGTATTAAAATAAAATAATATGTTAGGAATTAAAAAATGTAAGGTATGGTAGCTATGTCTATAGTAACAATCAAGTATCAGTTTATTTTATTCATTCCGGAAATGGGAAAAATACATTCATCTATAGTGTTAAACTGTTAGGTTAGTTCTTGGAATGATTGTGACTATTACCAACTCGTACTTTAACAGTCAGTTCTCAAGCATGATTTGTAAAATGTCAGGCCAATGATCATGCCCAATAGGCAGTCAGAGTGCAGACACATGTTCTGGAGGCTAAGAAAAAGTGATAGTTTGGATCAGTCAGACAATCCCATTAAGCCTTAAGACTAGACAACAGGCTCTAGAAATATTCAATTACAGCAAAAATGTCTTCAGGCCTTTAATGTAGGATATGATTATACTATTTCAGGGAGCTGAGAAGCACAAGAGAAAAGACAATGTCTATGTCTACCTGAAAAAAATAATTGCCCAGAATATATGACCCGGAATATATGTTCAGAATGTATGACTGTTGTTTTACTAGTATTTTCAAAAATATTATATATAAAAGCAAAATAATTGGACCTGTGAATAATGACAATAAATTAAACTGTCACAATATTAAAGAGTCTGAATGATAATTATCAGTTCAGTAGTGTTGTGTTTTATTTAATCCTAGTCATTATGAATTCATATTCAGCAGCTACATTTTTCTTGTAAATATTCCATAGCTGCCAAACATGCACTAACACATGAAATATGAAATCACAGATAAATATTTGGAATCTCATTCTTAACACAAAGTGTAAATATAATCATAAAATAATTTAGGTTAGAAATGATCTTTAATCAAGTCCAACCATAAACCTGACACTGCCAAGTCCACCGCTAAACCATGTCCCTAAGAACCCTGTCTACACATCTTTTAAGTACCTCCAGTGACTCAACCACTTCCCTGGGAGGGAAGTGCATACACACAGGGAATGCATACTCACTATAAGTAACAATGTTTATAATGTATATTCCTAATAGGTCTTTTTTTGCAAATTCATAATAGAGGTGACAGAAGCTTCTGTTTAATGATAGAATTAATAAAGTAATTCTACTTATGTTAAGATTTAATAACTTTGATACCAAGTGTACAATGGTATATTTAGGCAACAAGAGAAATTGAATAACTGGCTTATCTTTGCTAGGATTTTGCAAATTACTACTTTACAAGGACAACAAGAATTAAACAACCTTCCCACTGCTCCTCCAAATACACTCTAACTTCTTGAAAGAATAAAAAAATTGCTAACTAATTCCATCTATGGCAGTTATGTACCATTTTCTGTGGTTTTAGTTGCTTCCATCATAATTCTTCTATGAATTCACAGAATAAAAAATATGGGGTATCTATAGTTCAGGGATAAGAATGAAAAATTAGAAAGCTCATAATTCTCACCATATTTATTTTTAAAAATGTGAACAAATAGACAGATGATTAAGTCCTCCTAGGTCTTTAGAAGTCACTAATAACACTGAATATCAGCCAAGCCTTTACAAGTCACTGTCAATAAACTGAGTTCTATCTGAGTTAAACTGTAGCAGGTGCACAGGTAAAATCTTTTTCACATCCAGCACAGAAAAATGAGCTAGTTTTCAAGGACAACCCTTCCATTAGTCAAAATGTGACAAATAGGATTTTAATCTAAATTTTGAAGGAGGTGTCATTTGGATTGCATAAGAGAATTTCAGTCTTGATGTCAAAATGATATAAAGATCTAACAAGTATAATGTTAGAAAGGAACTTGCATTTCTCCTAAAATCTCAGCTGAAATGGACACTCAGGGAGTAATCAAGACTCTACAAATAATCTTCAAAAGCAGATTTTAGCTGATGGTTGGAAAAAAAATCTGTGGATAGAAAAAAAAAAAGAAGTGTATCAACACTATTCTCCAGATTCTCATCACAAATAATGATCATGATGAGTTATCTTTTGCTGACATAAACATCTTAGTCTTTCTGGAGCAGTATTCAAACTCTCTATTTGTGAGGAAGGTATCATCTCACCTGTTTCAATTGCAAAAACACATTATAGGACAGAAACTTTTATGAGATTCTGGTGAGACTGTGTTTGAATTTCATTGCCTGAAAAGATCTGGTTTGGACCTCATACTGTTTTTATTCAAGTGGTGATTTTATTCAACTATACTTGTCTTACTAGTCAAAGCAGCAATGCTTCCTGGCTCAAAGGAAAAAGATTACTGATGCATCAAAATTGATTTACATTGGAATCTGAACTTTGTCTTTTTTTTTTTTTTTTTTCTTGAAACAACATTGTTCCAATGGTAGATTTTGGATATGTAAAATGCATATATTTTACTCAGACTCTCATCACAATCTCTGAAAATTAATTTATCACAAAGCTGTGAGAGATTCCTTGCTGTTCTCCTGATCATTCATGAAAGAGGCACATGTGCCATAGTAGCTTTCAGCTCTGAGGGAAAAATGCAGACTGGAATTGTCAGAGCAAAGCAGAAACCGGTTCAATGCTTCCTACTGAGAGCACTTAATTTTTCCCAGTAGGCTTTGGTAAAAGTCAGCAGAACTCAGGGAAAAAAAAAAAAAAAAACCAAACCAAAACAAAACAACAACAAAAAAAACCACACACACACACACAAAAAAACCAAACCAAACCAAACCAAAACAAAAAACCAAAAAACAACACCACAACAAAACCAAACAACAAAACAAACAACCAAAAAAATCAAACCAAACCAGAAGAAGACAAAAAACCTGAGAACCTTAGCAAAAAAACCCCAAAATCTTAGAACATCTGACAAAGATAGAAAAAATAGTGTGATCTCTCCAAAACATCTAAACTTAGAAATTGATTGATGGCTGCTGACCCTGAATCACCTACAGCTTTGAAATAGATATACCTTTTTCATTTTTTTTCAGGAGCCAGATGGGTTTGCTTTTCTAGGATTATTAGAACAAGATACTTATAAGATAGGTTGATCATAGAAGAAGAGAAGGATTTTTTTAAAATGGTCATTACTAATACCCATTGTGTAATTGAATGGTATACCCTTTTCTGTGGTTCAGCAATTTCAAAGGTCTTTGGATTAAAAAAAAACTACTTTGCTCTTGCTAGGAAAGTAAAAAACCTTGTCTGTATTTCTTGTAGTCTCTGAAGCCTCATCCATGTTCTTTCCAAGATACCCCTGGCTCTGTTCATGTTTGACATCCTTGCTTAGTTATGTTCTTACCATCTGCATTGCAAGAGCTTCTTTAAAAACTCCTATTGAGCTTCAATCAGACAAAGCATGATCTTTCACTCTTTCCATAGAGGTATCCATCTGCATCAGTTGGGACAGGGAACATATATATATAACTTTCTTCTCTGCTGCCCAGATATGCTTATTCTAACCTATTATGTAAAACACATCAAAATACAAGCAAACAAATAAAATTGATACTATCTATCACAGGTAGAGGGAAACAGACATATCTTAGAGAGAAACCTATAGAATTTGTTGGTCAAGCTGAGAACTACATAGGAAGTTCTAAACGCAAACCAGAGAATATATTGTCTACCACTTGGTAAGAGTGATTAAAAGTAAATGTTTAATCTGAACTGAAACGCAAGAACTTGATAATTTAAGAACTGAGAAAAGTGTTTCTCAGTTTCCAAATTTTATTTTTCCTATTTTGTTATTAAAAATGTTACACAACATTTGAAATTAAGACATTGGAAAATTTTATCTAGATTCTAGATTTTTTAGCATGTGTTACAAATAACATCAGTCACAGTGCTATTTGTAACATAAAAAGGTCTTCAACATTAAGAAGACTTAAATACAATGTTTAGCATATAGTAAATTTGGAATATTGTATTAACAATTATCTAAGTAATATCTGAAAAGTAAACAAATTTACTGTTGGTAAAATGGCTTCTGAAGCTTTTCAGAAAGTTGTATCAACGTTCTAGAAGCTACAAAATATAGCAATTTATTTTCTGAAGGAATATACATATATTTATAGAAATGCAGCCATTTAATTTTAGAAAATTCTATTTAGCTGTTCATGGCATTTTTTGTTATGTTCTGTTGTGTTGTTTTTTTTTTTTTTTTCCCCATAAATATTACATGAAAAATTAATTAATTTCAGATATATTGACTAACTTATCAGGGAATTCACCTCAAATAATTGAGATTTACAATCTAATTATGTTTTATTCTCACTTTTGGGTCTTGCAAGTTTTATAGTACTTTTTTCAACTTGTTTTGTGCATAAGCATTCTTATTCAACAAGCAGTGTCTGTTTAAAATATTTCATCTGTTGACTTCAATAACACATTGCAATACATGAGCTGTACGTGGAAATTTCAATATCCATTTGAGACACTTGCAATTTCTTTTATTTGATGTATGATTTAATTCATGCTCTTGCATTTTGCAATACTATTACTCTACATTTCCACCTGTGAAATTCAATTGCCACAAATTGTTTTCACTTCTTAGGGTCCTTTATCAGAATTAAGCATCACTGGCTGTTAAAATCTGCACATCTGAACAACGATTTTATTATGTTCTCTAGAAAAAGTACTAATTTCACAAGTTACTTTGTGTGAAATAAAGCTCTATTTCTGCATTATATAAATAATGCAAACAGATAAATTTTTAAAATCTATAAAATGTGACATTTCAATACTCCTAGTTTAGAAGTTGCTTATTTTTATAAATCATTCTTTGCATACTCTAGTGCACTGTGTCATGTAGAAATACAGACAGAAAAATTCTGAAGTAAAATTAGATTTCTAATTATGACACAATTTGTAATAATATTTAGATAATCCTCTTTCATGGAATGATAGCTGAATTTTTATTGGCTTTTAGGTCATCTGGAAGATTGGAATGTTAGAACAGATAAATTACCTCACTGTAAATGAAGATCTGTCACACTTGGGCTTGGCTCCTGTGGGAAAGGTCAGCTATAAAAATGATACCAGAGATAGGGAATAAAAGGTCAAAGTTGAAGTATCACAGCCAACAATGTGATACTAATGTCAACCTACAGTTGTAGGTTTTTGGTAATAGAACACCAAGTTCTACATATAGATGTGTCATTTGAATTTAGAATTCTATATTTGGCTTTCACAGAATCACAGAATGGTTGGAATCAGCCTCTGGAGGTCGTCTTCTTCAAAACTCCTGCTCAAGCATGATCACTTAGAGCTGGCTGCCCAGGGCTGTGTCCGGTCAGGTTTTGAGTATGTACAAGAGTTTACTGGGTAAAGTAACACTGAGATAAGGAGCAAAGCAGCTGCGTGCAGATGTTGAAGAGATTGTCTGCCAAAGAGTTCTTTAAGTTCATATATAGAAAGGAAAATGGCTCAGTTAGTCCAAGCAGCATGCCAACTAATAATCTTATCCAAGGCTTGTTTAACATACAAAGAAGTTTAAATGAGCCTGAGAGATGTAGTACCTATTTTTTTTTTTTTTTTTTTTTTTTTTTTCCATATTATCTAGAATCCAGAGTTATTGATTTCCTTCTTTTCTGGTCAAATATTCCTTTCTTTTCCTATTATGCTGAGCTGGAGTGCCAGGCTAACATTGTATGTCTTTCAGTTAAGTAATATCTTGCCCAGAAAACACATCTGTTTTCTCCCTGTTTCCAAATTTGTCACTTTTATAAGATACCAGGTTACCTAATGTAATCATAGTTTGCTCCAAAAGATGAAGCTGCAGCATCCTCTAAATGTTGCATATTCTATTGATACATGTATTCTATTACATATCAATAACATTTCTTATAGTTGCACACTCAGCGTACAAGATATCTTTACACTTTTAAGATGGTCCCTGTCATGAAGGCATTTACATTCTAAAGACAGAGAAGGAGAAATTAAGGGAAAAATTACAAATAAATAAATAAATAAATAGAATGGGATTAAAAAGAAATACAAACTTGCTATATTGAATGCCTACAAGCTTAAAGAATGAAGAAAAAGTATCCTTAGAGGGTCTGAAATATCAGAGTAGTGGCCTTGCATACAAGCTGTGGGATCAGATGCAATGCATAAGGAGCTGTGTGAGTGAAGGCACGGGGCAATTGTTTGAGAAACTGACAAACAGGCAGTCAAGGGTGGAAATCTTAGAACTGAAGATGGGAACTCTTTACACGTGGCTGAGCAAGAATAAACTTTGCTATGAAACAAGTAAATAAACTGACAGGATCTAAAAGTTTTTATACGTGTTTTTCATAAATAATACTGTCATGAAAAAATATATAATTCAATAAATATTGGGAAAAAAGTATGAGAAACATAAGCATATTTTTCTTTTTCACAGCTTTTACCTACCTGAACTGGAATGGAATAGGAACTAGTGCCATTTTATTAATAGTAATATTGATTATCTAATTTGTTAATACTTTTCTATACTAATTTTATATTCCTTATAAGCCTGATAAGAAAGACTGCACAATTTGAAGGAAAACATGCTGTTTGATAAACATTCAGGACAATTTAAATATATATTATTCACGTGAAAATAAACCTACAATCAGAGAATCTGCTTTGAGTAACGATATGAAAATTTTAGTTAGATATTTTCATAAGCTGGAAACAGATTTGGTTTAGAGTTTGAATCTAAGTACCAAGGCTTGAAAATTCATTTTCTCATCCTCATATTATCTTATAAATTATTTGACAGGTAAGCCTCATATGTATAGACCTAGCACATACCATTACTTTGGGATTCTACTTTTTTAATATATATTTTTTATTTAAAAATACATTTTATCATAGGACTGTTTGACTGGACTTCCCGTCCTTGTTGACATACAACTACAGCACCATCAGAATAGCTTATGTATTAAATATTTTATAATCTTATTATCTTAATTTGCCTCTATTGAGTAAGGTAAGAATAAGAAGTCATTATCAGGTAATGGTACATAACAGATTTTAGGTGGATCGTGGATGCCATTCTAAGACCACCTGTTGAAGGCTTCTGAGGTTCCTCAAGTTTTGACAGTACTTTCCTGGAGGGTGCACAGTTTAAAGGCATACAATAATGAATCTATTTATAACAAAAGCTATGTTATTTTCCTGTTCTAGTCTATTAAGTTCTGTATTTTTGTATTTAGAAATAAATTAAGCATCTGATTTGTAGAAGGATGGTTATCTCTTATTAGCTCTCTCTCAGTCAACAGTAAAAAAATGCTTGTGTCTTATAGTGATAAGCCTGAATTAAATCATACTCAGCTGCTTGTTTTATATGATTAATCTAAAGCTAGATACCCAGCACCACATCACACTTTCTAACTTGGCTGAAATAAACTATGGTTAAGAACTAGCCAGTCAAGATAAAATTTGTGATTTTCACACAAGATACTGGGTTAGACTGCTGAAAATGTCCTACAAAAAAAATCAATGTAAATTCTAATTGGCATAAATAGCAAGGTTTTTGTAGTCTGGGCAGAGGAGGGAGGTTGCAGGGCTGACCTCTGTATAAAGATGTCAAGGCTGCCCCCATGCTGGATATAGCTTGTTCCAGTCTTCTCCACAACTGATCCACCACAGGACACAGATGAGTCTATCTGTCAAACTGGTGTCTCCTTGGTGAAAACATATTTAAGAAAGATGAAAAAACATCAAGAATGAGGGAAAAATGGAGCAGGGGGACAGGGAAAGAACAAAGTGAACATGGGAACAAGGTCGGGGTAGTAGAAGTTTCTCCATGGCAGAGCTGATCACACCCCTGAAGGGACTGAGGGCCATGGACAAGCTTATGCTGGCACAGGGATACCCTGAAGGGACTGCCACCCATGGAGGACCTATGCTGAACCAGAAGAGACAAGTGAGAAAGAAAAAGCAGCAGGCAGAAACTGTTATGCCCTGATACTGCTCCTGTGCCACCCTCACCAAAGGGACTGCATGTAACCTGTGGCAGTAACAAGGGCAGTGGACACTGGGAGGTGGGGAGAAGAGATGTCTGGATTGAATGTAGAAGAGGTGTCTGAAGGGAATGTGAGTTTGGGAAGGGAACAGAAAGGTATTTTCCTAAGTGTTTAGATGTTCACCTTCTTTGTTTCCCTATATTTCAATCAGTAATTGTTTAGGTTATGATAATTGACAATAAATCAGGTTGAATTGCCCAAGTAAAGCCTGTTTTGCCTGTGGCAATAAGTGGTGAGTGATTTCTCTGTCTTTATTTCCACCAATAATTTTCCTATTTTATTTTACTTCTATTTTTAACTCTCCTATTGAGGCTTCCTCCATATTAGCTGTTTGAGTGCTTGCCTGCTAGCCAGGGCCAACCCACAACAAATGTCAAAGAAAACCAAGCATTTTCAATACTTTCTTCTGTTTTTACCTTAGATATAAAGGTAAAAACTCTTTTTCTTTTGAAAGTGGAAGATAATTGAGTATTCACTGAAATAAGATACTAGTAGTCTTTACAGAAATCAAGTCCTTTTATGTATGTAGCAGGTTCAGAAGAAAATAAAGACAATATTCTTACTGAATTTTCTGCAGTACACTGACCCCTAAAAAAAGCTTCAACCTCAAATTCTGAACCTCTTTTAAGTAAAGTGAAGATAGGTTGCATGGTGATCTTTGTAATATAAATGCTTTTAAGTCAAAAGGAGGTGTAGCTTATGCATCTCAACTTCACTGTGACTTGGGAAGAAGGGGTGTGTGAGGGAGATCAGAAAATATGTTTTATACAGCATAGAGAATTTCCAATTTTGTCATTCCCACATCTGCTGTGGAACAGAGTCATCATTTAGTTGATGTTAATTACACTGTGTCAGTCTCTTTTCCCAAATATCAAGTGATAGGACAAGAGGAAATGGAAAAATTGTATATTATGAACATTTTCTTCACCAGAAGGGTTATCAAGCACTGGAAGAGGCTGCCCAAGGAAGTGGTTGAGACACCATCCCTGGAGGTATTTAAAAGATGTGTAGGTGTGGCACTTAGGTACATGGCTTAGTGGTAGACTTGGCAGTGTTAGGTTTATGGTTAGACTCAATGATCTTAGAGATCATTTCCAGCCTAAATGATTTGATGATTCTATTTTAAAGTTGGCAATTTATATTTTTTTTTCATAATCCTTAATTTTCAATTTATATTTATCACATAGAAATGGAAATTTTTTTTTCAACAACGAAGATAATTAACACATGTGCATTTTAATTTTAGGGTAATTTTCCTTGCTGCGTGTTGAGGTAAGGATATTGGTTTTGCTTGTAGTTTTTTTTTCCTTCATTTTTTTTTCATTTTAGAGGAAGTGTGCTGATCTATTGTTTTATAGCTAGATGAAAATGAAAACAAGAGTCCTTATAGAACAATGCCCAAAGCCAACAGTGAAAATTACTGTCACACCTTTTCCACACAGGTAGCTAAAGCATGAAATATTTGAAATTTAGCATGTTAATAGTGCTCATTTTGACAGACTATCATTGAAAAAGGAATTGATTAAATAATAATGACACAAGGGACCAGAACTTGATGTAAACTCATTATGCACTGACTGAGATTCCTTTTAGCACCTACTAAATAAATCCAGCTGCTTCTGCACCTCAAAATAGACATTTTCTCTGCTCAGTCAGTCAGGTAGAGTAACTACTCAAGTTTCCCTAGAAGAAATTTGATTAAGAAAAGACGTATGACCCTATATAATCAAAACATTCACTGAAGTGTGAACAACAAAATCTGCAAAAAAAAGAACATGAAATTCTGAGCATTGTTATATAACTTTATACTGTACATTACTCCCTTAACACCAACATTTAAATCAAAATATAACCTCTTTCCCTTTTCTAGATCCAGCATTTCACTGTAAAATAAACATACATCTGTTTACACCAAGGATTTCAAGTATTAGGTGAAAAAAATAAAACTTATCATTATCTGGATTTCAGTGGAAATCCTAGCCTACAAGATTTGATCACTGTTGTTGAAGTGACAGTGCCATTCAGTGTACTTTGTTAAGACTGTTCATCCCCCCACAAACAATGGCAACCCAAAATTAAGGCTTCACTAATAAGAGTTTAAATATGCATATTTTTAATAATCAAAAAATTATCTTAAATATACTCCATGGCCTGAATGTCATACTTACACAATAGAAGTGAAATGTATTTAACTAGATTTGCTTTGAGACATACAGTATGTTTGAGGTTTAATTTTCTTTGTTTGCCTTCATGAAATGCATCTGTTGACGTGAATTTTTGTTTTGAAAACACTTGAAGCTTTTTTCTGGATATTGAATTTGACTTTTCAGAACTACATATCTATTCTATGTTAACTTATAAAAGTGATCCAGCAAGCAAGTGTGGAAAAGTTATCTGAGTTTGGTGTTTGTTAATTATGATCTTTCTGCATTAGGGTTTGATGGGGTTTAGGAAAAAATACCATAGCATCCAGATGTATTTACTCCATACTCACTGGAAGTAGTGCAGGGGAAAGTCCACGACATTTACAGATCATTCTCATTTTTCCATAGTGTACATAAAAGAGTTGAAGAACTGGATTATAATCATTAGTCTAAGACATCTACTATCAGTTTTGGTATTGACAAAACTAAATTTAGTCATAGCTGATAACTGGTCTATGACTATTGTACTTTTCACATTAGCTTTCAACTATAAACTGACACTTGACAAAGTTATCATGGAAATGAGTGCTTTGGTTTATGTCACCTTAAATATCTGTTGTCATCTTGTCAGCAATGTGTTCTAGTTTTCGTGTGGGTAGTGGACTGGATATGATGATGAATATTTGAGTACATGATACAAATGCCAACCCAGTGATTCAAATCTTGGGACAACCAAAGATGAACAAAGATGATGCCAATCACAAGCCAGTTGTGATAAATAAAGAAAATCACCAGTAGGTCATCAATAATAACTTCATTTTTACCACACCACATTGGCTATATGATTATTCTCTTCACTTAAAAGTATAGCAATGAGCTGCCGTTGGGTAGAAAAAATCACTGTATAGCCTGTTTCTTGTCTCTTGCAGTGGCAAACTGCAAATATCTAGGAAAGAGACTAGAAATAGGGATCTTCCTGTTATCCCAGATTTCAGAGACATGCAGTTGAGGAACAGCCTGAGCCAGTAGTGATAAACTTTGTATTTCACAGCTTTCAATGGATTTCTTGATTCCTGAAAATAATTTTTATCCTCTTCGAGTCCTTCCTAAAAAGATAGGCAGATTTACATATACATGAACTCATATTTTTACTAATACTTCTCCGTTATTTTTTTGCAGATTCAAATATGACTGTTTCTATACTAAGCATTTCAGGAAAACATCAGAAAGAAGTGTATCTGTGTAAATCAAATAGTGTTTTTTGGGTTCAGAACAATTTCATGCCAATATAAAGAGCTGTGAAAATAAACTGAATATATTGTCTTTACCAAGACACAAAGGCACAAACATACTCAGAAACTCCACACCTTTTAGATGCCTAGTTCCAGCTATGAAATTCATAAGCGTGAACTAAAGATAGTTTTCCCTGTTTCATTTTCTTCTATACCATCTACAGGCTTTATACACTGCATTTTAAATACTTCATTCTAAATTACTAAGCTTGTAAGTTTCTGTACCGCATAAGAAATGAATTCTAAATTTAAATCTATAAATGGGATGCACAACAGACAAAACAAGGAAGTAGGTAAGAAGGATGGTAACTTACTAATACAAAATAGTGAGAAAAGGTCTGCATCAGGAAGTCTACAATCTACTAACTTAAGCATGTGCTAATGTGACCATGTTCACACAAGGGCTCATAAACAAAAGCTTTGCCAGCTTTGGTTTCAACGGGATCAGGTTCATCTTCCAATATTCTGTCTCTAACAGTAGCCAGCAATAGACACGTAGGAAAAGAGGGTAACAAATTGAGCAAATGTGAGTAAATTGCATTTGGTCATGATATTCACTACTAATTACTGATTACAGTAGTGGTTACTGATTGACCTGTAATTAGATTCATCTCATTGTTTTTCTACTTCCAGAAATATGCTATGCCTAAACATCCCACAATTGTTAAATAGTACCTTATTTTGTTTGTTTTAATTTTGTCAGCTAAGAATTGTAAAATGTAGTGACTAACACGTCTCCATTCTTGTACAATTTTAAACACATAATTTGTCCCTTTTTTGAGATTATACACATGGATTATATCATGTCTTTTATAAAGATAACCTTTTGCTCAGGAAGCTATCTATTTCAGCTACTCAGTCAGGAAATTAAAGGCATAACTTTAGTTTCCACCTTAATTATTCAGGATACAAATTCCATCTCTTCCATTTCAAAGGAGAATGCCCTGAAAACTAGACTGCAGAGTAATCTTGGTGCATACACAGTCCATAAACCAACCAAACAGCTACATTTCTCCCCTATAAATAAGTTCACAAGTGCAGTTAGATTGCCTCAGTTCAAAATCAGATATATAACATCTGCTGCATTTTAGACTTGACTGACTTCACGTCAAAATTAACTAGGAGCTGTTGACAGTGGCTTAACTATTTATTTAGTCAGTGTCATATTCCATTACTGGGTATAGTCTTCAACTAAAAAAGTGTGACTGAAGACAGGAAAGAAGGCTGCCCACTTGTCTGGACCCAGCTTTCACTTCCAACATGAAAAACTTCCAGACAGTATATTAGACTAAGTTCTTTGGAATGTGCTCAATTTTGGAAAACCTTCTATAAACAGGACAGTGGGCTGAAGGAGAGAGCCTGAAGTAGAAAGGATAAGGACACATTTACAACTAGAAACAAATTCAAAGCTAAGACTCAGAAAAGGTGAAAAGGTGGAAGCTTTTGTGGGGATCCATGACCACACATTACTTTAACATATAGAGCCTCTAGACCACTAAAAGTTACTGTATGAAAATCAAGACTATAGGAAAGGTTGGAAGGTCAGATTGGGTAAGAGGAAATTTATGTTCAGACTTGTACTTAATTTATTTCACCCATGGATATGAGTATTTCACTATTTAAAGTGTCACCTTTTTCCCATGTATCAATTTTAGGAATCAGAAGCTTGTTACTATATGCTTAAAGGTTGTAAGGAACATCATGACACTCAGAACCCAGTCCCAGTTAGTCACTATCTCAGCTGGATGTTACTAACAGCTAAGGTTCAAAGCATGGCCCAGACTGTTGAGGTAGGTACTGTACCGGAATTAAGATTTTGGAGCATAATTTATTTAGGATTATGTAAGATTATTTACACAGTGCAATCTCTTTCCAAAATCTCATATTTACTCAGGGCATGCTTGAGGAACTGATCTCATCCATGACTTGAGTGGGCTTCATCTGGACCTTGAAGAGGGTGAAACTGAACATAATGATACCAATTTGCACTCAAAAAAAAAAAAAAAAAAAAAAAAAAAAACCAAAACCAAACAAAACAGGACAAGAGATGCACCAAGCTAAATGACAGTTGAAGACAAGAATGGTATATAAATTTACCATTCAGAAGGGGTAGATTTGTTTTCTGGAAGCAAATAAAATCAGATCTATGTGTACCATAGAAATGTCAAAGACATGCCAGATATTTAACAGACATAGGAAAAAAAGTACCCAGTGTTGCTAACCCAAAAACATCTCTAAAGGGATTAATTTTGTTTCTATACTACACATTTATATCATAGTAAGTTAGTACTTCTAAGCTCAAAAGTGAAGTCTGTGGTCTATGAAGGATTGCAAATGTGATAACAAGCAATGTTTAAATGTCTACAGAACTATTTTACAAATTATTGTCCAGGATATTCTGACAGAGGATGTTAGGAACATTACAAAATAAATCTGAGATTTACTATTAGCAAGAGTAGAACAAGTACATTCTCAAATCTTTAGAAGTCTGATCTTCAGTTCTTTAAACTACTTTGTTTATTCCCTGTTGCTTTGTCATTGGGATTCATATTATTCACTTAATGTTTGCATGAAAGCAACATTCAACCTACAGTTTACATGTTCTGCTGTCTCTCTCCAAGAAAAATATCTGTATCTACTGTAACAAAAAAGGAGTCTCTATGGAAAAGAGCATGTAAAATCTGTTCTCAGAGAAAGTATTCCTACTCCCTCTAAATGACAATGTGATTGTTAGATGTCATACCAAAAATATATTGGCTGTACATTTATGAAGAAAATAGCCTAATTTTTCTGACAACAGGAAGGACAACAGTGTGGGTTGGGAATGAGACTTTGGGGGGAGTAAAAATTAAAACCAATGTCTATATTTTAATTTTTAATATATCTTAAGATAACAATAATACTTTATTATTATTAAATATTGAAATAAAATACAAAAAGTACTTTAAGTAAAAGATATATTAAAAATAAAAATGTAAAATTAAGATATAGAACAATTTAATGAAGGAGTCAGAAACAGCAGGAAAACAGAAAAAAATTCAAAATCTTTTTTTTTTTTTTTTTTTTTCTGGTGGAAAAGTAATTCATTTTATACTTCTTGAAGAACTGTCACTCACAGATTGTTCTAGTTAACAGACTGTCACATCCAACACTATACACAGCTCAGTGAAATTGGCACTGCTCCATAATTGAGAGGTTGTTTTTTTAAATCTCTCAATTATATATCTTCAGTCAATAGTATAAAAGCAGCAGCTTTTTTCATATGGAGGAGACCTTTTATCATGTCCTAAATTAAGTAATAAGTAACAAGCACTTGCATTTTAAAATCCTCAAAGGACAAGTAACTGGATTAACTGTTCTTGAAGTAAGATTAGTGTGGATCAGGTCATAAAAGTGATGAATGGGCTCTAGTTTAATATTTGTATGAACATTTTCATGGATAATCTATCTCAAATGTAAAAAGAGTACCTAACATAATTTAATTACACTATATTTGGGAGTATTCTGTAGTGAAACCTGAAAAATTCTTTGTGTCTGCACTCATTTTTCAACAAATCATATTTAACCAAGAATTACATTTAACTATTTCTATTTATGTGACATTGAGATTAAGAAAAAAAGTACTATATGGGACATGATATTTCAATTCAAGTTCGCAAAAAAAAAAAAGCCCAATTCAAAAAATAAACACACATTCATATCAGAAGTCATTTTTTGAGCTAATTCACATACATGACCTATAACATTCTCAACAATTAAGTTGTCGCCCTGATTCTGAAAGTAGTGCTCATTTCTCTAACGTTGCTTTTCTGAGAAAAGTTGTAATGCACTGATTATGTTTTCTTAAACTGTAGAGATGTGATGCAAAGTATTTAATGCGAAGCCATACGGGGAATTATTCTGAAGTTGGAGAATGAGGGCTTCAGTTGTAAGGTGTTTTAGTGCAGACTGAGAATAATCATATTCAAAGGGAAACCACCAAGCTGGAAAGAAAATTCTTATCCTTGGGATCTTAATAATAAGAGCAAAAAGGTAACAAAGTGTTAATAACATTTGGCTAACCCAAAGATATGGTAAGCATCACTGATAAAGAGTATCAGAACAGGAAGAACTGGTCTGTGGTAACAGAAATGGAAATGAACTATATTGGTATAAAGTTCATGATTGCTAATAATGTAAGTCTGTATGCATGGAACCTGTGAGTTGGAAAGGGCAAAGGAGGACAAAATTCTGTCTGTTTTAATTAATCAACTAACAGTGTAATGAAGACATGAAAAAGTCATTGAGTTTTGTAGGGCTGATCAGACCATGGACTTGCAATAGGTAAGGAGTTGGGCCAATGTGCAAAACATGGGGAAGACTTCATCTGGAATATTGGGAAGAATTACTGTGACCTAATTTTATGATTCTAATTGAAACTTCTTCATTATAAGAAAAGTCTGCCTATGTAATTAATAGAAACAAATAAACTTCAGAGTATGTGAACAATATTCTGAATTATCATTCTGAATGGCCTGCTTTACAGTTTTATCATATGAGGAAACTATATTAGATTCCTCAGACAAGTAACATGGGCAATATCTTGTTGTATACAGTATGGATCATGGTTTATAGTAGATTTATTCAGATGCAGAAATGAAGCAATCATGAAATTAGCCTAATTTAGATAAAAATACTAAACCAGGTTGATTTACATATCCTAGTGAACTGAAGGATATATAGAGTTCTAATTTCTCATAAATACATCACAGAGCTAGAGTGCAATGTTGGCACAAGAACAAAATAATATAACTGTGCCAGAAATAAATTTAGGAGAAAAAACAGTTATTTCTAACCTTCAAACTACCAATGTTGTGGAGTAGAAGACAGTAGAATAAATGGGGCAAAAATATCTTGCTAATTTTATTAGAAATGTGAATCAATTTACAATATGGTTGGTTACATTATCAGGGGACTGGATTCAGTGACATGTGGAAATGTTCAAGTACTCCCAGAATAATGCAGACTTAACCTGTAAGACTCAGAAGGGTTTTCACATTTATTTTATTAAGAATTGAGGGGAATTCTCTTTTTTAAGTTCATTAAAGTGTTTTAGCTTATATGCTTCTTATGAGCTCCCATTTCTAGAATTTCAAGATAAATGAATTTACACAAGGCTGATTTTTCTTTCCTAGTGATATATACAAACTTCCATGATGCCCTTTGTCATTGCAAGGAGGTGAAATAGAAATACTTCCTTTCAGCTAATAAATGGTTCACATGTATAAAAATAGTGTTAGGAATTTGGATCACTTGATTCTCTTACTTCAAACAGCAATCAGGAGAATCTTCATATAGAAACAGTTACTAAATACTTTTAGGTTATTTTTACAGCTATTGAGAGTCAATCACTGCTAGCTGTTGACAGAAACAAACTCATTCTTTCAGTCAAAACACAGTTATATATGGAAAAAAAGGGCCCAACAACTTGACATGCCATCTCAGTGTTATTACATCATAAATCGCTCATTTTCTCATTCTGAGAATAGCTTCTTCAATTCTTTTAAAGTGTTATGACAAATACAGTTTGTATCTGATAATTGTTTTGTTGTTTGAAAATTTGAACATAGCTCTGAAGCAAAGACTGCAAACTTCTGCTACTCAGAAGAAAGCAGTGAAGGCATACTTTTAAAGAAAAAGTTTTCTTTTACATAGTCTATTCTAGGAAATGTGTGCTTAGGACAGTCTAGAAGAAAACAAAACGAAATGACAGACTGACAAGCTACAGAAATTATGCTGTAATGGTGTAATAATGCATCATTTCAAAATTATAAAATATATAAAATAAAAATGTAAAATATCATTGTCATTGCATTTCTCCATATCCCCATATTATCATAATTCATCAAAGTCATATGTTACTATTAACTAGGCATTAGGTATACTATACCAGTATTAGTAGTACTGCAGTCATGACATTAGAAGGATGCAATATAAGAAAAAATTATAGGAAAGGAGAATGTAGTTTTTGATACTATCTAACATGCCTAAACTTTCTCTGTAAGCTGTGTATAAATCTTTACATAGCTGCAAACAATCCATCTTGGAGAATTCTGAAAAAAGAAAAGCAAGAATAGTTTGAAGACACTAAAACGTCAGCCAGAGTGGGTCTATAGCTCAGTCCTACTGAAACAAACCTGTATCAGCCTCAGGAGTCCCTGTTAATTTGCTGTTTTCCATGATTAAGTCCTCAGACAGAGTAATAACCCACTGCCAAAACAAGCTTCACTGCTGATTACATGTTGCCTCAGCACAGGAGTTGTGCTTGAACTGCTTGAGAACTGTGTGGAGCTCAGTAGTCCAGTATTATTTGATGATTAAGCTTATATATAGCTTATAAGCTACTAAATTTACAATTATTTTGTGTGTGTGTGTTCATGTGTTTGTTGGGGATGATGACTCTGAGCAGCTGTTCTGCTATACAGGTAATTCTTAAGTAATGATTGAACTAGAAAATGAAACAGGGTTTTGAATGACTCTCTATATCATCTGGTACAGTAAATGTTTAAATGTTTAAATTTAATTAAACCCACCAGGCTTTATTCCCCTGGTAATCCAAAATGGATGTGCAAAGTTCTCTTGGAAATGAAGGTGACTTAAAAATTGTCGCTAAAAAAAAAAAAAAAAAAAAAAAAAAAATTCCTACTTTTTAGGTGAGTACTGGAAAATTTTTAACTGTCTGAATGACAAAGTAACCACCATCAGGTTTCTGAATCTAGTCTCAATTTTCCTTTGCTTTGCTTGTGCAAGATAAAATTTCCTAGCAGATTGTGTGGAATCATTTCTATTAAAAAAAAAAAAAAAAAAAAAAAAAGCAACCTAAACAAAAAAAAAAATACTGTTTCTGCTCAATCTGGTTTGATTCAAAAGGATCAATTCCATTTGCAGCTTTGACTTTTATTTCTTTGTATTTCCTTCAAGAGAGTAAGGGATTTGAAGTGTCTAAGATTATATGAATGAGAAGCACACAAACAAGTCAATTATTTCTTTTGTTGGGAGATTTTTATGTATCCTAATGGAAGAAGCAGTCATATTGATTATTATGACTAAACATTTTCCTTTACCTCATCACTATTTCTTAAAAGGTGTGAATATAATCTTAAAATCTGTATTATGCATTTGTGAGTATATCATTTTAGCCTGTCCTATTACCATTTGTCAAAGTCTTGACTTTCAAGTAATAAGTACAATTTTTCAAACTGTAAAATTCAGTTAAGGAAGAATGAGTACTCTTCATTAGATTGATTACACTGTTACTGGGCATATTCATTCCTCAGTAACATGCTTTTAATGATCCTATGCCAAAGATTACCAGTCTGTACACAATTTACATAGTGTTGTAACCTATTTTTCTAATGTTTATACTAGATAAAATTTTGTATTTACCAGTATTTTGTACTTAGTATCTGTCAATGGTCAATTCATCTAACTTTTTATTCAGTTCCTTTTCTTTTCTGAGCTCCAGTTTAAAACATATCTGGATCTCTTTTACAGACTGAGTCTATGTTAATTTGCATCCTCCTGAGTCACCTTGATTTCAATTGAATTTAGTGTGTTGATTTTATTAAGGAGTTTAGGAAAATACATGTGGACAAGGAGATTGTTGTTTAGTTCCCTGATCTTTTGTAAATGACCAGAGAATCACTTTTCTCTTCTTCTGCAAAATAACTTCCAGCTTTTAATAGAAGCTATGCTAACAAAACCATTACAGATGATAAAGTACCTGCATACCATAATAAAGTAGATGTTAGTCAAAACAGAGAGACAAAGGTGGAACCCACCATTTCATAAATTTATGAAATAACTGCAGGCTAATTTTCCTTATAAATGGTTCCCATTTAAATTTTATTTCCCCTGACAATTTAATTTTCAATTTCCCTACATGCTCTTTGTCAAGTGTCTACTTTTCCACAAAGGTTTGAATTTATTTTCCAATTTTTTATTTTACTGTAATCAAAGTTTTACACTAATTGTACCCTCTACACCTTTATAAACTATCTGTTTTCCTCTGCAGTTTATACAGATATTATTTAATTTCATCCCAATTTCTCATTTAATCTTTATTTTGGTGTTCTGTTGTTTGGTTGGTTTTGGTTTTAGTTGTTTGGGTTTTTTTGTTGTTGCTGATGGTTTGGGTTTTTTGTTTGTTTGGGTTTATTTGTTTGTTTGTTATTTTTGTTATTTGTTTTGGTTAGTTGTTTTTGTTTGTTTGTTTGTTTGTTTGTTTGTTTGTTTTCCCTGTAGGCTGTTTGTCTAAAGCCTGCTAAATTTATGACAATTTCTTCCTTCATATCAGAAGACAGTGAAGGACCACTCAACTCTATAGTATCTGGAGTGGGTGAAATATTGTTTGTCTGAAATTACTGAAATTAGTAGTCAAACTCCTGGTGGTTGCTCAGAATATAAAAAATCACAGTAAAGTTAGAAAGATAATAAATGAATTGTATTCAGAAACACTTGAATTGTGATTCAGCCAGCAGATGATGTGATGTTCAGTGAAGACAGACAATAAGGCTGAAGATCTTACTTGTACTACACAAATATTCTATGAAGATCCAGACAAAACTTTTTCCTCACCTATCTAATTAAAGAGTATACTGTGCTTTTGTTACTATGAGAAGGAAAAAGACAGTATCTTATGCAACATAGCAATCTCAAGGATAAGATGGTGAAGATATAAAACGTTTCCTTTGCAGTGAACCTGAAGGTGTTTTGTTTCATTTTTACTGGATGTTCCAATCCAGGATGGATTAATTTGCTTACATTTTTAAGTATTAATCTCTCTTATTTGCCTGAGCATGCTGATGGAGATGTAACGTGAAAGGGGAAAATCACTAACAATTACTGAAAACAAATGCAAAATATCGGCTATAAAACATTACTGCTTCTACAAGGAATTATCAAAGACAGAAAACATAGCTGAAGCATGAAGTAAATGCTGCAGTAAAATTGACAAATGGCCAGAAGTGTGATCAAAAATAATGTGGATAAAAATAAAGAACAAAAATGTTTTTACTTTTTTCATTCAAAGAATTCAGTTGAATTTAATGTTGGTATTAGGGAACAGCTTTTGGCCCTAACAATATAAATGACTCTAAAAATACAAAAGGTTTGCTAACAATGTAGTTCTAACTCTTGGTATATTTTTTATGTTATCTCAAATCACTTTTCAGGAAAGAAAAACAACTTAAATGGCAAAAAACAAAGTTTCTTTGAGAAGTACCACCAGCTTCTACTCTATATGTGACCAAGCACATGCTGACTTATACAGGCATCACCCAAAGAACTTAAGAGTCATGCTTTCACAAAAAACATCCCAAACAATGTCATCCAAACATCTGAAGGAGGCATTTGGATAAAAGCACGTAGTATCTTTGTTAGTTCATGTGAACATCAAAGTTTTCAGCTGTCTTTCCCCCACATTTGTCAACAACGTTAATTAATAGCTAGGGGTATTATTTTCTCTTGGCATTCACTGTAGGATGTGTGATAGCCCTCACTCTTTTTTAAAATATGCAGTTAATTTTGGCTTTCTAAACATGCTTACTGATAGAATGCAGGTTAAAAGTGCATAAATGATTTACATTAGATTTATATGAATAATTAGCTGAATGGAACTAAAGTAGGAGAACATCGAAAGAAGAAAATATGCAAATCTGATTCTTCCTCATTTTTAAAATATAACAGTAAACTGTATGGAGTAGAATCAGAAGACTTTGATTTTGTAGAGACTTGATGTTAATTGGTTTAACAATCCTGTCAGAACAACTAAAGCAGCAGTGGGTGGTTTGAGGATGATGCAAATCATTGATGCCCCATCAAATCATTTTGCCTGAGTGGATCCTCAAAATATTTCAATGATAAGTGAGTCACAAGAGTGTTAAATGTTGGCTTCTAGCATTGTACATTGGATGAAAACTTTCACTTTAAAATATAATTTTGAAAAATGAAATGAGGAAATAAAAACAAGTGCTTCTTTTGTAGGATCAAAAAGTAAAAAAAAAAAAAAAAAGGTTATATTTGCTGGATTTTAAATATTGGTTCTTCTAGATAACTAATAAAGCAAAACCAAGATTTTATCATTTATGTTTCTGAAACACGGTTTAGGTTTCAGTCATATAACTACAGCTGTCTTTGGCTGAAGACACACAACTTGAACTCTACATTTAAATTTTAAAAATGTATTCAAATTGTGCAAATATATTAAAACACAGTTATTAACACTCCTGAATCAGACCCCTCTATTAGCAGCTGTAGCAGATGTCAGAATCTTTCTCAGCTACGTAGAGAAAGTCCCAACAGTTGCAGTTGCTTCAGTTTATTTACTCCCACTATTTGTTTATATAATTTAAATAAAAATGTTTTTTGTAATGACTTAAAACATTGAAATGTAAATATTCCATTAAAATTTTGCAAAATGAAAGATCAGTTTCTAGCCTTGTAGATTGTATTTTAATTCTTTGGTATCTTGTTTTAGAATCCAAATTTATGGCCTTTAACATCATAAGGAGAGAAAAAAGAGAATATAAAGCTTGTCTTTTGGAGTATATTTTGTCTTTATCTATTCCATTAGTCATCCTATCTGAGGGTTCAATTCTTATCTACTGCAAATCAGAAGAGATTTCAGATAACTGTCTTACTGAGTCAAAGATATTAAAAGGAGTATTACTTGGAAGTTATCTGCTCTCTCTTTTTTATTTCCCCACTGTATGGTGTATCCTAGTGTTGCAAAAAATGCTTTGGACTGAGACTTGACCTAGATTTTAAAGTGAAAAGTTTTAATATTAATTAAATTTTAGAATTTTAGATTTTGTTTCATGAAAATGAAAACTTCAGTCCTTTGCTTCAGAAAAAATCAAATATAACAATAAAATTAATTATCTGCAAAGAACTTGGGAAATTCTTCATACCTGGATATATTCCCTGTATAAAGTGTAAAGTTCAGTTCAATCAGTAAGAGAACCTAATTTTCCTCAATTAAATTAAACTTTGCAACTTCTCTTTCTTTTCTATTTTAACAGAATAAAAGCAGAACTGTAAGGTTGGTCTGTTACTGGGGTCTTTATCATGGTAAGCTAATACAAGCCCTCTCACATCAGCAATTTCTTTTGTTGTTTTGTTATTAGTTTTATCTTTTCTGACAGATTTTTGTTCTTCTTTTTTAAATTTAAAAATAGAATTCAAACATGAAATATATTTTTTTTATAACACTGCATACCTATGTAAATCATAGATAACTACTTCTTTCTCATCCTTGGATTGTGAATTACAGAACAGTATGTTTATAATGAAAAAAAAAAAATCTGACTCAGTACAAGTAGAAAACAGTTGTTATTAGAGAAGTAGTGTAAGTAGATAAAGCTGATGTATGTGGCTCAATTAAAAGTTGTATCTATAGAGCATGTATTGTAAGTCCTTTGATCTGGATATCTTCCCAAGCATTTTCTTTTTGAGGAAGTCTGCTGCAACCTCCTGTCAAGTAAATCTGTTCAATAGCTGATTTTGTAGTTACACTTGATTATTTATTTATTCTTTTAAAGAAGCTTGTAAGCCTTTTTGCCTATGTGAAAATTATAATTAATTTTACTGAACCACAGCAGTTTTAAAGGTATATGGCACTGACCCAGGATTTTTTATGAGATGCAGAGTTCAGTTATGTCTACCATTTGTAAATCTTATATTGTATTCATATCTAAAGATTTTGCTCTTTTGCTGTCAAATCGCTTTAGCTACATCTCTATTTTATGAGGCCAGAAATCCTGAAACAATCTCCAACCTTCAGTAATAAATAAAATTTCAGAAATCTGACCCAAATTATGGATTTTTTTTTCACATCTAGTAGAATTTATTTTATTGAAATAAGGAATCTTTCTTGAGATCACTTCTCAGTGTTGTATTTGCAGACATTTGTCAAACTATCGCTAAATTGTTCTGTGTGTCTTCTTGTTGCATCCACCACATACCTTTTCTGAAACTGGATATCAGTATTAATCCTGCCACTAGATGGAGAATGTTGGAGAAATTATCCTTGTTTTTCGTTTAGGGCTCAATCCAACACTATGTTATACATGGTATAATCATATCATCTACAAAAATGTCCCATCTTGCTTCAGTCAGATAATCTGTATGCCACTGTTTGAATACCAAATTGTAAGATTAACACTGAATCTCACATCTTCTAATATTCTCTGGCAGCAAAAAAAAATCCAGTGCTTCTGTTATACTGTTATACTAGAAGTACACCCTAGTGGTATTGCTTGCTTATTCTTCCTCATTTTCAACATTCAAAGGAATTTTGTAATTGGTTATTAAAGCCTTGATTCAGCACATGTAATCTGAATCAGTTGCCCGAATTGCCTAAATTATGATCCTCAATTTCTGAACTACACTCTACAGACAGTGGAATAAAGCTGTTCTTTCCACAGAGTAATTATGACAGACTGATATACATATGAGTGAAGCCTGTGTCAAAGTTACGTGAATTTGTAATTATTGTTCTTTTACAAGATTCTGGAAGCACTTGATAGATAATATTTTATCTGTTTTTAGGATTCATGAAGGCACAGATCTATACTTGACACTATGATGTAAATGAGCCTCACTCAGTGCAACTATCAGGAAAGCAAATAGAAGTATGTGAGATATATATAATTGTCTAGGAAATTATGGAAAAAAAAATAAGCACAGAAATTGTTTTTGACTTTACCGGTGTGTATAATTTTTGTAGTACTATTGATGTCATATAGTGATATTTACAAGTAGGACCATTTCAGATGAG